>NC_142245.1:52758355-54058355 GCF_052056855.1 Sturnus vulgaris | reverse complement strand
TACATTGTCTGAAAAAAAAATACAGTAAAAATATTATAATTATTTTGAAAATAATTTTTAAAATATTTTATCTCGTGTGAAGGGTCACCGTGCCGCCATCTGTGGTTGAATGCTTCCTCTTCCACATTTCCCTCCCAGCCCCGCACTGCTAGATCCTGTATTTCTCTGAATAGAGCCAAGCGTGAGAAATGTGAAGGGCAATGGTGTCAGGAACATGTAAGTAACGTGAGAGAAATGAGAGAGGGTAGAAAAGTGTCTCATCACCAAAAGATGCAGTGGTTTAAGCTGCTCTTTAGCTCCTCTGTGGGTGCTCCCTCCACCTGAGAGCAAAAGCTCAGCGGTTTTGCAACTTCAGGCTGTATTAAGGCAGGGCCAACACTTCTGACCCCATTACACTAAATAGTTGACACTGATAAAAATTTACTAATATTTCACTCTTTGAAAACTCAAAACTGTGACATCAAAGGCACTTAGAGAATTTATACACACACCATCTTAGAAGTCCAGTTCTGCATCAAAACCGCACAATAGCGAACAAGTTTTCTCAGCTCACCCTCAAGGGAAGTATTGACTGCCTAAAACTGTGCTTGCATTTCAGGAACATCACAGTGCTTTCCACATGAATGAAGAGCAAGGGTACCCCTTGTTGTGGTGGGGTTTCAGACTGAAAATTTCAAACATAAAGTGAGAAGTGAATGAACACAGAATGAAGTCAGGATTTTCTATTTTCTTCTGGATACTGTTCCTTTTGTGCCATTTGGTTTGTACCTGAGAAAAACTGATTTTTGCATTTGTTAAAATTAGCAACATGCTAGGTGAAATGCTAGGGGAAAAGGAAGAAAAAGAAAAGATTATCACTAAACTATGTTTGTTTTCTGATAAAACATATTCAATGAGAGTAAAAATTCAAAAACATAACTAATACTGGTGTTAGTGAAAGCTGAAATCTTACAGGATTTCTGGCACTGAAAAGATTCTGATTTCAAAAAACCTAAATAAGTAAAAAAATGCAAATTCTTCATGAACCTTTAAAAAACCTGCTAATTCTCCTCAGCCTTTTGACCATAAGCTGTCTGCTTTTTCAGGAAACAATGACAGAAAGAGAAGGACATGCAGGAGTGGGGTAGGGAAGAAAGATAAATTATTTATGCTAATGATGGGTTTGGCTAGTGAAACATTCCGGTTTCAAAATCAAAACAAAAGCTTCTTTTGAACAAGTTGCTCACAGTAAGAGAAGAAGAAAAATTTTTCTTCAGCTACTCTTTGAATCATTTTTTCAGCCTTCATACTTGACATGTGGTCTGATATTAAATGGTTACTTGCTAGGAGCCACAGAGCAGCAGGAAGTGCTAAATGCCAAAGGGCCTTGAGAAACCAAAATACACTCAGCAGCAAACCACTGAGCAGATCTCACCATCAGCTACTGGTCCAGCTGCTGCAAAACATGTATTAAATACTATGCTGCAGTTGTTTGCAGTTAAATTTCTACTTAGCCAACCATGAAGATTATCATCACATGTAAAAAAAAAAAATTAAGCCTGAGCCCAAGTCTGAATATATTATTGTAAAGTTTTTGCCTCAGAAACTATGCCATGGTTTGACATGTGGAACACATGGTTTATATTTGCAAATCATGGTATCCCCAGGGTTTTCCCTTTCAGGCTTAATCAGGCTGGGCTAATAACAAGAACCTACTGCAGTTTTTCTGCAAGAGTTGGTGGGGAGTAATGTCTTTTAGTCCAGTATAAAACAAGCAGGTTCTTATTCTGCGTATATTTTGGTATAAACTCACATTAGAAATGGCTGACTATATTCTGACACATGCTTCTTCTCTAGATGCCCTTCTGTTTTATAAATTGAACTGTTTTTCAGGCAGATTTAAACTTTGCCAGTGTATGCAGACCAAATGATTCCTAAATTTTTCCTCAGCATCATTCTGAAATGATAAGTTACATGTAAGGTTGACCAGGATGAGATTTAACATTATGAGATGATGACCTAAATAGATTATTACAAAGTAGCTGCTTCAATTATATAAGCATAAGTTTCATGATAGTTTAGGTTTTAAAATTGATGCAAAAATATTAATGTGAACTTAGGACAGGATGCACTAAACGACCTAGTCATGCTGAGTCGAATTTCTAAATTCCCCCAAATTATTATTTGTCTTAACTTCTACTATAGATTTCTACCAAAAACTGTCTGCCTTGGCCTTCTTGCAAAATTCTGTACTTCAATTTGTGTTGCAAACAAATCCTGCTTCATATGATGGAGAATCATGTTTTCCCATAACTCACATATTTTCATAAAATGTACCAAAATCAGCTGCTTTATTTGTGGTGTTCTCCCACAACATGAATATTCTCCCTCATCAACCCCATCTTAGGACTGAAAAACAACATTTTTCTAACTCCCAGAGAGCTTGGCAAGACTCTTGCTTTGAATATATGGAAACTGGAATCTGTAGCCATTTGGAGAAATATGAGTACAAGTGCAGAGGGAAATACAGGCACACATTAACAGCTACCTATCTACTCACCCAAAATTTACCTTTTCCCCTAGATTCCATGCTCCCAGATAATCAGGTCAATGTCTAGAGCATATTCTGGGTTTCACCCTTTCTAGATTCTCAAATATCTTCCGCTGTCAAAAATGTGTCCTTTGCATCAACCAGAGAATTTGTTAAACAAAAAGAGAATCTGACATTTGTTAAGTTTGCAGAGTGGGGTGCTCTAATCATGAAAAGCTTAAATAAGTCCATAAATTGTCAGTTTTCATCTCATATAGCATGAGCCACTTTGATGCTCTGATCACTACAAGAAAGCTTCCCCAGTTCTTCACTTAACTGGAGGATTTTAAGCAATCTTTTCACCCACTCTACTTTGGAGTCAGCAGCAGCAGATGGCATCATAGATTACAGTTATTATCATTTTGAATAAATTAACCTACAAAAATACCCCAAATCACTGGGATGTACAAGTTTTGAGACAGGACTGCCATTTGCACTCAGGCTTTAATTTTCTTCTGTCACCCAGCATCTGGGCTGTAGTCTGAGGTACTGATGAATTGCTGTCTGAATTCTTAGGTAGGTTTTTTTGTCTGTTGTCAGAAGGGCTCAAAAACCCCATGAAAAGAATGGAAAGATGCGTGAGAAGCTCACCTCTCCACCTGAAAGGTGCACGTCTTACGAATGGAACAAATTATCTGAAACTTCTTGCTGCCAAAGAGCGAGAGCTCAAGAGGAACTGCAACAATACGAGAGTGTCAATCCCAGAGCAGAGAGGTGGGTGGTTTTCTGACTTCTGATCTGAGCAGTAAGGTTCCCTTTTCACCAAGAGGCACCTCACCACAGACTTCACCGCCTTCGGAACAAAGTGCAAGGCTGCACAACAAAACCCACAACACTAAAAAGAGAGCGAAGTGCGAACTGTCTGCATGGACATGCAGATAAAGAGCGGGCACTGCAGCCGCAGAGATTGGTGCCTGGGGGTTGTCACTAAAGGAGCCACTGCCACTGTTCATGTGAAGCAGCACCTCTTCCACCCTGCAACCCAGGACCCACAGCTCATGCTGAGAGCTGCCTTCAGCCCCACAGCCACCAAATCTAGGGTTTGGATGAGTTCTGGGAAAGCATTCGAACAGAGTCTTTCAGTTCAGTCCCCATCTGTGTTGGACACATTAAGAAACTCAATTAACTTGATCCACCTTCAAGGTGGGTTTATATATCTAGTCACCAAACATGGAAGACTGCTTAAAGGTATGTAATTCAAGCAGCTTTCTGCAAGTGGCTCTGGTGTTGGCCTGAAATTTTAGAAGAGTATGTTTTTCTTCACCCATCTCCTTCAGATGGTCTGAGAAACCAGCCAGTTGTCAGCTGGGGCATGCCACAGTGCTGAAGTGATGCACAAGCTGTGCTGCCACAGAGACCTTGAATTTTGCTGACATTACACTTTTTCAGGTTTAAATCAAAATTCTAGATCATGCCACCCATACTCATGACGAGTATCACTTTGTTCCTCCTAGGGGCTTACCACAAATAAAAAGGCCTGACAAAACAGTGGAGGAGGTGATAGCCCAGGAAGAGAAATGAAGTTATCTTCTACCACTAGCACTAAAAGAAAAGATCATCTTGAAGAAGAAACTCCTGGAAATATATTGTCCTCACATACTGAATGGCAGCTAATGAAGTGAGATGCTGTAAAGGGATACGGGTAAGCTGCTTCTGTCAGTGTGCAAGAACAGCAGAAGAAGGCGTGGGGGTAAGAAAGTTCAGACAACATAAACATGGGGACCACCTGTCCAGCCTCACTGCACTATCAAGATACATGCAGTACTGACCTAGAATAAAAACAGATGCATTTTATGGACCACTGCCAAAAATGTCTTTAAAAAAGCTATTATATTTCCCCTACCTAGAAGGGTCTCTACAAATACTGCCTTTTCATAGATCCTGCATTGAGAATGGTGGATCAGAAGGTGGTAAAATAAATGACAGCGTGAACCTCTACAGGGGTACCAACCCATCACTGAAGGAGTGTGAGGAGACAACATTTTCTCAGCACAACGCATGTCAGGTTCTAGAAAATGGAAACAAATATGCAACAAGAGCTGCCAGGAGTTGCAAGTGACTCAGTCTCAGGAACAGGCACAAAGCAAACATTTTGCAGGTTATTTAAAATGCAAATTGTTCTTCTATACACGCAGATGTTGGAGCACACGTAACATCTTATGCAAATGAGTCACCTACTTTAATCAAATGGTATGGCTAGAGAAAAAGGTAGAAGCAAAAATAATGACTCATTGTTTCTTCACATTTCTTTCCCCATTACAATTGTTCTCCAGGTTAGTAGGGGAATGAAAAATCAGGTTATTTTAATGGCACCTCAGTATAAAACCAATTCTCTAACCACCATATTAAAAATTAAACAGCTTTGCATCTTTAATGCATACTTTCCTTTTTGAAGACAGAATCAACAGTTGTGTGGCCATATGTAAGTGTTTTTGTTGTGTCGAGCAGCTGGAAAAAAGATACAGGAAGCAGCAAGAGAGAAAATACAGAATTAGAGAAAATATGACAAAAGACAAAAACAAACCAAAAACACAAACAAAAACAAACAAACAAACAAAACCAAAAACCACAACAAACCAAAACCACCAAACAAAACACAACCAACAAAAAACAGCAAAGAAAGCATCACTTGTTCCTTAGTGGCAGGAAGCACATCCTCAAATTTAAAATAAAAAATCAAGTCAGGAAACAGAGATCCTAAAATGTCTTGTGTAAGAAACTACAAATAACAACACATCTACACTGATATGGTCTCAATCTTGTCAGCCTCTGTGGCGATCCCTCTGTGGAGATCTCTCTGGATCCAGGGATGTACACATCCAGTCACAGAGCATTCTTCAAGCAGCAGTCCCCAGGCAGTGCTGAAATACTCCTTAGACCTAAAAGCTGTCCTTTCTGAAGAATTAGAACCTCCTCCTGCCTTCCTGTCTCAAATCTCCTTCATCATAACTTTTAAGTAGACACACAAAAAAGTAGAACAGAAAATTATACAGAAAATGGCACAGAGTTGTTTTTGCTGGTAGCCTCTGGCCCCATAAGCTGAATCTATTTGCTCCTATGTGACTAAGCAAGCTTTCATTCCCTCTCTCCTCATCAGGCGGGCGTAGCTGTATACTTGATCTTCCCCAAGCAAATGTTCTGCTTCATCTTAAGATTCCCTGAGGGACAAACACAAGAGAACACTCTGGTCCATTGCAGATCCAACCATGCACTGCACTGTCTTGTGCTGCAGCAGAGGAGATCCCTCAGTGCACTCTGGAGCTTCCCTGGTGGTGTTTCATGGATACCTTTGAGCAGTAGTGTGTGAGTGCTTCTGAAATACCAACATCGCCAGGGTGTTTGTGCCTACAGACTTCTTCTAGTCAACAGAGCAGGGCTGATTTGCAACTGGGCACGCACACATTTTCAAAACGTGCTCAGCCCTACGGAGACCAGAATTTAATTTTCCTTAGTGTCCTACCTCAGGAAACAGACTGAGTAAAGCACAGCCCAGCCACTTTGGTGACTTTCAAGTATTTGCACTGTAAATTAGCGCCCTCACTTCTTCTCATTTTATACAGCAAAGCTTCTCCAAATCCTGCAGGAAGTCTACTCTGTCCCAAAGGAACAGCCCCCACCCCCAATCATCCTGTGTGCACTTGCAGGGACTGACTCCTGAAGGAAGATGGTGGGATTCTGACTCACACGTTTTTTCTCACCTATTAAAATCCCGAAGCAGATACAAAGGCACAAGGTAAAATTCTGACATGCAGTTGAAATACAATGTGTGAAGCAGCAAGATGAGGAATTTTGATGTCCTGGAAATATACCCTGAAACTTTCCTGGGACTCTTCTGCCCTTGCAGTTAGATGCTTTGGCAAATGGGTGCATAGCCACGATGCTACCAGGATTCATTCATTCATTTGTATGAACATGGGTATAAAAAGCCTGGAACTCTCCAAACATCTTATTAAGGAGAAGGTCAAGCACTATGCACCCCAGAAATCCACACCTCTGGCCACCGAGAGAAGACAATTCCTACGTCTGGGAGAACAGGACAGGGTACCGGCGAGGATGTCTTTTCCCAAATTCCCAAATTCAGCTCGGCTCCGAGGTCTCGGACACAAGGACCCTTCCCTCCCTCCTCCTTACCTGAGCCGCCCACGTTGGACCGCAGCAGGCAGGTCCTCCGGGAGGAGGAGAAGGAGGAGATGTCGCTTTGGGAGCGGCCGCGGGGACCAGGCAAGGACCAGACGGGCAGCGGTGCTATCCCGCTGCTCCCTGGCCTCTCAGCCATCGTCGACGGGGAGCCGAGAAGGGCAGGGAGGAGAGAAGAGGAGGGAGAGAGGCGGCGAGGGAGGGGACAGGGAAAGTTTGCAGAGGAAGAGCCGCCCCTCTCCTCCGACCGCCCCGCCGGGCAGCCGGCGGCGATTTTGGGTCTCTGGGAACATAAATTTTATGTTTGCACAGGACCAAAGCAAAGTGGGAGGTTGAGTACGCGGATGCACCCATCCCCCGGGGTGTCTTCATGCTCACGCCATTGTCATCTCTCGGGGGAAAAAGAAAAAAAAGAAAAGAGAATCAGTTAAAAAGAGCCAAGCAAGCTACACCACCACTTCTGTTTTGTGTAACAGGGTGCCCTCTCCCCCGCAAAGCCGGAAGGTTGCACAAGGCACCGCATCCCTGCAGAAGAACCGCGAGGGAGACGAGTCAAATATCCTCCCCCCACCCCCCATCACCTCCCTCCCCATCTTTCTGAAGGATTGGGTTGCATGTAAGACTTAACTAACTTCGGCAGGAAGGTACTCTCCTGCCTTTAGATGAGTCACACAGACCTAGGCAGAAGCAAAATCAAGCTTCATGTTTTCGTTTCCTGATGTTTTACAGAAACCCTTTTACAACAAGATGCATATTTAAAAGGGAATTAAATGTTCACACAGCTTCTTATAGGCAAGTCATCTTAAATTCTACCATGAAGAAAATCCTCGCTGCCGTGCAGCCACAATGACAAAGACAGAAAAGACTGCACCCTATATTTTTAATGCATCCAGAGTTGCATTATCTAGTTATCCAGTGTGAAAGTTGCATTCAGGTTGCATTAAAGTTGCATTCAGGCTGCATTTTAACAACTGCGACTCTCCAGATCTGAATCAAAACCTATCAAGTCTGAAACCTGTACACGCGAAATTCAGTTTCTGTTTTCTGCTTCTACACAGGGAAGCAAGTGCGTTCGTCTCAATGCCGAGTCCGTGCAGCTCCCTAGGCACAGGGGCTTTGTGATCTTCCCAGCAATCACCCTCTGCATTTGTCGAAGCAATTGATCCAGTACAGGAGTCTCGTATGTCAGCCATTAGTCAGGTCAAGAGGTCTTTTCTGCTCAGCTTCTCTCAGGGAATTGCCTTCATTATTTCCTCTCCTTCTTCCCTCTGCTGACAGACCAGCCTGCTCCTTCTCCAGCCGCAGAGCTTTCCCAGCGGGACTGTGCTGTGAGAGGGAGAGGCAGGGGCTTCTGGCAGGGCAGGGCATGAGCTCCATGCTTACAGCCCCTCTCATGGGGCCCAGAGGCTCCATGGTCACACAGGCAGGAACGTTGTACCCATGCTTAGAGAGCTTTTTGCAGCTGCACACACCAGCCCTGTGTAATTCACAAAATCTGACAATGTGCTATTTTTATTATTTACCCTTTGCAGCTTGCACCATTACAAATGTGATCATACACCAAGGACCTTTTTCTCCACCAGAGGTTTCAGTACCTGGCCATGTATGGGCTGGAGACATTTTCTGGACCTGTTTATGCCTTAATCAGAAGTGTACTCATCACTGCTATTTACTAAAATGTTTGCCACTTTCATTTTCCCCTCTTTAAAAAATTTATTTATGTATTTATTTATTTATTTATTTAAGAGGTGGGATCAAGTTTGGTATTGAAATACACAATCCCTGCTCCAAACGTCTCCAAAGTTTATGACAGACCAGTGAGCTTTGGGTCAGACCCTGACTTTTTTAAAACTAATTTTTTCTTCCAAATATTTTGAGCTTCAGAGCAATTGTAACTTTGTCATGCTGTACAGAATGTATGCTTCAAAATTCCCATATTAAGGAGCTGCTCAGTGTCTGCAGTCCTTTGGTGTGATCAAGAAGGAGAACATGAAGAAATTGAAAGATAAACTAGAAAGGATACCACAGCAAGAGGTCGAAGGCATCTAAAGATTCCTTTTGAGAAGCAAAGTGACACCTAAAGGGGTGAAGGAAAAAGAAGAGATAAAGTAGGTCAACGGTGAATGTAAAAGAGATATGAAGAGGCTCCTGTTGTAATATCAGAGCGCTTTGGTAAATCAGAGTAATGTGAACAGTCAGAAAAAATAATGTGCTGAAAATCACAATGTTTTTTTATCTGTCTGTAACTTATATTAATCAAGGTATATAAATGAAAATATTACAAAATCATGTACATCTTGTTTTCACAGCCTTTTAAATATTTTTTGAATTAGACATAACAGCTGTGGTTAATGGCTCTGGAAATTGAAGCTCTATTTCCATAGAACAGCAGTAAAGTATACATCCTCCCAAGTTGGAGAGACATTAATTCAGTTGCCTGCTCATTAATTTTCAACTGATTTGATGAGATTGCCGAAGAAATTTCCATTTGTGGTGAAGATTATGGGAAGTTAGTATTTGCTGAAAAAACCAAATTTTTTCACAAAGGCTGACCTATGGCAGCTGGGACTGAAGTAAAAACACAAAATTCGGGAATAAGGAAAGACTGGAGAACCACCAGCTCAGGCAACAAATTGCTGAAAGATGTATCTTTTAAAGCATGTGCCTGCCACCCGTGATTCGCAACACAAACGCCAAGTGCCATATACTGAATTGAGGCAGCTTCCGCACAGGCCATTCCAATGATCGAAGGGAGAAATGTTTCCTTGAGAGGCTTTGGGCCACCTCTCTGCCCGGGAAGCCTCCGCGTACAAGCCGGCTGGAAGGAGCTGCAGAGCGATGTTACACCGGGTCCCACTTGGGAGGGCGAGGGAAGCTGAGCCTGTGGTGGGAAGCAGGCGGAGGGACAAAGCCAGCAGGCTGCCGAGGCCACCTCTGGAGCGGAGCGCTGCAGATCCAAGGCTCAGGCCCGGGTCCGGCTGTGGATCCAGCAGATCCGCTCCGGGCGGGGCTGATGGGGCGGCCGGGGGAGGAGCCGGCGGGGACTGGGGCGGGGGAAAGCAGGGCGGGACGTCGGCCAAGGCCTCAGCCAGTTACTTCATTTTCTTAAAATCTTTAAAATCCAGGGGGCAGTTCGTGGCCGAGCAGCCAGATGGACTGGCACCGATGGGGACGAGCCCAGGGCGGCCGGCGGGGCGGGGGAGGCGCTCAGGGGCGGCGGTGCCGGCCGGGCGCCGCCAGGGGCAGAGCCGGAGCCGGGCGGGTTCGGCGGGGCGGGGACAGCCCGAGCCCGCCCCGCCCGTGCCCCCGTTTTCCCTTCCCTTGCCCGGCCCGGCCCAGCCCGGTCCGGCGGCCCGCGGAGCCGTGTCCGGCCCCAGCCCCACCACCGCCATGTCGGGCCCGGGCGGCCGCACCGCGCTGGCGCTGCTGGGGCTGGCGCTGCCCGCACTCCTGCAGGCCCGACCCCGCTACGAGCCCACCTGGGGCTCGCTGGACGCCCGGCCGCTGCCCGCCTGGTTTGATGAGGCGAAGTTCGGTGTCTTCATCCACTGGGGCGTGTTCTCGGTGCCCAGCTTCGGCAGCGAGTGGTTCTGGTGAGCGGCAGGCAGAGCGCTGTGGTCGCGCCCGCAGGGCTGCAGCGCTCGGGGCAGGCGGGGATGGTGCGGTGGCCCCCCGTACAGGCGTGGTTTGGGTCGGAGCCCCTCTGCAGGCTGACCGCGGGGCTCAGGTGTGTGGGAAGGGCTCTGTGCCCACCCGAGGGCACGGACTCCATGGCGCCGTTTGCAGAGGAAGTGGAGTTTAAAGTGCTTCTGGTGTGTGCGAGCACCTGTCTGCCCAGCCCCAAAACTCCCGAATACCTTGGCTGACGTGACTAAATTAAGCAAAGGGCTGGTATAGCTGAGAGAAGTGCTTTGCAGTACAGCAGTGTTGGTGACAGAGGTGTTTGGTCGAGAGAGTGGCCGAGAGACCCCTCCAGGACCACCATGAAGGGATGCATGAAGGGATTGTCCCTTGTGGGAACAGGCGTTTGGGATCTCCCAGCCTCTGGAGCAGCCTTGTGCAGCTGTTGGGGCACTGTGGGGAGCGCAGGAGCCCATGGCTGCCCTTACTTGGCAAGCAGCCTTGCTGTTTTCTTGTGCACATTTTGTGTTTTCTCTCTTTTTTTTTACCGTTGTCACTATTATTCAAGTGTGCTTTGCACTTAAGAGAACCTAAAGCTCTCATCCTTCAGGTAATTTAAATTCAGAGGCTCAATGAAATCTTTGTTCTGTAAGTGTTCACTGGTTCAGGCCCTTTGGCTGTAAACATGTTTTGCTGTCACCTTTCCATGGTCTACCAAGTACTTGTGAGACTTCAAATGGGACACATAATTATTTACAATATGAAAATAAGAGTAGCTTTGTGGCAGAGCTATGGTGAATCATAATTGCAGTATTTGCAAAACAAACCAACGTGTATCTAATCAAACCAATGCTTTCTGACACCTGTTCTTTTCGGAATTAAGTTCAAGCATTTCAGCAGGTTTTTAATGGAAACTACATTTGCTAATAAATTACTTTTAGAGTGTAGTGTATTTTAGAGGTGTAGAACAGAACTAGGTTTGAGTTCAAGCCTCGCTCAGTGCTGTACTGTGATAGTGGTATACAGACTCAGGATTCGAGCATTTGGTTTTTGACCCCAAAACTCTAATTGCTTTTTGTATTCCTGTAATATCCTATCCCATAGCAGGTGTGGGTATAGAGCTGCTTCAGGGCCTTCTGACAGCATGTGTGGTCAGATGGCTGAGGTCCTTTATTAGCAACTTCAAATGGAAGATCATAAACTATTATCACCCATCCTGTGTACCTTCCATCCACAGCCTTGGTAAGGATGCTTCTAGAATCTAATCGTGTCAGCATGGAAATGTTCATGTTAGCAAACCATGTGACTATAGGAGAGAAGAAAGGTTGTTACTTTTTAAGAAATTACTTTGAAATCAGAGGAGAGGTTGTTTGTTTTTATTTTAAAAATTTGTTTATTTTGCTTTATTGTTGTTTCCTCTGCCCCTTTGAATGAGGAAAGCTGTCTCAGCCTCTTTCTTCTAAGTTTTTTTCCCTGTTGGCTGCCAGAGATTGTGTTGGTTTATCCTGAAGTGTTTTTGGGAAGGTTACAACAATATTCACACTCTGGTCTTAGAGAACTGAGGTCAGAGTCCAGCTCAGGACAGGAGAGAGAAACTGGTTTCAAACATTCAAATTCTGGCCTGTTTTATTCCTTCACTTACAATCTGTTTTCATATATGCCTAAATTTGACAAGAGGATTTTTGTTGCTTGGTTTTGTTCATAGAAAGGTGACAGAGGTTCATTTGTAAGTTTTGGTTGGAGGACATGCCTTCTTCTAGCAGGATGCCTTTGCTTGCAAGCCTCAGGTGTGCAGAGGCTGCAGTGACCTGGTCACAGCTCTCTCTGACCCTGGGCCTGTGCACATTGGGTCACTCAGCTGCAGTTGTGTAGAGGACTCGGGAGTGTCAGAGAGGTAAAGCTGATGATTCCTCATGTTTGTTTGCCATGGGTGGCAGGGATTGCAATGTCAGGGCAGACCAGAGATGCCTGATGGCTGAGCTGTGAGACTTGAGGAGGTGAATCATGCAAGTCCAGGAGAAAAGCATTTCTCTTGTCACCTGAACTGCTTACACAGACTGTCTGTGGTCTCTAGTACAGTTTTGAGATTTGAGTATTGACCAAGACTGTAATTTTTCCATTCTCAAAGTGTAGCTGTTTTTTTCATTGCTTCAAATGAAATCCTGAGACCATTCCAAAGTGAAGTGCAAAGATGTAGAACATAGACGAATAAGACAGAAAAAAAGGAAATCTTTGCTAATCAATACTCTTCTGGAGCAATTTTGTCTTAATGCCAGTGTCATATAGCTCCAATGCCTCTCAGTGTTAAATAGGAGCTGATGATTTCAATTCTCTTTTCTTTATCTAAAAATACATCAGCAGACATGCTTTGTTCTGTATTCTGCAGGTGGTACTGGCAGAAGGAAAAGAGAGAACCCTATGTGAAATTTATGGACACAAATTACCCACCTGGCTTCAGCTATGAAGATTTTGGTCCTCTGTTTACAGCAGAATTCTTTGATGCCAACCAGTGGGCAGATATTCTGAAGGCTTCCGGGGCAAAATATGTTGTCTTAACTTCAAAACATCATGAGGGTAAGTGGAAGCTTTCTGAATGTTAGTAATTGCTGCACTTCTGTCAGCAGATGAGAAAAGCAGATGACTTTCCTGCCTTCTAAGAGACATAGAGAGAGCCAGGCAGGCTTACCTGCCCCACGACAGCCAAAGAGGAAACAAAAACCACCCAAGAAATGTGCAGATGTTTTTCTGATTATTATACAAAAGCTATGACCATGGAGTTTGCATAGGAGGAGCAATAGATTGTGCCGCTGTTCTCTTGCAGTAGGTAAGACAGCCTAAGTGATGGTGGCAGCTGAGCTTCCTGCAGTGGCCATAATTTATTTGTTATTTCTGTGCAATTTGTTGCTGAAGGAGCCATAAGTGAATTCTGCACTGTTTAACATTTGGAGAGTTGCTGTGAGCAGGCAGTTAATAAACTCCCTTGGTTTCTCCAAGGAATTTAGGAGCATGTTCCAGGAGTCAACCTCAGATTTAGGAAGGTATAGCTCTTCCGGATGTGGTGCACAGAAGCCAAAACCTTGAACCAAATCCATAGCTTTACAGGCACAGGTTTTTAGCACTGTAATTGTAAGACACTTTGCAGAGAAAAGTAAATAAAAAGAAAGCTTCTGGAAGGAAATACAGTAGCAAAGAGAGTATAAAATGTTAAGATATACTACAATACATCTAATAAATGTTGTTGGTCTTTGTGAGATGTGGGTTCAAGGCTGGCAACTTGTGATGTGTCAGTTGTAATCTCAGCTCTGACACATATAATTCTTGATCTTGATGATACTTGTGGTGAAATTTCCAGTGACTTTAAAAGAACCAGGATTCATTTAGCCTTGTGCATGAATTTTTAGGATGTTTAGTCAGTACAGTTGCATGTATTCAGTTCACAAAAATAGCACTATTTATTAGACAGTGAGTATAAAGGGGTTAGAAGGTGAGAGTGGAGCTCCTCTGGTAGCGGTCTGAGTCTGCAGTGCAGTAGTATTTGTAAGTGCTTGTGCTGGACTGGTGGATGTCTGAAAGGTCAAATCCCTCCTGATATTTAAGACTGTTTTAAAAGCTGTTTCAGGAGTTTTTGCCCTCTCCTTATACATGTACAGAGTAGTTGATTGAGCTGTTACAAATATCAAGTCAAGCAAAAAGTGAACATTTGCATAAAATGGAAACAGAAAAGAGGAGAATAGTCTTTGAATGCAAATGATAGCTTGGGCTTTCTGCAGCTGAGAAACAATTCTATCTTCCACTTGCTGATTGTGTATTTACAGTTCACATTTGATGTAGATAACTCAAAAGCTGCTGTATTTTTGGTTAATTTTGGAGTTGTAGAGTTAGAGAATGCCTTGTGTTGGAAAGAGTCTTAAAAATCATTTAGTTAATTTAATTGGGACATATGAATAGACTGAATAATTAAAGAGGAGTAATTATCCTAAGCAGTACAGAACTGGAAAACAGAAATGTATATGTGTGTGTATTAAAAAAACACATGGTGTCCTGATGTTCAGACTACCACCATTGTGCATAAAGCGCTTATAGGCACACTTTATACCATGACAACAATATTATTACATATATAATTTTTATTATTTTATTTTTTTGCAGCACTTCCAACCATTTTCCAGAAAGAAGAACTGTAATGTCCTCTCTTCTTCTTTTCTTTCTTACCCTCTAATTTTTCTCTTTTTAGGCTTTACTTTGTGGGGGTCCAAGTATTCATGGAACTGGAATGCTGTTGATGTGGGACCAAAGCGAGATCTTGTTGCTGAACTAGCAACATCTATTAGAAACAGGACTGACTTGCATTTTGGGTTATACCATTCCCTGTTTGAATGGTTCAATCCTCTCTTCCTTGAGGATGCCACCAATGCCTTTAAGACAAGAAAGTTTCCAACCAGTAAATCATTACCAGAACTCTATGAAATTGTGACTAAGTACCAGCCAGAAATAATTTGGTCTGATGGAGATGGAAACGCTCCAGATTCTTACTGGAACAGCACTGGTTTCTTGGCTTGGCTGTATAATGACAGGTACATAATGATGCTAGTTTAGCTCCTTATCTGAAATTCTGCTCTGTCTAGGTTGTTTAATTTTCTGTCTGTTTTGTGGAACCTACTACCTCTAATTCAGAGGACTTAACAAAATATTAATTCTCCTGAAATAGAGAATACAGATCTTCCCTAGAACTATCAAAGCTGGCTTTAGAAAAAGACTGTTTTGTAATTTTTAAACACATTTACAAATTAATCATTTAAGATGGTATTGGCTATTCTGCTTAATCATAGTCTTCCCTAAGTATTTGCTGTTGCACAGAAACACAGGATAGCAGGATAATTTGAGAATATGGGAACATTTTTATCATCACAGACTGAACATCTGGCAGTGGATATGAAGTGCAGAGTGATTTCTGGCAGAGCTCCTCTAAAAGTCTGGAGCTTATTTCCCTAAGAAATTCTGATCTGGACCTTTTATTAGCAAAGCATGAGAGTAGAATTCCTGACATTGCACTTAATCTTATTGTAATAAATTAATAGTACAGAAGTCATCCAAAATGTTAGCTCCTGGGAGGGATGTGTGTGTGGGAAGGGATTACGCTGGCTGTGACCGCATTTTATAGAACAAAAATGAAACTCCTCTGTTCCCAGCCCAGTCCGGGACACAGTAGTGACCAATGACCGCTGGGGAGCTGGCAGCATCTGTGCCCATGGCGGCTTCTACACGTGCAGTGACCGCTACAACCCGGGGCACCTCCTGCCCCACAAGTGGGAGAACTGCATGACCATCGACCGCAGCTCCTGGGGCTACCGCAGGGACGCGCGGCTCCCCGATTACCTCGCCATCGAGGACTTGGTGAAGGTACCGTGGGACACGGGGGCGCCTGCCACTCCCCATTCTCTCTCCTGATTGCTGCGCTGTGCTGTTTAGCAGCTTGATTATGTATCTGTTTTTATGAATAAGGTGATTTTAATTCAATAGTGAATCTGTGAAATAATAAATCACTTTGTTAATTTCCAGCCTAACGCTGGCAGGATGGAATATCCATGTAATTCTTAATCTTTCTCTGAGTTGTTTCTATAGAATGAATTTCTAGCAAAAATTCAGTCAGTTTCTTAGAAGTCATTTCCCCTTTGAGTAACTGGCCAAGGCCTGATCTGAACAGTCTCATCATTACCTTTTCTACTAAGTTTCTCTTGTAACTGCATATGCAAGCTGATGAGAAGCAAACAGATGCAGTGTCATAGCTCCTGTTCAGGAACTCCTGCTGGAAGGCTACATCTTTTCCCCTTTACAGATAGAAACAGTTTGTGACTCAGTAGTAGTTTTACTTTGTAGCGAGAAATTTTCCTTGCAAACATAGAGGCAAACACTACCAGAAGCAGACAATTGGTGGTTTTAGAACATTGATTCCCTGACTTGTCTGAGGTATTAAAAAAGATTTGAAGCTTAGGAAACCTGAATGAAAGGCAGACTGATCAGTCTTTCAGAATAATGCATTTAATTGCAAAATTCAGCTAGCTAGGGAAAGATTGATTGTTATTGTTGCTTAATCCAAATCTGTTTCTAGTGCTGTCCTTGCAAAAGACAATTTCAATTTGAAGTAACCTTTTTTCAGAGGCAGAAGGTTTGAATTAGTTCAGCAGCTTGTCTCCAGCTGTCAGTTTCTCAGACTTCTGCATCTCAGTCTGTGACCTGTGGAGGGCAGTGTGGATGTGAACACAAATTTTACAGACTTTGTAGGAGGCTTCCTTGTGTTTTACAGATGTTTCTGTAAAATAGGAAAAGCATCAAACAGGAGGAAGGAGGAACTTGCATTTCGAAGATTCAGTAAAGATGAAGTAGCAACTATTTGTCTTATTCTACTCTGGTGCAGAGAACTCATCTGTCCTATTGGTAAAATCCTCATGACATTCCTGCAGAAGTTGAAATGATAAAGAGTTGTGGGATCTGATTCTAATGTAGATTCAGGCAGACATATTGATGCAAGAAGGTATTTGGGGCTGTTTTCAAACGTAAAAATTGACAACAGAGCTTTGTTTTATGGGAGCTTAAATTTTGTATTAACTTTTGGGATGAACCCCAAAGTCTCAGCATGAGGCAGTAGCATAACTCATTTGGTTCATCATTCTGAAGCAGTAGAGCAGACTTCAGAAAGTATTTCAAATATGTGATTTCGTTACTCATAACCATATGCTCTGTGTGTTTAAAACACTTCAGCAACTTGCAGAAACGGTGTCTTGTGGAGGAAATCTCCTGATGAATATTGGGCCCACTCATGATGGTCGCATCGCTGTTGTGTTTGAGGAGCGCCTGAGGCAGGTGGGAGCTTGGCTGAAGGTCAACGGAGAGGCCATCTATGGAACAAAACCATGGAGAGCACAGAACGACACAGTCACACCTGGAGTCTGGTAAGTCTGCTGAACCAAAATGCAGGCTCTGGAAAGCAGCATCAATCTTATGTGAAGCTTTGAAATCCCTAATGTCTTGATGCTGCAGAAATTACCATCTGGTTTGTATCTGGTGAAGGAATTAATGCCTTTGGTAGTGTAAGTAACTGCATCTAAAATGAGTATAAAGCTGTAGTAGGTAGAGACTAGTTTTGGGATGATGCTGAGGCTGAAAGGAAAGCTGCAAGCATTTCTTTGGTGATCGTTTACTTCTTGGTGTAGGATAATCTGTTAGGTAATTCTGTTTGTTTCTAGTGGGCAACAGAAATGAAAAAAAAATCTGAAAATACAAGATTGCTATGAAGTATTTGTCTGAAAAAAGGAATACTCAATATCACTTGATGTTTAGAAAGAAAGTGGGAAGATAATAGCAATTATTTGGTCACTAAATGCAGCCAGTCTCTGGCCTCCCCTCTGCCCTTGTTATTTTTAGTTTTTCTAACACCTTCATGATCCATCAGGGCTTTGGTCTTGACCCTCTTGTCTCAGTGGGCGTTTTTACTCCTTTTCCTGGTAAGATTTGGCCATCTGGCTTTAGCCTGGAGATGCTGAGCTGTTGACTGTTTAGTAAAATCCCTTTCAAGAGCAATAAAAAATTGTAACTAAATGAAGGATGGAGGAGTGTTTTAGGGGTATGCCACAAGATTTCCAATGGCATACTGATGAAAATAATATTTTTAAAAACTAGCTATGCAAGGTGGAAACTCTGTCTCTCATACTATTTTAAAATTCTTTAGTCTGCATGTTAGTGTATAAATGGGAATTACCATGTTTTTCTGAATATAACCTACAATTATCTATTGATTCCCTGTCCTGCAAGTATCTCCTTCCTATATGGCTGAGTTGTTACAGTGTACTAAAGTTACTACAGATGTTTACTTCTGAATTCAGTTCTTTAATAGTTTTCATTACCTCTAGTTTGTTGAAACAAATATTCAAGGAACAGTACATTATTAAAAGGCATAATTCATCTGACAAGGTGGTTATGTGTCAGAATTAATCCTGACTTTTCTAATCCGTTTTTCCAGTCTCAAAAGCACTCATGTATCACTTCTAAAAATTTACAAGGTAAAAATTTACATGGCTTTTTTGGTCCCCATTTCCAACCAGGTACACTTTCAGCCCTGAAGAAGGGAGAGTCAATGCTATCTTCCTTAACTGGCCAGTCTCTGGGATTCTGGAACTTGGTGAGCCACAGCCTAAGCTTGGAGAAACACAGGTAAAAGACAGTGCACACACACACTCCTCCCTTCCTTCTAGGATGTGTCATGTTCCGTCTTGTTTATTTAAGTTTCTGGCATCTTTGGGAATGCATAGCTCTGAGGACAGAGAACTTTGGAAGAGACCCAGCAAAATGTTTGTTTTCTTTCTGGGACCTCCTTGTCATAGTCCTCCCAGTGGGATGTTTCTTCTCCAACAAACAAAGTTAGATTGAGATGTTGCTGGGATATGTTTTAGCTTGCAAACTAAGAATCACAAAGAGGCCAAGAAGCAGGGGAAAAAACTGTGCCACCCCTCCTGTTTCCTGTGTAGGCTCCTAACTCAGCATGACTTTTCTTTAAAAGTAGCTGTCCTCATGAATTTGGTGATACTGGAGTTGCTGTAGTGGTGCAGTTGTTTGAAGTCAAAGCCTTGTAGGAAGGGAACGTACACAGAGGTTTTTGTTGCCCAGGGAGGCTGAAGAGCAATCAGTGTGACCCTAGGTGTGCATGTTATACCAAGAGGAGATCAGAAGCTGAGGTCAGTGATGCCACACCTACATTGGCAAGTAGCAAGTAACCCAGTGGGAACAGAGGTTGGAATCAACTCTGTGCATTTAAGAGGAGATTCACTTTGTCTTAGCTCTGCTCTTAGCTCTGCACTGCAGGTCCATTAGTTGCTGAAATGCATTAGGAGTGATTTTGGACTACCCTTCTGGTCTAGTTCCATATGAAAGAAGTCTGACTGGTGCCAAGATAGCTCTATGATAGGAAAGAGTCATTTCAGAAGTGATGGAGGTGCCTCTGGAATTTTGGGTGGGCAGCTAGACTCTGTGTGCACTGGAAAGTACTGTTCCTCAGCAGCAGAGACTGGTCTGCAGCTGCACCAGCAGGTCACTAGCTGGTATAAGTGACAACATCAACCTATTTGTGGTTTTTAGTTCTTCAGATCAGCTTTCTCTGAGATACCTGGGTGCACTCTAGCAAACAGTCATGCTCATTCAAGTCCACAAGTTTCACCATGGGAAGCAGGCAGTTTGGAAACAGGGGATGCAAACAGCCACCTCTGTACTCCAGTTCCTAGATCCCTGCTTAGACCTAAATCCCACCCCAAATACTTCCAAAAGGTGTTTATGTACCTTCTACAGCCTTAAGTACTTCTCAATATGAGTAGCTTTTTTACTTGCATATCTACTTGCAAATGTTTTCCCTTAATAATTACTATTCATTTGGTTGGTAAGTGGCATTTAAAGATACTTGGTGAGTAAGGTAGCTATGGATCAATATTTATTTTGTTGATATTGCACTTGTGTACTTTGAAAAGACGCTGTTCTAACTCTAGTGTGTGTTTCTACTTTAGGTGAAGCTGGCTGGGTACAAAGAACTGCTGAAATGGGTTGCCCTGGGAGAAAAGGGAATGGTTATTGCTCTACCTCAGCTGACTCCTCAGCAAATGCCATGTCAGTGGGGCTGGACCTTACAACTGACTGATGTAAACTGAGCCATACTCTGCTGGAGCCCTGGCTAGCAGGGAATGTTCACGTTTTGCTCTTTCTTATCACTGGTTTCAAACTTACTTGTTTATTGAGAAAGACCAATAAATTCACTTTTTCTATGAGAGGTGGGCTGTTACTTAAGGATGAAATGGAACAAACCTCACAAAATCTAGCACTAGATAACTGATCCTCTGCATGCAGTTTGTTTCTCTGAGTTTGTGTGAAACATTGAGCAGCTACCTTGACCTCTACTCTTGGTTTAGTCAGTTTCTGGCCAAATTATGTGAAGAATGTGCTAGGGGGGAAACAGGCACTAGACTTCTAGAGACAAAAGAATAAAGCTTAAGCTGATGTTCAAATGCACATAAGTCAGCTGTTCACCCTCTTTAATGCAAGAAATTTACCTTCCACAAAACTACACAGTAAAATCTGACAGTTTTAGAGAAAAGAATATACTTTTTCCAGGTGTGTTTAGGTAGTGGTGGCTGGCAGTTTCAGCTGACTAGGGTAATGTCTGCAAGAACAGGCCTGTAAGGGTTAGGAATTAATCATAAATGCATACAGGTAATGCATCTGTGCATCACTATTTCTCATCATGGAAGTCATTAGTTTTACATGTTCCTATTCTTGAGTAACTCCATCCATTATTGGGACACAGGTAAACTGGGAGAGAGTTGGGTTTTTATATTTTGTATAATTTTACACGGGTAAAACGTGCCTCTTGTTTACAGTCTTTGTTTATACACAGTCACCAGAGTGCCTGCTGTGGACTATTAAACAAAGCATACACTTCAGCGACTAACTCTTGAAAAAAGAGAAGTAATCAGGAGTTGCAAGGGATCTTCAGCTTTGGCAAAGAGACAACTTGAAAAATTTCCAAACTCATCATGTGTCATGGTTTATAGGGACACGAGGTGAAACTCGCAAAGAGGAGGAGATAAAGGACAACAAAAAGCATGAATTGTTTTTATTTCAGTGTAGAGACTGAAGGTTTATTTTCCCTGAGTAATGTTTGTTGAGTGAATAATTAGTAGTGTATAAGTTAAATTTATTCTTTCAACTCTGTCAGGATTTTGAGTGATTGGCCAGGTCAAGTTATTCTCTTCCCTGCTAGTAATGTTAATACACACACAAATTATACATTAAAATATTTTATTACAATACAGACAATTGGGCTCCAAATTAATACAAATTAAGATAAAATATTTACAAGGTAATGTGTACAGTGTAGCTGTTTGAACAGCATAAACAAGAGAATGTCTAAAAAAACACATTCCTTTAGTATTAAGTAACAGAGAGAGCAGACCCCTAGCTTGTTCAAGGGGAACATGCAGCCATTGGCAAAGGCCTTCTGAAGAATGAGAGACTTTGGAACAAGATTTGTAAAGTTAAGGGGAAAAATATTTACTTTGTAGAAAGAAAAGTCTGGGGGAAGAAGAAGAAAAAAGCATTATTTCATTGTGCTGATCTGTGCTATTCTTAGATCACTAGCATTAGTTCTTCCCAAAACTTACACACCCCAGGCAAAAAAAATTGTTTTTTTAGTAACTTGCTGTAATACTGCCACCAGATGCCTTTTAGATGCAATAAAAATAACCCAAGGACTTACAGAAGAGTTTAACCACTTTTTAAATAAAAAAGTCTTCACTTACAGTGTTTCTTTCAACAAGAATATTTTTAATGGGTGAAACATAATTCAGTTAGAAGAAAATATGGGCTCACTCCCACTTTCCTCAGAGTGCTCTTTCTGCTGGTCTGTCACTCCTACACCATTATAAAATTAACCCAAGTCTCATCAGTAGTCACCAGGGATCTGTTATAAATACACCATCCATTTGTAAAAATGTGCAGGTCATTTCTCTAGTTGCTGAGGGGTACTAAAAGCTTCGTAAACATTAGCAGCAAAATCTTTCACTTGTTCCATCATCAACAGGTCCTGGAAGAAAGGTATAAAATAAACTTCCTTAATCAAACACATTCCCCACTATTCTGCCTGTGCTATAGAATTCCTAAGAAAAGCATCTGGCACTCCCACAGGCATAACTCAAACTTCTTGCTTTAGAAAGGTTTAGGAGCAGACCTGCAAGTAGAACCAAGGCAAGACAAGAAGTTTGTGCTTCTACACAGTTTAGCAGAAGAAAGAAGTTCTAGAAAAGCAGTGTATTCCTGGAACATGCAAACTGACAAAAAATTTACGGCAACTGTTTTCAATTTATTTTTTAAAGGCACTGAAATGAAGCAGTTAATTTATTAAAAAGAAATATACAACATTAATTTCAAGATTTTACTTGTGATATTGTAAATAAGGCAGATTCTTACCTGAACAAAGTGACTGGGTGTTTCACTGCATACTGAGTGGATCTGTCCATTTATTATTGGAATTATCTTGGCTAAAGGAAGACTGACACTGGAAAGACTAGGAATAAACAAAAAATATTGACCTGCTCTGACATAGATGAAGCCACTAAACTGTGATTATAGAATTCTAAGTAATTACCATTTAAAAAGTAAGGATTGAAAGACTACAAATTAAAATGTATGGATGAAGGGTTTTTTCCTCCATATCAAGGCTTTCCTTTAATATAGAAAAGTACCAGTTCAATTCCAGTTCATGTTCCTATTGCACAGTTTCACACTTGCTTCTCATGCAAGAGAATTATGGTTTAGTCAGAGTCTTTACCTGTGTATGTAAGTAGACAGGTCATAGAAGCGCCTGTCTACAATTTTATGCTATTTCAAGCTAAACCAGGCTTAGGCAGATAGCCTAACTAACAGACTTTGGGGTAGTTTAAGTGATGTAAATAGTATGTCTTTAAATTAAAAAATAACTCTCTGAGAGCCAATAGTTACTAAGATAAACATACATAAACCCAGATATCATTCCAGGTTTTAATTTTAATATTTGAGAAATAATATTTCAAGGATTTGAACTCAGCTTTTGGATTTGTAATGCTCTCACCACACTGTTTAAAACCAAAGTTAACTTCATAATAAAAGCTGTTTTTAAAGATTCTTCTAGGAGGATGTAGAAAATCCTGAATGTTACTGCATTTTATCTGCATGCCAGTGAAACCTAAAGCTCCGTGGCTGCTTTGGCTCCCTGTCACTGGAGGATCAGGGCAATGCCCACCCCCCTTCCTGGAGAGCCGCAGTAACTGGTGGAGGCTCACGGGCTGCAGGGGAGGGCTCTCCTTCTCACAGCCTCACTGAGCACATCTGTCAGGAGGCACCACCTGAGGGTAAACCCTCTCCAGCCCAAAAGGCACTCTGCCTGTACCATATTCAGGCAAGAAGTGGAAGGTACAGGCCATCTGATCTCTCCTTCTAGGTCTGTGAGTAATGGTGGGAAAGAACCTCATCTAATTCTGGTGATTGCATGGGTGGGAGGAAACATGAATCCTCCTAGCTGCCTACTTGGCCAAAGTAAGGACAACACAGCAATCCCTGAAGAATAAGAAGCATAATAATATTTCCAGCACAAGAACTCCAAGAAGGTGGGAAAATCAAAAGCTGTTGCGGAATTCACTATGAACCCAAAGCATTACTGACATGAGAACCACAACAAAAGAAAACATTTACCTATTTACAGAGCTGTTTTGAGAAAGGTCCTTTTCAGTAGGTCTAAAAAATTCTGCCATATTGTCCAGCAGTCGACTGAATCCTCTATTTAAACATGTGCTCAAAACCGTACTGAAGTCTGGACTGAAAAGAAAGAATAATAGAATAAAAGGTTTTATTCCTGGGTTTAAT
Organism: Sturnus vulgaris; assembly: GCF_052056855.1. NCBI lineage: Eukaryota > Metazoa > Chordata > Aves > Passeriformes > Sturnidae > Sturnus > Sturnus vulgaris. The sequence goes on along the minus strand of NC_142245.1, from coordinate 54,034,594 downwards.
TTTTTCAAACTAAAAAGCCCTGCAAATATTCAGTGCTACAGGTGTGCCTCCCCTCACGGGTGATATGTGAGCTAGACAAATGCTACTAGCATTGCCACCTCAGGAAATACCAGCTCCCTCAACAACCTGAACTCTACCCTAAGATTACTAAAATCCAGATAAACCTGAAGCATTCCTCACTTCTGTTTCTTACTAAGTAATAACATAGAAGGACTTAGCCTTAAAGTGCCCCACATCCCTAGCAGCTAAACTGTAAGAAGAGTTTGATATTTGCCTCAATTCCCTCAAATCCTATGTTTATTATAGAAGCCTCACTTTTACCAGCTCTGGCAAAAGGACACATACAACTACCCTCAAAACCATGCATTAAAAATAAATTCCAATAAGCCAAAACCGGTGTTCACTTCATCAAAGCAAGTAAATCCAATACAATTACTCTCAATCTACCCTGTTTTAGCAGAAGAGAAGTACTCCTCTGTTCCTACATAACTACAGAGCAGGTGTGGAAGAGAAAATAGGTCTGACTGCCAAGGACATCCTGGGTATCTTGTTAAGGCAGCATTATTTCTTTAAAAGTTTCAGAGTTCACAAGTTTCGAAAATCCCAGCATACAACTGATAAATATAAAAATTCAATACAGAATGGTCACATTTCTCAAATTAAAAGTTGTCTGCTTTTTGTATGAAAGTAATTGCCTTACATAAACAATAGTTTTGAGGAGGAGTTTAATGTGAATACAGCATATTTCTCTATACCTTTCTAGCATATCTCTAGTTTCATTCAGTAATTTAATTGTAGCAATGTCTCTTTCTGTGAGTCCACAGGCCTAGAAAAACCAAAGACAGACACTATTAGTAAGTGCCACCAGCAACCATAAGAATAGGAGTAGAAATAGAAAAAGTTGAATATCATGGAATTAAGTCAAGATGTTACAAGTCAAATATAAAAGAAAATACTGTTGTAAATCAGATTCTTTATAATTTGTGTTTTAAATGGTCACTGTAGGAGTTTTAACTAAAAACAATACTAGAAGAAAATACCAGACTATTTGAGGAAGTTATTTTTCCATTCTAATCTTCAATACTGAAATCAACCCAGCGTATCAGATAAAGCAGTAAGTGCATGTAGTCACATGCTGAAGCCCAGGTTTTATCATTACACCAGTGTAACACCAAGTGAAGAATGAGTTTTCTCTGGCCTGTGGTGTGGATGGAGACAAACACCTTCACAAAATTTAAGAAATTAAGGCTGCAACTGAGATTAGATATACTTTTCTCTTGACTCCTGTTCATTTCTCAGCCCAAAGCACAGAAGGACGCCAGCACACCATTCTCTTGTGCACCAGACAAGATGCTTCAGCACTCCTTGAATATTCCTGGCACACAAGTGCAGATGACACAATTTATCTTAGGGCTGAGTTCAGCCGTGCTGTATCACAGCTTCTTTCACAGGTTACAGACAGTAACTGGGCTGCATTTCTGAGCACAAAGCTGATATTCTGAGACTGACAACTGTTTTCTATCAAATCTGAAGAAAATACAACTGTGCCTAGATTAAAGAGATAAGGACACTTGATTTATGACATTTATTAAAGACACAGATGCCACAGTACACTAGAGGACTGTTATGCGCCATTCCTTCTCCAAAAAAAAACCTCAAAAAAAAAAAGCAGAATGAAAAAAGATAGGTGAAAGGAACTGATTCAAGTACCTGGCTAGCCAAGGGGTTTTCTTCATCTGGCATCAGATAATGACATAAGGGAGAGTAAGATGCAATCTGATCCAAATCTTTATGTTCCACTACTTCCCTGATATCTTTAAGTTTCTGTTCCAGCTCCAGAAGAGACAGGGTTTGCTTAAGGGAAATACTGGAAAGGAAAAAGATGACAATGTTTATTACAAAATGAGTAATGCTGCTTTCTCTTTCTACCAATAACATGTTTACAAGTAACAAGACTCCAATCAGCTATGTGAGTTTGCACTGGCAGACATAGCCTGCTATAATAAAAGCATCGTTTTGAAAAAGTCAATATGCCTGCTTTATTTTCCCCCAAATCTTATAAAACTCTTTATTTTAGGAACAGTCATTACAATAAATCTTTAAAAGCTAACCACAGAAAAATACAGGCTCTTACCTTCCAAAAACTTTATGCACAGCTTGTTTAACAATAGTTATTAACTCAGTCAGTCCTAAAAGGAAGAAAGTCAAAATTATTCTAATGATTTGCTCAAGTCTCAAAAAAAGAAGAATTTTGTAAGTGTAGTTAGCTCAGAATAAGCACCATACCATCTCCTAAAAGGTGCTGAATGCTTGATAAATATTGCTGCTGGACTTCAGGGGGAGCTAGTGGTGTCTGTGGGGGAAAAAATCCAACAGTTCTGTAACATGTCAACAGTAGAGAACAATGCAAAAATAATTTCAAAAATAATTTCCTTAGTCTTTGTAATACTCTTCAGCAAACAGATTGCCCCACACTCTCTTCAACTTTGTACTGACTCTTCCTGCCTGGATCTGTTGTAAGTCTTCTGGCACATTTTTCTTCAAACCTATACAGATCTCTCTTCCATCTTCAGTGGCACAGAAAGATCTTTCACTTCTCATTCACCTAAAGGAAAGTTTCTTAAAAATCTGTAGGTTTTGCAGGTGAAACTAGACCCTCCACCACACCAGAAATTAATCTAGTGGAGTAAGTTATTTATGCTGAAACCTAGTAAAAACTTATCTGACAGAAAAGAAGCTTTCAGAAACCAAGACAAGATTCCAGTTTGTCCCAACAGAATGCCTTAGAGTTGGCCCTGTCAACCCACTTCTCTACTGAGAAATTAACAGAAAGGAAACATGTTTCTAGTTCAAACTCATCTTGCCCTTGTAAAACAGCTTTTTCAGGTTTTAAAAAATGAAGCACCACCTCAGTCCACTCTGGCTTTCCTATTGAAAGCTTTTCTCCATCCTGCCTTGACATGATGTTCCCTGACTTTCAGCAGGAGCTATCACAGGAGGGCAGATGAGAATTCATCAGCTTTTATCCATTATTTTTAAATGAGCCATCCAGCAATTTGCAGGATCCACTCTACAATGGGTACTTGCTTACCGTGGGAGTGATCTATTTTTATTGAGCAGTGATACACTATATCAACAAAAAACAGCTCTTCTACCTTGCTTGTCCCCACCATTTAGGCAGATGACCTTTTGGAATTAAACCAAACAGTGGAAATTTCAAAGATAACATTTTTCGTCTTTAATCTCAGAAAAATTTAACGGGAGGAATTAATGTGTGTACTAAGAAGACCCAATAATATATACCTTTGCTTATATATCTTGAATCATTCACACGATATTACCATTTCACAAAAAAACAAAGCAAAGAAATAATTTCATGTTGGTGTTTAAATAGAAGGCAGCCTTCTTTAAGCAAGACAAATGCAGACAAAAGGCATTATCTAATATTTCTGGTATTCAGGTAAGTAACAGTATCATCACACTATCCAAATTTAGATGCTATTAAAGGACATCAATATATTGCACTGCTAGTAATGCTTCCATACTCCACTCCTGTGAGAAGCCTTGGTTTCATTTCAACAGTCCTAAGCTATGCCCTTTTCCTCTCATCCAATAATCTCTTCCCTCCCAAGGAAGTACAAGTCCTACCTTTGAAACAAAGCCAGACACTTACTGTGCCGTTCTTGCCGAGCGTGACGTTATCCAGGTAGATGTAACCGCCAATGATGTTTAACTGGACTCGCAAGAGAACCACGAGCATACAGGTGCTGTACACAGCCACAATGCTGCGTGTGAAACCTTGGGAAGACAAAAACAGAGTGACTGCAAAGTCGGGGAAGTAAGGATGAGTCAGGGGGAGAGAGTGCTCTCCAAGACTCAGAAGTGCTGATTACTTTTAAATATGCAGTCACATTTCCCTCGCTGGGTGTCATAAAATGTTTTCACAACACATACCTAAGATAGTCAGGAGTCTAATATGCTGGATCTACATCTAAAGTGTCTTAAAGTCCTATATTAATATCATTCTGCAGATTACACCAGTTATTTTGAGAAAATAAAAATCACACAATTTGTTCCGGAAGGAAAATGTTTAGTGTCAAATCATCTTTCTTCACTAAGCCAGGAAATACACGGTCTAAGTTAGCCCTCATCATGCAATTCAGACACAACTGCAGCTTGTCAAAAAAGTTACCTAAGACAGAAGCAGCTAAGAGCTAAAGAAAGAAAATTAAAATGAACATCAGCTACCAGCCAGTAGGCCATGAGGGTGTGTAGAAGCATCATGAATACATACAGAAGGGAAGAAAGGAGTCAAGATCTGTAAAGGTGTTATGAAAAGGAGAAAAAAACAAAAGGAAGCAAAGACATATCGGTAGAATTTCACTGCATAATTATCTGAGTTTACCTTTTTCTTCCCTTCCACTGTTTCCAATAAATCAGAAGATGATCCTAAGGTTTCATGACCACTGCTATAGTGGTTCACTCCAACAGGCTCAAAAAGAGGGAACTGCTGGCCATGTAAGGGCTGACCTACATTTCTGATTGAATTTCCATTACATCCAGCACAGAATTTTTGAAACTAGTTTCATTTTATTGCGATGGCACAGAAAGGTGTTCCAAAGTTTTACTGAGCAGAGTAGCAAGAAGGCCAATAAAATTCTTCACTTTGATCTCTGACCAATGGGGCTAAGAAAAGTTCCTTCATGAAAAACCTTTGGGGGTGCAGGGGCAGGGAGGAGGTTTGCCATGTGTGTTATACTATCTTCACATCTACTGAAACAACCGAGTGTAAAGTTTGTTTTAAATGGTGTGAAAGACATTTTAAATCTACACTAAATAATTATGCAGATGTAATCTTTCATTTCCACTTACTTATTATCTTTAAATCCTCCCATATTTCTAACTTGTTTGCTGGCCTGTGGGAAAAATAAATGGAAATACTAAGCATTATATTTTACTTGGAAATTAACAAGTATGTTAAATGACATAGCAGTGCTCTAAGGCGAACTTATTTAGCTACCATAATTATTCAAATCATACCCAGGTCTATATCTCATTCAAGAAAGGCCTCGTTCAAGAAAGCAGTATATAAACAACACACTATAAAGGCACAGAAAAGACATTTAAATTTAAGGTATAAATGTAGCATTTAGTGATGGCAATTACACATTTACATGATCAGCTTTGAGTTACTACAGTATGCAGTCAGAAAAAAACACTGATGGTACAGTGGTCTTTTCTGGGGCCTTGACTCTATATATTTAATGTCGACTCAGTTCAGCAGGACTTCCTGTGTGTAATAAATGCAGGATCAGAATTTCATTGTCCTACTTTCTTGCAAGGTTTAGCATTGCCTGACATGTTTAAAGTCTTTATTTTTTCATCAGAAACCAGAGATCACAATCGTTGGTGGAAAGGAAATCTTGCACCATTCACACCAATACATGTTGATCTTTTTTCTTTTGTTGAGTTCACTTTTTTGACCTGACCAATTCCCAGAAGTTTATATTCTGCAGTCAACAAAGCAAGACTCTAGATTGCACAGATACACTTGAACTGCCTGAAGTACATTGCATATTTATAACTACTATCCATAGGTAATCTTAGCAATACAGCAGCAGTAGCAGGAATAAAAGCAAGTTAACCATCCAAAATTTTCACCAGCCATTCTCACCTGTTAAGCACTGTCAGTAAAGAATGACTACTGTATGTCAATTGTGGAAGACAGATATTGTAAAAGTCACTTGGGGAAATATTTGTTAACTTCTTAGGATCAGAATTAACACTTAAATATTTAGAGCCAAGAGCTCGAATTAACCTATGCTTCACAGTAACCTAATTTATTAAAAAAAACACTCAAATCCCAGCACTTCTCACCAGAAATCATTTGTCCTTACAGGCATAAAATGTGCATTTTGGCATTAGTTTGAACATTCTATCACTTCCATAAACAAAAATTTTTATGTTCATCACTATCAAATAACATGAATAAACTCATACAATAAACTATTAAGTCTACAACTCTGAAAACTAAAGAGACAGATTAAATAAACAATAGCTGAAAGAGATAGATGGATCCATGGCAAACACAGTCAATTCACACACTTTTTGCAAGCTACTCTATGCAAGTTTTTAAGGCTTTGCTAAAACGAAATGAAGGGCTTTGTAAAAAAAATACTGTAATATTTCTATACATAAAACATATAATGGGACTCAAAGCTATAGCTGTTATTTATCAGGGGTAAGTTCTTCATGAAGAATGAAGAGACAAAGAGAAGCCAATACATCAGCCAACTACACTTGCACCTATTACATGAAAACATTTTCAAGAGCTCATGCTTACAGAACTTCTCCTTACAACTTAAGGCAGCAGCCAGATAACAGTTAAAGTCTGCAAGTATTAAGTCTAACAGTGGAAATTAATTTTTCAGTCTTTATCTCCTGCAATTTACTAAGACTCAGCTGCTACTCAAAGCTCAACTTTTACTTCACGTTTATTTATTTGGAAGGCCGTTCTCGCTATGGAAGCAAAGGGCAATGCAAACCAGAGGTTTGGAATAAAGCTGAGTGCTGAAAAGGTGGGAGATGTGCAACATCTGCAAGGCTGCAGAAGCAGGGACTTCACCTCATCCCATCACTGGGCTTTAAAAAGAGGACAGATTGAGCAAGAACATCTGTGGTCTTGGGTGCTGTTCCCTCTTCAAAAATTTCTCTGGAGGCCTGAAGACTTCAGCCTCCTTACATCCCCAGGGTACCACTGGCCAAACCAAATTTAAGGAAGTCAGTGGATTTTAAGTTAAAGGAGATTACTTAAGGCATAATATGATCTGTAACATATGATAACACAGATTCATATCATGTTAAGCCACAACACAGTTTATGTGAGAAAAATAATACATCTTCAGGGACATAAAGAAAGGTAAGTCTCCACATCTGTTCTTTTGTATATTCAACAACAGCACTCAAGGGCCTGGAGCCCTTTGAATGCTCTTCTCAAATGGAAGTGGAAAGCAAAGAAATCTATACCTCCATGCATAGCAGAACTTCTTCAAAGAATCACTTCAAAGTGGAGTGAGCTTTGATGGCTGATTCCATTATCTGTGCCTTCACAACCCCTTCCCTACATTTCAGTTCAAAACTTTCAAGAATCCAGTTAAAACTTCCTCAGTGTAAGTAAAATAATAAGTATTAAGACACAAATTCCACTGTAAGATACACACTAAATAGCCTTCCATGCTTACAGAATGCTTGCACGTAGCAAGCATTAAAAAAAAAATTGTTTTCATAAGTGCATACCTTAAAAGAAGCCTAATCTCTATTTTCGCTATTATTGTTGAAACTCAGAGGTGCAATGTACCCCTACACTGTTTCAACTGGTCAATTTAGAGACAGCAAATGTATCTTGAGAAAAGACTGCTTGCTATAGGGAACAAACTAAGGTATTATATGTCTTCACCACCGAACAAAGCATTACAAACTGTTGCAGACTATTTGCTGAACAGTTCAGATGACATACCTGGTAATCCACAAGCTCTTTTGTTCATTCATTTTAATTTTTTCATTGAATAAGGCTTCTATTATGATAAATACATTCACTCCATTAAAATTAACCTTTCCCAATTTCTTGTTGTTTGGGGTAAATAATATTCAATAATACTTGCAAATACTCAGAGAGTTTATTACAAAAACATCATTCAGGCTGCAATTCCCTCTTTAAATCAAACTGCTCTGTTGTGGACGTTTCTGGACTGAAAAAAGCAGTGACTGAATAGGTAACCTATTAAATATTAGACAGCTGAGATTTTAGCTGTATAAATAAACTAGTGGGAGGTAAACTAGAAAGACAGTCTAGAGTGAGTCAGAAATCCAGTGTTAATTGCCCACAGAACACTTTTACTCTGCCATATGCCAAGCAATTTACGTTTAAGGTATGCTATTATGCACTTTATGTATTTAAAAACAGGCTATTTGTTCCTGCAGTTGTCAGGAATTCCAAGGCGTTTTCTGACAGGGAAGCATTTCCTATTTGTTCTACCTCAAAAACAAAATTTAAAAAATTACTTCTCATCACTTACATGCATTTGCAATCTCATCTTGGATACTTTCCACTACTACTCATGTCTGAACTCGGTAAGATTACATAAACATCTTTAAAACCACAACATCAACAACTCAGTCAAAATATTCTGTTCTGTTTAAAAGTGGACTAGATCCTCCAACTACTTTTATCTACCTATCTTATAACCATTTCAACAAAAAACATGACTCTCACTGCAGTACCTTAAAGGAAGTACTTCCTGTAATTTTTGGAAAATGCCAGACATACCTATCACAATACATCTACCATGACAAAATATTTACATAGTGATTTCAAAACACCTTAAGACTAATAATTCAATGGGACACTAAATCAAAATTCTGCATACTCTCTACATTATATATATAATAATATATATATACTATAAGTTGAAAAAAACTTGTCATCAAAACAAGTGGAGTTCAACACACTTAAGACAGTCTTACCTATTTTTAAGCAGAGATGTGAGACTCTCAGAGTTTAACTGATGCATTAAGGCATCCCTCAATGTCGGAAGCATTGACAGTACTGTTATTAAAAGAAAAAAACCCAACAAAACGTGTCAACATCAACAAAAAACCCCACTATAAACCCATCCTCAGCTCACACTCAATAGTTGCTACAGGATGTACATCCCATTGCTCAACAGGCAAAGCTGGGAGGACAAGCAAAACAGAAAACCAAGCGAGTACCCAGAAGGGCAATAACCTGTGTGCCTCTCATGAGCTGGGGCACAATGCTGCCCTTACCATTTGGTTTTACTGGCTCCAGCTGCAGATGTGTATTCACATCCTGCATACACATGCCTCCAACTCCCCAGAAGAAAATCTGGTAAAAACCTACACTGCTGCATTTCTCCCAGTGACAAGAAAAAAATGTGAAGTTTGTTTTTCCCAGCAAGAGAACCAGTGAAACGTATGTTATAAATGAGAGAAAACTAGTGGGAAAAAATCCTTTACTTTCAGAACGGTATCTGATCTGCTGTTACATGACGGGAAACAGCAAACGGAAAACATGATAAATACTAAGAACAGAGTATGAAAAATCTTGTCAGGAATGCATGCTGCCAAACTTAAAGTACTTTGTACAAAGAAGGGCAAAGAAAATCCTAGTCCTTGCAGCAAGATCACTCCCAGCAGTACAAAATGAAAAACATGAAATTAAATACCAATTGGTCAGGGTAAACAGGTTGGACTTACAGCTACCCAAGAAGCCTTTACAGATTTCAACAGAAAAAGACAATACTGCCTAATTTGTTTTAAAAAAATAGTTTTGAACAGCCTGTATTTACAATAGCAAGGAATTTGTTAAAACTCTTCTCTGTCATCTCCTTTCCAAAAATCCTAAGACTAGTGCTGTAAGGAAAAGTACTTTCAGTTTTTGCTCTCCAGCTAGTCAGGTACCTTCTAACTGTGTAGGAAACTGATGGGCTGATGCGCTCCTTATTAAAAATTACCCACCAAGTTCTCCATGCAGCTTACTAACAATATGCTATAATGAATAAAATAATCCTGCTATAAATTCATTATTGTTTGAATCTAAATGCTGTTTCACACCTCAATATCACATGTAGTTTAAGGCTAAAGGGTCCTGAAGTGACAAAAAATTGTAATCTGCATGTATACTTGTAAGCTTATTGATGGTAAGGGTTCAGATGTCCCCTAAAATCCCTTTAATCCTCTACTCTTCAGACTCTCCTTATTTGCAAAACAACTCTATTTATGCATCAGTATTTAATTAAGGTTTTGAATTTACCTACATTTCTTATTCCTCTTCCATCTTCACAATATGTAGCATAAATCCCCAAATACTTCCCCGTTATCTAAAACAGTAGCTACTTCCTTATCTTACCTGTCATATTGCACGTCCTCTGATTACTCTCAAAATGGTACTGTCTTCGTGCTTGGGCAATATACTCAGCTGCCTCTCGTTCCTGGATTTCTCTGATTTTCTTCTGCCCATATTTTCCCAGTAAATAGACTCCTATAGAGAAATATTGATATTAGTAGGTGCTTTTAAAAAGTGAGAAAGGTCCCTTAACCCCTTTATTTGATTTTAAAGCATAAGAGGGCATGGTGGGGTTTTTTGATATTGGGGTCTTGAGTATTTTAATAATTATTAGCAAAACAATATTCAGAAAGAATGTTTTCAAAATTCATTAAAATGTCAAGGCTTATGACTTGAATCGGCAGGAGAAGCTTTCCTGAGAAGATGTATCTTGCCATTCACAAAAGACATTTTTGGTATTACTGCAATATGAACAACTAAGACTGAAGAGACTGAAACAAAAAAGAGAAGCAATGAAGGGTAAGAAAAACAAAAAATAGAGAAAACAAACAGAAATGCATAAGTCTAGAGATGGATGAAAATTTACATTTTTTAAAAGATATGTTTCTAAAATTAGCAGAAGTTAGAAATAGAACTCAAGTACAAAAATCACATATGAGAAAAATGTTATACATCAACACTTTCTTCATTTCCTTCCTGAAACTTCTGTAGGAAGAACCTTAGTTTCAATGGGGCTTGACTGTGGCTCTTGTTTTTTTACCACACCTGATTCCTACTTCCCAGCCTTTACACTCTTCTCTTGAGGGTCTTACCATCCCTCATCACTCTCACTATGAATATTCATTTCCATAGACACACCAAAAATCTTTGCTTTGCGTTTTCACCTCTTCCAACATCCATCCATCCCTCTGAAGTTTCCCCCAACTGCTTGTCCCACATCACCAGGAGTTCAGATATCTATCCAGGCTGCCCAGAGCCCTCTTCCCATCTTTCCTCATCTCTGCCCCCTTTTCTAAGCCATTCCTCAAGACACCACTACACCTTCTAGGCTTATCCTCAGCACCTTTGCCCACTGTAGGCTGCTTTCCATTAATTTCTCCCCCTCCACCCAGGCCTTCTTATAGCATCTCCTGTGTGTCAGGTTCCTTGCTGCCTCCTGTACGCACTGGCAGCAGCAGTTTCCTACTTAGGTGTGTAACAAACGCTTCCCATGTTCTCTCATGAAAGATTTGGATGGGGCACAGACATAAGGGAAGAACAAACTCATGCAAGAATAGACTATTGTACAAGTTAATCATCTTCGGTCTGTGTGGACTAATACTCTAATTACTGAAGCTCCTCTACAGAGAGCCAGCTCCAAATCTGTCAGGTCAACAACAGCACACAGAAGAAATCTGAATAATAAATCAAATATTTTTAATTTTTTTCCTCAAAGTACTTTCTAAAGTTGTAAACACAAAATTTTCTTTAAAGTTCAATTTTCACATTTAGAAGCCAATATTGGAACAAATGAGGAATTTAACAGTTGCTGAAAGCTGAAAGTTTCAAAACTAATTTTATAAATCAAATATACAAAAACTAAAAAGAAAAAACAAAACAAAACCCCAATCAAAAACAAACACACAACCCCCCTAAACAAACCCAAACTTCCCAAGATTTTGAATTCAGCTACATTTTCAGGTTATTTAAACCTTCTGAAACATTCCCCAAAACTATTATCAGTGTTTGAAAAGCCTTGTCAACTTTGTGCTACAACATTCATGGCTGCAAAAAAATCTGGCTATTTCTACTGGCATTATGTTTGCTCATAGGCAACTACAAGCCAGACCAGTCTGCAACAACCACAGTCACTTCCATTTCCCAAACGCCTCATAAAATAGAAATGGGTAAGTCTCTCTCTCACTTCAGCCTTTAGGCAGACTGCACATTTGCCATATGGAATATTCACTTCATTAGATGCAAATTTTAATAGTATGGCTCCATATACAAAAAATGTGATTCCACCATTAAATTGTTAACCAAAAATGAGTCTTCACAATCAAGATTATTTTCATCTAAAATGTTACCACTTCCTGCCAGGAATATCTATTTAGAATACAACTGTCTGGTTACTGATTTTATTTTAGCTCACATATTGAAATAGAAACAATTTTTTTAGCATTACTGAGCAATTCAAGATTTTTCCAATCATTTTACCCCACTACATTTTTCACATTACATTAATATATAGTCATTTGTCCAAATGACTACTTTTGCTTACTTTCTCTGCACCCCAAAATAAATCATTTTAACTCCAGGTTTTGTAGCAGAAAAGTCATAAGTATAAAAAAAGACCCTTCCTGAATGTAGACAGGTTATAGCAGACACGCAAACAGCTCAAGAAGAATCATGTATGTGCCCTGGAGTGATGTACAGGAGCAGCAGCTTTGAGATTGAGACAGCTAATTAATTGCCTAACATCCCTTTGTTAAGGCTGTGTGCCTACTCTGTACTAAGAGCTGCTGTGGCCTGTGAGGGTACAAAGTTGCAGTAGTTGTCATCCGGGTTTAACAAGCAGTCTCCAGAAAAAAACACTTGTCTAAAACAATGCAACAGCAGCTACTAAGTCTCGTTTCTCCCTCCCTTCCCCGAACTAAAGTATAACTTTGACCCACAGATGATGCTTCATCCAGGATTATTCTTTCCTCTGGAATGTGATGCATTAGAAGTTAACCAAAGTAAAAGCTGCACCACCCACCCACCCACCTTAAGCAAGCCCAGCAAACAACAGTAAGCTTGAGCTTTGGTTGCCAGCAGCAGGCTCTCTCTGTTACCAACTGCACCAGAGAAAGCTATATCCAAAAACTGCCATGATGTCAAGTCAGCTAACAAACCTGTAAAAAACTAAGCTTTTCAAAGTTTCTTGTTATAAACATGCAAAGCCAATATCGGCTTTTTATAATAACTAATCTAACTTAGCTTAACCACTCAGTATGGGACAGGAGATCTGCAAAAAGCTACAGTGGCAAGATTTATTCATGTCTAATTAGCTAAACTGTTCTACAGATGGAACTTCATGCTGAATCTTCCCAGATGTTTCACACAAAACCAGGAATTAAGGCAATTCAGAAACAGTGAGGCTGTCCAGGAGATAATTCCTATGGAAACTTTTTTCTATCTTCATCAAAATGTGAACTATAGAAATTACTATAGTCCAAACACATCTGATTTGGAGGGTTCAGAAACAGATGAGTGATAAAAACATCATCTGATGTCAGATCCTTCAAGAACAGGAACTTCAGTAAGGATCTCAAACTACAATTCATACTGTTTTACAACTGATCAAGAAAGTGAAACATATTTACATATGTACTGGCTACCTGTGCTGAATTTGGCTGGGATAGAGTTAATTTTCTTCATAGTAGCTGGGAACAGTGTTGGTAATAGAGAGATATTTTTGTAATTGCTGAGCAGGGCTTACACAAAGTCAAGGCCTTTTCTGCCTATCACACCACTCCACCAGCAACGCGGCTGGAGGTCACAAGCAGTTGGGAGAAGACACAGCAAGGACAGCGGATCCCAGGAGATCAAGGGACATGCCACATCATAGAATGCCATCTCAGCAGTAAAATTAGGGGCGAATACAAGGGGAGGGGGGAGCACTGTTCAGGGGCTGCTGGGCATTGGTCAGGCCTGATTCTCTCCCTCGTCCCACTGGAGAAGGGTGTGTGTGTGCATGTATGTGTGTGTGAGTGGCTCTGTGATGCTTTAGTTGCTGGCTGGGAAGCACCCTGGGGTCTACAGCACCTATATCCTGTGGAAGCAACACTTTGATTTAAGATAAATATGCTCTAATTTGTTTCCATATCCCTCTTTAGCTGTAGCGCTGTACAGTCTCTACCCACCTAAATGTAAGTAATGTAAGAAGTTTACAAAGTCTGCAGGCTCTTACATGTTCACTCTAGTAGCCTCTGACAGGTAGGTACTTCTCACATCACACAAGCTATGGCTTCCCTCTCCCACAGCCCTTTCCTTTCTTCACAGGTGGAATGGAGGGCTGAGCAAAATAATGGGATAGGTAATTAGGAGGCATCAAGTTTTCAGGAAACCTCTTTTACAACCCTAAGCAAGCTTTGCCCTCAGTGCCATACTTACCTCAGGGAAAAAAAAGAGTGAAAGTTTCAGTTATAAGAATTTTATTATGTAGAAATTGTGCTGACACACAGGAGCCTGCATCCTTCCAGGACACAAACAGCTCTGTAAGTTGTGGTTTGTCCTTATGTTCAAGCAAGCCATGCATCAAGGGACATACAGTTCTCCTGTTATGGTTGAAAACCATCTTTAAAACATGTAGGCACTAAAACCTTATTCTCTTGGTAACACTGAGTCCCGCCAGAATATATTTAATGCCGCTGTGCTTATTCGCAAACCAAGCCAACTTTCTCTGCTAAGCAGAGAGATTTCTGAACTGAAATGCTTTTTCTGCAAGCCAAAGGTCGCAGCAGATGAAATTAAGCAATAATTAATGCACAACTGAAATCAGAGCCATACATTGCAGACACACCCTGAGCTTGTTCTTCCACAGCAGCAACAGAATTTCAATGGTGAACAATTTTGTAATATCTACTGAAATCTACCTTGTATCAGAGATAAAAACTACTTTAATCAAACTATCCAACAAACACATGAACCTAATGTGTCCTTGCAGCTCCATCATGCTCTCTTCTCTCTCTATACTTTCCATATTTCTAGTGGGTTTGATCCCAGACCACTAGATTTTGCTTGCTAGAAAAGATTAAAGTATTTTCAGTATGCAACGTATTTTATATTGTTAAAGAAACAACTTCTAAAGAAAGGGTTTGTAAAGGGTCTTTACTCAGGTGAGGCCTTCTCAACCCTGCTCTGTAGTTAAGGGGAAGTTATACATATTTTTCAGTTGCTTTTTTCCCCAATATGAGCTCTTATTTTGTGAGATTTGTACCTTTATAAGCAGTAAAATCTTTTGTAGAGTTGGAACTGAGAGAAATTCATGAAGATAGCCACTGATAACACACACGGAATCCACTTCAGTAAAGAGAAGAAAAGTTACCAACCAACTCTGATTTTGATGCAGTAATTAACTAACACTGATACAATACTGTAGTAGTAAACTCTACTGTTCTGTCTAATGAATCATTCACATTAATCTCTGATCACGTGCCAGTTAAGGACTTAAAATCATTAAACTTTGTGACGTCCCATTTTCCTTGTGATACCCTCCTTCCTGGAAAATGTACCTGCAGCTCTTAAAAAAACGCCACAGAAATGTAGAGTCCAGGCTCTGCTATTAAATCAGCAGATTTGGATGCTTTCCTTAAATCATTCAGCCACTTCCAAATATTCTGTCTTCATTTAAAAGCAGTATGCAAAGTTCCATTCCATCTTTCAAGATTTGCCATTATTTTCTGGAGAGTCCACCATGGATCTCAGAGTTCTGATTCACTGGTGTTCGTGCTACCACAGCTCATGGAGTTTTTTCAAGGTCTGATCCATAACTATGTAGATGACCAAAGCACTCAAGATTCAGCTGCTGAACAGCTACAAAGCAGCCTCTGCAGTAATTCACTCCATCTCCCTGGCCTCCCTTAAAATACCATGGTGCAAAGTTACTGCTGGTGGCAGCTAATGATGTTCACCTGCTTCTGGAAGCCCAGATTTATTCCAGTCTCAAATATATAAAAAGCAATTCTCTACAGTCCTCAAATACTACATGGCCTGGAGAAATAGATAATTGATCCATGCTGCAGAAAATGATAGCATTGTTTAATATTTTCAGTCACAAGTTAAAGTGCTTGTTACCGGAAGAGCATCTTGGGATTTTTTAGTTTTCTTTTGGTAATTCTCTAAAAGATGTTATTTTAGTCTATAATTATTATTTTAAGCACCCTTCATCCAGTCAGTAGCATTTTAGTGAAAGTAACAGTGAGCTGTATATAAACACCACCAAAAAGGAAAAAACTGCAAGTTATGTTAGGTTTGTTTGCAGACTGGCAGAAGGCTGTTTATACATGAGGAATTTAAGATTCCAGGCTATGAGAGACTCGTGTTCCCAGATACTTGCTTTCCCACTTGGGAATTGATCCATGCTTACTCACTGAAACTGGGAAAAGTGATTTTTTTGTTATTTCAATTTATCCACAAATTGGTGGACAGTTGACGGGGAGGGAGAACATCTTCAGGTGACAGCCTGGAGTGTAAATCTGTTTATATAACATGGTGGGCTGCAGGTGTGGTGGTAAACATGACAGTGTGCTGCACTCACAGAACCACAAAACCTGCGGGTCAGGGGGTGAACTGGAGGAGCAGTCTGACCAGTACTGCAGTAACCATCACCCAGCCTATTATCATGGATTAATTGGCACTCTTTGGAAAACCACACAAGGAATTAATGATGAAAGAATGCAGACTACACAAGAACCAAGGCAAGCCAGAAGTAATTAAAATTTACCTACACAGGGGGCTTCACCTGAATATAATATGACAAAATATATTTTAAAAGTCCTGTAGCCCTCAGAACATTCAACTGTTCAGGCTTCCAGTCAGGCTGTCCAGTTCTGTGTCATTTACATTGGATATAAGTACATTTGACGACTGAGTGCACAAAGATGCTGTGCCTTTTGTGGAGTATCTAATCTCCAGCTGCACAGCTATGCACTTCATCGTTCAACAGAGACAGATCCAATGTGCGCTTTTAAATCCATTTCCAACTAAAAACAACACAGTAACAACTTCAAGAGAAGGTGGAGCTTACTAGACTATGATCACCCTACAGGTTCAACAAGAGCCTTAAGGAAGAAAGTGCTTGAATGCAATTCTCTCTGTGAAAGTTTTGTGTCTGCAACTAATCTATATTTGTCCAGAGAAGGGTGACAAAGCTGGTGAAGAGTCTGGAGCATATGTCCTATAAAGAGTGGCTCGCTGAGGGAGCTGGGGGTGTTTAGCACAAAGAAAAGGAGCCTGAGGGGGAACCTTATCACTCTCTACAAATACCTGAAAGGACATTGTAGCCAGGTGGGGTCGGTCTCTTCTCCCCGGTAACAAGTGACAGAACAAGAGCACATAGTCTTAACGTGTGCCAGGGGAGGTTCAGGCATGACATTAGGAGGAATTTCTTCACAAAATGGGTGATTAGAATGGGCTGCCCAGGGAGGTGGTGGAGTCGCCGCCCCTGGAGGTGTTTAAGGGAAGACTGGATGTGGCACTGAGTGCTATGGTCTAGTTGACAAGGTGGTGTTCGGTCATAAGTTGGACTCCATGATCTTTTTTCCAACCTAATTGAGACTGTGATATTTGACAATTCACCTCAACGCACAAGCCACATATGAAAGTGGAGGTTTCCAGCCTCCATCCCAAAAACAACACAAGTGTCACCCACGCTTTGCGCGCTTCAACCTTGTTTCAAAGGAACGCGATCACCCGCCGTAAGAGCACCCGGGGAACCCGAGTTCTTGTCTTTTAGGGTTTAAGGGACGACGCGCAGATTTCCTCCGTGCCTCAGGGGAAAGTCCTGCTGGCACCGGGCTCTCCCGGCGGCGGACAGCGGTGTCCCCAGGCGGGCGCAGGGGCCGCAGCCCGGGGGCACACAGCCGATCCAGCCGGCGTGGGACCCGCCTGGCCGCGGGGGGCTCGTCGGGCCCAGCGCAGCTCCGAGGGGGCCTCGCCGGCGGGAGCCGGGAGCGCTCGGCGGGGAGGCCCCACGGCCGGCACCGCGTCCCCCCCGTATCACCGCCCCCGCCCTCGACCGGGCACTCACCGCCAAGGAAGGTGCCAAGGGCGAGGCATTTCTTCTTGTGCCGCTTAAGGAAACTCCAGAGGGACCGGAGCATCCTGCGAGCCTGTCCCGGCCCGGCCGCCCCTCGGGTCCCCGCGGCGGCGGAAGGGGCGGAGGCGGCGGCGGCGCCGCCCGCGGTGCCCCGGAACAGCGGCCGGGCCCGGCATGGCGGAGGCGGGGGAGGCGGCCGCGCTGGCCTGGATGGACCAGGCGCTCGACGTGGTCAGTGCGGGCGGGCCGGGGCTCCCGCTGTCCCGTGGGGAGACCTCGGGGAGCCCCGGGAACCCTGACGGCAGCAGGGGGGAATGGGGGCCGCGGGAGCTCCTCCCGCTGCTGTAACGCTGTCCTGTGCCTCTCGGCCGTCTGTCTGTCTGTCCCGCAGGCTAAGGAGGCGCTGGAGAAAGGGGAGGTTCCCGTGGGCTGCCTGCTGGTCTACAACGGCGAGGTCATAGGCAGAGGCAGGAACGAGGTCAACGAGACCAAGAACGTGAGTTGAGGTCGGGCCGAGGCCGCCGTGGCTTTGCCGCCCCGCGCCCGTCCCGTTGCTGGGTCTCAAAGGTGCTCTCTGGAAAAGTCACCTGGGGGCTAAGAGAGAGAAATTACTGTGCAGCCTTTCCTGATGAAGTTCTGTCCACAGGCCAGAATAAAAAAGCTATTTCCTGTAGATTTTACACATGTTGCAACTTTAGCCGTCAAATTACCCATAAGATCTGGTGCTGAGAGACCAATTAATGCCAATAGGGACTTTGTACAGCTGGAAGTTTTGTATAAATTAATCTGACTGTAGGATCTGGCTGTAAGGTATATTAGGTGTCTCAAATCTGAAAACATAATAAAAAGTTAAAATGAGTCTTTTAAGCTCAAAAATTTAACAGTAAAGATGAATCATTATTAGTAACTTGTTCTGCAGGACAATCTGTAATGTATTAAGAAGATTCTAATACAGCTTTAAGAAAGCCAGATGGCAGAGAAGTTAGGTATCTCATGTTACACCATTGTAAACACTGTGGGGAAGCAGACACTTCTTGGGAAAATCATGCCAGAGATATTAATATGTTAGCAAACAGACAGAACATAACTGACAAGACTGATAACAAAATCAAAATCAACTTAAAAATGTCAGGGAAGCTTTCAGCTATTTTTGGTATCAGGGCTGTCTGAAGGTATGTACTAAAATGCAAATAGCCTGATTTTAAAAAAATCAGCTGGATTTTGGGAACAGTAATCTGTTAATATCTTTGAAAGCCAAGCTATTTTTGAATTGCTGCTAAGCTCAAGTTTCAGTTATTTTGTGGCTCAATTTTCATAGCTGCTTATAATTTAGTGATTGGAAATGCTGGGCAATTAGTGCTTCTGAATTTTTTATCAGACACATAATTGCTCCATGTGGTCTAAAAAAACAATGTAAGCTTGAAAGAAGTACTTGTTATGAAATGTGAACGTTGTAAATTGTTTTCAGTTTTCTCCTAACGATTTCTGGCATTATTTAGGGACCATCCTGGGGAAAAAAAACAATCCTCTTGAACCATTGAGGCAGTTCCAGCAGACATCATAAATGTCAAGGTCTATTTTAAAACTAGTTTCTTATCCCACCTTATATTGAAGGACTTCTCCAGAACATCATTCCTCAGATGGCTAAAAATGTCTGATTTCCAGTTTCAAACTTTTTTTATTCTGTTTATATCTCCCTGTTTTTGTGCCAGCATCCTCCATTATTTTACATAGCTTGGATGTATTTAAAGTCTTATTCCTTTTCAGCTTTTGTTTTTTCCCCAGCCAACTGTTTAATTTCCTCTCAGAAGACAGGCTTGCTTTCTGTGTTCATTATAATAATTCTTTTACACAGCCATTCCAGCTTCGATTCATTTTTTTTTTAATTCACTTAACAAGAACTCTGTGTTTTATTCCAGATGGATTTGTGCTTTGTTTGAGAACAATAGTACTTCACATTCTCTGGAAGAAACTCTACCCATCTTTTCTGGAGCTTCCTTGATCTTTTATGCTGTTTTGTTATTCTTCATTTGTTATTTTGAATTTTTTTTTTACTCCCATGTAGAAAGTAATCCACCTCCTGAGTGACACTCACCCTGTCACTTCTTGTGATGCTTTTCATCTTACAAAAGATGTCACGTCATCACCTGTTTTCTGTAGGGGTTTTTCCACTTAATGGCAATGACACAACTGAAAACATTTAAGCCAAATGATCTTTGAGTGTCTGTGGTAATGACACTGGACAAATCCTTCTGGACAAATATTTCCCCCGTCAATGCAATGTCTCTTCTTTTCTTGCTCACCTTACATTTCATGCATTAGGCTGTTTTCCCCACTCACAGTAATTTCACAGGTTGTGCTGTGCCAGATGCACTGGAGATGTCCAGAGAGACTGGTGTTTCTTTTGCCTAGAAAAAACATTTGTCAAAGAAAGTTATTAAGTTAATTTAGCGTCAGCTACCTTACTGTTTTTTGTTTAATTTATCTTTTATAAGGGCTAGATAACACTACTTTCAAAGGTTAGTTATCTTGCCTGTTTTACTATTGAGACCCTCCTGGATCTATAGGTGTCAGTATTGTGTGACACCGGTCCTTCCTGGTTTTCATTACAGTGGCTCTGTTTGCACTGAAGGTTTCACTCATGCAATACTCTGCCTTGATGCATTAAAACATTGCTGTGAGACTGGCAGCTTTCTGGCCTCCAAAATGCAGCTTTATAACATACCGACTTTTTTTAAATTCATGAAAGCTTTGTTCCTGCTTTGAAAAAGTGATCATGTATCCAGTTAGTTCTTCAGTCCTTCCCTGCAGTTCTGCCTTTGGTCAGGAATCAGCTTGCCTCTGAGCCTGGTGTCAAATAAATTCTGTCTTCTCCTTAAGCAGGTCCCTGCATCCTCTGATGTAACGGGCTGAAGTTAGGAGCAGGTAGTGTCTTCTTTATGCCCGCGTTTATTATGTTCCTAAGCTGCTCATTTTGGCAAAAAGATTTAGTGGGCAAAAACTCCAGTGTTTTCAGGCTGTCTCCTGTCACCCTGAACCTTTTTTTTTTTGCCTGCCGTGTCCACAGCAGAACACATCAATGTCAGAAATACTGCTGCTTACTCTGTGGAAGTTATTTGCAAAATTACTAATCATTGCATTCTTCTGGGGGAAGTTGCTTTTGGAAGAAGGGAGTTTGTGTACAGCTGTGTTTGGTTTATTTTATTTTTTTAGGAGCATGGCTGTGGCATCAGCATTTCAGAATAGTTAGACACGACACTACTTGTCTTCATTGGGCAGCAGTACAGCAAATGTCTGTGTAAGACACTGGGTTTAGACAGCCTGGCGATTCATTCTCAAGCCTGTGCCAGTGCTGTGTTCCCTCTGGCAGCTCCTACGCTTGCTTGTTCACAGTCTTGCCTCAGACCAACCTGAAAATTACAGCATATGTGACCCTCCCCAGCTAGAAATGTTTTTTTGGCGTCTTTATTCCCACATGTGATGCAATTCATTCACTTCCCAATAAAATGCTCTCTCTCTTAGGTGCTTTGTTGATACACACGGACATCTCCTCTTTGTTGTCCTGTTGGGTCATTGTGGCAAGTGTCTTGCAGGCACAGTATGGGATAATTGAAAATTAAGTATTGCTTGTGTAGTGAAGCCACAAGATAGCACAGAACTTTGAGCTATGGCCCCCTTTACTCTCACTTGTTAATTGTGGCCTAAAATTTAGACAGTAAGCTTTTTAGGGCAGTGGTGATATCTTTATCTTGTCTGTAAAAGATTTGCCACACCTTTCACACCTATCACACAAAGGGGCACACTGAGTCAGCTTTTTTCCCCTTGGTACACCATTTGCCACTGTAACAATTCTCATTTTCCCTTGCTACTCTTACCCTGCTGTTGCTTTCTTGGCTTTAAAATAGTGTGTAATATTTGGCAAGTTAAGCTTATGACCTGAATCAGTGATTCAAAATTAAAATAATCCCTCTTGTATATTATTTTATACACAGCAAGTCAAAAAATGTCTATCTGGTCATAGCTTAATACAAGATAAAATCTTAAGACAGACCTAGAAGGTCAAATTTTCACTTATATCTTGTCTTTAAGAGGGAGCTGCAACAGGTGCTTAAGGAAGGAACTCAAGAAACAAGAAAGGAGCAGCATAAATCTTCCCCTTGCACATCCTTTCCACTTCTAAAAGTGAATACCTTAGGGACTTCCAAAGTCCAAGACTATATCTGGATCATTGTTTCTGATAGCTGTCCGTGCATATAACCTCCATGAATTTGTCTAAACCTTTTTTGAACTCATTTATGTTTTTGGCTTCCATAGCATCCTGTGGCAATGAGTTTCACAATATAATTATGTGATTTGTGAAAGAGTACTTCCTTTTGTTTGTTTTATATCTGCTGCCTGATAATTTCATTGGGTGCTCACTTGTTATGAGAAATAATAAATCACAGTTATAGCTGTGATTTTTCCACATTTTTCTTGATTATTTTAAAACCCTCTAGTGTAGTCTCTTAACTTGGAAAACTAATGACTGTATCTGTTAAGAGCCACAGTCTAATTAGTCTCTAAAATGGAGACTGTTCTGTAACTTGGATAATCCTTTCTCACCCTGAGGTGAATTTGTTCTGATGTTCCTGTGTCTTCAAGACATGAGATGACCAAAACAGTGCCAGTTATTTAAGGTATGGCTACACTGGTGTGTAGTAATGGTCTGTATTGGTGTAATCTCATTTGTGTAGCTGCATTCCATTACTGCAGAAGCTGGTAGGATCTGCAGATGCATGACCTTTCTTGGAGTTTTAAAACGTTTTTGAACAGTATTAAACATAGCAGTAAATTATGAGTCCTTTGTCATGCGTTGTAGAGCATCTCACTGCTATCACCACAGATTTTCACAGTGTTAAAACATTAACCCAAGTTCATGTTTTGAGACAAAGCTGTCAAGGGTCATGTAAGGACCTACGAAACAAGTGCAGGTATAATCTGGATTGATTAAGTCTTATTCTAATGCTTGTGTCAAAAACATCCTTTTTTCAGAATAGATAGAAGAAGAAGGAAAATACTAATAGTCTTAATTCAAATAAGCATCAGGCTCTAAGTGAAGAGTCCTTTCAAAACTAGTTCTTCCTGAAATTTTTGCTGTGACATTTCATTGGCATAACAGTGCTGCAGACATTTCAGAGCATTACTGGGACATTACTGATTGTTTTGGTCTCTCTGCAGTTAAAGTCAACACTTCTGTTCAGGCTTTTGTGCCACAGGTATTGAGACACTAATAATTCTGTTGTCTTGGATGAAAAAAAAGAAATTAATATTCCTTTGTCTTTTTGTAATCAGTCTATGCTGAAATCCCGGCCTATTGCTTGAGGGACTTACTGTGTGTGTATGGACCCCCCCAGGCAGCATTAAACCTGGGGCAAACTGAAAATGTTGTGTGTACAGAGCACACCAGGCAGTTGCAGAAACATACTGAAATTGGTGCATGTTCACAGTGTATTCATTCCTTGCAAGCACAGTAATGTTGTCAGAGGGAGGAAAAGGTACCACCAGCGAGGAGAACTTTGTTAATATTTCCAGAGAAAGTAATCTAGCCTGTATTCTTGCTTTTGGAAGTAGAGTGGGCTATGGGCTCCATCAGTTGTGCCAGTGCACTCTGTGTGTCCCTTAAGCCTCAAGCAGAGCTTTCATGTCTTGCCTTACTGTGCTGGCATGACTGAAAGAGGAGAACTGAGGCATGCTCCTCTACCTAGGAAAAAGTAGAAGAAAAAACTGGCACATGCAGATCTTGTGTGCTACACCCAAGAGGTTGGGGTTGAATATTTTCTTGCTTGGGTTGAGTATTTTTTCTGCAGTCTGTGTGTTACGAAATTTCTTTTGCAACTTGAACCAGCAAAGAGCATTACATTACATCTATAATAAAAGTGAATAAATGCAAGAAAATATTTGTTTGTATCTTCTAGGCTACTCGACATGCAGAAATGGTGGCAATCGACCAGGTCCTTGACTGGTGCAAGCAACACAAGAGGGATTATAGGGAAGTGTTTCCACAGTTGGTGTTGTACGTAACTGTAGAGCCCTGTATCATGTGTGCCGCTGCCCTGCGCTTGATGAGTATCCTTTCATGCTGACTCACAATGGGAAACTGTGTCAAACCATTACTCCTTTGGCACTGAGCCCACAAAGAAAGGCTTGACAGAGTCAGGGAAAGCCATGAGAGGTGGTTTGAGGGTCTGCACCCACCTCCATGGTGAACAGCAGGAGACTCAAAAGTGAAAGAGAGATGGTGCAGTTACGACAAACAACTGCTCTTAAAGATTAAAAATACATTTTAGAGATGTTTGTTTGCATGTAAAATAAGCTAAATGCAGTTTAGTGTTCAGTTTTTAATGTTATATCAATCAGTAAACCATGTCTTTGTATGCTCCTGCTTTGGGGATTCATGTTTCCCCTTTTCTGAAAAGGGCTGGATATGCAATATCTTCAGCAATATGCAATATTTTCAGCAATACTTCTTACATCATTCAAAAGTAAGTTCTGATTTTATGAGGGAGGAATTGTAGCTCAGACTAATATAGTTTGAAGAGTGCAAGCACATTTTAGGAAATTTGATGACTGCCTAGATCAGGCTTCTGTACTTCCTGCTTGTTTTTCACTTAATACCTTGACTCACTCCCATAAATTCCACGGGTCGTGTATGGCTGTCGAAATGAGCGATTTGGAGGCTGTGGCTCCGTTTTGAGCATCTCATCTGATGATATGGTGGACTCAGGAGACCCATTTGAAGTAGGCTGTAAAATGTTTCCCTTTGTTTTCCAGCTAGAGTACTGTGTCTGGCTTCGTTACCAGGCTTTGAGAATGTTATGCATCACTTTAGGAGGATAAAGATGGAAGATTATCAAAGTCAAATAAACTTGGCTTAATTAGAAAATAATGTAAGAAAAGAATAAAGTCCTTAAAGAAAAGAAATCTGAGGAAAACCCTGATGACAGTCTTAAATTATTTTAAAGGATGTAGCAAAGGGTAAGGGAAAGAATTGTGCTTGTGGAACAAGGTAAGAAATATATCTAAAATATGTGTAGTACTTTGAAAGTAAGTATATGCTGCAGGAAGACATGAGGGAAAATTATTTTAAGCTGCAGAATGAACACATAATACAGGTCATAAATAATAATAAAGATCAGGTAACAGCAACTTTAAAAATTCCTGGGTTTTAGCTGAGCTACTGAAAATAATTATATTTTTGTTTTCAGTCTCTGTGTTTATGAGGTAAAATATATTAGCTTAGACTTACTTCATGCAGTTCAAATCCCCAAAATATCTGAACTGCAACAGTAGCAGAGGAGATTCAGTTTAGGTATCAAGAAACTTTCTGAATAGTAGGGATACTGAAAGACTGAACAGTGTCTGGGGTGATTTAGGCATCTTTGTCATGGGAGAAAGGCTGGACTAGCATTCAGTGGAGGTAGAGTATAAATAAATCCAGGTGCTTTACAGCATGATACTGCCTATATACCCATACCTACATAGCATTTTATTTATTACATTATTCACAGTTGTATGTGATCTTGCCTTATACGATGATACTGATTTTTGGAGTTCTTTTCCACATTTCACATTAATGATTTAATGAATGTGAAAAACAGCATTGTAAATAAGCACCAAAGGCTCAAAGAATTTCAGTCAGCACGACAATACTGGTTGTCACTCCAGTGTAAACATATTAGGCATCTTTTTGTCAGTGTGTCAGTGAGACTAACATCTGAATAAATTGGCATAGTCAGTACGGGAAGAGTGTTCATTTGCTAACATTGGCATATGGTTTTAATTTTTTTTATACATTCAGAAGGCAGAAAGGAGAAAGTTCTTGATACTAGGAATCCTTTGTTTCTGTATAGGAGTATACAGAGGAGGAGTAACTAGTTATTTTCTAGCATGTGTGGAGATTTATTTAGTGTGACATTTAAATGCTTTGTCATTAGTGTTCATGGCCTGGAAAAGTATTTTAGAAGGACCAAAAAGATCTGAAAGGTGACTGTTAGGAATAAAGAATAGATATGTGGGTGGGTGTATTCTGTCAGGAATCTTACCTGCAAGTACCTAGGTGTATGTCTCTTATGTTTCCAAGTGCTTGAGGAGTATGGGAGGTTAGAAATACATTAATAAGAAAGAAATTTTAGCTTGCATAAAAATTTTACAGAATTTACTAAGAAAGTTTTTTTTGCCTAATATTAAGTTTTTAGGGAAATTACTTACTCTACTAAGCCTCAGCATAGTGGTTTTTCAAATGTGTTAGATATTAAACCTGAAAAAGAGATTTTTTTGACCCTAAGTTGACAGTAAGGTTGTTTAAAATTATTCTGTACTCAAGGCATTAATGTGAAGCATGGAATACATTATTCTCAGATGTACTCACTAACATCATTCTAATTTGAGCAGTGCTCTTCTGGCTATCGTGCTGAAGAAGCAGTGGAATTGTTAAAAGCTTTCTACAGACAAGAAAATCCCAATGGTAGGTTTTACATTAATGCATCCATTTTGATCCCAACCTAGTTTAAAAGAATGTTGGCACTGGAATTACTGTAATTCACGTCTGATGATTCTTCTCCTTTCCTGTTTCTTGGCAGCACCAAAATCAAAAGTACGGAAAAAGGATCGTCGTCAGTAGCCCTACACTGGTGGGACACAGAAATTAACCAGAAAATGATATGTGAAGATTTCTTCAGCATGCTGCTTTTTAAAAATATGCAGTTCAATCAAACGATGTTTTATTTTCTCTACAGAGTTTTTACTAATAGGATACTTAGTACCTGTTCCTGCATTTCTATATTTATGATTTCTTTTTATCAGGCCAAAACAAAAGAGTAAATGGCTGTTTTAGAAAGAGGGAAATTGGTGGTTCAAGTCCACTTGTTTACAAACAGATCCATTAAAATGGTGCTTTTTTTCCTTCTGTGTATGGAGAAGCATCTTGCTTTTCAATAGCAAATGTTTGCTTAGGCAAGCAAGTAACTCTCCTGGAAGGTTACATTTATAAGTCCTTTATAGTCTGTGTGTGTATATTTATTCAAAAGGCATATAAAGCAATTGTACACTCCTTGAAGACTTAGGACCATTGCAAATGTTTCCTCATTTTTTCCTACCTTAGCACAAGCCAGATTTTCAGAGGTAATTTCTGAAAGTCACATACCTGTGTAGACAGGGACATAAACAC
This sequence comes from Sturnus vulgaris, assembly GCF_052056855.1. Lineage (NCBI taxonomy): Eukaryota > Metazoa > Chordata > Aves > Passeriformes > Sturnidae > Sturnus > Sturnus vulgaris. The sequence goes on along the minus strand of NC_142245.1, from coordinate 54,007,744 downwards.
AATCACATGTCTGTTAGTGTGTGCTGTTGCTTAATAAGGATAAGCAAATATCACTTGGCTGCACAGCACCTTCATACAAAGTTGTGGAGAAACTCTCCACAGCTCTCTTTAGACTGTCCACTCTTCTTGTGAATATCAGTGTAAGAAATATTTTATTTATAAGAATCCACTAAGAAGTTGTTCTCAGCTCTTAAATTACAGTAACCAAGATGGGCAGATGCAAGTGAAAACCAGGAAATGAAGTTGGTAATAACATGAATAAAATATATTTAAGATATTTATTTTTTCATAGTGTTGGTTGGCTTTGTCGTTTCCATGTATTTTGCTTGGCCATGCAGTAATTTATAATCCAGAAGAGGGCCTTCAAGTTCCACTAATGAATTAAGAATACAAGTATAGTTCAATCTTGATTGTATACCTCTTAGTGGATACTTACATGAAGGATGAAATTGTTTGTATTTATTTGGCTGTTGTTCAGAAATTTGACAAATGCTGTCAATTTTATAACTATAAAAACTGAATACATTTAAACTTTTTAGATACTTCAAATAAGTACTTTCAAAAGCGTTTTTAAAAAGAATATTAAAAGCATTACTTTGTAACCATTGCTCTTAATAACTTAGAATTTCTATTTTATGTATTTACTTAATGTTTACAAAATGACAAGAGAAAGAAGCATTTTTACCATAATAGCTGTTTTTAGAGTTTAGAAATAATATTTTTTTTACTTAACCCCTTTAACTGTAGTCAGTTGTCTATCCTATTCTCCTGACCATTACTTAGAGGCCTCTTTGAGTCTTTCCCATTCCATAAACAAAAGTTATGACTGTTTTTGTAGATTCAATCTGCTTCAGAGCTCCAAGGGCTTGTGAACCAGACAGCTAAGCTGCAAAAGCTATTTAGGAAAAGACCATTTTTAATGACTGGGATGGCTTTATTGGAAAGGAACAAGCATGCCTGTGGTTATGGTATTTGGCTGGTGATAGAAGATGGCAATTTATCGCTACAGATACATTCACATCTTAGCTGGACCATAATTTTCTTATACCATGAAGAAATCACTGAAGTCCAAATTAAAGACATCAGACATCTGGCTTGTCACCGACATCAGTGGCAGTAGGAATTGGAGCCTTCGTACTGTTTTGAACCAGGACCTAAATCTCTCAACATCTTTTCTTTTTCAGAGGGGCTATGAACACTTTCCTTTCCCATTGCCTTCTTTCAAAGAAGGATGTTGTTATTGGAACATGTATGACAGTAGGAGCCATGTAAATAAGTAGAATGATTACTGGTAGTAGGACAAAACACAATTTAAAAGCTTTGTCCTATTTTTCAACCCTTAAATTGGAACAGAATTTTTTTGTCAGCGGTAACCTGTCACTTAATAAACAGTTCAAGTCTTGTGCAAAGCCAAAAAAGACTGAAGAGGGTGAGAAAAATAAACATTTTTCTTGAAAGTGATCAAGGCTAATAATGTGCATCTTGAAACAGGCATGGAAGAAGAATAGCATAGCATGATAAAAACTGTCATTTTATGACAGAAAGGTTATAAAAGATACTTCTGTTTACTATAATGTGTAAGCAAAATAATGGTCTAGTATTGAGGCGAATTTGGATGAGGAGGGGTTTGTTTTGGCTCTTTTGGTCGGTTGGTTGGTTGGGTTTGGGGTTTTTTAGCATAATAATTAGTTTGGGGAACAAACTGCTGAAAGATTACACTGGAAGCAAAAATGCAACCCATTCACCTAAAAATGCTACATACCCAAGTAAGAACAAATGTAGATACGCAGATATTTTTATAAAGTAAACAAATGCACTCCTGTGTGAGCACAAGCACTCCTCAGAGCCATGCAGCTGGCCCCTCCTTGCTTCCCACAAGCAGTGCTCTCCTCCCTCCCTGCAAATGGCAGGAGCCCTGGAGGCTGGTCCTGTGCCACTTCCCTCAGAGGTGATTCTCAAGCAGGTGTCCCAGTCTGCTGTGCCACAGCTCTTCCTAACCATGAGTTTTGAGCTTGGTAGCATTTTTTAGAGTCAGATTTGCAACCTTGAGAGATCCACAAGGAATTACAGAGATCCTGAGTAGAAGGTTCTAAGTTCAAGCTCAGAGAAACCTCTCAGTGACCAAGCTGAACGCAAGGGCTGGAAAAAAGGAAAGAGGAAGCCATGAAAATTATAACCTGATGACTGACTGGTTTCAGTGCTCTACATCAGAAAGTGAACTTGACAAGAAAGAGAACTGGAGAATACAGAAAGAATGCTAGGAAAAGATGCAAACCATTCTTGGAGTCTTATTCAACGAGAAGGTGCTTGCTCATGGCTGCAGAAGTGTAGGCTTGGTTTGGAACTGCTGCTACCAGGCACATCCTGGAAGGAGTATTGCTCTCTGTTTGCTGGGGACCTGCAAAGCCTGGTATCAGGCTTTGGCTCTAGGTTTAGAGGAGTGTCAAGAGCAACAACTTTAATTGTTACTGACACCTGGAAAACTCAAGAGCAGCCGCTTATAAATGGTGCTATTTATTTTCACAGTGCTTTTACTTATATTTATCTGTTTCTAGGTTGCCACATAGCAGGCCTCAAGAGCAGCAGTAAATACATTCAGCTGGTTTATTTAAAGAAGTTTAAATGCTTCACCATTTCCCCCTTACTCCTTGATAAATAAGCATTTGTGCTTCAGGGTTACATTTGACTTGGACTGCATTTTTGCCAGTTCATCACAGGTAAACATGATTTTATTTCAGCCTTTGGTTTGCTTGTCAATAGTTTGACATCAAAAATATATTGAACCAGCTAGGAGGGCAGGAAGCAAAACAATGTGGCTTTGTCTCTGCTAAACTGATTACAATTGACAATCCAAGGCTATAATAAATATGTCTTGTGACTTGCACACTAGAGGAGAGCCTGAATTTAAATTATAGCTTTGGGTTTTGAAATGCTCACTGATCCATTCCATTCCCATTAAGAGTGCCTTCCGCTCTGCAAAATTAAGTGATATCTTTACATGACAGTTTAATTTAATTAATTTGTTTTTCGATACGTGCATTTATGGAGTTTCTCCATTAAGCTTTCGAAATGTCTGTAGGTCCTATGCATTAATGTAAATGCGCCATGGCCCATAATTACCTTTGGCAGGCTTAGGGCGCTGATAAAAAGATTATATTTTTAAAAACTAAAGTCTTCAAACTTCCTCGGTGCTTGGCAGGAAATCTATTTCTGTGTTTTATTTGGAGCAAGGCTGTGGAGCCTGCAGCCAACAACTCCAGTGTAGGCAGTAACTTACATTTTAGAAGAAAATACTTCTGAGGCTAAATGAGAGAAAGGGAGAGGACGACAATTAGTGCAAGAGTACTAGAAGCAGCTGTTTGTGTCTTTTGCCTTGTGGCTGCCAATATATACTCTTATCATTAAAGTGCATCTAGAAACAAGGTATTTGCTATGAAATTACTTCACAAAACATGGATCTTTGTCTTTTTAAGAGGCTGTTCCAAAGTGAGTTTATCTTCCTTTTTCACAATAGCTCTGCACTGGCCAAGAATACTGGATTCTCCCTTTGCCTCCTCCTCCCTCCTTTCTAAAAATGGACTTTTCAGGAAAATATGGAATTCAGAGAAGTTTGAAGGAGAGCAGATGGCCAACAGTGATCCAATAGGATGTAAAACTTCAGTTAGGTAGTTGCTTGGCAGACAAGTACCAGTGAGCCTGTGATGTTTCCATAGTGATGTTTTCACATGGTGCCTTCCTTTTGTCTTTTAAAAATCTGAGTGATTTTAAAAAAGAAACAGGGGGCGTGGGGGTAGGGGAGGGGTGGGGGGTAAAATAAAATGAAGGGATCTGCCACGGCCAAAAACTTGGGCTCATCTCTGATTTCTGCCTGAGCAGTGATTCACCGTCCTCAGTTACTGTGGTTCTTGTGTGTGCTGTCTTGCTGGATAAAGCAGGGACAGCTTCTGAAATGATGACTGAGATTGTCAGGAGGGGCACTGATTTTTCTGGTGTCAGCATTTTACATTTATCTGTGGGGCAAGGTTTGCTGTGGCACTTCTCTAACCCTGAGAGCTTTCTCTGCATGCAAGGAGGCGGTGCAATAAAAATTAATGCTTTTAAATTTAACTCGATTCCTACCTTCTCCTTTTAAGCCTTAGAGGTAGCTATCACAGCCACATTAGTCTGGGAGGATATAAACAACAACCATTATTTGTGCAGCCACATTGCACAAGAGAAACAAGGTTTGTAGGGAGGGGCAACATATTCTATTAAGCCAAATGACAGTCAGAAAAAAACAGGCAAGATTTTCAACATCCAGCTATAGGGACACCGAGTTCAACAGCTTGCCAGCTTTTTCCACACACTTAAAGTAAATGAAGACAAGTAACTATGTGCCATTTTCCTGCAAAACCTGCTTTTCTTGAAAGAAAAAAAGGGATAATTTGATTATCAGATAGTTTGAGCAGGAAAGGTTTGGTAGGAGGCTGGACTCACAGTAAACACTTTTTAACTCTTCAGCACTTGTGCCAGCACTCTGTGAGGATCCAATGCAATTTTCCCTTCTCAAAAGCTTCCCAGCAAGGTGCTGAATGCAGCAGCTCATTTGCTGAACCTCTCGCTGAGGAGAAGCAGATTCCTAGCAGGAATGCTGTGGGACAGGAGGAGAGTGGTTCACATTACCCGTGGTTTATGAATCCCAGCATGAACCACCCTGAGTGCTGTGGTACAAGCAAATTGAGTCAGTTTATCCTGTGAACAAAGTTACCTAGCTGTCCTTCTGTGCTCTGCCTCACCTGTGCATTCAGAGCTGCTCAGGACGGGAGCCCACTGCTCCTGTATTAGCTGTTATTACCTCGCCCTGGAGACAGAAAATAAGTCCTTTCTAATGAAATTAATTTTCTTGCCCTCTGCAACCTCCTTCCAGTCATGCTGTGCAGCACTTGCACTGCCAGCAGCCTGAATGAATCATTCAAAACTATACCTGTTTAGGGCACTTCTAAATATTTCAATGTGTTTATCCTGTCAGGGTGCTCCATAAGGATGCTTGAGCTACCAGTGATAAAGGGGAAGGGCTGAAGGGTGTCAGCCAGAGTAGCCACAAAACCTTGATTACTTACAAAGTAGGACACTCGAGAAGCATTTCCACTGCGCAGGAAATCTGACAACTTTGGTGCGGACAACTGCAGCTAAGGGAGAGTCAGCCTATGGATTGACCTATAGATGCAGAGTCCTTGCAGTGCTGCTGTGCCACAGAGGACAGCTAGGAAATGGCATTGCAGTGGGTCGGAGGTGGGCAAAGTGGGAGAGCTCAGATTCTTCCCCATCTTTACCTTCACCCTGTGCCATGGCTGTTTCCTCAGTACTCACTCCAGCATATTTTACTGAGTTTATCTACTTGTTCCTGTGAGCCTTTGATCTACCTTTATACTCGGTGACAGAGCTACAGAGTGCTCCTATTTGGAACCACCTGCCTGCTCATTGCAGCTTTCAGACCACCCTGGGGCAGTGCTGCTCAGCAGCCGTCAGCCCTTGCCTGTGTGCCGAGGCTGCAGTCACAGACCTGACTCCAGGACGTCTCCGTGCCTGCTCCTGTGACGAGCTCAGCTCGGCTGTACTGCAGAACGCACATTCCCCTTGTTCTCCCATGGCATATTTTCATTTTGTGCCCTCATCTCTCTCCTGCCGCCCCCTGAAAAGCAGCCAGGAGCTGCTCTGCATCGCAGTGGAGAGGAGCTTCTTCCCTCCTGCCTTTCTGCTGCTGCAGCTAGAATAATGCCAGCTACCAAGAAGGAATAACCCACAAGGAGCCTAATGAAACAGCAATCTGGCATTAAGATGTGTATATAGTTGCCATTTGTTAAATTGACAGATGACATTTGGAACATGCAGCCTCTATTCATTTTTTGAAGCTAAATACTCTCTTGAAATAAAGTCATTGCCATTAGTGTTAGAACTGATTTGCAGCCCAGACAGGGCCAGCTGTGCTTTTACACATTTCTGGGCACCAGGTCAGATTCCTAGCAGCTGTAAGACTTTTTTGCATTGAACTGGACAATTCATGAGCAAGATACCCCAAATTACCTCAAGCTCTACCTTTATTTATCCCTTCCTACCTTTCCATGTAGAATCCTTACACAAGGGAAAAAACCAGGGTTTTGACAAACAGATTTTAATCAAATTTCATCATCTGCTACCTAGTCCTGTCCCACTCGTCTACATTTTTATGTGCCTATAATAACAAGGTGCCAAAGAGAAGTTCCAAACACCTTCAGCAGTAGTTCAAAATTTATTCTTAAGCAACAAAAACTCAGTTTTCTTAGAGACAAATACCTCAGACATTGTATTTTAGGAACAGTTAAGAGTGTGAAGGACTCAGCTCATCCAATTCAAAAACATAGAAATCATGGTAAAGATGCAGTATTCCTTTACACCTTCAAATTGCTGTCAACACTTTCATGATGACTTCCATTTCCAACTCCAGAAATACTCAGAAGAAATAGGTGCCCAAACTTTATCAAAGTTGTACTTTTAGACGAGAACTTGGCTGTTACCTCATATGCTGCTTTATCGGTTTTATTGATAAAGGCCCAGAGAAGTCATCTAACCTGTTTATTTTATGTCTTTTCAATGTCATTACATTTTAACACTAGGATGCCAATCCAGTACTACCATTTCAACTTATTTTTGCACATGAAAGAGCAAAAATTAAGCCTTCCAATATGCAGAGAAGCTGGTAGTTAGATGGCTACTATTGGCTGAAGGGAGTGAAGCACCTTCCATGGGTATATGCCAGGCAGGAGAGTGTAGAAGATATAGAAGATAGCAGAGCTTCACCTCATGTCCCTTCAATGAGTGACCCCAGACTGGGAAAAGGTAAAGTCTCTTGACAGGTGCTTTCTTTTTTTTTTTTTTTTTTTTTTTTCTTTTTTTTTTTTTTTTGCAGCTAAGGCAAGAGAAGGGAAGAGCCTAGCTAGCCAGCAGCCTTCTCACTCTGATTTGCCAGGAGGCACAGATTTCCCAGGAGTCACAGCCACACAGGAGCCACAAGAGGAGCAAGAGCCTGCAGAATGTTTGAGTCACAGGAATGTTTTCTTTCTTTAAGTTAAAAAAAAAAATCTTAAATGATTTACATATGAATTGCTTCTAATGAGGACACACAAGATCAGTTTTCCAGCCGACTTTCAACAAGGCCAAAATTAAGGATACAATTACATAGCAGAATACTAGACTGAGATCTTCATGGTTTTTATGTCAACAGTGAAGTCAGCCACTGCTGGTGGGTGGGAAGCAGCTCTCTTTAAGGATGTTGAGCTGGTTGATTTTCTGATTACTTCAGAAAATTTTAAAAATAGCAAATTATAATAACAGGCCTATAAGACTCTCTAGCAGCTTTCTGATTAATGTCAACCTCAAGTTATCTGCTGAGTTCTTGTCCATAAGGTAGTCTGCTCTGACATTTTCTAGATGTTGTTTTAACCTGTGTCTTCTGAGTCACATTAGTCAGAAGAATTGCCCTGTAATTTAATTATTGCAAATGGTGCATTGGTGAGTTATTTCCTAGGAGAGAGAGTTAAGAAAACCCAACACTGCAATTAATGCTGAAATGGAACCCTTTTGCTTTGGCCTTTTGAAAATTTTTCCATATGTCAGAAGCCAAGTGAGACTGAGAGAGTTTAGAAAATTCTATTAGAAAGTCATCTTCACCCAGAGCTTTCACAGAGACCAGAGGTTTTATGACTCCTTTTTATTTCTTCCTCTGCTTTGGGACTACATAACTCTTCCCTAATTTTCTGCAGAATTACAGGTATTTCCAATTTACTGCAGAGACCTTGAGTCTGTTCAGCTGTACAAATGACTCAGATTAGTTAAGGGATTTTAGAACTCAAGAGAGATGTCTTTAAGGTCCAGAGTGTTTATAGCTTGTACAACAGATGACCATCACAGCAATCATGTAACACCCTGTGCTTGCTTTCCTTCCTGAACTGTACGGCCAGCAGTACACAGACCTTTCCTCAAGGCTCTTATTTTCTGTTTTCCCTCTACACTCTAAGCAAAGGATTCTCCACTTTTAATACCTACAGAATTGGAATTATGATCTAAGCCCCAATAAGCAAGAGACCCTCACTCTATTGCTTCTTCTTAACCACAGCTTGAAATTTTAGAACAGAAACATTTAGGACCTGAGCAGATTAAACAACAAAATCAGCAGTATAAGGGATTCTTTGTGGGGTTCAGAGACTCTCCCAAACTGAAGCAAGAAGCCTGGAGAGGTTTTTAAGTGCCATTAAGTCCAAAGGCACCATGAGGTGAAAAGCACAGCAAGTTCTGTGACCCACCCCTCCAACGTTCCTTCTATACCAGCAACTTCCAGCTCCACTGTGCATCTTCTGGTGCACAGAATTTATGTAATTTACGTAAATCTTCTGGGTGTTTTGGGCCATCCACACTCTACAGATGAAGAGCAGGCATTGCTGCCCCTCCTGGTGGGCTGAGATATTCCTGGCTGATCCAGACAATCTTGGACACACACTAGGCTGGCAAGTGTGCCTGGGCTTCTCCCTTCAGAGACCTCCAGGGTGCAGCCTGCAGCCATGCAGTGCAGCTGTGCAGTGCAGCCATGCAGTGCAGGTGGCACACGGAGTTTGGACAGGAATCAACTCAAGACCCCCCTTACAGACACTTGTATGTGAGGACTCTGCCTCTTAGCAACGTGGCTGAACTGGGCTACCCTTGCCTTAACTCTTTTCAATTACTGCCCTCCAGGGATAGCATTTCATGCAACCCATGAAATATCTGAATGATGCTTCTTTTTGGCATGTAGAGGGTGTTTGTCTTCTGTCTGACAAAACAGAAAGATCAGAAATAGAAATGAATAGTAAAAAATGACAGAATAGAAAAATTCAAATAAATGCAAAATATAGGGCAAGTCGGAGTGCCACAATGCAAAATGCTAATATGCAACATCACTGAAGCTTGATCCTGTGAAAGATCAATGTGTAGGACACCCATGGGAGCCTGCTTTACTAGAAGGAAAGAAAACAGTTCTATTTTCAATACATTGATTTTCTAACTTCCTTTTGCTAAAAACTTATTTGTTTTTAAATTAATTACATTGGGAAAAGGCAAGGGAAATGGGAGCAGTGGATTTGGAGGAAAAATTTTTCCAATTGGAAACAATGAACTGTGCACCTACAGAGCATGATGGACATCAGGTTTCTGCTCTTCAGATATTTCTGCAGGCTGAAGGAGAACAAATGGACTGAATTGGTTCTTCCCTTCACAGCTGGTTGCACCAGAAGATCTGCACCCTTTGTCCTCCAAAGTACAGAGCAAGACACAAGGAGCTGTAGACAAAATGAGCCACACAATCTACATACGCCAGGTTTTTCACTTCATCTTTAAAACATGCTGCATTTGGAAGATTTGAAGCCTGGCATGCCAAAACTTGGGGTTGGACTGGAGGCAATCTTTCTGCTGTGGCAGAGCTAGCTTATCAGTAGGCTCTGCTCTCCAGTTCTAGCCACCATTTAGAAACTGGTGAGCTGATGCCTGAGCTGGCAAAGTGGTTTTGCTACTCCTGGTGGACTCATAGTGGGAAACCCCACCAGCTATAAAAATCCCTTCTCTCTACCCACCCTTCCCTTCTCTCTCCCCACTGGAAGTCCTGCTGGCTTAATGTGTCTATATCCCACTGGAATCAGACATATTTCTTTGGTTACATCCCCCAACTCCCTCCAGTGAGTGTCTGGCAGCTAGGCTGGGCTTTGCCCACTGGGCTTGTTCTGCTCCACACACACCAGCTCAGAGCCTCAAAGCCTGACCACCATGCATGTGTTTAGTTTTAAGAGCAATTCAGACTTGTGCTTGACTCATATAGCCCACATACCTTTGATTCCCAGGGCACATATTCTCAGTGTGTCCTACCTGGCCACAGTTTTCAGATCAGGCTGTTCCTGTGTTGCAGTGTAATAAGCAAAGGCAGATGATCCAGTCCTCAGTGGTTTTGCCTGGAGAGATATAAATCACATTGTTGGTATTATTTCTTCACATGTTGTGTCATTTGCTGAGCAATTAAGTGCATGCTACTGAAGGATTAATAAGTGAGCCAAGGCTACAGAACATAATGTAACTTCACAGGAGAAGATGACAATGCAGTTTTTTAATACTGTATTATTATTTAATGTAAAACCAGCTGATGCAAAAATCAATTCCATGCTAAATTGTGCTTTCCTCTTTGATCCTTTTAAACTAACTAAGAAAAAAAGTGGGAAGATACTAACAGCCCATAGACAATCTAAATAATCTGTTACAGACTGATGGTAAGTGGCACTTTCACAAACCCATATTTATATTAAAAAACCTCATATGTGTATATTATATAGACTATCCATTATAACAGCTGAAAGTAAAATAAATGTCATGACTGTATATCTTCTTTACTGTGCATTACATCTCATCTTGAGAAAATGGTATTGTTATTCCAAGCTATAGACCTCATAAAGTTATCACAAATAAACTGTACACTTCAGCAATGTCAAAATCTAAATACCTACATCCAAAATATGCACAATTCCAAAAAAGTGTACTATAAATGATACATAAATTAGTAAAGCCCATTAGTTTTAGGTCGTTTCTCAGTGTAATTCTGTTTATTGTGTTTTGGCAGGTAAATTAATAGATTCATCCACACTAAATTGCACTTCTTTCAATAGAGTCTCTCGGATGTGATTTTATCTTTATAATACAGCAGATAATCTTAAGACCACTGGAACCCAGAGTGGGTAAAAAAACAATCAGACAGTTCAAAGGTTTACAATTTTGGCTCTCTTTTCAATAAGTGCATGAGAGGGCCAAAGGGTGCTGGTCCTTCCCAGCTCCCAGAGTGGTATCACAAGGAGCCCATCTCTGCAGCGAGCACTGGCTCTGGCAGCCACTGCTTGACAGACCTGAGCAAACGTCTGTGTAACATCTTGTGGGTGACAGGGACAGTGGGATCGAGTGCACCCCAGCGAGTTTGCCAATGACACAGAGCCGTGCAGGGCAGTCGGCACACGGAGGGAAGGGATGGCATCCAGAGGGAGCTGGGCAGGCTTCAGAGCTGGGACTGTGTGAAACTCATCAAGTTCAACAAGGCCAAGTGCAAGGTCCAGCACCTGGGTCAGAGCAATGCCAACAGATACAGACTGGGCAGAGAATGGATTGAGAACAGCCCTGAGGAGAAGGACTGAGGGGTGTTGGTGGAGGAGAAGCTCAGCAAGACCCAGAAATGTGCACTTGTTGCCCAGAGAGCCAACCTTGACCTGGGCTGCATCAAAACCAGCACGGCCAGCAGGGTGAGGGAGGGGATCCTGCCCCTCTGCTCTGCTCTGGCGAGGTGTCACCAGGGCCCCCCCAGCATAAGAAGGACATGAGACCTGTTGGAGCAAGTCCAGAGGAGGGTCACAAAGAGGAGGGTCATCAGAGAGCTGGGCATATCTCCTGTGAAAACAGGATGAGAAAGCTGAAATTGTTCAGCCTAGAGAAGAAAGAGAAGGCTCTAAGGTCTGGGGAGACCTTACAGCAGCTTCCCAGTATCTAAAGGGAGCTACACAACAGCTGGAGAGAGACTTTTTGCAAGGGCATGTAGTGACAGGACAGTGGAGAATGGCTTAGGGTGGGTTTAGATCAGATATCAGGAAGAAATTCTTTACTGTGAGGGTGATGAGTACTGGAGCATATTGTCCAGAGAAATTGTGAACCCCCCATCCCAGGCTGGAAGGGGCTCTGAGCAGCCTGGTCTAGTGAAAGGTGTCCCTACCCATGGCAGGAGGTTAGCCCTAGATGATCTTTAAAGGATCCAAACCATTCTATGATCCTGCAAAATCACTGTTCCTTCCTGGCAGAGAGCATCGCTCCCTTCATCTATGGAATATGCTTGGCTGCTGCTAGCACAATTACACGGCAGGAAAATCCTGTTCCAAATAATTTAGTCTTTATTTACTCAGAAGAAAAAATTAAAAAGCTAGAAGGTAAAGGCTAATGAAATAGTGGTATGGGAATTATTTTACAGGAATAAAATACTTGGCATGTTTCTAAGGGCACAACTTCATACACAGGTCCACAGAGAGTATTTTATAACAAAATTTCCTGAGGGCCGTGTATGTGTTCACATGACTTTATAGTGGGAAAGATGCTGGTCCATCATTGCATTCCATCACAATAAGAAGGCAGGGTAAAAGTCAATTGAAAGGACTGGACACAGCATGGGCAACTGGGGGAAGCAAGCAGGTAGAGAAAACAAATAAGTGCCTTTTGTTTTCATGTAGAGATTTCATGCAAAATGAGTTTTGAACCTGAAGTTGAAACTATTCCATATTCCATCTCTGTGGTCCCACTGTTTGTCTAGTTTACAAAGCTCCTTCTCACATATTTGCAATGTTTCTCATCTGGCTGCATTTTAATTAGTATCTTCATATATAAATAAGCTAAATTAGGATATGCCTTATCATGTAACTGGCACAGTGAACTGGGGAATAAGCATGCTTGACAAGTAGTACCAGGAGCATGGATCAGGCTCCTGGCAACACGGAGACTTTGGCTATTTATTGTGATGACACCTAGGAAAGGAATGATGCAACACAGAGCTCGAGGCTTTCATGCGTTGCCTCTTCCACCATCCCTCTCAGACAGGGTGAGAGATACTCAGGGTCTTCATTTGCTCCTCTAAATTACAGCACAGTCAGGAACACATCATCTGAGGGGTTTGAGGCTAAACTCTTGTAAACCAGTTTTAATTCCTTCCATCATGTCTCTCATTAAGTGTAAAGTGCCTCCAGGGAAAGGCAGCTGATTAAACAGATTCCTCAGTGACATAATGAATTTACAAAGCCCTCCGGTTTTGCTGGGGATGTTTTGGGAAAAATATCTTCAGCCACTGAAGGCAAAGTCCACTGAGAGGGAGAATCACTTCATTTCCTCTGCCTTGGGGCCTGAGAAACATTCCCCACCCAGCCTGGGGGCTGAGAGGAGATCATTGCTGATCATTGGAAGGGAGGAGAAGGGGCTGGGACATGGCCATCCATCCATCCATCCAGCACAGCACAGCACACCAGTGTCCTCACATTGAAGGGTGGGGGGTCACAGCCTCCTTGCTTTCCTTGGCAGCCCAGCTCTGTCACCTTTCTCCCAGCAAAACTCTCTAAGGCAAGTTCTGCTCACAGAGAGGTATTGCCTCTCTGCACAGGAAAGAAGTATGAGGCTTTTTCCAGCGTTCAGATCCCGGTTTTAGTGTGACTCAGCTCTGCAGAGTCCATAAGGAAGACATGGGTTGTGCTTTATTAGCACTTAGGTTAATGTTTGGAAATAACAAGACTGATGGTTTTATCTGTTTAATCATTTGGTGCTGCCAAGAGCGACCATAAGCACAGCCCAATGGTGCATGAAGGGAGTACAGCCTGACATTAGTTTCCCACCACTGAAATCCAAACATTAGCACACAAGTTGTGTAGCAGGCTGGCAGGGGCAGGCAGCCAGATCACTACTACTGGAGTGACTCAATGATTGTAAGTTTTCTTCATGGAGATTTTGAACCTCCTTGCAATGGAAGGAAATAGGGACAGATGAGGTGGGCTAATTTTGAAGTCTGGCAGTTCATTTGTGTTTGCCCAGCTTTCCTATACCTTCAGCTGAACTAGACTACAGAACTAAGGACTGAAAGACTTCTCTAGATTTCCCCAATATTATTTCACGTGCTTTTATGTTCCCCCTTCTCTTTTTTCTTAACTCTCCTCAGGTACATTCTTTAGTAAGCAGTAGCTGCAATGCAGATTCACCACATGTAGCCAGGCAATGCTACTGAAGTGCCATATGCAGCCAGCAGCAGCTGTAGCCATTCATCATGGAAAAGCAATCGGATGGCAGGATCATGCGGTCAGCTGGCACCCAGACAACACTGGATGTGGCAGATGCCATCAGTGCAGAGAGCAGAATAAGAGACAACAGGAGTCAACAGACACAGGGATGTTATCTTAACAGAGGATAGCTACCTCAGCTAGTGTTTATCACCATTTATCACTAAATAAGTGCACTGATCCTTCGAAACATATGTGGAGCAGAGTTTGGTGAATTCTGGCAATTACTCAGAACACCTCTCCCTCTGTAGATAAAATCAAGGGGGAGAAAAGCCATTGAAATAATTCCATGGAGTTGCACTCCAAGTAAAGCTTCCTTGGATGTGCAAACACACGCCTCACCCACTCCTGGGAAGGAGTGTGGCTGTACACACCAGGTCCATCTGCCCAACACTTCCAACCAGCAAGGGCTGCACTGCTGAAAGAGCTCTGCAAAGCTCAGAACTGGCCACATAAAGGGTGTTTTGTAAAAGCTCCTTAGAAGCTACACAGGTGGGCTGTAGTGTAGGGGACTGGCTAAAAGAGACAGAGAGTCTGCACGGCTGGCAGACCTCAAAGACCTGAGATTGAGAAAAGCTTCCACAGTTGCCCTACATCTAATTTCTTTCTGCTGGTTGTATTCTGTTGGTATTTACTCTTTCCAGTAAAAAAGGGCAGTAGCAGCCCATGCCCTTGACCACCTCATACGTCTGAAGATGCTGTCAGGAGCTGCCCATGGCTTTAGCATGTCAGGTCAACACTTAAAATCCTTTTTCCTCTGCCAGAGCTATGCTGTTTGCTAGCACAAAAATAAGCAGAGCTTGAGCTCTGCCTACTCTCTCTCCTTTTCCTCAAATACGTACCAGAAAAATAGCTGGAGCACAACTCCCACACACTGTACAGGATCCAGACTTTAGCAGTCCTAAAACAAGCTTTTTCCTGTCCCAAGCCTGCGCTATAACTAGTCAAAATTTAACACTTGCAAGATCGTAACATTTTTAGAGCAGAGGAGGTAACAGTGGGAAATCCAAATAAGCCTGAACACACCCAAAATATGCTGCCACTTCCATAACTAACAGAATCCCACAATACTAAGCTAAAACAAAAATAGAATAGAGTCTTATCACCTCCTCTTTAACCCTAACCTCAAGGCCACCTCTGCTCCACAACTACATAGTTTCCCTCCAGGTTCACACTTTCAGCCTTGCCATCTTAATGAGAAACTCCTGCCAGCTGGATCCAGCTCCCAAAGCACAATCTGTAATGAGGACAGGCACCTGGGGACCTACCTGCCTATCTCAGGAGAAGAATTTGGTTTGTCTTTCCAATCCCCCGCGCTGCAGAGTCCTTTGAGGCTGCGATAAGGGAATGCCAGACCACCTGGCAGCAAGAGCAGATGAGAAGGGAGGGGACTGATGAAGTTGAGATGTGGGTGGTAGCCAGGTTGGAGGAAAGGGTTAGAATTAGAGAACTGTTTATCAGAAAGGATGTCTGAAATTATCAAGTTCAGCTTCTCACTGCCAAGTCCACCACTAAGCCACGTCCCCAAGCACCACAACTATATGTCTTTTAAATACCTCCAGAGATGGGGACTCAGTCACTTCCCTGGACAGCCTGTTTCAATGCTTAACAAGCCTTTTAGTGAAGAATTCTTTTCCTAATACCTAATCTAAACCTCTCCTAGTGCAATTTGAGGCCAGTTCCTCTCATCCTGTCTCTTGTTAGCTGGGAGAAGAGGCTGACCCCAACATAGCTGCAACCTCCTTTCAGGTGGTTGTAGAGAGTGATAAGGTCCTCCCTGAGCCTTCTTTTCTCCAGACTAAACACCCCCAGCTCTCTCACCTGCTCCTTGTAAGCCTTGTGCTCCAGACCCTTCACCAGCTCTGTTGTCCTTTCCTGGACTCAGTCCAGCCCCTCAGTGTCCTTCTTGTAGTGAGGGGTCCCAGAACTGGACACAGGATTTAAGGTGTGGCCTCACCAGTGCTGAGTACAGGGGGACAATCCCTGCCTTGCTCCTGCTGGCCACACCATTGCTGATCCAGGCCAGGATGCCATTGGCCTTCTTGGCCACCTGGGCACAGCTGGCTCATGTTCAGCTGCTGCTGACCAGCACCCCCAGGCCCTTTTCTGCCAGGCCACTTTCCAGCTACTCTTCCCCAAGCCTGTAGCACTGCCCGGGGTTGTTGTGACCCAAGGGCAGGACCTGGCACTTGGCCTTATTGAACCCCAAATCACTGGCCTTGGGCCATGATCCAGCCTGTCCAGATCATTCTGCAGAGCCTTCCTGCCCTCCAGCAGATCAATACTCCCACCCAACTTGATGTCTCAATCCCCTCATCCATATCAATCCACATCCTAAATTGGTCCCAACGCTGATCCCCAGAGAACACCACAAGTGACAGGTCACCAGCTGGATGCAGCTCCACTCATCACCACTCCCTGGGCCCTGCCATGCAGCCAGTGTACAGTGCACCAGACCAAGGCATGTCCTGTAGCAGCCAGTTTCTCCAGGAGAATGCAATGGGAAATGGTGTCTAAGAATTTACTAAAGTCCAGGTAGACTATATTCACAGCTTTCCCCATATCCACTAAGTGGGGTCACCTTATTGTAAACTTAAATCAGGTTGGTCAAGCAGGACCCACCTTTCATAAATCCACCCTAGCTGGGCCTGATTTCCTTGTTTGTACTCTGTGATGGCACTCATGATGATCTGCTCTATAACCTTCTCTAGGACCAAGGTCAGACTTACAGGCCTGTAGTTCCCAGGATCCTCCTTCCTTCCATTCTTGTAGATGGGTTTCACATTTGGTAACTGGGACCTCCTCCATTAGCCAGGACTGCTGGTGAATGATGGAAAGTGGATTGGTGAGCACTTCTGCCAGCTCCCTCTGTACCCCTGTGTAGATCCCATCCAGCCCTATAAACTCGTGTGTATCTAAATTGTGTTACAGGTCACTGACCAATTCCCCTTAAATCATGGGGGCTTCATCCTGTTTCCCATCCCTGTCTTCCAGCTCAGGGCACTGGGTACCCCAACAACCACTGGTTGTATTAAGGACTAAGGCAAAGAAGGCATTAAGTACCTCAGTCTTCTCCTCAGCCTTTGTCACTTCCCTACACATCTAATAAAGGATGGATATTCTCCTTAGCCCTCCTGTTGTTGATGATGTATTTATAGAAATATTTTTATTGTCTTTTATGGCAGTAGCCAGATTAAGTTCTAGTTGGGCTTTGGTCCTTCTTATTTTTTCCCTGCATAACCTCACAACATCGTTGCAGTCCTCCTGAGTTGCTTGCCTCTTCTTCCAAAGTTCAAAAATGCTCTTTTTGTCCCCAAATTCCAGCCAAAGCTCTCTGTTCAGCCAAGCTGGTCTTCTTACCCAGATCTTTCAGCACGTTGGGACAGTCTATCCCCATGCCTTTAAGATTTCCTTCTTGAAGAATGTCCAGCCTTCCTGGACTCCTTTGCCCTTCAGTACTGACTACCATGGGACTCTGTCAACCAGTCTCCTGGACAGGTCAAAGTCTGCCTTTGTTGTGCCTTGTTGGGCTTTACACTGATTCTTATCCATAAACACTCAACCTTATCATCACCATCAGTAAGCTTCAGAAAATCAAAACATTCCCTAACATACAGGGGTACCCCACTGTCTCTTCTTCATTGCCTATTCTTTCTGATCTGTGTCCTCATATATGAGAATCCAGTTTGCTCCCAAGCTTGAGAGAGGGTGTAGGGTGCTGGTGCCCATTTGGCAAGACCACTATTTTATTTATCGTTTTGTTTCTTCGTTATACTTTTGTTTTTTTCCTCTTTCACTTGCTGCATTTAAGTCACAGCTTGTTAGGAAGGGAAGGCTTCAGTTTCTCACAAAGTAGAGACTGTTCAGTCAAAGCCCAATTTTAAAAATACATTTTCTAAATATGCACTATTCACTGTTGTCCTCAGTGATTTGATTGGCAGAAATAAGAACTGCAAAAGCGGATCTTGTCAGTCATTCTTAAGCTTTCCTTAATATGGAAACCATCACCTGCCATTTCAACTCTTTTTTGCAAGGGACACAGTGGGCTTAGTAAAATGCACACACCTGCAGTCTCAACTTCTTTTTATTTTCTGGTAAAAATTTTTTTTGTGGGGATTGCAGATGTGCATGGACAAGATAAGAGACCCTTCCCTGTGACACCTGAAAACCCATCCTGGCCTATATTCCATCATCCTCTGGAAATGCCCTGCATATATGCACACTGACCCAGCTCTGAGTGTCTGTCCCATGAGCTCCAGAGGATGAGGGTGGCACAACCCCTATGTTGTGTAACACCTGCTCATTTCAAACTCATCTTTTAAAAGTGGGGAACATCTGTGGCATTATCTGTGCTCTGAGAGACACGGAGACACTCAGCAACTTTAAAAGAAGATCAAGGAAGCCTGATACTGAGGTCCCAAATTATGTTTAGAGAACAGTTCCAGAACAATCAAAACATTTTTTTTTTCATTAAAAGACTCCTACAGAAGAATTAAACTGGTAGTGCTCTATGGTAGATTTAGCTACAGTGTTTCTGGGACAAGATGTCCATAGGACAAGCATCCCTCATTTACCACTAGAACATCTCAATTCTGACCTGAAACACAAATTTGGTGCCACGTGTAGCAATGTGTTTGTGGTCTGTTTCAAATGCCAGCCAGCGAGGGAATGTGCTGGTTTTAGGCACACAAGTAAAAAGCACAGCTTTTAAAAGTTCAGCTTCATTTTCCTTTGCTGGGAAAGGAAATAATTATTCTATTTATTTTACTTCCAAGATGGCAATAGTAAATGTATTTCTCACCTCACTGAGAGGAAAAAAAAATCACGCCCAATATGGTTAAGGTGCACCCCCTTTTACAGAGCAATGTGACAACCTTGCAACTTGAATGCAATTTTTTTTTCTTTAGCTGCTGCCTTCTGGGTTTCTTCTCTTTAATGTGGTTTATTCTTGAGAGATGCCTCATGCATGAGCATCTTGGTTTGCTTCCTACAAAGCAGCAGAGCTCCTAAATAAAAGAAATGGGTAGGGCAGAAGTGAAGCTTATTTCCAACATGGCTTTAGAAGAGCTGATTTTTGCTGCCATGTGGAGGCAAATATTTAGCCATGGAGGAAGAACATCTGAAAATGAGCTACGCTTCAGGAGTAAGCAGATAAGTCCTTCCTAGAGGCCTGTGGTAATTAATTTCTTGGACCATGTGAGCTATGATTCCGCTGAGGCTGCTGCTTTTGTTTGTTTGCTTTTGCAGTGAACATGCTCCAGCTGAGATCACCTTTTCCAAAGCTCAGATGCACCTTCTGAAAAGCCAGGGCCTAGATGAGCATTTTGATATTTGTGTCCCGTGATCAAGGGGAGAAAAACTGGAGCACAGCAGATGTTCAGACCAGGAATGGGTGCAGCACTGCTCCTTTTTGACCCACTGTGTGACCCTTTTAGGGACTCTCCTTTGTTTTTTAGCTCTTGGATGCTATGACACAAATTTCTGTGTGTGCAGTGTTGCGTCCCATGGCCGAAAGCCCTGCGAAAGGGGAGCCACTAGGGACAACTCCTGTACAGCTTTCCCCCCACCCCTTCCCAGCTCCAGTGACAGCAACCTGTGTCCTCACACTCCTTCTCGGCCTCAGCTCCCTCACTGCCTCCATCCAGCCTCCACAGCTGTGTGCAGCTTTTGCTCTGACCACAGTGATGCTGCTGACAGGGGAGGAAACCTGGCTCTAGGTAGAGATGTGCAGAAAAAGGGTTGCATTACATATAAATCCTAGAACTTGTCTGGCTGTACAAGGACTCCAAAGCACAGAGAGGGGTTGTTGTTTCCAGGGTAGGTGGGACCTCAGTCGAGGTGCAGCCTGTTTCCTCCCTGGAACAGGGAGGGGAGCATGGCTCAGCTGGAGGCAGCGGGGCCAGCGCACCGCCCGAGCGGCCACACTGGGCACGCAGTGGGTGACTTAAGGACATACTTTCAGCCTTAATTCTGAGTTTCCTAGGTTTTGTCAGTTTCAGCCAGATTCCTAATGTTATTTTAATGCAGTTGTTTTGTGTGTGAATAATATGCTTTCTATGCCAAACCACAAGCCCTGGAACTAATATCTCATAAAAATGCCTAGAGTCCAAAGCTAATAGCTGTAATTCAGCTGATCGAGTGATGCCTAAAAAGTTACGGATTAACGCTATTCCCCAAGGGGAAGTAAAATTAAACTTGACTTCTGAGGGGCTGGGTGCTATTTTGCACAGTCTCAGCCTGGGCTGAGGGCTGAAGCTTGCTGCAGACCCTGGCCACCCCATGGCAGGGCTCAATGCCCTGTGGGCCGAGGTTGGGAATGGGGGGGAGGAAGGATTTTCATAATTTTTTCCCTTAAAAAACTCCCACCCTTCCAGCAGCACCCCACCCAGCGCTGGGTCACTACAGCTCATCCTTGCATAGTCCTGATGCTGTGGGCAGTGATTCAGACGACTCCAAAAAGGGGTGGGGGGCCGGTCCCTCACTCCCAGGCTGGGGTGGCTGGATGAGCAGCAGCTGAGGTGACATCAGGAGCTGTGCCTGCCAGGCACACTGGGCAGGAGCTGGTGCTGGACCCAGCAAGGGGACGAGTGTCCCTTCCCCTCCCAAAGGGTTTGCATGAGGCAAGAGTGACTTGGAGTGAGCAGAGAGGGGACATGGAGGGGCAAAGCTGTCCCTTCACGTTCTTTCCAGGCAGGGAAGTCGTGCCACAGGATGTCAGTGCAGCCTGTGGGAATGCCAAGCCTCCCGAAAGAAACGACTGTCTCCTCTCTAGAGCACACAGGAAGATCTCTTTCCCAGAATATCTTATTTAGGAAACTTGCATCACAGCAACAAAGCAGAATGCTTATTTGGGAATAAGAAAATGAGATGTGGCCCCAAGTCAGCGCTTTCCTGTAGCTCTGTAGCAGAAAGTTTGAGGAGGCACCAGAGGCAGCTGCTGGCTTGCAGTACCAAAGGCAGAGCTGGGTGGGCTGGAGGCCCAGCTGGTGTTTGCTGCCTGTGCTGTGTCCTCCAGTACTGGCTGTGGAGCTGTAAGGTATCAGGGATTTTCCTGTTACAGCACAAAGGGATCAGCTAGATTAGCTTCTGCAGAGGTGAGAAGGAAATGTGTCATGTTGACTGTTTATTTTGCTCTAATTGGATTCAGACCCTATTCCTGAATAAATCTTGGTTTACTCCAGCTCCTGTGGTTTTTCATGGCTGTGAATGCAGAAGAGCTGCTCCAGGGATGGGCAAGTGATTCTCAGCTTCAGTGGGGAAAGCAAAGGGATGACACGGTGGTCACTAGAGGCAGACAGCCTGCAAACAGCACGGCCGTTTGAGGAAGCTCTCATGGTCACGTCCCAGATGAGGCTTTGTGGTCATGGACAGCTTCTGGCAGCACGAGGTAAAAGCTGCTCTTGAGCAGGGAATTTTAAGCTTTGCAGTCTTTCAGACATGACATCTACAGCTGTTCCGGGTAAGCTGCAGCAGCACAACACTGTGACCTGGGGGCAGGGCAATCCTGCTCGTAAGAAAGCAGCGTATGCTGGTCCCCTTCAACAGGGAGAGCTGCGCTGTCAGCAAATCTTCTGCACTTCATCATCCTTCTCTAGGTGGTGTGGAACACTGTAGGAAAATTATCTTGGTCTGCTGTTTTTCTTGGCCTGCTCGCTCAGAAACACGGAAAGTACCTGCAGCAGGGGTGGCTTCTCAAGTTCGTCCCTTAAATCTCTGGAAACAAAATGAACTCAGACGGAAAAAAAAGAAGAAAGAGCATAGTTTAAGAATTCCAGGTCTGGGTAGCTGCAAGCTGCTAATCAAACTCTCTGTGTTAATCCCTCTAAACCAGCAAATACTTCTCGCTTCTGCGTCCCTTGCACTGTGGAAACTTCTTGACATCTCTGTATTGGCCAATGTGGTTTGAATCCCTGCCTCTGAGTCACATGGGTATCAAAATCCTCAGACCAGCTGGAGTAAGAAATGCTCTCTTGATGAGCACAGCAGAAACAAGACATAAAATAAATCATTAAGTCAATGACATTTTGGGGCTATCTAAATTATGCCTGCATATGCATTACAGAGTCAAGGCTTGATTTTGAAATTCTTCCACTTATTTCTTGTTCTTACAGGCGCAAATGAATGCCGCATCAGGAAGACACATTTCTCTAAGCATCTGCTCCTGCAGTTTCCAAAGATATCGTGTATTTGCAAATGTCTCTTCTTGTGCATGAACCTGTGACTTGTCTGAGAGTTTAATTGCCTTATTGGAATTTGACATTAAAATTATCTTTTATTGTTCTTTTGGTCACGTTTCTCTCTGTGACAGATTATTGTATTTTCTGTTGGCTCTGATGTTCTTTAATGGATCACTGAAGGATCAAATCCAGATGCTGGGTACTTTCTCTGTTTGAGGTGGATATTGGAGTACTTTGATACACAGATTGTCACAGTTTTCAATGGCACCTTTTACCTTGATCATTTGCTCTTGCAGAACTTATTTGTTTAGTACTTTTAGAGCCCATGGGAGGTGCTGAATAAACACTTCAAAGTACAAAAAAAACTTACTGGTCAACAGTGAGGTGGTAAAATTAAGTAAAATACCCAGCATCACACAGGTAAGCAGAGCAACTGTTTTTCTCTTCCTATGTTGTCCAGATTAATTTACAGCACATCAGATCAGGCTTTTACATTCTGCCTACCTGCAGTTTCCTACAGCAATATCCATCCTGATTAAAAAAAAAAATTAAAGAAGAAGAAAAAAATCCCAAGATAAAACCAGAAAGATCAACTAATTTGAAGGAACTTTTTTTTTTTTTTTTTTTTTTTTTTAGTATGGATAATACAGTCTAGTTTTGCTTATCTTTGTATTTGGAGTTTCTGAGCCATTTTAGAAAATTTAGTCTGAATCAGACATGTAGAATTTCTTGGTGAGGACTATTCCAATCTACAAAATGAAAATTAGGTTAAAGGAAAATAGCTGAAGACAGAGACTACTACCAGAAAATATGATACAACATGGACATTAGCAGACACTGTAATACAGGAATCTCTGCATCTACTGAAGTTTGCCACCTCTACAACAAAGCTGCTTTGCTTCCACAAAGCTGTGCTACACAGGGTTTTAGGGAAGGAGGCAAAACAGAGCATTATTTCTGAGGGAAATCACGGGTGCAGTAGGAGAGCTGTCGGTAAAGGCATTCCTTTCCCACCACAGTACCCACACAGCACAGTGGGAATGGCTCGATAGCAGAAGCAAGGACAGGATGGGCTTTAAGGGTCACCCAGTAAAAAAATTGGTGGGGGGCACCAGCAGGCTGCCAGTCCCTCTGTTGCTGTCCTGCCAGGGGGAAGCATGAGCGAGAGCAGGATACTCCTCTGCAGACTGAAAGTAAAGATAAAATAATTACTCAATCAAGATCTTTATAAAAACAGTAAGATGACTTTTGGAAATGCAGAAAGACCCATCCGTCTGTTGCCTTCTTAGCAAGATGAAAATTGAAGGACACTGTATAAGCTGAGGGAAAACCCCAACGCTCTTCAGCACAAAATTCAGTTAAATCTCTGCTCTCAGCAGCTTCCAAATCACATAAACATCAGGAATATCAGGGGGCTGGGGCACAGGGCCTTAAGAGGCCAGGGCACCAAACAATGTTGTCTGCTTCCAAGAGAAGCTATAAATAGTATTTAGCATCTTCAAGCAGGCAAGTTCATAAGTGAGCCTGCCTGACTGTGAACTGGCTTCTTCAGCAACTTAGTATTCAGGAGAGGGAAGAATTGCCATAGCAACATTCCCATCTTCTGACATGTATCATGCAGATCATGTAGTCAAGGCAGCGCAGCACCCTCTCACACATGTGCTCTGTGAACTTTTGTGTTCCTGACAATATTAAAGAGAGAACTGTGTCTCATGATTGACACAGTTGCCTGTGTGTCTTTATGATTCCTTAAAAAATATATGGAAATGCTTCCCTTCCCCCATCCTCCTCCTTTGAACTGTTTTCTCTTTTCCATCCCACTGAAATGATGAGAACAGCTCCTGCCCCAGATCTGTAGATATATGTTCCTGACAGTAGTCCTACGCTATGCAAATGTGTAAACTGCAAAATGTTGAGGGCTTAAAAAAATTAAGTATATCCAGCAGAATCTAAATTCTGAGTGCTGAAAGGAACTAGAAATCTTTCAGTATCTGCATAATTAATGCTCCATTAAGCAAAGCCTTGCATCTCTTTTCTTTAGGGTTTTTTATTTATTTATTTTTTGCTTTGAGTTAGCCCGAAATCTCCAGACACACACAACAACCATTCCTCTGGCACACATGTATGTATGTGCCACCCTGTGTGGGAGCTGAGCTCACAAGCAGAGCAGAATACTTGTTTGCAGGCAGGGCCTGGCTAACCCCTGGGATGGCTTTGGCTATGTGGACTTCCCACTGCAGGAAAAGCGCACTGGGCTAAACTGTGGGCCACTACAAACGGGATGCTGCAACACTGTGCAGTGACACCCATGTCTGTAACCCTGACAGTGTTACAGCAGTGACAGCCAGGTACTTGATTTTACAAGTGCTCTTGGTTTAATTGTATGATAGGTCCACCCAGTGGACCTCTTTCTAAGCTTACTGCCTAGTCAGTATTGTGGCTCCTTTCAAAATTTCTGTAATGCCAGAAAGAGTTGGAATATAATTATACCACATAAATATTATGTATTTATGTGTGTCTCTAACTACAGCTATCCCACCAGTGGTTCTGACATTAAAGGTACCACAAAATAGTGTCACGTGCCTACATACTTTCTCCTCAGACCTGGGATTTTACATGCTGTGCTGTCCTTGGCAAGATACCTATTGCACCATTTCTGCATACAGGTTGGCCTCAGTAACCCCCTTCTCCAAGGAATGGGCTCAAAATCCTGCATAACTCTAAGGCCTCGGCAGAAAGAGACCAAAACCCACTTTGACTGAGTGCTCTCTCTGGACTGTATGCACCTAGCTGTGGCCTACACCTGAGTGAGGTAATTTTTCCAACCAAGATGTTTCATCCTCTCTTGGCTGCCCTCTTACATAACTCCCCAGACCACCTAATAAGCATTCACTGCAAAACATTCCTGTTGGATGCCAAGGGGGCTCCTTTGTACAACTGTCAGCTGGAGGCAGCTTCTTCTATCTTTCCCCCACCCACATTCCTGTCCTTTTCACCACTGTTCTTCAATATTTAGGGCTACTGTAAAAAGCTTTGGTACCTTCCCTCGTACCAAAGGAACGAGGACCTCATCATACCCCAGGCAGAGTGAATGTAATTATGTTGTGATCAGTACTGCTTAGTGGTTCAGCTGGGATTGCATCTCCAATGAGCCATCTCCTGAGCTTCACCTGTGTTTGAAAGCCCCCTCTGCCTTGGTCTCCCTGAAAGCCTATCTGCCCATTCCAAGAAATGACAATTCAAGAAATTCCCTCTTCATAACTCATTCCACGGTAACTCTTGGCCAGAATACACACAGGTAGTTCAAGTCCTCCGTTATTGTAATTTTTGCTGGCTCACTAAGTATTGTGACTAATTGCCTCTTCCTACTCTATGACTAATAGCACTCCTGTTAAGCCACCTCTAAAGTGAATGGTTTCGCAGCTTAATACCAGTCACAGAAGAGGGGTGACCTCTCACTCTTTTATCCCATTACATCTGTCAGGTGTAAACTTCAGAACCAAACTGAGAACCATTATTATATAAGAACAATTTATTTTATTTTACATAGTAAATAAACTAAGACAATTATAAGCAGACAGGTAGCCAGGCACTGTTTGTCCTGCAGAAATGCAGGAACTGCAGAGTGCTGCAGCCACAGACTGTCCCTGTTGCTGTGGGCAGGATGGCCAGCAGCTGACCAGCATTATTGCCAGGAGAAAAGTAGCGGGACAAGGGGCTTTCAGTTTGGAGTTATGGTGGCATTACTGCCCCTGTCAAGAATGATGCCTTCCACAGTGCCTGATTTTTTTCCATGCTAAGTAAGTAATTGCCATTTAACATCCAACTGTCATCATCTGTTTCTGAAGAAGATCCTGTGTGTATACATATCTGTACGTGTATGTGTCCATGTGTGCGTTTAACTTCTATCTACACAATATACATACAGAGGGGGCTGTTTGCATAACAGAAAGCAAAGAGATATTCTGCCCTAGAATTGACTGCACTACAGCAATCTCTACATTTAGAATGCACACTGCAGAGATACTTCTCCAGCCTAACGGGAGATGTTTATTTTTTAATACACAAGCTATATATAAAATGCTGAACTTGAACACCATGGCTAGTTACAACATTAATAACACGAAAAAGATGCTATTTCATTTCTGTCTCATTTTACATAGCTCTAAAGAACAGCAGATACCTTCTCCAGTGGGCCACAAAGTCTGTGGCCTACCTTTCAAATTTCTATACTGGCATTTATTGTGATGAGGTTCAAATCCCTTTACAGCTGTGGTCTGAACAACAAAGGGGCACTTAAGAGAATAAGACTACAACTTGCTCTTCTGGGTTACATTAAAACCCATTGATTTCCATCTGTTACTTGAACAAAACAGAGTGCATTTTTGATAAAAATAAAACTGCTCATTTCGGAGAATATACACTAAATATATTTCATGTTTGTGGTCTGCAAATTGGGCAGTTCTGTTCTTCTTGGTTACTTAAATAATACAAGCAAGAGGAAGTAGCTATGCTCAAAATGCACTTTTTAATTCTAAACCCAAACCCCAGTCATTACATCATTAGAAGCACTACACAAAATGCCCCACCTGCCAGTCCACTTGTCCCCTCATTCAGCAAAGCCCCTGCAATCAGAAGCACCTGTGTGTGTGTGCTGTGAGCTCAGGATGCACCCAAGAACTTTTCTAAACAGATCTCAACAGCTACATCCTTTTACAGTTTAGTTTCATTCTCCCTTTGTTCTTGCTTTAAAAAGAGGAGACAGGGATCATTGCCACAGCCAAACCTCTAGCTGGTTTTTTCCCCTGTGACTCTGGCAGTAGTCAAACTCCCAGGTTTCTGTCCTTCCCAGCAACACCTGGGACCCCAGTTTAACCAGCTGGCCACAGCAGCAGGTGAAGCTCTGAAACACAGGAGCAGAGCACCTGGGGTACCCTAGTGGAGAGGATCTCCTCTACTAGGATGCACCAGGCTTTGATCAGGAGCTTTCTCATGCTGCTGCAGACAGAAGACACCTGTCACCAACGCTTGACCCTACCCACATGAAAACAGAGAGCATGAAAAGATAGGATTAGTTGCACTTCTCCAAGCCTGCATTCAGAGGTGACCTCACCTACACGTCTCCTACTGCTTGCCCCTTTACTCCCAGGACAGAAACACCAAACCTGCCTTGTTGATGCAAGCCTCAGTTGGAGGGTCTCTTTGGGACTACACATCAGCTCATGTTTTAGATGATGAAACTTTTCAGTGTTCAGTCTAATGGTGTCTGAGTCTTCAAAGGCTACAGAAGTCTGAATCACAGCAGACTGACCAATCCTTATGGAAAATAAAAGGCAAAGAATAAATTGTTGTTAGGATTTGAAGTAGTCTTTGAAAAGCAAATTCAACAGGAAAAATGAACTGTGAAGTGCCTGCTTTATACACTGCTACTACAAACTGCCCCCTGGAGCCTGCAGAATGGTGAGCCATTTGTCAGTCTACTCAGTGTCCAAGTGGCTTTGACGTGCACTGGTGGTGATTTTGCTAATATTACTCCCATGGGCAGAGAAGCAAAGACTAGGCAAAATTAGAGAAAATATTTGTCATTTTCCTTCAAAATAAAGCAATGGTTGCTACGCAAAGACAGCAAATTACAGTTTTATCCTACACAAGCCAAATCACAGACTGAAATAATTTAATGTTGAAATTGTGGCACAAGTTTGCAAATTATGGCAAAGCCTTTGTAACAGAGTGGTATGAGAACTATGGGGCAGCTATATGCAGGCAAAAAGTAAGGATGAGCTTTCTAAAGCCAAATAGGGGACATAACCACAATGAAATTCATGACAACATGGTGGCTAGACTTTCTAACCAGCCTTTGTTTCTAAGCCACTCTTTTTTGTTCTATTACTAAAAAAAGAGATTACTAAGTTTGAGAAGTTGGGTATCGAAGAGTGAGGTAATGTCAGCATTTAGGCCGTCTGTACAACCTTAATTTGGCCTCTTGTGAGCATGAATTACGATACTGCCTTTAATTAGATGATCACACAGTATTTTTTCCTGTGCCTCATTCGTAATATTTGATAGATGGTGCTCACTGAATGATGAAACTGTATTTTGTTTTTTTCTCCTGGTTCAAGGTGTGGTACCCTCCCTTATTTACTGCACACTGTCCTCTTTGACAACAAAACTAATGACTCCTTCACAGAGTTCTCTGTGTGGTTATCATTACAGCTACGACAGAACAAACACTACTAATTTCACTTAATTGCAGTCCTCGAGGGAAAAGCTAGAATTTTTTTGCATTTAGTTCATCCATCTAGAACCTATTCTCATTGCTTGGGTTGTCATCGAAGCTTTGCTTCCCTTACACTTCTATGCAGCTCTGGGGAGGTACTGACAATACATGCGAAGCAAAGTGGCTTCCCCATTCTGACCTGTGTCTTGGGTAGTCAAGGCATAGAGAGGATCAACAGATCAGGGATGGCAGGGAAAATCCCATTCAGCCACAAGATGGATTATTCCCAAAGTTGATAAACACTCTGGAGAATTATCTGTGCACTACAGGGAAATGAAAGTTTATTTTTTTTTCCTAAGATCTAGACAAAGACAAATAGATATTCCCCACAAATTCAGAAATGCTACAAACATAAATGTTGTCTTCAGACTGAGTTCCACAGCAAAAGTAGAGAAAAGTTTTCCATACTTTTTTTTTTCATTGACTTGCACTTGGAAATAAATGACTTTTTCTGACAAAAAGCTTTCCACCAAAAAAACCAGTTCCCCCAAGAGAAATACCTTTCAGGGGCAATTTCAGCGAAGATGGTTAAAATTTGGCAAGTTTACAAGTGACTTTTATTTTAGTCATCATTCATCCATCATTTTTCTTAAGAATGATGGATTGTGTAATCCTAAAGGGAATGAACACAGTCTAGAAGAGTGCTCTCTGGGTACACAGGCCCCCAAGTTATTTATATCAGGGTTCATACATCAGAGGCTGGATTTAATGCTCTAAAATGTTTTTGACTTTAAGTACGATGATTCAAAGCTCACAGGAGGTGGAGAACTTTCTGAGATGTGAGAAGACAAATTGAGTTCAAACCTTCTTGGAATACTATAAATTTTCTTAAACCAAATGGAACCCACCACATTTTGTGTCACATATATTGCCTTTGGCTAACATGGCCAACCTCAGGGGCTTAACTGAGATCTAAGCTTGGCATCTATTTTTCTGAGGTGCTGAATATTCACAAATTCACAGATATGAGGGATGACAACTTTAAGCATGCCTATGCTATACCTCTGAAAGAGAGCCTTCTTTCACTTGGACACCTACCTGTGGATTCATCTATGCAATTTTGATCTCTGACATTTCTGTTCTCTTTACAGTCTTACTACATTTCCTATATTGCATACAATGACATGGTATTAGAAGAAAAACCTATCTCGAGCAGGTGAAAAACTTGCCAAGAAGCAGGAATCTTTCCATCGATGTCAGTTTTTGAGATCTCAGACATTCAGTACTCAGTGGTGCCGTATACACAGCAGACATGATCAGAGTGTGTTCTAGCAGAATGGGTACAGCCGTGTGGCATTTTGGCACTTCTTATTTTTATTTAACACATTCTTCCCATCAGAATGAATTCTTGAATTCTGTGAAGGAAACAATACCTGTGAAATAAAATCTAAAAAAAAAAAAAAAAATGCCCTAGACTGAACAGCAGAGCATAGGTTATACAAATTCTTCATATGACAAAAAGTCAACAGGATTTCTGCATCAGGCTTCCTGCCCTAAGCTACAGTTGCTGCTGTTGGAAAGTACAGCCAGATCCCCCAGAACATTCATGGTCCACCACTACTTTCATGTGCTACCACAGCTTTCAGAAGCAGTGACTTTAAACAGTTCCTAGCTCACTAAACATGACTGAATCCATGCCTTCTTTCCTTCCCGAGTTTTAAAAGCCTGTTTCAAATAACATCATGCACATGTAATGGGGAGTTCAGGAACAGCAGAACATAACATCTCTAATGCAAAGCCACATGGCTATGGCCATTTGCTTCCAAATTCTACTGGTTTTGTGTGTCCTGTCCTCTCCCTCTGTAGGATCATTAGAGGAGCTCCTTCTTCATTATTTCTTCACTTATTTCCATGAAATTTCTAGTAATTTTCTTAGCTTTGAAATCTTTGCAACTCTTGATCAGCAAGTCAAAAATAATCTAGTGGATGGATAGACGAAGACAATATCATTACCAAGTCTTATTTTTGAAAGACACAAACCAAAAACACATTGTTGAACTTGTGCTGTTTCATAGGATAGTGTGTACATAAATACATCTAAAAAGTACTGTGGAGGTATGAAATGAGTCGCATGAGATCAGTTTTCCCCAGAGTTATTCCAGAGCAGAAACACTGTTAAACTGTACCAAAGCTCTGCAGAAATCTTGTTACTAAAAATAACACATGAACACTATACATACTCAAAGTGCTCTGCATGTGTTAAAATAAATTACTAAATACACTAATGAATAAATATGTGATATGAATACCAATACTTGGGTCATAAAGCTACTTTTTAATAAATATTATCTTGCTAAAAATTATTCTATTCACTTTATTTTAGTTCTAGACAATTTTTTCTGCCTACTAGTTACTTCTTGATTGTCTAATAATTAAACAGAATCATGTCAAACTTAAACTATCACTAGTATTTTGCAATTTAATTCCTTATACAAACAGGCATATGCTTAACTTTAAACATTTGCTTAAGTGCCTGCCTCAAGTAAGACTTAAATGCTCTCTCTTGTACAACACGGACAGCTCAGCCCACCTGTTGAGAACCTAGAACTTGAAAATGAGGATCTGTTATTTTACTATGAAAATAAGAAGAAAAATCCTCATGTAGGAATGATATAATCTACAGCTGAAAAAAAAAACCTGGAAAACCTGAAAATGTATCATTCAAATGCCATAGATCCATCTAAAATCTCAAGAATCAGCATGAAGAAACAGAAAGGCAAGGATAATTTCATCTTTATTTAGGTCTTAACACTGCAAGTAAGATTCCACTGGACTGGTAAAATTATTAACATAACGAATTTAAGGCAACTGTTACATAGTGTTACATTAATATTTCAGTCAGACTGAACTCTTCTTTAGATACATTCATGCAATTAACTTCTATGCTGGAATTTGAAATATATAGGATTGCTTTGTTTCCCTGTATTCGACCTATCTGATTAAGCTTTTCTCAAACAATACAGAGAATGGACTCATTGTTCTTCTTGGCAGAAGTAAAAAGATCTAATGACTTAATGGTTTAATGACTTATTTGATTCAAGAAATGAACATTGAGAATGCCTTGGAGGTAAATGTACATCTTATATGTGTATGTCACATGCAAGCATGGAGAAACTGAAGGTTGAAACATTAATATTATTCTTAGCTAAAATCATTTTCCTTCCATATAAAATCCAAAAATATCCTTGCACTGAGAAGTGGGCCCATGAAACTTCCTCCTTTCCAAAAGATTCCTCTCCAGGCCAAGCTCTGTTGGGGATGAGAAATCTTCCATGGAGCCATAAACAATCCTCTGTGTTGCCTCTTATTCCTCACTCCAATTTCGGCTTTTCTTTTCCTTCTTCAATACCTGAAAACATATGGAGAGCAGCTTTTAAAAATCTCTCAATAACACAACTGAAGGGTTTGCTTAGAGAGATTCCTCTAATGCATTAATCTTTCTTTTCCCCTTATTGATGCTGTTTCTCCTGAACTTGCTCGCATGTGTTACCTCACCTGCTGTGAAGGAAAAGAGCATCTGCACACCTGATGGCAGTGGTTGTCCAGTAATGAACTGCATAATCCTCCCTCCCTCCCTCCCATTTTCAGATTAGCCTGATCTCCTACTGCACGCCTGGCCTTTGACAGCTGCAGGGGTGTGGGTACACTTAGCTCCCTCACCTGCTCTGCTTACCTACGAGTAAACTAAAACAGATGTTACTACAGCTGAATCTAAGCAATCAACTTTGTTTGGAAAAAAAAATTAATAATTATGTTTCAGAATTCAGTAATTTGAAGCTTCTCTCCATTTCAACATTGGATTTTTAAGTATTTGCAGGTACGTCTCCCTTTTTTGAAAGTACAAGAATGAATAAACAATTACTACTGAGAGGATGCCTCTCTCTTCTTGTAATCGCCATTTCTTTCAGTAGTATCAGGAGAGCTGAGCTGAGTGTAGGGCTCCTTAAAGAACTTATTCTAGCTGCAGGACTCGCCTCTTTTCTATGGTGAGCAAAGCCTGGGCTGGGCGGCAGACTGTGTTTTTTCTGGCAATGGAAACATTCAGCTATTTCATATGCCTGTTCCTGGACAATGAATTACTACTGGTATCTGACAAAAGTATTGTTCTTCTGACTAAGCCCTCTCTGCCAGACATCTCAAATACAAATATTTCTTTTGGAGTTTTTCAGGCCTGCTGCATTCTGGAAAAGAAAGACTTATGATAACCAAAAAAAGAAGCAATGCTTGAAAATGCTGAGAGGAAAATCTAGTCACAAGTAAGATCACCTACCTGCTAGTGCAATATATGCATAGGTGGTAAGTACACCATAAATCACTTCAAAAACATAGTTAATGAATTCCAATACGGGAAACACTAAGACTCATCGGCAGTTAGAAAGCACAACTGCAGAGCTGCCTTGCTGAAAGAAACAACACCAAGACAAATGGGTCTGTGTGTTGCCAGAAGCCCAAGTACAATGGCCCTGGGTGTTGCTGGCACACCAGTGTAATGGGAGAACCACAGTTAAAGGTTTAACAACCAAAACAAGAGACTGGGACCAAAAGATTACAGACAGTTTACAGTGTTGCTCCAGAGCCAATCTTAAGTCTTCTGCTTTCTCTAGAAGGAACTTTTCCAATAATTTTAAAAGCTGTTTTATTTGCCTTTTTGAAAGCACCTCTTTCCTTTCTTCTGAAGCACTCTACTGCAGATGCATCAAATAGTTTGGCAGGAATGCAGATATCCTCAAAATTGTGGACAGACACTGGCTTGTACAAAGGGCAAATTTTTCCTTCCCTACCATGTTTGTGGTTTAACTTGGAAAAACTAACTGCAAATCATTTTGTCAGTAGTGAGGTTCTATTTAATGCATCTCCAGAGACAAATAAAAAAACTCCAAACCCAAAACAACCCCTTCTCACCCCAGAAATCTTCTTATGGCAGACTGTTTTGATTTGCAGTCTTACTGCTCAAAAGCCCCTTTTAAGCGTACAGTTTTCAAATAATATTTTCCCAGGT
Organism: Sturnus vulgaris; assembly: GCF_052056855.1. NCBI lineage: Eukaryota > Metazoa > Chordata > Aves > Passeriformes > Sturnidae > Sturnus > Sturnus vulgaris. The sequence goes on along the minus strand of NC_142245.1, from coordinate 53,974,420 downwards.
CTCGCATGGTGACAGACTGGCATAATTTTACATCTCTGCTGTTTGTGGTGCTCCTGCCACATGCTTTGGGTTAAGTTTGTACAAAGTGTTTCAAGCTCAGCAAACCAGCAGGTGACTCACAGCATTTTCTGTTTTGCAAGTGCTTGAGCCACAAAGGACTTGGGATCAATATTCCTTATCTACATGAAGGAAATGATGAAGAGGAAAATAATGCCCAAAGGGTAAACCTTGAAAAATGTTGGGAGAATGACCCAACTGAGTTAGCTCCTCTAGGGAGCAGGGCTGCAAGGAGCAGAGATTTTGTTATGCATACTTTGGAATAGTGCAGGAGATTTTCCACCATCTACTTATTCCTGGACTTTCTAAGTATATGTGATTCTTTACCACACTATTATTCTTCATACAGGACTTAATTCAAGTGAAATTATTCCTTGCAGCTGCCTTTTTTAGAAACATCTTTCTTGAATTAACTTAAAGAAGTTAAATAAATGTGAATTTGACATCAAACTGAGGACTGAATACCCATCTTGAACACTATGACCAGTGACAGACAATCCTAGAACAAAAACAAAAAGGCATTTTACACCTGGATGCTAATATGAGCAAACAGAAAGTAAAACTACTTTGAGCTTCTAGCATTAAATTCTACCTGGTATAGAAGGACTTGTTAAAGAGAGTTGTGTGTGCCATTAACTACCATGTGAATTTATTTCTCTCCAGTTGTGATTTGCCACAGCAGCTATTATGAATGTTGTTTGCTTATTTCATTCAATTTGATAAATGAAAGACATCTTTCATAGATAAAAGGAACCCACTTTTAATCTTGTATTTGTCTTATTTTCCCTTTTCCTCTCCTCAGCAATGGGTGGGCTAGGCACGATAGATGATGTAGACTGCACAGTCAAGTTTACCCTGCACTAAAGTGATCTTTCATTCCTGTTATTTCACTGACAAGAACATGTTCATTTTCCCTGAGTAAATTTATATGGCGAGGAAATACCTTATACCTAAAAATACTAAAAGAGTATATTTTCATTTCTGAGTCTAAGCTTACCATTAACAGCATTCCCACAGAATGGTACTTTGTTCTAGGTACATTTAATAGGTTCATCAGCTAATAAGTCGGTTGTAAATATCTCAGGTAATTGCCAAGAGCTCTTAAATTTGTAGTGTAAGTTATAAAAGAGAATACATATTCATAGCTCATCAGGCTCTCCAGCAGCCATTCTGTTCATCCGTCTGTTCTTAAGGGCAGGCAAGCAAGATGTTTCAGTGGACCTTCTGTCATTTTCCTTTGTTTTAGTCAGCTTAAAACATTCTACATATTTCAGAGAAACAGACTCAAGTCCTGATAGTGTATTTCACGAGATAATATCCCTAAAACAATACTCACATTTTTGTGTATCCCAGATGTAGCTGTTCAGGACTTCTCCCACCAAGTAGAATACGTTAATTACTACAGTAACAGCTGCAAAAAAGATTACTTTGACACCTGGGCTGAGGTGCTCAAGAAGTGGGTACACCCACACTCCTGTAACGTGGTGAATCCAGCACACCCTGAAACAAAACAAAAATAACAAGCAATGACTCTTACAGCCCTGTTTTAAAAAAGCAGCTTGGCCTGTAGGCTTAGCTGCTGTAACCCAAAAAGCAATTACTTGAAAGGCCTGCATGTTGCAGCTGAACTGGAGCATCTGGATGACATCCATCCATCCTGAACAGACATCACAAATGATGAAACCATGACTGATTTCCCACCTTCTTACTGTTTTGCTTTCAATTTATTATAAGCAGCTGGCCAGTTTTCATTTCTGATGTAGGGCAGGTATTTCCTCGCTCACTTACATTTCCGAGGAAACCCCTATTCCATGCCAAAGCTGGAAACTGCAGCAGCCTCTGTTCCAAGCAGGCTCTTTATCCTAAAAGCATTCAGGGTTCTACAAGCTCTCCTACCATCTCTCTCTGGTTTCTGCAGTATCCTACTTTCACTTCAAACACATTTGCGTTTTTCTTTCGCTTTTCCTTGCTACACATGGCAATCAGTTTTGGGTTTGCCAGAAGCATAGGGTTTAGATTCTCTTTGAGAGAAGAATTTCTTCAGCAACTGTGTTTTAGATTGGTCTTCCTTTTCTTTTAGTTACCTGCTATGATTTGGAATCTAGAAATTTTTCTCTAGGTAAGATAAAAATTGTTTTTAACGACCAAACAAAAACACACCTCAAAAATAGTGCCCAGCCCCACAGCCAATATACAGTAAAGGGAAAGGATTGATGGTGTTTTCTGGTGACACAGAGATTTTTAGCATTCAGCTACATTAGACATTGTTGGTACACTAACTCAAGAGACAATCTATCAGCTTTATTGCAGTGCAGCCTGAAGAAGCACTCCAGGTATGTGGTTTTGCTGTGTGTGGCTGCAGTGAACACCTCTGACTGTGTATCCTCTGATGGGATCGCTTTTGTGTTGAGATCTGATACAGTGAGCGGTGAACTCGGAGGGAGCAGAGAGAGTCCATACATTCCAGTAGGTGGAAGTTAAGAAATGCAAATACTGGCCAACAACTGAGCAAACATCTCAGAAGCTAACTGGGTAAAGTGCTCAGTGAAAGCAGGCTGGGGCTTTGCTGGGCTCTCTTCAAGAATGTAAATATTTTAATTTTTGACCTGGAAATCTGAGAGAAAAACTCACAGTGAAGCACAGCTAGAACAGCTGCACAGACTGCTATAGATGGGGATTTCCATGTCCACATGATCTGCTTCACTAGCTCATGTTCCTATTTGTTTAAGGAAGATTTTTGATCACAATAGTCAAAGGCTCCTAAAAGGGCAGAGACAGAGAAGTCCACACAAAACTGTTACCACTAAATTCTGTCACACAGGGAGTACAGAATCCCTGTTTAACAATCACCCTGGAAATGTACATGGTTGTCATAGCTTTCCTCCTCCTTGGAAAAGTTTTTATTACAGCCAAACCCTTAACAGTTGGACACTTCACTTGGGAAACTACATGTCACAGTAAATTAATCTGCATGATCTAAATGCAATTAAACTCCCTTTCTCCAAATCAGTTCACATATGGGAAATTATCTCTGTACTTTACAGTTATTTTTCCCAGTATTCTTCTGTGACAGAATTAACCTGACAAGATAAAATTATCTATGAAAAAATGAAGGGTTCCTGCGTAACCCATGGTAACAGGGGACACCATGATCCTTTTGATGAAAGAAAAAGATGAGACAGTTGGGTAGAAGGTAGTGGGATGTCCCCTACTACCAGGCTGGCTTAGCAGGGAATGTCTATTATCACCTAACAATTTTCAGTTTCATTTGCTTTTTTCAGTTTTCATTTGCTTTTTTTCTAGTAATCATTCTGTGAAAAACAAGCTCCAAGGAAAAAGACTGAAAAAGAGCCAGCCTCTTTTTCACTTATTTTCTCTGGTGTGATGGAACTTCCCAGGATTATAAAGTACCTTTACAGAGGGACTTTTCAAGGGACCTTCTAAACGGAATCTATGTAGACAACTTCATGGACCAAGTAGAAGTGGCTTTTACTAGAACACATTTATGCTAGAGAGAGGAAGCATTTTCTAAACCCAACCAATAAGTCACTGATGAGCTCCTACATGTCAGTAATCTCTGGTTAGTTCAGGCTTTGTGGACAGCTCACACAGTCTGCTCCCCGCTTCCCAGCAGAGGAGCCTACTCCCCGAGAGGTGATACTTCTTGTGCCTTCAGTGTAGCTGTTGTTTGCCTGTCCCTGGGATGGCCACAGTCAGAACTGCTTTGAGCACCAGAGGGACCAAGCACCACTCTGGAGACAACAGTCACAAACCCACCTGATCCTCCTAAAAATGAGCCATACCACTGTGCTGGGTACACTGGGGTGGAGTAATACTAGCCTTCTCTCCACTGAGCAGTGACACACTGACAGCTCCAGCATTGTCTGTACTACAAGCAGGAGCAGCAAAGGGACGACTGCTGCCATGGAAACCTCACCTGGTGGCCTTTCTCAGTGGGTTCACTCCTGCTGGAATACAGGCGGCCTGGAGGCTGCACTATAAAGGGCTGATCAACCATGCGCATAAAGCTTCCACACAAGAGTGCTGATTGCCAATGCTAATGAATGCCTTCAGTGCTGCAATTCCAGTAGCCATTACTCTTATCCAACCTCATTATTAGTTAAGCACAGGGAAGCATGCATTAAGATTTACTTAGGAGTGCAAATCTAGATCAAATTGAAGGGTTTGTTATTGAACAGGTGTAAAAAAATGTGTCATTTAGATAGAAATAAACTGAGGAGAAGAAGTTTAAACTAAAACTGGACTGGCTACTTCTCAGAAGATAAAATTAACCTGAACCTCCCAGTGATTTGGAACAGGTATGTAGGCATAACTGTCTATTTTAAAAGGTAAGTGTGTTACAGGTCATGGAGTTCATCTAGCCATTTGTTAGAAACAGTAAAAAGAGAAGGAATGGAAATATTCACACATTGTATCCAAATTAAAATGTCTGTTAAAAAAAAAGGTTGTTTTTAGAAATTTTCAACCAGTTGGTGTAGAAATCAGAAAAAGCTATTTGAAAATGCACAGTATTGCTTGTTTTTAACAAATCTGTCAAAAAATGTGACTTTGTAGCTGGTTTTCACTTCTACTGTACAGTAGTTGTTGTATACCTCTCCTACCAAAGTAATTAGGAGAAAATGAAAACTATGGAGGGAACATACGTTTATTCTATGGATATAGATCTTTTATTAACGAGGAAAACTAAGCACAAAAATTTGTTAGTATGTTGTGGTTCATGTGTACTGAGTTTAAATAATACAGCTCTAACAAAAGAATGTGCAAGACCTTAGTCCTGGTAGAATCAAGCTCAACAAGTGAGTAAAATGGCAGATGATAACCATGACACCTCATAAATTTTTTAATGGGAGATGTTGCAGGAAACAGCTGCTCCTTCATGGTGGCTGCTCTCAGCTGTCACAGTTCAGCAGCACTTTGTGGTCTGAACTCTCAAAGAGAGCCTCCACCCATTTTCTGCCCAGTTTGAGTCCTTCATCATAATCTGTAGTCATCAACAACCAGTCCTATGAGTTCTGGAAAAAGGGGCTGTTAGATGAGGGGCTATGTAACTTCTCAAGAGCAGCAAATGAAAGCACAAAAAATAATAATGCATGACATAAAATGGGTGAAAAGCTCCCAGTTCTCTTCCTTGTGACAGAAGGATCACCTCAATACAACTCAGAGACAAGAAATTCAAAACTGATAATGGAAATATCTTTCTGAATGATACGTAATTAATCTCTGGAATGCTCTACCCTACCTTTCAGTGATACATAACTGAAGTATAGATATACAAAAAAGTTTTGAAGTATGAAAGTCTGGAAGCCTACTTAGTCCACTCCTCTAAGCCCTATCATACAACTCTAGCAAGTTTCTGAAATCAAGAGATTGTACAAGCAATAAGAATGAGCACAATTATACCTAAGTTCAAAGAGTAGAAAAGTATATAAACCATCAAGACCAAAGGATCTAAGCATCTACATTTTGACATAAGTTTTGGAAGAAAACTCCCCTTGAAGGCTTGCTGTTTCATAATGGTCTGCTAAACTCTCCTGAAGCATCTGACATTAGCTACACCTGGAGCCTGGGTATATGACAATTCTCTTCTACGAATGGCAGTTCCTTTCTGGTTACTTCTTGCAGCAGAAAATCCTCTCCCAGATCTTCATTGCTCTTCATATTTCCAGTAACTGGCACAAAGGAAGGCTGAATCCTTGGTTCCAGATAAATCACAGACCAGTTCCCAGTGGCTACTCAAACAACAGAACATGGGAATTTTCTACACCTTCATTTAATGATCTTTTCCAGCATCATTCTCTTCCTTTTCTACAAAGAGTGATAACTTTACCCAGAGCTATTAAAATGTGGAATGTCTTCCAAACGAGGTGATGGATTTACAGCAGGTGAGACATTCAAAACAAACAAACAAATAATTTGTGGTTGTAGTGTAGGACCAATCTTGTGCTTTCAGGGATAGGAGCACAATGACCCACACTAAATCTAATATTGATTGACGTAAGGCATATCTTCATAACTCCCCCCAAAAACACAGGAGAGTTTTTTCTGCATCTAATCAGAATTCTTAAGATCTCGGCTATATTAAGATGCTGGGCTTCTTATATTAACAGCCAGCCAGACCTAACACACCTACATCAGGAATGTACATAGTTTAAAAATTTGAAAGACTAAAAAGTAAGTTCACTAAACAGTTGTCATTTAGGAAATAACAGCGATCGTCCCTCTTGTTCCATTTTCTTAATGCTGGATTCTTCTCCATTCATCCGAGTGAGAACAGTATGTGGGTCACAGGACACTCCTACTGGTGTGTAGTGGCTTATGCAGTCAGAAGTAGACAAGTCCTAAGAAACTGTAGCTGCAAATAATGTCACATCCAAAACATACTCAGCATGACATGGTGCCAGCATCCTCTGTGATGAACAAAGCTTAGCAGAAATTTGTGTTTATGTACAGGTAGCTACAATGACAGAAACATAGCAAATTCACTGCAAAGAGCTGTCATCGCTGGCAGTCATCTATTTTGATAAATAATTTTTCATTTTAAATATAGTAATGGTTGCTATGCCTTCTTAAGCTATATTTTAAGGAGCTGCACAAGGAAGTGAGAACATATTCCCCATGCATGTCATCTGTGATTGTGCTGTTGCTTTGACTGAAACATTTGAGGATGTGGAGGTGGAGGCAAGCCAGAAAGTAACAGTCCATAATGGCTATGTCAGACCTAACAGGCTGGGGATCCATACAGCCTTCTCTTGCTGAAAGCACTTCTGCCCTCCCACCCTCCTTCTGGGTCAGGTACAGGGGACACTAATCAACCCCTGGCCTATTTCTGATGCTTCTGTTTCTTCCTACTCTTTCCTGCTCTGGGCAGCTCCAGCTCCAACTCTTTTCTCCTCCTCTGCATTGTCTCATCTGTCATCCACTTCTGCATCAGCCTTCCACTCTGATTTCAAAGTCTGTTTCTCTCTCCCTCTCCCAGCATTCTCCACTTGCATGACTTCAGCTTTGAAGCTGCTGACCTGTGAGCTGCACGTTTCCTTATCCACTTCTCTTTTAACCTACGATTTTAATTCATTTATTTTACTTGCCCCCAGGACATTTTACATTTTTGTTTTTTCGGGTTTTTTTCTCTAACCACCCACTCTTCTGATCTTTATTGAACTTTTATCCCCAGTATCCCCAGTGCTCACTTCCAAAAGCGTGCATGACACCATTCCTACATATAAACCCTTAGCACAGCCTAGCAAAGCCATGTTGTGTCTCTCCTGCTCCATTGGCACCACCAACCTCAAAAATCCTTCTAGTTTCTCAATCCTGCCCTTCTTTATCAATATGACTGTCAATTCTCACCAAGCTTCACACTCTAACCCACCATCCCTCTCTTCTGAATGTCAAGGTTTGTCCTAGCAGTCTGTGCCAACATCTGCTCCTTCCGATCTTCCTCTCCTTCTATGGAGAATCACTAGTGGAAATCCTACAGCAAGCCTGATAGAATCAATCTCAAACTCATTCCAAATCCTCCGTGTACATTCCTTTCTTAAATTTGTTCAAGAAGAATTCAGCAATTACCCCATTTAAATGCTTTCCCTCAGTGAATCTACAGAACCCTCCTAAAGTCACTTCAAGAGAAACTTTATTTTCGAATGAAAGTTTAAAAGCTCTTTAAATAGTTTTATAAAAGAATGAAAGAATGAATCAACTCCAAGCTTGGCACATATAGAGCAGCTCCTAGTGGATTTGAGATAGCAATAAGAGAGCAGATCAAGTCTTTTGCTCCCAAACATGCAGCCCAGCATGACTACAGCAGTGGAGTCAGATTCTTAGGGTCTGTTTTTTTGGCATCCTGAAGTGTGCAAAAGTAGAGGGAAAAAGAAAACTATTTAAAATAAACGTATTTGTCTCAGTTTATTTTAGGGACATATTAGGCTCTGATATTAGTTACCATGAGGTCATTCTTGTTACAAGGAGCAACACATTTCTGGCTCTTTTCTGCTCCTTGACAACCAACTCCATACACTCATTGGCAGAATTTTCTGGTAGTACTGGCAAGCACTCTGGTTTTCTTAGCACTCTCTAGATTTAACAATTCAATACAAACTGTGACCTTTTCAAGCCATGCTAAATAAAGCCAATAGGCTTTTCCCATCTTATCCCATGACCTCGATCCTGAAAGTCCATGTATGGTCTGCAGCAAGCACTGCAAGTCTGTGAATGCTCTGCCAGTTCCTTGTGAGCTCCCTCTCACAGAGTGTGCATGAACTAAGTGTGCCTACTCAAAAACTCTTTGACTGAAGGGAGAGAATGCAAAAAAAAAATAGAAAAACAGAAAAGGCTTTTACTCTTCAAGAAAGGATGTTTCTCAGAAAACAAGTCTCTGAATCATACTCAGGAGACATCAAGTAATTTAGCTATGTTCTTCCAATTTCAGTGATGCTATTCAGAATTGTTTGCCAGTTTTCTTATTTACCAATTACACATAAAAAGGCACTTGCTGTTCTACCACCCCTTTCATACATGACAGATTCAGTCACATATGAAATAAAACAAGCTTTACTCTACTTGCAGTTGAAAAAAGCATTCACAGAATCAAACCTCAACAATATCCTCCTGTATGTTTCTTTCCAGCAAAAAGCACAACACAATACATAAAACATGTAGGATGGTAAGAAAGTTTCAGCTGAGATGGGAAGAGAATTCAAAATTCAAGAACAAGACATAGAGAACGTTTGATTAGCAACTGTCTTCACTAAATTCTTAGAGTTGCAGTAAAAACAACTGCAACTGAGGGAAAAACAGAATAGGCAGAAGGACAAATTCTCAAGTGGCAGATCCCCAAATTCTAGTTATAAATACACAAAACACGAACTAAGCCCCAGACCAGGACCCACGGTCAACCCTAGGTACAAAGGAAGGAAGTTCCACCAGGCTGTATGGAACTAGGTCATTTGCAGGTATAGTCTCATTTTAACACACTGTGCTAACCTTGAGGGTTCTGCCAACAAGAACAACAAATCTGAATTTAGCAATTCCAAGCCTTCTGAGTGTTAAGGTCTCTACTGCAATGTGGTCCCTTGGAAACAGGAAGACAGTGGATTTCAGCTGTGAAAAGAAGGCACACTCTGAATGAGAAGGATGAAACTCCTCACTTTTCATACTTTCTGGTAGATTTTTCCAACCTCTGAATATGGTATATTATATTGATATAATGGGACCAATATTTGGCTAGCAGCCTCAAGCACATCTTGGATGGTGCCTTCAACAGCACCTGCAGGTTGAAGAAAGGCAGAACTTGCAAGTGATGGCACAGTGTAGCTTTTGTCTGCCTCCTTTAACCTGCAAAGGCCTCCTTCCATACCAGTAGAAGGAGAAATGGGTTGTACGTGCATAATTTAGCAGGATGAATTTTTAAGACCGTCTCATCTCATTTACAGAGAAATCACAACTTGGAATAATCACTTGAAAGTAGCCCTATCCATTTTGGAAATAATATATGTGTAGGCAAAACCAAAAAACAGCAAAAGCAAAGGGAGATGACCATAGTCTGTGCCTGGGTAATTAGTAATGTGCAATTATTTAATGCAGAACCTTCTTCTCCTACTTTACTTGTCCTACAATTTTTTTAACCTTGTAGTTGCAGGATATATTTTCACTGTAGTAGGCAGGATCAAGTTAGACGAGCATCACATTGATACTGTAACAGATTCTTAGAAGATTTTAAGACACATCTGTTTTTATCTCACTTGTAAAACTGGATTGTTTCAATGTTAAATTCTTATTAAATATTCTGCATGTGTCTACTTAGATGATTTTGAGAAAACATGAGCTGCCAGAGGAGGTCAAGCCATAGGTAACTCTGCCAATGTCTCCAGGCACCATTAGAGGAAGGTCAAGAACTGTCACAGTTAAGCATTACTATATATGGGTTAAAAACATAATTACGTTTTCCTGAAGGAATAATTTTGGCATGAGGCTGCCCTTATCTTACAATTAAAAATATTATTTTTTTAAAGTAGAGTATGTATGTTTATAAAAGCAAATGGCATAATGTGGCTGCTGTCCTGGGACACAACATCCCACTTGAGCTGGATTAACAGTATTGTATGATCACCAAGTGTGTGTGAATATGTGTGAATAATGACCTCTCTTTCACTGGACCAAAGGGACAAATTGCACAGTCGAGGCACTGCGATAGTACTGCCTCAAGTCCATGTTACTCTCACATTAGTTTTATCTCTTTTGGTTGGCGGAAATTTTGGAAAATACCTTCTTAGCTGAGAGAAGGATGTTGTGAAGTGAAAGAAAGAATATGAAATGGGGGTCAGGAAATGCAGAAAGGGTAAAGGATAGATGGCATCAAAGGAGAAATATAAATAAAACAAAGGTTTAGTGAAAAATAAATACTAGGGTGACCGAAGTATATTAACTCTGTCATACAAGTCAGGTGCTTGATTAGAAACTGCCTAAAGACTTAATTTAATGTTGTGTAAGAAAGATTACTTCTATTTTAGTTCAATTTCTCACCAACATTTGCATTTCTTAAAACAAACTTTAGAGTGTTTAGATTACTGACTTATTCTGTAATCAATTTTACAGAAAGAATTTATGAACTAGTAAAGAAAAAAGACAGTGTTTTATCTTTTCTGTTGCTGCCTAAATACTGATGCAGGAAATAATTTGCCTATTCTAGATTTTATTTGATAGAACAAAAACCCCAAGCAATAAAACTAAGATCCAAGAAAAACATTTAGCTTGAAAAAAGGTTGAAAAATGTACCCTTGGAAAGACCACTGCTTACATGGGATTGTTCAACAAATTCCTGTTGTGTGAGGTTTGGCATATACTTTCTAAAAATATAAGCAGCTGGGGAAACCAGACAAAGCCCAGGTCTTGGACCAAACGAGGCATGCAGCGTGAATCTGTTAGCGATTATATCCATAATGAAATATGTGCCCAAATTTAGCAGTATAAAACCCCCAATACAATGTGAAAACACAGCATGCACAGCCCTTACCATAAAATATAGCCAACAGCGAAGGTGCACACTGCAGCCAGTCCACAGCTCCTGCTGGGATACTGATGATGTGTTGTTCTCATCTCGATTAATACGAAGGGCAAAACTGTTGTGTGCTGGAAAAAAAACAAAACAATGGGGGAAACCAGGTGATACAAATGGTTCTGTATATTTTCATTTCAATTCTACAATAAGAAACTTAATTTCAGACACCTGAAGACAATTCTTACTGGTTAGAAAGACAAGGTAAAGTAACTATAAAATTGATCAATAACCCAACCAGTATCATCTCTATAATGTTCGAGAGAGCAGAGGAAAACTGACTAACTAGAATGTGCTTTCCCTTTTGTTCAAGAATCCATGGCAGATACTCAGTGAGTAAAAAAGAAATGTACCATAGAGGGACACAGGTCCCAGCTCCAGTCTAGCCCTGCAGTTGCTCTGTGATCTCTGCCATATCACTTCAGTTATTTTGACCATTCTATTTGGAAGGCACTGCATCTGGTTTTCAGAGACTAAGCACAAACAATGCCAAATGAATGAATATAAATGGAGGTATTTAATGCTTCTGAGAATTAGGTTTCAATGCATCTCAATCTGGGGACCTGAAAACAGAGGACATATTTTTAAATGATAGCATCAATATCTCTGTTCCTCCATCTGCAAGACAGAAACAATTATGTTCAGAAAGGTGTTGTGAATCTTAATTTGTTAGTTGTGCAAAACTGTTTTAGATTCCCAAATGAATCATATGAAAGCCAAAGTTGTAAAAACCATTTTCAGCCACTTGTCTTTATTTAGCTGTGAAACTCCTTATTTTGTTATTTTCTCATACACATTTCTTACACTGCCCCTTCTGAGAAGGCCTGTTCATCCAATTAATGTCAGCAGCATGAAAAACTGCATCCAGCCTGTCCCCAACACTCAATGTCTACATTTCAGAGTGCTGGCAGGCATGAAAATATACATAAGCAAAGAACAAATGTGCCAGGAAATAAACCCCATAATTTCTGAATATACAGCTCACTTAAGACCAGCATTTGTGGTGACTCCAGAAACATACCCTGCCTTGCCTCCATGGGGCCAAGTTTTTGCTGGCATCTAAAGGGAATTATTTCAGTTGAGAGCTTAGCTCTAGGGCTCGGTAAGACTGACTGTGAGCTCTTCTGCCCACTCCACAGGAAGACCTCGAGGTGTAAGGATTGAAAGGGCAGTCTAAGTCCTAATACAGGTTCAGTTCTTTCCCAAGTACTTGATCACTAATTGGAAAGGAAAGTTATGGCATACACTGGCCACATTCTGCCATCATGTAGTTCTGGGGTATGCTGGAGGGTCAGATTTTTAAGTTTGCAACAATTACAATGTAAACCCATACTGACTTTCACCTGCATGCAGATAGGAAGGACATGGAGTAGAAATATCTTTGTGTGGATTACAGGTTCAACTGAGAAGAAACAGTGGGGTCTAAGCTTTTAAAAACTGCAAAGAAGAATGGTTTGAATGGGAAATGGTAAGATAATGGAAATGCTCTTGCTGAGAGATGTAACATAATTGAATTGGATATCTGCTCTGATTTTCAAGGCTTTAGTAATTAATGACTAGCATTTGGAGAATGTCAGGTGGATAATACAGCAGTTAGGGGAGATTTCAATTTCTTCATCTTTTAACAACTTGTTCCACCCTTTAAATGGTATAAATCAGCATCAAGGGAATGCAGAGATGTTTTACATGTGGTCTTCTATAAATGTGCCATCATTAGATGAGAGGTCTATGAGCTGCACAGGACCTTCAAAATCCATGATCAGGGACTGACAGCAAAGCAAGCCCTCGAGATCCACCTGTACATCCTGCGTCTGTAGGCGCAGTTGGAGGCTGTGCAAATGTCTCCTGCCCTGCCCCCATAATTTATTCAGAGAGAAAAACAGAAGAAAACAGTAACTATTAATTCCAAACTCCACCCTTGATATTCCTTGTACAATGTATTCTTGTAATCCAGTCATTTAGTTTTAACTCTACACTCTATTATGGATGATTGTTACAGAGCTTGAGCTTGGTTTCTCCATGTAAATGTTTACTGCTTTCGATATTGCTTGTTGATGAGTTCCTCATTGATGATAACAACTCAACAGCTTACCAATTAAAACACAGTTAAAATAATTTCAGCAATCAAGCCTTAATCTAAAATACTCTCTCCTTTCCATCCTCCCAATTCTTGTGGTTATATCATAAAATAAGTTATTCTTCTCCCAAATTCTTACTTCTGCTCTTTTCTAAAGGTAAGGGGTGGGGGCAAGGCAAATAATGAGCTGTGCCACTGAGGAGTTTGTGTACAAAATCCCGTTAAAAGTACAGTGGAATTAAAAGTGTGAGGAGAAAATCAGAGATGTGTATCTTTAATTTCAGTCTGTTAGAGTGAATGCCAATGGTGCATGCCAACACTGCAGTTTTACAAATTTGGAGTATGAACTTTGGTTTAAAATGCTTTTGTGAAAGTGCCACTCTAAAAAGTTGCTTCAGATCCTTTACCAAACCACAACCAAGATAAAATTTCCTTTCTCTACATTTCAGCTCCTAAAAAACCCTTGATTTAAAAAACATTAAATTTTGTAGTCTGGGATACCTTTTATTCAAACAATGCCAATTAAAACTCTAGACCGAAACATAGTGAGGATGATCAGGGGTCAAATGTGCTTGCAGTGGGATCCATCATGGCTGGGTATTCTGCAGGGGGCCTAAGATTTCATATCCTCTAATGTTTTTGCCACCTGATTTCTGAATAAACAGACCAGTGGCAATCTGAGGCTTAGAGAGAAAATAGCATTGATATTTCCCTGCCCTGCCTAAAGATCACACTGTGCCAATCAAACATACCCGACTGGTACCTCTGGGACTGATCCCTTTTACTTACTGGCACACAGGGGGACAAAACCACATTTCTCACCTTGTTTGCCAAAGTATCTCCTGGGGCTTGCTTACTTCAGAGAAGACTGAGGAATGAGGAAGTTCAAATAACATGGAGGTTTAAACAGTAAGGATGATTAGCTGCTCTAACAGCTTTACAGTAGTTGCCATTTTGCACCATTAAAAGTTTTTAAGAAAAGAACAAATACATAATTAGAGTATAACGACTAGTATAATATTATAAGAGTAATAAACTATGCTAGCACTACTAATTAATGCTATATTGATAAGGCACTTTTAATATGGACTGAGTAGTTACAAACAAAACTAAATTTTTACCTGGACATCCTACTCTTCTGCCACTCAGACCAGCTGCCCCCATGAAATAGTTTTGCCTGTATGACCGTGCTGACACAAGAGACTTGTGCTGAGCACTGCTGTGGCCACACTAGAGAGCACCATTCCCACTGTCCCAGAAAGGCAACCCTTTCTGCACATGTTCCCTGTGGTGACCCACAGGCTCAGGGTAGTCCCCAGCCCACAGCTCGGCCCAGGCAGCACTGGGGGAGATATCAAACCCTTTATCATTTGCAGGAGCTCTTAGACTGAGATTTTTCAGGGCTCAGTAACTGCATGTCCTTGCAAGAACACCTACCCTGTCAGCTTCTCCAGCTGTGACTGTGGTGTTTTCTGCAAGGTGTCCTCGCAGCCACAAATCCTTTTATTCTCTCGGGTGCCAAGACAGCAGCCCTCAGACCCATTTTTTACCCCTCTCTGAAGGATTCACCTGCCAAGACCACTTTGTGAGCTGAAGAGTTGACCATAAGAGCCCATTACCCAGTCATGGCATTGCCCTCCTCAGACCCCTCACTGCCTGCCATTGTTGCTGGAAAGGCAGCTTTGATAAATCTTTCTGCTAGGAAGTGCTGGTCTCAGCAGAGTAGAAAGCCACAACTTCCTCTCATTCTGTGTCTACCACATGGCATTGCTTTCCAAGGACCCATCACCTATAAGTGGTGAAGAAATATGGCTTGCCAAATCTCCAACTGCTAGGAAACAGAGAAACCAGCACAATGCACAGAGCCTGGAGGAAATGTGCAGGAAGATTATCATACAGAGAATCTGATCCACAAGACACTCCGGAGACTGACTCCAAAGAAGCAACCTCTGAGTGAAGCTGAATTAGCACATACTATAAAGAAAAGGCATCTTGGGATCTTGCAGGTGGATTAATTCCTAGAGCCACTGTCACGGCTTCCTGAGAGAAACTCTGCTCATTAATAACTCTTTAAAAGATATTACTAAAATATATACCACACCCTGCATGGTATATATGTGCCTAATGGCATTTGAGACCAGAAAATCACATTACAAATATGCACCATAACTGCAGTGCTGGCTTGGGAAGCTGAGCTTTGATGGAGGACTGTGCTTCCCTGTTTTAGGTGTGTTCTGCAACAGTTAGTTGGAAAAAAAGATTTTATGCAAATTAGGTACATTAACAATGGGTTCTGCAATAGTCTTTAGGCAATTAAGTGCTCATTCTTGAAAGTCTTTCATCTTCAAAGCAGTAAGTGCAGTAAGTGCTGCTTTTTTTAACACTGGTTACAACAGTACCTTACTTGGCATTTCTCCCTCCCTTAACTGTGTTTTAAATGGAATCCTAAAACTTTTCAAAAGGTGCTAACTTGACTGCTTTATGTATTGTATCATCAGCACAAACATGGTAGTGATGTCTTCCCAAGTCATCATCCTGATCTGCACTGACTGTCCAGAACGACCTTTATGACAAGGAATTCGGTCTACAAAGGCATCTCAGATGCCCAGGTAACTTGCAGAAGTTCTGTAGGAATGGTTAAACTGTTTGAGGATCACAGAAATTGTGATTATAATTCACTTCAACCAACAGACTGACTTGTTACTCAATTTGATCAGACTGAAAACTACAAGGTATAGGATATTTTAGTTCAGTGGAAATACTGGGCACCTCTGAGGCCTACATCATGACATTCAGCCCATGTTCTTAAGAGTCAGCAAAAGTCCAGTGATAAGAAAGGGGGCCTTGCAGTTTTGATGTCCACCAGCATTTTAACTGATGGACTGAGAGCCTCCTGGGAGTACTGGTGTGCCCTGCAACAAGGAGGCTGTAGATAGGTTTTCACCCACAGAACTTGTGCAGCCCAGGACCTGGAGGCTACATCTGCCATCCAAAGCTGTGTCCATATCAAAGCCTCTGCCCTGGCAAGGGCATCTGCTTAAACATCTGCTAGGGAAACTATCCTGCAGCACACTACCACTGTGCCTGAGACTTATGCTGGTATAAATTTGGCAGTGCTCCCCTTCTTTGTACCCTTCTGTGCAAACTGCTGTGCTTTCTGGCTGCCTCTGCTTTCTTTTACAATTTGCCTATAAAATATAGTTTCCATCAGCAAGATGTTACCCTTCCCATTTTTCCTGTAAACTCGCAACAGGATTATGTTATTAAACATCTTCTCCACATCAGAATGAGTGAAAGTCTGTCTGCCACTCTTTCTTGCCTCTCAGGAGTTTGTGCACCTTGAGACAAAGATTTTACAGAAACCAGCAGCAAACTGACCTATGCCTATTCCTCTAAATTTAAAACCACTACTAGTGTGTTCACCCTGGAAACAAATACTAATAAGCCTAAAAGTCCCTACAGTTCTAATCAGTGCCATTTATAGAGTAACAGTAGCAATAAAGCTCATTTTTCTGCGTGGTCCTAGCAGAGTACCATGGAAAACCAGATCAGGAACTAGTAAAATAGAGGCATGATTATGATTAACTCCTTGAGAAACTTCTGAGAAAGAAACAGCTGGCAAGAGAGTATTTATGTGTCGTCTGAAGGATGATACCTTCTACCAAGCCAGCCTAATCCATAAAGAGAACAGCAGGATATCAGAGCTAGGTGCATAATAAATTGGAATCCTTGAGTGAGCCTGAGCCCTTATGAGACTGAAAGCACTGGTAGCACTTTCCCTCTTACAAATGAGAAATTATGACTATTAAATGAGACATGCTGATGCACAGGATGCACTCCAAGGCAGCCACAGACGACTCACTAATTGTTATGGTAGGTTGGAGGGAGGAAGAACTATTACATGACCTAAACAAAGACCAATACCTTATAATGCCACAAAACACACAAGAGCCAAAGATAACCATTTTCAATCAATATGAGAGTGTTTCTTTCTTTGAAAAGAAAATTAACATTTCCTCTTTAATGCTATTCCCTCTTTTCCTCTTTTCTGCAGAAAAACATAGTGGACATCTCACTCCTGACTTAAGAGGATTTGTATCACTTTCTCCACGTACACCTGATGTTGTCAGCTTTGTTCTTGTTTCTTCAGACACATGCAGTATATACTGTATATTGAAATAGCAGTGTCAATCTGATCTCACCCTCTGACTGTACTAGTGTTAGGGAGGTTATATATAGGTGTTTATCTATAGAATTTCCACAGTGCCAATCACTAAAGCACTTCAGAGCCTCAAAAGCGTTACTAAACATACCCTCACAGCAGCCCTGATCTGTAGAAGCAGGATATCCTATCCTCATTTTGAAGAAGGGCAAGATGGAGATGGCATGCTTCACTCAAGGTCACGTAGGGTAGCTATGGAGGAATGAAGAACCACATCACATTTCTCAGTTCCATTCCCAGGTGTTAGCCTAAGATGAGCAAGCATGTATAGAGAATTAACAAAAAATTGGTATGAAAGCCAATCTAATCCTTTAAGTTTATAGTTCTGAGACATCTTGGCCCTTTCAGCATCTATCAGTTGTTACCCTGATTGACCCCCTGTCCTGGCTCCCCTCCGTTTTTGGAGGCTCCTTCAATTGCCTCCCTCTGAGCTGTCTGTCTCTCTTCCATTTCAGCTCCTGCTGCTCCAAGCTGCTTTCTAGCAGCTCACATCCTTAATACTCTAACATGACACACAAAATCTTGGTCACTTGAAACAAGATGAGGGTAGGGACCAGACACAGTATATACAGTATAGCAAAACGGTAAAACCAGTGCCATATTGCCAAATGGAACAGCATTGCTGTGTCTTTAATTTTCTTTAACTTTGTTTAATTCAACGTAACTACTTTTAATGCTTGTCACGTATGCAAACATTAAACACAAGCCAAGTCCAATGTCACATAAATCAATGCTCTCCTTTTGCTGGGATCCCTTAGTCAGGCTTTCTTGTCCATTCTGTGCCATGCCCAAACTCCCCAGTCTGCTCCTGCCAGCAGGGCACTGCTTGACCCTTAGCAGACTTTTAAAATACAAGACAATCAATAAAGTCCTGGTCCTGTGCATTCAGCCATGGCTGAGCAAACCCTGCAGACCCTAATATACTTCAATATAATTTCAAGTCCTTATTTTTGCCAAGGAATCCTTAGAAAAAACACACTACTAACAACTTGGAATATACACACAGATACATCCTGTGCAAGAGGCCCTCATTAATCACAGTGTTATGCAAAGTAATTTTTCTACATATTTTTCTCAGTTTACTTGCCAGCTTAACCACCTGCCCTACAATTTCTCCAACTACTGTTTGCAAAAAGGTTTATCTAGGCAAAGAAATATATTGTTGTCTCTTAAAATTATCCTTAAAATCAATGTTTGTACACACACACACACACACATACAGAGATTTTTACATGTGCTACCAAGATTTAATTTGCATGAATGAATATTTGACTGCTTTTCCAGGTCCTGCTGAAAAAGTGCTTTAAAAATCATTGAGCCTCATGTATTCCTAGCAAAAAAAATCACTAAAGAGATCCTGAAGATGTACTTTACCAGTAGTTTAAATCATATGGAAAACAGTATTTCTCTCCCTAAAAAGTGAACTCCTTCCATAACATGACTCAGAGGCCTCAAAAAGGGGAAAATAATTCATATCAATATGTTTTCTAAATCTCTTTAACTAACTTGAAAAGTTTATCAGTACATAAAATATTCTGTATTAAATTCTAACATCTCGCAATCTCCCAGGACTCGTACTAAGGCTTTCACAGAGGGATATTTTTGGCTTCATGATAGCAAAGTATCTTCTTTCTAACCTGAAAACATTGGACTCTGAATCTGTCACTGGTCCAGGACCAAATATTGCTTGTCCTGGGCTTTGGGCCAGTATAATTTGGGGAAAGAAATTCCACATTTGGGAAAATAAAAACCCCCATTATTTCTCAGTTTCTTTTTCAAGTGGTGACTCTTTGATGCTATTCGGAAATCTAAAATCTTGGAAGTGGTTACTGAGGGACTGGATTTATTGGGTGTTGTGTAGGTGAGGTAGCCAAAGGTCAAACTTTGATCTATCACATGGTGATTGCAACTATCTGCAATGTGGTTGAAACAATTTATCTCATAGATATTGTTATTATCTTTATATCACTATTTCTTTGCATTATACATGTAAACTCCTTTAGCAAATAGCTCTAGAGGACTTAACCTCTTAAGCTTTTTTGTTGTATTACAGAAAGCAGTAGCAGACTAAGGTGAGAACAGTTTTACTGCTGCACTCAACAATCTGTCTGTCTGTCCAGTTTTACTGGACATGCATTGCCCTAAGTCTTCTAAACAGCATGTACTCCACTGCAAGGCAGAGGTGCATGCCTGTGCAACAGCAGCTGCACAGGAGCAGCTACTGCCGAGTCACCCACAGACCATGAAGAGCCATGGCCAGGCACCAAGGCAGCTGCTGGTCTTGCAGAAGGCCAATGCTGGGTTTATTGGCATCACCAGATTACTAAGACCAGGAGCAACTAAGGCATGTGTTGAGGTGCAGGGAAGAGGGGGTACGTGGTGGGGGCACAGGGAAGCCTAGAGGCATGGTCTGGGTTCCTGCATTGGTTGGAAGGCAGATGGAGTAGCAGGTATGGTTGAAAAACTTGTTGAGGGAGAAAACGAGTTTGTGCAAGAAGGCAGGGGAAGAACAGAGATATAGCCCTGCTTGTGAGTCTCCTAGAGCTGCTTCTCCTCTGAAAAGAAGGCACATGAGCAAACAAGCCTGGGGAACATCCTGAATGAACACCTTTTGCCATGAAAATGCACTGACATTCCCTACTTGTTTAACCCACTATATGACACACTTTATTTAGGAGAGTCATTTTGTTTTAAATCCAATTAGTTGTAAATGCTATTGTTCATCTCAAAACACCTGTTATTTTGATTGAAAGTAAAAGCCTACACACCATAGTAAAGAGAGCGATGTCAGATACAAAGACATTACAAAATCTATAGCCTGACCCTTTAAAACCCAACTTGAACCATCAGATTTGACTTATGAGACTAGTAACAATAGTGCTTCATGCAAAAAGCATTAGGTTAAGGCTGGATCAGGCTAAGTTGCCAAACACACCCTGGCATAATTAATCAAGAATATTTCAAAAACAGATCGCCTTCAAGAGATTATTGATTTCCTGTCATGACACGTTTTCCTCATGAGGTGCTACAATGCTATGTATCTGAGATGTGCTGGCGTGTATTTTTCAGTGACTAAGCCTTGATCTATCTTTCTGGATTCCTGCCACTGGTGTGCTGACATCTGCAACTACTCATGTTTGACAGTCTCATGCATGAGCTATGTGACTTCCAACTTGGATGGGATTAGTATAGGAGACTTTCAGAATACTTCAAATGTAATTGAAAGCAGATAAATACAAGGGTCTCAAGAGGGTGGCATGATTTTTACAAATGGAATCACATTAAATCATGTGTATAAATGCTTGGACTAAGAAAGATCTCAGTTCTAACCAGTATAGCATGCAAGAAAGTGTTTGTCCTTGTTCTTAAATATGTATGAATCCTGATAACGTCACTTCTTTCAAAAATCCAAATACAGTGCATGGCTGAAGTGCAGTTTAGACAAGCATGAAAAGGTACACATTTGGGGAGAAGGGCAGGAGAAGAGGAACGTATTCAGAGACTGACAGGTGCTCTGCCTTTCACCCATGCCTGTACTAAGGCATTCATATCTTCTGTGAACCATCCCTGCCAAGAGATGAGAGCTGGAAAAAATATACATCATGTAACTAAAGGTTATACTGTTACAGTGTCAAATATCAGTAAATTACAAGGGATATTTTCTTTTAGAGTAAAATCCAACTACATTCCTTACACATAACACATTTCTATTTTTCTGCTTTTTTCTCAGAAAATGTGGACATTGATATAGTAATCTGCAAATGTATTCTGTATTTACTGAATACTGTAAAATAGAAGATGCAAATAAAACTGACGTTAACACTGCTGCAAAGAGTTTATCTTTCACATTTCGTTATTTTTTTAGACTCTGAACTCTGTAAACATAAGTAATCTTGCTTTAACAAAGATAATGCAGAGCTTGATAAGAAAAAACAAAAAAACCTTTCACTGGGAAATGGCCTTTCTTTCTGTCAAGTACCTTTTTGAGGATTACAATGATGGGTAATACATAGACATAATGAGAAGACACTGATACTGAACATAGTATCAAAGGGCTCCAAGACGATCAGGTTGCAGAGGAGCTGTGACATCCTTAGTATTAAAGCTATGGGCTTCTCTGGGTTCTCTTGTAGACTCTGCCAAGTCTCTTTTCTCTTCAGTTTAATGCTGGTCTGCCTGTCTCTGCTTTCCTCACTTACACCTCTGTCCCCAGCCAGGCTGATCTCACTGAGCTGTCAGTGACCTGCATGGCTTTTGTATTTTAAATGTGAAAAAGGAAGGAGAACTGGAAAAAAATGTGATTCTTCTTACTACATAGCAGTATTTTTTCTAGCAAGCAGAGGAGCAGAACAACAGCAGTCACCATGTGTAAGGTGAGTTGTTGCTGGGAGAGCAGTGTGTGCACAGCAGGGTTGCAATGGGATGAGTGGTTCTATGTCTTGTACTCAGGAGAATGCTGAAGGAAGGAGGACTTCTGACTCTGCTTGGTATCATAGCTCCTATCATGGAGCAAAATCCTCAAGAATTTCTGCTCCAGTCTTCCAGATGAGGTCCAAGGTAGTTAAATAACCCTTGGTTTCCTTCTCACGACCCTGATAAATGTGGCCTAAAAAATCCATTACTTTGGTGATGATTGTAGTATCATAATGCATTTTTTGGTACTAGAAATTTTATTTGTATTCCCCTATTGCCACAGGGATTCAAGACAGAACTTCCTTTGCAGTACCTGCTCATGAAGCAGTGCAATCAGTCTTCTGTGAAGTTTTGTCATGTATGCTCCAGCTGGTCTGAGCACTTTGTGCTGTGGGATGGATGCCAGCACTGAGACAGAGGTCACCCACACATGCAAATGGTTCATGAAAATTTTTCTTTAAACACAAGAAACATATTTTTTTTGACTCTGAGGGTGATCAAACATAGAAAGGGGCTTCCCAGAGAGGCTGTGGAGTCTCCATCCTTGGTGGTATTCAAAACCTTACTGGACATTATCCAAGGCCACTGGCTCCAGTTGACTTGTGCTTGAGCAGGGGGTTTGGACGAAACAATCTCCATGAGTGCCTTCTCACCTCAGTGACCCTTTGATTCTATGACCCTAATGGCCTGGCTGTTATGGTAACTGGCCTTTATACCCAGTCCTGTCAGCCCTCAGTGTCTCTTGTCCATCTCACTCCCCAGCCAACACTGGGTCTGTAAGAAACTGCTGCATTCTGTGTATCATATTTGATACCACCCGCATGGTTCTTGGGTAAAAGTGGAAAAGGAAAGAGAGATGAACTAAGCTCACCTGCAGTATTTCTGCCCTCTGCCCTTCTGAAGTGTCTCTTGAGTATTTTCTCTCATGAAGACTCTCAATATTTTCTTAATAGAAATAAAATTTACCATTTTTTAACTGGGGAGCAGAAGGGTGTCAGGAATCCCCAGTTCTACATGTTTGCCTCATTGTTAATGGTCACATTTATGGTGTGTGAATGTGTGTTTGAAGCAGAAGATTATGGAAATACCTTTGAGGTGGGAACACACTAATCAGTCACTAGACGTATTTCATAACGTTAGCTGTAACATTGTTCTGCTGCTGTACTCAAGTGCAAGAATTGCAGCAGAAACCCTTTTAAACAGGGAAGATCACTACAAACGTGTAATTGAAGAACACCTGTGATCCTAAGTTGCCTGAGACTGATTCACATACTGGGGAATGGTGTCTGTTGGGAATGGGAAAATGCACACTTAATTAGGAGCACTTGAACTCCATAGCAGTGGTATTTTCCACGGGGACAAAGCACTAAGGATAACCCCACTGTTAAGAGAGCCACCTTAAGTGCATTAGGCTGCAGCGTAGGTGTGGAAGCCAGCAAGGTGGGCTAGGTGGGCACAGGAAGCTGGGTGAGAGAAGGGAGACCTCTTCCAAACAGCAGGCTAGCTGAGAAAGGCTGGCTAGAGCCTCTCCCTCCAGAACTGGAGCTGCAGCCACCTCAGCTGTGCTGGCTGAAGACTGACTGGCTCAGATTTGTGTCTGTGCCAAGCCAAGACAACAAGGTATGAGGAGCCCATGGTGGAGACCTGAAGGATGGCAACTACTCTCCCAGGGCTAGGAAGGACGACTGACTTAAGAGCATTGCAAAGGCAGGCCAAAAGAAGAGGAGACTTACCTAAGACTATTGGTTTATTATTTATGGGCTTCCCAGGGCATTTTTTTCCCCCACAAATAAGACTGTATTTGCCTTAAGACCTTGGAGCCACTGATAGCAAGTAGTAAAGCCCTGCTGCTGAGGGGCACCCACGTGTGTAATTCACTTCTGCAAGTTTCTAGGCAGGGTCTTGTGCCAGTGTTATTTTCAGCAAGAACACCTAAGTGATCAAGCCCGGCCTATGTGACTGGCAGCAGCACTGGTAGAGAGAGGGTACATAATGTACCACACATGGCACTCTCGTTACTCCTCTGCTGCTGCTGCTGCAGTGCATTCTTAATAGGTTACTAAACTTTGTACTGGCACTTCTACAGAAGGGACCTGGCAGTAGAGTAATATTTGTATTTTAATTACTTGACCTATTGGACTGCCTTATTGGGCAGGCTTCCTCAACCCTATAACCAACTTCTTAATGACCTTCACTACTGAAAAAAATCAAAATAGTAGGAAAAGCTTGCTGCTCTGATGCAATGTCCAAGGGCAGAGGAACTACTATAAAAAGACTTAATATACCTTATGGTCCTTAGATAAATCTTAAACAGCTATCTCTAACACATTCTCCAGTGCATAAGACTGCTTTGTCATCTCATGAATATCAATTACCACTTTACCATTTTACTGCAAAACAAAGAAGTGAAATAAACCAAAACTCCAAACTTTTTAGTGAACTGGGACAGGAAGTGGAATAAGAGACCCTTGGCAATCCTACGGGATCAGCTGTTAGAACTACCAGAGCATAATTCTTTGTAATGGTCTTATTAATTAAAATAACTTCTGACTGTCAGTATGCTTTATAAAAATTCTAATTAACCCTTACAATATTTCTGTGAGATAGAGGGGAAGAAAAAAACCACACTTTATCAGTGAAGACATGCACACGGAGAAAGAAAAAGTATCTTGACTAAACCAAAGCAAAAGGCAAACAGTGATGGATTTTGAACTGGAATGCAGGTGCTGGCAATGCCTTCCACGGGGCTCAGCCCAGTTTAACACTCCCTTGTCAGGAGGTCAACATCAGAATAATATTGGTGGGAAGTGCACAGCTACTCAGGGGCGTCAATGTACTAACTTCTTACATTCATGGCAGCAGAAGAAAATCATGTGGATAAAATTCAATAGTTTAGGCAATCAAAGCAGATTATTTCAAAAATTGTTATTAAATGTGAGGTCATCTGCCTCTGTAAATGTCAATGTAAACAAGCTAGAGGGAACACAAAAAGGCCAGAGGAATACCTGGGAAGTTGCCTGTTAAATTTATTCTTGTTCTGACCCCTCACTTCTGGTGAAAGCAGAGAGCAACTGGGGGCTTAAAACCAATGGACTTCAGCTTCAGGGCAACTTAGACTGGTTCTACGAACCTGAACCCAGGCTTAGCAGCAGGCATCTTAATGACTCCTGGTCGAGATTCAAGGATTCGTGGCAAGCCTTCAGTTAGGCACATCTTAGAATGCAGAAAGGAGGCGTCCTGATTAGGGAGCCAGAAACATCATCATAGTATTCATGAAGGAGTTTCTGTACTGTTTCCCATCTCCCCTACCCAGGAAAAGTCAACAACACCTTTAGGAATAACCACAAGTCTAAAGAAGCTAACAGAAACAGTGTGTTTTAGAAACAGAACCGAGTTTTCATAACTATAAATTATTTACATACAGTGTGTAAGTGGCAGCACTAACACCTGTGCCTTGATCCTTCAGGAAATCCCTACTGATCCTTCATCTCTGCTGGTACCTGAGACACAAGGTCCTTCCCCAGGTAGAATGACTGAAGGAGACATCTACTGTACTTTCCCCAATGTACTTGACAGATGATGGACTATTTTGGCCAAAAAGTGGAGAGGCCTTCTCACTCTGCATCTGGGAGAGGTCAACAGCTCTTTTGGCCAGTAAATCCTTTCCTAACTGTTGAGAGTTGCATAAAATTAACTTCTTACAGCTGATTTTGTGGTGCAAGGGTTAATACATAAATATTTTATTTCTGTGAAATGCAAACAATGTGGATTTAGCCCTTTTTAAAAATTTTCAAGTAAAACCAATTCTATTTTTTCTGCTTAAAAAGAAAAAAAAAGTTGAAGTATTTATTTGAGTCAATCAGAAACACCTTTTTACATTAAAAAGTATAGAAACACAGAATATCCTGAATTGGAAAGGACCCATAAAGATCACTTAAGTCCAACTCCTAACCCTGCACAGGACACTCCAAGAGTCACACCATGCTCCTAAGAGCCTTGTTCAAACACTTCTTGAACTCTGTCAGGCTTGGGAGCCCGACCACACTCTGGATGAAGAACCTTTTCCTAATATCCAACCTAAACCTACCCTGACACAACTTCATGCCATTCCCTTGGGTCCTGTCACTGGTCACCACAGAGATCAGGCCCTGCTCCTCCTCTTCCCCTCACTAGGGAGCTGTAGAGAACTATGAGGTCTCCCCTCAGTCTCTTCCCCAGGCTGAACACTCCAAGTGACCTCAGCTACTCTTCATATGGCTTCCCCTCACTCCATCATCATGGGTGTTCCTGATTAGAAAGGTGTGAAGGCTGAAGACAGCAATGTTGGTGCCCCGGCATGATTCCTTTGGCATGACTTTTCCAGCCCCTGTGTTCCCTGAGGTGAACTGGCCTTCTGAACTCTAACCCTAACCCTAAAAATAATGGAACCTTGGTGCTAAGGCTGAGGTCCATATCACCCTGGGTGACCCAGATTAGAAAGATGTGAAGGCAGAAATGTGGGTGCTCTGCCGTGATCCCCTTGATTTCTGCAGTTCCAGTGTCCCTGGAGCCTTATGATTTCTGACTATTGGAACCTTAACACTAATGGAATCTTGGCACTGCTTCTGAGGTCCTAGCACAATGGTGGCCCAAATTAGAAAAGTGGGGAGGCAAAAAATGATGGTGCCATGCTGTGATTCCCTTGGCATGACTTTTCCAGCCCCAGTGTCCATGAAGCAGTAGGCTTTCTGTCTCTGCGAACCATAACTTTGCTTGAATTTAATATGTGATCAGCTCTGGTGGTAATATAACTGACCAATGATGTTGACAAATGTCCCAAAATGTGCCTGCTAGAATTCCTTTGAGAAGAACAGATGTACGTAGTGGGACTGAAATACAGCTGAAACTGGGGGAAATATTTGGAAGATCTTGCTAAAAGTCATTTTTCATCAAGGCCATTAGCACTCTATTTGTCAAAGCATTCGGAAAGCTCTTTAATTTGTTGGACTCACTGCTAATGCTGCTGCCTATGTTGGGACAGTAACCTCCCATTTAATAGGAAGCCACATTATTTCATTTTGGGTGAGGATTTGTAAGTGGCCGTCTATTCATTCATTTATCAATTCCAGATGTATTTAATAGGCTTTCAAACTGAAAGTGAGAAAACAAAAATTAGATTAATTGTAATATGGCAAAAGTCTTCAGTATTTGATACCATGCTTTCTGCCCTCTAAGGACTCCTAAATCACTTCAACTGCTGTTTTGGCGCCTTGGTTGTGCTGAGAGCAGGGAAAGCTCCAGCCAACTTCATTTGGATGAGCCTTCACAAGCTGAAGCGTTCTTTCTCCTCCCACCTTTCACCTCTTTTCTCTATAAAATCCCTTTTCCCCTTTTTGTTTCCAGATTCACATTGCCTGGACGCTGCTCAGCTTCTCCATTCTCTCTCCACCTGTGCCGAACAGTGTGAATATGGGTGTTAACAAAGCTTTTATCAGCGGACGACCTGTCTAGCTTTTGATAGGAAAGAAATTCCCTGTCCTATCTTTCTTCTTTATGCTCTATTCAGGTATCACACACAAGATAAGGTGCTGCTTCATTCACAGCCACATAAATCTCCAGGCTTTACGGAGACAGTGCAGCTATGAAGTCCTCCAAGGAAGATAGCCTATGGAGGTTGGAGAAAAAATATTATTTTTAAGGATGTTTTAATTTAAAATGTGGAATGGGAGGAAAGAAATGACCCACACTATAGGTATTTTTAACATTGTGAAAGTCTTTCAAGAACAGGAAAAAAAAAAAAGGAAGCAGTGGCAAAAACCAAGCCAACTGGACATCCAGGGCTCAGGGAACATAAGGAGGGTAGGCAAAGTGCAGAAGTCACTAGAGACAATGCAGTCCACATCCTAAGTGCAAGTTCTTGCTATTAATGTGGCAAAAAATATTCATTCTCTCTGCTTACTTCTCAGTAAGAGATGGGCAACTTACCTTGCATCTCAAGCAGATGTACGCATGGCAAAAGCACAGATAGATGGAACAGAACAGATGGAGAACATGTGAGTCAAAGCACACTCTGTAAAAAGTTATTACAGAAGTAGATAGGTAGAAGAGTTTTTTATTAAGTGCTCTTAGCATTTCCTTAGAAACCTGTTCCTTCAGCATGTTTCTTTCTTGTAAGGAACCAAAAAATATTTGCTTTACTGATGGCTTTCATGCAGATGTAAGTTTAGGAAATCAGAACTACAGGATGGAAGCTCAGCACTGCTAATGATATTTTTGGAGGATGTATGTATCTGGTTGTAGTTGGCTGGGTATCAGGTGCCCACCAAGCCACCTTATCATTCCCCTTCCCAGTGGGACAAGGGAGAGAAAACAAGATGGAAAACAACCACTAGGTTGAGAGAAAGTATTTTACTAAAGCCAAAGTTTGCATGTGCATAAATAAAGGAGAAAAAAAAGATTAGTCTCTACTTCCCATCAGCAAGTAATGTTCAGCCATTTCCCAGAGTGCAGGGCTTCAGCACACACAGGAGTTGCTCTGGAAGGTGTACATTGTAAAATAATGAATGCCTCACGTTCCTCTTCCCTCCCTTGGCTTTTACATCTGAGCTGACGTCGTATGGTATAGAATATCCCATTGGTTAATTTGGCTCAGCTGGCCTGGTTGTGTCCCTCCCAGGAACTTGCCCAATCCAGCCCTCTAATGGGGGGTAAACGTTAGTGCTGATGCCATGCCAGTGCTACTCAGGGAGATGTTTTGCATTTATATAACTCCTTCCATTTTCAACCTAAGATAACAGCAATGTTGTTTTCACCCATTAGCATGTGTTTGCGAGAACTACCTGAATCTTCTTTAGATTTGATGAAGTATTCTGGTTTCTTGAGGCACACCATCTCTTTGTAATATTTTCAGAAAGAAATCTATTGTAAGCTTTTCCTAAAGTCTACATGCAACTACCCAGTAAGTATATGTCTCCTTGCAGGTCAATTATTTTCAAGATTTCCACTCAAAGATGAAGTCCTCTAAGATTCACCCATTTCCCTCCTCTCTCTTTGCCATATTTGAATTCTGACATTTGCTTGCTGAAAGGATGAATGAACTCAAAAGCAATGCTGCTATATTTTATCTGCCTAAAGAATGACCAGCAAGGAGGCTTGCTTTATTTTCCTCAAAACCACATTGCCATAATATCGTATGCATCTGCCCATGTCAGATAACTCTTAAGAGTCCACAAACAAATGGAAATTATCTCTCCACTGCTATGTCTCAAATAATCATTTTTACAATTACTGGATTACCTAAACTGCTTAGATAACCTTAGTGCTGTTTGATATACAGAAGAATTTAGCATAACCAGGGTTTTTTTCCAAATGTTATTTTTTAACACTTCCTGCTATGAATCCAAAACAACATTTTGTTATTCATCTCACTAACCATTCATGGATGAATGACAATTACTGAATGTCTTAGAAACAACACCTTGAAAATGTCATTCAAATCAATTTTTCAACAGCATGAGAGGCTAGGAGGTAATTCACACTTCTTTTATAATAATATTCTATAAGAGGTACTGTAGTCATCTGCCTTCCTGCCACCTCCTCCAGAAGTAAAAGATTATAAATTCACTCTGATTTAGTGCAGCCAAATGTACCAGGCAGAGAAAAACACTGCAGACAGAATATGCTATTAAGACTGGTACATTATGAGAAAAGCCACCTCCATTATTGCCCCAAAACGAACTTGTTCCTCCCAGTTCAGCAAAAGCATGGAAGAATTCTGCCAGGCAGAGCTGGAAAATGTATTTCCTTCTGTAAAGAGCATTTATCCATGGACAGTAACTCCAGAAGCATTCAAGCCTGGTATATTGAACACTGCTTCTTTCTAATGAGCAAAGCTCAGAACACTGCTTTGGCCTTTTAACTATCAGCTGCTTATTAAAATCCAGAGTTCCTCTTCCTAAAGTGGTGCGTACATCTTAGAGGTCCACTGAACCCTGAATCCTCAAGACATCAGTATTCCAGCATTTGCTTATATCCAATTCTGTCATGACTCTAAAACCAGAAATTCAAGCCCCAAATCTGGGACCTTCTGGCTAAAGGACTGTTTCATCCTTCCAAAGGGCAACTGAGGAATGAGGAGATGCCACCTAAGAAGTTCATGCCACAGTATCTGTCACACATCCAACACCTGAGATCAGTTTCTGCTGTTGGCATCAGACCTCTAAGCGAAAGCAACAACAGACTTGAACCACAGCTGAGGAATGTGTGAAGCAATGAAACCCAAACCATCTACTTTCAGAGTCTCCCTGTATTACTGAATGCAGATGTAAAAAAGCACCAGCACTGCTACTGCTAAGCTAATTTCCACAGCATATTCTACAAAACATTAAGCCAAAGGAATAAAAAATAGAGGGAAATATTGCCTATTTCCCCAAATCAGATATACAGACCTGGAATCTTCCTGTAAGTCAGCTGCTTTCAGACAAAATCTCTAATAAATCTTACAGTTAAGAGTGAACCCACTTTTTAGCATAACATTTGAACCCAAGCTCATTGCTTCTGATGACTTCATATGAAGGATGCTGACACCACACAGTCAAGGACACTGTAGTTCAAACTCCTCTCAAGACAGATGCTGCATAATCTCTCTCTCACTTGATGTAAAGAACAGCATGTACTTGCCATGAGTCTCAGCCTTACAGGGCTGCTGGAAAGCCTGCAATTATTCTGCTGTCTTTAGGGTCTTCTCCAGTTCTCCATGTCAAAACAGTTTAACAGTCTGTCAGTCTGACCAGTGTTAGTGCCTCACGCTGGGAATGATTCCTCTTCCCTTCCATCACACCTGCAAGCAACAAAGCTGACTTGCAAGCCAAAAAAACCCAAAAAACCCCAATGTGTTTCAATCCTTCTATTTTTCAGCATGTTCACACGCTCACCTGTTGTAACACCCTCTTCCCTACAGTTCATGTGCAATCACTGCTGGGCATAACCACCTCTCTGTGCAGCACCTCCCACATGATGGAAGACAGAGAGAGGGAACTTCTATGGGGCCTAGTTTCTGGGTTGCCACAGGGCGAAACAGGTCTCTCAGACAGATCAGGGGACTTCAGAGACTGCCTAGCCTGAGCATAAAGGTTTTAGTATAATTTTTGAAGTGATTTCTTCATGTTGTTTACAGGTTTGAACCTTTTCATTATCAAAGCAGCTGAAGATTTAACCTCCCTGTGGTGCTCCCTAGCAGCACTGCAGCTATTGAGCTGATCACACGTTGTCTGTCTGTCCCATTGGAGAACATTTCCTGTAAAAAGAATTTTTGGCACGGATGCTTCATTCTGTGCCAGGAGCAGAAAGTCGATGCAGAGATTAGCAATCGATTTTCTAAGAAGTACCCCACAAATCAGGTCTCCTCTCTCTGTTTGCCTTCACATTTCTGCTGGAGCCTCTATAATTAATTTAAACAGATACAAGCACTTCTCCTCCTCTCCTTTTTGATGCGAGCTGTTTCCACAGACTGTGCAGCAAAGCTGCAGCAATTTCAAAGGCTTCCGCTCCCTGTGCAGAAGGGAGCAGCTGCAGGAATAGCTCTTTGAAGAGGAAATGGCACCCAATGGGACTGGCAGGAGGCTCCGAGCTGAGCTCAAAAAGCCCCCAAAGTCCTTGGGAGCAACTGAGGACATCAAAAGAGGAAAGAACTAGGCTGGTAGAAGCCTGAAAAATTACTTCCCCCCAAACCCTGAAGCTTTTTTTCTGTGTAAGCAGCAGGGTCTGAGAAGAGTCTTCCTCATGTTTGGCTCAGATGATCCTACTTATATTGAAATACTGGAAGAATGGGCTGAACACGATTTCAGTCCTGGATTATTCATCAAACTGTAAATGCATAAATATGTATACAAACACAAACATATCTACAGAAATTCTGGACTCCTGTATATTGTTAAAAAAAAATTATATTTCTATTAATGTAAATAAGTATACAACCATATTTCAATATGACTATAAAGCACTCACAGTGCATGTTTAACTGGTTAACTGATGAACTCACTGATGGATTTATCTCAGTGAAATGGAACTTTTTAATGATGATTGCCAGTATTCTCCTTTGTTATTTACAGCACAGAACACACTTCCCTACTGTCCCATTTAAGTGATTTATAGCAAATTTAATAAATAAAACAAATAAATCTTTGTTTCACGTATATGAATTTGTGTAGAGGTACATACATACCCTCTCTGCCCCTAAAGTGGGTAACATCACTGACTCACTGCTGAACTTCATAACTGAGGGAGATTTCTAATGTTGATTTAACAGGCTTCAGACCTAACAGGACAGTATTCATTGAAGCCCTTTGGCCTGTGCAACTCCTGAAGTACTACTCCAGCTGAGGGGTAGTTCAAGCAACAGCCGATTTTTAGTGGCATGCCTGCAACAGCAGTATTACACCAAATGCGTGTTTATTAAAGCTGCATCCCTTCCTAATTATTTATGTATAAATAAATGCCATTATACTACACTGCTACCATGCATAACCAATATGTTGTCTAGAAAAAGAACTAACACAACGCATCCTGTAAATGCCTCTTCCTTGTCAGATTGCACTAATTATGCACTGCATCAAACTTCTCCATCCTTGTCCTCCTAAATGGCAAATTCTGGCTTTCCTAATCAATTTCACACTCCTCTCTTCACTTTTCAATTTTACTTTTGGAACAACTTCAGTTTATGGACATACAAACCTGAGATAAGCGGTGCACAGAGCTACTGCACATATATTTATACCCACATTTCTGCACATCCTTTGGCACAGATGTGGACGGCCTTTACCTGAGACCATACTGAGTTTGGCAGGACAACCCTGCATCCTGGCAGGAACTGCCCTCAAACAATTTTTATCTATAAACAATTTTTCTCTATAAACAGTTTTGCTCTGCCATTAACATTAAGGCTTATTGTTCTGATATCGCCCAATAAAACAAATGATAAAACATTATATTGTGACTATTCTATTATACATTGCAATTAATTGGCTAGCGAACTACATTAAAAAAAACCTTCTCTTTTCCTAAGCGTATAGGCTGCTTAACTCAGTTATTAGATGATGTGGCAAAAATGTAAGGAACTAAGTTGAGATCAGTGGAATAATTATCATTTCCACTTCTCTCTGAAGTGAAAGGTTTGCAGATACTCCTTGACACCTCATATCTTAGCTGTATTTTCCATGTCTGACAGGGTCAGTTGTTGAGAGACAAAAACTCCACAGCCAGTTGTTTATACTTCTGACAGCAAAATTAGAATGCAGAACAGGAAATAAACTGAAATGGTCTCATACTTGAATGGAATATAAACATTCTGCTTAATTAGGTCACTAAGCATATGTTTGTTTACTTGGATATTTTCTCTCTGGCAGTTCATCTCTGGGTAACACAACTATCTCACTGGAGAGCGTGGAATTCCCATGGCAGATAACATGAGGTTGGTAATTTGGGGGCCAGAAAAACATACTTATTAACATACTCCCACAAAGTGAAGGGAGTTAAGAGTGTGAGCAATACATGCCTCACTGCCTTCTGTGTCAGGTTAGTGTCCGCACAAAGGACGGGGCTATTACAGAGCTGGTTATAGCTCTCTCAATTTCTGCTTGTCCCTGATTTACCTTCTTGGCTGATTGTAAAGCAGAGAATGGTACAGATACCAGTGATGCCTATTTCATAGACATGGAAAATCTTCCCTTCTTGCAAACCAAGAGGCAATACTGCCACCCACATTCATCTCTATCACTCCGTATTTTTTTTATATTTTATTTTCATTATTTTCTCCTACATCCATCTATGCATTAAGTTTCTTCTTTGTTTTAAGGCTACTTGGAGCATGTATCTAGCCTCTCAGTCTTCAGAAGTACAAGCACATTTCTGGTGGTGCATATAAAACCCAGCAATTTCTGTTTCTGTCTGCATTACAGGCCAAAGCCACAACTGAGACTAAGGAGTTGTCTCAAGGACAGAGACAGTCCCAATACAGACAAGTCCACTCAGGTGCTCTGGAGCGAGCAGATCCCCTCACAACCACCAACTCCTCCTTTTGTGGGCCTGTGTTGAAAGCAGGACAGGGCTTACAGAAAGCCATGTGTGCTGTTCCCTTCAGACCACAGTTCCAGGGCACAGTGCTTTATGGACAGGCATGTTTTACACAATTAGCCAGTATTTTCTGGATGTAGCACTTCAGTAGTTCCTCCACTATCAGTCTCACGTCAGTTCCTGGGATGAGTTCTTCTGATTTCTTGATAGAGATTACTTGCACCTGGATGGGAATGAGGGGGTGTTGGCAGTGACACTGAGCAGATGAGCGGAGAGGGGAGGAACCTTGCCAGCCTTTGTGTGTACAACTGCTGAGTCAGTTCAACAGCATCAGAATTCCCCACCCCTACAAACACAGGTGCAGATGGCCATGTAAAAGTAATCTGAATTTGGCTGCTTCCCAAATTCCACATTCCTCTTGGCTCCACTGGAGCCTTTTTCCCATATGACCTCATCTCCCATACCCGTGCAGTGGACAGCCAGGCATGTAATGTAGTTTTTCTCAAAACATCCAGGAGTTTTTGCGGAAATGGGAAGGAGATGGGAGTCCGATACAGACAAGAGGAGAGCATATAGGCATGCCTGGGTCTAGGCCTTTGACCCTCAGACCTCCCACACAGCCACTGAAGTCTGGAATCCAGATCCTTGAAGCTACCAGGCTGCCCTTGTGTCCTTTCACTCCAGCAATAATGCACAGGCTGCAGGAAATTCTTCCATGCAAAGGATTCTGCCAGTGTAAAGCTGCTCTGCACAGAGCCTGGCAGTTCCTGCTGTGTCTCCCTCTAGGGCAGGATTAGAGGGTATGAGGATGTCCTTGCAGGACACTCAAGCTGCTGCAAGCCAGCTTCAGCTGCTGACGGAACTGGTCCGGCCCCCGCCCCTCTCCATACATGCAGCTCCGTGAACAACAACTTCAGTGCCGGCTGGAGGGCTGAGGGCTAATTCCCACACCCATCTCAATGCCTGAGTAAATACTGAGTATACAGCTACAGCATGTGGAGCTCACAGGCTTATTGAAACACAACCAGTGAAGATTCAGAAAGTTGAGTTTAACCTTCACAAGCCTTATTGATCCTCTTAACGACGGTGGAAGCTTTATCTAAAAGTGACAACATTCTGTCTACAAAAGAAGAGTAAACTCCTTATTTTAACTTCACTTAAACAATTAGCAAGTCCACACATTCACCATTTGTCAGTGAGACTAATGAAGCCAAAGCCAGTGGCAATGAAATACGTCTGACCAAGGACTGCTTCCACGCTGTGTTTCAGTTTCCAGAACGAAGCCACTTTGTGTGCATAGCTAACAAACTTTGTAACTTGCCTTGATTTGATTTTGAGGGACTCATCAATCATTTTTCAAAGAAAAGTGAAAAAATATTGGTTGACTTTGATTAAAGTAAAACAGAGACAAAGCCTGGAGTACTTCAGATAACAAGTTTCAGGAATTCACATGCAGTTTGAAAAAGAAAACTGGGCTAGAAATCATGATACAACTTCACTGTATGGACCACAGCTTCAGCTACTACAATTGGTGAAGGAAAATCAAAATCTGTAGCACTCAGATATGTATCATATTTCACTATAGATATCTAAGAACCACCCATTCCTTCATCTCATGTTTAGCATATCCCATGTGTTAGGGCAGAAAATAAAAACCTGAGCAGTAGGCATGAGAATGACAACACCATCGGGAGCCTCCTGCTGTTGGAGGCTTTATCGAGGGGAACTTTGACTGTCAGCTTGGCTGAGCTTCAAATTTGCCCTAAATATGGTGCAACTGGCTGAGAAGAGCTGGGACAACAGGGTGAGAACGCTTGCCACCAGAGAACTATCAATATAAGAGGGTGGCTACCTTCCTGTTTGCTAGGTTCTCACACAGACTGATCAAAAAGGGAACACTAATACAAACTACACGTGCTAGGCACAGTGCATGCTAAGCCCAAGCAAGGCTGCTAATGCAAAGCAGAGGCTGTGGCTGTGTGCAGAGGGGGCATGGAGCAGCACACAGGTGTTTGCACAGGCACAATGGAGCTTGTGGTGGGAAGGAAAAAATTTAATTGCAAGAGGAATTCCGTTGCTAACAAGTTGTTAGGAGGTGCTATGTGCCTATTTAAATCTGAATTGTGTAAATAGTGGAAACAGAAAAGGAATGGTGAGCAAGGTTAGGACTGCCCATTAAATTTCCTGGACAGGCTAGGAAAATGTCCTGTGTGGCATCTGAATATGCTTCAGGAAGCATTCTTGATGTTATGTCTATGTCTTTAGCCTCCTTTAGGGCTATTGCCATATGTCACAGAGCTTCTCATGGTAGCCATGAAGATGCTTCACAAGAGTGAAAATCTTTATTCTTTCTGCCAGTCTCAATCATGGTCACTGCAACTCCCCATGGGCTGCAAACTGCTCCACTCGATCTCTGGGATAGGCTCTAAGCTGTAATCGTGCTGTGAACCTGTGAGAAAGGAGGTGTGTGGGAAGGAAGAAACAAGAACAGAAGGAAATGACACTGCAAGAGCCAACAGCAGGATGGAAAAATGGATATACACAAGGAGCTTGTCCTTATAAGAAATGCAGAACAGAAAACTGTTGACATGACACCCTACACGAAACAGCTACATGAAATACTATTAGCAGCTTTGGAGGTGTGCATGATCAGAGTAGCAAGGAAGAAGAAACATCCGGAATCTGAATCACTCTCTGTCCCTAAAGTAGACAGCTAATTAATTTCTGGTTTTAAAAGCTGTAAGAGATCAGTGATCATTT
This sequence comes from Sturnus vulgaris, assembly GCF_052056855.1. Lineage (NCBI taxonomy): Eukaryota > Metazoa > Chordata > Aves > Passeriformes > Sturnidae > Sturnus > Sturnus vulgaris. Next base: position 53,937,772 of record NC_142245.1, on the reverse strand, counting down.
GAGCCTTTTTCAGCATAATTTAAAATACGTAAGGAAAAACCTAGCTTACAAATACCAGCAAACCATGTTTGGGATGCTTTGTTTTTATTAGAATTTTTTTAGAAAGAGCATTTATAAAAATCCAAATACAGATTTATGCTCCATATGTATGGTAAGAAGAACATTTGGTTGCACTGTGGTCATCTCAGTGGTATTAATCTGCAGTCTCGTCATTCATTATTTATAACATCACAGTCTTTATGAAGTACCAGGTCACAATCACCATAAATCCCAGGTACTTCACTTAACTACTAAAATTTTAATCAGTCTTTAAGAGGGAAAAAGAAAGAGAAATTAAGTCACCCAATCAGATTCTGTGGGAATATACAACAGGACAAGATCACACCAACAAGAATTTTGTCTCTAATATGCTAAAGTGTGAATAAATGCTCTTGTACCACGTTTGTCAAAAGATCACATGCAACAGCTTGGCCATGTAGGCAATTACCATAACCTTCTGTTGACCTGTAAAATACTCCAGAAGTGAACCAGCATTACGGATCTCAGCTAGTAAAATTCAGTCCTGCTCCCACTTCTACAAGTTGTAGCAATCCATACTCTCATTAGACAGCAACAATTCAGGGCAAGGATCATCCTCTAGTATGTGCTTTGTACAGTGCCAAGCACAAAGGGTGGAGGACTCTAGCTGTCACACAATATAAATAGCAGTGATTCATCTTTCTGATGCCTCCCTATTAGCTTGATTACCTGGCTTGATTCACTCGAGGTCTGTAACAGCTTCCATGGGCTGTCAGAAATCTTATTTCCTCAAGCTGTTTATGTTGGTGAAAAAGACATCAACACACCTGCCTCCTGAGAGGATGGATTTGAGAAAGAGCACAACAGAGCCTCCTCTCTTCATGCCTGAACACAAGTTTGCCTGAGCTGCTCTTAAGGTGAAGAAGAATGGAAATCCAGGCTCTGTATCTGCAGCCAAGAGTAGCTTATCTGTAGCTCAGGTGAGACTTATATTTTAGGTGAAACATAATCCTCCAACCTGTGCTAGACCTTCTCACTCACTCTGCAAGGGACTGGAGGGTCCTTTTACTCCCTGAGTGCACAGGGACATGTGCAGGAAGCAGGTCCTGTTGTTCCTACTCAGCACTGAGCTATGTTCTTGGCTCACTTGTGGGTGCAGCAATTTTAGGGAAGCAGGTATTTGCTCATTTCAAGAAAGGCTTTTCTCTATTAATCAATCCTGTCCATATTCTCATCAAGATCCAGACTCTCACTCTGTCTGGGACTCCAAATGTCCCAGACATTTGGAAAAAAAAGCAATGCTTTTTTGCTCCAGCCATATTTATCTATCGTTTGTTTTTACAATGAAACATGTCACCTCCTTTGTTTCTTGTTTTAAGCCCTTGTCACAGCTTCCTCAACCCACTACCTATTTCTACCCATTCTTTTTTTTTTTTTTCATTTGCATTTAGGTATTGTGCTTTTACCTATACTGGACTAGAATTTAGCAATTTTTAGCTTGCTCAGGGCCAGGGTCTTTCCAGGTTTTTGGTTTTTTTTTTAGGCTACAGTCCACCCATGTGGTTATTCATCATGTCCCCCTGCAGCTCTTACTTCCAAGAGTGATGATTGCACCGAAACAGCATCCTTAATCTAAGAGTACTGTTCTTTTCAGTGGAAAGAACAGGTTGGTGAGGAAAAAGTAAAAATACAAAAAAAAAAAATTGGATTATTTTAATACAGTCTTCGTGTCTGACTCTTACTGAAATGCTAACAAAGTCTCTATCTACGTTTGCAGGACTAAGTTTTGAAAGGGTTGCTGTTTTTTCAGTAACCAGGATTTCACTCAGTAAATCCATCAAAGAAAGACAGGATTCCCTTCTAATTCCTACATCACTTCAGTGCATGCTTTTCTCTTCACCCCTTCCTGACATTATCTTTTAAACATGTTTATGAAAAAATACTTGCGGAAAAATCACACTTGTCTTTGGTCTCCACTATTTTCCTTCTCTTCTGCCCAAAAACCATGACCAAACCCCTCCTAATCATTTAGAAAGTTCCTAAAATGTACAAATACACAAAGAAACACAGATACCTTTTCAAGTGCATCACAAAAATTAAATTGTAACTACAGCAATTACACACACACTATCAATCTCAGCTCGTTATATAGTTGCGAGTTGTTTCAAATGCCACCTTCTCACCCTACAGCTAAAGCAGGTGAAAACCTATGAAATTAAATACTTGCAACTTCTAAAAGCAATGCAACATCTTCTGTTGAAATGTGATCAGTAACTCAAACTGCAGATCCAAACACCTGCTGAACACTGACAATGTGTGGTAGATGTTACATCGTACACTCTTGAAGAGTGAAGACCATTAATCTCTCCTACACAGCCAATGAGAAGCAATTCCCTGTCAGCAGATGCAGAGGAGGAGACATGAAGATAACCTTTCCCTATCTGTGTTGCCAAGGCTCCAAAGGCTGTAAATCTCTCCAGAACAGCCACTACAGTGATGTTTCTGCATGTTGTGCTTGAAGAATAGTGACATTTCATCAGCTGCCTACAAGAGATGCAGAATCAATGGAGTAGTATTCTACTGTTTTCCAAGGGCACTCAGGGCCAGCAACACATGCTGCTACTGCATCTGCGAAAGCTTTTGTACTGCCCACTCAAATGTTATTAGGAATTTTCCCACGTGCTTGTAATGGACCTATCCTTACACCTCTGTCAGAGGCACCTCTGCAACTATCTCGCTGTGCTGCAAAACCTCTGCTCAAATAAATAGGTCAGCAAATGCACACTTCGGATTCTTGCTTTCCTGGGCTTGTAGTGATGGCTTGCAATGATCTACTTCTCACACTGGAAAATAGCAAAAGCCTAATGGCAACATTTTAGGTCATATGCAGTCAAACAAAGGCCACCTGAATCAGGACTGATGATAGCTGCTGCTTTGTTTTTCTGTGTCTGAAAGATTAATTTCCTAAGTTGCTGAGCATAGGATAGACTTTTCCAAAGCTGAGGTGTGAAGGGACCTCTGGAGATTCCCTAGTCCAAGCCTGCTGTACAGACAAGGTTTTACCACAGCAAATTGCACAGAGCAGCACCCAGTTGAATTTTGATTATCAGTACAGATGGAGACTTCACAGCCTCTCTGGGCAACCTGACCTAGTGTTCAGTAATCTTCACAGTAAAAAAGTTTTTTCTTATGCTCAGTGTACTTTCTGAATATTTCTTCTCCCCCCTCCAAGGAACTGCAAAGCTGCATACACATTTGAGGGAAACTTTCTGCAAACAAAGTATGAGCAGGGAGGGTGAGTTCCCTGTCATCCCTACATCATCCTGAAGTTTTTAAGACAAGAATTCACACCATAGGTTGCTAACATTGAAAAGGGGTATTTATTATTGTATTTATATTCTAGATCACATGCAGCAGAAATTACGCAAACATCACAGAGCCAACCTACCTAGAAAGCCGACTTCACAGCAGCCACTTTCTTCTCTCCCTGTGCCAGTTTCCTGTTGTGGAAGAAGATTTATATACACCATACTGATGATGCCACCTGTCTCTGAGTTTCTTGAGCAGGATGAAAATGATGCATTTACTTTATCCATCCCTTGGTACCTTAGCTCAGTACCTCAGTTCAGGTCATCATACAATATCTATGTTCTGCACATCTGAAGAGGAACCAGGGCTTTCAAATGGGTATTCACCACCAGAGGCAGCCTTGCAGCCAGCCACCAGGATCAGTGGGCTTTTTCAGCTTGTCCATCACATTTCCATCCTTATCCTCTAAAGATATTTTTGCAGCATGCTTACTATTATCAGGACTGGATGGGAATCTTCCACACCCTATCTAGCATTTTTTTCACTGACTGTGTTAACTTTCAAGGGCTTGTTGTTCCATTTTATGATACCTAGCTACCCATTATTGTTCTTAGTTATGTTTCAAGATCAAATCAAACCAAACCAAACCAAACCAAACCAGACCAAAGACGTGGGAAAGAAGTCTCCTGAAGTTTGGAAGCAAAACTCACAGCTGTGTACAGGATTACTGCTAAAGGTCTAACTGATCTGATCTGTACACAGGTAGAATTGTTTGTTTGAAGTTGTACTACCTGTGCCAACCATATTCTCTGCACCCTAAAAAATACCCAGTTATGAAGGAAGCAAAGGGAATAATGGACTGACATGAACATAACCAACTTCCAAAGAGTACTTAAGGCAATGCTACAGGATAGGCCATGGTCAGGGAGGGACTTACGGATTTTCTGTGGTAAAACCAAGAAGTGGACATGTCGGATAACACATACAGGAAAGAAGTAAAAGAGCTTCCAAAGTAAGTATAAGTATAAAGCATAATTGTGTTTGCAAAGGTTAAAGGCATCTGGGGAACATAGGATTTTTTCCCTGAAATTTTATATCAAACCTAAAAACAAATTTTAGCTGAAGATAGCCTCGTCTGTACCACAAAATTACTGTCTATTAATATGTATAAAATTATCCATCATGTAAAGATTAGGTCAGACAAAGACTACTGAATTTAAAGGAGCTTGATGCTAACCAGAACAACAGATGATGATACAAAGTTAAGGATGACAGTGCTACATGTCATGTCAAATTTAGCTCCTGTAAACTAACATGATAGTTAAAGGATGTTCACATATAGTTTCCAGATGGAGGAGGGAAGAAAAGTCAGAAAAAACCTAGCTTAAGATGATTTTTTACTGGAAGGACACAATCAGCCAGTTAAGACTACAGTAAAAAGAGAATGCAGTGTCTTGCAGGAATCTTATCCCACCAAACAAAGCAATTTATCTTTATCTATATGCACAGACCTGACGACAGATACAGTGACAGAATAAATATAAACAGAGAAAATTGCCCCAGATTTCTACCACTTTAAAAAATTCTGAAAAATGCAACTGAGGGATGGAAGTAACTGACATAAAGCACAATGTACCAGCTGCTCAGTCCAAACAGCAGTCCTTTCTGATTTCATGTGCTTGTATTGTTCACTGTTGCTTTTTGGATTATGTTCCATACTGCTTTTCAAGTAGAGATTCCAAAAATTTCTAATTGCAATAAATACATTCATAGTGTATCTCAGTAAAATGAAAATTAAAAAATATGAAAACATCCAGCAGTAAGTTATTAACATCTGAGGTTCAAAACTTCTCAATTAAAGAGACATACTTGTTAATCAATAGATATATGCTTCCATTACAGACAATTATACTTATGGCTGAGTCTTGAGTGGAGTTTATTAGATTCCTGCAGCAACTGACGTACAATAATACCATTGTCAAATACATTATCAATTAAAATATGTATAAGAGAAACAGTCTGACTTCCACAATCTAAGTACAGCATTCACTCCTTAAGCAGGATGAAGTGGTCTTTAAGCATGTCAAGCACTAGAAATGACTATTAGGTAATAATTTCTGTGTTGGAGTACAGGTAGCAGTTTATTTCAGATAACAGATTTTCACTGATAAATACAACAACTGTACCGTTACCCTCATTACAAAGTAGGAATGTAAAGGGAGGGCAAGACCTACGGTGGAGCAGAAAACAGAAGTACGGAATTGAAACACTACAGTGCCTGACCTTTTGTCAACAGGAGGAGACACATGTTTCAGGGCTGTCTATGTTGGGGCCAAGAGCCCATACCGAAGGTGAGAGCAAGACTGCTGCACTGAATTTAAAGGTGACAGTAAGGGCCTGGTTCTTCATCACACCCATGCTCTTGTCCATAAAACGCAGAGCAAGTGCTGGCCTGTGAACATACAAACTCTTCACCTTTTGCACTACCTGGTCCTAACTGAAGCCACTGGTGTCAGTCTCCCAAAATATAATGCAGACTATGAGATGTATCTACACAGACACTCCATGTAACCCCAACCGGGCACAGGCGATTTATGTTGGCAGAAAATTCCTTGACCAAAATAGGCTACAGTGACAAAAATATTTTTAGAAGTATAACCACATCCACTTTGGTATAGAAAGGAAGCAACATTGGGCAACCTAAACCAACACTGCTACAGCATCAAGAGTTTCATAAAGAACCAGCTTTCACATATGTCAGCCACCACATTTCTTCTAAATCAGTCTCAGACAGATGACACAAGGAAATGGAAAATGGTGGCTGTAGAAGAAAAGGACTTCATTATATTCTCTTGCAAGTGATTTCCTTGCTGCAGAAGAAATGCTCCAGCAGCCTTGTCCATGTTCAGATTCTCCCGCTACTTGGCCATGACAGATAAAAATGTGAGATCAAACTGGAGAATGCAATTTACACACTCTTCTCTTTTTTTCTCAACAAGCTTTAGCTTGGGGCACTAGGGAAAGGACAAATGAAATAAAGGAGCTACAAAACACACAGTACTAACAGTAGCATTTTCTTAAAACTGAGGAAAGGCAAAGGAGAGCATTGGTTTCACACTCTTCTCCACATTCCTTACGCACACACCCCATCTCCAAATACATGACACAGCAGAGCAGCATCAGTGAGTTCCAGTTCCCTTCTGGCTGCCACACGGCTCTGTACTGACTCACTTGAAACTCCTAGAGCTTGGTGAACTGCTTGGGGCCCAGGGAGGCAATGCAAGTCCTTAACAAGCACTAGGTATAGGACATTATATAGGCAATGGCTTAAACGTACTGTATAGGTAAGTCCTATTTTCTTTTTCAGAAGAGACAGAACTGAAATATTATAATCTTTACTTGTAGAACTGTATATACTTCTCTTTTTCAGATTCTTACACATTTTCAAAATCCACTAATGCAGCTGATTTGAGGAAGAACTTGAAATGTGACAATTTTATCAATTAATTTTATCAATTATGAGGAGAAACTGAGAGTTACACAAAGGTTTTTGTTCTTGTGTTTTGACTGGTTTCTCTCGTGGTGCTGTTTTCACACACAATGGGAAGAAAATAACTTCTATAATTTGCCAGCATTTCTCTATCACATCAGAAAATATTTTTGAAACCTGGATAAAAAGTGAGGGACCAAATGAGTAAATGTGCCTCCCCTTTTCAAAATTCCCTGTGTTTTTCCTTAAAAACCTTTTTTTTTTAAGAGCTGGCAGAGACTTGGCCCCACATCTTCCATTGATATTAAGAAAAAAAGGTGTGGGCAAAGACTTTCATGCAATTTTCTGAAAATATTAACCCTTGATAAAACAGTATGCCTAAACAAAAGTAGTAATAATGTGGTTCATGTAACATGAACGGTTCAGTTGCTTAAGATTTAACTGATTCCATGCTTCTTGAGTATGGACAGTATGGTTTCTGGAATAATAGCAATTTGGATAGTTATTTCATTATTTCATCTCAACTGGGGTTTTGAGGAAATATTGGTTGATTTGTGGGTATGTTGTTCTTATTTACCAATGAAATACTATATTCAAATACAGCACAGAGTTTTTCCCATTTGTTTTATATAAAAATAATAATTCAGCTGTATCCCTGGAGGAGTAATTGACAAAATCCTTCTAAGGGTCACTTTATCTTCCTTTTTTGTTCATGCTTCCAGTTTGTCAGCAACTGAAATAGTAATTAACTTGGACTGTCATGTTTTCTGTACCATAAATAGAACTTTTAAACAACCCTGAAAAGCCCTATTTTCTTTAGGTTACACAACATCTCAAAAAAAACAAGTGAAAACCACTGCACAATGGATTTTAATGTTTTGAGTTCCGAGAGAAAGTCAGCTGCAGGACATCCACATTGTTTTTCAAGCCTCAGGGTGAATGAAAAGTCGGCACTCTTCACAGGTTTTTTAAACAAGTGTACGGCAGTACTCTTTGCTTTTTCACTTCCTATAGAAGTGGTGGGTTATTCCTTACAAACACCTTTGATGGATTGTCCAGGACCCCACAAAGAATCTGCTTTCTTAGGGGCTCAAAAAAGATGACAACAGATAAATCTGCAGATAAGTCATCCAAAATGCCAATCCATGAGATTGCTACTTTTGAAGACAAATGTATAAACTATCAAACAAAGAAAATAAAGAAAATGTCCTCACTCTTATCCCCTCCCTCCAAATCTCTACAGCTATAGTAGCTGTGCCATGCTATTTCTTAGAGAGTTGGGACAGCATATTTCTTATTATTTTAATCAAATTGGAAAAATAGTAACATGACAGTAGATATAAATGTAGTTGTAAGATAGGTTTATTGTAGTTTAAGACTGTCAAAAATATCTTGCTTTATGAAAACATTTCTCCTGTTTCAGAAAGGTTGAATTATTATGCCTCATGATGTCTGATACATTTTGTTGGAGGGAAATACACTGAGAATAAGGAATCTATCAGAAATACTGACCACAGTGTACTGCATTTAAGTACACAGTGAGATGTGCTCTTATTTTGGGACATATGCTGTATTATTTGAACTAAAACAACAATGTACCACTCTCAAAGAGACAATGGCATATAACTGCTGAGGAGGCTCTTTTGAAAAGGATTACATGAAGACAACATAAAAACATAAAACCCCCTATTATTAGACTTACAGTTTTGTCACTATGGACTTTCTTGTACTGAAGTTAGTTCACTGCAATTTTTCTCCCTCCATCTTTTCTCAAAAAAGTGGGGTGAAACCCGTGAAACAAACCCCACATTTTCTAGACTAAGAGATGAACAGCACACTACACTTCAAAAACTCCAATCTGATTCTAATAGTTTAATAATCCTTTCCCCAGGGGAAAACTAACACTCTAAAAATAAAACTAACATACCAAAACAGGAACAACACTGATCCAGCTGGGGTTAAAGATTTTTCTGTTCACTTTGAATGCAGAAGATCAGTTTAGGGAACGCACATTTTTATAAAGTAAATGTTTAATAAACTGTAAAGAACATTCCCTGCTGGCACTGCCTATGCAAATATACACTTAAGACTTCAGTATCTCCAATATGCTGTCCTCACTACTGGGGACCTAGCTGCCCTCTCCACTCCCATATCACAAGAAGCAGCTATCAGCAAGTGATTTCATGAAGCTCTTTCTCATGACATTCTGGAAAACTATTCAACTAATGGCTTGGTGGGCAGGTCCAACTTTTTGCCTCATTGTCTGTGTTCTGACTCCAGCTCTGTATAATATTTTGGAGAAAGTTCGCCTTCTTTGCACTGTGCCGAGTAAATATTTTGTCAGTTGTTAAGGATGAGCTACAAAGTAAGTCCCAGCAACGTATCCAAATTCAGCAGCAAGACTTGGAACCATATTAGAACTTTTTCCAGATTGTGATTTATAATGTATTTCGGAAGCCAGAAGAAAACCAACCACTTGAACTATTACGGAAAGGCTGAATGAACCCTTTTCAGAGCTGTGAAAATGTTTTTCCCCACAGCTACAAAAAAAAAAAAATTAAAAATCATTAGTGCCAGGAGAAAGGGCTGGGTAATGAAGGGGGAAGTTTCCTTTCAGTGCAGCATTCTCCCCAAGGAAGAACCAAACCGTGACAGCAAACTGTCCAAGTCAAAGACACATCCATACGGCTGGCTGGTGAGCAGTGAGCAAGGCAAACACTTAGAAGAGGCTGCCCTCCATCCCGCTCCACAGTGGAGCTATAGAGAAGGAGGCATAAATGAAGACTAAACAAAGATTTGCTTCAGGAACATAATTATTTGATCTCTGCTGAAAGCAGGCAATTAGTAGAAGTGATGATTACCAAAACTGAATTCCACTATTTAAGTAAGCAAACATTCAGCTTATAAATTACTAAATAAAGAGAAGCAATGTGAACACAACTATAGGGCTCAGCACACATCTGTAACAATGTCATGGCAACCACCTGTTTGTAATTCTAATGTTATGTCTAACATAAAAATGTCTACAGTAATAATCTGTGGGAAAAAAACCCCACAGACCTATATACAGGTTCTGTTGTTTGGACCAATTAAGAATTAAAATAAAAAAATACCTTCCAATAGAACAGTCCTTCTTCATACCATTGGTTAGTATGCCAGAGATTCTGTCTCTCTTATACTATTATGATTAGTGGCAGAGAAATACTTTTTCTGCCTGCAAGGCAAAGTACAAAACCCCTAAATTGGTGAAAAGAACGCAAAGAATGAAGAGGGTCACAAGGAATGCAGAGATAGAGTGGGAAGACAGAATCTGAAAAAATTATGCTGTATATCTGAACGTTTATCTGAGGAAATTTCTGTCACTACCCAAGTACACAACACTAATATAAATAGAAAGCAGTTCCCTTCCCTTCCCTTCCCTTCCCTTCCCTTCCCTTCCCTTCCCTTCCCTTCCCTTCCCTTCCCTTCCCTTCCCTTCCCTTCCCTTCCCTTCCCTCTTCTCTTTCCTTTCCCTGCTTCCCCTGCTTTTCCTTTTTTGGTGCTTTTTTGAGGTAAAGACTTTATATGGGAGATATTAGTAGGCTTTTTATAGAGAAGAGAATACCACTTATTTAAGCAGGAAATTTTTTTGGACAGCATTTACAATCAAGCCCGGCTAATGGTTCTAGTCCCTGATTGACCTCTGCTACTTCTGGCATGCTCAAAGCAAAGAACACCAGTCCTTCAGGAAAAGCCATACCAAAAAGCTAGTAGAAGGCCAGAAGGATATAATTTTTGTTTAAGTTACACTTTGCTATTGGCAGTAGCATCCAAAATGTCTCAATGAATCATGAGGTGATAAATTGAGGCATAAACTGATAAAATCTACCATGTTCAATTTTTAAAAGAGTAATTCTTGATTAAATTTACCATTTGCATTGAGAAGAACTTTGTTTTTGTTTCTTTGGCACATTCATAAGCTGCTCTTCAGCCTCAGGGATATCACATCAGACAAACACTGGTTTCCCCTTCTCCAGACCAACATGTTGCCTATATTGGTTTAGCCCACAAGTCCATTATGTGGCATCCTCCCATTTGATTTTAGGACCTTCCTGCCATGCTCTTAGGCCAACAGCTCCTCTGTATCACCACTGTCCTCGTCCCTGTCCGCTGGGCTGGACATGTTGTCTGCAGAGCTCTTCCTTGCCATACCCTGAGCCATGGCTGTCCTTTCCCTGCCATGTCACTGCTCTCTCTTCCTTGCTCCCCTTGCCTGTGTCATCCCTATGCTGTTCTTTCTCACTCTTTTTCCTTTTCCTCCAGGCAACTATTCACATATCAGTTTTTTTCTGATTTATTGCAAGTGAAGCAGAAGTGACACAACCAGCAGAAGAAGCCACAACCAGGTGTTTGGTTGTGTCCTGCTTTTCTGATGCATCTTGTGCATTGGTGCCTGCCTGTGACTGGAGCTCTGCAGCACGGCCAACGTGCAGCCAGCCAAGCTTCAGAGAAATTGAGCCACTGGTCAGGCATGGAGACGAACAATGCACAGCTCTGTTGGCACTGGTCAGAAAGGAGGAATAGAAGACTTCTAGGGCAAGACTAGAGAAAAACAGTTGTGTGCCTCACAGCATATGCTGGTTTCTAGTATAAGAATAGCTTTTTGATCACCTTTCAAAAGCAGCCAAAACTACAGATCAAAAAGGAAATATTAAATTCTGAGCAGACATTCCCTTTTTGTTACCCTCGTGTCCTTTTCTGGTTCAGTTTTACAAATCCACTGTAGACCCACCAGAGACTAGAAAGTTAACAGAGATTGGAAGATCCATGTAGGTCTCCTGGTACTTCAGCTCAGGACAAACCCCACTGGGTTCAGGGATAGAACAATGAAGCTAGAGGAAGGCACACATTTCTGAAAACGCTAACCCAATTAAGTCACAGAATCACAGAATGGTTGGGGCTGGGAGGGACCTCTGGAGATCATGCAGTGCAATACCCCTGTTATAGCAGGTTCACATACAGCAGGTTGCACAGGATCATGTCCAGGCTGGTTTTGAACATCTCCAGAGAAAGAGACTTCACAACTTCTCTGGGCAACCTGTCCAAGTGCTGTGTTATGGTCGAAGGAACTCTGTAGCCCCCAAAGTGAAGGAGCTTTTCCTCATAATCAGATGGAACTTCCTGTATTTCAACTTATGTCCACTGCCCCTTGTTCTGTTGCTGGGCAGCACTGGCTGGTCCCATCATCTTGACATCCACCCTTAAGATGTTTGTGTGCATTGATAAGATCCCCTCTCAATTGTCTCTTCTCCGAGTTAAACCGGTCCAGCTCCCTCAGCCTGCTTCATAAGATAGATGCTATGGAGTCCTAATAAACTTCATAGTCCTCTGCTGGATCAGAGAATGAAGTTCTAAGAATGTAGAAGAATTCCCAGAGGAATGCACAGTGCATGTACGCTCACTACCTACATCCAATTTCAGCTATGTACAAGCACTACTTGTCCCTTCAGTTCTGCCACATTTCTGAAAACTTGTCCTTTTTTGGCCCATGCCATGTTCAAGACACTTGGTTAGAAACAGTGCATCACTTTTGGTGTACATGGCAATTCAGACTGCAGCACTTAATTTTTTAAGCCCAGAAAATGTCACCAAGTTTCTGCACTTTTGTTTACTGCTGTGAAGAAATTCACACTGCATCTTGACAGTAGGTAAGATGACATATGATGAAGAAAGGCCTTAATAAGGTAGGTAAATATCAAACAACAATTCAATTCAAATTAAGAAAAACATTTTAAATTTTGCTTAGAAAATTTAGTTAGTCTGTGAATGTGTTTCTTAAGAAGCAAACCACTGGACAATACCTCACTGCATTGAAAGGAATGGCCTAACTTATATTAATGTCAAAGGGGTAAGGAAAGATGCAAGACAGCCTTTAGAAAACCTAACACCTCCATTGTTCTTCTGTTCTCTGGGACAAGTTGAACCCTTCAGAAGTTCAATGTTGAAATTTGCCCACAGCTCCTACACCTGTAAACTATCTATTTCTTAACTTTTAATTTATAAGTATCTTACATATTGCCATCTTCTGCCCGAAGACCTAGTCAAGTCTACTTCTCCTAGTAACTTGGAAGGACTGGAGTGTTGCAATTCAAGCTTTGACTACATCTTTCATTTAGATATGCTCTTGATTTTGTTAGAAGATGGTATTTGGGAAAGCTGAGAAACAAAAATTAAATTAACAATAGCATAGACTTAAAAAATAAAACTACTTCTATAGCTATTTTCTGCCCTTAAGAATTACACTGAATGAAAAAATCTGTGGAGGAAAACTGATGAATTTTTAATGATTTTATTCCTTTCAAAGTATAATTTATTACTGTTCCTAAAATTATCTTCCACAGACTACTACAAAAACACCAGTCCATGCTGATCAGGATATCATCTCACTGGCTGATGTGATCTCACTGAGAGAGAGGGAAGACTAAACAGTACAGCTAATGCCAAGTTTCATTTGACTCACACTGTATGGAAAGTGAGGCCCAAATAGCCAATGTTCTTCTCTGCCAGACGCCCATGTTCTCAAATTTAAACAAATTTTATGTTTGTCAGTAATACTTACAGTAATCACCAAGTTCTATTAAAGAAGACATTTAATAATTCGTATGATACCATATACTATATTTATTTTTCTCTTTAAAATGCATTAAGAAGTATTTTGGAAAAAAATCAAATTCTTTATAAACAAAACGTAATCAGTATGGGTGTGTGTACCCAGATGTCTGTGTGTGAGAGAGATTTTGGAAACTAAAGGCTCTAATTTCTCTTTTCTAAAAGGCCCTAGATTTTACAAGGTCAGAACAGGAACTTTCAAATAAAGAAAAAAACCGTGAATGCACAGAAGGAATACACATCTGTTATGCTGCTGCTCATACTGGAATCCAAAAACATGCAAACAACATAACAATTTTGGTGTTCTGGTGGGATTTTAGATAACCAGTAAATTTTTGGTTAGGAGCAAACTAGAAAAGGTACGAAAACTCAGCATATTCTAGCTCTAGCCCCTGTGGATACATTGTTCTAAAGAGGCTGCTGAAAAAAAAGACAGAAACCTCTGACATTTCTATTCCTCCTCCAAGAGGGAAGTAGAGAGTCTGTGAATCGTCCTTATCTCGGTCTGGAGGCTGTACAATTGCACAATTATGTTTTAAGACAGAATAGGGATGTACCAGAGGTCAGAAAATCCCTTTCCATGGGCTGCTTTAGACAAAGCGGAGCCGTGGGACAATGGCAAGGAGAAGAGGTCTCAGGTGGAAGCCCATGGTTTGGGAAGAGTCCAGGCTGTCAATCACCTGCGGTGCTCCAGAGCAAGGACCAGAACTTGCACAGGGTACATCTTCACTTGATCTCATCTAGAAGGAATCCTGGAAAATGTAATCCCAGAATCTGCTGGGATTTGCAGACCTCCACAGAAAGGCGTATTTGGAAAGAGTTCAAGATAGATGCAGCTTCCTTTCTAGTAACTTAGGAAAATGTGAAAGAAACTAAAGATCACGCTCATCTCTCCTGTAAGCAGGGAAAAAACCTTGTTTTGCTTTCAATGTCAAAGTCAAGGAGGCAGCCATTAATTTAACTACAGCAACACCTGGTACAGTTTTAATCCAGCGAGCAGGCCTTTTATTTTGTTAAACATACTAATAGTGGTTTTACTTGCTTGTTTGTTTAGACTTCACCACTAAGAACTCTGGGGAGAAATCTCTCTTCAGAGAGAAGCTGTTTGTTTGCAAAATAACTTGATAGGCAAAGCCTGTGGGGAAATTGGCCTGTAACATGTAGGAAAAGCAAACAAGAGCGGTAATGGATTCAAAGGTTAATGTAGAGACAATGAAGAAATTAATTAGGTTAATGAACACATTCTGCTACCCATCCCTTCACCAAAACATAATGGCATAGCTGCACCCCAACTCTGGGTACATCCTCAAGAGGGATGAGAATCAGATACTGCAAACAGTGGGAGGTGAAAGACATGGGAACATATGCAAGCTCCCAGAGTGTCACCCAGGACAGGTAACACATTCACCTGCTAGGCTACAACACCAATAGCTTGCAGATTGCCAGCCTCCAAGCCAGGAGGGCCCTGCTGACGGCTCTTTTACCTCCATCTGTGCACAGATCCCAGAACTTTTCTCTGCAAATGAAGGAAACCATTATTTTCAAGCATGTGCATCACTGTGCCCACTGTGGTATGGCTGAACTACATACCTGTGTGCAGGTGCAAGACTTGCCCATTTCCCAACCCATCTTTATAACTGGATTTTCTTGCACTAGCTCCTGAAAAGCTTAAAAGCAGATAAATTAACTTCCCAGCACAGCTTAAACTCAGGCAATATTTTTGAAGTGACTCCCCAACCTTCTTTTCCCCCATTTGGGATTTAACAAACTCCACCCAAAATTCCACAACACATCTGACAAACTATTTATTGTGACTTGCTTATTTAACATCATTCCTTCTGTACTTCCCTGTTACCTCCACAAAGTACATTGATGATGTACAAAGATGTTTATGCAAGTTTTAAAAAAGTAACATTCTGCCATTAAGTTCTATAACATGATACCAAAATCAAATCTCAAGGTAATTCATGTATCCCCAAAGCTGAGGCTGAAAAAAAAATCACATTTAAAATAGTCACAAAATTGCATGTTGGGGTGAGAAAACATCTTTCAAAACAAATTTTTGACAGGAATGTTGTTTGTGTACAGCTGAAATTTTGCCATTTTCTTATTTTAAATTTTTTTTCCATGCCTATAAACAATCTAAAAGACCCATCAGGCTACTTCAGTATGGCTGCACTGGGGGCATTCTGCCTTCTCCCAGCAGTTCTCAAGAACAATGTAGCCTTGGGAGAATTTAGTTTTCAAGCACCTGACGCAGCAGTTCTGGGCTGTGGGTTTAGCTTCTGGCATTCATAACACAATCTTTCCTCCTCTCAAGCCAACCCAAGCAGTTTGGAGAAACACAGGTGCAACCATGAAGTACCCATATGAAGATGCACTTCAGGTTTACAATAACTCAGAGGAAATGATTTTGTGACTTACAGATTTAAAATGTACAAAATAATGGAGAAAACCCCATCCTACAAAAGCAACAAAAACAACACACAAACAATAAACAGAAAAAAACACCATTACAAATAATATAAAGAGTACATACAATATGTGTGAAAAACTGGTGAATAATGGCTATGCAGACTGCTGTGTCTATAGTAGTGGTGTGTTTGGGTTTGTCAGATGTGAGACCTTGGAAAGCCCTACCTGTGCTGCATTTATGAGTAGGTACAATATTTTTTGTAAGCTCTATCATTCTATCCAAGCAAGAGAGAAACAGAGGCTGGCTTATTTCAGGCTGCATAAATAAAAAAGAGGAATAATTCATGCAAACTGACAGTCAGGTAAACTAAGGCACAGAGTTTGCTGCATGCAATTCCCCTCACAGAGGAGATGTTTTCGGCATGCAACAAGAATAATGGACCAGGAGATCTTTAAAATGCGTTAAAGGCAAAGGAACTGCATGCAGACAAAAAGTGGCATCAACAAGCGACAAGCTCACATTTGTCTGTAACAGCACCACAATCAGCTCAAGCATTGCAGCTGGTAGTTAGGTCAACCACATGTAAACAGTTTTACCATATACAGCTAATTTTCTCTGTCAGGCATTACTCCTAAAATAAACAACACTGCTTCATTAAAGGTAGGTGGTGACCATCTTGCCTTGTGTGTGTGTGCTGATTTGCTAGGGATGATCAAAATGACTTTTGAGACGACACCAGATCCCTGGATTCGTGTAGATTTGCAACATAAGGATAGCTCAGGTGCATCCATTAAAAGAGGGTATGGGAACAGGGATAATAAGAAGAGATATTGGTGCCTGGGAGATTGTAGATCATCTCCTGAGATGACACTTTAAAGGGTCTTAAACCAAATCAGCTTATCCAAAAGGAGACATAAGATCTCTCCTCGTATGGAAAACTGTGATACAAGATGAGGAATAAAAGGCTCTTTTAACAGAGCAGTGGAAAGCATAATAAGCTGAAGCTGGGCAGGTTAGAAATTTGGAAAATAATTAGCAGTGACAGTGAATAATGACAGGAGCAAGCTGCTAAGGAAAACAAAAGATTGTTATCTTTTCAGATCATGACCAAATGCCTTTCTGGAAGACAAACTTCAGCCAAATGAAAATTACTGGGCTCACTACAGGTGCAAGTGAAATGTTATGGCTTGTGTTAAGCAGGAGGTCAGACAAAATCACTTAATATTCTTTTCAGACCTTAAATGCCACGGATGTCTGAGTTTGTCTGTGTGGTATTTTGTTGGTAGGTGAGGACTCACTCTCTGAGTCTGGACAAATCCTTGCAAAAATGACCTACGAGTGTGTAGCTGTGGTTAGCAATGATGCACAACCAACCTAATAACTTGCTCCTGACTGGGTATCAGCCAGCTCACAGCACAGAACCAAGTTGCATCTGTTTGCATCTGCAAAATACCATTCAGACACACCTAACCCTAAGTTTGCAAGTTGGCAAGCCAGCCAACCTGGTGCATTTCTATAGATAAGGAGACAGGAGGCATGTCTGTGCCATGCCCTGGAACGTGGTGTGAGGATTTCCCAGATAGCACCCATGGTGTTCACACTGGAGCCAGCAGCAGTACAGCCTTCTCAGCCCACCAAAAAAACTTGGCCAAGGGGAAGGCTAACCTGGATGCAGTGCCTTCAAGACCAAGAGCTGTACCACAAGGGGACAGGCCAGGCCACACCAGGACACAGCAAGCCCCAGTGATTGCCCTGCTGCAGGGTAAGTGGGCATTAAGTCCTCTTGCTGCATGTGGTCTCAGAGGCGAATTGTGGCATGGATTCTTTTTTTCTGGAGCAAGTATGAGGGCTCAAGATCGGCTCATTGGTCCATACCTGGAGTTTAAATGCTCTGAAAGGACAACCTGCATCCCCTTCCATCAAACTCTCAGCACCGTCTTGGTGACCTCTTCTCAGTGTACAATGAATGAAAGCAAATCCAAGTGCAAAACAAATGATGTAGTCACACTGTTTTCTGTGGTTTCTACTGTTTCTACTCTAAAGAGTAGAAAAATGAACAAGCTGCTAAGAATATGCACTGGACGTGCAAAGAAGGGCAAATAAAGTGATAATGGTGATAATATCATTGCCACCACATAGTTTGTCTTTACACAGGAAGTACAGAGAACAATACACTGAAAAACCTTGGTTTCTCAGCACATGGCTGTACACTGACAAGCAAAACACAACTTGAGGACAGAAGACAGAATATGGTCCTGAAGGAAGAATGTTGTCCTATAGGGCTTATGCCACAGGACTTAATGCTGTGAAGAAGGACTGAAGTAAAAGGGCAAACCAAAAGTGAAATTCATATGTTTACTCCCCTTGGGACAATCTGACTCAAAATGGCAGGTTCTGGGAGGGAATTAATATCAGAGAATAGATTAACTACTTCTCAAGAAACATTAAGTATAGAGGGACACTATTGAAAATACGTAAAGATTTTTAAGAAGCAGCAGAAATTTACCTTATACAGAGAAGTCAGAGGAAGTAAGAAAGACAAAGGTAAAAAAATATAAGTTAAAACTTTCAACTAAAACCTCTTTTGTTGCAGGATGTACTTGCTGAGACAGTCTCCTCTGGAAATGGCTAGCACTGCACCCTCTCTGCCCTCCTTTTTAGGGTATCAGATACTCAATTTACATGATTAGTTGATAATCCAATTGTTTAGCTATTAATCTATAAATTTATTATTATTAAAAATTATTATAAATTAATAATTTTATTTAATACAAAATGTTTTCCAGTCCTTCGTGATGTAAAGAGCTTAAAACTGAGACCATAAGGATTAAACTATCAAGATAAAATTCAAAAACTTGCTTATTTCTGGGCCTCTGCTATTTTTAATCCTGACCATTCATACTTTGATGCTTGCAAGCTCACACCTCAAGACCACTGACACCTGGTGAAGAGCCCCAAAATAATGACACCAGTGTAGGATGCTCAGGATTAATCTCTATATTTCATGGAGATATGTAAATAAATGCTCAATAAGTGCAGTGCATAAGCAGTACAAGCACATATGATGAATTCCACAAGATAGCTCCTGAAAGCATCCTGAGTCACTGGTTTTGTGGGAGGATAGTTCCTTGAAAGAATAATGTCCATCTGGAGGGACAGAGTAATTGGAAATAGGCACTGGGGATAGGATTTAAACAGTATCACAGCTACTGAATATCAACTATAAAACATGGTAAACATTTCAAAAACACTTAGTAACTGCAAACCAGAAAACTTTAAACAGTGTCCTTAAAGTTAAGTTTTTCTGTAATCATAGAACCTTAAAAGTTGAAAACTCTCCTCTCTCTATTGTGTAGTAATATGATTTCCACAAACACAACACTTCAGCTGCTGTACTAGGAACAAAAACAGGATGGGTATTAGACATTGGAAACACTCCATCATCGTTTACCACAGGGGTATTTTTTCCCATGGATCATAAGAAGGGCAGACGGGCATTCCCTCGAGGCAAACAGAGATGTTTTCAGAACATTGTGCAACAGGAATACTCCCTGACAACATGTCTATAATATTATGTTCTAAGTACAACTTTCTGTACTGCACCTTAGGCTATTTGGTGGTGGACATATTTTTCTGCCCATTCATTTTCCCTGAACTTGTGTAGAGACCAGCTGAGCTAAACAGCCTTTTAAAAGCAGGACATCTCATTTAGCTACACAGATGTTCCTTACAATAGGTCCATAAAATTTTCTGAAAAACTATCTGTGTATCATCGTTACCCAGTTTCTCAATCAGCAAGGTGGAAAAGGTTGTGATGAAAGAAATGCACTTAGTCACAGAGTATCTTGTGAGCAGACAGATTCCAACCCACTCCTTGTCCCAGCATCCAGTTTCCTTACAGGGCCTCTATGTGGCCAGAGTTTGATAAAGATGTGGAAAGTGAGACAGTGTCAAATGCCATCCAAGGCTTCCCTGTGGACAGACTTGCAAAAGAAAGGAAAGAAGATTCTGAGTCCATTTCAGTCCCATGAGACTTCACTCAACACAGAGCTCATCTAAATGCAACCCCAGGAGGCATTTCTCCAAGCACTAACAACAGGCAAACATCAATCCTTGCCTTGAGGAGTGTATTAGAGAGCTCAGCTTGGTTCTCCCTGAGTAGTTCATCAGCTCCTTCTTTGCACCTCTATTAGCACAGCAGGTTTGGTAAATGCCCTGCCATGAACACAGCAAGTGGAAGAAGACTGTTGACTCTCATGGTCTGAGCAGCCACCTTCCTTTTGCATCTCCAAGGATTTCAGCTGCAGTAGCCCTCCTTACTGAGAAAAACAGCTTTTCTGTGCTGCTGATGGTCCTTTCCATTTCACATCTGGAGATCGTTAACTGTATCCCATGTGGTCTGAATTTTAGCAGTAAAAACACTCCAACAAATTCTAGTAAAACTGATTTATTTATATTAACTGGACACTGGATACCCAGATACTACTATATAGAATCATAGAATATCCTGAGTTGGAAGGAGCCCATGGGGAACTGTATTTCCCTTCCTCTTCACATTGACATTTCACCTTGACCTGTCCTTTGAAATCAATAGTAGGGAAACCTCACATTTTAGTGGTTGGAAGTTCAGAACTGAAAAGGTCAGAAGCTGAAAACAATTTAAGCATGACATCTCCTCTGTTTAGGAAAGCTTAAGTACATATGAGGGGTGGAAGTCCCAGCTAAAACTCAAACTTGATGCTGTGAGGCTGTGACTTCCCCTCAGCTTACAGCAAACTCTGTTTCTGCAAAGTCATAATTTGCTGCCATGGAAAGAATTACACTAGCAGACACTGAGCACATTGCTTCAAATCTTTGAAGGACAAAATACTGCAGGAGGTTAAAAGATACATATACATATATATACATTATGCAGCTACATAAAAAAAGAGATAGATAAAGTGGGGGGAATGCTGACTAGAGCTGTAAAAATGGTTTTAAATTGCTAACATGGAGGAAAAACAATCTAAGTGTTGGATAGTAAAATTTACTACCTTTCCAGAAGGTGGACAGTTATGAAGTTGATATGAAAGACTTATTTGTTACACATTTCTGCACAAAAATCTTTGTTTAACATTCAAGCCACTCTTCGGTGAAAGCCAGAAGGATAAGTTAAATGTTCTTCAAAAGTAAACTACCATAAGTAACTAAAGAAACCAAAATATTATATTTATTTTAAAAGTCACCAAAAACACAAAATTGAATAGTTGCAGAATGCTTTCCACTCCATCCGAACAGAAAAATATCCTCTTGCATTAGATCACCAATGTGCCTAAGTTGTGTGGCAGAGAAATAATCGTTAGAACTGAGAATGTGAGAATGAAGGAGATGATGGTTTGGATCAGACAAATACTTGTTCTGTTAATTTACTTTCCCAGTTAAACTTAGTTTTGAGCCCATCACGGCAAATTTACCAGCTATCAGAGCTTTTTGCTGCCCTCAGTGCTACATACCTGTGTTGCATGAGGTGGCAGAAGACATAACACACCCCAGGGCCACAGCCTGAGGCTTGCTGCTGCTGCTATGGTAGTGAGGATGCTCTCACTCAGACTCTGCCAGGGAGCCATGTATCATTTTGGGATTCATGTCATAGATAAAGGTGGTGTAATGCAGGATGCAGAAAGGCTGTGCTTGGCTGCCTTGTATCTAATTTATGGATGGGTGAACCAAGGGATGAAGTGTTAAGAGAATGCTGCAGACCACACAAGGCTGCAGCCGTGCTGTGGTGCAGCAAACTTAAACAATGCCTTTGCTCCAAGCAAGGACTGGCTCCTGGGGAAAGCATTTATTGCCCAGAATTCATCATCAGGAAAATGAAAGAGAACAGGTTTTATTTGTACTGTAAATCATGCACAGGACCAGAATGCTTCACTGCAGTCAGAAGAAAATTGAATTCTGGTGTGGTATCTGACAAAGAGGCAATTTTGGTTTTTTTGTAACTGAGACAAATAGTATCTTTGAGATAAAGGAACCAATTAGCATTTTTGAAGAGTCTTGTCATTCTCACTTAAGGAGGAAAAGGTATTGAAATCATAAGATGAGGGAGAGGGTCCAGTACTGTAAGAAAATAGTTTGAAGAGTTTGAATGCACGACAAGTGAGCCTTCTGGCTTGTAGGTCAGTGCAGGAAAGCTGATGCAAGAGCTCTGGCAGGGAGTGAATGCCTGCCGAATTCCTACTAATTGGTATTAAGGATAGCTGAAGAAACTGGTCTCTGAAAGGAAAAATAAAGCTTGAAACCTCAGACCAACTTCTTCAGGAGCAGAACTACTGCTGAAGAGAGTAGTAGATCCACGTGTGTGGATAGATATAGGCTAATGCCTATAAATAGCTCCAAGCTAGGAGCGTTACAGCAGGAACAGAAGCCAGACTGTGGTAACAGCCGGCTTCGCTATAGAAATTTTCATCTTAATGCCATCTTCCTTCTTCCAGTAGGAGACGCATTAAAAACAGGCCTGGATAGTATTTTAAACTTTATCAGGCTTTCAACAAGGTTTCATAAGGTTACATGAGCAATTTAAAAATTCTATTTTAGAATTCAGTTCATTGTCTATGCAACACCTTTTAAAATCCTAGGTTTCACTGTTTACATGAAAATGCCAAGGAACACGACCCTTAAATATGACTTTTACATTTAGTCTGGTAAGTTTTCCCTACAAAAGCAGCAATAGTGGTAAGGAACCTTATACTGAAAGACTTTAGATAAATTCAACGATTAAAGAAGCAAATATCCATTACTCCTTTTGCTGCTGTTAATTTAAACCAATAGGCAATTTTAATCCTCCAGAATTCATGTCACAACTCTCAATTAAGAAAAGAATATATAAGCCTAAGTAAACTAAGTAATACTCTTGTAAAGTTTAATTCATTTGTTTGCAAAGTGATCTCAGATATCTGGAAGATTAAGTAGTATTTTCTTTTCCTAGCAAAGGTTAAAATATGGTTGGTAATTCAGCTGCAGTAATACGTGTGAAACTAGTTTCCATGAACATAACAGAAACACTAGATTCTCAAGTATATTTCATCTGCAATGAATGCACTGAGTTATACTGACAAAATTAAGAGAGAAGAGGAAAATCATAGCACTTTTTTACCCTTCTGAGGTTGCTGGGGTTCATGTTTCTTGCAAGAGTAAATGAGGATAGTCATGCTATTTTAACATGCACTGACAGGAACTGCCAGGTCTGCGTCACCTGTGAAGGGACCAAGCAGGGGCTAGTTCTTTTAAAATGTTGTGCAGTTAAAACACTATCAGAGAACTTTCAATGCCAAGGAATTTTACATATTACTATTTATATTTCGAAATTGCAGTCACAGAATGTTCAGACTTGCCCTTCTCTCTGCCTAGCAATGTATAGGTGGGATCTTCCATGAACAAGTCAACCTGATAAAATACATTTTCAGGTTCACCACAGAATGCTCTTCCTGACACTGTAAAACTTACCAAGAGGCTGTACAGTATTATATTACATGGTAATGGTATTTCCAGAAAAAAAAGAATTGCACATGAATAAGGCAATGAAAGTATGCAGGTAACCATGGCTACTGTTGTGAACTAAATAACATCTTTTATACAGCTGTGAATATTTGTATTTCTGCCAGCTAAGCCGTAGAGTTCAGATTTGCGACAGAACTGGTAAACACTGAATTCTTGCCTGAAGAAAGGTACTTCCCAAAGTGGATCCAGGCCTCTACATCATGCTGCTACTCATTCTGGTGTAACTTTGTCTAGTAAACATACACCTTATTACCCTAGTCAAAATAATCAAAATACAACTCTTACACTTCTTACATTTTACTGTCAGTGACCCATTTTTGCACCAGCTATTTTCCATCTTAGGGGTATTTTTATTTCCTCTTACCCACAATCACAACTATTGACATAACTTTTGAAATAGCTCTGACTCCATAAAAGAGTTCATAGTTTTGAAAGGCCTTTAAAAAATTTCCAGCTTCTCGGCTTTCCTTGATCTTGGTTAGTGGCAACACCCACCCACCCCCTTCAGCCCTCTGTCCCCCACTTTGGTCTCAACAGCATTCCTGGACAACAAAAGAAAAAAAAACATTTCCAAAATGACAGGGCAAGGGCACATGAGAGGGAGCTCTTCTCCCTTGACATATTTTCAGTTTCCAAGTTCATCCTTCTTAAATCATCTATCTGTTTACATATCAGCATCTCTCTTCTCAAATCAATCATCATCTGAGAAAGAATGGAAACCTAAGGGATTTTCCTTCTTACAGAGAAAAGGTACGCCCAAAATCAAATTATTTGGAATAAGTTGTCAGTAGTTACTATACTAAATGAAAACATAAACACAAAAGCAGTTGGTGAGATGAACCTGTACTTCCAGCAATATAAACAAAATGAAAATAATGAAACGCCTATTGTAACTAAGTGAAGCAGGACTTAGAGCAACATCTCCCTATTCAAAAATTGAGTCCCTTCTTCATTCCAAAAGAGCGTTAAGTTTGAAACCCAAGTGAATGCTCTTTCATTCACTTTGAATTTCTTGTCTTTGCCTGGTTTGTAGAGTGAATAATTTTTCTTAACAAAAGTACTGACTAATGAAGCAAATGCAGATTCACTTTGCAGTTCAATTTTAATAAACTGCCTGTAGCTCCAGGCAAACCACAAATTCCATGTTTCATTTCTCCTATGTAACATGGGGAAAACACTAACTCTCTTCTGCCGGTCTTCACCTGTCCATTCATTCAGGCTGAGAGAAATTCAAGGACTAAACATCTTCTGTCTGTATCAAAAGAGCTCAGCTTAGACAGATGTTCTCTAAAATGGTACTGTCTACCAATATAATTATTAGTAGCTGAATGACAATATGTATTATGTATTTCTCTCTATGTACGGGGTGTGTGTGTGTTTGTATACACACACATACACACAAACACTATATATACACACTATATACATATAGGCATGATAAATATATTACCAAAGATTCACTAGACATAGTAGTCCTACTAAACTGATGTCATGGAGAATAAAACTCTGGGAGGCTCAGTAGCAGAGTGTTCAGACAAACAACTGGGAGATCTAAAGAGCAACAAACTGGCGACAGTAGAGGCACCAAGAGTGCAAAGCAGGGCATTCTTTTGGTTTCTGCATGCACAAAAATGCTGGAAAAAGAGAACTGTTCTGTAAAAACAGTGGTCACAAGAAACCAAATAAAGCTAAATTTCTGCATGTTGGTCTAAAATAAACTATGGATGCCATTTTCAATATATGCTGGGTACTTTAAACTTCTGTTTTGAGCTTTTTCTCAGTGAAGTACAGCACACACAATTATCACCTCTACGTTCTATGGCTCTCTCCAGCTGACTACTATTAGCACCTCTTTATTTCAGCATTTGGTTCCTCTACTTTGTTTTCTCTCTTCTCCTCCTTAACAACCTATAAGGCTATCACTTTTTCTCTTAGCTTCTGACACATGATTTTGTTTCTCCTTCAAATTCTCTCTTTTCCATCGTTCATTCCTCTGCTTCAGGAGCAAAGACCAAAAATACCATTCACCTTAGTTTCTGATCTAATAATATGTATATTAATCTCCTAAAATGATTTGCAGCTGTATGAATTTTTAAACAACTTTCAGCCAACAAAATTTTGTTTGTTAATGGAAACATCAATAAATCTGTGTTAGAAAAACACATCTTTAGTGGATATTTCCTTAATAGAGAATTATATCATTTCCCATTCCTTTATTTTAAAAACTGCCTTAAAATACGAAATTCAGCAGACCAATGTACATATTTCCTCTTTCCCATAAATAGTTCATTAAAAAAAATCTACATTACATATTGCATTTGCAAAAGAAGCCACAAAAATGTGCATTGCAGTGACTCAGCAAGTTGGAACCCTGTATACTAGCTTTATAGAAAACATGTTAAAGCTCAAAGTAACAGAATAAAAAGCTAAAAGCCCCAAGAAGCATATAAAATTTCTTCCTGTTGGAAATAAACTGAAGGATGTGATTTGACTGTTACAGCCGTTTTTATAAAGTAGAATTTCCTTTCTGAGTATATTTGACTTTCTATGGCATGCCTCATGTCAGCCTAGAATTTTTATGATATACCACAGCATTAAATTTGTACATAACCACGAGCAATTGTTATTATTTGTAGTGAAGGCCACTTGTGCTGTGCAGCAGAATGGACAATATCTACTCTAACTCTTAGTTGCATTTGTATCCATGAACCTTAGAGAAATCTGCAGCAGGCAATTAATCTCTTCAACATAACTGAATGAATGGGATGTTGAGGGCACATGAATGGGAAATCCCTCAGAGGTCTCAGCAAGCCCAGGCACGGTGAGGAGCAGAGAGCAGGCACAGGCAATCTGGTCTGGCACAGCAACCCTGCCCCTCCTGGGACACTCCACAGCCAGAATCAGAGGCACAGTATCATAAACCCTCTGACAACAGGGTTTTTCCAACTACCATCACAAAGCCCCACAAAACACAGGCACTAGCTAATGAACACTTATAAAAAATGCTTTTGATCAAACACTACATAATTTCCTCAGATTGTTTAGTAAAACAGATGTAGGAATAAAAATAGAAATATAAAGAAGGGGTTTAAGCAGTACTTCAAATATGCATCATTCCTTGTTTTGAAGAGAAAGCAAGCTGTGAAGAGTTGAAGGGTATCAGTTAATAATGTAATGGAGACGAAAGAACAAATCATGTATTGGCCACTGGTCTGCCTTTTGCCATTTTGAGACACTCCACACCACCTGCTATTTCTCCATGGTCAGAGCTGTTTCCTGCTCAGATAACTCTGGAGTCAGAGGGAGGAAAAGGGTCACCTTAGTCAGACTCATGGTCTCTGGCAGAAACAAGACACCTCTGAAAGATTATGGCTTTTCCTGAGTAGGGCACCAGGATGGAACTTGGGTGCATTACGTAAATGTCCAAAGGTGGAAGGGACAATCGTAGAACTGCATGACTAACAGCAATGGCTTACACATCTGTCAAAAACATTCTCTATGCTACATCCTGAGTTTGAGCCTCCTGCATTTGAGGAGTTACTAAAAACGTACACTGTTTTAACTTATTTGTATCTATGTGAGAAATTTTAAAATATGAGGATTGAACATAACAGGTTATGTTAAAGCTCACAGTCTTCCATCAGCAAAGGTCCCAAGGTTGTCCCCAAATTCTTGATTTCTGCCTATCAGCATGTATAAAACATTACTGCTGTGGCACTATTTCAACATATTAATCATATGAATATGAAATTACTTCTGCAGAAATGATGTCTGTTTCCAAATACAAAGAGATGTAGAAGACAACATTTAACAAAGAAAAAAGCTACTTCTAAAAAGTGGTAATTTTTTACAAAAACAATGTCAAAATATTTCCTAGTATTAGTTGTCCTGAAGCAATAATGATCTCTGGATACAGGGAGAAGCTGTATTTTTTATTCCATCAACTTCAAGGGCTGGAAAAAGCATATAAGCTTTTGGGCTCAGATTCCTTTCACCAGGTCTGCTGATTCTTCTGGTATTGTGTCCATGTGAAATAACCCACTTTCCAACAATGATAAATAGGTAAAAATCTGTTCACTGAGTTAGTACATATGCCTTCAATTGAAGGAAAAGCCGTCGGCCAAGCTTCAATCAAGTAGATCATAGGTCTGTGAAAAAAAGAATCTAAAAGGATGGAATTCAGTTGCTATAGTGGCACATTAAACAAATAAATGAGATACCATGGAATGCTGCAAAATATTTGTGGTCTGATTAAGTCATATTTGCCACGTGTGAACACTAACAGAACAGTTTAGTAAAGTGGGTACAATACAGTACAGTCCCACTTATACTCTATGCAAAGTCTAATTCTTATCTGGGTGCTAATGGTGACCAATGTGTCCAAGGGCACATAACACTGCATTTTACTGCAATCACAAGGCAAAGCATAATCCCTTAAATACATACATGTAGACAATAAATGCTTATTAAACTATTATACCTTCAAAGATATATTTACATCCTTCCTCGTCCTTGCAAGACATGCTAAGGAGACAAAGCTTTTCATCATGATAGCCTCCAGGACGTGGAGTGTTTAGAGTACATAACTTGTAGCTGGCGGCTGACTTATTAAACCTTCTTCAATATAACCCATCCTCCTCGAACACATTAAATTTTTTACAGTGAAATGTTCTCTTTTCTTGATAAAATACTTTGAATATACTCATTATTAATCATAACAATCTATCCCATAATGTTTGACTATACTATCTCTGTTCTACTATACTATGTTCTCTGGAAAAACAAACTTAGGGAAGAAACCAGAAATCTATTCTGTTAAAACGTAAAACAACTGTTTGATTTAGCAGAGAGAAGAAAGCACATATATTTTTTTTGAAAATGCATACCACTTATTAATTTTTTGCACTGATTTTAAAGTTGAACATTTATTTACATTTATAACCTGTAACTATGTATCTGATAAATAGTGCAGTAGCACCAGGAAATGTACCATCTTAGGCATTACAAGAGAGTTGTGCACAGCTCCAGCAGTGTCTACAGCAAGCAACATAAGCTGCACAAAAAGCAAATGTTAAATCAAAACCAGCATTCCTAATATTGTCAAAATTATGTGAGTGAACCAAATGCATTTCTATCCCACATCACTGCTGGTGTAACAAACAAACCTAGCAGTCCAGAGCCAAACTCTGCTTCTAGGAAACACAGTTCTGTACTCCACACTCAGAGAAAGTCTCCCTTCATGTGTCCTTTTGGGGCTTTTCTTCAGTTATTTGCTTTGTGCCCATAGTAATCACTTTAACAAACATTTGTATGAGCGATTTCAGCTGAAAATCTGGGTTTAAGCTTTCATTATCAGTATTATTACTATCAGCATAATTATGACTTCCAGAGTTACACCTAGCTTTGGCTGTTAAAGCAGGGCAGTTTGAAATACAGACAGTAAACCTCCTTACCTCTGGTATTTCAAATATGTGACCTTCCAGCTCACCTGCAACCCTCAGCAAGCTGCATCTGCTTTAATATGCAATGCATTTCACACTTCAGAGCTGATATGGAAAAATGAGCTTTTTTTTTTTTTACCACAGGACTCTAGTTTTTAGAGTTAAACAGATGATCAAGACAATGTACAGCCTTGGCAGATAAAAATATAGACAGATGTAAAGACATCAACATTCTACAAATGTCACATAGGTAAGTTTTATATGAACATAGGTCTCATACTCTTAGTGGCTGTGGGTGGTTTTAATCTTAAACTTTTTCCAAGTTTCTGAAGCCCCTGGCATGTCACTCTGCAAATACTACTTTATGTGACCTGTAAACCTACATCCAATGGCAGCAGAAGCAATTCTCCTCCTCACAGCAGCATCCATAAGCCGTTTCCTTGTTCTCAATTCCTCAAACTAATACATCTCAGGGAAGTCTACCCAGTGAATAGATGAAAGAAAACATACTCCTCATTTCATCTTTCTTACTGTTTATTTCCTTGCTTCTCCCTTCCTCCTCCTCCTTTCCGAAGTCCTCTTTAGCATTCTGAGTCTCTTCCAGCTTGTCTACATTATTCTGTGGCTCCTTTTTTATTCACTTGCCTCATTTGTTTTTTTCTTTTTTTTTTTTCTAGGTAGGAGTTGGAACAGCATCAGCTGACTTTTAAATTCATCTCTTTCTTCCCACCTATCTTTTCCTCTCATTCAACCATCTTTCCCTAACCTCCCTTTTTATGCTCTCTCACTGGCTCTCTTCCCTTCTTGCTTCTTTCGGTAGTAACTCCGCAACTTGATGCTGACTAGATGCTCTCATTCTCTCTGCTAGCAGACTGAGTTATGTGACCTTGTCAACAGAAGGTGGTTAAACTTCTTGAAAGAGATTTCATCTGGGGATTTCAGGCTTTTAATTTTCAATGTTCACACTCAGAATAGGGCTAGCAGGTTTTTCTGTTACTAAGTGTCCAAAGACATTTTAGAAAAGGTTCCTTGTTACTAAGGTTTAGGGATGTTTATACCAGGAGGAGCCTCTGTGTGGGTTTTCTCCAGATTAGTGGAAATAGCAAACAATCGGAAAAATTCAGCATCTGTGTTCAGTTAAAAAGCTGTCTTCACCTTACCCTGATGAGTGTTCTCTGGCAGATACATAACACGGTTAAAGCCAGCTTCCCACTTCACAAAAACTGCTGTGCTGTTACTGTGTTAGGTAAAGGGGTTTTCCTAATGCCTCCAGAGGATGCCATTTAGACAATTAACTCAGACTTCTTCACCCTAGCAGCCTCTCTCAATTTTCAGGTGCTATGCTATCACAGGTTTTGACATACCACCAGTTTCCAAGCCCTTCACATAAGTAAGAGAAAATAATAATAAAAAATATTTTAAGCTGGTGCTGTTTTTCTCCCCAGAGCAGGGAGATAATTGATACCACTGTAGTTACACTCCAGTGGTGGAACTGGCAGATAATGAGGAGAGATAGCAGACGGAGCCATGTAACTGCAGCATGAACATGCAAGAAGTGTACAAATTCAACAACATTATTTTCATGGGTTTTGCAAATATCCTGAGTCCCCAGGCAACCAGCTTCAATTGCTATTCTCTCCATCAGACAGATGTTTAAATAATAGCCATCTAGGAGTGGTTAGTCTGTTGGAAATTAAATTAGAAATTTTCCCTGATTTTTATCAGAAAACCTTGCAACTTATGCAAAAAGTGGGAATGCCTTCCTGGAGTACAGAACATTTTATTCACAGCTAACATATGAAAATATTGTAAATAAATTAAGAAGAGCACTTGAGTTGTAATATCCTTGAAACACTTAAATTGGATTTAGAAAAAAAGTCCCAGAAAAATGTAACTATCTTCAAGGCAGAAGCATGAAGCATTACGAAGGTGCAGTACACTTTACATCTATGGGATGTGCTGTGTAGGAAAGCATCCCCAAGGAGTAAAATGCACTGTTTCAAATTAGCAATTTCTGAAAAGGATTTTTAGGCCTACATGGAAATACCTTGATAAAAAAAGAATATCTCCTTGTTCATACATCAGAGTGACCACTGTGTTGCAACTGACCAGTGAATAACAGAGAGACGGGTTTGTCGAATAACTTACCAGTTTTGGACTTTCCAATCTTTATGTTCAGGTTACTATGAATTTTGATTTTTGCATGCCTTTTCTATTGTTCTTGCTAAATCACCAAGGAGAAAAGATTTGTACCAGAAAAACAACTTCCATAAAATCACAGAATTATTTGGATTGGAAGGGACCTTAAAGATTATCTAGTTTCAACCACCCTGCCATAGGGAGGGCCCCCTTCCATTAGATCAGATTGCTCAGAGTCCCATTCAACCTGGTCTTGAAGACTTCAAGGGACAAGACATGCATGGCTTCTCTGGACAACCTGTTCCAGTGCTTCACCACACTCACAGGAAAGATCTTCCTAACATCTAATTATCTAACCTGCCCTCTTTCACTTTGAAGCAATTCTCCCTCGTCCTGTCACTACATTTCCTTGTAAAAAGTGTCTCCAGCTGTCTTGAAGGACCTCTTCAGGTACTGAAAGGTTGGAATAAAGTCACCCTGGAGCCATCACTTCTCCAGGCTGAACAATGTCAATTTTCGCACCCTTTCCTCACAGAAGAGGTGTTACATTCCTCTAATCACCTTTGTGGCCCTCCTCCGGACTCACTCCAACAGGATTATGTCCTTTCCACCATTAAAACAATAAGGCACAAAAGCCATGGCCACCAGACCCAGGACAAGGCTACTAGGACAAGCAATTGGAGAGGTGGTTGGTGTGACTTTGTACCTCTCTCTGGTAGGCTCAAATTTTCAGCTGAGTAGTCAGCGATAAGAAAAGAGAAACAACTTGTAAAATAGAGATATATCTCTTGGATAGGCTCTTTTCTCTCCGTAACTTTTCTTTTTCTGCTACTTGTCCCAGTTTTTGTGCATTCTCCTGAATACTAGGACAGAGGGTAAGTCTTTCTAGAAATGCCTTTGTTTCCCATTTCCCAAAAGCAGCTTAAAAAATAACAGTACAAAACTGGAAGAGTTTATATAGACTGAAGTGGCACAGAACCCAGACAATAATCATTTTTCCAACTCCACAGATGCAGAGCATATTTCTCTTCCCCCCTTCCTGACCTCTCCTCTAGGGTCTTCATATGAAGACATTACTTTGTTTCCGACCTCCAGAGCGTTTCAACTCCTCAGTAAGTCATTTCTATCTCTGTATTTTGCTTTCCTTCCCACAAACAAAAGATGATTCACATTTTTAAAACAAATCTGAGACAGTGTCTGCAAAAACCAAAGAAGGACTCTTGCTGAAATGGTATGCTAATTTGGACAGATACTGCAGGCAGTCCTGCCATGTAACCTGGCTCAAAATCAGCAATGCTCAAGCTTAAATTAATTCAGTCTACAGATCTGTTTATGCGGGCATTGGTTAGAATAGGGGCAACCTCTAGTTTTAAAGCCTGTGCTAGTATTGAAGAGAATATAATTTCTGAAAACAAATATTATCCATGCATCAACCTGGCCAGTCCCAGCCCAAAAAGTTGCAAGGAATGAGCAGATAAAAATCCTACCACTATGGCACATTTGTTTTGCACACTAAAGGGTAGTCTTCAATTAAAAACTCCTTATGCTTATAAAGATCAGATAACCAGCCATCAGAAAATGGAAAAGAGTATTTCCCATAGAAAATATGCCTTTGGAATTACGAGCTGATATGGTTCCAAACTGCAGGACAGTTTCCAGAAAACAAATGACATCTTTGATGAAAGAGTTCAGTAATCTGGCAACTGAAATTGCAGCCCACAAAGATGAATTCATCTGCATAACTAATAAATCCAGGAAGTGCACTTGACACTTCAGAAACAGACCAAGGCTGAGATACAGTCCTACTCTCCTAAAACTCTCTTTAGACAGATAGTTATTTCTGCAGACAGAAGCTTAGCTTCAGCTACTCAAATGTGCTCCTTCAGATAATAAACAGAGATTAAATCCATGTGTTGGTAAAATCAGCAGCAACCCTGCTATTGATTTCCCGCGTCATTTATCAAGTCATCGTGATACCATTGGTTATGGATTAATGAACTGACCGAGATGATGCAATCCATCAGTTCCATGTTAGTGATACCTCTCACAGGTGTACGAAACTCCACATTATGGTACCATAAGGCATCACTTAATACATAGATTTTCCCAAATACAGGAATTACACTTGTAACTATTATGGGGGGAAGGGAGTGAGTTTATGTATATATCTCTGTAATAGAAAGATGTTCTTGAAACCATATGCAATTTTATGGTGAATAGTTTCTGCACAGCAATAAGCCTCTCCCCTTTTTCTATGAAACTTTATAAAAAATATTAAAATTTAATTGGTAGTGGGACTGCATATTTCCAAGGTTAATTTCCCTCATGTTTCCCATTTCTAGAAAGGAATTTTTTCTGTAATTTTGATTTTTTTTTATGTTGAAAAAGTATTGCTATGAAGGACTGGTTTCTCTGAGTATTAACAAGACATTACTGTGTGTTCAAGAAAACAGGAGTTTAGATATAGACGGTGTTGTAACCGCAAATAAGAGATGGGAAAGGCGGAAAAGAAAAAAGAGAATGAGAACTAACTACTATAAGCTTAAAAAGCAGCAGGCACTGCAGCCCAAACCACTTCTTCCTGGGCTAATGCACTGAACTGGACAAGCTCTTCAAACAAATTCACAGAGCCTTCAGAGAGTCACCTTAAAATGCTTCTAAAGTATGAATACTCTCAAATATTTTAACATATGCCCATATTTCTAACAGAAATATGACTGCTGTTATTACAGGCAGATTTCATGACTTTTTACTCCTTTTCTATGTATGGATTTTGCAGATTGATGTTGACACTTGAGCCAGTTGTTACAGCTGACCATAATAGAGCAGAAGGCTTTTTTATTGTGCAAAATGTATGGTTTCACTTTTTGCTTGTTTGTTTGTGCTAAACAAATTTTAGGGAAACTGCTGTGAAAAAATTCTGGATAGAGTGTTCACAGACCTTAGTTTGTGAAAAAACGTTTGACCTCAGATCCTTAGAAGCTGTACCAGATACTTTGTGGGAAGCACACACAAAACTGGGATTAATCAGCAATGTGACAAAAACTAAACAACCCACCTCGCACTGACAGATGATACAGATGAGAGTGTCTTGTGTGAATTTTGTCGTGCAAGGTTGGGCTCCAGCTTGGCCACCCTTGCTTTCAGAACAGTTACTATTCCATGTGCACAGCTGCTGTCAAAATGTGCAGTAATACATGGGAATAAACGTCTATTTCAGTATCAAGCAATAGCCAGGGATCCTGATTTTTCTGTATTCCCAGAGGTCCTACCCTCTCACCAAGTGGGCCTCTATCATATTCTCTAAAATCTGCCATGTCAAAATTTTTACTAGTGAGGTGCAAGCATTCTCAAGGTAGTTTAATAACCCTTTCATACTATGATGAGCAATGCATCAGAATTAATTAGCATGAAAGCTGGTAAAATGAGGGATAAAAATGGGGATAAAATGATGGATAAAAATGAGGATAAAATTATGGATAAAACATCAGAAAGAATGTGCTAAATGTGGTGAAAAGCCCCACAGCCATGAGCTTCCCCTGTGATCTAGCTGCAGAACACTTGTATAAATGGAGACTGACACAGAAACCAATTCCTTTACAAAAGCCTTTCAAAAATGCTTTCTACAATATTTCAAGTTGAAAAAAAAGTCTAAAATACTTGGACACAATACATTTCAGCAAACTCTACGATGTCAGAAAAACTCAAACAAAAGCCCTCTTCACATATTTCACTAAGTATACATTGCTACAAAGCAACATGAGCTTGAGCTGCCTTTTAGTTACGGTACACAGAAGTCTTCCTGAATACCTATGGCCATTTGCTGCCAGCTGCTTCACAATGTACATTCATGAAAAATATTATGGGTTAGGCACTTCCAGTATATGGAATGTCACCTGAAAGGAATGTCACCTGAAAGAAATGTCATCAGAGCTGGCACGGATCTGTTGTGGGGAAAAAATCAAGATGTGCATGGTTTGGCAGTGTTCAGTCTGTAACCTCAAAGCTCAAGGGAGGACAGCCTGAACAAACATAGCAGGAGTCATCAGACTCTTTCCTCAGCTCTAGACACACATCGTATCATGCTGTTCCTTTCAAAACATCATAAAACAGTACAGTATCTAGCAGAAGCCGATGTTTATCTTGTCAGTAACAACTCTCAAACTGCCCCTTTGAAACAAAATCGGGGAACAAATAAATAGCAGTGTCATCTGCCCCATTCCACAAAGGACCAATTTATCAAGCACAGCAATGGTGGACAAATCTTGATCAAAATCTTGATCTGCTGTGGTGATAAAGTGCACACACCCAGAAGGATGCTCTGCTGTTCTCTACTGATAAACAGCAGTGCCAAATGTTTTGCCACATCTTAATGAGGAAAACAAAGTAATAATGAAACACTTTGCACACATGCAACTAGAAAAGCAAACATGACACTCTTCAGCTCCAAATGCTGCATGAACAGTGGAAAGTACCTGATGGCAAATTGTGGCCTTTGCTTTCCCTTGGCATTTAAACATATAGTTAAGAGAAAGGATGTCTGACTTGACATAGCAGAGAGGGATTAAAAGGGAAGATTTCTTCTCAAGAAACTACCTTTATGATTACTAGTGCATCAATTTTAAAGCTTTGCACTGATACATATAATTCCACATTATTAAAAATATTCAGGTAAGTTTCTGCTATGTTAAGTTTGGTGTGTTTGAGTTATTTTTCTAAAAATACACAAGTCCAAAAACTAGAGATTTTTTTGAAAAAAACATTTTAACCAAAAGGTTTTCATCATGAATTATACTTTGGTAGACTGGTAAAAAAACATTCAATTACGTGTTTCTGTCATTTTAGATCAAGATTTGTCAAACTCAGAACTTCTATTTTATGGAACAGTCTCTTCCTCATGACCACGGTGACATTTCTCTAGGAAAGCTACTGTATACAGGAAAGTGCTGATCCTGACAACAGGCCTGGGATGTAGGACATGTAAGTTCAAATCTCCAGTTTCAACCAAATAAGGGTTCAAATATGATTCCAGGAGTCAAGGAAGGAAAGACGTTACTCTTCCTTGCAAATCATGTTCCTTAGTCACTTCTGAGGGATTAGCACCAAGAGTATGCAGAATCATACACAGAGAAATCAGCGTTGTGCACTTCTGTTTATGCAAGGAAGTATTTGCATTACTTTACTCACCATTCCATGATTTAGCCATGCTGGTATAAAATTATCAAGCAGCTTTGGGTAAACCAGTTCCCTGTCATAGATATAGATGCTCCAAAACATCGTCACAACAAACTAAGGAGAAAAAGAAAGACAAGACATTTTTAAATATATGCTTCTGAAAAATTACCTGCATTCTTTAGACAGTAAAATGGGTCACTTAGCAAAGGATTTAGGGATAGACATGGACGTTATTGTTCTTTGACCAAATACTGTTATAATCAACAATTTGAATCTGGATTACTCTTTGCATTCACTGAGGTTTTAACTTTTCTTCTTTTTTTTCCCCCTTAACTTTTAGCCAGGAAAAAAAGAATCTCATTTTTTGACTTACATGCCTGTGGCCAAATTACAAGTGAATATTAGACTTTAGTAGCAGATGTGACACATAAATAATGTTTCTCCTCTAACAAGATAGAAAACAAATGGAAAATCAGCGAAAATATCACTTGGAATTCAAACAACATATCAATATGAAACATTCACTCCTGAACAGAAGCCTGTAAATTCATATTTGCACTTTTCTGTGTCAGCCATCAAAACCTTTAAAATAAAAAAAAAATAAAATAAAACCTAAAACCTTTGATGACTCTCTACACCATTAATGGACTGGGATCCACAGAAAAGAGGTCTAGTATCCTGCTCATCTGTCAATATGAAATTTGGCTTGGTTCTTCTCAGAGACTATTTACTAGGGGCCCAGAAAAAGACCATTATTTCCTGTAGACTGAGGAAATTAATCAGATAAAGACAAATGGATCAGCTAAAGTTTACAGTAGGATAAATTTTTGCTAATGTTCACATATTTTTTCAAGTTATCCTGATGCCTGAAAGGCAAAGAAAATACAAACCCACAAGAATGTACAGAAATGATAGTCTTAGCTGTGGCAAGCAGGTAATTTTCTAATTAAAACATCACTGCTTTCTTACCTTGAATTTGTTTTCTAGTAATAAAAATGGCTTATTTTCCATAGCACTAAAATCCAATACCTGGGCCAGGAGCTTTTCAATGATCATTTACAGGAGCTCTCTAAACAGTAATGCTAAATCCAAGCTTAAAATTTGGGAGCCAAAAGATAGAACTTTCACGGAGATAGACAGGAAGTATTCATTTACATCCAAACTGATGTGGCTCATGACCTCACAGCTCATTTAGAGGACCAGTGAAAGAAATACGGGGTGAGCATAGCACACCCTGCAAATTACTAGCACGTATAATAGTGTGGGCATAAGTTATTTCATTAGCTTCTGACTTCAGAAGGTTAAAATT
Source organism: Sturnus vulgaris (assembly GCF_052056855.1). Classification (NCBI taxonomy): domain Eukaryota; kingdom Metazoa; phylum Chordata; class Aves; order Passeriformes; family Sturnidae; genus Sturnus; species Sturnus vulgaris. The sequence goes on along the minus strand of NC_142245.1, from coordinate 53,900,291 downwards.
GAGGTTTGCAGTTAATCAATGGCACCTTGTTCTAACCACAGACACACAGACTTCGGCCAGCCAGTATGTGAATGACCTGAACCAGTGCACTGTTCCCTCAGTGTGCATACAGTACATAGTTTCTTGGTTTCCAGCACAGTTGTCCATCTGTTATGACAGCTATTGGTGCCTGCTCAGAATAAGCTTGGACTATTTGACTAGTGCACAGAGGCCAGAAAAAAAAACAAAACAGGTTATGATGGACAGCCCAAAAAATATTGCAAGTGTAAAGTACCCCATAAGAAATCTCTCTCCTGGGCCAGTCTTGGCATTGGCACAGTGCAACTCTTTACGCACCTGCTGACACGTAAGTGCCAAGATATGAATAGCTGAACAGCAGGAAAAATGGAAGCAAAGTATCCTCTTCTCTATAAGCTTCCTAGAAGCCATGTATTATCACAGTGGGTCTCTGAGAACCTGCTAAGATCAACTGGGGCATAAAAACATCTTCTCAGGCATATGAAAACCAAGATTTATAATGGTTTTTTTCCAAGGAAGTCTCAAAGCAAGAAAAGTCAACCAGGACTAGGTTGAACTGTATTACACTGAATACAACGGAGCTAGCATGTTTGGACCCGTGATTTTTGTGTGGAGCAGAATAAAACAATAGACTTTGTCAGGGAGGTAAAGACAAGAAAAGAGGGGACGTGCCATCTGTCCCTTAACCAAAGTCAGCCAATGGATGGAACAGGATCAGCCTAGCTGGTTGCAACCATCTGGAGCTACAGACGGCAAACGCTGCTTAGCAAAGCACTATCACAAGGCAGACATAAGGTAAAGGAAGTGCGCAAAACCAAACGCGTTACAGAACTAACCTGTCCCAGAGGATGACCTGATATGCGACTTAACACAACACCCTGGGGAAGATTTCTTTCAGTGTCTGAACGGTTCACCTTACTCTTCTTTACAATTAGTTCGTTTGGATAAAATGAACTATAAAAAATAATTATTTTGATAAAAGGAACTATAATGAGGGCTTGTGGCAGAGTTACTTTGGCTGCTTCTGAATTTGTTTACTTTGATTAATGAGCAACTGTTGGTCTGGTACATTTAAATCCCCTCTACTATGCTTAGGTTTTGCTACTGGCCGACTTTTATTTGGGCTGGGCTTTGCTGAGATCCCACATGACCATGTAGTGCCAGACCATGACACAACTGAGCTGCTTCTTTACACTACCTCTTGTAAAGTCCCAGACCTGCTCGACGAGTTTTTTATGCTTTTTTTATAGCCAAGGCAGCACACAGGAGAAATGAGACAACATTCTCAAGAGGTTAAACAACAAACCTTTATTTGCAAACTTTAGAAAATAAAGGTGCTTGGCAAATTTTAAAGCATCATTCAATCAAAATCAAGCATTTCACAAGACATTGGCTTAGTGAACTCCAGACCATCCAACTCTAAGTTACTCAGATTTTGAGAAGAAGAAATGGGGGGAGGAAGAGAGAAAGACTGAAAAAATCATTGTTTGAATTCCAGTGTGATCTCAGCAACTGTGAAATCCTAACAGTGGGCTGCGACCACATGTGCCTATGCAACTGCTTTTATCTGCTCTGGTCTCTCAGGGCATTCCCCCTTTGGTGGGGCTTTTGCTGTGCCAGTGGCTAATAGCCATTCTGGGGCTGGACTAGAGGCTTCAGGGGGGTGGGAGGTGGAGCAGTGCACCATCCCACCTATGCAGGAACTGCCCTGCCCCCATCCTTTTGGTTGTTTTAAGTGAGTAATCATTTTCTCCAGTTTCTCATATGACTCTGAGGCTCAGAACAATGACTGGGACAAGAACAATGGGAAATGGGATCTTCTTCTTCTTCCATGGTGGCAGTAGTGGGATTCTAATCTAGCAGAGAGAGGGAGAAAAGGAGAGGAAAAAGATGAAAGTGTACAAGAAATCATACAGCGGACAATTGCTACTTCAATAATCAAAAATATAGGTCCAGTCAGTATAGGGATTCCACCCTATGCAAGCCAGCATCCCTCACCCTGTGAATTCCAGAGAAGGCAAGAAAAATGCAAATCAGGATCTGGGGTGAAAAGTTCATGAAACCAGTCTTTCAGCTGCAGTGATTGGAAGACTGGCTGGCAATTTTCTTTACTTTTGTTTGTGCTTCTTAAAACAGCATTTTCCTATTGGTGAGGTTCAGCATTCCACATATTCCTTGCCCATTTAGTAACAAGTTATCAAGGATCAGACAGTTTTATAAAATAATTTTTGATACTTGCTGGACTTGTAAGTTGAGCTCCAAAATGGCTTAAGGAATTTAAGATTCTCTATTGCAATGGGATTGCACACCTTACAAAAAAATACAAACTTAAAGGATAAAGCAAATTTTCAACAGTTAGGCTGCCTTACATTTTAGAGCTGATAACCTTTTAAGTTCAGGTATCATTTTACCCCGAACAAGCACACATTTCCTATATTACCACCCTTACCCCTTCCACCAACCTGATTTCATGGGGGGTCCCCAGGGCCCATATTACAGTCAATTATCTTATTACAATGCTAGAGATCCAAATGCCACGATAAGGGGGAATATCAGGGTGCACCATGGGAAAGTAACATCAAGTGAAAGTTCTACTATGTAATAGTCTGGCTGCTTCAGAGGGATTAAAGGTATAACAAAAACTTGAGCCATTCCTATCTATTTGGCATATTTTTCTAGACAGGGTCCTGGGTTCAAACCAAATACCTTCCTAACTTACTAAACTCTTCACTAGTTTCCAAATCTGAAATCCTTTCTTCTGACATCTTGACCACTTAGGACTTCTTTTCTTTACAGCTGGAGAAAACTTTCCAGCTGCTGCCTCTGTCTCTGTCAATCCCCTTCTCTGTAGGATCACACTTCATACATCGCTTTCCACTATTACATGTGGTTCCTTTGGCATCAAACTACACTTCTTTCTCAATTCAAAGTAATTCTATACCTTGCTCTGAGGAGGTAGAAAGGGGTATACAAATCTGATTTCATAATCATATGAAATCCTGTCTGAGCTTCCAAGCTAAATTCAGGAAGGAATCTTTTCCACCTGCTGTAGCAACCAGAGAGGAGACACAAACAGCCCAAAACAATGCTTGTGACATTTATACACATACTGCAAAACTACTGAGACAAAACACACACAAATATAAATATCACAAAACATATTAAGATAAAAACATGTATAGACAGTCACTGCAGCAAAGAACTGTGTAAATCTTCAGTCCTGTTGCTGCTTCACGTTCTCATCTTTGCCATCTTTGCATGGAATACCTGCAGAAGGAGAGAGAAAAGAAAACTCGGTCCTACTTGGACCAGTTTTAAAAAAGAAGAATTATCCATCTGGTGTTAATTTTGTGTTCTCTGCAATGGGCATGTGTGGTTACCCATGCATGCATGTTCAGGGGGGTCTTTAAGACCAGCAGGATTTCCTCGATAGTTGGCACGTCTACCAGTACTAGCTGACAAGGAAAATGTATGGGGTTCCAGGAAAGTGTAGTAGGTGTGGGGCAAAATGCTGTAAGTCATGGCCATCCACTTACTCTCTGTGGGTCACTGACTTTGGTCACAGTGCCTCATAGCTGACCAGGCCACTGTGGATCCTGAGGTCTCAAAAATCATTTTAGGAGACTATTTGTCCTTTCTACTATTCCACTGGCTTGTGGATGTGGTGTAGGGGGTTGTGGAATACCCACAGTACCCCTTCAGTTTTCACCCATTCCTGGACTATTCCTGCTGTGAAGTGACTGCTACTATCTGATTGCACTGATTTTGGTTTAGGAAGGAAACTGAATCATAATTTTAATCCTTTCATAGTACCTTCCCTTATAGACCATGCTACTGCTTTAGCCTGCACCTAACTTGACGCTATTTGAATGCCCATCAGCACATATTGTTTTCCTCCTGCTTTGTTGAAAGGACCAGTGTAGTCGACCTGCCAAATTTCCCACAACCCTCTTCCCATTCTTAGGTGAAGGGGGGAAAATGTCCAGGGGTTGTTTCTCCAGTCTGGTGCAGCACTGGCTGCAGACAGAAATGACTGTTTCACAAGCCCTTCAGGTGACACGCTGTCCTCTATTTACCACCTGTCTTAACAGGTCTTTCATCCCAGAGTGGCCATGCTTCACCTGCAGCCATTTCAATAAATATTTCCATCTCACTTCTTCTTCTGCTTCCTTTTCCTCAGCTAAGACAGCCAACTGAGTGACAGAGTCTACTCAGTCATTTAAGATGTGGGCTGGATGATCCCCCTTCTGATGGGCTGCTTCCCATCCAACTGATGTCATTTTGGATCTTGCACTTTTCAGAATTTCTCTCCACTTCTCTTTCTGCCATAACAGCAGTCTTTATACCTGTCTGTGCCAGTGGCTAATAGCCAGTGTGGGTCTGGATTAGAGGCTTCAGGGGGGTGGTACGCAGCAGTGCATCATCCCACCTACGCAAGAATTTGCCCTGCCCTCCTCCCCCCTTCCTTTAGCTGTTCTGAGCCAGTACTCATTTTCTCTGGTCTCTCACACCTACATAAGCTTCAAGCAGAACTGCAGCTCTTGTGCTCATGTTGCCTTCCTTGTGGCATAATTCATCATTCTTGTGGAGACAGACATTGCACTATACTCACATGTCAGGCTGAACAGGCTGCTCATATGAAGCAGAAATATTTCAGGGAGCCCAATATTTTATTTTCCTTTGCTCCCAAGGCAAATGGCACAAATATTACCCTTCTATTTCCTCTGTAGGCACACTCAAGGCTTTGATTTCAAGGAAGAAAACAGGCATCAGCAATTGTTTTTCACATTTCTTTGCACAGGAGCCTTCTAAGATTGACAGCTCCGCAAAGACAGTACTGGGTTAAACATAAAATTAAGCAACGTATAGAACAGAAAAGTCCCTCATTTGCTACTTATCCTATCTAGAGTCTGTAATGATTCTATCTGTCTTTAATGATTATCTATGTAGGGTCCAGTCATTACAGGCCAAAGAAAACCTCAAATTTGCAAGAAGACCTTGGAACCTGAAAATATGGAATAGCTCATTTATTACAGGCATCTGAAAGACTGCTGAACAAATAGCAGCAGAAAAAAAAATAAGACTGAAAACAAAATGCAGTCTTCCCACTTAAGGAGGTATTTCTTGAGTGCTTATCCTCTGTCTCTGAAGCTTCAGAGGACACAAGAACAGCATATGGCCCTTTCAAGGGAAAAGTTTTAAAGGACAAGATGGGAAATGGATGGTTATTCAGAAGAGAAATCAAGTGGCTTTGTCAAAACACTACAAATGGAAGCAAAGAGAAACTAAGAAAGTAAAGCCAACAAAAAGAATTGTATAATTTGCACTTTTACATGAGTCCAACCAAGAAATGTTATGCAAACGAAGAATTAACGCAGTGGAACTTTATTTTCCTACACTATGTGTTTTTGGTTTTGGCTGGGCTGCACAGTTCAGTCATTTCCTGGATGGCTAATGAAAAGAAAAAAAAACCAACTCTTGTGACCCTGACACAATTTGTTATAAGTACAGCTCAAGGTAAGCTTTCTGCCTATCTCCCTTGTGGTTAACTCTGAGTATAAATATGTTGTTTGTGAACTTCTTAGACAGTTAGAGATATTACATCTAGAAGAAAAGCGGTGTTAAAGCAGACCACAGTAGGTACAACTTGGCATGGTACTGTCTTTAGGTGGGATCAAGAACTAGCACAATACAACAAATGGATTTGAAAAGCACCAGTGACAGGAATCCCAATGAGTGGGAAATAAAAACAGGGAAAACCCCTCTGTAGAATAGACTTCAGGGGGCAATTGCACCACTAGTCGCTAATTATCCCATCACCAGTCATCTTGTCACAACAGATGAGGGTAAAATCTAGAAGAGAGATTTTTGCATGGTTGAGTCAGTTATGGAAATAAAATTATGCTGTAGTCTGGTCAAGTAACGAGGTAACTAGGAAACTGAAGCAAATGCCTACACATCTTTTCTTGGCATAAGATCACAGATCAGCATAACCAATGATCTACAGAAAGGTGATCAGGTGATTTTGACTCTACTAGTACAGAGAAACATGAAATAAGAAAGCATGCCTGACTTTCTCTCCTTTGTGCCACAGGTTTTTAAACCCATAAAAGTATAACAGAAAAAAATGAGGTAATTCTAGTCATTTTAGACTCAGGTTCAAACTTAGCTATTGATGCTACATGATATAAAATATCAGTGGTAGAGTTTGTGATTTCTAGGCAGCAATCTCTCTTTTAATATGTAACAGGATCAATTTCTTCCTATTTTTATTAAACACAGTCTTAAACAACCAGAAAGGCCTGTTTTAGCTCTTTTTCCTTTTGTTCAGTACAAATTACAAGAAACATATTGATAAAACCATATACAGTTTACACAAAACACTAATTAACCACAGAAACATGGCAACTTAATGATCTATGTCAAACAAATAAAAAAAAGTAGGGATAAGCGAAACCACTGGTGTAATGTCTGACTTTGAAGCATGCCTCATTATCAATCTAGCAGTGTAAATTACACTCAATATATATCTCCTTTACACAGATAAAGGGATGGCAAGTCCAAGTAATTATAGACAAAAATTAGTAATGAACTTCTAAACTGCCTATGCAAGCAATTTTTTTCAGTGGATGCTTCCTAATCTCTTAGACATTTGAATAGTTTTGCAGGCTTATAATGAACTAAAAAAGGGCTAGGAAGTGCTGCCCACAGACATTTTGTGGAGTAAGGCTTTATTGAATAGAAAATTCATCTGTTGATTTCTTATTTGATTCTCTGAAAAGTCATGTTAAAAAGAGCAACAATAGGCACACAGTAGCCATTATGTCCTTAGAAGATGTTCATGTTTATTTCTTAACTCTCCTGTGAAATACAGGTTGGCAATTCCTTTTTATCAGAGCCCCTGAATATACACAATGCATATCACAACACTAGAGAAATGTGATTTGCTGCACAGATTTTTCGTTTTGATTTGTTTGCAAGACTCGATTTGTTGTGAAGCCACAAAAGGAGATTATTTACCCTTGTGCTGTTCTTTCCCTCCTCTGGAAAGTGTGAAGAAGCTGGTGGTCAGGCTTCCCAGATGGTTTGTATGTAATAGTTTTTTAGGAACTCTTAAAAGTGAAGAACTTTGTTACATTTTTTTTTCTCACATCATTGTTTAACTTGGGAGTGTAAACCCCTTTTCTCATCTGTTTTTCAGAACAAGTCATCTCAAGGGCTCCAGTAAGCAGGAAATACAGAAAAAAAAGAAGTGGTGAATTGCTCCCGAAAAGCTGAAGTTATTAGGCTTTAAAATGTTCCCCTAATATTTGCATTATTGCCTAAACATGCCCGGTGTAAAACGCTGAGCAATAAAAGTAATTTAGATGTTAAGGTAACTGACAAGTACTTAAGCATGACCACTACTGTTACGTTAGAAACCCAACAAAGATTTTATTCACATCTGCCCAATTTTTATGTGTGAAGGTTCCCTTGTGTCATTAGTGGAAACCACTGAGAAGCTCCATGGAGAGCTAGGTGGGTGAGTCTCAAGGAAAGAAAGTTTGCATTTCAAATTCTTTCCTTTTTTTTCCCCTTTTTTTTTTTGGAGTGAGGAAGCTGTTAAAAGAATATGAGAAACAAGGGAACTTTTAACTTTTTTCTGTAGACACTCCGGTGTTTAAGAGCTTCCTTCTAACGAGGACCTCCATCATAGCAAAACTGCACTATTTTCTTCCACATAAATACACTTCAGACAACATCTGTGTTAGATGCTTGCTACTTTTGGGCTTTGCACTCTTCCTATCCGATCCCACCAAAGCAGAGCCTGCAGTGCCTAGCAGTCTCTCAGGCACTGGCCAAGCTTTGGTAAGTGGTAGCTGCAGTGTGGTAAGATCTCTGCTGCTGGTGAGGATCGGGTTTCAAGAAGGAGCTGAGACTACTGTGAAGTTATGGGGTGCTGCTGTTTGTCTCTCAGTGGCCAGGAGAAGAAATAACAACAAAAACAACCTTTTTAGGATTTCTTTGTAAGATATAAAGTGGTAAACAATTTTTACCCCTCACCACAGAAAGGTCACACTTGGAAATGGAGCATATCTGTACAATGAGCATGGCCATTCCTTACTAGGTTTGTTTAAGACACAAGTTGTTCTTGTATGAAACCCTTGGGAAAGCAGATATCTCCAGGTATGTGACATATCTCTCGGGAACTGCTAATCTGTGAACGTTGCAAGAACACCTGTAGAGCAGACAGTGGCTAACTGGGAGTCTTTGTGTACTGGTGGCAAGAGAAACATTGCCTGAAAAGAAACCCTCAGAACTGCCAAGAAAAAGTGAAGCTGAAATTCTCCAAGTTCTTGAAAAGTTTCAAGGTCAGGAGCATTCCAAGAGTGGAGTAGCAGACACGCAACAGTATAGAGCTAAAACAGTGGCAGGAAAGAAACCTTGAATCCTGAGAGGCATGAGAGCCAAGGAGGGTGTGCTTTGATGTGTGTGAAGGAGTACACTTCTAGAGTGAAAAAGGCACTTGAAATATTTAAGCACAGACAAATAGTGTGAAGTTGTTCTCCTTTTTCACTTCTACTATCAACACAGTAGGAAAAGCATCTGTTGCTAGTCACAATCACAACTACCTCTAACTCCCCATCTTCCTTAAAAATACAAATGCAGCATAAATCTCTGCACTCATAAAATGCATATTTGCAAACTTGTCTATGCACAGATTTTCTACTAGCTATATTAGCTGACCCAGTATCCTCTACCATTGCTGGAAAACTGCAGTCTTCTACCCCAACATGAATTGTGGCAGCTCCCAAAAGGCAGGCTAGCAAGTATAATACGGGAAGGCTACCAGCTGGGTTTTTATTAAAGAAGTACCTGCAGCGTTTCACATATGCTTTGCCTTTGTAATTTCCAAAACTATTCTGTATTTCTTCACGTATTGTGAAATTCCACATAAATGGTGAAATGAAATTCTAATGAAGCATCGCTGAATATATGAAATCATAAGTGATAGCTTGATATGTTAGCTGCTGGTAACTGCCAGAAAGTGATCAGCTGTTGTGAAAGTACAACTTTAAAGATCTCATGCAGCTTTCTAATAGTCCATTAAAAAATCTGCTTCTAGTGAATTTATTTTGAACTAATGTACAATGAAAAAAAAAAGAGAATTAAAGTTTAATACTGAATTACAACAAAAGCAATAACCTTAATGAAATGTTCACACATTTTTGCACTGCAAACTAAGCTTGGAACTAGATTAACACAGATGACATTCCATGTAAAAACTCATAAAATTTTAGCAGCATTATTAGCTATGTGAAGACACTGAGCACCTCATGCCATTGAAAGTGACATGCAATGTCCCAGTGGAGCAAGACTTGATCCAAAGAATATTTTCCTTTTGAAAAAAACACGTCAACCCTGCATTTTCACATACCTTCTGTGTGCTTTTTAACATTACTAACAAAATCCCTTTTTTTCTACCTCATTTACCTCATTTATTCTGCTAGCTCTGAATTCCCAGTGGTATTAACAAGGAGCAACCTGGACTTTTGCTTCTCTTCTTGCCAATGCCAAAAGGTCTTACAGTCAGATTCCCTCAGGTCATTATGGTGTAAAACATGCCACAGTCAGTACTTTCACTATTCCTGATGATATGTGGTGCAGAGAAAGTCTAAATTGAATCTTAAGATGCTGCTGGTACAATACACATTTAAAATTACTTGTACAATCAAGTTCATATTGTAACATGACTTTTTAATAATGAACCAAAAATTATTTCAGCAACACACTGTATATTCTGTTCCCTTACACCTGTGAAAAACAATTGAGTAGTAAAATCACCTCTACCATTTTCCCCTTTCTATCTAGTCTTTTACAGAGCAGTGGCAAAACCTTTCAGGAAGAAAACATTCAGTAAGTAACACTGTTCACCCAGTTTGCAAAGACATGCACATATTAACACTGTACTTACCACTCCCACAGGGAAAGCTAGAACAGCCATCATCCAGTCACGGAGGGAAATGAGTTTTTTCAGCTGCCTCTCTTGCTCTTGACTGTCATTCCCTCTAGTGAGAAGACTGGACAGGTCAGTCAAGACGCAAATCCCAAAGAAGACAGCCTGGATAACCTGCACAGAAGGGAAACACACACTTGAACACGTCTTAATCTTTCTGTGTTCCTTCTCCCATTTCTTCTCTGGAACAGAGAAGACCAGCCCTTTGGCAGAGAGCAGGTCAGACACAGGCACACATGAGGAATATTGCCACAGAACTGACACAGGGAGTGGGAATACTTCAGTCCCTTAAATATGGGTAGAGTTTAATCACATAAAAGCCACGTGTGCTTCAAAGTCTTGCATTCACCCTGCTCCTCATCTACAGGGGGAATCAATGTGAGTGGAAGGACCATTCAAGAGGTGGCTTTCCACCCTCACCTCAGATATGTGCCACCTGCTGGGGACTGAACTGTAGCCACCCCTTCCTTTGTCACTCCATACAGCTCATCCCCAAAGGAATTGCCTCTGAGGCAGAAAAATGAGGAATACTTCCTGTGAGAAGAAGGGAAAGAAACAGAAATGAGTGTTTCCTTCCCTTGTGACAGGAAGTGTCTCTTGGAGATTCTGCCTGCCCCAGACATTCCACCTAAAAGTGAAGGAAGTGCCTGAGACTTCCTGACAGACACAGCACATGGCCCAGGCTTCAGCAAATCTATCTCTACTTCATCTCAGGTAGTGAATGATAGAACAAGAAAGCTGCAGGAATTATTCACTTTCTTTTCCTGACTGTCATTTACCTAACTTTTCCTTTTTTGCATTTACGTACTTGTGTGCAATATAAGATTATATGCTATATTAAATCGTTAGTTTAATCACCTGAACCCACTGATTTGGTTCAAACTTGACTCGATCTTAATGTGATCACTGAGTTTTTCTCCCTTAATTAGCTTAGTAAAACTGTAATAAGTTAGCTCAGGAATGCTCTTGCCTGAGGACTTGCACATCCTTTCTAGTACAGTTCAGAGGAAGTGCACGCAGCTTGTTTACTCCCCAAGCTGGAAGCCCGGGTCACAAACCCACACAGATCAGGTAACCTGAGGTAAAAAATTAACAAAACATGGGCTCAGTTCCCAAATTATACAGTGATTTGTCAAAAAACATAAACATATATATGCTTAGGATTTATACTGCATGTTTTTCAAAGCAAGCATGGAGTCCTAGTTTAGAAGTCTTACTGTAAACTTAAGTGTTCCACTGACTAGGAGTCTTTGACCAAACAGAAGACTATCCATAAGAAATAAGAATAGCATATACCCAGATGCTGCAAAATTCAATTTATTATCTGCATACATCTTTGGAAAATTTACACTATAATAAGGCAGACAGGGAGGCAGGAAGGAAGGATGGAAGGAGAGGAATACCAAACAGATGTTGGCTACCAGGAAGAAATCCAGAGATATGTAATGACTGGATGGATTAAAGTACACTTCCTTCCTCAACAATCCTTATGCGACCCAAACACTTGTAAATTCTGGCTGTAAAGCTGTGAATTACAAACATCCAAATGGCCCCTGGATCTGCTTGCAATTCTGTTGCCATTGCTCTCTCCTCTCCAGGCTGTAGCTACTTAGAATTTGCTTGATAAATAGATGAAGCAACATTACAAAATATTCCCTGAAGACGTGAGATGTGACAGACTATTAGTGCTAGAGCTGTATATTGCACTAGAAAAAGGTAATACTATTTCAAATGATTGCCTGGAAAAGTTACAATAATTTATATAATTTTTGAAAAGCCTTTTAAATGTAAGTTTGGGCTCCTTGGAGCTACTAAGAACTCCTAATGCACTTTTTCGTATTATTTGTTTAAAACAAGCACTTAGCAGAAAAAAATCTTCCCATACTCAGCCCTGTTTTCCACCAAACAGATGGCCTATTTGGAGAGCTGAAATAGACGAACTAATTATGCATTTGCTTGACTTATGAGGAGATATGATACCATCTAGTATTCACTCAAGAGTGTGAATGCCAAACAAGACAGAGCTGGGGAAAAAAAGCATACCTAACAGTAATGAGATCAATCTGGGTGTTAAAAAGTTTAGGCTGAGTACCAGGAAATATTTCCTAACAGTTAGTTCTGTCAGACCATGAAATAGTTTCTCAGAGGAAGTGGTGGAAGCCTCATGGCTTGAGTCACTTAAACCGATATTGGACAAAACACTCAATAATGTACTGCAGGGAACAGTATTATACTGGCAGGGCTTGGAAGAGTGACTAATGGATTGTTTGCAGCTCTAACTACAATTCCCTGAAATGGTCCCTCTCCAAAGAAACACAGACTCAAACAATCACACGCCCACTTTCCAAGGGAATTGAGATTGTACATCCACTAATCAATCACAAACCAAGCAACTTCTCTCCTTATTACTCTGTTATGAACACATAGCTTCAAGAGAAAATGTAATTATATCATTGGGAAAAAGGGGAAACTCCTAAAGGGAAATACCCAAACATTTCAGAGAGTAGGTATGAAGCAGACTACTTTACAAAAACATTAACAAATAAAAATCCATATAAGAAAGAGAACATCGGGAACATTCAGAGCCAATGAAAAAATTGTACAGTATTCAGGGAGAAACAGTTACAGCTTATTCATACAAATAATATGCATATATTCACTCCATTCATTGCACTTCCTTTCCTTTCTAGAGTGCTCAAGAAAACTCTTCTGACACCTATCAACATTTAGGATTAGAGTTAGGACCTCCAGAGCTGCCTGAGTCTCAGCAGCATTAATTAAACAGAATCAGTAATGATTTACATCCTTTCTGGGTCTGGAATAGGAAAAGCACAGCATGCAGCTACTGGTGTTTTTTGGTATGAAACAAATTTTTAAAGTCCATGCTCCTTGGTGTGAATGCTGTCTAACAGATGTGAAAAAATCACAGCAAGGAAATATAAACTCCCTCTAAACAATGTTCTCCATGGCATCCTGTTGTTACCTCAGATTTAGGATCGCATTTTCAGAAGAGACCTTATTTTGAAAATTTGCAGGTGGTGAATCTATACATGAAACATCCCCAAGCTGTTAAACAGATGACTTTTTTCCCCTCCCTTGGAAATGTAAGCAAGAACAGCATTTCAGAGGAAATACTTTCCAGTTTTGTCTCTAACTAAAGCTTGAAGGAAAACAGTGATTCAGAAAATGACAAATTTGACAAAAAACAGACACAGCTTCCCTATACCATGTAACAGTATAGACAGATAGTAGAGATAGAATCAGAAACTTATAAGCAGAGTATGCAATCCCAAAAAAATAACTGAACAGGTATAAAATACTTACTACTGGTCCTTTTTCTCCTAGAAGCCTAAAGGGGCCATGCCACTAGAGTTGATACTACAGTACCTTTAAATTGTGAAAATGTAATAACAAGTAATAACATCTAAAGTTAACATCTAAAGTTGAAGTTAACATCTACAAGTAATGGCCATCTAAAGGATGTCAGCAAACAAAACTCAGAGCACAGAAAACACTTGTTAAGTTGCTGCAGGAGAAAAATAGCTATAAACATAATATGAAACCAAGCAGCACAGAAACCTTCTCAAACAGTGAGATGTGTTGAATTACATAGAATAAACTAATTGTATGTGTCTGTCTACTACAAGAAATTAAAGAATTGCTTCAGTAGGACAGTTTTTTCACAAGTCACTTCAGGACTGCAGCTAATGGCCTCCTTGTACTACCCCTAATTTGACTTCTTAAGAGTCAAACAGAAAACCTATTTCCTCATAAATCTGTTTCCATGGCATGGAGACTCCCTTCTCCCCCATGCCATGAAGCTCCATGGTGTGGACAAGATCTCTCGAGATTATGAAAATTCTGTTACTAGTCTTACCAAGGCAGAAAATCCCCTATTAAATTCACTGAATCTAGAATTTCATTCTCTTTCAAGTTCACTCTCATAATCACAAGCACTCCTTAGAGCTCAGGGCAGGAGAACTGGTTAAGTCTCTGCAAGCACTAATACAATTCAAGGGTAATTTTTCATCTACCTACTTATCATTATGAAAAATCACTGTCCTCAAGTTATCATTTTCGAGATTACCACCACTTAATTCATGTGGCCCTCTATGAAATAAGGCAGTAGTCTAGGCTGGCAAAAAAGACAGCACTGCCAGAATAAAACATGGGAGTAACACTCACAAAGTCCACAAGAAATAACAAAAAAGCACTAAGCAACCAAACATAACCCACATCACAGGATACTAATTCAGAAAAGGGTGTCAGGGAGGCTTCAGGGGCAGGGAGTGGCAGGGGAGTAGTCAGGGCCCATCCCACTCCCAGCCAGGTGCAGGGCAGCCAGTGGCAAGGGGCCAGTCCCAGCTTCAGGGCATCAGGCACCTCCCTTGGGACAGGCCACCAGCTCGCAGGGTGGGGGGCAGACATAACCTGACCCACTCAGGCTTAAGACACATGTTCTATTTCCACAAGAAGACGTAAGTTTAGCTCCACCAGCATGCAAAATCTAATTGCTTGAAGTTGTAATTCCCCTCGTCTGATTTTCCTCTTCAAAACATGGAAGTTTTTTTATAACCTTGGAGTATCTATTACTGCTCATTGTCACCTTAGCTTTAATTTCTACAGCCTCTAGATATCATTACTTGCTGTAACAAATGAACTATGCTTCAGCAGTTGACTGTTTCCAGTGGTGTTGTGTATGGGGCCATTTGCAGGCACCAGTGGACAGCCTCCATCCTGTAACAACAGCTCTGTAGTTGCAACATAGAGAGCAAATCCAAGTGAGATGGAGAATAACAAGGTATTTTTAATAGAAAATGCTTCAAATGAAGTAATGGGTTGTAACTGCTTAATAAATATATTACTGTTCTTGACTGCATGGAACTACTGATTATTCTTGCCCACTGCCATTGCACCACTACTCACAGGCACACTGATTTATTCTTGTCACTTCTCCTCTCCTCCCTGTATCTTTGCTAGTTATGACAGCAAGCAGAAGCTGGACAAAATGTAATCAAGTGCTACATCTTTGTATCAGAGAAGCTGATCTTTGTGTCTACAGACAAATGAAAAAGAGGCCAAAACAAAAAAATGAAAGGACCAAGAGCCTTTTAAATACTAAAATACAGTGTAATACATCTAACCACTAAATCTACAATTAATCAAGGTGCACGAAGCATGAAAATGCACTCTGTGCTACTCAGAATCATTATTTCTGTGCAAGGAATAGGGAAAAATACTCATATTTGAAGGTAAAAAATATCAGAAGTAAAAAAGAAGCATCACCCCAGAAGACTGTCAGTAAGCTGAGGCAAACAGGGAAAGCTCATATCGCATCTTCTTCTACATCAGCTGCAAGTGCTGTGGTTGTTTTCAGGTTCTTTTCTTTCTTAAGCAGGTTTCAGCATCATAGGCCACTTAACACAGAAAATGATGAGCGCCTGGCCCATCAAAAGCCAGTAGTTTCAGAAAACAAATACATCATATAGGGAGGAAAAGTAACAGACAAAGCAACGAAAACAGCATAAACCAAAGGAACAATTAACACAAATGCCATCTATTTTACTTTGAGCTGCTTACTGGTTAGGAACCTTGAAGTAAGTATTTCTCTTATCCCTCCTCTCTCTTTTACCTACACAAATTAGAACTAAAAACTACACTAGTAAAACATGACACTTCTATCAGAAGAGACTGATTAGAATCTCAGTAACTGGATAAAGGGACAGCCTTATAAATGTCCAGCACTCATCCAAGCTAATGACTCACATCTCCCTTTGCAGCCTTCAGTGGGGGATGGCTTTTCTACCCAGCACATTGCACATGAAGACGAGTGCTTAGTAGGAAATTTAACTTAATTTTCATAGTTTAGTCGTATGATATGAATCATTTTATACAACAAGTATAATCCTAATCCCTTACCATATGATTAAATTCAGGGATTCTTTTAAATATAATCCTTTACATTCTACATAACCTCCTGTGGTCTCTTTCTTTGAAGCCCACCAGCATTGTCCAAATATAAGCAAGGATGGAGTTTTAAACCACTGAGGTTTTACAAATATACAAAAGAATAAAATCTACTATGAAATTAATATGCATAAAAGAAAAAATTGTTTGACTCTTGGGTCTAGTTTTTATAGGTACTACACTGTTCAATTCCTGGTGCTTTAGCACCTGTTATGAAGTTGTGGAATGGGGACCAAGCTCAAGCTGCGTAAAATAAAAAGATCTTGTGTTTCCATGACAAGAGATACCTTTTACAATTACGCCTGTTGGAATACGAGATGTGTTTTAATCTGGACAGACAAAAAAGCAACTCAACAGGCTCTTCCTTTCTCTTTTCATCTTCCCTCCACTTAACTCAGGAAAATCCCTTACTCTGTTACTCTTACTGGAAAGTTTAAGTCTCAGACCATTCTGTCTTAGCATGATTCTTGACTGTCTTGTAAAGGCTTCCAATAATATGCAGCACAGTTCTTGGAGAGGTAATGTGCTTGTGCTAACATAATTTTAAAAGCAGTTTTCATAATAGTTTAAGTACTTCTGTAAGGACAAATATTCCTTACTACAGCAAACTAAACTGAAATTTGGTACACTACCAAAAATATTTGGAAATGCTTTATTTTTTGACAGCAACAAAAGCATCTTTATTATTTTTACATGGATGCAATACCCTCAGGAAAAAAAAAATCCATAGTGGACAACTGAGGAATTTTTCTAAAGTGCAACTCTATCTCAGCTGAGTTGCATAGATGACATTTCTAACATGATCTCAGCATGACAGAGTGTATGCCATCTGGCTCAGAAGTGCTAACAGCCTGGAATCCACTGCCACGTATCACATGAAGAGATGGAATGGACAAATATACAAAGTACTAACGAAATATGAATAAAAATTTGAACAGATGCTGAGAAAGTACTACATTTTCTCAAATCATTTGCAATTGTATCAGCTGTGTCATTCCTCTCCAACACCATGTCAGTCTTCTTAGATGTTCATATCTTACTTTGATCTTGGCTAATACACTCAAAGAAGCATGACGCTCATTGTTGCAGTACTTAAGAAATTATTATTCTATTTTTATCTTTATCTTTTAAATTGTTTTGACTAAACTCATTTTCTAATAATCCCCTTCTTCTTTCTTGCTCTCTTATATTGTGTATAGAAAAGCTGCCATTACTACTTATTGTATCCTGCTTATAAGACAGTGTAATTTCATTAAATTTATATAATCCACTCAGCGAACATGTATAATACAGTTTACTCATGATAGATTATGATTTTATTAAGTTATATATTTTATGTTTTTCTTTGGTAAAACTTAATCTTATTAGGATTATACACTGCTCAGAAGGTTATGTCATTATTTTGGCTTAAATGATAATTTTACACATTTCAGCATGATTGGTACACTCTCTGCAGCAGTGCCCTTGCAGTCAAAGCAGGAAAAGCAGCTCTCTAGACAATGTTTGGGATAGCTAGCTAAGAAGGTAAGACTTGTTCTACAGCTGTCGGTGCTAAAATGAGCTTTAGGATAGGGTTTCGCACGGCTGGAAAGCCCCTAGCAGTTTGTAAGTTAATTACCCCAAAAAAGAAACTACATTTTATTAAGTGCAAAACTTTAAAAAAAAAATAGTTTTCTTAAAAAGCCAGAAACTTCTGCATTGCACCAACTTTTTTATGTTTAGAAATACAGTTTGAATACCACCACAGGAAAGCAATTTTGACTGATCAAAGAGTAATCGATTTTGCTGTCAATTTCTTCCCTTTTTAATGAATAAGGTAATAGCTGCCTTCTTAATTGCTGAACTTAGGTAAGGCCATTACAAATGTATCTCAGCAACATGGGGACAGAGCTGGAAATGCAAATAAGAAACAATCTTCTGAGACACAGCAACCTCAGTGCTGCCCTACTATGGTTTAGGAAATAAAAGGTTTTAAAGGTCTGTTTCCTGAGCACTATGAAAATAGTAATGAATGACTCCCCACATCAGTCCAGACAGACAGGCTTTTATGTGATATGCATCTAAGTTGGGCAATTCTCCTTCTCTCCAGGGAAGGTAAGGGAAGGAGACACTGAGGGCTTTATCCCACTTCGTCATTCATCCAACAATACACAAAATAAGTCAGCCGCAAACCCATATTGTGAAAAACAGCTCAAATCTCTGATCAGGCTCATCTTCAGCTTTTGTTTAAGCTTTTCTTCCTTTGCGCACTGTCGCAGCAGCTGAAATATTATTTATGACAGATAGGTAAAGTATATTCAAAAATAAAGTTATTACTAAGATAAGGATTTTCTGCAATTTAGACCACAGCAGAGGTTGCTGCTACTCAAGCTCCACTTGAAAAAAACACAGGACATCATTTTGTACATTAATTATAAATTAATGGTGGTTCAATGAAAGGTGATCTAACGTGTTATATTGTCCTCATAAACATGACTATTCTTTACACACTCCAAGCAAGACACTGCTCTAAAGAGTTGCATTTTGGGAGCGAAAAATATCTGATTATCTCACATCTCTAAAGAAACCATGGGAAAACCCCCGATATAAACTAACTGCATTTGAATTAAAACTACAAGCGGGGGTTAAGCGCTCACTAGGTGTGTGGCATTCCAACCACAGATGATAACACTTCCTGCTTTCATTGTCTTTCTCATGAATCAATCTCAGAGGAAATGAAGGATTTGTTTCCTGATTGTTGTTGGTGAAAGCAAGGCACGGGAAAATGAAATGGTCAAAGCAGCAAGGCAGCAGGGGACCCCGGGGATGAACTCAGGTGTCCTGACCCCTAGGCAGTTCTCCAGGCACTGTATAAAGGTTATTTTCCACACACCTACACTCTTATAGAAATAGCCATTTCCAATGTACACACATTTCATTCCCTACAAATGCAGCCATATTACTGTTAGCGTAAATCCAAGCATTTCTCCTCTTATGAAGCTCACAGTGATCAGAGTTTTCAAAGACCTTCTTCAGTGTACTGTGTCTTCAATAGTTAGATACCATAACTCTGACCAGCTGATCTATTTCTGCCAACAAACTAGAGTTACCAAGGTCTCTAATACCTTTGGAGATCTTCTTGTCCATTATACCACTCCCACCTTCACTGTTCTTACATCATATTTCATACAGAAAATATTGATTTTGAACAACACTAGTAAGTGAATATATATTTTTAAATTTTCCACTTGTTTTGTTCTGAATGAGTAAGTTTGATGTGTTGCAATTTCAATGTGGTGTATGCTTGGCTTCTCAGCGTCCCTGTAGGACAGGTCACTGAGAAGAAGCACAATGACCTCTGCTACCTGGAGACTGTCTTTGGAGAGAGTGGTCTGAAAAAGCAAACAGCAAGGAACCCTATCTTGACTTATATGCTCATGAACACAGACACAGCTCAAATCTCTCTCACTCTTTTTTACTCTAACCAACTTTAACTGTTTCTTGAGTTTCCAAACTAACCTTTCAGAAATATCTGTTTACTGTACTTCTAGCTTGCTCACAACTTTTCATTTCATTTGCAAAAGAAAAAGGAGATGAATTATATGGAAGCTTAAATTTACATCCCCTTACATATTAGGGGAAGCCACTTTATGACAACTACCTGATATCACACCAAACCCATGAGATTTAGATATTCTCCATCAGCAGTGAACTTATTTTTAGTCAATAAGCACTACAAGTTCAGTAACAGGCTGCCCTTTCTTCTTGAAGAAACAGAAGGCTCAAACAACACCTGTTGTAGCAGGTAAAAAAGTGGCAAATCACTCCAGTAACAAGACCGTTGCTGAAATGTACTTCTGGTGACAGTAAGCATGGTGTTTTTATTTTCCATGGCAGGAAAAGCACTTTGTAGTAGCTTGTAAACATGGCAGCCCGGCATTAAAAAAAAAAAAAAAAAAAAAAGGCATCTGTGCCCAGCAAAGAACACAGCCAACTAGTCAGTCGAGCAGGACACACCAGGAAATGCCAAGCATCAGCTGGCCTCTGCAAAACCTCTTGGTCCTCCCAACACTCCTGCCTCCATGCACCAGGTGGGTACATGCACGTGCATTCCGAATTAACACAGTAGCTGTAATTGTAATGCAGCTGGGGACAAGGGCTGTGCCCCTGCACATGCTGGGTGTGCCGAGTCACCCAGAGGAACTCCCTGGGCAGTCCTGGGAACTCCCCAGCTAGTTTCTGTACAGATGAGATAATTGATGGATAGCTACTGGAACCCGCCCCGGGCAGTCCCAGCTCCACCAGAGGTCTGAGGAATCGATAAAAGAACTCCACAGGCAGTCCCAGTCCATGATAACAAGATAATAAACTGCATGTCAGGGATTGGGGAGGCAGGGAGTTCCCAGCAGCCCTGGGAACAACCCAGGCGGATCCTGCTTTTGCTCATATGAAGTAAATGGTGAAATAATGGACAATATTTATCTATTGAGATATGCATATCATTGAACCAGACAACTTTTTGCCCACAGATGAGATGATTTTAACTAGAAACTTGTCATGCGTACACTGGAGCGTTGACAAGGGACTGCAGGCCAGCTGGAGCAAACCAGAGGTTGGGGAGTTCTCATCCAAACGAGCTGAAAGTGCTGCTACAAGGATACTTGTGATGGAGACTCATATCATCAGCTGGCCTTACTGTCACAACAGCGACAACAGCAACACAAGATTTTTAGCTAACACGTAAACCAATGTGTGTGTAGCATGAACCAGAACAATCTCTTAAGAAAATGAGTCCACCACCACATAAACTGGCCACAGTGAAATGCCACACAGATTTAAAACATTATCCTTGAGTATAAGAACACTGGTCCAAGTAAATTTAAATTTATCTCATGTCACTCTGATTTTATATAATGTACCTCTAATTCTGACGTGCAGAATACATACTCTTTTCCTAAAACACTTGGTAAATACTTTCCAGTATTCTGCCCTGTTCTTCACAATACAAAAAAAGAGCTGGTTACCCAGATAACGTTTATAAACGTTGGAGGTTTCTAGGTGATGCCCATTTGTTTATAATATGGCATTGGCCCATTGCAGCACCTCTGCAAGAACAAGAACCTCTCCAGTTCAGACCACCTGTAACCACACTCAACAAGAAACTTGACACTGGAGTCACAGAGCAGTGCTGCTGAGCAGCCCCTATCAGAATGCCTATCTTGAGAAGTTCATTTCTGACTCACAGCAAGACTGGGTTACCTTCAACCTTTAGCTTTGAATCAGGTAACAATCCTGACTCAGAGACCTTTAACAAATTTTACAGGACATGCCGTGATTGGACCCTTCCACCCTTGTGCCATGAAATCGAGCCAACTACTCAATGCAGAGCTGAGCTGAGTCCACCTGGACTTCGAGCACCACCACAAGGGGCTGTTCTGTTTCAGGAAAGCTGGGTTTGGATTATGCTTGTATGTACCAGGAGCTTCAGGTGCAACACTGCACAGGGTTTTTAGATACCTGGCTAAAGGGGACACCACAGCTCTCACACAACACTAATTTCCAAGGAGCAGACCATAAAGTGAGATGAAATTAAAGCAAAAATGAAGTGGATATAGTAAGACAAAGAAGCATGTCTGGAATCCCAACCTCTCCTGCAAGGCAAATACATGCAGAATTTAAGTGACCTCAGTCAATTTCTTGTGTGAGATGAGTGCTCACAGCCTGAAGCCCAAGAAGGGCTTTAAGAGTCCAGCATTTAACTTTTGGGACTGCTTACTGTAACCCATGATGGAAGGAAAAGACAAATTCTTGGTATCAACTTTTATGCAGTAACAGAGTATATTACTTGCTAACAAATGCAACTTCTACACACATTTCAACCCAAACTGAACTTAAAGAATAATTCCTATCTTCACGGAGATGTGTATTACTGACAATATCAAAGAGTATTATGTCCACCTTTCCTGAAAAGTTGTGCTACCATAGGAGAGAGCCCACAGATGTCTTTGGAACTTATACTGAGGTTCCAGCCTTCTGCCTGTATTTCACCATGAAAACTATCTGCTAAAATACTTTATCTGGAGCAAGAAATAGGAATCAGAAACAAGGACTACTTCTTCCTGTCCCATTCTTCTTCACACAATATGCAAAATGGACAGCCACTATTCTAAGTACAGCTCTTTGTGAATGCTCTTGTGAATTATTTTGCCATTAAAATAATTGTTTTCTTGGTGCAAAAACCAATATATTTTACAAGTCTCACTGCGGAACTCATAAATATCACATTTCTTCATGCATTACTGAAAACCTCAAGGAAAACACATGCTGGAGATGTTTTTCAAGTTCCAGTTAACTCAGTTTAATTTGTTCTTCCCACTCCACTGAAGGGAAGAAGCATGTGTGAACTCTGGCCATATCCAAAGTTTGCTGTCAAGATCAGCCATTTTACTTGTTCATTTCTATTTATAAACACAGTTAGATATTAAAAGAGCCAGACTATTTAGCCATGAAGACTGTCAAAACAGATAATACATTGTGTCTCGCTGAATTACAAACTGGCTGGCTGCCTAGCCTATTGACTGCAAAAGTCCACTCCATTACAGCCCAGGCAATGTCTTCCATCTACTTCAAGAAGGTGTTTAAAAGTACACAACTGTGAAATGACTATATGGATCATAAAAATTGTATTTCTTACTCCTTCTGTTGGTTACCTGCAATTATTGGTTACTAGCTCTGATGCCAACTCAGGAAGAGTAATACCAGAAAACCTAACTGATGACCTTCAGTCTAATGGGATAATACTCAGCAGTCATCTGCAACACTATCCACACAGATGTGTGTTAACTTACTCTGCTGGAACTAGTGCTCTGATAAATTGTTTTCCTTATGTGTTTAGGGAGCGCACGTGCAGCCACAGTGCAATCAAAATTAGTATTACGTTTCAAAGAACCGAGTCCTTACTGTAGTAGCCATTAAAATACAGTGACAATTGTTATGAGAACCATGAAATTTTATTTGACTCACTGCAGGCACTGCTTGTATCCAAAATAGATAACTAAAAAACAAAGGTAATAACACCTGTAAGTATGGCAAATTGAATGCAGGTAGGCAAACATTTTCTTTTGAGTGGAAAACACTGAAACAAAACAATAACCTAGAAAATGCACATTGACTCCAAGTTAGATTACCACAGTTTTCCTTTACATGAAATTGTATTATCTTTCAAAGGAAAATACAATTTAAATACTGGTTTGATTCATAAAATGCTTGACATCCAATCATCAACTTGCATACATGCAGTGAAGTAAAAATACATTGTGCTTCCCTGAAAAGGGTTTTCTTTTCAAGAAGGGTTTATCCAGCTATGAACATAGTCAAAACATGTACTTCATCTAAAAGCAAAATATGATATAGTATTGCAATAAAGTAGTATTATAATGAATATACTAGTATATATTAATATACTACTTCAGGAATTTCCTGTCTATAATTACAACACCTGTATCAATGCCAAGGTCAGCACGTTAATCCATAGTCAATTTAAAAAATAAGCACAAAAAGTCTGCAGCAGAAATGGCCATATTTTAACCAAGTGTTTATTGACCTTCTATGGTAAAAGGATAACTATCGTATCATGATGTCCATATTTTAAATGCATTTAGCTTTAAAAATGTAATCAATCTACATATCACAGTATTACAACAGCATTACAATTGCTTATCTAGACATTTTCCGACCCTTATTTTGTTTTTTGTCATTACTACTTCCCAGGTTTTCAAACTGAAGATGGAGAAGTATTAGAGGGACACTTGCCTCTCTAAACAATTCAAATCAGAGAAGGAATCTGAAAGGATCTCATGTACTGTTCAAGGTTTGCTTTCCCTTAGTAGCACTCAGTCAATTAGAAATTCTTTTGCTGCTAAATACAGAGACAGCCAGCTTCAGATAGGACTTTCTCTTTGGTATTATCACACCATTATCATCTTTTGAAGAAACTTGAAACTGATCAAAGAGATGGCCTGTTAATTTCTTATCCATTTCTTATTTAAATGATTCTAAATGTCATATGGAAAGGGTGATTTACACGGAACTGTCATAAACCAGCCTAAATAGTATCACTGCACATTATTCAGCAGCATAAACTGTCCATATATTGTAATATTTCTATCAAGCTTTGATTTTTTTTAAAACTAACAGAAAATCATGAAGCAGAGACCAATAAATTACTATCTTTAATAAAATCTCAAAAACAATGAAGTCTGCTTCCCTGATTTTAATTTCTTTACTCTTATTAACGGTGATCTTTTTGTAGAACTAATAAAAGAGATTTTTCATACATAATTTTTTCACAGGTCATTGTATTTATTAAGATCAAAACAGAGGAGTAAGATTTATAACAGAGATGTTCCCTATCAGTGGCTATTTCATAAGAAGGCAAAATAGTACATCTGTTAACTTCACTGTTAGATAACAGCACAGGAGGAGCAACCAAGAGCAAAGCAGACAAATCCACAGCAATTTACTGTTTTGTAACCCAAACCAGTGCTTTAAATTCAGCTTGAAAAAAATACAGCAAACACCAGTGTAGCTGGACAAAACAAACAAAAAATACCCAATTTCCTTGTGGTAAGATATACTTAGTAAGCAGACTGCTGCGTTTTGCACAACTTGCCATTTTTCGATGAAGCTTCTGGTGAAGAAAACTGCAGTGAAATAAGGCCTAAGGCATTGATGCCATGTGAGCATTACCAAAACGTCACACTGAACGCAACTGCCTAGTCAACCACAGGTAGAAAAAAAGGACTCCAGAGTTCAGGAAGGTAACCAGACTTGTAAGGGCCAAAACCAAGTAACAAAATGGCAAACACTTCCCCTAAAATATAAAATCTTGGTTTTTGCTATACTCCTCATTTTTTATTATACTAGAAATCTGTGACTAAAATGGTGCATTTATTTTATTTCTCTTAGATAAGTATCATGGTTGGAATATGCTTAAATATCTCCAAGCAGAATTCTGAACAGTTCTGAACTAAACTAATTATCTTTAGATGTGTTGCAAATGTGAAGAAAAGCTTAAAACAACACATTATGTATTTAAATTACATACTAAAGAAATGGTATGTTTTCTGTATTAAGTAAAACCAGATTTAGAGTTTCTTTTCACTATGCTCTACAAGATTTTAGAGGTAGCAGATATTATCCTCCCACACCTCATTGTTATTCGCAGGTGAGTAGGAGGAAAACCAGTTTTCCTACTTTCTAACTCTCAGCTGGTTTCTCACTGAATTGATTTCTCTTCATTCTGTGTGAATGAAATAGTTACTGAACCAACCTAATGAATAAAAAGAAATATTTTCTCTGCATCTGCAGAGGAGAGCAGTGATGTCAAAAAAACAATTAATACCAAAGGAAACTCCAATTCTGGTCCTTATCCGTTACCTCTAAATAGTTCTGTGGTGTGGTTCCTGTTAACATCTTCAATAGCACAGTCTCCATCTATATTTAACAAGAACTACTGAAAAATCTGGATGTGTGTGTGGATGCTTATAAAAGTATCTGAAAATACGCTGTACTGGGATACATGATGGATTACAAGTGTGTTACACTCTCACATATCCAGCAAACAGGATTATCACCAGTGAGATTCTTAGCAGACAATGTGATTGAGCAGTTCTGCACAACACAACAGAAAGAGATGGATGTGTAACTGTAGAAGAGAGAAGGTTTCCAATTTATCAGTCAGAATTCAGGTGGACAAAGTCCTAGGAAACCTGGGTCAGGGTTGAGCATGATCTGACTAAGGGATTGGACTAGATGACCTCATGGCTTACTTCCAACTTGAGTGATCCTATGATTACATTGTCTGGGGCTTCATGTAAGGAAGGTGATTAGTTGCATCAAGGATTATGAAATCTCTTCACTGTTTGCGAAATTCACGTATCTCTTGAATGACTCCAGCTGATCACAAAATTTTAAACACTTCTGAACTATTTTCAAGATTTACTAAAGGACTTTTCTTATGGTCACTACAGATTTAAGCTTCACATGAGGACTCTGGTGAATAGACACTGCTTCAGTAGTACTTGGTCTTGTGTAAGTGTCTTCCTGCTGGTAACACTTCAAACATGTTACTCAGAGTGTAAAAAAAGGAGTCAGGGGACAAAGACCAACTGAAGATTTGAGTGTAATATTGTATACTAGACTGTCACTAACTAATAGGTACTCAGTAGCACTTGGTTGCTATTTTATATGCTTATATAGAAACCAACCAAAAAAATTCAAAACCTAATCAAGTTGTCACCCATGTAAATCTAGAAATCATTCTGTGATTGCAACATCTGCACTTGACAGGTTCAACTCACTCATTAGAATAAAGAAGAGTTATCTGTGCACGTTTAGGCACGTACCTTACTGATTCTTTCATTGCCGTTTTCTGTCTAAACAGATCAGGAAGTTTTTACATATACACTTACATACCAGAACTGCCTTTTAAATGTTTAGTGCCTGTTCAAAATCTGTTTCTATCTCCATGAAATGGAAAGACATTGAAACAAATAGCTTTGTCATTCCTATGTAATTTTACAGTCCACTGTTTTTCAATCATACAAAGAATTCTTACTCATACCATGTCAAACTTCTGGTTCACATTAAAGGGATACTATCCATTCTTTGGTGAGGTCCTCATTATGGAATTTTCACCTGGATCCACCTTGCTAGTGTTAGCAGCAAACTAATACCAATTCAGCTTTTCACCAAGATGCACAATGTTGGTAAAAAAATTACCACTTCAGTATCAGCCAGGCAAGTTGCATATGAAATGCAGCACTAATATAATTTCTTGTAAAAGCCTATTAAAGTTTTGCAGGTAGTCTTTCCAACAGCTAAAGGTATGTTATGAAAGGGCTTATCAACTGGGAGAATAATTTAAGGATTTGAATTCCCATAGGTGGTTGCTCATATCTGTGTGCAATATAGACAAGACAACAACAAACCAGGATGAAATTCTCTTTTCACTTAGTTGAGTCTTCTATCAGTTGAAATATAAGAGGCAAGATACAGACGTAACCAAAATTATTTTCTCTGTTGCTGGTAACAACTGAACCAAAAACTTCAGTTTGTCTTGGGCTATTGGAGTCTTCCAGTTTAATACCTTGGACATGTCCACTCCTCAAAAGGAGTCTGCCATTCCTCACCATTGGCCCTGAAAACTAGAGCTGGAACTTTGAACCTTAATGCTGGTTTAATGAAATAATTACATTTATTTCAGCCTGCAGAGATAAATTCAGCTAAAAGAGTTGAATTCAGTTGTTACTACCTTTCCCCTTACAATAAGTTCAGTTCTATATAGCCTACATATACTCCACAAACAAGATTCAACCATTCTCATTACATGCCCTGTTTGGCAGGGGTGTCTTTCTCCTTTATTTGGCCCTGCAGTACACCCTGAATAGATTTCCCATGCATGCAGTGTTCTCTGAGCTTCCTAGTTGTGCTGTATATGACTGGATAAAGTAATTTTCCTTCACAGTAGCTAATATGGGACTATGTTTTAGATTAGTACCGAAAAGTGTTGAAAATAGATGTTTAAATTATTGCTGAGAAGTGCCTGCACCAAGTCCAGGCTTTTTCTGCCTCTCACACTGCCCCACCAGTGAGGAAACAGGAAGTTGGGAGGAGACACAGCCAGGACAGCTGATCCCAAGACACAAAAGGGATATTCCATAGCATATGGTATCATGTTCCTTATATAAAGCAGAGGGAAAAAGAAAGAAGAGGGAGATGTTTGGAGTGATGACATCTGTCTTCCCAAGTAACTGTGATGTGTGATGGAGCCCGGCTTTCCTGAAGATGGCTGAACACCTGCCTGACCATGCAAAGTGGCAAACAAACTCCTTGTTTTGCTTTGCTTGTGTGCATCGCTTTTGCTTTTCCGATTGAACTGCCTTAATCTCAGCCCACGGGTTTCCTCACTTTTACTCTCCTGATTCTCACCCCCATCCCACCACAGGGTAATGAGTGAGGGCTGCGTGGTACTCTGTTGCTGGCCAGGGTTAAATCATGACAGTACTCTACTACTGCTGGTGGTTACTGAACTTTAACCGCAGCAAAGTTTCTGAAAAAAAATTATTTTTCTAAGCATTTGGCGCATGAAGGTATAGAAAAAGTCTACATGAAGGACTTCCAGATAAGCTGCACTGAAGGGCCATAACCGATTCCTTTACATACTGCCAGGTAAAATTAGGCTGCTGGTTTGTTTTTCTTTCATTAATTTTTTTTAATGTTAATAACATTTGATAAAATATCCTACATACTAAGGCAACAAATATTCTCTAATGTAGCTTTAAAACACTGTATTACTAATATATATGAAGAACCAAAAAAAAAAAATACAGCTAGTATTTCAGAAGAGTCTATAACTGTTTAACATTTACAGGTAGGACATTAAAAGAAACTGGAAAGGAAACCTACTAGAATTCACAGCTCAAGGTACAAAGCAGTGGAAAATCATATTTTACCTGAAGATATCATCCAGGGAAGTAACAATAGCTACTTTTCTTGTAAATTTTACAGATAAACTGAAGCCCAGAGAATTTACTCCCTGTGATGACATCTTAAAGCTCATGACATTCTGGAAGAACACAGTCAAAACTCTTGACTGAGCAAGACTCATTAAATAATCCTTTTGACCTTGACAGAAGTCAGTTGGCAGAAATTCTTCAGGATTTGATTATCTCCCTCTCCTGTAGACATCTTTTGAATGCTCATACTTAAATATAGACATGCACACTTCTAAATAAACACCACTTACATCTGTCTCTTGCTGATAAAGCAATGCCCATATGATAATTCTATCATAAAAAAAAATATTTTCAGTTACAGACCTTGACAAGGAGTGCAAAGATTTAAATGAGTGCTTCAGCTTGACTGTTTACCAGATTAAACAGGAATTTCTAAATGGTATCTGTTTCATGGAAGAAAGAAAATTAGACCAAGCCTGGATAAAGGCTATGTCTTGAACCTTCAATCTCCTCTATGTCTACATACAAAGTGAAGACGAGAGCACTATCAGATTATAATGATGTGGACTTGTATTGCTAAGATGTAAATGGCAACACAAGGTGCAAGCCAGAGGCCTTAAAACTGGAGGAAGAACGCATAGAAACTCAAGCAGTAAAAAAGTTACATCCTCATTTGGAAAAGAGCAGAACAATAATAAAACGAGCCTGATTTTCAAAGTAAAATTGTTAGAAGCAAATCAGGACTATGATTAATAGAATATAAACACCTAAAATTCTTTTGCTGCCATGACTGTTTACTACTAATTAAGCAGATAATTTTTTCACACTCCATTTGCAGCAACATCTTCTGTTTGAAGTGTTGTGAAGATGTTGTGTTTGTCCAACACAAACACTTGTAAATTTCACTTTTTGATGGTTCTACACTTTGATCAATTCAGTGCCTTTCATTACTTCAAGAAAACTGGATTTTAGAGACCTATGCAATTTTCTGAGAACTGGCCATATGAAACATTTGATGACCTCTAACTTTGGCTCTTTACACTGTTGTCCACATCACAGTTGAGGTGAGAAAAGTAAAGCTGTGGAAAAGTCATACCAACAAATAAATACCAATATCGCTTCCTTTTATGGCTGTGATTCTTTATAGAATGCTTGGACATACCTCATGAATGGCAAAGGTCTGAAGCACAGTTTGTTCACAGACCCACAAGAAAATGAAGAGGGAAGGAAGGATGTTTATAATAGAAGCCTGATAGCTGTAAGCTTAAAGCTCAAATCAGATTAATGACTTAAGATGTAGACATTCAACAGATAAAAATCCAGAAGTCACTGTCATATGATTACAGATTAAAATGGCAGCCACTCTCAAGATCAGGTGTATCTGGAAGCCATCCATTACGTTAACTGGCACTCGGAAGAGGCAGATACACCTTATCTGAGCGTACGAGCAAAGGCTCTTGGGACAGCACAGGACAAACCAACCACTAGCACAAAGTAAAACATTTGACACTAAAACAGATTCTGATTCTAGACGTTATTAGTGTTCATGCCTTCTTGATATTTTTCTAACAGAAAACATTAGATCTTCAGACTTTCTTTTTAGATCATTTAAGTCGAAGAGCTTTTTAGGCCACATAGCTCAAAGAGATACTAGGGAATTATTCAGAAGATACTGATTTCAAGCTCTGGGATGGGAATGCAAAAAATGTATACATAATGAAATATGCTTAGAAACCATTCTTGTGAGAAAAAGAAAAAACCACGAACCCTTATTCTCCCCACAGAAAAGCGTTAATTAATGAGATGACTGAAAGCTGTAAGCAAAAACCTTAAGAAAACATAAAATCCAAAGGAGGTTGTGAATTAACTTGACGCTATCCGCTTCACTACATAAATGCAATACTTTTAGTTGTGTATGGCACATCCTCCTCTCTTTTATAATTTGAAGTACATATACATATAGTTTCTTACAAATCCCTAAACCTTTTGGCTAGGGTTGGCATTGCCTTTTGTCCTGAAAAGAGGGGGTCCACTCCATAGCTATGAGAGCTGAATATCCTCATGGGCTGCCTCAGGTCAGCACCACAGGTCCCCTTTCCAAGTAGGGAAAGAGGAAGGCACCCCAGGAACCCCAGGAACCAAGCAGCATACTGCCCGTAGGCAGGGCTTGGCTGGGAGGCCTCAGCAATCTGTCTCTGACCACCCGTTTCCCCATGAGGAAGAGGGTGAATGACACCACTGCCTTCAGCCAGGTATCACCTGCAGCCACCCCTGAGCATCACTGCCAACCAGTGACTACAGCAGCAACAAAACATGGCCCTGACACCCAAATGCCAGTCATATATAGGCTTAACCATTTACAGAATCACAGACTATAAAATACACTAATAAGAAGGGCACACACAAAATTCAAGATCAGAAAGGCTGACAGGACAATGCATTCCTCTCCAAAGCATGCACACAGCTGCCTCAGCCCAGCTTTCAAATGGGATCCTTGAAAACTGGGCAGAAGGGCCCAGTTCAGGAAATCAAGGGCTTGATCCACGACTGTCAAAATAAGGATGATATGTCTTCGCAATCTCCTTCACTGCAAATCACTGATCCTTTATGAATTTTCAAACAAATAATGAATATTGGGGAAAAAAACTGTCCAGCACAGTGAAGCAATAATCCATGGACATGAGACACATTCCACATTTCTCTCCTCATTCAACTCTGCAGCTACAAGAAGACAGTAGCACAGTAAACAAGCCTCCTCCTCCTCCTCAACACACTTAAACTCATTCTTCCCACACACAGCTGCCACTATCATACATATTTCAAAGCCTCCATCTGGGCTTGACAACTGTACCTTCCTTTCTTCCAGCCAACAGAAATACACGTCCTACTCAAACAGGCATGGATGATTCTGTGCTGTTTCAAAAAAGAAGCTGTTCCACAAGTAGGTCATGTGGGTGGAAGCCTCCATGCTAACCTACATGTTCACTGTGTAGGTTAGAGCTACCCGACATTCATTTTTCCCTCTTTCCAGAAATTGTCTTCATGCAGCATGTAAGAATTCGTGGTACTTGTCCAGGCTGCTGAATGCCTGGTTCTTCTGCACAAACACCTACTGTTCACACTGGGATTAACTTCACAGTATACACCCAGCAGGTTCAACATTTCCCAGAGATTCTTAATTTATGCCACATATGCTACACAGTGCAGGTACACCTCCTTCTGTCCAGAAATATGTCCGTAATTCCAACAGCTGTTGCAGACTGGGGATGTCCTGAACCCAGCATGCACACAGGCAGATCTTCAGTCTATGGCCTCATCTTTTTTCTCTTAAGGTCAACTTGCCTTGTTGGAGTTATGCCTCTTGAAGTGCTGCTGCAGCAATCACCCACTCTGCATCCAGAACAGCAGCCTACATTCAACCACTTAAATAGCTGGGTCTCTTCCTTCCTCCCTCATCAGCAGCCTGTACTGAGATCACCCTTCTTCCTCCACCAAATGCACTCGCCTACGTCCAGCATGTAAACATGCACCCTGCCTCTCCCCACCTCTTGTTCTGCAGTGGCTGGGTAGGCATAGGCTGAGGACAGTGCCCCTTGCAACACCAAGAAAGGCCAAAGCTACCCCAAGCTGTGGTTCTTATCTTGGACAGCAGAGGTTGGGGCCTAAGTGGAGTTAAGTTGCTCCTGCTCCATCAAGGGGGTAGCACCTGGGTTCATTCACACCTGATGGCAATGTCCACACATTTCCCATATCTTTGGGGACAGCAGTAGTGAATCACTAGGTGAGACAGGACAGACTGGAGGACAGCCCAGGCAGAGCAAGTTGAATAGCCAGCCTCACCTCCAGCTCCACCCCACAAAAAAAACCCAAAGGCTGAATAGGAGTAACCCGTGGGCAGCCTCTGCCCCACATCACCTCTTGAACCACCTGAGATTTACAATGTTTTACATACAGATTACATAATGAAGGTATATCCTTAAGGATTTTAATGACTATATGTCCAGACAATTTCAGTGTCTTGTCTGCTGTGCTTGCATTTGGTTCAAATCACACTTCTCTGCATAGAGATGTGAGCCTTAGTTAGCAAATATTTCTTAAGTGCTTTGAGATCTTGTAATAAAAGGTACAATAGCCCTACAAAGGAATTTTAGTAAGACACTTTCTATCAGAAGATTTTTTTTTTTTTAGAACATCTCTATCTGTGTATTGCTTTTTTCTTGGACTAAGGAGAACAAAGGAGATGGTACACATGTAAGCACCCCTAAAGAGAACAGACAAGATTCATCATTTAGAATGGTCAATCAGCTGTTTATATTATTTACCTATGCTTTATTTTTGGGAAGACCACCAAGGAGAAATACTGCAAAGTAAACTCCAGTGGAAAGATAATTTCCACCCAGCATATCATTCATTTTAGGTCATATGGAAAAAGATGTGACCTAGATCTTCTGCCACTCTGCAGGCACTACCTGTCTTCCTACTTTCCAACAAACTGAGATATGGCCTTAATTTTCCTTAAGCTGATCATACAGGTTTAAAATTTTTTCTTTGATATTTATCATAGTGCTTCGGAGGTCACCCAGGCATTTTATGCAGACTGCTGGTACACTTAATCATTTCAGTGTCTTCCTGCAGTAAATCAGAAGACATTATATTAATAAAAGATGGGTCTGTTCCAGCTCTGATTCAGAATGCTGAATCCCCATTTACCTGGCTTAGAAAAAGTCCTTTAAAAAGGTCAGTTTACTCTATGGAATTCTGCGTATCAAGGATATGTCTTCTCTCACACAAGATATATACACTTGAGACCAGCACGAAGACGCTGGAGTGATTCAGTATGAGCACTCAAGGCTGTCTGTACCACAACCTAGCCAAAGAGACCTTGTATGAAAGTACACCGCTGAGATATAGGCACACCATGCAAATACGTACCTCATAAAACATGTTTGTCTCCATCACTACAGTTCTTTGTCTGCCAAATACTCTTTGGTCACATTCACTTAGCACAAGAAAACAAGACAGGCAAAATACAACGTCTGCAAGGGAAAGACGGCCAGAAGAGAAGTTCTCTTGAACCATATTATTATTATTATTTGCTTCTGTCTTCAAAATACTTATTAATCTCTGTAATCAAGTTGTACATGCTTAAAAAAAAAAGGGTTAAACAGTTGTTATTTTCTGGGCTTGGATTTATCACGTACTCTTCTGACTCTCACTTTCAAATTTAAATTTGCATTGACCATTCTGCACAGCACAGGTACAATTCCTGTGAAATAAGGTAATATTTATGATTAAGCCACAACTTTCAATGTTATAGTCCTCTTGTGACATCGATCTGACCCTTGCTAAAGGAAAATTTAACACATTTTCAATTAATACAACTGACAAAATATTTCTGAATAACAATTTCTCACTGCAATGGTGATTTTTTTGTAACATCACTTTGTCCGAGTATTTTAACGAAGACAATCAAATGTCTTGTTTGCACTTGATCAGTTCAACTGCACTGAAACCATGATTTTGAAATACTTTTTCTACATCTTTTTCCTCACAGGAAATTGTGAGATTGATTTTTTCCTCCCATCTGGAACAAATTCATAATTTCTAAATTTACAATCACACCAGAAGAGGCATTAAAAAAAACCCAAAGAAACCAGAAAAAAGCCTCCTTCAATATTTTATGTCTTATCTTGCAATGTGCTGAAAAATCACATATTTCTAAGTCACATGCATAAGTAGATGCTTTGTATCTCCCAGAACTGGGAGTCTGACCTCAACTCATGTGCAAACTAGGCAGAACATACATGAATAATACAGAGAATACCTTCCCATCAGCTGTCAAAAGTAATATCAAAATACCTCTGTAGATGAAGATCTTTGCTATCTTCCCATTAGCTGTTGGAAGTAATATCAAAATGTCCCTGTAGATCTGGACCTTTGTGAGATGCACTGACCTCCTGGGACATTTTGCCACGAGGCAGTTGTGAACACTGGTTCCAGGGATGCGCCACACGGGTCAAACCCTGCGTTAGGGCCGGACTCTCTGACAGAAGTGGCACTGAGATCAAAGTGCTCCCATCATAACACAGCACTGACTGCTGCCCAGCCCTGTGCTCAGCACGGGAAGGCTAACCAGGCAGGATACACACTCTAGGTGGATCATATGTTGAGTATTCTTTGTTCCAAACATCACTTGACATCCTGGCTGACATCTCTTAAAAGATACTTACTCTAAACCACCTAGTCCAATCACAATTTTATTTGTATTGACCTGGATTAGAGGCAACCTGATTTTACACTTCTGCCTTTGTATGTGTCCACTGGGCACGTGTTCAGCTTTGCTTGTGGCTGGAAATGGGGGAGTGGAGCCACGGCAGGCTCATCTGTAACCCCTGACAAAAATGAGTAAGTTTTCATGTAGTGTTTGACAAAAACTTGCCACTGTGAAATGTGTATTTCTCTCTTTCCTTACTCCTAATTTGCACCAGGTGTGTCTGTATACAGCCAAAATTCACACCCACAAACAAGGAATAAATACTTGCATATATTCACATGAAAAAAAAAAAGAAGGTGCTTCTATTAAGAGCTGACAAGCTAAGCAATGTTCAAAAATATTTCTGTCCACTTCACTGAAAGTAGTAGATTTTATACCTCTCCATGAAGGCTAAAAGATGAGTTTTCTTATTAGGAAATATAAAATACGATTTAAATAATTTTGGCATCTCATTTAAAACAAGTACATTACAAAAAAACAAGGATGGAAAATGTCTGAATAAATACTGATTGCTGATTCTGTACATAATTTTATTTTTTTTCATGTTAAATGTCAGTTTTTATCAAGGACCTTCTTCTGAATTGGAAATTTCATCATAAAAAAATTGAATGGCAGACTACCAAGAAATGACAAGATTTTAACACCATAATAAACATTAGGATCATGATCCATTATGCGTAACACTTACAGGCGCTTTTTTTTCCCTGTAACCAGGATGCTTAAAAACTTGTTCAAAACAGAAAGCAAAGCTAAGAGTCTTATGTAACAGCATAATTTACAAACTGGTTTATTTAAGGCCACACCACATCAAGATCAAGTTTTTCTAATGGATGATGGCTTATTTTTTATTGGTTTGGGTCTATACAAGGCGCTTTAAAAACACAAGAGAATGAATGACACTGAGTAGGTCTGGTAAGGGAAGGACAGGGTGAGAATGCAGAAAAATACGTGAGAGTGAATGCATTGTGAAGAAAGACAGTATGTGTGAATGATGGGGAAGGAGTGTAAGGAGTAGGTGGGGTAAGAAAAGCAGCACTTGACAGGAAAACAGGCTTTTGGAAGAGCACTGGGTATGCAATTGGAACTGCGATGCAGAGCTGAAAGATCAAGGAGACTGTGCTGGGCTAGAAGATATTAGAACAGGGAAAGAGATACAACACAGGGGCATTCCTTTAAGAAAAAAAAGCCAGAAAATATACTGGTATCTGACAGCACCTTGTAACTGAGGAGCCTGAGTGGGTGATAAGGAGCACAAATGGATCAGGGCAAAGGGACAGCACTTTCACTGACAAAGTCAGCACTGGATGAAAAAAGTGAGCCCTTACACACACTCAAGAACATTCATATTTTGCTTTTATGTTGCAGGTTGAATTTTAAAATCAAGAAATTCAGATCCCACTGACCTAAATGCTCAAAGTAACAAAGAGGTCCCTCCACCCTTTTCTAAAATGCATTGTCATAAAATACATCTCATCATTTGAACTCAGCCTTGCAATTAATAGGGAACAAACCAGCTTTGAAGTATTTTGGTAATATTTTGTAACAATTGTAAGTAGTTTCTGCCCCAAACCACGAGAAAAAGAAAATAAAACTTAGCCTGAAATGACATATAATAGCATAGAATACAATCTATGGAAAACCAGAGGTGTCTATCTTCTGAAATTACACTGGCAATGAGTCAAGGAGATTTGAATGCTAATCTTCTATAATAATATATTAGAATTACGAACATTATTAGCTCCTTAATAAATGCAGGAATATCCCTTTCTAGCCACGGTAGGTCATGAGACAGCTGACCTAAAAGCTGTCTACTCTCTCCTGTCCTCTACAGCTGACACTGAAAAACTTGAACAGCATCTTGAACCCCTGTAATCTTTGACCCATTGTTCATTAATTGGTCACCTAAACTGACTTCAGTAGTAGCAAACCAATTTACTCAGATGTGCACAGCATATGGAGAGACTTTGGAACAGAGCAGCTCTTATGAACAGTTTGGTACTTTCAAATTATGTGCAGCATAGGTAAACAACTATTATATGGAACATACACAAAGATGCGTATCCACACCTGAACACACTAAATCCCTTTCAGCCTCCTAAACTTCCAGTTTAAAAGTACAGTGCCATGCAGTTCCACACAGCAGAGGTTTCCCTTGGGACTCACTTCCTGGGACCTATTGGAATGCAGACAATTGTGTCTACTGCACAGTCCTTGGAACATAGATAGAACAAGTAAACCCAGGTTAAGAAAGTTTTCACAGCATGGAGTCTCCATTTGTTTGCAAGCCTAAGTGAACAGCAAATGGGGACCTCTGCATCTGTCAGTGCATATGGCTTCTAACTAGGGACGAGCTTTGCAAGCACCCTGCGCTGAGCTGAGCATGCTAAGCCAAACACGAACACACAGGGAAGCAGCGCTGTGGCACCAGTGCCCCCAGCCAGGGGGGCTGTGTGGGGAGACTGGGTGGGTGTGTGGGAGGAAGAAATGACAGAGAGGAAAAGGAAAGAAGGCAAGTCTGAGGGAGCTAGCACATGCTGGTTTAGCTAAGAAATACCAGCCATCCTGCATCCCCACCCCTCGCTTTCCCTCACTTTGTCCTCATAGCCGGCAGTCAAATACCTAAATACCAGTTTGTCACAATACAAGACTGGTCAGCATGGTGCAGCCCCAGCTACAAACTGCTGTCCTGTATGATTCCTTTTCTCTCTCACTTCCCTACTTCCTTTCTTTACACAGCTGAGCCTGTACAAGCACTGCCCATAAACAACTTGTGTCTTCCCTACAGGCAAGGGCCCCACTGCTGTGCCTCAGGATCAGCCACTTGCCCCAACATCAGCTGTATGAAATGCTTCCACCACTTCAGGCACAAGCTTGTTAAGCACCTCGCAAGGAAAACATCCCTTTTGTATTCTTGTATTTCACCAACTCATATAGCAGCATTTAAAGTCAGTAGTTTCTTTTTCTTCCTTTTGCATCTGATCAAGCACATTTAGGAACATATGCCACCTGTGCTCTGCATGTGTAACTCCCACTCATGCTGAATTCTAATAATATTAGCAATAATAATAAATAACAATTTATTACTTATGTGCTGCGAGGACCAGAAGGCTTCAAGACACATTATAAAATATACACAAATACGGGGAATATAAAAGTAAACTTACCCTCAGGTACACAAACCTCTAGGTTTAAAAAATATACAAATACAGACAGCACTGCCTGAAACCAAAAATGAGCCAAACAATCCCTGATAGACTAAAATTTAAATTCTCAGCTAGGTCTCTCCCTGCACAAGCAGCTCAAACAGTCTGAAGAGTCTAGTAGCATTTGTAGAGTTAAGATTCAGCCTCTTAAATTGTTTCACTTGGACCAATTAATTGCAAAAACCCATCACCCCTTGTGTGTTGCTTTACAAGTAAGGAAGGAATTAGTGAGGGATTTTACATCCTGCTCTCCTTCACATTCTATTCTACTTTACCAGGACGGCAAATATTCAGCTAGGAAAAATGCAGCAGTACTAGTTTTGTTTAAAGCTACACTGCAGAGTCCTCATGCACTTTAAAACAACTAACCTGACAGACATCTGTGGCAAAAATACCCGAACCATGTCAGCTACACACAGATTTACGTTGAAATTATTATAATACAATTGCACCTTTTGGCATACTTGTTTGGAAAACCTGTAACTGTAAACTGGATGCTTGTAAGGGCAGTGGCAAGACAAGATGTTCAGGGAGTGCAACTAGAGGCATTCAAATGGTACTTTCAAACTCTCAGGAGAAAATTGCATGGATTTAGCTAAGTTGCCAGAAGGAGCCTTCCTGCAAATGAAAATCAGGTTCTTATTTTCCCCTAGCATTTCACATGAGCTTAGCCTGTTTTCAACCAACAGAACCCCTAAAATTTGCAGCATAAAAGCAATTTTGCAGTATTAAAAAAACCCCAAAAAACAAAAGCTTAAACAAAATTCTAATTATGAGAGGTGCTTTTTTTTAAGTCTTACCAAAACATACTTATAAATTTTAATTTACTTTAGAGTTTCTTCCTGTCCGAAAAGTCTGCAAGTTTTACTTTCGCTTCCAACGTATTTTGTTTTTTCTTCAGAGTTGGGTTAACTTTTCCATCCACTAAAGTTAAACACAGCTTTTCCAGTGGTAGAATATTTAACTTTGCTGAGTTGAAAAAAACCTTGCATTATACATAGTAAGTGTAATGGAACAAACAAAGCCTGAAAGACTTTGAAGATTAATAAAAATTCAGAGCCTTGGAAAATACAGTACAGGGAAAATGTAATTACACAAATAAATGCTGGTAAATAAGGCAAAATTTGAAAAAGCTTTCATTGGAAGGCTGAAAGCTTTTCATATTCACTCAAAAGTTGGTCTACAAAATAAGTCAACTGTCAATTTTGTTTCTACCTTATATACCGTATATATCCATATATATATATATATATATATGTATTCTGGAACATCAAGATGAGAAGACTAGGCCTCAGATTCAAATACTTAAAAAAACCCAAAAACCTACAAGGAGTTTGATGTTTTGCATGCATGTTTTGCAAGCAATAACGTCACTTTTACTTCAAATATAGAAATATCCAATGTGAACTTTCCTATACACCAATATTTATTTCATACTTGAATTCTGCAGAAAGCATACTAACCTGTCACTGGTGGTGATCTTTTTTACATTTACTGTCTGAAATTGCATTAGCAATTAGAATTCCATATGACAAGAAATTCTCTACCCACATCTGAGCTACTCCCAGTATCAGAGTCTATATTAAAGCAGCACAATTAGAAAAATGTTTTCTAAATATTGCATTAGGATACGCAGGCCCTCACAAAACCTGTGATTAGATATGAAAGGTTGCAGCACAGAAAATACTTCATCTAATAGAAGGAATCTAACATTTTTTTTACTGGTTTCTTCAGGTAAATACACACTCATCACAGTCCTTCACAATGAATCTCATGTATTTTTTTCTATACACTGCAGAACTGTTTCTTTTTTCTTTATTACATTCTATAATTTTACTTTATTCAAATCTGCAAACTTGTATCTGTGGAATGTGAAGGTTTTGTAATTTCATAAAGGCTTTTTTTTACTTATAGGTCAACTTCAATTTTGTTGTACAATGACATATTAGCACATTTGAGATTTCCACCACATCAATAATAAAATATTTTTTATCATGTGAGGGTTTCCCAGTTTTCAGATAATCAAGTTTCTTTTTCTTCTTTTTCAGCCTAAGGACAAAGCAACTACCCACATGGACATGTACCTTACAAGTCTTTGTGTATCCTAAGTTTAGTGTAACTGCAAAGAATCAAGGGTTATTTGATTTTTATTACAAATATATTTAATTTAGAAAACTAAGTTTGCAATTTTCTATACTAGTTAAAGAGTATTATTTGATAGCTTATATAGATCTTTACTACAACTTAAGAAGGTCAATCTTCCAGAACCTATTTCTTGTATAAACTTATATGACTGCATTAACACAACACAAATATAACGTCAAAAATACAATGATTAAATAATTTTTAAATACTTATATTCACAATGAATTAGGATAGCTCAGAACCCAAATGACTTCAGCAAAGAACATTAACGTAGAATACTAGATGTGATGTCCTTGTTTAAGCCAATTGTTTACAATAATTTTGCCATGTGAAGGCATATAAGATTATCTGAATTATCCTTACCACTATAATAAAATTTTAAAGAAAATAATTCAACTGTTATACAACAAGTAAACAGGATGTTTTTCAAAGGGCAACAGAAAGACTACTAAACCATCTTGAAGTTGTCATCAGTTGAAACTGTTCTGGCAATATTCTACAGACTGTACACTGGTGTAAAACACAGCACTGTTGCATATCACTTACCTACTCCAAGTTCTAAAATAATACAGGCCTTAGTTAAATCTATCATCGTAGAAAGTGATCCCAAATTTTCCTCTCTTCCATTCTCCTGCTTTACGCTGCCAACCCTATTGCCAACACAAATAGTTCAAGATAGCCATAATTCCCCTGAGAATTCCCAAATTAAATGTACATCATACTTAAGTACAATTGTAAAATAAAGGCAGACTAATGCAATGTGAAAATGGAGTACTTCAATGTAGTGTTCAAATTCCACTCAATTTGTAGTAGCACTACAAAGAGCAAATGGATGAATAAAAAAGGGTGACACTATTACATTTTTATTACTGCATCAACAGCACTGTACATTACTGTTCCCCAGACGTGTTTACAGCCCAAGAGTGAAAAAAAATGCTCTGAAACACTTAAAAGGCTCTCCTACATATCTTGTTACCTTTTCTCCCAAATACCTTAAGTATCATAAGAGACACCTCATCTTGTTATTCCTGAAAAAGCAATCCCTTTCTATGTAAACTGGTAAGTTCTCCATTGACTGTATTCTCTGCTATAGTAAGACCACAGAGATATTCAAATATGATGACTGATTACTACTGGTAATAATACATAGTAATATTTTACACTTCTGGAATATTTTCACTCAAAAGCCATAAAACACTTGCGTATCAGGCTAACTTTACAGATGATGAAAAAGGAAATCATAAGGTGACATTTATTTTACTAAGGGAAATCCTGTAAAAGTCATAGTTATATTCCATAGAGCGTAGAATGTGTTTTCACCTTTGTGTCCTGTTTGTGCTAAGTGTAACCCATACAGTTAGAAACAAAACTTGCTCAATTTCAGGTAATACACCAATGGTACAGTTTGTTATTCCTTAATTCTGAATCTCTTGGCCTCTAGTATTTTCTGGTCTTTTTATTTCCTAAATCCAAATTGGGCACAAATCACCAAAAATTTTCAGCTGTACTTTGTTAAACTGATACCTTTTTTGTTGCCTACTACTGTATCTCATAGAACTTAATAACTAATAAACTAAATAAATAAATAAATTATAAGTCTAACAACTCAAGTTTCTAGTCCTGTTGATAACATGGCTCTCTGAAAGACAAAGGAACAAAGACAAGGAACCAAGTTCTGATCACTTATTTGAATTTAATCAAACTAAATCTAAAGGTGCTTTCTGCAAAAAAATTTACAGCATTTACTGGCAAAAAAATATCTGCTGGGAACAGAGAACATATCTATTTTTTGTAGAACTCAATCTGCCAGGCAATGTATAAAAAGTTCACACAGGCATCCTGCTATTTCTTTTAAGAGAATAATAAATATGTAACATCAGGCAGATTTGTATATGAGCAAAATCTGTTCCTCTCTAGCTTTGGCTGCCCTGAATCAAGTCATAGGAATACCCAGGTTAACATTCTGTTATTCAAAATGGGACCATTAATTTTATTACAATTAATCATAAAACACCACACTTGAGACTGCTTCCAAAAATCTGGCCTTGCTTTTTGTCTCTGTAACTACCCTGTGCTGCCTGTCAGGGAGACCTTAAGATTATAAAGTACAAAATCAGAAAACCATAAATTTGTTAATACAAGTGCACTAGTATCTTGGTTTACTCTATTTTCTTTGAGGAATAAGGTTTCCAGAGAAACTGCACAATGAAAACTAGAAGCTATTTAGACCAGCACATCCCTTATTTAAGGAGGTACACTTAAAACTCGAAGTTATACTTTTCTGCTAATTATTACACACATCCAAACACAAAAAGTTGATTTGGTCTTCTTTTGGCACCCACAGGCTCCACTTTATTCCAGGAGACAAATTCTATTTAATTTTGCCTCCTCTCCCAACAACAGTAAGAAATCCGAGAGAAACTGAAGAACAAAATGGAATTGCAACTGTTAAATAAGTTGGTGCAATGGATTCCTCAACAAATGTGTATTTACAAAGTGATTGCAGTGTATGCCAGATAACCAAGTACTGTCACTTTTAATCTAGCTACTTCAAGTACCTACAGAACTATGAAAGGAAAATTTCTGAGGGATTTACATAAGACAACAAACCTGTTGCAAAGAATCATATTTGCTGGCATAATTTCCGGCCTAACTTAAATTTCAGCTATGAAGCTCAACAATGAATTTATGAGATGTGGCATAGGACAATGCTGTCCTGCAGTATACTACTATTAAAGCACAAAATTGTGAATCTGAGTTAAACAAAGGCAGCTATACAAGAAATTTTAGGCCCATTTCTTGAAATATCCCATCTGAATCCAATTCTTTGCTGTTTTCACAGGAATTAAACTCAGGGCTTGGTTTGTGTTTTGAGTTTACATGAAAGCAATACGTAGTTTTGAACTAGCCTGAATATTCAGTTCCATCTGCTGGGCCCACCAACTGATTTTGGCAACTCTTTACCTCTTCATACCTTGGTTTTCCACTCCGTACATGACACACTGCCAGCTTTTCTGTGTGGGCTTTGGAATACACAGGTACTAGGCAGGTGTCTTTAACATGTTTTGAATAAGCAGGGTAAATACCTACCACCTCTACATACAAGAACAAAGGCTGAAGTGGAGATATTACTATTAGTAACAACAGTCAGGAGCATCTTGAGTGTAATGTCAAAACATACTGCCTGTGCATTGCTTCATAAACCAGAAAAATATTCCACTGACACTGAGGTGTTTTAGGGAATGTTGCTACCACATCTGCAACTGAAAAAAAAAAAAAAGTCATCAGAATGACAGCAGCTAAAAGAAGTCATTGGTTGAACTTGATTTCTTTCCTAATTCAAGGACAGGAGAGATTAAGAATGAACATTGGCATCCAAAACACTACTTAGATATGAACATCCAAAATACTTTGGATGGACAGGGACATTACATTTGTATTAAACAACTTCCTCATAATGCTCAACTTCCCTGAACGGTGTGAGGGCTCAAAGTCTACTGCTCAAATCGTTCCATACACTCATAGTGTTTTACTGTCCTGTGTTTTAGAGTCCAAACTACTAGATTTTCATAATTCAGTTCAAAAGTCTATTCTCTGCAGATAATTGTAAATCATTTCCCACAGCAGCTCTACAAAACCAGCTACTTAAAACTCCAAGAGATTTATGGATGCTGAAACTGGAACAAACATCCCTTTGCAAACGGACAGATGAAAAAAATTTCAAACTGCTTTTCAGATTAAAGTCATAAACTGACTTTTCTCAAAAACTGGTAGCAGTTTTTGGAAGCAGAAAGAACTTCTACGTGCTTCTGTGATGTCAAAGATGAAATCTCTGTTTGTGGAGGTACAATCTGTAGCAAGAACAAACGTCTGCCAAGACTCTGGCATTGATGATATTTTGTCTAGACAGCCTTAGAATGTGACTGACACAGGAACAGTGCACATGGCTGAGCAAACTGAAACTTATGGAAGAGCTTTTCAAGACTTAGTCAAGACACAGGATTTTGGAATGTGCCTAACATCCTCCAACCATGCTTCCTGGTATCCTCCTCAGGAATCTCACTGGTTTTGGTTTGACAAGTCCCCTAGTTGTCTCAGGGAACAGAAAGATAGATTTGCTTACATAAGATGCTGGCAGGGCCATTTGGATGTAAGCAAATATCGTCAGCAAGTTGAGAGCTCTGCATGCTGGCTAGCCACTGAGAAAGGTGTTCAAGCCACTGAATTGTGTGTTATTTTGAGGACTGTAAGAAATTGCTAAACCTTTTCTCATCTACTGGGCTTGACTGTGAGAAACACATGAGAACCATTAGCTAAAGGACAGAAATTACTAGCTGCAGTTAATAACTATTCTAGATATTTTAGAAAGCACTACATATTTACCTTGACCTTTTGAGCCCTGACAGAAGTAGCCTGAACCATGTACATGCTTTGATGGAAAGGTCCA
Source organism: Sturnus vulgaris (assembly GCF_052056855.1). Taxonomy (NCBI): domain Eukaryota; kingdom Metazoa; phylum Chordata; class Aves; order Passeriformes; family Sturnidae; genus Sturnus; species Sturnus vulgaris. Next base: position 53,855,743 of record NC_142245.1, on the reverse strand, counting down.
TGTGAACTTACCATAGACAAGGCTATAATTTTTGGGAAATGATGACTATCATTTACAGTTAAATTTTCACTATATGACAGCCTTGGTTGACTTAGTCCTCAAGTAACTGTCAGGGCTAAGAGAAAAGAGAAGAAGGTGAATGAGGCTCAAAACGATTAACGGCTTTTAGCTTTAGCTGGTTCACTTCCAGTTCAACTGTCACTAAAGTCAACAGCTACCCCCCTAACTTACTGGGATTATATTATAACTTCTATTAACCAATATTACAGAGAGTACCGTTCAGCAACCCAAAAGGAAAAAAAAAAATTAATAGATTCTAGTTTGTCCTCCAGAGAAACATCAAGCCTTAAGACACCAATTTACAGTTGCAGCAAAAGCATTAGTTACTGCTGTGGATCCTCAGAGCACCAAGAAATTTTTGCACCTACAAAAAAGAAATATCCTGGTGAAGTGAAAAATACAGTAGATGCTTCTTCTCTGCAAATAAAATTGGACCTCAATGAACCTTAATCCTGATACAGAAATTTGCACACTTGGCTACTAGTGTTTGAGTTTGGTCTCCAAGCCCACAAACCTACTGAGTCAGTACCATGCGTGTAGGCAATAGCAGCAATACTTGTGAATCCACAATGAAGTTCTGAGAGAGGTGTTATCACTGGGAGGCACTGAAATACCTGCATTTTGGGACTTTTCAGTAACTGAGTTGGAACCGCAAAATTTCTCACCTAATTACACTGTGTATTCAAAGAAAAAAAAAGTATTTTGATCTAGGTACTAGGTGGCTAGATTGGCTATCATATTTCTGAACCAGAAATGAAGTTTCTCCTCCCATCTCCTCTCTCCCTCTGCCCCCTTCTCCTCCCACCTGCACTAAGGGAACACTTGCGAAGGCAGCAAGCCTAGGAAGCGGATTAAAAATAGCCCTGACTAGCACCTGGTGTTATCCAGCAGGCCAGCATGCTGGTGACTCTTCCAGATCTGGACCCTTGTGAAGAAGTATGATGAAATGACATGTCTTTTATTTCATACACTCGTTTATGGATTTGCAATCAAAACGAGCTGGATGTGGCAAGTTGGGAGTTGCCTGGCACTTTTTGCATCACTGATAGATACACTTGCACCTGTCACGGGTGGATTCCTCGAAAGGGCCAAAGGGAGCAAGTCATTTATTTTATTTTGACAGCACACGGGAGCCAGATGCTGGGCCAGCAGGTTCTGGTGTTCACTGTCGGCCATTAGAAAAGGCGATACACATCATCAGCACCGGGGTGGGTGACAGGCCGTCAGGCGCACTTCCCCACGGCCGCTTACGCGCAGCAGCCGCTCGGCTTTGTCCGTGCCTCTCTCCGTTCGAACCACCCGGCTGCGCCGTGTCCGGCGGGCTCCTCTCACGGCCGGCCCTGCAGCCCCAACATGTCGCCGCCCCGCTTTAAGGTCACCGCATGGCGAAGCCGTCGAGCGCCGGGGCCCGCGATGCGCCCGGGCCGCGGCCGCTCCACCGGCGGCCCGAGGGAGGGGGCAGGGCCACGGCCGCCGCCGGAGGCACTTACCAGGTCTATGAAGGTCAGAAATTTCCAGCTGCCTCCATAGGTCTGATGCGCGGGCATGTCAATGGCCTTGTAATTGCACAGGATGGAGCAATAGGACAGGAGGATGGCGGCGTGCAGCACCTGGCTGGGCACCAGCGCCATGTTTGCGGCGCGGGGTGCGCTTCCGTGTGCCTGTGTCTGTGTCCGTGTCCCAGTGCCCCGTGTGTGTGTTGCCGTGTGTCCCGGTCTGTGTGTCTGTGTGTGTGTGTGTGTGTGTGTGTGTGTGTGTGTGTGTGTGTGTGTGTGTGTGTGTGTGTGTATGTGTGTGTATCCCTGGGTGTGTGTGCGCGCCGTGCGGGCGGGACTCCCAGAGCCTCCGCGGCCCCGGCCGGGGCGGAGCGCAGGGCCCGCGCGGGGCGGCGGCGGCGGCCGGGCGGGCTCCCAAGCCTCAGCTCCGCAGCCGGGCCGGGCCGGAGGAGGCCGGGCCGTTCCCGAGGGAGCGGAGGGACGGCAGTGTTAGCGCGAGTTAATTGCATAACCCAGCTGCTTTCAAGCGAGAACTGCAATGACTCAGCAATTACGGGTCGCAAGTGCCTTACTCGGAGGAACGCTGTGGCTCGTACGTGCCCCGGGGCCGGCGACCCCCCCGCAGCCGGCGCTGCCAATGGGCCGGCGGAGCAGGTGCCTCCGCCCCGGCAGCGGGAGCGCGGCTCTGGCCGAGCGCCCTGTGTGCCGCTCCAGGGCTGCCCTTCGTGTGTCCGTACCCCACGTGTGTCCGTAACCCACGTGTGTCCGTACAGCGGCCCCGCCGGGCAGAGCGTTTGTTTTGCGCTATGCGTTCCTGAGCCACCTTCGGGTTTCTCAGTGTTTCCACTTGTCCCACACATACGTTTGCTAGAAGTGGGCTCTCCAATGCCTACAAGCGCTGTATGATGGGACCCTCCCGAGACTTGGGTTGAAATGAAGTACCAGCATTATAAGGCATGATGCCCTGGGGCATCATACCGGGAGAGTGGAGCGTGCCTCTGACAAGGAAAGGTTCAGGGAGCTGGGCCTGTTCAGCCTCGAGAAGTGATGACTGAGAGGGGACCTCATCAGTGTCTGTGAGTATCTTCAGAGAGGGTGTCAAGAGGATGGATTCAGGCTCTGTTCAGTGGTGCAGTGGTGTACAGCAATAAGACAAGAGGCAACAGACAGAAACTGATGTACAGGAAGTTAGTTCCACCTAATGTGAGGAAGAACTTCTTTACTGTGTGGGTGACCGTGCACTGGAACAGGTTGCCCAGACAGGCTGTGGAGTCTCCCTGACTGGAGACGTTTGAGAACCGTCTGGACACAATGCTGTGCCATGTACTCTAGGATGACCCTGCTTAAGCAGGGAGGCTGGAGCAGATGATTCACTGTAGTCCCTTCTAATCCAATTTATTCTGTGATTTTGTCCTGTCAACAGAGGTTTGATCACCACAGGGATCCTTGATAACTGGGAGAAGTCAAGGGGGGCTCATGTTTGGACTCCTACACCTTAAAAAAGAAAGCTCTTAAGGTGTTTGATTGCAGGGTAACTATTAAGTTGCTTCACCATCTGGAGAAGTTATTTTAAAGGGGAAAAAACCCACGAGCAGCGATGTCTGAGCTTGGATAGACAAATCACTTCTATAAACACCATTTCCATACGTCTGTCTTATGAAATAAATATTTGAACAATAAAGTGCTTTATCATAGTTAAACTACTGGAAGGCAAAAAGAATCAATGATTGTGCAATGCATTCCCTGCTTCTATTCCACTTAGTAAAGTCAAAACCTTTTCATCTAATATCAGCTGTGCTCAAGTTCTGCAAAAATGAAGGGCTTTTAGGAGAACACATGCCAGCAGCTATCCTCAATTAATTTGGCACTGTTCAAGGTCTCTGCTTATGCAGAGGAGTTGTATGTCATATATATGCATGTGTAAAGGATCCTCTAGAAGCATGAAGCATGAATTTAGCACCAGATGCTTTAGACAATCTTATCCATCAGTTCACGGAGCCAGCAAGCACAATGGGCAATTGCACCCTTGTTGTTTGTGGCACGTGTTTTATCTTGCAGTCTCAAGATGCAGTGTAAGAGTCATCTGAGTGTGATGTAATGGTCTACAATACAACAGGAGACCAGACTAGTAACATCATCAGTGTGACCTAGCAGAAGGGAATCTGTAAAGCATCATAGTTGCTGGTGAAGACCTGATGTCTGTTCTGTACATTCAGGAGATCTCACTTCTCTGGACCTGAGAATATTCATTAGTGGCTGAGGTGCATTAAGTGAAACCCTGGAGCACATCTTCTGGTTTGGTTTTATTCAAGAGGAGTCCAGCTTGCTTTCTGAAACCGACAAGTTGCAAAAGCTCTCAAAGGAAAGTGTGCAGAACTCTACAGCACAACTGATTACATATCCATGCACACCCTCGTGTTTTGTGATCAGCCTCTTGACAGCAAGAGTTTGGAGCTGTCTAAGCCTTAGGCAGTCCATTCCCTACTTTTCTCCTGCACCACCTCCTGCAGTATGCAGGAACTCCTTTGGTCACCTCTTTGTCAATAATAAGGCACTGCAAACACTTACACTCACTGAACATAACTTGATAGCTGCCTTTAGCAGTTTGCATTTTAGTTGTGTGTAGTTTAAACAGTTGCCAAGGGTACAGCACCCTCAAAACTTTTTTAAAACTGAAAAAATCACGCAGGCATTTAAGAGTCCCATTTGAACATTTTTCAGTTTTACTCTCCACTCTTCTATAGACATCTCAGCAAGACTCATAGAAAATCTTAACCTCATTAGAAAAGCTTTCACGCAGCTTTGTAAGTCAAGGTGAAAGTCTAAGTGAAGCAGAATGTTGTACATTATAATACTCTTATTCCCTATTTTTTTTCTTTAAGTGAAGAAAATCTCAAGGCAGGCTAAGTATCATGCCACGCCCAGCCAAGCTTCTTCCTGGTCAAAATCTCTTCTTCTTTATGCATTTCTAATTCCTACGTTTCAAAGGAAGCCTAAGTCCATTGTGGGTAGGTTCTTTGAGCCTGTGTCCTTTCTAAAATAGCATCTGTTGAATCTTTGTAAAGTATTCTAATACGAACTAGATTAGATTGGAGGCTGCCATTAGCCTGTATGTGCTACTGTGGACTTCGTACTCTGTTTATTAAGAGACCAGCAGCAAAGTCTTTTGTGACTGTCGTTGAAGTTGGTCTGCAATGGATTTTATTTTCCTTTGGATTTAGTCTTAAATATTTTTCGACAAAGTGAAATTTAGAAGTTTACTGCTTTGCCCTTTACATTGCTGTATGAATGCAACTGTTTTGTACTTTGGTAAAATGTTTACATTGCAGGTTTTGGATTAAATGCTTAAATCATAGTTAGGTAGACTTTAACCATGTAAAATCATATATTCAGGGCTACCCTGTCATTTTTAAGATCCCAGTGTTTAAACTCTCATTTGTATGTAAATTGTGAAAGATTCAATTTTCATAAGCCACATACTGTAAATTTACTTGAAAGTAGGATTTTGACGCAGGTCATAGTTGTCATTCAGTTGAGATGAGAGATGGCATTAGAAAGGAGAAATAGTTAAAAGTGCTGGTGTGCCTGGGATGGGAGATGTTAGTGAGGGCTGTCTACTACAGGAGAGGAAGCAAGATGCCTAAAAATCTATCAGTGAACTGAATGGAAAAAAAAAAAAAAGCTGGGGGGGTTCCCATCCAATGATATAAAATGAGTAGCACAGTGTTCTTGCTACTTGGCACCTTGACAGAATAAAGTGTAACATGTGGGAGTCCAACTTTTTGATCTTTTCTAGGTAGGCTAACAGATAAGAATGCTAAAGGAATTTTTGGTGGATTGGTTTTGTTGTTTTTGGTTTTTTTCCTTTTTTTGTGGGGAGGGGGGAGTTTGTAGTGTTTGGTTTTGTTTTTTGCTTTGCTTGGGGTTTTTAAAATGGCTTTGGGTTTTGCTTGTTTTGCATTTTTTGGAACAAATGACATTTGATTTTCTGAACAGCATCTTATTTTGTGAATATCAAAAGATATTGGTGAATTATCTGTGAGAGAGATTTTGAGACCCACAGTGTGTCTTTCCTTAATTGCTTTAAATGCAGATTAGTTGTCTACAGGGAATTACGCCACAGACACTTCCCTCCAAAGCACTGATAACAATAATGATGATAATAATAATAAAAAATAAATAGTTGTAGGAAACTGGTAATACTGCCTCAACCCAATGTGCTCATGGCGATGCACCTGATACTGCAATTTCTAATATCTGAGGCATAGAGTACCTACTGTGCCAAGGTAAGTACTTGGATGTGTGGGAGTGTGACTCTCACATAAGCAGACGTGCAAAAATTAAGCTTTCTTGCAAGGAACATAAGCAAAATTACTGAAACATCGCAAGTTAAAAATCAACAGGACATTGTTGAAAAGCCTTCTCAGTGCCTAGGGGAAGAGTTTTTAGAAATGCTCTCAGTTAATATGTATGTGTTTAATATGTAGCTCTTCATTCGAATGAAGTACTACTTGGGTAGGAAATGGCCTCACGTATCAGGAGAGGATTCAACTCAAAATGTTTGGTAAAGACAGAAGCTGGAACTAGGCTTGTTGTTAAAAGTCCTAATAAAGTACTTAGGCAACTTTTGATTTCTTCATTTACTTTGAACAGGTATAAATTATCTATATAATAAAGATTGAAGGATGGAAGGAAAAAGATAATAAAAATTTAAAGACCGTGTTCATACCTGGTATAAAGAGCAAAGTTCTGGAGCTACTTAGTTTTCCGATGATTGATTATTGCCAATTTACCTTCACATTTAAGTTTAAGCATTACAATGAAGTTATTAATTTTGCATATTTTTTACTGCATATTGTACTATATATCTATCTATATGTATTTAACAATGGGAAAAAAGCTGGAGCAGAGGTGACCAGGAAATTAGTGAAACAAAGCTTGAGGCAGATGGAAATTGAGTTATCCTCTCTGCAAGTTAAACTTGGTTTCATCCTGAAAAAATGTGAAAATGTTCTTGCTATAAGGATGAAATGAGTGAAAAAAATCACTATGTTCATCTTCCCTCTTAAATAATACTGCCCTAAAGGAATGACTTTTATAAAGAAAAAGCCTTATTGTACAGATCAGGAATTTTGAATATGTAAATGATGCAGCAACTGTGTAAGCAGATTAACTTTTCTCCACATTTGGATCAGATAGTTTGCGTATAACAAAGCTGTTTCTCAGTTGGGATTTAATATCTCAGTTTCATATACTTTCTGTTGAGTACATTGGACAGTGTTAGGGCAGAAAGGGAAGGCAGGCACCAGGCCCTGAGACACAGAAGTGCGCTACTGACTGGAAGTATTCCACCTTCCCACAGATCATAGGACCCTCTGTAAATGAGAGCAAATCTTCTTCTGTAGCATGCAGTCTCACAGTGGCTTTTGGGAAACAGTTTAGGAACATGCAGCGTGCAGTTATAAATTATCTGCTGTCCTGTTTCAAGAGCTTATCCCTTACACTACATCTAGCTATTGTCAAGTTCTTGGAATGAGCTGGTTATTAGCACCATGCTCTAACAATTGAGCCAATCTTGGGGTCAAAAGAGTCACAGACTGATCTGAGCTGGAAGGGATCCACAAGGATCATCAAGTCCAGCTCTTAAACTAAATGTCTCATACAGGGGTTGAATCCACAACCTTGGTGTTTATTAACCTTGGTGGATATGTGTTGTTGTTTATGAATATCAGTGAACAGTAAAAAATCAGAACTGTTTGCCATGGGGAAATATGAGTCAGCTTCTTATTCATTAAAAATGTACAAATGAAGACAAACCAATTTTCCACAAATAATTGTAAAGCCAGAAAAATTAACCCTGTGTGGAACTGCACAGTAAGGATCTGCCTTCTCTTATTTTGATAGAAGACAATCCTGGCATAAGAATTTTTACTAGTTACCATTGAAACACATGAAATCCCATCTGAACATAAGAAAATGCTGTTTACTCTCAGAATGGTTGCACATGGGAACAGTTGCCCAGGTAGACTGTGGATTCTACATCTGTGGCAGTATTCAAAACTCATCTAGACATGGTCCTGAGCAAGCTGCTGTAGTTGACCCCACTTGACCAGGGGGAATTCAACAATATGTTCTCAGGTCCCTTCCAACCTCAACAAGTTGATGTGATGTGTTAGTGTAACTGGAGATACATTTACATTTAGTGACTAACACATGGCTCACCAAGCCTGCCTGAACTTCCTAGATTAAAAAGTTGTTCATTTGTGATTTTAACAATTAAATTGATAACGTTAATGATTAATTTAAATTCTTAGATTTAACAATTAACAATAAATTAAATTGTTGATTGTTAAAATAATTTCTATGATGGCTTAAATCCCCTAAGTACATCACCATGCTACCTCCTCTGAACACCTGGGCAAAGGAGTTAGGATAAGAAGGAGTGGTGCGCTACACCATTTCTGTAGCACTGCTTCCATAAAAAAGCTTGTTCTGGAGACTTAACATGTGTATTTTATTAAGTGAATTGGAACAAATCTCTACCCTGAAATTTCCCATCAGAAATTGTAGAATTATTTATTTGCATTGTGTCTGTACCCCAAACTCTTGCCCATAGTTCTGGATTAGTAAAACTTTATGTCTTGTGCCCTGACTAAAAGTTCATCTCAGTAAAAGCTGTTTCTTAATTTATTTTGAAATTATAAATATGTAACTGTACTTCATCCAGTTACATCCCGGACTTCTGAGGAAACATGAAATACTAAAAAATACAGAATTTTCTTCAACAAACAATGTATTTTTTTCTGTGACAACCAACTCATAGGCAGCACTGGAAAATAGATTAAACATAAAATATCTCCTATTATGAATGACTAAATTTTCTGGTTCAGCTGCAGTAAGACTTAGCTGAGCAAGAGAGAGCAGCAATACACATCTAATACAATAGCCAGGGCAGAGAGAGCACATTTCATTCAGTAGCAGAGACAGCACTGGCTATCAAGGACAGGAGTGACTGAATATCCATCTGACAGATTTGGCATGGCCAGTTTTTTCAACTAGTTTTGCTTTGATACTTTCACAGAAGCTTGTATTGTGTTTGGGCTGCCAAGCAAACCTGGAGGTGCCTCCCATCATCTGCTAGCCCCCCTGCAGGGAGTGCTGATCGTTGCCAATTCCTCCTCTCTTGGTAGGAGTGACTCTCAGCAGAATGCCACACTTCTGGCTTTTTGCTGTCTGCCAGACAATACAGCAGCAACCAAGCTCTCTCTGTCACCAGCTGGAAGCTCTTTTTCTATCTAATTTTTTATTCTAGTGCTCATCCTCAAAATGTCTTTCATACAACTTGTGGAAACTGTAATTTTTCAGTGTGTGTCCTTCCCATTGATACAATCTGCTGCTGAAGGCTTACATTTCTCTGGGCTAACAATGGCAGGGGGTCTCCATCGTACTGTGATGATATTGCACTACAGATGGCTCCATAGGATGGTTTTCCTGGATACTGATGCTTTTTTTGTTTTGTTTTTTCTTGTCTGCGTATCAAAAACGTTTCACATTCTGGAAAATAAGAACGTGAACAAGAAATCTTTGTGTAAGGTATCTTCATGCCTCTGGAGAATCCGGGTTTTTTTCTGCCTTTTTCATTCAGTCTGTGGCTATGCTGATGGATTAAACTCCTACCCTGTTCACTAATTTACACTCTTACAGCCTGCTTTCAAATCGTGTTCCTAGCCATACAAAACCACCGTGGAAATAGTAGACAGAAAACTATTTCTGTAATTTCCTCACCTGCTAATCTGCCATGTGTCTGTATCTCCATAACTAAAAGCCTCTCTTAAAATCAGCTTGGAAAAAAAATACAATAGAAACCTCAAAATGTAAGTAAAAAGGGAAGGAAACACATTGATGTGACACAAAAAGCAAATTACAAACTGGGTTTAGAGAAACAACCATGAATAACTTTCTCCACTGTTTGTTCAGCTTTGTATGTTTTTATAGTCTGATGGTCATTTGAGATTAATTGCAGAGGATGGAAAGATAATATGTGTTAAAGGAGAAAACGAAGGGAGAAGCAGGAGGTTGAAACCAACCTGCAGAAAGAAACCAGTTACGCACTTTTGCATATTTGAGCTCTTAGGTAAATCCCTGCAAATGGGAATAAATGAACACACTGAAATTACTTCAGACTTTCTTACAAATACCTGTTTCCGTGTTATGATTGCTACCCACTTGCTAAAACAAAAATCAAACCAGTTTAAAACTATTCAAGCTAAATCATGGGAATTTCTCTACAGGTGAACGAGATAATCAAAATCCTTGTTTTCCTGGATCACAGCAGTGTTGCACAATATTCATAACCACTGCAGAGGACACACTGTAAAAAGGGATGTTTGCAATGAAAAACTAGTACTTAATATCCATGGGAAAAGTTCGGCTGCCAGAGCTCCTACCCACGAATCTCAGATTCACTAACTGAATGGACTAGCCACAAGTCACTTTGGCTTTTTTTTCTGTTTGTAGAAGGAACACAATTGTGTACACTTCACAGATGCATCATAAAGAGACAGTAGTTTAAGCAGATGTGGAGCAGCATAACTATAAGGCTTGGCAGTATGGTTACTAGCTAATAAAATGAAGTTGAATGAACCAGAAGAGGCTGAATTAGGATGTCTTTTGCTGAAAGTAACCCTGGAGACTGCAAATATGATAATTATGATACCTTTGAAAGCCTTTAGGTGCCTTTTTGGAGTATATTAACTGGTAAATCTGACTAGTTTTGCTAGTAATATACAACTGCTAGGTATAATTGAAAATGCAAAGGACTGCACTTTTTTTACCAAAATATTCATGTGAATGAGGGTGGAAGAAATCCTGTTTATGAACATTTTTCAAAAAATATAATCCATTCTCAAGCATCTTCAAGCCTTGCATGAACTTATGCAGCCACTGGCCTAGCAGCTTTATAATTTATGAACAGCCCAGATGGCACACTGATTCAGAACACAATCTAAATCTTTGTAATACTCCATTTAATTTTGGCTGATTTAGATTAATCACAAAACCGTCCTCTATGTTTTCTAAGCAAGTCAAGGTTTGAGAGAGTTTTTCACTTTGGTTTTGTTTGTTATTGGCATCTTAATATAACATATAGTCTTATCAGAGTAAATTATATCATTAATATTTCCAGAAATGATTGGAGATAGGGATTTTTAAAATTTCAGACATTTTGATGGCAGCTGGGGAAATTTTATGTTTTTCATTTTGTTACAGAAAACATATCCAAGTGTGTCTAATCTCCTTGTAAGGGATTCACTGCAGAACAGCAGTGCTTATGAGAGAACTGACCAGCTATGATGCATTCACACAAAAGAAGTACACAAGTTCCTTTCAGGGCCAGCATACCTTGTTAAAAACCTTACCAACTGCAAGATATAATGATTTGTCCCTTGGAAATGCCTGGTCAATAGTGAGGCTAGGGTGTAATGCAGGTGAATGCAAATGGTTGACATTTAGCATTAGTATAAATTTTAAATTGTTACCTAAGTCTCTAGGAACTAAATTCTCTTAATGTAAAAGTCATATTTTTAAGATGCTTAATATAGTGGGAACACTTAAGGGTTTCTTTTGCAATTGTTTGATATCATTCTTTTGTCCCTCATTAATAAATTAACATGCCTAAAAAACCTTGTACTACTTTCATTAGAATTATCTCTAAGGTTTCCTGATTCAACTAACCATCTAAATTTTTTGCCCAGTTTCAACACCATCAGTGGGTCTCAGGTGAAAATTTGGCACTTCTTCTTCTGAATGTAATGATACAGCTTCCACTGATAATGAGACATTATTAGGTCTGAGCTCATGTAACTGACTTATTCAAGCCCAGTGTTCTGGTATCATTGAAACATTAAAAACAATGCATAGAGAGTAGTTTCTGTGCCACAACCAGAACATAGTACATAGTGAGTGACATAGTTCTTTTCTCAGTATGAGCAGATATTCTTAGTTTTCACTAATGTGCCAGTAAGTTGAAAGGGAAAACAAATAAATGAGCAGAATATTAAAGCAAAACTAAAAGCATCTCAGAATGAAAAGTGTGCATGCAAATGAAAGTACATGATAGTGTCAGAAAGTGACTGCATCCTAAGTCCTCTGCCTTTTTCCAGATTTTGCATTATTATTTAAACTAAAATTATAGTGATGAATCAAATCATTTTCATAAAACAAAAACAAAACCCACTGTTAATAGTTTGAGCAGATATACCATGTGGAGTTTGTTTCCATTTGCTAGTTTTCAATTCATTTATTAAGATCAGCTCTCATTTTTAAATTTTCAGTAATCAGTGTTGCTCTAGTTATGAAAGCACCTCTGCAGTCTAGACAGTACATACTCATTTATGTGATAAATAATGGATAAATACTGAGTGTGCCATTAGCTGCTAATGCAGTAGATTGATTCCCTACAGCACACACTCTCCATCCTTGTTTTAGCACTTATGCCACCTGTCTCTTGCACTTACTCTATGATGCTTCAGTAATGTCAATGGGGTTCCCTCATCATTCTTAATTTAGCTCATTTTATCATTTCATAAGTAGGCTGGCATTGCTCTGACAGATGTGCAAATCAAAAGGTGCCTCAATACTGCCTTTATGATTGCTGTCATTACCCTTGCCCAATGTTTTTAGCACAATACAGATTGCATGAGGGTGACTGGGTAGAATCAGTAGACCTATTTTGTTTCCACAGATTTCCATCTTAACATATCACTCTTGCTTTGGCTATGTGGCTGAGACAAAGACAGTTTACTTCAAGTCCCTGCTCCCATTTCCTTCAGCTATAGGAACAGGGATCCAAATGGAAGTAAATCAAATAGACAGATATCCGTAAGTCACCAGGGCAGGTTGGCATTCAGCCAAGATTTTGAAGGAACTCAAATGTGAAATTGCAGAACTGCTGGCCAAGTTGTCTCACAAATCTATAGAAGCCACTATGCCAGACTGCCAGTGAAACTGCCACCTACAGAAATTTGTGATTATAATTCATCAGTACATAAGGAAGATAATGTACTGATCAACAGTGTTTATATATAGATTCATTACAAATATGTTTCTATAGTTCAGTGAAATAAAATTCTTCCGTTGTAGATTCTATCGATCTAATTAATGATTTATTTATCCTTACATAATGCCTTTGTTATTACTTTGATGTTCCTAAGATCCTTCTTACTTTTAATAGCCCATTGCATTTAATCTTTATATGGGTAATAGAATATTCAAGTCTTGCTATCCTGTTTTGCCTTGTTCCCTCAGTTCCTGGTGTTCAAAGTGAGAGGTTTGTGGCTGCAAGTGGATAGCAAATTGCCATTAAACTGTTGATCTGTTAGAGAATATGCAAATAACTTAAATCTGGAAAACCTTTTTTATGCAATCTGAAATATTATACTGCGGGAAAGACAGGTGAGAGAGAACAGAGGAAAGAATGTACACAAGAAACTGAAAGGGTAACATTTTTCCCCATATAGTCCAGGAGTTAAAGCAATCATGAAATATATGAGAAAGTTTTAGTTCTTCCCAGTAGCAGAACAGACTATAATCTGTAACTTCTATTTCTTGTTCTCTCATACATTTTAGGGGATATGTTTGGGTGGGGAAGGAGTCTAATTACTTTTGGACTATATCTTTTGAACGAATAATAAAATACTTTATTTTTGAGCTTAATGTTCAGGTTGTTGTAGCAGACCTCTCATTAGAGGTAGAAATGAGCCAAGACACAGACTCTTGTTTAACAACATAAAAAGGGTCCCGGTTTATTCTTTTTACAGACTAGCCATCCTGACCCCAATTAATCACAGACTTTGACTGCAACAAACTCCCACTGCAGGTTTCCTTTGCAGACTCTTCACTTAGTTCTGCTCTGACTGCAAGCACCCACTGCAGAGTCTAACTGCAGACCCGGACTGACCTCACAGCAGATTCCTTACAGCAGCAAGTGTCTCTCCCATTCGGTCAGTGCTTTTCCTACAGTACCTTAAGGTCCTTCTTCTTCAGGGCTCCTCTACCTCTTCCAGACCCTCTACCTTCAAGCTCCCCTTGACCAGCCAACCCACCCCTTCTATTACACTTATTTTTATTAGTCACAGCTGTAACCCATTAAGGGCAAGGCTATTCTTTGGTAATTAGTACAGCTGTGGCTTATCAGGGGCAGGGTCACCTGTAATCTTCTTCTACACCTACACAGGTTTCATCTCTGAAGCAGTATTGAGGGTTTATTGGGACCTTGGCTGCTGGCAGCTTGTTTTATGCAAAGGAAAAAGTGTCATCTGTAGAAAATTTTACTATTCTATAGTTTAGCCTTATAAGGTGCTCATGTGATGATAGTGAGGGAACAAGTTTGATTCTACTCTCTGCCTCATGCCATGTTAATTGTGCTCATCACTTGCATTAAGCTGGGGGGCAAAGATTTGGGTTCTCATTAATAATAATTTTCTTCCTTGGTTAAGAGGAGTCTCCAGACATGGCCAGGGGAATTGATAATTTACACTATCTCCTCCTTTGGTAACAAAAACCTCCTTGTCCACAGAAAGTTTTGCTTCTCATGAAAATATAGACTGGATATACTGGAAAGTATGCCACATTAAGATTGTTTACAGCACCAAGAGCAAAATTTCTGTCTGTTCAGATGAGCCAGAAGGTCCCTTGTCTGGTTGCAGTAAAGCTCTCCTGCAAAAGATGCTTCCTCACCATCAGGTCATACTTGTATCCAGCTGGCTGTGTCTGTCCCAGCCTAGATTGCTTCTCCCTCAACTGTGGTCCTGCATGCCTGGCTGAAAGCCTAGCTTCTCCTAGAGCAGCTCCTCTTCCCTGGGAGTTTGGGCTTAGAGTGAGCCTCAGAGTAAGTAACAGGAGTGAAGATCCTGCCTGCAGTAAATCAGGAGAAAGCCAGTGGTCCCACTGTCCCCTCAGCTTTCTCCCTTTCATTCAGGAGGGAAGAGGTGCAGGACCACACTGTGAGCCAAAGCTTATAGGGTTCCTGCTTATTCTCACAGAAACCTCACTGAAGGAAACCAGGGAACATACTTAGCTTAGCTGCATAGATCATAAAGTATATTTAAATAATGTAATTCAGTTGCTCACTGAATATGCTTTTGCTTTTAAAGAAGACTAAAAGAGGAACAGTAAACGAACTAGGCATGTCTCTGTCTTTATAGATTCGTAAACTGCTTTGACAGCAGTGAAAACCAATAGCCAAAAAAGATCAGAATACAAGCCCGTTCAGTTTAACCAACAAAAGCTGTTTCCTCAAAGGACTGTCAGAAAAGATTCACTTCTGTTTAATCTATCCATTTTGTGGGAGAAAGCTACATCTCTTACCCTCAAATTAAATTTATTTACCCATGCATAAGGGAAAAACATTGAGCTTGGGAGATGCCCTGTGATTTAAAATTCAGTGGATTTTGCTTCTGATTCCATTAGGTTATTTCCTTCTGGAATTTCAAAGACTTTTAAGCAACTGAGTCATGCTACATTGAAAAATTACACCAAACAATCTGACTTTCAGAAGAATGATTGTTATGGCTGAACCTTGGAGAAAGGAATAAGAGGCCAGCTTAAAATATTAGGCATATCTTATTGTCAGCTTTATAATGTTGAGCTACATTCGGTCTACTGTTCTTGGCAGGTTTTTGCATTCAGGAGAGCAAAGTTGTTTCAGGCTGAAAAATAACAACAACTGTTCACGTCCTTCAAATAACACATCCCATGTATCTTTACTGTCAACTAATCTGATTCGTGTATGTAAGTTATTGCCCTGTCACTTTGTCAGAAAAGACCCAGTCATATATTTTCTTACTTCAGGGGAAAATCACAACAGCCTCGAGAAAAAACTTGTGCCAGGAAAAAACTTGTGCTGAGTACCAAGATGTGGTAGATAACAGAAAAATGGAAGCAACAGGAAGAGGAAAGCAACACAGTCCCCTTCTTCCTATGCCAGCCCATCAGTGCTGCAACATAGTTTACCCCAGTGGACTCCTGATATCCTGAGAACCTGGGTATTTTTTCTGGTTCCTTGCCATAATCCCACCAATGGAGTGAGGTACTGACTGAGACTGGGGACCAGTTAAATTTGATGCTGATCCTATCACATTCATTTCCAATGGCATTAAAAAAGTTCAAAGCAGTGATAAAAATCTCCCAACGATGGGATTCAAATAAGCTTATCCCACCTTTGTCTCTGTGAAAGTATAGCTCTACTGCATGAGGAAGAGCACTGGGAAATAATTTTTTATATCTGTTTATCTCAAAATATATATGGGATCAAATCACTGACAGAAATTGCTTGACATGTGACTTCTGATAAATAGAATCAAATTCTTTATTCTACTTGCTGTCCTATATACCAACCCCATCAAACTGTGTGGTGGAAACACACCAAAAGGGAAGAAGTATCCATTCTATAAAAAAGGTCACAGAAAGCACCAGGGAGATCTGCTCTTGCTGATTTTCTTGCCTACCAGTGCAAAGTGAAGTAATAATCTTTCACCTTCAGTTTCCCATCTTGAAAAGAGGTCTATTTTCTTGCTTATACAGGAGACTGGGAAGAATAAATGTTTTAGAAGCAGTCACGTGCTACAGCAAGATTAACTGCAATAAAGAGACAGACTCCACTGGCAAAGCCTTTGGGGGAGCCTAGAGTTCCCTTTTAAGTGACCACTACATTTTACCATGCATTACATATACATATACACAATATTTAGCATATGTGGCATTTAGAAGAAATAGCAAGATTTTAAAATAGTCAGACAAATAATTTAAAATTAACAGACAAAAACCATACCCATGTCCTTACCAAGATAAGTTACATGTTTCTCTTAAATAGTTAAAACTCCCACCTCTCTTCTTAAAATTCTTAGTAAATCCGTGACTTTATTCTGTCACTTCTAAATAGCTGAAGTATTTTTTGAGGAACAGCCTCAATCCTAGTCTGTCCCAAGAGACTGGCACACCCAGTGTGCTGTGCTCAGCCAGTGCTAGCAGTGCTCCAACTCTGTGGGAGCAATGAGAACACGTTAGTCTTGTCATCTAGAATAGCCATTTAGCATCCTGGTTTTTTGCAAGTATTTTAAGTTTTGTCTCCATTGCTGTTTTCGTTAACATAAGTCCGATAAAATCTGAAGAAAAAATACATAGTTAGGTTTCATATTGATCAGGGATTATCTGACTGATGGAACTGTGATATGGTAGGAAATGCCTTTTAGCCCCTAAAGAGAGAAAAAAAATATTGATCACAGAGCCTATGAAACCATTCTGACTATTCTAAAATGTTTTGCTGTTCTACATGCTATGAAAGTCAGTTTATCAGAGTTATAAATAACAGTACAGCTCACTAAAAGTCAGATTAATGCATAGCAATCCCAAAAGCATTCCATCATGGAGTACATTCATTTGGGTAGATAGCTTTAGTCAGTTTATTACTAACCTGATTGGACAATCAAGATACTTATAATGGATTGAATTTGGTAATAATAAATTATTGCTTATGCTAATGGTGCTATCCAGATTAATAGGTTTTAAATGGTTAGACCTATTTTACTGTCTTATCCTGACTAATGAACTAGTCTATATCTGCACTGTACATTGAATGATGGAGACCAATAACTTAAACCATATCATACAGTGGTATCAGTATGGGACATCTGAACATTTTTTTCCTTACACATTGAAAGGTAAAGCTGAAGTTTATGAAAGATTATGAAAGATTAATGTGTGCAACAGAAACTGTAAATAGCTGACAGAACACTGGGAAATTGGTTTAAGTGCTGCACCACTCCTCACTCAAACCATCTGTCAGGAACTTCTCCATTAAAAAAAAAAACCCAACAAAAAAAAAAAACCCCACAATTTTTAGACATGTTTGTTCTGCAAATGCAAATTAATACTTTTTAATTTCTTTCAAGTAGAAGGATATGTATCTTACAACATTTCTGCATTTCTGCATAGAAATTTGGTGCCTATTTAACTACTTCAGTAAAAGGTTGTGAAGGCCCAGTAAGACTATCCAAGATAAGCTTGAATTCTCTGTTAAGTCTTGCTAAAAGAGGAGTGGAGTGGCTGAGGACACACAGAGTGTGGTTTGACAAGTGTCTTCAGCTTGCGTCCAGCTCACCTGCAGAAGAAGCCAGTGTTGCCCTCTCCCCACCTGCTCTTGTCCTCCAGCCCCTATTGCAGGTGCATTGCTGATGCTGCTGACAGTGCAGCTCCCACAAGTACTTGTGCCAGGAGAGGAGAGATGGTAGAACAACAGGGACAGGGACATTGGGAAGGGGAGGCTCACATCTCTCAGTGACACCAAAGACTTAGGTCACTATAAGCAGCTTGTGAAACTTCACTGCAGAGCCCCAGCTCAGCAAGATGCTCAAATATGTGCCTAACTTGAGGCACGCAGGCTATTGGTAAGAAGATACTGAAGCATATGCTTTATTTTTAAACACATTATTAAGAGCTTCCTGAATTGAGATAATTTCCTTCTCAGTATTTCTCTTCCCATCCAGCATAACTTTATTTTTTCACTTCCTGCCAATATGTACTTCATTTCCCTCTGCACATTGCCAGCCAGCCCTCAACTTGCTGGTTGGCATCTTTTCATTCTCTTAGGTTGAGTGTGTGTGCGGTGCCACACTATTTTGGGAAGGCATTAAAGATACAAGGCAATGAAGATACAAATCCTCAGGGATGGGCCCTGGTTCATTGACTACTGTAGCTATAGCTTTGTTTGTCTTCTTTTGTTGTATGAGTCCTGTAGAAAATTAAAGGGAACCTAATTAAAAAGCCCAAATGTCTTTAAATAAGTTTGGATTCAGATTTCCATACCAAACTGTTCTGTTATCAGAACCTAGGGCATGGAGGAAAAATCTAGTTCTGCACCATTTCTCATTGCTGTCCTGTCTCCTGTGGCCTTGGAGAGGCAGATAAGGGGTATAAAAAAGCTTGAGAGTACTGCACTCTAAGTTAGCTACTAGGTCCAAGACAGTGTAAGTAAAGATCCAAATTGTAGACAAATTGAGTTCTCTGTCTACCTGATTTGTTGGCCCCAAATATTTCTTAACCAGAAGATTTTATTCATAATTTCACTAAGAGAATTTCACTGAAGCCAAACTTGAAACTTTCTGTTTTCTCAGTACTTGCAAGTTTGTCGGGCATTCCACAAACCTTCTTCTTCAGTTGTGGCATCTCAAACAGTACAGAGTATGTAGGCAATATCTTGTTATATTAATGGAAATGGCTAATACCTGTCAATCGTTGGAGATAATAGATGACTGGAACTGAAGAGGGCTGGCCAATCTGTTAGATTGGTTACACTTCAGAACATCTGTTGCCTGCATTCATCAACTGTCTTTAGCAATATTTTGGTTTGTGCACAGAAACAGAAGATGCAATTTTCATCTTTTGAAAGAAAAAAATTCATCAAAATTATTTAATGGACCTTTACACCTACCTGCAGCAGATAAGTTTGCTTTTAATTTATTATATGACTATGAGTGCCTATTGCTCACAGCACACAGAATTAGCTGCTGCCAACTTTTCTGCAGTTTCAAAAGTTTCTGGATTGTTGAAATATAATTACAGTTTAAGTGAAAATGCCACAGAACTTTGAATTTGCTCTTTTATTAATTTCTACAGTCCAGAGACCTTGAGCTAGGAACACTGCTGGCTATGCTATAAGCCCAGGAGCGAATCTCTTTTTATACATGTCAGTATCCAACAACAGACTTTTCTCAGGCTTCATGCTAGTTCCTTGCCAAAACATTGTAATTGCGCTGGCAATTTCCATTCTTAGTTTTCAGGTAAATATGCTTCTTAAATAACCTGATGATGTCCTTATTGACCAAGAATACAATTTGATGCTTACCCCCCTCCTCAAGCAGTGATTACTCACACTGAGATCACGACTGAAATTAACAAAGAGCATCCAATGAATGTAACCTGTTTGAACCACTTGAAAAATTCAAAAATTCTCAAAAAGTAAGAAAACCATTACTTACATACTAATAGTTGACTAGGGATGGGGCCAAATTGTACGTCTTCTCCTAAAGGTATGTAAGAAATGTCACTGTCTGTGAGTAAAGATGGAGGGCGCAGGATTGTGAAGTCTAGGACAATTAAACATTTGTTTAACTTTAAACTCAAGAGTACATCACTGAAATCACTAGGTTTATTCCTGCACTTAACAGTAATTATGCCTTTACACAGCAGCTTCACTTCAGACTTGTCTGTACCCTACTGACTACCCAGCTCCCATTGATCAGAATCATCGTGCAGCCCTTAGAAGGTCAAAAGTGATATTAGACATTCCATTAGAGAAACACTGTTTCCATTGCGGTTTACAATTTTAACATTTTAAAACTATCATTAAAATATGTAGCTTTAGAACATACTTTTTTTCATATATGTAGCAGATGGCTACTTACTGGCAACTGGTCATGTATTAATTTTTCAGAAACCTGTTTCCTGAATATGATTAATGACTCACATCCCCTTCATATCTCTTTATTCCAGATGAATGGTATATGGATTCTGAAATGCAAGGCATATGCTGAACACCTAATTGGGCTTCCAATGACTCAAAAATATTATAAGTTCAAAAACTCAGGTAATACAAAGTTTGGGTATTTCACATTTACAGTGTGAAATATGGGAAATTTATTCTATTTCCTGAATGGCACATTTCCTGTGGCATTCAGGAAATAGAGTTTATATTGATATTTTAGCCATTAGAATTGGTTATATTATGACAAATCAGTAATCTGTTGGAGATCTTTTGATGAATTTTGGCTTTTAAAGCAGAAAAATTCTTCTTGCATTATGAAGAATAAAAATAATTCAAGGATGAACTGAAATTTTCATTGAATGCTTCTCCATATAATCTTTGAAACTGAAAATAATTTTAGAAGTCCAAAATTGTCAGACATTTGCAGAAAGAGAGGCCAATTGTGACTGTAAAAAGCAGCCCAAAACAACCTACCATAAATTAGTAGGAAGATAAGAGCTGCCATTATTTCAGCCAGATGAGAAATTCATGTAGTTTGTTGTCCTCAAAGTGTGGCCAGTTATATCACTTAGGGAAAGAATTTCCTCTTTTTGTCTCCTATACTTTTTGCATGATACATCCACTTCTGCTAGTCAGTGAATGGTTTAGGGACTGACCCCTAAGAATCTGCATATATATGAGCATTTTTTAATAGCCAGTAATGGACTATCTCATAGTTAATGAGGCAAATCTTATTTTCAGGACATTCACAGTCTGGCACCCCACAGCATTCTTCTGCCTCAGGTCGACACTTTTGCAATGTGCTGTGTTCAGTAAGTGGGGCTTTTTTGCCTGTTTTAAATCTGCTAAACCTCTTCATTTTCTGGATGGGAGGAGTGGATGGCACCATGTTGTTTTTCAGATTGTGCCTGAGCAGAAGAGTATTTGGTGTGTGCCACCTGGATCTATACAGGTGTAACACTTTTTTATCCCTTTTGCTTCTGAATTACTCCTGATAATTGGTCACTGGGGTGATAGTTTTTCCAGACTGTCTGCAATGACTTGCAGAACTTTTTAAACTGATAATAGGTATAGACAAGATGGTTAGTCTAGAGTTAGATTTCTCCTTGTTTTGTGCTTGCTGACAAGGAATTTTATTTCCTTTCTATGTCCTACACATGTGAAACCTTTAATGGTACCATTTCAGGTATTATGGAGATTTTAATGTACTGTATGACAAGTTGGTTAAGACTGACAAAACTGGTAGAAACACTTCAAACTTTTATTTTAAACACCCTCAAACAGTTAATCCGTTAAGGTATTTATTCTAAACCACATTATTTTATTCCTTACATTCCAGCAGAAGTTTTGATGACATTCTTACCGAGAATTATTGAGAACAATATTTCTCAGGAACAAAGGAGTCCAATACAGAAGTGTGAGAAACTTTAAAGGCATTTATTATCTGTTAATTGAAGTTTTGATCATCTACTGTAATGCACATAACAGAATTTATATTGCTGACTCAAAAGTAAAAGGCTCTGATGAACCTCAACACTGAAAATTTTTCAGTTAAGCAGTTTCATAGATATTAATAAAATAAATTGGTCTTTAGAATTGTTTATTTATGATCCACTATTACGACACTTGAAACAACACTGACATCAGTTTCAACTTCTTTTGGTAGCCAAAATAATGTATTACTGTGCATGAATAACTCAGTGGTGTGAAACTCAGTTAAGCAAAGGACACTCTCTAGGTGTGCCAAACAGCAAGTTATGACAACAGCTTTGTAAAGTTTGCTTTGAGCTTGTTAACCAAATGATTAACTGAACTAAGTGCACCCATCATCAGAGGCAACTACTGCCTGGCAGTGAAGCTGTTCACTCATTTGTTAAAAATGCCTAACTTACACCTAAACTGCAAACACCGTGTGTGTCAGTGCTGCCAACTCATTTGCGTGTTTTACTGATTATCTACAAATCTAATATTTTCTTACATTTGTAGAGATAATTCTTGATATTGATCTCACTTCTAGAAAAAAGTGGCAATGTAGGAGTAACACACTTGCTTTCAGACAGAAGATTTATCAAATTATGCCACTTACACATGAATTAGGTGGAACCTGGATGGAGCCTGGATTACATTTGCTCGTGTCCATATTCATGACCTTCCAGTTGCTGAGTTTACAAACTTTCATAAACAAAAGAATATTTTCTAATTCAAATCAGCAGTGTGAAGGCCCGGAAAGTTCAGAAGTGGGAAAGAACTTAAGAAAGTCAAAGACATATAGAAAGTGGCTGAGGTCCTTCAGTAGGTGGCACACTTCCCTCTCAATCTGTTGTGGAGGAAAGTATTTGCAGGATGCTT
The DNA here is from genome assembly GCF_052056855.1 of Sturnus vulgaris. NCBI lineage: Eukaryota > Metazoa > Chordata > Aves > Passeriformes > Sturnidae > Sturnus > Sturnus vulgaris. The sequence continues at coordinate 53,833,300 of NC_142245.1, read as the reverse complement.
GGGGCGTTTGCTTGTGGGAAGATTCCAGAGATGCAAAACCAGGAAGGCAACCAATGTGGTTAGGAAGGTTCCCATGACATGTGCCAGAGGAGTAATGAAGATAGGATAATATGGTGAAATTCTAGCTAGCTGCAACTTAAGTAATGCCATTTTTCTTATCCAAAGTGCCCCCTGCCATTTTGAGACATCTTCTTACTCTGTTTTCAAGTTGTCACTACTCACTGTTAAGAGCGGTCTGCACCTCTGCTCTCTCCAGCCCATACATGATATTCTCTATGCATGAAGCACTGAAGGTTTCTTTGAATTGGAAGATGATGCAAAAGAGTTGCCTATTTGAGAAGAATGCTAAATGAAAGGCTATCAGGGCTAATGGAAATATAAATAGGTAAGCTTTCAGAAAATTAAGTCGCTTAATAGTTCGGGTTATATATAACTCAGAAGTTGCTAAATCATGCCATGCTTTTGGCAGGATCTTACTTCAGTTGTTCCTATAAAAAATGGGGCAGGGTGAGGGGAAGAACTGAGTCTAGTATCAAACAAAATCTGTAGGAGCTAATACTTTAAATATAAAGAGAAATAACCAGTGTTTCGTAACATGTTCCACTTGTCAGGAAGGCAAAATAATTTTTTTCAAATGCCTAAAAGTATTTCAAAAATTTAATTGGATTGTGATGTTAAAAGGGACAAGCAAAGAGAACCTGGCTATAGAACTTACAAGCTTTATTTATCTCACATGAAAAGTCTACATAATCCCTTGCCTGAGTTTCGAGTCAGCAGTGTAGATTTTCCTATTCAGCTAGTCAATTAGCTATGATAAAAAGTAAAATGAGTAAAAGTAATCAAATTTTATTTAAAAACATTTTCCCAGGATTCATGGGCTTTAAAAAATGTTCCCATGAAAGGGTATAATTTCAGAAAATTCTGCCTTTTTATTTTTTCACCCTCTTCCAAGGTCAAGTGATGACATGTTATTATCAAGTTGTTGATGCACACAGCATGTTAGTTCTGCATCTGGAAATACTTTATGTGGAGAAAATCACTTTTCTTTCTTTTTTTTTTTAAGGAAATCTCAAGATAGCAGAAAAACATTTTTCCATCAGGAAATACAGCCATTTGTTCATTACCAGGCAAACAGGACTCCCCTTCCTTTGGGCCCTCTGCCAGAGTTATTTACACACAGGCTTGTTCAAGCTAACCACCTTGGCTTCGTGCTCCTTCACACCATTTGATACTGTATGAGATTGGAGCTGTTGTGGATAAAGAAGTGCTTCACTGTGACTCCTTTGTGTTCTGTGGAGGAGTCATGGGCACACTCCCCTGTGAGGAAAGATTACCCTTGTTTACGTAGGAGAGTAGACAAACAAGATACAGCAGCCTGGATTCAAGGAACACATAGGAAGAGGTGTCGAGAGGGTGAACTGGCAGTGTCTTTTTTTTTCTCATACGATAAGATGACACTTGAGCAAAAGGAAAGCAATATGTTCAAATGAGAAAGTGGAATGCTGTGGTTGGAAATGTATTTTATGGTATTAAATGATATGTGAAACTGATAGCTGCTAGTTACCTCTGATAAGAGCTTGAGATGGTCAGTAGAAGGTAGGTATCTCTTAAAATAAAAAATCAGTTACCTGAATTAGTACTGCTCTTCAAATGGATTTTGTGATGTATTTGACATCCAAAGTAAAGTCAGAGGCAAATGCAGCCCTTTTAGTACTCTAGCCAACTCTTCTGATCCATCCTGGTCTCCCTTCTCACCCTCCTTGCTGGCCCCAGAACCACTGGATATGTCCTCCAGGCTCTCCATGCGTCCCTAAGAGGGACTGGCGGCCAGGACCCTCACCCTCACAGGCTGTTCATCGCCCAGCACCCAGCTCAGGACCCTTCTCTCTCTGATGAGGGGAGAAAGACCAGGTCTTCCAAAGAGGAGAACAGAAGAGGGAGTATACCCACCTCTTCCAGCATTGGAAAGTCAGCACTGAGTATCTTGCATATTTTTCTACTAAACACAAAGAGCACTGAGTGTATTAAGGGCATTAGAAAAGGCAGTGGTGTGGGCAAGGGCAGCTAGAGACGTTGCAGTCCAAGCAGTCAGAAAAATGAGAGAAAGAACATGGGAGGAAGCTCTTGTATAAATAAAGACAACGTGTTTCAAACATCATTGATAGGAAACTATTAATATTTGTTTATTTATGAGGAAAGCCATTCACAGGCAGTTTCCCATAGATTTTCTAACTTAATCAAACCTTAAGAAAGAGGATCTAAACAAAATAACACTACAAATTTTGTTTTGCATTCCTACTCTCCCAGACTTTCAGAAAATTGGATACGTTTGTTCCATTTTGCTTTACACTCACAGTGCTCACAGTGAATTCAGTAGATAGGTATCAATGCCTTTTATAAAGGAATCGTCTCCTCTGCTGCAGTTCTATCTGTAACAACTTTGTGAAGAATAGCAACGGGCTTGTGGGTACAGGTTTGGGGACTAAGTAATTTTTTCTTAAGAAAGGATGAATTGCTTTAAAATCATTAGCTATTTTAGGAATGAATGGTTGTTTAACATTTCAATTCAACTTCATTCTATTACAGAAAAATTATGTAATGCTTTCTATTATCTACTTTGAGAGCAGCACAGTTTACAAAACTGATGGATTCTGTGTGTTCTGAGATCAAACCAGATTTTCAGAATAATTTATAGCATTTAATAACCTGTGAACATCATTGCTGAATATTATCATTGTGTGTTGTGTTTGCTGTGAGCTGCAGCTGTGATGGCCAAGGTGCTTTCCAAGCGGCAAGAATGACTTCTTTTTTGATGAATCTGCAAAATCTATATTTAAATAACAGCTGTAAATCTTACATCTGAGAGCTCCCTTAGTTCTCTTCTTTGTTAGAGTTATAGTTTTATTAAATGCCGGGTGTAAACATTAAAAAAAAATAGAGGGAAATTATAAGATGGTATGATGCAAGGACATCATTATTAAGTTATGTTATTGCCATGAGTAGGGAGGGAAAGTGATTCAGACGTCTGATGCCTCTCTGCGGAGTCACTGGCAGGAGTTTGGGAGGAAAACTACCCTGGCGTCCCAGCTGCAGTCCCCCTGCGGGACTCCTGCCTCATGCTCCCCGTGGGAGGGGAAAGGGGCATTGGTCAGGGATGAAGGGCAGTGTGTACTCAGTTACACCCACTCCCCTACAACTGTGCATAAAGGGGGAGAGGGCTGAAGGAGCCCTGTGAAAACCTCCTTGCCTCCTTGGCTGGGGAGGTCTCCAAGATAAGGACCCTTGCAGCTGCAAGTTGTGAAGCTTGTCCAAACCTGCTCTGGGGCTTGAGCCAAACAAATTTTGAACAACAGTCAGGGTCTCTGAGCACAGGTGTAGCTTCACTCTCTTCTCTGGGAACACCAAAGTACAACCAAAGAGTTGTAGCTCCAGCACATACCATGTAGAGCCACAGTGAAGGAAGCGGCTGTGGCTCAGATGCAATACTAATTGAATGCATTACTGAGAGAATACTAAGGCAATGTGGGGAAGAACACACAGCTTCTTGAGGTAACTAACATAACTGGGAAAAGATCCTTGTTTTGAAAGGCATGATGGACAAACATTTTTTACTTTGCTTTGAGACTGAATGTAAATAAACTCCTATTTTGGACACTGAACCTTGTTGCAGTACCTTCTGTGGGTTGGTCTCTGTGACAGTGAAAATGAACTTCTAAAGTCTTACAAAAGGGAGAAGAGAGGACGACAATGCTGGGCATGCACAAAGAAGTCAAAGGTGCTGGTCAGGAGTCTGCAGCCTTCCAGAGGGGAAGATACTTGCAGCCATCATTTAGGGGCAGAGATAAACGCTCCTGTTGTAGAAAACAGCAAAATGGGAAAACCTCAATATGAAACAAATCCCAGGCACTCCCATTTCCTATTGACTTATTCTGACATGACATCAAATAAAGATCACAAGCCCAAAGTCAATATGTTTGCTCAGACAGAATAATTCCAGTCAAACAATACTCAGTGTCAGGAATGACAGTATCACTTACACCAAAATCAAGAAAACTAAGACAGACATGCTCATGGACCTAACAGGGAGCAAAACCCTCTTTGTTCAGCCCTCTCAGTATTGAACATGCTTGTAGGAGCAAGCGTTTTTTGTAAAAGAAGTAATAATTTCTCATGAAAGTATGGTCACGTGATCTCGTGCCTCTATAACTTGAGGGAAACCCCAAGAAATCCCAAGACTCTCCTGCACTTCCTGGATTGAGCCAAATGAAGCACTAGGAACCTGACTCAGGGATCACCAAAACTAACAGGGGCCAAGGACCACAGTAGTATGAGAAGATTTTTATTAATAGATTCTATGCCCTTCTATGTCCCTGTATTGCCAGCTCTGAGCACTGAATTGTTATTAGTCCCTAAAAGATGCAGGAACAACTTAAAATTCTTAGCTAGTAAAATTATGAAATAATGGCTTTATTTACCCTGGCATTGCCATAAGCCCCACTGCTTTCAGGATTTATGTGTAAGTTTTTTTCCTTTTCATACACGAGGCTGATTTTTTCCTCAATTTCAGTCAAAAGAATAATCTCAGATGCCAGTATGACTTTCGATGTCACCGTGACGGTGCTGCGAGTTGGCACCGCTTCGAATCAACTTTCAGTAGCCCGAAAACGCGGCTGAATGGATTCCCCAAATGAAAATTTGCTCTGAAAAGTAAGTGAAGACCTGCTGTCAAAAACCCAGCGGGCGCCCGTGCCACCGCAAAGCCAAACCAGGCGAGGCCAGGCAAGGGACCCCCGCGCTGCTGGAGCGGCCGGGAGAGGGAACCAGCCGGCTGAGCTTCACTCTGCGAGCAGCCGTGGCAAATCTCAGGAATACAATCCCCGGAATCGCGCTCAGGCTTAACTAACTCAAAGACAGTGTAAGCGGCAGGACCGGGGGCGTGTGTCGGTGCGGGACCAGGACAGGATCCTGCTTCGGCGAAGGTTCCGAAAACCCTTGGTGGGCTCCGGACCACCGCGGAAGGGCGGTGGGATGTCTCAAGGAAGCACGAGCACTGCCTCGCCCGGCAGGGAGGGCATTCCCTCTGCAGCGCCTCTCTGCCCCGGGGCCGGGGGCTGCTGCGGGAGAGCGGCCCCGCCGCCGGCCCCGGCCCGGCCGGACCCCGCCCCGCGGCCCCGGGCGCTGCGGGTCCCCATTGGCCGCGGGCGGCCCCGTGAGCGGCGGCGGGGGATGCTAGCCCCGTTACCCGGCGCGGAGCGGCGGCCGCCCGTGTCCCCCGCCCGCCCTCCCGGCGGCGCGGACCGCTCCCGGGGCCGGCGCTTCGCTCCGCTCGACCGCGGCGCTGGCGGCGAGCGGGTGTTGCAATAGATGCGTATGTCTGCGGCACAGCCAGGGTCGGCGGGAGGGCTCCCTGCCCTCCGGGGTGGCGGCGAGCCCCGCCGGGCCGGCCTGGTGCGCGCCCCCTCCTCCGAGGCCGCGTGCTGAGGGGCGAGCGAGGGTCGGGGTGGTCCCCGCCCGGGGGACGCCCGGGCTCGGCTGTGAAGCCGCGGCCGGCACGGGGAGCCCCGGCAGTGTATTGTTCTCCCTGACAGATAACGTGATCTCGGCCAGGAGAGAGCGAGGGGGCGGAGGGGCCGGGGGAGGGAGAGAAAGGAAGCGGAGGGAGGGGAGGGGGCAGGAGGATCCCGCGTCCTCGGAGGAAATTCTCAGGCCGGGAGGACGCGCGGCTTGCGCACGGCAAGCCGGGACTGGCTCTCCTGGGAGTTCCCTCGGCGGGGAGGGGGAGGGGAGCGGCGATCTCCGCCGGCGGGGAGAGGCCGCGGCTTCGCCCTGTGAGGCCCTGCCTCCTCGGTGCGCGCCCTCCCCGCCGCGGAGCTCCCGCGGCTCCCGCCCCGCGCAGCTCCCAGGGCGGGCAGCGCCCAGCACCGCGCCCGGGAGCGCTCCCGCCGCCGCGCGGGGGGACCCGGTGACGTCACGGGCGGCGCGCTCCCCGCGCTCGCTCCGCGCTCGCCGCCCTGTAACTTCTGTTCTGGGAAGTGGTGCCAGGAATAGCCCGGCGGAGCCGCCTGCAGCGCGGAGCGCTCCCTCCCGCCGCGGCCAGGGCGGGCTGCGGCTCCCGGGCCTCCGCCTCTCCCCCGTGCAACACCAGCCCCTCCGCCACTGTCAGGGAGATGGTGATGAGCCTTTCCAAAAAGAGGGAGAGGAATGACCTGCCTTAAGATAAACGCGTGAAGCGGGCGCCCCTTGGCCGCTGGAATATCTCTGTCTGTCTTTATATATAAAGAAGCACCGCGAGCAGCCTCACTCCGGGCGAGCCCTTAGCAAAGGAGCAACACGAGCGCCCGGCGAGATCAGCAGCAGCAGCAACAACAACAACAACAAGGGCACCGGGAGGGCTTCCCTCCTTCCTCCTCGGTGATTTCCCAGGTGAGCAGCACCGGCTGCTGCGGGCAGCCCCCTCCTCCCTGCCCGCCGCTCGCCCCCTGTCACCGGCACCAGCTGACAGCCGCGCCGAGGCGGCGGGGCTCGGGTGCGGGGCGCCGCGGGGCTGGGGTCGGGCCGCGGCAGGCAGGGCGCTCAGCGGAGCGGGGGGGTCTGCGGCCAGCGCTCCGAGTGCCGCCCGGGGCTGCGGGGGTAAATGGAGGGCAAGGCGGCGGGAGGGCGCCGGCGGGGGAAGCCGGCGGGGCTGTAAAACCGCCGGACCGGTAAGTCACCTCTGTGGCGGCGGCTCCCGGCGCTGGCAGGCACCGGCACCGTCCCCGGGGCACCGTGGCCGGCGGCCCTTCCCGCTGAGCCGGCGCAGGAGGGGGACACGGCGGGGACAGGCCTTTGTCGGTGACACGCCGTTAGGAAATGTGGGGAATACCCGGCTTGTAAGTGTATGCAGATGAGGAGAAGGCTGCCTTGCGTAATCCCCTCCTGCGGCGGGGAATGGGCATGGTCACCGCCGGGGAGAGGCGCCCGCGGGGGGGCCGACCCGACGGGGCTCTCACCGCGGCCTCCGGCGCCCCGGGAGCGGATGGGGGGGGCACCGAGGCAGGGGGGGCGCCCGGGGCCACCCGGCGCGGCGGAGGGCAGGGCGCTGGAGGTAGCGGAGGGAGGGAGGCAGGGAGGGAGGGGATGTGCCCCGGCTGCCAGCGCGTCCCCGCGGGGGTGCTGGACACGGGGGAAGTGCGTGTGTGTGCGGGGACACCCGGCACCGCGCCGGGGTGCGTGTGCCAGAGTGCGTGTGCGCGCTGCGCCGCGGTGACTGTTCCCTGAAGTGGGTGGGACGTTGGCCCGTTCCGGGAATGTTCCATGACGTGTAAACGCCACAGGAAGGGGGTTAACGAGGGGCTCGGCCGGGGCCGCCGCCGGGTCCCTCCCTTTCTCCCTCCCTCTGTCCCCCCGCCCGCCGGCGGGGCTGCCGCGGGGGCCGGCGGGGGCACGATCCCTTATGTAATGCGGGGTACGTGTGCGGCCGGCGGGGATTATGTAAGCGGCACGTCCGCGCCTGTCGCATAGGATATCGCATAGGATACACCACCGCACGCCGGCTCCGCGCCGGGAGGCGGGCAGGGGCGGCGAGCTGCCCCGCCGTGTCCCCGCCGTGTCCCCGCCGCGTCCCCGCCGCCGGGGTCAAGCGGCGCGGGAGAGGCGGGGGAAAGCCCCGGGTTATCCCGGGTCATGCCCCGCAGCCCGCCCCGACCTTCCTGCCGGGGGCTGGCGCGCCGCACGGCCTTCCCCCCGTGAGAGGGAGCCCGAGGCGGAGGGGACGGAGGGTGGTGATGTCCGGGCTCCAGGCGGTGGGTGTCCCCAGAGCTCCGGCCCGCGGCTGGGGAAGCCTGCGGGAGGGTCCCGGCCGGCCGCCGGCCAGCACTTCTTGTCTCCGTGGGCAGGCGGCCGGGGCTCACCCCGGGATAACGATAAACCTCCTCAGAGCTTAATTTCCCGGAAAACGGTTCTGTTTTTCGTATTAGTTGGCACTAATGGTAAAACTTTTTTTTCGAGGTTTATTTATTTTTTTTTTCATATGATAGTTGCAGAAATGAAACTTCTACTGAAACACTAAAGAGTTGGGGTGTTTTAGGCAATAATTTTTAAAAACCTTTTTAAACTAAAGTAATCGAAATACTAATGAGTTTCAGCAGAAATATTTAACTAGTTTCCCTTGTCTCATTTTAAAGTGAAGCCTACTTTAATATTAAATTAAATGCCTGGGTTTGCACATTATTAAAAAATAGAGGGGGCACTAAACATTTTTTGCTGACTTAGTCAAGGGTGTCACTTTTTCTTTATTTTGTTCTTCTAATGAATTTATACTGAGAATTATTACGAAAGAAGCAAACAAAGTGGTCAGGGTGGCAAAAGAGAAGCATTGCTGGCTAGGTCTGTGTTTCTCTGCTTGCCGGAGCTGCGGGTGCAGGCGTGTGTTCGTGCAGCTCCCAGCGCAAGGGGGCTCCGGTCATCACCGTCAGGAGTTCTGGGGACACCGGGTAATTAGAGTAATTACTAGATTAAAGGAACTACTGGTCTAACGAGGTACAAATTCAGTGGGCCCAATTTTAAATTCTGTTGTTGTGGATTACCACTGACTACCAGAGGAATTTGATCCTCAGGTTATCAGGACATGGTGTGGAATCCTCAATATTTTGATAGTGAAGATGATATACAGACATGCTGAAAAAGTGCATCTGTTTTTCAAAGATAGGAGAGTCTCTGCCTGCTAGATTTGCAGCAAGTGGATATATTTAGATAGATGCCATGTAACCTGGGGTTATATTTATTTACACTTAAATGTTAAATCTTTCCTGATCCTTCCACTCAGGAGATATTTCTGAAACTTCAGGTATGGATTATCTGAAACTTTCTTCATATTTTTTTTAATTGTCTCATGTCTCAAAAAATTTAAGTGTTGTAGAATAGGGTTTTTTCATGTGAGTTTTAAGAAGTTACTACTGTCATCTGCAAATGTATTTTAGATTACTGTGGTTTTCAACTGTGCAAAGGCAGCAGTGATACATATGTAGTCAGTGTGTCATAGCTTTTGTTGATCGAACAATCTGCATTTTTAATGTTTTGTAGTCTGCTGTGTTGATGTTGTTTTCCAGTGGTTGTTGGGCATAGCAGTTCTATACATCCTGACTGAGGTGATTTCTTAAAACCTCAGTGCTATGGATTAGAATTGAGCAGCACTTGTCCCAAAGCACAAATGTAGATGACTTTTAATTGTGCATCTAAGTCCAATTGTGTGGCAACAGTGCAGAATGCTTCTTTATAAAGGCAGATTATTAGATTCTCAAGTGACTAGATTGCCTCATATGTGAGATCTGTTTACAAACCTTCTTGTTACTATGAAGACAAAACAGAGAGCCATATGCATTCATGTGGTCCTTGCTGAATAATGGTACATGTGTCTACTTGAGTGTTTGGCAGTATATCATGTTTAGTTTATGTGGTGGCACCCTACAAGGCTATTCTTTTTTGACTTTTAACTATTTCTAATACCATTGGCTCTACTCAGTTGCATGAGCTAATTTATGACCCTGGTCTGCATGTTTGTAACTAAGCTGGACGTTTTTAAAGCAGGACATTTATTGTTGAGCATTTTGCCAAAGAAGTTTCTTTGCTTATTCATTTATTTTAGGTGCTTTTTGCAGAAAGGATAAAGGTGAATTGGATTTAAACAGAAGTGAAAGTAATGAGTACCATTTTGTTTGTCCCCCTGCTCATCATTTTTGGTCAACAGCAGGGGTGGTTACTGTTACTGCTTTTGTAATTTAACCATATTGGGTAAGGTAGTGGGAATATAGGAGCCTAGCAGAAGTGGTTTACTTAGTGAAATACTGCAATACTTACCCATGAAAGAGAAGAATGCTTGCTATTTAAGAGTATTCCTGTATACAAGTCACAATAATGTATAAGTCACAGTAATGTGACTTGGATTATGAAATATGTCTTGCTGTCTTTCAAATTTGAGTGTGGTGGGGTTTATAATAAACTGTGGTTGGTTATATGGATAGTTATCTATCCAGCTCTGTAAGTACAGCTCAGCAAGTACTACTTGTCTGTAGTTGATTCTGCCTAAGAATTGCAGGTAAATTGCCAGAGCTGAGTACTGACTTCCTCTGTTTTAGGTCCCATCATGAATCTGGCCCATGCCAATGGTCCTCACACAGGGTAAAGAGAAAATGTTTTATCCATTTTTTCTCAGACTGTCAGTATGTGGTTTTAAATTATTGGTCCTCCAAGCAGGAGGAATGCGTAATTATTATTATTCTTACAAGTTAAAGACTTCAGGTAGAGTTAATTGTTAATACTTTTGGGAGCTGAACAGGAGTGTTGAGTGCAGAGGCTGCATACCTTTGTTATTTGAAAAAGGTCCGATAAGTTACGAGGAAATGGCTTTAAAAATTCCTTTTTTTTTTTTTTTTTTTTTAAAGAGGCAGGTTATTTTTTCTCAAGATTTCTTAAACAACATCTCTGAAGTAGTATTACAGATTAGATATTTTAAAAGTTATTTGGCTTTCTCCTGTAGTTTAACAATTTGTTTGTTGGAAGGTTTTTGTTTGTTTGGGTGTTTTGGTTTCTTGGTATTTCCCCCCCTTCAATAGAATATCTAGCAGTTGCTAAAATAGTGAAGAAGCAGCAAGGGGAAGTGTAAGCTAGACGGAAAATGGAGAATAGTATTTTTCACATAATGGGTTGGTAATTTGGGATGCTACAGTTAAATAAAGTAGCACAGAATTATGATAGAACAATGAAAGTTTCAGGCTGGTTATGCCATTCTGATAGGAAATAGCAGCTTTGTACAGCCTTGTTTCTCTTTTGGGCTCTTAAAAATTTTTATAAGACTTTGCAACAACTCCCCTATTTCAGCAGGAAATATTAAAAAGCAGTTCATTGTGGCCATATTTTTCATTCTCAAGTGAAATTAGCAGTTGTGAAAATGCTGGTCTGACAGCCTGAGAGAAAAAATCCACTGTAAATAGAAATATTAGAAGTTTTTCCATGGCAACCAAGTAGCAAGCCCCTGTTTAAGAAATCATTAGTGAAATTAAAGAATATGTTAATGTCTGGAAACATCTGGGGTTTTAAAAAATGTTTTTCTTTTTATTGAAATAGCAAGTGGGAGGTATCATAGGCATCTTATTTCACCACTCTGCTTTGTTCATAGATTAAACAATTGGCTTTACCCTCCTTATTCATTTGTAGTAGGTTGTTCCCAGTAAGGTTTGTCCCCAAGAAATCTCACGCAAAGCTATGAGCATGGAAAAGGTTCAAGGGGATATAGGTAGGGGGAACAATCTTACACAGTGTTTCAAAATTCCAATCTAGAATAAGACATTAAAGTACCATATGCAATTTTGTCTGTCAGGAATCTCTTGCATTTTTTATTGTCTTGTGATTAAATTCTTGCCATCATTGATGTGATCTAAACATAAGAGCTGCTTTTTCCTCTGAGGAAGTATTGTGAATTCTGGATGCTTGTTTTCATTTGTCTTTTAGGCACATTCTGTACAGCTGCAAAATGGTCACTCTGTTCTCTGTATGCCAGGGTAACAGCAATGGAGTGTGGACCACGCTGGTTTTGGTCACAGGATTGCTTATGTTTCCCTATTTCCTTGTTCTACCCTGGATATGTCTTACTGTTTTTTCAACCTGGATATCGCCCTTTACTTGAATAAGCAAAAACCTGTGCATGCTTTTTTTCCCCCTTCACTTTCTCTGGATGGGAGTCTCAGGGCATACCTACCCAAAAATGTGCCGCTTGAGTGTTTTCTTAAAGTAATACAGTGCACAAATATGGATTTAATTATCTGATGTAAATTCCCCTGGTACATGGTTATACTGATATGACCAGTTTGTATAGTGGTAATATCCCGTTTTTCTGAGTATATTTATTCACATTCTATCGCTGTCAGTGTAAACTTGGTTCCAGCAGAAAAGTTCTTTCTAAATATGACATGAAAACCACAAGTAGTGTAATAATGTAGTAGGTAATGAGTTTATGGCCACTTCATGTACGTATGGGTTTTTGTTGCACCTCAATTTGTGTTTTACAGAAAATTGTTTTCTTGTTTTGCTTTTTTTTCTCTATTTGTTGATAGTTCTGCCCTAATACACTTAAAGAGTCTGCAAAATGCAACTCGTGTACAAGAAATTTGATCCCGCACACGTAAAAAGAATAGTAAAGAATACATCTTTCTTAAATGTGTAAATTCACTTAATTGCAACTTGAGGAAGTTTTAATAAACTGCTGCAGCTGTAGCTAAACTCTTTGACTTATATAAATTGCAAAAAAGGGGGGGAAGTATGTTCAGTATTTTTTGACAGGCATGGCTTGATTGCTGTTGTGTCAAACAGGAGAAATTCAAGGTTTGATTGCTACAGAAAGTTTCTTTTTCAGGTAGTAGTTAATTGGAAATTCCACACAAAGAAAAGCAGTTAGGTAATTTGCATGTATAGTTCCGTTTGATAGAAAAGTGAAAACTAGAGGAGCAAACGGGATTTGAAATTACAGTGTCAGGTGACATTTTAAAAGTAGTGCAGTAGAGTTTGACTCTCTTCATAAGAAAATACGTATAAAAAATGAAGCAGAAAAATTCCAAGTTGTTTTCTGTAATTTATGGTGAAGTTTAGACTTTTGTGACTACAGAGAATAGTATTGCTAAAGAACTGTAAAAAGCCGAAAGAAAACTCTAACTGCACAGTGTAAACTATGATATAACATCAGAGAATTTTGTTGAAATAGTATTACTTATTGAGCAATTTTTCAGTAGAGCAGTATCTGTGCTTAGGCAGAAAGGAGCCCTTAAGTTTAAAAAATCTAATGGTACAGGATCAGGGTTACCAAAATTCGTCTTATTAGACAGTGGGGTTTTCTTGCATGTTGATGTGGTTTTTTTGTCATTTTTGTTTGTTTAAATAAGATAAATGTCCCAGTCTCTGTATTCATGTATTTTGTGTTTATGGCTTTCATTAAAACAAAACATGTGTAGTGTGTCAAGAAAGAATAGTATGAAATAATAACCGAGGTTACCCTTCCTTGACAACAAGACGTGACACTATTTAGTTAGAGCAAAAACTATTTAGTTTAGACCAAAGTCAGTATTCAGCAGAGATGTAAGTTGCTGGCATGTATTAGCAGTCTTCATAGGTCATGTAGTTAATTTTGAGTGTAGTCTGCTTACAAAAGTTCTAGAAGTATGTGGAGTTTTATGTTCCTTGTCTCTCAAAGACAGCTAAAAGAAATAGTTCAGTTAGCTGAAAAATAAAATCTTTATTTGCTTCTAACTGTTGTCAATTTTTGTGAGGCCTGATGTGATTTTCCTTCTTTCTGCACAAGCATTAGCAGTGAAAAAGAGGCGCCCTAGAGCGTGGTGCAGGCCCGTGGCTCACTGACACCTCTGCATGATGACAGTGTTCAACTGAGTCCTGTGTGACACCTGTGAAACACTGATGCATCTTGAGAGCTGAATTTCTACAACTGTTTTGTTAATGTTTTAGAAAAGAAGATCAAGTACTGGTCTTCTGCAACAATAGAGATTGACAGATTTTGACTTTTTCCCATTTAAAATCAGTTATGTTTATGAATGCAATTTCTGAAAGTGCTTATGAAAAGCCTTTTAAGTACGTTTGTCTGAAGTAAAATAGTTCTTTAGTGAAAAAGGCATTTATCTTTGGCAGGACATTCATAGACTCCTACAGCCAAATTCTCTGTCCTGTGTAAGTCAATAAAAGTTTCTAGAGTTTGGTAAAAATAGGATTAAACTATCAACTACAAGACTGTAAGGTTGGACATCTTGCTGCTGTCTTGATATGATAATCTGTTTTGATCACCAGGTGTGGCTATAATATTAGGCTCTGAGTAAAGAGATTTTGCTTTAAAATCTCTTCAAAGCTATGTGAATTTAATTTCTTCCTACATTCTTAGTAAATTTGTGTCAAACAAAACTTGCAGTCTCTTCCATTATTTTATGCTTGGTCCTGTAATTGTAGCAAAATCCCTTTAAAAGTTAGTGAATATTTTCACAGAGCTGCTTGGCTAGAATATTTGACTTCTTAAGGTTTAAATAATGGATAAGCTACATGTATTTAATCTGTGAGGTACAGTTGAATTTTGATACAGGCTTAACAGGATGTTACTGATACATCTGAAGAAATTTGCGATAAGTGTAAAGATAGGAGTTTATATAACACGCTCAGGAGGAAACAATGTTAGTGAAATACAAACTGACAGAAAGGTATTTGTTTTAGAGATAGAGTGATACCAAATACAGTGTTGCTGCCTCTGCAGTTGGTTTTTATGATGGAAAATATTGGGATCAAGAGGACAGTGAAGTTGGTACAGTAAGTTATCTGCATGTTTGATATGTCACATATTTTTAATCTCTGATTTACCTAATTACTAATTAAATACACAAATTGTGCTCATCTTTGACCTAATTCATTGTAGTGAGTAATGTTAATTATTGGTGAAGAACTTCATCGTCAGCCACGCATTAGTAAAATGACTACATGATTTGGAGTAATTAGTAGAGCAATTTTGAGTCAGCTGTTTTTTTCTAAACATATGAGGTTGTAAATTGGAACTGATATACAGTAGTATGACAGCACCTTCCTTTGCTCTGACAGGACTTTGGTCTGTGAAATGTGGGGAGGCAAAACGATGACACACAATACATTCATTTTCTCTGTTTTTTAGCTCAACTCATATAGTTGTTTACTGATTCTATTAAATTAGTGATCTCTTCATGGAAACAATTTAATCACTCTGTATCTTACCTTTATGAACAGGCTTGTAGGAGAGGTGAGAAAGTAATAGAGAGTGGAATGGAAGCATATTAGGTTTTCCAGATTTTTTTTTTTTTTTTTTTTTTTTTTTTTTTTTTTTTTTTTTTTTTTTTTTTTTGGAGCAAGGACAAGATGCGTTTACATGTCGCCTTGGAAATACTTGTTTTGCTTCTGGGTTGTACAGATTTCCTCATCCAAGGCTGGTAAGCCTGAACCCTCCATAACGGGAGGCTGGACTGGACACATTCACTTGTAAAAGATAAGTGTACAGGAAGAACCTTTGCTTTTATTTTGGGCTATGTCCTCTGTGTGATGCTTTACAGTAGTGTGTCTGGGGTCTTCTCTCATTCTTCTGTAGGAACAGTGAAGTAGCTTGCAGTAGATGTATCCTGACTTTTGTTCCATTGCTCCTCAGATCACCCTGTGCATGGCAGGAAAGAGAAAACACATGGGATGTTGGAGTTCCTTTATGCATCCTTCTCCGAAAGTTCAGTGCAGCATACTTTCCACAAATGGAATTAATATGAGAGAAATCTTTTAATTTTCCTTCTCACTCACAATCGTATTATTTATAGAAGAAAGCAGGGATGTTAAATACACAGTTTTGGATGTATGCTGGTTGAGCATGAGGCTTAGAGAGGAAGATCAATAAGATGGAGTGGAGAGGTTTGAATGTGACTGACAGTGGATTATAATTGCATACAGGAAGTTATTTTTATCAGATCAATGTCCCTCTAACCTACAGAATTTTAGTAATACAGTCTTTAGAATCCCTGTCCAGTCTCAAGTTGTACAAGCATGTGTCAATAAGTAACTAAGATCCATGGAAGGCACATTCAAGGATACAGTGGTAAGATACTCTAACTTCCAACTTTGACATCTCCACAGATACCTTGCTCACAGAATATGATGCTTCTTATCTTGCTCAGTGCTTGAAGGTATTTATTTTTACATTTGCTTATTCATGGTTTTGATTTAATTTATTTGCAGTATCATTTGATCCCAGTCAATAGTTCGACCCACTTAAGTTGTAAGCAGGAGAATAAATGAAACTAATTTTCTTTTTCTCAGTCAAGTGGGTTGTCTGGTGAGCCAAAAGTGTAATAAAAACATTTGATGGCTGTTTACAGATTCACACACTAGAAAACAGAGAGCTGTGTTTCAGTTTCCTTGCCTAATTCAGACAGTGTCACATGCAGGTGATGGGATTATATTTGTCGTTTTATATCAGCCAAAAAATGCATTTTTTTGGCTCCTGCTTTGACGCTTTTCCTTTAAAATGAACATATTACAGCAGAAAATGGAGGCGGTTTGCCACAATATATGAAGAAATATTTAAGAATGCATGTGTAAGTATATACATCTAGACTCGTGTATGTATGTGTGATCATAACTTTTACCTCTAGTCATGTTCTGTCTCCTTCATAGTACAATATACCTGGAATAATTTCATGAGAGCTCATGGTTGGAGGTCTGGCTTGTTGTCACTGGGATGAAGATTTGTCCTGGATTCCATGTAGGTTCAACTTCTGCTGTTGGTTAACTATCAAAGAAAATATTTAAAAGAAATAAATTTATTTGAATTATTTATGTATGACTGTTAGCATTTATTTCACAAATGCATATACATATGCATCTATGTAGATGCATGTACACAGCCACATGTTGTTAAAAGGTAAAAAATCTCATTAGTTCTTAATGAGAAGCTGCTGTGGTCTCACTTTGGTGAGTGTCAGAGTCTGCCCATAGTATCTTTCTAAAATGTTATCCACTGCTCCTGGTGCTCTGCTGCTAGGAGGATGCAGCAGCATCAGTAAGTGAGCATGGCCCCATTTAGCTGCCTGTGACTGACTCAGCCAAGGTCATGCCTTGTTGGACCATAAAGATGTTTGCCTTTAAGCTGAAGCTCTTTGAATTCCTTTTACATCCTCGTGTTTCTGAGGGACATAGTCACGTCACTCAGTCTGCTCAGAAGGGCTCACTCCCCAGCCCCTGCCATCCATGGTGCCTGACACTCACCTTGTGCATGGTGCTCGCTGAGCCTTCCTCCTCTGGTGGGACGCCCACCTCCACACTGAGCTGCACTAGTGTGCCAGCTCTCACAGGTGTAGGGAAGTGGCCAGAAAGCCAATCCATGAGCAGACTATCCGTGCAAATAGGTGATGGAAATCAAAGCTGCCCTAAAAAGCACTTGCATCGTGCCACCTTGGATCTTGTTGCTGGGCCTTCATTTTCTCTGGAGCCAACACAAAACCTCAGTCTTGCCCTCGTCTCACAGTTTTCTAATCAGTGCCCCATATCTGAGAAGATGACACTGAACTGTGCCTGGCACAGCTTGGTGACACCATGTGAACTACCTTGTCTCTTGTGAATATAATGAAAATTCTGTCATTTTGGATTGTGTCCTGACCAATAAAAGTGCATGATGGGAAGTTGTTATTGATTTTGATTTTTTTTTCATGAGGCCAGGATTTTGCCATCAGCTGTAGATAGGACTTGTACTGCTGAAATAGTGCTTCTCGTGACTGTCTCAGCCTATAAATGGAAACCTTCAGCATGCAGGGTTTGCTTTTCATTGAATATAGTAACACTAGGTGAGAATGTTGGAAAAACTGTCTACATGGAAACAGCCTCTGGATACTTTAGGCAGAGAGGACCTGCAATGAAAGGGATTCAACAGAAATGATCTTTACATTGCCAGATGGTATAAGGTATTTTAGAAAAAAAAATAATATATTATGTACCCCAAGGTGCTTTCATTGTGATTTGAATATAAAGTGCATGAAGTCTTAGCTGAAAGTGTTGCAACTGACTGGCTTAGAGCTGTGGTTTTAGCTTTTTTTGTTGTTGTTGTTATTATTTGTAGTTATAACCCAGCTGAAAAAGGAACTTGGAGCTGGAGCTGTATCTTACTTGTCCTGTGTGCTTCTCTCCCCAGTGAAATCCCATTATCTGGTTTTGGAATTATTAAGATGTGAGAAACCTGCATTTCATTTCTGTTTGTGTATGATGTCCTTTTTTATTTCTTTTTTTTTTTTCCCAAGTGGCATAATTTCAAAGTTTGTTGGTTTGTTTTTTTTTTCTTTGGTTGTTGGTTTTTTGTTTGTTTTTTCTGTTTTTGGTATGGTTCAGCATAAAAAGAAAGATAAAAATATATACAAAAGGTTTGCATGGTTTTAGTTCATTCTGGTGTACTCTACCTGTCCTGTGTATCTGCTCCTCCATCTGTAGCCCAGTAGCGCCAAACTGAAGTAGGTTATCCCTGATAATGGAGTTTTTCTTTGCACTTCCCCATTTTGGATGTAATTTCAAATAAAATCTTGCACCTCGTCTGGTGGGTGGATTAGAGGGGAGATGAGTATTTTTTTTTTTTTAAACAGTACCAACGAAATAAAAAAGAAAGAGGAAAAAGCCTAGTTCAACGAAAGCTTATGACATGATTCTAGAATGCATAACCCTGGGCAAAAAGGGCCAGTTATTGGAGTAGTTCTTGAGTAACCTAATTGTTTGATAAGGATCCTTGCCTGTTTAAATTGTTGTTGGTTGTTGGAAATATTCCATTTTTAAATTTGTGCCTTATTGCATACCCTAAGGTATGTGTACAACCCACTGTAATTGCAGTTTATTATTTTATTAATGAGAGCTGTGATAATGTGTTGGTTCATGAATTCCCTCCAGTCCACGTATGGTCTCCTAATTGCCCAGGGTTCTGCAATTCCATCGTTTGTTCTGGGGATGGTGGCAGGGAATACAAGCAAATTCTCTATAAGCATAGTTTACAAAACTGAGACCTTGCCCTAAAGCCTGTGCTTGGTGTGATAATGCAACCGAAGTCTGGAAAGGCTGGATATGATTTTTAATGCACATGTAATGAGTAACAATAGGAGCGGCAGAAGGAAATTCTTGCTACATAATCCTGAGTACCTGAGACTTTGCCAGCTGGAAGGAGAGGCCTACACACCTTACTTGGCCCTCTTAACCATAACAGAGCACCCCTTAGCACTTCTTTGATCTGGGTCTCTCCTGCCTGCCTCTGTGCCCAAGTGGCTGGAAGACGCTCGCTCCGTTTGCTGTAAGGCACACAACAGTGAGCAAGCATCTGGCATGCAACAGCAGCTCCTGCTTTTCGTGTGCCTCAAGGGCAGCAGGCGTGCTAGGGTGCCTGTTCCCATGTTCTGGAAACTATTTCTATTTGTTTGCCGATCCTAGATCCACAGTACATGAGAAGGGAGCAGCAGCAGTGGAGGTGTGGTCTGTGGAGTGGTGGGGGAAATCCAGTTTACTGTGTCTGTAACTCTGGAGACAAAACTTTCCCGTAAAAACCCATGGCAAAACACCACATCCTCAAACAAGTAGTGCTTGCTCCACAGTGCGGCCCAGCTTTCCTGGTAGGCTGTAAACCTCTGACCCTTGGTTTGCAACATTTGGGGAGCTCTCTGAGGATGTTGTGGCAGCTGGGGTAACCCCAGGCCACAGCAGGGGGGGATGGCGATTCCCACCGAGCGTATCACAGCCTGCCTCCTTACTGTGGTGGTTGGTACAGTTCTCCACAGCTTCTGAAACTGCTCATTACAGAACTTGGCTCTTCTACAAGGGCTTTTCATAGCTGTAGCCCCTGTGGCTTGATGCAGCATGCTTTTCTGGGGGAACAGATGGTATATTGCGTAGAAAGTTACTGTATTTTTGTATCACTGGTTTGTATTTATTTATGTCGCTCTTCATCTTCCTCTCTTTTTTTTAAGATGTGCATATAGGCCAAGTGCAGAACTTGGACTCAGTACTGGATTTGCCTTGGATATATTCAGCCTTATATTTGTGTATGAGTGCAGTGTTTTACACTGAGTAGGGTGTGCTCTCCGAAGTTTTAGGGAAGAGATTTTCATCACTTGGATTGAAATTAGGTCAAACATACTGCAAGGGGAAAAAAACATTTTCCACTTAGAAGTAGGAAGATCTTTAAAAGAAAAAGTCAATGTCTTCTTAAACAAGCTTTGTACTCATTGAAGTATGGTTTAGTTTTCAAGTCAGTAGATGTGTTTTCTGTATCTAATCTTTGTTTTTTTAATTGATATCATCTGGTCAATTTGAGTGAAAATGCTATTCCCATAAGAAAAATATTTATTCTAAATATTATTGTTGCCTAGGATCTTGTAGAATTCATGGGATACAGAAGCAGTCAAGTTGATTTGATATTTTTAACATTTTTAAGGTGTTTTCTCTTTGTTTCCATGAAAGCAGTTTAAATAAGTATTTTACCAATAGCTTATGGTTTCTGGAAATTAGGTTACTTATTGTAGAAAACTTCAGGTTCTTAAACATGGGTTTCAGATCTTCTTTGTCTCGATTAGACATTTGAAATAAAATATAAATACTTGAAGCCACAAAATAAGGGCTTGCCTTTTCCCTCACTTAGCTTCCAGGACTTAATATGTTTTGCCCAAAGAATCTCCATAAGCCATTGCCTATAAAAGATAATTACAATCACAGGGTTTTGGTACCACTTGGCCAAATCAATTTATATATGAACTTCTAATGTGAGTATATATATAATTATATATTTAGATGTCTACATATTATTTTGCATCTATACACTCACATGTGCGTAAGTGTGTCTGTAAATATGTATAGACACAGCACAAACACAAATACACTCCTCATTATGTCTCTGCAGACACTGACACACATCTGCACTCCATGGGATCATCCCATTTCAAGTTTAATGTTTTCATCCTGAGCCCAAATCTTGCCATATAACTGGAATGTTTCTCTTGGCAATGTAGAATTTCCCAGTAGTTTCTGAATGGGATGGAGGCTGCTTGTCCCCGTGCCTGAAGATCCCCTCAGGAGCCTGGCATGAGAGACCAGTGGTGGTGGAAGTGTCCTGCTGGGGCAGGAGAGCATGGCATGAGATAGCTGAGTGCCATAAATGAGGAGACAAAATGATGGGGAAGACTTTGGGAATTTCTAGTTGCTGCCACTGGTGGCTGGATCGGGCCCTTCAAGGGCAGACTCTCCTGCATTCTGTGTACTGCTGTATTTAGGCTGAACACCAGGTTCACAGTGAAACAAGCCCCCCTCCCCCCACTTCTGTTTTTTGCCACAAATATTTTGAAGATAAATAATGACCTGCTATCAAGTGTTTTGGCAACTTGGACTTTGTCATCTTTGTTTGCCTTATTTTCTTTACAAAATTGGTGCAGGATATTTTAACTATCTGCATGTAGGATCGTTTGAGAGAATTCCCTTAGTGATGCGACAGTTCAACAGCAAAAAATTTCAAGATAATGGCTTTTCCACCCGAACTTCTCTTCAAGAAGAATTATAAAAATCTTGCGCATAATTTGAATTCCCAAGCGAAACACTATAGCGGCTTTGTTAAAAGTATTGTGTGAATGGGTTTTAAAAAGGTAAAAGTGTAACTGAGTTTGTGGGGATCAGTAAAGGTGTTAGATACTTTGTAAGTAGCCAACCACAACCAATATCAGTTTTGGAGTGGAAAGGCGAGTGTGTTCATCTGTGTAGCAAGGGCACTGTCAGTGAGACCAGGTCACAGTTTCCATCTGTCTCTTTGCTGTAAGTTTTAACTGTTTGATGAGTTAAAACACAGTACAACAGATACAGCGAATTTGGATATTGCAGAGAGCATATTTCACTTTCTCAAACCATGGGAGAGATGGTTTAATACTAGAACAGTAAGGTGTAATTACATGGAAATTAACTGTCAGGACATGGATGGGTGTGTGAATCCACTGCTGTTCCTTGTTGTATTCTGTGTTCGTCAGCAGACGCTTTATTGCAACAGGCAGCCATAGATGTGTGGAAAAGCTTGTTGTGATATGGCACGGCAGTGCCTGGTGGTTACACAGCCTGGCCCTGTGCTGCTGCTGCTGTGCCATGCACCAGTTGTCTCTGTATGGTCAGAAGTACAAAATTGTCGGTGCATTTCCTTCGTTCTTGGACATGGGTCTAAAAATAGTTGGCCAGGTTTGTTCTGAGCGAGTGCAGTACCAAGTGGTCAGATTTCAGAAAGTCGAATGGCTCTTATATGTGTTGTTTAGGATGCTGTTCACAGTGGAAGCTTTCTTACAGTGCTTTTGAAGGTTTCATCCCCTTTTTCCTCCTCTCAGGAGAATGTCACTACTTACACCCACTTTGTATGACATGGGCTGGATTCTGTTCCAGCAGCCGCAGTTTTACAGGTGAAATTCTGATCACTTTTCTCTGACTGAACTAATCCAAATTGTCTTTACTGCAGTTGATTCCTGTGTACTGCAAATCATTTTCAACACCAAAGACTAATTTGTCTGCTTATTCTTTCATATTGAAAAGAGTCCTGATTATTAGTGCCAGGTTGACAACTTCAGGATTAGGTTTTCAAGCTAATGTCAGAACAAAAAAGCAGTAGAGGTTTTTTCATGCTACCTGGCAATGAATCTTAGAGATAAATTACCTTTGGAAAATTTACCTCTAAAGGACAGCGTAATAAACAACCAAACCAGCTTGTATCCTTGTAGAATAATGTGTTTGAAAGTATATGCAAAATATTTAATTTCTAAATAATTAAAATACTGTATGTGACCTTATTTTAGTAAAATGAGCAGTTTTGGTTAGCTAGTGGCACTGCTTATGTCCCATGGAAGATACAATATATCCAAGATACAGTCTGGTGATTCCCTAGTTTCAGCTCTATTATGCTGAATTACTAGGGCCGAAAACTGGCTTCAGTTCCCAGTGTGACCACAGGGTGGTTATTGCAGAAATAAGGCAAAAATATTCTCTTCAGCTAGTGATGGTGGTATGAGAAAAGAATTCAGAAGAGCATTTTCCAAACTCCTTGTAACCTTTTTCACTGAGGTTTGTTAAGTACCTCTATTTGAAAAACAACTTCTATCAAGTGGAGCACTGCTACCCAGTCTGTCACGTTTGATGTACGCCGGGACATGCTTATTGTGGAATGACTGTATTTATCACTGTGTTTTAACATGTTGTTCAGAGACTATCAAAAATGCGTCTAGAATGTGTCTCGTGAATGAGAGTGTACTGTAAGCCTGTGCATCCCTCTGCCCCAGGAGAGGATCAGCTATAACCAAAGCATTTCTTACAGGTGGTTGTTCAGACTGTACTTTAAAACTTCCATTGGTGGGTGGAGACTCTGAAACCTCCTGAAATTCTGACAAGAATTTCATTTGGATTCTTGTAAATGCTTTCCATTTAAAAAGTCTTTCTAATTTTTAGCTTAAGAAGGTAGTAATGGTGGGTAAGATTGCAGTTCAGATTCCCCCTGTGCTTGCCAACTATACTGATTTTCTTACATTTAGGTGGACAGCCTGGGTGACAAACAGTTACCAGATGTTGGACATCCACAGGCCACTACCCAACTCCTGCATCCTCACCCTTTTCCTTAAGTTGGGACCTTACCTGCTTCAGAAAGACAGAGGCAAATTTGAAAAGAAGGCTCTGTGTTCACTCTGCCAGGTTATCGGCCATATCTGACAAGGGAATCCTGGAGTTTTACCCACCAGCTGTGCCTCTGATGCATTTACAAAACATGCTTTACTTCATGGGATCCAAAGCAACCTAAGGCTTGATTTCCAGATGCTTGCAGAAATATGGACTGCAGAAAAAATCTGAATGCATTTTGATATTGTAGTAATATTTAATTCTACTCCTATATTGCAGTAATATTCTTACACAAGCTGTACCAGTAAAACAAGAGCAGCATGGCTCCTGCGCAAATATTGTTTCTAGTCACATACGATACTTTGCAGCTGACTGCTTAGCTGTTTTGCTATGCAAGTGCAGAGAACACTGTTAGCAATAAAGCCACTGCTGGTTTCTCCTCCAAAACCTCCCTCCTTGCGGTGCATTGGAAATGACTGAACTTTGGCCCTCAATCTGCTGACACCCTGAGGGAGCGTAAGTGAAATGACGTCTTTGCTTGTTTCAGCTGCACAACAGGAAACGCTCGTGGCCTCCCCTTCTTCCTGCTCTGAGAAAGTGCTGCTGCTTTTTTTTTTTTTTTTTTTTTTTTTTTCTCCCCTCCCTTCCCCTGCAGTCGAATGGGCTGAGACCTAGTTTCAGGTCTGGGCTTGGCAGCCAGCTGGTGCTCACACAGGCCCCCACTGCTGCTGCCTCCTCCCCGGGGCAGCCAGTCGCCTCCCTATTGCACTGTTAGGGGGGCGATGCTAGAAATACGAGCTTTGTAATTTTCTTTTCTTTTCTTTCTGAATTATTTTTTTTTTATCCCCCCCCTTTTTTTTTCCCCCTCCCTGGAGAAGTGACTGAGAAGACAATACAGTTATGTAGCAATGGCTTGCTCCATGGAGCATGTCACTGGACACTGCTGAGCTGCAAAGACCAGGATGGTCAGGTGATGATTTGCCTTGGGGAGACCATATCACTACCTTAACGTAGAGGACACACTGTCAGGTGGGCATTGAGGGATCCTGGAATGTGGTCCCAATAGTGCTGAATAATGCTGGGCATACAGGGCCTGAGCAGATTTCTTTGCCTTGCTGCAATATAGAGGCTAGCTTCTAGCAGAGCATTGACAGGAAGCCTGTTTCACCCTCCCTGGCTGCTGCTTTTACACTTCATAACCAAAACAGAGATATGAGTAA
This sequence comes from Sturnus vulgaris, assembly GCF_052056855.1. Classification (NCBI taxonomy): domain Eukaryota; kingdom Metazoa; phylum Chordata; class Aves; order Passeriformes; family Sturnidae; genus Sturnus; species Sturnus vulgaris. Next base: position 53,808,908 of record NC_142245.1, on the reverse strand, counting down.
AAATGGTTATTTGCAAAACACAGGCATTTTGCCGCTAACTCAGGGAGGAGGATTCTATCTTAGCATAGTCATCCAGAACATTAAAGCAATACAGCGTTTTTGTGAGTGAAATTGACTGATTCAGAATTCAGCTGTTATTCTCTAATGACTGGGGGGGCGGAGAGGGTCACTTTTAAAAAATAAAACACGTATGCACTAGGGAGTGCATATAGTGGCATGAGAAGCGACACTGAGTAGTCTAAAGTGCAGTATCCTGAATTTGAAAGATTTAATTAACTTTGAATGTAAACAGTGCTGGTGCAGTGGCTTATTCATTTGTTTAAAGTTGCATAGGCATATTATTTAAGGAGCAGCTTTTGTCTGGGTTCTGTAATAAGCAACTTCTGGATTTACCTCATTAATCTTTCGTACTACCTAGCTACATAGCTGTTGTTTTTAACAAGCTGGAGTTATGTAACATGAATCATGCCTGGTGAGATGCTTGCTAGCAGGAAGAAGCAAGATAGGCAAAGAAATAACAGCACTCAACCTTTTGCAGAAAAGGATATGACTGGGTTTGGAGATGAAATGCTGTGTCTTGGTACTCCCAGCTGTACAGACAAGGTCCAGCTATTCATTAGGAGGATATGTCTTGGAACAAATCTTGGGATGGGAATGTTTAACAGACAGAAGAGTGAATTTGCTCAGGCATGAGCAGTTCTTGGAAGGGTTTTGTATATGTGCATGCCAAATTCCCCCCACCCCAACCCAACCCCCTGCCTTCTTTTTCCTCTGGGATAATAAATGGGAAAATTCCCTTAAATGGGTCGGATTTCACATGTAAAAGAAAATAACTTGATGAGCTGTGATTGCCCCTGTAAAGTGTTATATAAATCTTTTTCCTTCCTTTTTTTAATATGCCCATATAGTATCATTAGGCATGTGTATAACACAACAGCCCTCTGTCTCAAGAGATTTTACAATCAGTTTATGGAAAGGAGAAGCAAATGATTGTATGAATGCATTAGAATAAAAGCAATTGATTTAAAGTTAATTTTTTCCTTTAATAATATTTACTTTACAATTTTCTCTGCTGTTACTTAGGCTTGATCTTCAAAGTCATGCTGAGTTGTTAAGCCTGGGATGACTTTTTGCTTTAGTGGCATGTATACAAATATTAAATAATAATGTCAGGAAATAAAAGTGCAAGAATAACAGGTCTTCAGGTAAAGAGTAGGAATAATGAGTATTTTGGAAAGGAATGGTTTAGGGCTCCTGAATTCCCCTTCAAACTGTCCTGCTTCCTCTCATTTTGACCAAATAATTATGTATTTTTCCTTTGCCTAATCTATAAATGAAACAGCTGTAAACTGTGGCATAGGGTTATAAACTCCTGTACTTTTAAACTTTATTGTTATTAACAACAGATGGCCAAAAATGAGTGCTGATATTAATGATTTCCTGCGCTGCCGTGTATGTATATGAACACGGTGGCTGATGGCACCTTGGTGCAGGTGACAGCTGAGATGTTACAGTGACAAGCAGCCTCTGTAAGCTGCTGCTGTAGCCGGCACCAGTGCTGATAACCTCAGCACGGAGACGAGGGGATGAACAAGCACAGATGGAAATGAGTGTTTTCTCACACAGGAGGCCATCCAGGTCATGGCCAAGGGATGTCGAAAAGGCACTCTAAGGAAGTGGACCATGTTGTATTTTCCAAACAAATGCAGGATTCCTCTTGGATTGCCAGTGCAACATCCTTCAGAAGAAACTTGCTTTTTTTATGAAAACTTAAAATAAATTTCAGGCTTGTGGAGAATTTTCATTTATCATACTGAATGGACTTAGTTTTGTATAGTCTGTTACAGCAGCAGAAGCTTAGAGCTGGGAATCGAAATAGTGCCACATGAGGACACCAAGACCTTGTAGGGAGAGAAAGATATTTTCCTGAAATGATGATGAAAACCTGCATGATGGAAACCAAAATTAGAGTTCATCAAATGCTTTCTGTTTCTATCAGCTCCAGTATTTATTACTTTTGACTCTGTAGTGGGTTTTGTCTGACTAATGGTTGTGTCCTTTCTGCAACTCCATGATTTACTTGATGCAGATGAACATTGTGTAGAGACAGCTTATAAAATTATTAACATTTTTGTTGGTGCACTTTTCTGTTGTGGCTACCTTAGGAGGGTTTGAGTGTCCTTTACTTGAGTGTACTTTACTTGAGTTTCCCTTACTCTTTTGGATGAGAAGTCCTTGTGGCTTTGTTAAGAGCCGTGACTTGTATAAAGCCAGGAGGGTCTGAGGGAGCACCACGGGACCCGTGGGAGTTTCCACCCCTGTTTCGGTAGCTGATGAGATGAGCTTTGCTGCAGGGGGGGTTGTTGTGGCTCCCTGCTGCCTTATCTTGGCAGGTGAGAGCTTGTGCCTGCTGGCTTTTGCTGGGGGCATCCGGGGGTGGGCTGAGGGCCCATGGGGGGTGAGCGGGGCTGTGCAGGCACAGGATGCTGCCACGGCAGATGAGCACAGCTGGGATCGGTGCCTGCGAGGAATGAGGGTTGTTCTGTGGGAGGTGGGGGCTGGCCTTGATTCTGGTGCAATTTCTGTTGAAATCTGTGCGTGAGCAGAGCAGGGTAAGCATAGTGGCTGCTGGATGGAAGAAAGTTAGTTGCCACGAGTGGCACTGATGCACGGACAAGGAGGGGGTGCATCTCTATGCATGAGCAGGCAGTGACTTGCTCAGGAGTAAATTCTCACATCCTGAGGTCTTTGAATAGATCTTCAGAGGTTTCTACTCCAGGCCATAAGGCCATGCAAAGAGAGATTTCTTGCCCTGCAAGTTGCTGTACACAGTTTCATTTTCCTTGCTTCATCTTGTTCATTCAAACCCTTAAGTATTGTCAGGTTATCAAGTTGTTTCCATGTTGTGGCAGGACTTGAAACAATTACCAACTCAGTTTCACAATTTTTTGCCTGTTAAAAAAAGGTGACATTTAATTTACATTAATTATTTAACCAAATGAGATGCTCAGCATGAAAATGACCAGGTGCAAATTAAGATGAAATAAGTAAAGGAAAAAAATATGCTGTGCATTACATTTTTCATATTAAGCATTCTATTTGTATTTCATTACCAGTCCATCTGCAAGAAGACTTTTCTTAGCAGATTGAAGCATTTAAAAAAAACCTCAAACAAATTTACAGTAAGACTGATACAAAAAAAGAATAGATTAAGATGGGAGAATTTTAAACAAATCTTCTCATTATTGCAGACTTATTTCCTCTTAACTCTGATTGCACTATGGGCCTTGGTATGGTGTCTGGAGCCATGCAAAGGCCACCCCCTTTTCCATGTTGTGTTGCTGCAACACAACCTCCCCAGAGCTGCATGTGTGTAAAATTGGACCCTAGGTAATACTGAGATTTGTATAATGGAAAACCTGAGTGGTGTGGGGTCTTAGCTCCTTGTCATAAGAATGGATTTGAAAGTGTTTGCCTGGCGACTGTGCTTGTTGCAGTCCTGCTCCCCCTCAGCCAGTCCCTTGTGAACCTGCCACTGCTTTGGGAGAGGCAGGTCACAAGTCATGATGGTTTCACTGTTTGTGGGCATGAGAAGCAAAAGCTTTTGTTCACTTGTAGACAAGGGTGGGATTGTGTTGATTTCACCATCAGTCTCACCAAGGCGAGTTCAACACCATAGTAGTGTTGCCATGGTGCATGTTTCTTTGGAAGCTCCAATACAACACACTTCTCTCTTGAAGAGAACGGGTGTCACCCTGCAAAAACAGGTGTGCTGTTGCTCTTTACCTTGGCAGACCCTGGTTTTGAACCTTCCCAAACTTTGGAGATGTTTGTCACAAGGTTTACTTTGTGAATGGAATTGTTTTTTTGAGTGTGTCATGAAAGATTTGGTTTATCTGCATGGAGCATGCTTCCTAGTGCAGTTGCTTTCCACGGTGCAGTGCTTGTAGATTAAAATCCTTCCTGTTGTGCTTGTGCCAGTCAATTCCCCCTGCAACAAGTCCATTTTCCTGGCATACTGCATGCAGCAAGGTGCCTAGTTGCACTACTGAGAAAGAAATTTTTTTGTTTCTGCTGACGTGTCATTCTTGTAGATTTAAAATTGTAATGGCAGGTTTTTTATACCCATTTTGTGAAGATACTCTGAAAACTAGAATAACACTCGCTGCTTCAATGTATATTTTATTCCATCTGAAAAACTGCTTTAAATGCATGTGTTTGCACTGGGAATTGGAATGCTTTGCATCAAAACTAGAAATGACAACATCATATGCATGGAGTAGACCTTTGAGTTTATGGTGGTGGCATGTTTTACTGTCTGTGACGTGTGATCACACAAGCTCAGCAGTACACAACTGACTTGATGTGTTTACTGTAATTCTCTACCCAAGGAAGTATGGTCTAGTGACTTGCAGGCTGGGCGGGGACTCAGTACCTACAGCTTCAGTTTCTGGTTCTGCTACACAGTTCATGAGTTTGGGGCAAGATTCACACCACCTTACACTGATTTTCATGCGAGTTATGTTCATAAATATGAATGAGGCACAGTGGTATCACTGTTGTGCAGTGTTCTCTTCATGACAGTTCCACTTCCTTGTCTTACAGAGATGTCCTGTGGACAGATGCTGTACTCTGACATTGATCCACAGGGAGCCAATAGGGCTTTTGTGCTAAAACTGACTGAGGGGTTTGAACTTTAATTTTTTTTTGTTTGTGTCTGTTTTTAAGTGACCATTCTCGGAGAAACTGATAGTTGTGCCATTTACTATGGGCACCTCTGCTCGTAGTATTTATGGTATTAGACATTGAAGTTACTGCAAAAGTCAGGCTACATGTAGCTTTGGAGTTCAGTTCTACCTCCTTTACTTAAGAGGAAAAATATCCTAGGTAAGGTGCAGTCAGCAGCCAAGGCATGAGAGAAATGCAGCACAAATATCTGCCAGATGAATCTGGTGCCTCATTAGAAAAGCCCCTAAGAGAAACTTTAATTTCGGGCAGATTCCTAAGTTGTAGTGAAATCACTGGGTCCTACACATTCTCCTGAAGTTAAGTATATGGTTATATACTTTGTGAATAGGAATGGCTTATTGAGCTGGAGCCAACATGGGGAATTTTGGGACTCCTGCTGTTCTGCTTACAGTATTTTACAGGAGAATTTAAGGGTGTAGAATGATACCAACTGGATTCACAGAACAATCTGCTCCTGTTCCCGTGAACTCCAAATTATTTTGCTTCTCACATGCAAAGTTGTATCGAGAGCTGCATTTAAAAACCCATCTGTTGTCCATATTATATCAATATGAAGAAAAATTTTAGACTTCTAAAATATTCTGGTTCTGTGTTCCATCCTGCTGTCATCTGTCTTTCAACTACAAGCCACTTCTTGTAGTTGCACTTTCTTGTAGCTACTCAAATCTTTTCCCTCTCAGATGAAACTCTGAATTACTAAATTGCTAGACTGGAAGCAAGATGCTACAAACCGGTAGTGGAAAGAAATGACCACTTTCAGGATATGATGCTTTTCATAGCATAGAATTAATAAATTAGTATAATATTTGTTTTCTTATCAAGTATGGGAATGAGTAATCGATTACTTAAAAAGTTGTTTCATATATTTCATTGCACAGTATATTTGAAGTATCATCAACATCTAGATGTGTTTTGATATAATTAATGACACAAATATGTATAACAAAATACAGCCTTTTAAATTTTACTTTTTTTTTAGTTTGTACAGCAAAATAAGATTATAATTTCAGTGCTGCTGGTTATAATTTTATAATTCACCTGCTGCTGATCCGACTTCCCTGTGTTGCAGTGGCAGTAGAATGAATGTAATTATTGGCAGACATTGTTTTTTGAGAGGACAGCAGTGAAGTTCATCAGTGGTATTTATTTTTATTTTGTTATTACATTTTGCTGAAACAGCCAATTGTAGCAGAACAAGAGAGACAATATTGTATTATTTTGAGTCTGGAATTCTGTCTTTGCAACTGTAATGAGTACTCAGGGGTGTGTGTATGCATTTTCTTCTGCAACAGCTCCCAGGCTTTCCTCTCACCATTTTAAAGCAGTATCTTCTCACTGAGGACTTCAGGATTTTTGCACTGTGTCCTCCCTAGAAAACCCCATGGAAGACACTCGGGGTTGGGAGCTTTATAGGCTCTTCTCAGTGGGATACAGAACACAGATACAAATAGTCCATCTCAAAATGGTTGGGTAGCTGGGCCAGCGTACTCCAGTGTGTGGAGTTGCTTCCTTTCCCACTTTTATTTAGCCATATGGGTATACCTCTACTTGTGAACTTCAGCTTTTGACACCGTTTTGATCTCAGTACATTTGTTTTATCTGCAAATTCTACCTTCTCTGACTCAAGATGGAAGATTTTTCCCTTAACATGAATGCTGACCATCTCTCTGCTATCTGAGCATGAGTTGGAATTGGAAGGAACTTGTGGCAACTGAATAATTTTAAGACTGTTACCTCTTTGTTGAATGTCTTTAGAGAAATTATTAAGAGAAGACAGACAGGCATAGGCGTGACATCACACACAGTTTGTGATTGCAGGGGGTTTTTTTAACGTAGGAAACAAGGTTACAAAAGAGATCTTGAGAGGAAGGCCGAACTAATTCCTTGGAGAATACTTTCCGGATAGGAAGCTTTGTGAGAATGGTAAAGTGTTAGAATTGTGTGATGTGATTCTCTTTATTATCATGACTATTGCTTTCTGTGTGGTAATATCTAAAGGCTTCTATGAAGATGTAGGCTTCCTTGTCTTTACATCTTCAAACTCACCGAACTTACAGCATAAATATCTGACAGATGAGGAGAGGAAAGAAATGTTATCACAGGGATCAAAGATGGAGACAGATTGTGAGATGCCCTCCATGGTCAGATAAGAAATCACTGGCAGCTAAGAACTCAGTCTGTTTCTCAAGTCCTGTGATTAGGTGGCACTCCCAGCACCATACATCACTTAGCATTACAGAGGTCAATCTGTGTGCCTTTGTGCACTGTGTTAAACCATGTTAAACCTTCAGCAACCCTTTTTGCACTGAAGCTTTGGACATATTTAGTTTATTACATGTATCTTTATGTTGCAATTCAGACTTAAACTTGTTTTATTCTTAAGTTTAAAGGTCCTATTTGGCATAAAGCATTGATTTTGTGGATGATTTATGAAATAATGTCAGATGCCACTATTTTAAAAAATGTTCCGCCTTGCAAAAGTGAATGTCTTGTTTTCTTTGTTTAGTAACATATTCAAAACATTTGAAAGGAAGTTTTGGAATAAGGAGATTTCTACCCTGGGGGAGTAGTATCCTGTGCTTTCATTAGGTCATGTCAGGCCATTGTTTTGCTTTTCTTATCGTAAAGATCTTGTGTCTTTATTCGTGCTCAGCTGTGGACTTGAGTTTCCTGGAAGAGAGTGAAATAATTAAGAAGTAATACTACAAAATCATATGTTCTTTGTAGCTATGTTTGCTTAGTTGAAGATAGTTCTGATCTGTAGTTATGTAGAATAATAAGTGGTGTATATACTTCCCATTAAGAAGTGGTATCTTGTATCTGCGGTTCTCATTGTAGCTGAAAAGAAAAAGGATTCTTCTGTATGAAAAAAACACAGAGAAATTCAGGGTCACCTGTCAAATGGCTAGTAAAACTGGGGTTTTCACCCCTGACTGCCAGCTGAGACTCTCAGTGGCTTTTTCTGTGCTAGTGGGTGACACGGTGGCAGGGTATGGGAAAGGGCATGTTTAATTTATTGCTGTAGATGCAGCCGCTGGGTAGGATGGCTGGGTACACAGGGTGGTTTATCAGTAGAAGTCATTAAAGTAGGGTGATTAATGTGGTGCCAGAGAAGGGCATGCGGTGTGTTGTGCTTGCACTTAAAATCTGTGAGCTGCCACACAAGGTCACACAGCCTAAATGCAGTCCTGGTGAGAGGAGTCACGGGAGGCACTGCCAGCCTAAATTAAGATCTCGTAGTGCTGTGCAGTTTTGTCAGGGGATGGAAGAACACCTCCCTAATGACTGCTAATGGGATGGATGAAGCTTGCTTGGTAAATCTGCCTTGGTTCTGCTGTGACAGAGCTGAGCTATTAGTATTAGTGATATGAGCAATAGCTTTCCTGGTCACACCCTGGGATGCATGTCCCTGCTTTGAAAATAAGCGGAATTTCTAGCACTCACAGTGAGATGCTTTTCTCTAGAACTAAATTTATCAATACAAGGAGACATGAGAAGGCAAGGCTTGTTACATCCCATATTCATGGAACTTTTCCTTTGAAATGTGTTGTTCCATTTCCTCCAAGTGTTCCTTGGGGAAACAATTTGGATTTAGTGTGCATTTTACTATTGATTCTTCATTCGTCACTATGTGCTGCCAGATTTTTGCCAGAGTTTGTGTTTACTTTTATTCACTGTTAAGCACCACCACTCTGCTTGCAGGCTGCACTGTGATGTGCAGGTTCTAGTACACGTAGAGAAGTCTTGGTAGAGCAGAGCAGGAGTGCTGTGGGTGACCCCATAAAACACACAACAGATGTGCAGCAGCTGACAGATGTGTCAGCCTGCCTGGTTAGCACAGAAACTGCTCCCTGCACGGACCTTGTTCTTCTAACCAACATGCTCTCTCATAAACAAACAAACCAACCAAAAAAACCAACTAAAAACAAACAAATAAAAAATTTGCACCTAGGGTATTGTAGTCAATCCAGGGGGTAGCTCTGACTGTGAGAAACTGGAGAAAAGCTCCTGGCAGAGGTTATACACTGAGGTTCTCTTCTTCATGTAAGTGGCAACGGCAGAAGGAGGATGAAGCTGCACAGCCATATGAATAAATGTGCAGAATCTGAAACTCCCACTTCTGGCTCATCTATCACATACCATCCTTTTATAGTGTGAGATGAAATGTCCAGCACCAAGTTTCAGCTGCCCTCAGCAGACATGCCATTACCTTCTGTCTCAGTGCACGGCCGTAATCTCATCCTGAAAAATAAGATTTTACTTTCCACTTACTCTTCTGGAGACAGCTTGTCAGAGCAACATGGTACTGCAAACTTATCCTGCTTAATGTCAGCTAATTAAATTCGTTTTTGAATATAGTACTAAGCCAATTTAATTCCGTCTTTCAGAGCCTGCAGAGACAGTTGTGACTTTCAGATGGGTTTCTGTCTGTGATTAGTGATCAAATCTCTTTGTGCTTTTCTAGGCTGACTCTGTCTGTCTTTTTCTGTGTGTCTCTCACCAGTATTTGGGATGTTATATCCCAATGGGATATGGAGTGGAATGGGGTGTTTTTTCCCGTGCTTTCATATCCCCAGTATCTTCTGTCTCATTTGTCAACATTCTCTGTTTAATGACTTTTGTTCTCCGAAATGAGTTTCATTACTGTGGCTGGAATAGAAATAAGAATTACTGTGAAATTCTCCTGGTGTTAGATCTTGATTTTAGAGGTTGTTTTTCAAAAGTGTTGATCCTTGGAGGGATGGGCATTGGAATGACCTTCTAACTCTGAGCTGATATACCCGCCTCTGGATGATCATTCACATCACAGTCCAAGTCACAGTCCAAGTGCAACAGCCTCCAGTAATGTTTACTGTCTGTCACTCTCAATATATTTTGTGATCACAAACATTCATGAAAATAAGGGGCAGAATTTAAAAAACCAAACAAAAAAGATTAGTCTAAAAGAGAGAAAGGTCAAAGCAAGTCATAGAACGATAAAATGACAAAGTAATGTACTTGATTAATTAAGTAGTGCTGGTGGAATATATCGTGCCAGGGACAGTCTAACAAGTATTTTTTAATTTTAGAGGCTTTCTCTGCAGTTTATCGAAGAAAGTCAGAGAAAAAGTAGCATGTCTGGAGATTTTCATGCTTTATTTTCTGCACAGCTCTGGCATGTCTCTCACTCCTTTTGTGCAGCTTTGTGCCAGGGAGTGCTTCCAATTTCCGGTTTCTGAATTCCCCAATGCTGTTGGGCAGCAGATTGCTGTGCATCATTGTGGAGCCCTCTACCGCAGTTTACCCCCTGCCTGCAGCTGCATCTCCTTTCTCTCATTCTCTTCCTGCCTGCCCTCCCACTTGTTGATGTGACCTATTTGTGTTCTGACGTTACAAAGGCAGAACTGAATAGTCGCTATCAGCGGTGTAATTCCCGGTTACTGAGAAACTACTGCTCCTGTTTAACTCCCAGAATGCAGCTGCGAGTGTGTGTGGAGATGTGGTTTGGGGAAAAGCCCGTGTCATTGTCGAGTACTGTGCCTCTTCTGTATGAAGAAGAGGGCTTCAGTCTGCATGGATGTCTGATAAATCTTACTGTCACTTCATCCATCCATCCATCCATCCATCCATCCATCCATCCATCCATCCATCCATCCATCCATCCATCCATCCATCCATCTTTTGTATTGCATAGTAAATCATACAAGTGCAGTTCTGTGTGTAATGTGGCTTCTGATGGCAGAAAGAACAAAATACCAACTTTCTCACCTTTACTGAAATCATGCTGAAGTTGTAAAACAGAAAACAGGTGCCAGGAAAGTAATACTTGAGCTTTAGATTTATTGAGAGGAAGGGATAGAAAAGTTTTTTTCAGATCATTAATTACATTTTAAAATTTCATTTAAAACTCTTATTTTTCTGAAAGGCTATTAAGAGGTATTTGTTTTTTAAATTAGAAGCTATAGTTTCTAATGAAATTAATAATAAAATATATTCTATGTATCTGGAGAGTTTTTGAGGCTTGATACCTCCTGATCTGGGTTTGGTAAAGAGTTCAATGCTTGTCTGTTTCTTAAGTCCTCATTCATTCTTCAAATGAGCATGTGGAGAAAGAATTGCTAAAACCCTTGTGAGTCCTGGGGCACAATAATGGTTTTGTAGGGAGTTTCTAAATAGTTGTTGTTGTTAGGTCGCTGTTGCTCTGTTAGTGTGACTTTGCTGTATGCATTGATATGAATATTTATAATACAAAAGATTGCATATTTGCTTCTTCAGTGCTGTACTTTGTTGTAAACTTTGGGGCAAGGGAGTAACTTATCTGTAGTTTAGTATGTATAAATGCAGTTTTAGGATAATCCTAAGACATGTAGACTCAGTTTTAAGGAGTGCTGGCACATGTGTGGAATTAAGTTGGAAGCAAAAATTTCATTTCAGCTTCCATTATTTTTTCTAACTGTGCCTAATACTGCATTTCCTTGAAACACTGCTTGTGAAAACAAAGGTTTTAGTTGATATCTAGTTGATAGCACTAGAGATTATCACTATCTAGCTTTAGAAAATAAACAGTTTGGACAAGAATTGTATTAATTTTCTTACCAGTTTCTCTTTCTCTATAGACTGTATTGATTTGTATGTTTAGTTCCCAGTCTTTCTCCCACTGAGATTTTAAGCGCTGGGTCCCCAACGGATTTCTGTCAACACTAACTATTTCTATAATTGCTAGAATCACATTCTTAAATACCTCCCGTGTAATTTCCATTTCCATTTCGTTTCACAATGGCTTCCATGCTTCTGCTTCACCTAGAAAGACTTTGCATTTGCCTTAAAGAAGCTCTTCTAGGACTTGCAATTTTTAGGTGCATATTTGGGACTTTGGTGTTTGTTTCTCACCACAGGTGAGGAATTAGAAGGCCTCTGATGGAATGATCTTTGTAAAAAATCTTGAAAGTTGTCAGGGTCATGAGTAATTATATAAATTCTTAGCTGTTGCTCGTTTGTGCCTCTTGACTCCACTAGAAGTGGTTTGTTTTGAGCAGTTTTGGCTTTCTTCTACACGGCCTCTGAGATCCCTCCCAGCTCAACTGTGAGCAGAGAGACAGCAAGCTCTGAAATGAGGTGGATATAACTGGTGGCCTTGAAAATCTGGACCTGACCAAGGAAGAGGATAAAGACTCAGTGAAGAAGGGCAGAAGGGAATCAAATGGAGAATTACAAACTGATTTCCTACAGGACACTGGAGAGCAGGAAGTCAGAGGTAGTTTGTGACAGCTACCAACTTGAGTTAGGTTTGAACTGATTTACTAGAGATAATAGATTGCATTTCACTTGGTTCCATGTGTGCTGTATATTTCTGTTCATGATGTAGCTATCTGGTGATCATTCTTTTCAATTCATACAGTGATTTAGAACTTTAAAATAAAAGTATTTGTGATAGTTTTCATTTTCCAACACTACTGTTAATAGACATAAAGAAAAAAGAAAGAAAAATGTTTAAATTATTCACCTGAAAAGTCCTGGTAGTTTGCAAGGTAAATGTAGGTGCAGTCATTAAGGACATTATTAAATGACTCCAAATAAATCTGCAAACAAAAGAAGAATGTGTTGCATGTCTTAATGTGTTTTGCTGTTGAAGGCAAATTGGCTGTGTTTATCCTTCTGTGGGGGATATGTCATGAATGATTTCTCTGGGAAGGCTTCGGCGGGTTGAGAAATTCTGCTTTTCTAGGTGAAGGAGAGTTATTGGGAAAGAAAATTTCAGGAGTTCCGTAGAACAGCTCTATCTGACACACAGATCTCCACACCATCTGCCAGCCAGTGCTGCCTTCTGAGCAGTCACTGCTCCCCCGTTTTCCTCACTGCTGTTGGATCCCAAGCTGTGGCTCAGCATCTGGCATTTAAGTGTGCCTATGCTCAAAAATATGTGCACTGCTCTGTTTGTGTTTATACTGTTTCAGAGCGGGCAAATTTTAGATATTACATTGTAGCATCATACCCATGGGCAGTATATCGCTGCTCACCAATAAATTTTGTTATTGTTTTGGACCCATGGATTATGTTCTTTGTAACTTCGTCTTTACATGGCTTTACACTTGTTATTGAAAACCAAATGCAGAGTATAGGAGACACTGACTTGCTTAGGTGGCAACAAATGAAGATGTATGTAGTAGTAGTGAACTGTGGAGTGTTGAGGCTGCTCACTGAAGTGTAATAAAGGCAAGAGCCAAGCCACTTTGGAGGCATGAAGAGTCAAGAAGCATTGCAAAGAAGCAATCTGAATTCTTGAAAACTCTTTGTTATTTGCCAGACTTTCTTCTTGAAAACTGCTTACTCTAGGATGAGATGCAGCTTGTAGAGTAGGAGGAAGATCAGCTTCTGTTTGGGGAGGCTTGATTAAGAAATTGGATAGTTTGTTTGTTTGTTGCAGTGCCTTGTCATTGCAGACAGCACGGCTAATACAAATTCATTTTCCATCTCAGCATTGGTTACCTACCAAAATATTTAAAATCACCCATCAGGTGATTTTAAATTATCAAATGATTGTAAATAAGGTGATTGTATTCACAAGTGGGAAGTAAATGCTTTCTTAAGATCCCTCGATCTCAAGAAAATAGGTTACAAGAGAGGTCCAGTGTTGTGTCTTCTTCCAAACCATCATTTTACAATGTTAGAGGGGAAAAAAAAAAGGAAAGGTAAATCCAAACTGGCAATGCACTGGTGTACTGGTGAAAGGAATTACATGCTTTTCAAGGACCTGACAAATGGGAAATCTGAAATTCTGTATCTGTCCACCAGACAGAAACAGCTTTTGCTTTAATATTGAAAACCAGTTTTCAATGCCTTGATAGTATGCCTGAAATATGGTCTGGAGCAGTGGGCCAAAACAGTTTGGTGACATCAGGGCACTTTTTCTTGCCATTGTGAATGGCAAAATGTTTTCTGTGAGCCTGGAAAAAACACAGGATGAATGTGTGAAATGCACAAATGTATTGGCAGAGCTTGCTGTAAACCTCTGATTACAGTGAACTTAGTATCTGGATTTGTTATACTTTCAGGTGGGACCCTCTTCTGACATGTGATCTACCGTGAGCTACTTTGACTCCTACGATGACAATGTTATCACTGCCACATCTCTGGGAACCAGTTATTCACAAGTACACGGTATGTGAACGTCTGCATCTTACATTAACCATTGCTTGTTGGAACAACACAGAAACAATAACAAGAAGGTGCTAAAAGTCATTGAAGTAAACGTTAAGCCACATGTACAACCAGTTACATGGAGCTGTTCCAGCAGATGTTTATCTGCTAGGCCCGGCCTGTATGCAGAATAGTGAACTGCTTTAACTTGAACATGTATTTATTCACAGATATTGGTAGAAGCATTCTACCAATGTTTCCTTTGGATGAGATTATACTGGTACAGTGACGATATGTAGATATACAGACGATTATTCTCTGTGTCAAGAAGGAGGGAGTGGTAGCAGCAGCATGAAGGGTTCTGTACTTTAACTGTATTTATTGTTCTGTACTTTAACTGTATTGCTGCACTTACAGCAGTACTTTTTTTTGCATTTAAGAAAGGTCTTTAATTGCTTTCTTTCTTCATTCCATTTTCAGTTTCTGGTCAGTCTAAATTAGATTAATTTCACACTCCAGTGAGTCCCTAAAGAAGTGTAAATTAACTCCATTTTACCAAACTCAACCAGATGATGGCAGTTATTCCCTTGATGTTTATCTTTACATCACCCACCATCTTTGACCAGGATTTCAATAGAAAGTGAATTCATGTTTGAATTGAATGTTCTTCTCACCCTGTATAAGGAAATGGAGACTGAGATCCACATCTGGTGAAGGGAGGATATTCAATTTATGGCCTACAAGGCAAAAAAATGTAAGGTCACTGATAGCTGGCATATTTTTCTTTTCTACAATTCTGGCTTGAAGTTTTTAACCACACACTGAGGTCCTGTAAGACTATGGCAAAATGGTTTTATGAGAGTGATTACATTGTTGTTTTAGGTTCTAAAGCAGTTCAGCACACACCACGTAGCTGTTAGCATGGAACATCTTCATCTGACTTACAGCCCCAGTGCAACTTCCACCAAAGCTGGCTGAAAAAAGTTTCTTCATGCTGATGGGAGTGGAGTTGCACTGCATTTACCACCTCTGTTCAAGTACTGTTTGCTGCTTGGATTTTTTTTGCTGCTTAGCCATTTCTTAAAGTATTAAAAATACAAACATAAAACAGAATTATAAGGAAATGGATAGACAAAATAATGAGAAGAGAACTCAGTGAAATGCTTGTTATATGTGATAAGGAGAGATGATTGTTTGCTCTGATAGTACATATCTGGCTTAAATGCACTGTATTTTTATATGTAATTTTGAAGACACTGTCAGAAATATGGATGATCCACTGCTACAGCAGTGATGTAAGAGAGGGAAAGCAAGACAGAAGTCTTATGAGGAGCAGGAATAGAAAGATTGTTCTTCATTAATCAATGCAGTGTGTTTTGGGAAAGCAGTTCACAACTTGGGTAGCCTGTGTGTTGGTTGGTTGGTTGGTGATGGTTTCCACATCTGTCTGGACAGCTCCAAGAGAAGCTCTCAGAGGCAACACCACCACTAAAGTGAGAGAGCATTGCACCTGCTTCTGCTGGCAGGGCTTCTAGCATGCCTTTGTAGCCCCCCCCAGTAGTCTCTACTGGCCAAACACCATTAACAATGACCCTTTGCAGACTGTTTGTATTTGTTCAAATGTCTCTTCCATACCTAAGCACCTTTTCAGGAGGGATACGGGAATAAGAATTTCTGTTGCTCATCTTTCTTGTCAGTTGATTAATTTTCAAACATTCGGAATTATCTGTTGGTATGTGTTTTTGCAAATAAGTTGTTTTGGTGTGTGTGTAAGCATTGGTAATGGAAAGCTGGTTTGAAGAAGATGAGTGTCACGTCCTGCAGGAGCAGAGGTCTGGAAAGGACCCAGCAGACCAACTGGTCTGCTTTCCTGCCATCACAGGTATCTCAGCATGAAAAGCATGAACGTGTCTTGGTTGACATTTTCAGTCTTATGGTGGAATGTGGCTTTTTTGGGACCTCTCGGGGTGGCAAGGGCAGGTGGTGTGGAGAGGCAGCTGTCAGAGTGGTGACTGCTTGTGATCTTGGTGTTCCCCAGCACAAAGAGTGAGCAGCCAGCTCACAGCTGTACTTTTAATGAACTGTAGGGCAAGGGAGGCTGTGTCTCACCTTGTGAAGCTTCGGATATGCAGCAATAACCTTCACGGATTTGCCATCTACACACATCAAAATAAAATTTCCTTTGACCGGTGAACACAAGAGTCAGAAGGAAGTGAAGGTTTTCATGTTTATTTTTCCTTTTGAGTGTTATTTTGGTTCTCCTCTTTTGCCAGTTCTCATATAGCATTGCACACATTTCAGGAAACTAATCTGCAGGAGCACAGCTTATAAAAGATCGACCTGCTAGAGGACGAGGCTCTGCTTATTACAGAAAAGCTTCTGAGGCAGTGACAGCTGAAAAGATTACACACTTCCACAGGAAATTAAATTTGATGTAATATAGTGAAAGAATGACAAAATGGAAAGGGTATATATAACATATTTGTGATTATTAAGCAGTAGAAAAATGAAAACTTGAGATCCAATAAAGTGCATGTAATTTAGATATGGATAGAAAATTCCCAATAGTTTTTTTAAACTTGGGTCCTCCACTTTGCTTTGACTTCTCTCAGTGTTGTTATTTCAATGTGGAAAATCATTAACTTCTTAGAATCACAGAATGACTTCAGTTGGAAAGGACTTTTAAAGACCATCTAGTTCCAATGCCCCTGTCATGGGCAGGGACACTTTCCACTAGACCAGGTTGCTCAGAGCACCATCCAGCCTAGCCTGGAACACTTCCAGGGATGGGACACCCACAGCTGCTCTGGGCAACCAATTCCAGTGTCTTGTAAAATTATGTTAACTTTCAGGCACATTAGATTATAAAACATTTCAATCAAGTTTCAGAGCAGTCCTATGGTGTACAGGTAGATTGCATTCTTCAGCAGAAGGCTCATATGTGACACCAGACTGGGAGAGGCAAGAGCTTCCATCTTTGCTTTGTCCTTTTCCCTTGTGGATATGTGCCAACAGAGGGGGAAGCTTTTCTTCCCTGCCTGGCCATGCTTGTTGCTGAGGCTCAGTGTGGTGCTCCATGGTCTCTGGAAGTCCTAGCTCTGTCCCAGCTGCCAACCGGAGTGGCAGGTACCAGAAGGATCCACTGGGGACTGTTGAGGTGACATGATTGGTACTGAGGTCCTTTATGCTAACCCAAGGCACAGGGCAGGTGATGTATCTCCTTTTCCTCTCTTCCTTGGGGTCAGTGTGGGTGCCACAGTTAGCCTGACTCTCCTGGCCAGGTGCTTCACAGCACCACATAGGTTTTCTTTCAGATGGGATCGTAATACCCTTAATAATTTTACACCTTAATAATTTTTCCTTTAAGATCTGATTACCTGCAGTTGGGAAGAATAAGCAGGACTCTGGCAGATTTAACTTTATTAACCATCATAAATCCTTTCCTTTTTGACTCTAATCAGTCCCTGGAGTCCTTTTAATGCTCTTGACATTGCACTGGCCTTTCATCACAGCTCAATATACATTTTCCTGTAACTAGAAAGCTGATGGTGGGAGCCTTACATAAACTGGAGGTAATGGATGCAGCGATGGGGACATGCGACTGTCAGACTCGTGCTGATGGTGGAAGGAGGAGAGGAAGATTGTGCTGCCAGCACAGCTCTGTCCTCTGCAGAGGGCAGAAAAGAAAACCCGAAAACAGCATTCACAGGGTCTCGTGTGACCCGCTAGCACCTAGGGACAGGGAGGGAAGCAGCTGCCTTGCTCTGCTCTGACAGACACAGAGACAGCAGTGCTTTTGTGCCTTATTTTGGCAAGTGGGCGCCAGGGGCCAGCCCTGCCTCAGAAAGCCCCTCTTGTGAGCAGCCCCCAGCCCGTGTCCCTGGGGCAGTGAGTGGCCAGAGCCTGCCTGTGGCTGGCATACCAGGAATGGGGGGCTGGGAGTGGCACAAGGACCAGTCCAACCTGCACGGGTGGAGGTGCTGGGTGAATGGGGCTTTTCTGAGCTGGGACAATGCTAAAAGGAAGGAGTGTTACCAGGTGGTCGAGGGGCAGGCACCAACGCAACAAATGCTGCCTTCATAAAGTCACTACCTGGGTTATTGCCTCTCTGTCCAGCCTGCACACAAAATCCTCCGGAAACCAAGAGGGGAATTCCCCGGTCGGTAGTCTGTCTGTCTCTCTGCTGTCCAGGAATTCATGGGAAGGAGAAGGCATCCCAAGAATCTGCCCCAGTGTGCAGGGACAGTAAATTCCCTCTTGTTTTTCCATATACACAAGTCAGCAAGTTTCTTCAGCAAATGCTTTAATTTTAAGCTTAATACTATGCAAATATTTAACTTGGGACAAAAAAAGCTTTAAGCTGGCTTCAGACCATGGACTGGCTTCCAGTTGTTTCTGCAGGTACAGATCCAATGTTTACATACATGAATGGCTATTTGTTTGTTTGTTGATTTATTTACTATGCTAATATTTTTTATAATGAACTTGGATATTTTTGTACTCTGCTTTTGCTTTGAGCATAAAAATCTATGTATTTGCAATTCGTGTACAGGCATTTTCAGAAGCTTTGGCAGAAGGCTCAGATCTGCTGAAGATAATCACTGTAGGCTGAATCTTTATGATGACACAGAATTGTGCTGACTTTGTTTTTTCTCTAACTGAAGTGCCCAAACCTGTGTTTACCACTGATATCCCACCAGCCTAGGTTATTAAAGAAAGGTATTAAAGATTTGGTCCCCGCTGCAGGATCTTTATAGTGTAATTTGTTTATCCAGAGAAATGGGTATAAAAGAATATTCAGGAACATCAAGAGCTTTAGCAATACATAGGTTTATTAGATTTCAAAAGTCTGCTTAAAATGCCACCTTGAAAGATAATACTTTTCTGTATCCACATATATTTCATACACTTATGCCTTCTGCAGCCCTCATCTCAGCTGCTGCAGGCCTGAAAACAGCCTGCTATTAAAGAGGGAAAGACCATGGTCTTGTGGACCTTCTCTGATGTGCTCAGCATGTGAGCTGTTGAGTTCATGGAGATGAGAATAGCCATGTCAAATGTGTTTCATTTGCATGTGGCAAGATAGAAAAAGCAAACCCTGTGTGAAAACGAGCAGGCAAGAGAGACATTGAATGCCTTAAATACTAAGGGAGTTAATGCTATGCAGCGATTTTGCTTCTGTTATAGGAAGTGTAAGAACAGTATGCTTCCAAAGCATAAGTACAGCTTAAGTACATCACCACCCAAACTGCAAAGGTTTCAGTTCCATGGCAACACGAAGGGCCCGGCTGTGCTGAGGGTGGATGTATTAATGCATTCAGAGTGAGGGGTTGGGACTGAGCTGGGCAAAAATAAAATGCACCGAAATTTTTAATTTTTCCTGTCAACTTATTTATATATAAAGTAAATCCTTTGTTCTTAGAAAATCAAAGCTGACATGAATACACCTGCTCCCCCCCCCAGTTCTCTCTGATTCTTTTTTATATACATTTTTATCAGGCAAAAAGCAAATGAAGACTCTGGGTTTTTTGAGGGTTTTTTATAAGACTGAAAGTGCAGCAGCACTTGAATGTTGCAAGAAAATAATATTAATCCCTGAGACGGTTGTATATCCCTAGAGAGAAAGACTTGGGATGGGGGTGGAAGGACGTATTGTTTCCAAGATGTACTGCTTTACAGAGCAGAGTGAAGCAGTGGGTGGTTGGTTGGTTTTTGTTTGTTTGGTGGGTTTTTTATTGTTATTATTATTATTTTCCGTGATCCTTTTGATCTGCCCTTTTTCTGCCTTTCTCTACATCTACTTCCAGTTTCCCCTACCTCCCCTGGCTGAGGAGCAGGAAACAAGACTGCGCTCTGTTTCCTGACATCCAAAGAAATACAAAAGTACAAAGAAACAGTGTATTTTGTTTTCCCAGCTGACTTGAATTCGCAGACCTGCATAGAAAGGCACCTGCTCCCAGAGAGGTCAGGAGTCACCCTCCAGAACAACTGGGCAATCGGCCAGGGAATAACAGAGCTGATCATTACGTGAATTTTGTTTGATCTGCCTGGTTGACTGCAGGAATGTAGGATGGGGGATTGTGGTAAATACATTTTGCTCAGGGTGAAGAACTACCTCAGGCTGATCCTGACGGCTGTGCTGATGGGTGGATGAATTGCAGATTTGCAAGGTTTAAAATCAGACTGGGCAGTAGGAGAACCTCCAGATGTTGGTATTTGTGAGGCTAACAGCAGTGCTAATCTGGCATGGTAAAGCTGACAGAAGTGGCAAGTTAAACTGGATTTACAGCTGCTCTGTATTGCTAAAACAGGCAAAGCAGCCAGAACATACCAGTGGATCTAGCCTAGAGATTTCAGCAAGGTTTCTCTGTCTAACTGGGGGAAGAATTTAGCTCTGCAGTTGGAAGTTGCTGTGCAAGAGGAGAGCAGTTGACCAACTTCCAACTGCAGTTATACTCTGCAAGAGGAGAGGAGGAATAGAATTAATCTCTTTTAATCTGTATTCTTTTCTTTCTTTTTCTAAATTTAGTCTGGGTGTTTTGTTTGTTTGTTGATAAATAGCAGCAGGAATATATTTTTTCTTAAAAACAAGCATTGCTTCCATTGTAGTGGGAACCTTGTGTTTGAGATTCTGCTTGGAGGAAATTTCACCCTCTTCAGGCCACCAGTGGAATATGGGTAAATCTTTTCTAAGGAAATAAATAGCATTGAAGTGATCCTGTCTTGGCATTCCACAAAGGGGTGGATTTCACCCTCCAGGCAGTAGAGCTGCAAAGTAAGAAGGTGTCATTTTTAAATGTTCTCTTTCTTAGAGAGAGCAGCACTGGTAAGACCAGGTCCCTTGCTAATGCTACACTTGACATCCTCACAATTTTGCTGCTGTTGTTGTGGTTTCTGATATCTGCACAGCCCCCCAAAACAAGGAAGCAGATGTAGCTCATTAAATACTGGCATATGCTTCCCAATTTGTCACACCTTCATTTTCCTGAGTTTTCACAAAGGAACTGCTGTGTATACAACCCTAAATGAAGAGGAGGAATCACTCCAGCCAACAATGTAGCAAGAGAGCCGAAGGATTCTTTTTTAGGTGTCCTTACCTGATATAACCCTCCAAACAGCCCAGCTGCTATTTGTCAGCACCTTCCCAAGGGAGTGCCTCAGTCTGCTTGGCAGGGAGGATGGAGAGAAAGCACCAAGAGGAACATCAAAGAAAGAAGAAAAGGAGGAGAGAAATCAAGGTTGGGAAGAGTAAGGAAACAGAGCAAAGGCAGAAGGGTGATCAGAGAAAAAACAGGGCTGGGAAGAGCACAGCAATGGAAAGAGATGTTCCTCTGGTGCCTATGAGGGGAAAGCTGGTTTTCAGATGTAATGTAGACAAAACCAAACTCAACAAAAAATGGAGCAAGAAAATTAAAAGATAGAAAGTGGGAGAAGGTACCAGAGGATGGAGAATTCAGATTGACATGAAGAGGAGAAAATTCATAAAATACATGGATGAATTTAATATCATGGTCCAGCCTATTTTAAATAGTAGTTGCTAAATTTGTGACCTTCTTTTTATGGAGATTTTGGGATCTGGCGAGGAGCAGTAGGGCCATATTGGGAGGCTGCTGCAGGCGTCAGAATGGGTGGTTGGAGGCAGATCTTTTCTGTGCACCATATCTGGAAGCCTAAAGCCAGTATGAATATCCCTAAGGAAAAATGTTCATCCTGCATCTGAAGACTGACAGTCAAAAATGTGCCTGCTTCTCTTTGAAGGTATCTGAGGGAGGGCTGTTGCCATGCAGGCAGGGGTAAGGGCTCCCTCTAGATCCCTCTTCCAGTTGTTCAAGTTATCTAGGCTACCAGAAATAAAGAGCTGAATGGAAATTTTAGTCCTGGCTGTGAAAAGAAGCTTCTGAATGAATTCTGCATCAAATAATGAATGTCTTCTTTCCTCCTCCTCTCCACCTACCTTGTTCCTAAACATTAACATTTCATGTCAGTTGAGCTAAGTTCGGTGTCAGACTCAGTGGATCCTGCTGAAAAATACATCCCTGTTTTGTGGAAAGCCAGAGAAGATGAGAGGCTTGTGGTGTTTTTCCTTCTCAAGCTCTGCTCTGCTGGGAAAAACAGCTAAGGCTATGCGAAGCTGTCTTCTTCCCACTCTCCTAAACTTCGTTCCTAAAAATGCTGCTCTCTCAACAACTTTGCTGCTTCTCTGAAGGAGGCATGGCTTGGCCCACTTCGTGCCATCACTTTCCAGGGCATGTTTTCTCAGATTGTGGTGACTTCCGTCTTGATAGGAGGCTGAAGAAGATTGCTGTAGAACAACTCATTGGCATTGCTAGCTGTGTCATTTGAAAATGGTTACTTAAGCACAGAAGGGAAGAAAGAGATCAGAAATGACAAGATTTAAACCCTATCCAAAGCTTCAAATCTCCAAATAATTTCTGCCATTTCTGCTTCTTCTTTTCTAGAGACTTAGACGGTATTTCCTTTATATTTTTAAACTTTTCTCAGAATCACCAAGGTGAGAAACATCCTTTCTCTGAAATAGGTTGTTTTGTGGGCAGTGGTACCAGCGTGTGCCAGGCTGAGGCTCAAACCCTGGCTGACAGTGGCCATTCAACACCAAGGGCTGAGCTTGGGGCATCAGTCTAGAATTCCTCCTCAGGCCAGCTACCAGTTTTCTCCAGACTTTTTGGAATGCCACTGTTGAAACGCAAGGAGATAACACATGTCTGCAGAGGTGGAGAAATGTGCATTCAAAAATGTGGGTCTGTTGTACAAGACGAATGGTTCTCTGGGCACTTATCTGTGAGATACTCTGCAGTATGTGGTAGTATTTCATGTTAAAAGCATGAGGACAGGAGAGACCTGGAGACCTTAATAATTTTTTCTCCTATAGAGAAAGCAAGTGGTGAAAGGCACAAGAAGATTTTGGTGAAAATAGACCTTTTGACAGTGAGTGCGGTCTTGCTGCTTTTGGTGGAGAGAGTAGGGGCATTCCTGTATCTCACTGTAGTGATGCAGAGATGTGCTGATACTTGTTTATTTTGATCAGGGTTGAGAAGCAGAGACAAAAAAATTGCATGTGGCTTTGGAGTGCTGTAATACACCTGAAATCAAAGTGAGATGTGGAAATTATGATGGCTGATGTTTGTGTAACCCCAAATCTCTCAACGCATACTTGAATTAACTTCTCTGTTGTTAGGGGAACACCATCCTTAACAGAGATGCCATGTGAACAGGACAACCATTTCTGCATAGCAGGAGTAATTTTTTTTCCCCTTCTCTCACCTGGGTGTCAAGTCTAGCAATTAGGAATCAAATATAGCCCTCAGTGTTTGTTTCAGGCCCTGTGAGTCTTTAATTCTTTGCCAGCAGCAAAACAATTATTTCTGATAGGCATGCTAGTTGTTTTTTAATTTGTTTATAATCAGTTTTCTATGAGGTTGCTTTGATGTGGGAGGAACTGAATTCTTTGGGTGCAAATATTTGCTGTTGACTCTCAGTCATTAAGAGATGTTTTCCACATTAAGGTGCCTTTACTTTTAAGGGCAAATGCCGAGCATCTTCTGACACCATAAACATGAAGTGTGTGGCTACCTAAAGAGGAACCATTTGCTGAGCTGCAGCATGTGAGGGCAGAAGGGACCAAGACCAGCCAATGCCTTCTGCAGCTTCCTGGGGAGAGGCCAAACAACCCCCAGGCCCCTCTGGCTGCTTTGCTGCTGTGGTTGCCCACACCAGCCCCCTGGACCTGAGACCCCGCAGGTGCTGGTTTCAGCTATTGACCTACATCCCTGCTGAAATGGCTTCACACTGAAAGATGTCACTGTTCCTTTCCAAAAAGAATGTGTCACTTTTTTCTTGGGTTTTTTTCCTTTTAAATAAATTCCCTTGCCACCTTTTTGTATTTTCCAACTGCAGCTCTTTTAACGCTCCCTGCCTCTGCAGTTTTTTGCCTTTGTATAGGTTATTTTTGGAAACTGGGGAACCAGGAGGAGGGAGGAAATTTAGGGGAATTAACTGCAGTAGAAGAAGAAAGCTCTTTCCCTTGGTGTGCTCTTTTTTCCCTACCCTTTCTTCTCATGACCTCTGTGGTCCGACCCCGTTGCATTGCTCATTCCAGGGCAAGCCGTAGCTGACCCTCTTTGTGCCCAGCAAGCAGCTCCTTCCCACGCGGTGCTGCTTTGCAAGCTGTGCTTGCCTCTTGCTCCCTGCAGTGGCTGCTGCTTCTCTGCTGTTTTTCTGGGTCAGCCAGTTGGCCAAAAAGTGGGTAGGTGGTCGAGAAGAGTTTTGGGAGCTGTGAAACACTGGAGGCACTTGGGAGGTTATGTGCCTTAGGGTAAAATGTATGCAGAGAAGAATGTGTTCCCTTCGTTGTTTCCTCAGGGGAACAGCCCCATCAAGGTGGTTGGCTTTTTCTTGAAATGCTAGTGTGTTTTTTATATCAGAAGTGTCACATGCTGACTGCCAAAATTTGCAAGAAAAAAACAAATTCTTTGAAAGACTGGGGAATAGCAACTGAAACCTGACCTGGCAGAGAGACCAGGAGCTCACCTTTTGGATCTGTTGAGTGGGGCAGGAGTGGTGAGCACAGACCCCCCCAGAATGCCTGAACTCTTCTGAACAGGAACAATAAATTGACCACAAAAATATAAGGGGAAATTTTCTCTGAAGGAGCAACCAAGGACTCTTTTTCCTGTCTAGGTTTTCTAAAATTACTAATGCATAGAAAGTCATTGACCATACACTAAGTCAGGCTGCCCTTTTGCTGAGACAGTATCCAGATAATTGAGATGCCTGTGATTACCCAGGAAAACTTGCTGATGTTTACACTGCTGTCAGGTATTGAAGTCACACCATAATATTTGTTGTGGTATCTTGCAGTAGATTTTAAAATAGATTGACATCACAGCACAAAGTGGGAATTTTCCTAATTTTTTCTGTGGTTATGAAAATGCCTAAATAGCAGTGTAGCACAGTAAATGTTAAACATTAAAAGCAGGATTTATGTGTACTGATAAGAGGATGTTAGTAGAGAAGGAAGGAAGTAACCTGAGTTTGATAGGAGTATGGTGGAAATTAAAGCAAGGGATGGTTAGAGACTCAGAGCATTAACATGATTCCTTAAAGGGATGGATTTGGGTCAGCATCATACCAAGAGCCAGCATTGAGGAAGACTTTAACCCTAAACAAATAAATTTTTAAAAAGATGATTCTGTACAAGAAGCTGCACAACTGAGGCAAAAAGCCAGCAAATATAAGAAGAATGAAATCAAAAGAACATGAAGTACTGTCTTAAAATACATGGAAATGGAGGGGGTTTTACTATCATGCTGTTGCAGAGATCAATTGAACTATGCAGAATGGTTATGCAAAATGTTTGCTGTAGAGAAGTAGCCGTTTTCCATAGATTCTAGGAACGAGTACTGGCATGCTGCCGGCAGTGATTTATTTTCACCCAGCCCTGGTGCTTGTGTCTGGCACTCAATGAAATCTTCCAGGGTAAATTATTTATTTAATTAAGCATAGCCACAGTTGCACCGAGAAACTGGCAGCACAGCAGCAGGAAGTCTGTTAGAGATTGCATCTAACTTCTTACAGATAGGCTGCTTATATATGCTTTCATTAATTGATATAATAAATAATTGTAAGTTGGAGTTTTTGTTAATTAGCAACAGTTCCTAGTCTGACTGCAGTGAGTGTACAGCCATGCATTGTGGAAATCTAATTTCTTGATTAAGTAACCCAGAGGCTTGTGTAGCAAGCTAAGACTTCAGATTGTTGCAAATGAACTTTTGAACTTTTCATAGGAAAAGGAGATGTCGGTAAGAGAAGAGTCATATTTGTCAGTGCGTAAGCTGGGGCAACCCAAAAGCTTTCATTTCAGTAGGCATTCCCATAAGAGCAAGGAGAGATATCCCCTTCTTCTTATGCCAAGTTGGCAAGATAATGCTTTTTTCATAGTTTAACGTATTCCAGAGATAAGAGATGGTGGTTTGAGGGAGTCCAGGAAGAGAGGAATTTGGGTATAACTAACAAGTGAAACTGTCTTTTGAGGAGAAATCCCTGAAGACTCTCTATGAGATTTCATGCTTTTTTTTTTTTCCTGTTGTTTAAGAAATATAAAAGATGAAGCAATGCTATTTGGTAACTGTACTTTTTTCAATAAATCAGATGTTTAAGAATGCTATGTGAGTTTTATCCTTGCATTATTTCCTTGATTGTTGAGCAATATGAAGAAACCTCACAAGAGGAAAAGAAACCACCTCTTTTAGAGAAAACTACTCATGAATTTAAGCCGTGCTGTTTGCCACAAAGGGAAAAAATGGACAAAGGTTTTGAAAAAATATCACAAATGGGCATTTCTGAAACATCAGACATACCTGGGTTTCAACGGGCCGAGTATGCAAATCAACATAGAGCTAAATACACCTTCTGGGGCAATCTCCCCTTTTGGCAGGTACTGGTGGTGGGGACCAGCCAAGAGGCTGCAGCCGAGCTGGGTCTCTCTCCTTTGCATGGAGTGGTTTGATTCTTTCTTGCCCCTGCAGTTCCTTCAAAGCCCTGCTGGCTCTCTGATGGTCCCTGCTGAAGCTGTCCACATCAGTGTCTGAAGCACCTCTCAGCTTTGAGAGGTCAGCTTTTCTTTTCCTTGGCCTGGATTGTCCAGTGCTGCCAAAGATGGAAGCTGTGTGGGTACTGGTGGTTGGAGATTAAGGAAAGGTTTCCCTCTGTCCTGGCTGTGGTTTCGTGTCCCAGAGGGGCTGCTCCTGCTACCTGTCCTCTGCAGCCTGCACTGGGCTGGTTTTGGCAGCTGGGCAAGTAGTGAGCTATTGGATAGCCAGGGATTTCTGATGGGTGAGCACCTTGGATTGACTTCCCATGGGCACTGGCAAACTCTAGAGCTGGCAGAAGCACACAGCTGGCATTGAGAGGAAGAAGCAAAGTGGCATCCTCCCCTCTTGGGTGGCTGCTCACCACTGGAGTGACCTCACTGAAGCATGAAACTTCATCCTCGGGGGCAGGTCACATCTGTGCATGTGAGGTCGTTAACACTTAAATATGATCTTACATTATCGCAGTGCTCAGGGGTGGAGAAAGTAAAGACAGTGGAGTTTCTTATGCTGCCCTTTTCCACTCCCCAGTTTTGGTGACCCATAGTCACTCTCTCTGTGTTTCCCTTTCCAGATGGAGTTAGAAATGGGTATACATTCTGAATTAATTTTTTATTGGCAGTACCTGTAGATGAAGATTGTTTTTACTGATTTACAATCAAACATCAAACTGAAATAAATGTCATTTCAGAATAGTCTCTTTGCAGTCACTGTTTCTATATTTGCTTTAGAGTATCTCTGTAATGTACTCCTAGTTCTGTGCACTGGAATTACAGAGTCACAGAATGGTTTGGTTGAAAGGGACCTTTAAAGATTATCTAGTTCCACCCCCCCTGCCATGGGCAGGGGTACCTTCCACTAAACCAGATGGCACAGATCCCCATCCAATCTCGCTTTGAACACTTCCAGGGATGGGGCATCTACATCTTCTCTGGGAAACCTATTCCTGTGCTTCACCATCCTCACAATAAAGAATTTCTTCTTTATATCTAATCTAAACCTACCCTCTTTCAGTTCAAAACTGTTGCCCCTTGTCCTACCATCACAGGCCCTGGTAAGAAGTCCCTCTCTTATAGGTCTCCTGTAGGTACTGGAAGGCTACTGTAAGGTCTCCCCAGAGCTTTCTCTTTATTCTTTAGGCTGAATACCCCAACTCTCACAGCCTGGCTTCACAGGAGAAGTACTCCAGCTCTCTACTCATCTTTATGGCCTTTTCGGGATCCACTCCAACAAGTCTGTGTTTGACTTGTGATTGTCACCAGAGCTCCATATGGTATCCAGGTGGGGTCTCAGGTGGGAGCCCAGTAAAGGGACAGAACCACATCCCTTGACCTGCTGGACACACTGCTTTTGATGCAGCCCAGCATGCAACTGGCTTTCTGTGCTGCAAGTGCACATTGATGTGTCATATCTAATTTTTCATCTAACAATGTACTGGGTTTGTGTAGCAAGGTTTTGGTAGCAGGGAACTACAGTTGTGGCTTCTGTGAGAGGCTGCCAGAAGCTTCCCCTGTGTTTAATGGAGCCAGTGTCAGCTGGCTCCCAGATGGACATGCTGCTGGCCAAGGCTGGGCTCATCAGCAACAGAGGTGGCAACTCTGGAATAACAGATTTAAGAAGGAAAAAAAATTGCTGCATAACAGCAATTGCATCCAGAGAAGAGCAGGGTGAGAACATGTGAGAGCAACAGCCCTGCAGACATCAAGGTCAGTGTAGGAGGAGGGGCAGGAGGCAGCAGAGTGCAGATTCCTCTGTGTCCTGGGGTGCAGCCCATGGTGAGGCAGCTGTGTCCCTGCAGCCCATGGAGGTCCACTGTGCATCAGATACCCACCTGCAGCCCGTGGAGGACCCCACATGGAGCAGAGAAATGAGTGTGAGTAGTCATTCCTCTGAGGAGGAAGGAGCAGCAGTGAACACAACCTCTTCCCCCTTCCCCTGCACTACAGACAGAGAGGAGGGAGAGAAAGTCTGGAGTGAAGTTAAGCTTGGCAAGAAGGAAAGGGTGAGGGGAATTTTTTTTAAGGTTTAGTTTTATTTCTCATTATTCTACTCTGATTTTTTTTGGCATGAAATTAAACTTCTCTGTCTACATTGAGTTTGTTTTGTCTGTGATGGTAAGTGGCGAGTGATCTCCCCCATCCTTATCCTTTTTGTTGTGTTTTTTCCTCCCTTGTCCATTTGAGGAAGGGAGTGACAGAGAAGCTATAGTGGGCACCCAGTGTCCTGTCAAGTCAACCCACCACACAGTACCCCCAAGTCCTCCACAGGGCTGCTCTCAAACCATTCATTCCCTGCCTGTCCTGCTACTGGGGGTTGCCCCAACCCACGTGCAGGTCTTTGGCCTTGGCCACATTCAATATAATGAGGTTCACACTGGCCCACTTCTCAAGCCTGTTAAGTCCCTAGAGTTGAAATCCCTTCCACCACATGTATCAATTGAACTGCTGAGCTTGGTGTCACCTGCAAACTTGATAAGGGTACCCTCAATTCCACTATGTCATTCATTAAGGTATTGAACAGAATCATTCCCAATAAGGTTCCACAAGGAGCACCACTTGACAGAGATCCGTTTGGACACTGAGAGGTTGACTGCAACTCTCTGGCTATGGCCATCCAGGGAGTTCCCTTTCTATTGAATGGTCTAGCCATCAAATCCTTATCTCCCCAACACAGAGAGACAGAGATGTTGTGTGAGACTGTCAGAGACCTTAAAGAAGTCAAGATAATGACATCAGTTTCTCTTTCCTTATCCACCAGTGCAGTCACTATAGAATAATGTATAGAATAAATCTGTCATGTTTTGATGATTAACATTTTTTGGTCCCTTCAAGTCAAGTGGCATACATATGATGTGAACAGACAACTGAGATTACTATTATTTTCCATCACCATATTCTTGAAATACTTTAAAGAATTTTGGTAAATAACAGATCATAAAATATTTTTACTTATTATCTTGGAATAGGGTTGTACACAGGCAAAACTATTGCTATCAAATGCTAGTTTCTTATTTCAAGAAAATTTGGTTTCAGGTGCTCAGGCAATAGCTTTCTCTGGTTTTATTTTAGTTCTTTTTTTTTGCTTTAGAATTTTGACATAAGCTCTGTAATTTACTGTTAATTATGCTACCAGTGTATCTCTAGATTAGACTATATCAAAGGTAGTGTGAATTTGAGATTTAACTTCAATTGTACTTATTTCCACAAGTAAAAAATGTTGATTTTTGTGTAAAATATCTAAAATAAGCACAAATCCCACCACCATCATCCATTGTTACTCATCTTAGATTTCTTCAGGGATGCTTGAATGCAAGGGGAGGTATCAGAATCCTGTTTCCAAATAGAGAAAAATCAATATATAGTCTCAGAAGCCTGTGCTTCTATAATACTTTAATTTTGTTTTTCAGTTATAATCAATATTACCTGTTTTGCCAATGCTAGCAGTGAGAGAAAGGCCCGAAGACATTGATGGGCAGACAGACTGAGAATAGCATGAACTATATTTATGTTTCTGACCTCAGTGACCTTGTTTATCTAATGTTGTATGATATGGTGACTAAATGCACCATACTATCCCATCCTTGGTGAGACAATATTTTCTAATACTGCCTCTTGTTTCAAAAATCATAGAAATTTCAAATTAAAATTTGCTAATGTGAAGTGTTCTCTTGCTGTCTGTTTGGAAATCTCATGGTCTCTTTACTTTTCATAAACAATATTCCTACATTTCATTAATGTATATTCCAAATTAGGTGCTCCCGGGCCAGTAAGAGATAATTAATAATTTTCCTACTTCAAACATGGCATTTTTAAAACTATCATGAAGTTTTGTGGTACCAGGACATCTCTACACTCTTTAATACTTACTTAGATGGGTTTACTTAGTTACCCACTGTAACATGATTCCTGTTCGTCCTTCACCTGTTTTCATTATAGTTTCTGTATTGAACAGCAACATGTTTTTACCACTGGAAAAAACAAAAGCTGTTCCTGCCAGATCCTAATTTTCCACCATATCTCCTTTTATCTTGCAGATACCACCTTCACTGCCCATCTGTCACATTACCACATCTGTACTTATTCTTTTCAAGATTTTGCTGGGTTCTTTAATATTTCAAGAAATCAGGCTTTTGAAAAATCTGTTGCCTTCCAGAAAAGAAGCTGCACAAACCAGCCTTGTTCTAGGTCTCCCGTGTGAGAACGGGCAGAACCAACAGCTGGTTGTTAAAAAAAAAAAAAAAAAAAAAAAGGCAAGCCAAAAAATGGACTGTGCCAAAAATTTTCTTTCCATGTGGCATAAAATACCTGTTTTATGCGAACAAAGGGTTTTGACTGTTCCATGTTCAAATAAGCCCTTCATCTTTTAATTGATGTAGAGATTTGGCTTACAACTGCCTAATGAGTATTGACTGAGTCTGTAGCATCCTTTTCCTAGAGGTGTATGTGAAAGGATCATGGCTGGAATGTTGTAGTAAGGTGCTAGAGAAATGGAGCCCTAGGACCCTTCCAAAATGCCTGGCCACTGTGATTAACCCATTCTGTCTTCCAACAGGCAGGTGGCACATGGGAAGTTAACTTTCCAAAGACAGATGGAAGTTGCAGGATCAGCCTGATGCTTCCCACGTATTTGAGCAGTTTCTGCTTTACAATTGCTGTTCAAACACAGAATGCACAGTATATGCTGCAGCTTCCTTTTTCCCAATCAAGGTTTAAACAGACCTTTTGAGGACTATGAATGCAACCCTAAAAGTTTTCATTTTGTATTATTTATTTATTTGTATTATTTATTTATTTGTAGTATTTATTTTGAGCTTCAGATCCTGATCTCCCTTCCATGTTTAATTTGATTAATGGTTGATAGGGCCATCCAGAGTTCTCCACAGAGCCTTATGGCTTTAATTAAATGCACAGAGACAGCCGCTCCAGCCAACCTCTGGTTCTTTTAGCTGGACAAGGAGGAAGAGAATAGAGCTTTAACACTGCTTTCCACACAGACTCCTGTTCTCTTGCATCCTTTGGGCAGCCAGTGGATTAGAGCAGATGCACTCAGAGGTGCCAAAGAGCTGTTCTGACAGCTGCCAGGCAGCTGCCTGCCACCACAGACTCAGCATTTCCTGGGACAGCTCTTCCTCAGCAGGGGCTTTCCTCCAGCCAGGAGAGATTTCCTCTTTGGGATTTGGACACTGTTTTGTTGACCTCACCTGTCACACTGGAGATGATGTTCAAAGTATGTGTTAGCATGCTTGTCTCGTGGCTTTCCTAGCTTTGGAGATGTGCTCCAGCTGTGTCCCTGCTGGACAGGGACATCCAGCTATAAGGTGATGAGGCCCCGTACCTCAGTGGTACCCGATACAGCCTCCAGGAGAGGGGCTGGAGGCAGAGGGGATGGGAACAGGGGAGGGTGGAACAGGGAGTCTGTCCCTTTGACAGACATCAGAGTGAAAGGAGAGGAAAGCTCTCCCTGCTCACCAAGGCTTGTGTGATGGCAAAATCCTGGGCTCTGAGCTGTGAAATTGTCTGATCCATCACCAACTAACTTCAGAATGTGTGGCAGAACATATTAAAAGGTTTATAAGCTGTCTAAAGGCTCCTGATGCGGAGGTAACTGTACTACTTCTGAATGGGTGAGGGGCTTCCTGTGTTTCATGCAAAATTTCAAGGCTGTATTTTCCCATGGAATGTGCAAACTTGTTATAAAATGTATTTATGTGCTTCACTAATTCTTGGTAAGGTGGTATTGAACACAGTTATACCTCTCCTATTTTTCACAGCACTTAGGCTATTTAAAGAGCTCCTACAGTTGAGAGCACTAAGGGATTTGAGTGTTTTGATTCCTGTGTCTTCCGTAGGAAGTGGCTGGTTTTATTCCAGGGCATTGCATTTTGAAGGCACCAGTAAAAGACCCAGGAATGTCAGGAGAAAAGAGAGACTGCTGCTCAGTGTTTGCAGGAAATTGGTGAGGAAAATCAGCTAGAGGGCACCAATATTTCTGCTTAGGACTGTTAAATTAGGCCATGTGGACTGGCAGCATATGGATGCATGAGAGAAACATGAGGGCTTTACGAAACAGTTGTGCTAAAAATAATTTTTGGTGTTATTTTTAATAATGTTATCACAGATGAAGAAAATGAGGTAGAAGTTCATAGCCTGAGACAATTCCTTCTCCTGCTTTACAGGGTAAACACTATAAATCCTTGAGTGTTTGTTTGGCTAGGTAATGCTTTCCAAAAGTATGTCAATGAAATAGGTATCAGAGCCATAAAATATTTTCCTATATTTAGATTCTAAATGTGCAATAAAAAGTCAGTAAACTTTGGACTCCTAAGCACCAAAATTGCTTTCAAAAAGGGGGATTGGATGTTAAACATTTTAAAAAATAAAGATTTTAATATTGCCCAAAATGCACAGTCAGTGTTTGGTGCTCAGTGGTGCTAGTAAGCTCAGCTATAGCCTAGTAAGTTTTGTTGCTGTCTGGGTATGAGAAGGATCCTGGAACTGTTGAAGGGAGCAGGAGTATTGTAGGATTATCAGTTGATTGGTTAATTTAGAGGATTATGTTTTTAATGCCAAAAAATCCAGCTGCACAGAATTGCAGAATAATTTAGGCTCAAAGGGATTTCTGGGGATCCTCTCTCTAGCCCCTGCTCAAAGCGGGTGCACAGTATGTGGTTTTGCATGTTGCAGAACTTACCTTTACATGGTTTTGATTTGTGCAAAAAAGATTAACTATTTGGATAGTTTTCTTTTTGTGTAGTACAGAGGCGAATACCAAAGAAGGATAAAAATTAAGGCAAAAGGTAGTCCAGATAGCGTTGAAGCAGCACCAAAATATCCCATACCATTTTGCATATATGGTTTTGGGTTTTTTTATGATTTAAAAACATTGCTCTAGGGTAGCACAAGGGGCTTAGCTTGAACATTTGTGAATTAATTTTAAATTGTTCTTTTCATTGCTGTCTAATATGCAGGAGGAATTGGTAAATATTGACAGCAAAGGCTATGCAGCATTTTTTTGCCAGTGATTCTGTTTAGACTTAATCTCTATAATGCAGTGTTGAAATTTACAAAACAGCTTGTAATTGCAGTAGCTTATTTAAACCAGCTATTTGTGGTTATGTCTGCTGAGGAAACTTAAACTTCAATGTTCCCCAGCCATCTAATAGCAGCAAATTGACTGCGGGTCTCTTAAGGAATATCTAAATGTAGGCTGTTGAATAATCCCTTTGGGGGCCCTGTAACTATTTTTGTGCCTGGATATGCGTCATCAGTGGGTATTTTCTCTGGTGACTAGCTTACATCAGTAGGTCTCCTACCATACGCTCTATCAGTGAGTGACTTATGATTGATGGGAGTCACGGCTGCTGTTTAGCTTTTTATCTGTGACCTCAAATAATGGACAACAGGAATTTCCAGGCTGTTAAATTCCTTGAATGACTGAAGACGCGGGATGGCTGTGCTGATGAACGCAGGTAGTGCCCAGATGCTGGGTGTTCACCGGGGGCTGGGGCGGGGAGGAAGGAGAGGGGGTTCCTCGGCTCCAGGCGGTGAATCCGGCTCCGACGCGTAGCCGCGAGTTGCGCGTCCCCGGGCGCCGGGAATGGGGATCGCCGTGATGCTCCAACTCTCCCAGCTCTGCTGCCATCCCTGCCCGCCGCTGGCACTGGCGTGTCCATGTGTTTAGCCGGCTGATCTTTAGGGCACTTTGTCCCTTTGGAACAAGGGAGACGCGCAGTTTGCAGCCTCTGTGGAGGGAAACGCTGTGGAATTTTCAGCTGCAGTCTGCTTGGTTTTTAACCCTTTTTATTACCATCAGCAGCGAGTGGATTTATTGGCATGCTTCACCCAGGTGCTGCCCGGGCTAAATCTGAAGGTGCACTAGGCTACGTGGTCTTAAGGTTAAGTTGCACCTGCCACAATGAGCCGCTGAGCATGCAGTCGCAGTGCATTTCCTGGTGTTCACTACTTCATTCTGAGGAAATAAGGGCTGCAGATACTGAGTTATCTCCTCTTTCTGTGTCCACTCAGCCTTTCTGTCTGACATGTGAAATGGGGCTACAAGACAGCTACAAGATTTTCTGTGTTACCTGTGATGAATTTAGTAGCTTGAGTCAGCCCTACGGCAAGGCACTTCGTCATTTCTTCTTCTTTCCCTCCTGTTCTTCCTGTCTCAATCCCTTTGATAAAGCTATGATAGGAAACAGGAGAGCAGCTCTCTGTGAACTTGTGCACAGAAATCTCTCAAGCCTTTCTCCTCGTAACCAGGGAGTGAAAATGACAGATATAGATGCTCCCAGTGTGGCTGAGGATTAAAAAAAAAAAAAAAAAAATCCTTAATGCTGTTTATCGCGCGGCATTGTTTGGCTGAGGGAGGATAGCAGCTGGATCCAAATTCCTTCTCACCACTTCTTCCTGTTGGCAGGTGGCCTTCCGCACAGGCTGGGCTTGCAAACTCTCACTCGGGTCTTACTTATTCGAATGCCCGCTGTTGTTTTTCATTCAGGTGACAGCGGCTTGGGTTTTGTGCAAGATTTTGAGACTTGAAAAGTTTCAGAGGGAAAACGGGAGCTTTGTTTGAACTCGCCTGTGTGTTCCCTCCTCCGCATGTACTAGCCCAAAGGTTGTAGTTAATGAATGAAAGCAGGCTTCCTGCAGAAAGCCCGTTAGCCCCTGTCTGTGCCTTTGTTGACACGGTGCTCACAGGTGCGCGCTGCCCGTGGGTGCCCTCGCTCTGAGCAGTACGGGCTGTGTGTACCTTTCTGCTCCCTTCAGACAGGTGCCTGGTCCTACACATGCACTGCGTCTGAATTAAGTTTCCTCATCTGCTCTGGCTAGTTGAGTGCTGGTTGAGAATTGCGTTTGGCAGAAGCAGTAGGAAGAGAAGCAGCAATTAAAAAGAGGTTTGGAAAATCAAGACGGGGAGAGGAGGGAATGGAAAGGTCTTCATTGAACTGAGATTTACGAGTATACTCTTCCTTTAATTTTTGGTTTAATTTTTTTCAGTCACTTCAGTAAGATTTTGGGATTCGTGACAAACTGGTTATATAATTCAAAAATCTGCAAAAGGTTGAGCACAAAAATGTTTGATGAATCTTGACTCATTTGCATAAAAAATCAGTGGATTTTCCTAGGGTGTGCTTTGAAAACGTAAAGCTTGCTAACTGGTTGATGCTACTATATGTGTCATTTACCTCAGCTTTCTAGGAATCGAAATGCCTGGCTACACAGTAATATCTTTTGGCTAATATTGCCCTCATTTGCCCCCATTTTTAGGCGTATCATGTTTTAGTGTAGTGATAGTATTTTAGGGTAGCTTTCATTTACAGTATTTGTGCAAAAGCTCAACATTATCACCTTTCCAGAAAGACTCTGCAGACCTTCAGAACATTTCCAGAAAGGGTTGCCGTTTTCTAAGAAAAAGTGTTGGCAAGTTGCCTGCCAGTTTCCTGATGCTTGGCACTGAGGCCAAGGCAGAGGGATGAAATCCAAACTGGCATGTGGCAGGGTGTGTAGGTACCTCCTTGTGTGCTGTGACAGAGATGTCGCGTTGGGGACAAACTTAATTTAGGTGCTGACCCTGCAGTGAAATCATACCCCGTGGATGCCTGGGTCTGTATGCCTACACCCTGTTGCCTTCAGTGACTAAGTGCAGGCTCCAAGTTCTGCTGGCACAGCTTGAATTGAGGAATGATGACCGCAGTAGCTAAAGCCTTGTTTTTCCAGAAGAGCCTTCACTTAGTCAATGGCCACCTTTAAAATCTTGAAAGTCACCCTGCACAGTGGCTAACCAGATATTAATCTGTTTAGTTAAAATAATTAGGTGTTGTGAGAAAGGGATACTGCACATTCATCAAAAGTCAGAGTATTTAGTGCTGCATCTTGTAATATTTCCATAGGCAAACCTCTCCCTCCTCCAGCGAAGCGTGTTGGTGTTTCAATGTGCAACTAGTTCCCAGTGGGCACAGGACTGTAATTACCATACCTGGGAGGCAAAAACGGAGACTGAATCTGACACAGGAATATCGGGGCTTCATTCTGAAATCTGCTTAAAGATTAAATGCAATTCTTTTCTCTTCCATCTCTCCCACCTGTTAAATCTATGACTGTACATTCTGTACAGCTGCTGTACAGAGCGGAGGGTCATGTACAGAGTTGTTGAGGGTCATGAATTGGTATTTATAGTCTTGTATCATTTTTACACAAAGTACTTTCAGTGCTTTAATACTCTGGAGAGCAAAGAGGTGCTCTGGGATAGAAGGAAAAGAAAAAAATTAGAAAGCTCACCTTGCCATGGCCCACCATTTTGATGGCACTATTTTGTTTGAAGAGTGACTGTATGGAGCAGGCAGTGCTGCTCATTCATTAGTGAAATGATAAACACAAGTCAATATACGTTTTTGGAGTGAGCTGGCTATATGTTGTAAAAATACTCTGAAATATGAGGCAAAGTAGTGATTTGACATTTTCAGGGGACATTATATATTTTGTTTGTTTTAGTTCAAAATAATCTATTATAATCATAAATACTTGATCTCTCAAGGGGATCTTTGTGTTTCCATAAAGTCCAGTTGAAATCAGTGAACCAGTTCCCAGATGCTTGAAAACTGCAGTTTTGGTCAGCTTGTGTGAGCAATAGCTTATATATTTCATTGTTTTGGGTTTTGTTCCTTCGGACATTGTGGAAGAAATAAAGGCTAGCCATCACTTCATTTAGGCATTACTCTTCTGTAGGGAAAAATAAGGAGTTATAAACATTTCTCATATATATAGTGATCAGAGTAACAAAAGTGAAGAAAAATAATACAGTGAAACAATACAAGAAAAATACAGTGTCAAGAAAAGTTGGCACAGTGAAAAAAGTTGCTTCATTTTTGTGAATATAATTTTTTAAATCCACTTGATCCAGTGAATGAAGAGCCTTCCATCTTTTTGATGTTGCTGCATACAGTAATATGAGTGAACAGAGTCAGATACACATCAGCTTTTCCTGTGTGTTCTGTGCCTGATAACCTTGGTCCTGGGACCTTCAGTCATCAGCTCAGTCCTTCCTACAAGTGGCCAGTGACTTCCAAAAGATTGTTGGAGATCCAGGACTAGGTTGTCAGTAAGTTCATAGATTTATATATGTTACCCTGGCATCAAACAGTTAATTGGAATGAAATCCACATGTTTGTTGGCTCATGGGGAAGAAGAGAGAAGGAATATACTGCAGGTGAAGGCTGTGTACTGCAGCAGACAGGAAGGTTTATGTCAGTAGTCTGGCACCAACTCCTGTAAATTGTGGCAAAGTCTTTTCTTGGTCTCCTGTCTTGTTTCCTGTATCTCCATGGAACAGTGGATTCTCTTAGTGATTTTTGCTCTTGGCAATATTTCTCTTTAGTGCCACAAAGTGAGCATTTTTCCTGCAGGACCTCAAACAGCTCAACAAGTGGTGAGCTGCCAGTGACTTAGCCCAGCATCCCTTTCCATCTGCTTGCAGCCACCAGCACTCCCTACCAGCCACCTCTTCTCAGACAAAAATCCAGGCATGAATCCCGAGAGAGGAGTGGGTGATGGACACAGTTATCCTGGATAAAGAGGTCCTGTTCTCCGAGGAGACAGTGAGGGAAGAAGTTTCCTTCTAACCCAAGTTACATTTTTTCTGAGTCACGTCCTGGCCTTTTGCACATCCTGGCTTGGAAACTTGCTGTAAAGGAGGCAAGAAAGAGACACCACACACTGACATCCCCAGGAGCCTTGATAATGTCAGGACACCTGACAGTACAGCAGCACTTCAAAAGTGGCGCTGTCATGAAGGATTTACATGGTACTGCAATAGCTAATAACACAAGGGCAGTACAAGGTATTATTCGAGATTGCTGAGGAGTTTGCCAAGTGTCTGTAGTTTCATGGCATGACTTTGTCCCTTTGCAGACAGGCCTTTAGCATTGAGAGTTTTCCAAAAACTCATCCAGCCTTTCTCAAGTTTAATTGCCAGTTGCTATCCTGCTAGTTAAAAATAATAACCGCTGAGTTAAAAAATTAAATTCCTTACCAGGTAGTCATTTTTTTTTCACAAACTTACTCCAAGATCCTCAAGGATGGACTCTCTTTTCTTCTTGTACACTTATTTATCCTTTTGTATTGTGAAGTAAATGTTTGGGAATTGCTCTGTGTGCTGCTAGGGACCACCTTTGTTCAAGGGCAGAGGAGATACAAAGTCAGTCCATGAGGTCATGACATCTTCTCACCCTTGCCTGGGAAGTAGGATAACAGTCTGCAGTGTGAAACTCCTTTCTCTCATTCAAGGAATTCTATTTTTTTTTTATACAAAGGCCAGCCAAATATCCTAATCTGGAAGTCTGCAATTTGGGAATGAAAAAGGGGTTATTACAACTAAGAAACAGAAAACTCATTAAACCCCCTTTCACTAATATGCGGAAAAAGTGATAGTGACCAAATTTTCTCAGTCTAACCAAATCATGGAGCATCACATTGACTAAAGAAAACAGGAGCTTTTTGAGGCTGCTTTGCTGTTAGCTCTCCATCCTCCATAAAGCTCAGAGCCATGCACTGATGAAATACAGCCTGTCCTTAGAAGCGAGGTGGTGATTTTCCACCCTCTTGACTCTTGACTCAGGTCTCATGCAAGCAGAAGCTTGCCGCTGGTTACAGAGGGAGCAAGGCTGCAAATCAGGTGGTCAGTTGCTCTTTTTAGTTTATCATTTTATACCTTGACTGCTATTAAATTAGATATCACGGTGGTATCAGATCCAAGATCACCTAGAAGGGAATAACTGACTCAATGAGATATAAAGTAGTAAAATTATGCAAATGAGCAAAAGGAGTATTAGTTTAACTACTAGGAAAAAATCATTATGATGAAACTCTTTTCTCTTGATGGAAACTGGAGGAGCTGATTAGTTTGAGCTACTCAAAAGTGAACTGGACAAAATACTGAAAAATATACTATATAGATTTTTCTTACTTAGATACAATATGATCTAATAGGCTTTGGTTGGTCCTTTCATTTTTGATCTATTTTCTGGAATTCTAAGATCACTTTTTAAAAACGGTCATTTTCTTGCCTATCTCAGTGCAAACCTTCTTTGTGAATTTTTTTGTCAGTTTTACCATAGAGGGAGGCATTTGCGATAATCCTGCATGGTGGTATTTTGAGGACTCCAAACAGGTTTCTCATGGCCATATCTTGCCATTGCTCCACTGTAAAATTCTCAGAATACTTGATGAGAGTTTTGCATTGAATTGTAAGGTATTTATATCCAGCTGCTCTTTAGAGGCCCAAGTCATATCCATGCTCTATTCCCATGGTGGCCTTCTTCCAGTTCTTTAAAGATACAGTTTGGCTTTACAGGAAATAATAGTCATGCCTACCACACTGTAACTAAAATATTCAGACACATGAATCTTTCTCTTGAATTCCTATAAAAATGTCATTTGTAACTTTATTTTGTTTGTTCTGGTTTGTCTATAGTATAAACAAGAGTTTATTAAAACATTAGCTCTAAGTTACAGTTCTTTTTTAGATTGCCAGGTCTTACAAAAAATATTACTGAAACTGCAGGGCAAAACCACATATTAACAGAAAAATGAATAATGAGTCTGTTTTCATATGGATTTTTTTAAAAGTACAGCTTGTAGTTGAACTAAATGTACTATTTCCTCCACTTCAGTCAGGAAGCCCTCATAGGCTTTTGACAGTGCCGCCAAAAAATTAATGCTTCAGCTGTTTAACAGATATCAAAAGCCAGTTTGACAATTGTAATCTCTTCCAGGAATTCCCTTTCCCATTTTCTCTCCCTATAAAAACAGATAACAAGATGCTTATATAGTAGAAATGGAAAGTCAGTGCTATTTTACGAAGCGTTGTGCATTCCTTCCAGCCTTAGGAGATGAGGCATGACATCTCCACGACAGGGTAGGAAACGCAGGCACTCTGTTGTGTAAGTAGCATTTGCTTCAAGGATTAGCTGCTTGCCAAGATAGCACAGATTTAAATGTTTCCTAAGCCATTTCTGAGTTTTTACGTAACATGGCAGTGACAGGAGAGCTGTGGAGATGGCTGGGTAGGGACTCAAAGCAGCGACCAAGGAAAGACAAAACCAAAGGAAGCAGAGAAATATGCTGCATGTGCCAACATCAGCTGACACAGCAGAACTGAAGGCAAGGGAAAGCAGCACCAGCCAGGCTTCTCTTGAATTTCTGTCCTCACTTTTAACATGCAACAAGATGAGACAAACTGAAAGGAGACGCCTCTTGAACTTTTGTTCTGAGGCATCTCAAAAAGGCACTGAAACACGGACTCAAAGGTCAGAAGTGTTCCCTTTTCTGAAACAAATTCCCAGGACAGCTGTTAATACTACTCTGTCTTTTAGGGCTAATCTATAATAGTATTCAGCGATATTATTAAGAAATATATAGTATTACTGTCGCTGTGGTGAGGAATGGTTTGTTCCTCTCTAATGACAGACAGGAGATTCTGTGTTAGGAGGAGTGAAATAACTAAAGGGGCTGCCAATAAAAAAGCCACGGTGTTTGCAGAGGATGCCCTTGCGTTCAGCAAATGCCAATTAGAGAAATGTCACTTTGTGTGTACAATGGGTTATTACTGCACAAACAGTTGTACAATTATGCGCTGGGCCCAGAAGGGCAAGTTACCTTCACCTCACAGCCATTATTTTAGAGCAAACACAAATAACAGTCACACAAACATCAGGCGCTGTGGCAGTAAAGTAATGGCTCTCTGAAAATGCAGGCTAAAGAAAAAAAGAGTCCATGTTACAAGCCTTGGCATTGTGAAGATAATTTTTACCACGTCTGCACTATGTGGATTAGAAACATCATCTTTATACAATGGAGAAGCACACACTTCCTTCCACCACTTGAAATACAGCTTATATAGTTATGTTGTTCTCATGCTTGGAAATATGAAGAGACTACACAGAATATACATTTCTTTCTCTGATACTGAAATATTTGTAATCCACATGCCCTTGTAAATGAGTTTCTGCATTTCCTTCTGTTGTGCTACCAATGGTCTGGTGTCACCATCATCTGATGCACTCTGCTCTCAGCTCTTATGTGGCTCTGACTGACTTTAATAAATGGAATAAAGGGCAGTTCTGCAAATGACCTTGTGCAAGACATGTCCTTGGGTGCTTATTACTTGTACTTCTTTGTAGGTGTTCTACTTGGTACTTTATTTTGCATATTTTGCCTGAAGCTTCATTGCATTCAAATCTAAGTAGGCAGAATGAGCTGAGGATGCTGTGGCCGTCCCAGGTGCACACAGGATAGCTGTGCTGTATGTATTTGTAAGTTTTGCTCTAAGGCTATCAGGTTTGGCTTC
Organism: Sturnus vulgaris; assembly: GCF_052056855.1. NCBI lineage: Eukaryota > Metazoa > Chordata > Aves > Passeriformes > Sturnidae > Sturnus > Sturnus vulgaris. The sequence goes on along the minus strand of NC_142245.1, from coordinate 53,767,089 downwards.
TTTTCTAATGTGGTTGCCATCTGTGCTTGTTCTGGCTTCTCTCTGGGTCATAAGGAAGAACACAGTTCAGCAGGGATTGTGTTACCATCAGTGGCCTGAACCTTTGTGCTCGCTTGACCTCATACCTCTAGGAAGCTCAGCTGGCAAACATAGCACAGACCTTTGTGGCAACACCCTCTGGGAGCGTGGGCAGCCACTAAGGTTATCCTGCTTCCATATATGCCGAGGTATTTTCATTGACATGCTCTTTTCACAGGTTTGAAATCACTGAGTGTGTGGCTTTAAAGCACCAGCTTTCCCTAAAGCGAAAGCACCGCGCTCACCCGAGGACCTGCTCGAGCCCAGCATGTGCTGGGGCAGGACGGGGTGGCAGAAGTTAAATGGAGAGCGTTAGTTTGAAAAATGCTATGAGGTCACCATCCTTTTAAATTGGTTTACACAGATGGCTGTCTGGTTTGTTGCTTTGTCCTTGCTTAATAGTAACTGTTTATGGAAAAACGAATTGCTTTGCAGAAGGAGGTCCAAAAGCTCATGCTGTTGTTTCCCTCGCTGGAGATCTTCGTGTTTTTATGGGCATACAAAGATTTGGCCTGAAATGGAGATTAATTAGGAAGCATAGTGAATAATTAACTGTTTGACTTATTCCTAAGCTCTGTAGTCACCGGGTTAGAAATTATTTCCCAAACTGCAGGAGATAAGAGAAGGTTATTCCTGATTTCACAATGTCCATATTGTTAGGGCTTTGTGCTGTGTGTACTGTGACATCAGCTGATACCTACGCAAGCTGGGTCCAGCTTCTCATCCAAACCACTTCCTGGGGTTTTCTTGGGTAATGGCAGTGATTCAGAAGACACCACAGTGCCTCAGAAAGCCATTTTTTACACATTGCACCCAGACTGTGTGACCATGGAGAAATTAAGTTCGTAGGAGAGAGTTTTGTTCTTAAAAATACCCACCTATTTTTGTTTGTTTGTTTTTTTCAGATTTAGATGTACATTGCTTGGCTTGTGTCCTACTGACCTGTTCACAAACTCACTTTCTGTTTTGTGGAAGATGTAGGAATATGATGTACACATATGCATGAGGCAGAAGCCTGAGGCCAGTCTCCAGGCAGAGATACTGACTTAGCATCCAAAATTGTTCCTACCTGAAAGATAATTTCTAAAAAAACCCAATCAAGTAATAGATAGGATTAAATTTTTTAAAAACAAATCAAATTTAAATAATGGTGCTCTGCACTTTTGCAGGACTGTCTACCTAAGAAGCTGAGAGTGAGTTAGGAACATTGATGAAACCTCTATTCTGTGAGGTGGGTATGTGTTTTTTATTGTGATTTTGAAAAAAGCATAAAAAATTCAAACCATTTGCTGGAGTCCAGCAACAGAACTATTTAAGAGCTGGTAATAGAGTCCATAAATTTTCTGCATGGCATATGTTCCAATCAACAATTACAAATAAGGTCTTTTGCCCTTCTCTGAAGGAAGTGATGAGTTTTTGCATTCTGTTAGTGTTTCAAGTGGCTCTTTTGATTTTTGATTTCTGACTAATGGAATAAGTGACTCTCATAGATACTTTTGCTCCTCTGCTCTTGCAGTGGCCTTAGATCAAAGTTTGGGGAGATAACAGTCTGTAATAGGGGAGCCAGTGGATATCAAACACATCCACTGGATCCAGGCCAAACATAATCTGGGGCTCAGAAATGTTCTGTACGTTTCATTACTTTTTCGTTTCTTAGCATTCCGTCATGGTCAGATGCACCAGCAATCTTTTAATAAATCCCCTTTCATATTCAGACTTGCAGCTCGGGTTTGCAGGCCCATGAGGGCTGGATTATTTGAATAAGTCTGAGAAGTGAAACTGAACATTTGTAGGTGCAGCAATTACAGACAGCCAATCTAGTGAATCTTGTAATTTTGATAACCTTTGTTATTACAAGATGCTGCATGCAAAATCATCAGCTCTCCTTGCCCTCTGTGTGAGCAGCTTGGATGTGGACCCCCAATGCTTCCTTGTACCAAGGCTGGTTGCCCACCCCCATTCCTGGGGAGCTTGTCTTGAGCAGTGACCTGGAGAATCTCTCTCTTGGGTTCTTAGTTATTTGCACCACTTTCCCTTTTGGCATCATGAAGTAAACCTCGTTGAATGGAATTCTGCCTCCTGCTTCATGGCATTGGGATTCTGGATTTGCTGTGGCAAGAAATAAGTCGGGATTGGAATTTTCTTTAAACCGATGTTCATTTTTAAAGGCCTATTTTGGAATAAATTACTCTGACAGTAAGTACCAAAATAGGTATCGATAAAATATGAATTTATGCATGCCAGCATTTATCTCTTTTGTATCTATTCACAAATGCGTACCAAAAATTGACTCTAGCTCCATATGGCTCCCAATCTCTTCCCTCCCCCAGCTGTCAGCTTCTCCTCACCTGGATGAATAAAAGGGAGCAGAGTGCTGGGCCATGAACTGAAGGTGGGCGTAGCAGAAAAGTTACATTGAATATGTTTTCTCTGGGACATAACTGTGGCTCCTCAAGTGCCCCTCAATTTGGAAAATGCATTAAAAAGGTGATGCAGTTTGGTGCCAATCTTAGTTTCACACTCTGAAAAAGGAATGAAAATATTCAGAGGGTGAGTTATTTCTGTGCTGGTTTGCTTTCTGGGCAGCAGTGGTTGTGTAAAAGCTGTTATTGTTTTAGGAGCTTTTCAGTACACATTATGGCTATCAATTAAAATAATTCATTTTTTAATCTGAAATTTTCACTTGACTGAAGTAGAGATGTCACTCCTGCTCAACGGGGCTGTAAGGAAGCTGAGATATCTCCACTCCAAGACCTTCCATTTTCTGAGCATAAGCACCATTTATTTTGCTCAGTTCTGAAGTGTTAAAATTCAAAATCTATAGTGAGATTTGTAATACACAGTTCGATTGAAATGATGCAAATCCATTGCCGTAGTGTAAAATGATGTGAGGTCTTTGGGAGGGAAAACCCCCATTTCTTCTGCCCTAGTGTGTCTGGAGGTGAAAGGTGCAGGTTTCCCATGCACGTGGGATGGATGGTGGGGTGGCACAGCTCGCTGCCTCACTGCCCACGCTGCACTGCTGGGAAACCTGCACTGCTCACGTCGGCGTTTTGGTGTCAGCCAACTCCTCAAAGCCTCCAAAATGGGAAAGTTATGATCCAGTTCTAAGTGTTGTTGCCATTAAATAATGATCCCAAAGTTACAGGGTTACCCCAGCTGCTGGTGCTGGGTGGGCAGGAACCCAAGTGGATTTCTTCTGTTGCTGAGGTTTTTCGTAAGGGAGCTGAAATGATCACAGCTCATGTGGAGTTTTTTTCCAAGACTGCTTTCTGCCACTACATTTAGAAACCAAACATGAGCTTTCTGTCCTGTTAGAACATTAACTTTTGTTGTCAAATCCAGAGCAGTTAGATCAAGTTTTAAAGATATCTAAAGCAATAAAAAGACAAAGAAAGAGTTAAGGAGGAACAGAAGACAAAAGTGGTTGAAAGAAAATGTAGATGGCAGAAGGTTCTGAAATACTTTACCTCTCCTCTAACTGGGACAAAACCTGGACAACTCTTAAGCAGTAAGACATCTTACTTCAGAACGTTTTAAAGGTTGCTTCAGTTTTATTTTGCATATTTTTATGTAATGAAGGTATTCCAACTCATCTTGTATGTCTTGCTAAATTGTAATTCTCTGAGTAGCACAATACTGTCAAACTTTTAGTATTGAAGTATCTTGTTGTATCACAAGGCCTATTATTTTCATTTATCTTCATTTAAACCATGGACAAAATTTCTATATTTTATTGAACTTTTAATTTCTATCAAATCAGTAGGTTTTTCTTTCAGGAAACCCCAGTATGAAAAGCTTGGATGAGATAGATTTTTCTTTTTACAATTTTTACTATTCAGTTTCCCTTTTTAAAATAAGTAAAATGTGCCTTCTTTAATTGTCTATGGGCTCCCCAAATCCCTAGAGTTACATATTTATGAAAGCATAAGATTTCAGCACAGATAGGAGTGACTTTCCATTTCTGTGAGAATGTTTACAGTTGAATGGTCTCAGGAATAAAACTGAAGCTTTTTTACGTGTGTGTTTTGTGAATGTAAAGCTTGCACACACGCTCTGAGCTGTGAACCAAAAGCTTCAGATTGAGCCAGCAGAGAGGAAGGAATTTGTCTGCTATACAGCAAAAGGAAGTATTTGCTGTGTTATTGAAGCACATGGCCTTTTGCCATCTTTGATAAAGTATTTAAGGGTTGTGCACCCAAAGTCTGCTGCCCTCTTGACCCATCATTCATCACTGGCTGTAGATGAGGTAGATGAGATGCAGCTCCATAGGAGAGCCATTGTTTCAGCCCTGCACAGTTCCTCAGAGGACGGAAGCTGCAGACAAAGCAGCTCCCTGTGATTCACCACGCTGCTCAGCCTCCTGGTGTTTTTTTCTTTTACCTGTACCTTTTCAGGTCTTGCTCTGTGCTGGCCAAGGTGGACAGGCAGCCACAGGACGAAGCTGTGGGATTGATCTGCTTTCCACTCAGCTTCACTGGGTGCAGATGAGATGAGCGTCTGGGGCTTTTTTCTGTATTGAAAAGGAAAAGCAGATACAATTATCACAGCATTTGCCTTGGCAATGCATTCAAATTTATTCCCCTTTTGACTATTCAACACTGTTGATAGATGATGCTTAAAACGTGGAATTGCCCATAATTTTTCTAGCACACTGTGAATTGCCCAGTCTTTTTTTCCCCTTCTCTGTAAGCAGTTCTGGTTACAGAGATGCCAGCATCCCCAGTAAGTATGCTAAGAATGTAGAGTTATACTTTGTACTGCTAAATTAACAGACAGGAATAGTCACACCAAACCAGATTCAGCTCCCAGATGGGAAAGCGTCTCCTCTAGCCCAAATTTTAATGACTTTTTTTACATGGGAAATTTTCAGCAATGTAGCATACTGTGTGATTTAAAACAAATGCTATCATCTCTCTCTGTTAGTGATAGGTAACTTGTAGAAAATACAGCTTTCTTTGTAATGACCATCTAGGGCTTGGAAATGTCTGGACATTTAGGTAGGCTAAATAAGTAGGTTAACTTTTATTATCTTAAACTATTTAAATTTAAAATAATAATTTTTAGTTTAGCAAATTTTTTTTTTGAGCATTAGTTTGAAGGATCTGATTCTTACTTGATTTGTTGTATATGCAATCCTTTTAGCTTTTACATTCCTGTAAGTGAGAGGGGAATGAGTCCTAGGTGGCATAATAACAATATCAGAAGAGTTAACTTGGATTGTTGTAGGATGTGGTGCAAAATATTCTCAGACATTTCTGCCTCCAGAGTAGGAAGGGTCTGTTCATGAGATGATAAAATCCATGGTCTTTGGCAGTTTGCCTGTGCCAGCTGGAATATTGTAGGAGATTTTGCCCCCCTGCAAATTTTAACAATGACTGTGTTATAATGAAGTGATTCAGAAGTTTTATGATTTGTTTAAAAGAAAAGGTCTTCCACTTCTTGTGAAGGCTTTACCCGAGACACTGCAGTACGAAGCCTGACTTGTCCTTGGAGCTCCTTTATGTTTCTGCCATGAAGTGAAGTGAGATGTGCAAATGCTGGAAGGAAATGTTAAAAGAGGTATACATGGGCATTTGGACAGTAATATATAGCTCTCTGTAGTTGTACCAGACACTTTAAATACCTCCCAGTCACTGCAGCTGCTCAGCCACTGAGGAGATACTTTAGATGTCATTACTTTGTGCTGTTCTCCAGTTCATGGTATTTCTAATTTTGAGTGCACTGTATTACCCTGTTTATAAATCTTTTAAGTGTGCACATTAAAAAAGTAATTAAATTGTCATTATAATTTATAGTATGCCTGAAGTCAATCACCTAATTAAATGGAAAAAGCAGAGAGGTAGTAGGTTCATAAGCATTTATTAAGTACTACAGTATTAATTATGCAGGACTTTTGAACCAAGCAAAAGAGGAAGGACTGGAAACACCAATCTAAAAAGGTTTTCCATTGCTGGCCTTCTCAATTTAATAATGTGAGATACCCCCCAACCCTCAGTTGGCAGGACAACACTAATGCTTTCTTTTTGTTAATTTTTAATGAAATTATGATGGTTTTTTTTATGACAACCACTTGCAGCATTTTCCTGTAATATTTTTGAAAGCATAATTTGTCGGCATGCAAGGACCTATAAATACATGAGTAGAATTGAAGATGCATTTAGAGTTTTGGTTTGGGGTGGATTGTGCAGGAGCAGACTCTTGGTCGTCACTCCTCGGCATCTCAGGTGGGGACTGGAGCCTGGTCCCAGTGGCTTGGGGGCCACTGGGGGTAGGGGCTGAGCCCAAAAGGGAGTGGCACTAGGAGAGGGCAGGGATATGGAAGGACAGCGTGGACATGACAAGGTTTGCACTTTATTTGCAACCGTGCTCTCACCTCCAGCTACAAATCCATGTCACTTGTCTGACAGTGGAGGGCATGAAATGCTGGCTCACCCTGTGGGACTGGGGTCAGGAAGAGGCTCTGTAAGGTGGCAAACTGTGGGCTGGAGCCTAAGAAATGGAAGTGCATTATATTAGTGAGCTTGTGAAACAGGGCTGTCTCATTGTATCTGGTTTGTACTTTGCTGAATCAGATGAACTGCCTGGAGCAGGCAGATGAACTAGATGGAGCAGAAGCCCTAAAGTTAGGATTTCTTCTCTTTTGGTAGTTTAAAAATTATTTTTTAAAAATTAAAACTCTAGTAAGACACACACTGAAATAAACTTGCCTGCATCCCGTGTTGTTTCCAGGATTTTCATTTCATCTTCAGTGACCTTTCCACCTGAACATTAGTCATTGAAACCTCTCTTTTAGTTAGCAGGAGGGGTCTAATCCATCAGCCCAGGCCCTGAGCCCTGGCTGCACTGAAGCAGACTGCAGGCTTTAGGGGAGAGAGAATTGAGCAGGCAGAGGCAGCTGCTGTGAGCATTGCAGTGGTCCATGATCTCCTGTCGATCCATTGGCCTGCAGTGAACAAAGCCCAGCTGGTTCTTGGGAATACCAACACAGGCAAACCAGTTACAAACCAGGACAAGCCTCACTAAAGGGTTTGACAGAATCCACAGTATGCTTTGCAACTCAATTGGATATTGATGCAAGAACTTGTAGCAACAAAAGCTGGTTCACTAGAGATAGGACCTTTAAAAGACCTTTAGATTATAGGTCTTTAATAGAAAAGATGACCAGAAAACCCACTACTGTATAAACAGACAGGAAGTAGTCAGAGGCTTACCTACTTGCCCTGTCATTATCAATTTGATTTAACACATTTGGAACCTAACTGCACAGGTATCAGTTTATCTTGCAGTATATTAAATAGGAAGCCATTAGCAAGACCTAATCACAACATAAGGGCAGTGGCTGAAAGTTGGACCTGACTTATCTGAAAACTGAAGAACCAGGTCAATAGCTCTTTTTCTGAAAGAAATTGAGATTATGTGATTGGAATATAAATCCCTGCTGAAGACCATTTCTTTTCATAGGCTGAACTGAATTGACAGCAAAAATGACCCAAAAAAAGGCTAGACTGAACTGCCAAGAAAATGTATTTTGTATAGGTATTACATGTTTTATACAAGAAACATTGAGTCTGTTTGGCCATAAGCACTGCAGGATTGTGTACCATCTTCTTCAGTACAAGGATGAAGAGGATTGTACACTGAGGCCAGGTCCAGCAGCTGAGGCTGCAGCATTCCTTTTCCTTGTCCCACATACCCACTGAGATACAGGCTTGCATGTCTTGCTGGACAGAGACCTGTGGCTACTGCTCTTAACCTTAATGTAATTAATGTTTCAAACAGATATAACTGGGATTCCCTTTGCAACAAAGACAGTATTTTACCTTATATGGAGAAAATTAAATTATTGACAGCTCTTCATCTCAGAACTCATAATAACCCTATAATGAGCACAGTCATTATGCTTCAGGTTAGCACTGCAGCAGTGTTATATAAGGAATGTAACTTGACAGTTTTCTGGGGGAAATAATTATATATATGCTATATATCATTCAAATATATATATATCTGTGTCTCAAAGGTAGTGGGCTAACCAAGGTCTCAGATGACATAATACAAGTTGGTTATAAAATTCATTTTATGGTCAATAAGCCCGTCTTCTGAGCTGCATGTTGGAAAACATAATGCTTGTCTGTTTGTATCAGATTTTACAGCTCTCTCTCTGATATAGAAATTGCTCGTGCCATGTTATTGTAATCTGTTTTCAGCTTCTCATGCTGGCACTAGGCAAAGGCAGTCCCAGCAGTGGTGTCCTCTCTTTGTTAAAGCAGTGAAAAACTAGGAAATCCAAACCTTTCATGTATTGATTCTGAAAACAAGTTGGATGAGTCTTACATTTCAGCCCTTTGAAGTAGCAGTGGAGCAGAGCCATTCAGATACGCTCTGCCCATCTTTGTGTCTAAACAGAGGAAAATAAGTCTCCTCTTCATGTGTCTTTAGCACTTTAGGCATGTATTTTCACTGGGAAAATGGATTTGTTTTGTGTTACAGGCAAATAATTGATTTTAAGTCTCAGATATCAGGATACAATGATACGCCAAATGAATGCTGTATTTTAAATCCACAGTTGTGGAAATTGCATTTTGTCAGATATCAAAACCAGCACAGGTGTTCTGTCACAGATGGAGAACTTGACCACCCCAGTGTGTCTTTATGGACTGCTCAGACATCACTCAGAGGGATCTGTGTTAGGCATTGGCAGAGTTGGGACAGGTGGATGTGTGGTGGACATGCCTTGCACACACAGTGTGTTACTCCAGGCAGCTCAGCCAAAGACTCTCTCTGGAAGCATGAGGAGGCCACCAGCTTCTGTGCTCCTGGACCTCCTCTATGTGTCACATATATCAGGTGAAGGGTGTTACTTAAAAATCAAAGTATAAGGGCCGTGATTGCAGACCAGGCATATCAGAAGTAGCTTTAAGTTCCTGCTACTGGAATTTAGTGTGGCCTAAACAGCCTCCAGATGTTCTGTGTAAATGTTCAGGTAATATTGGTGCTGATGTGGCTTCATTCTGAGCAACCCCTAATGGAGGTGACATAAGTTTATACAGGGGAGTAACACTCTTGGTTTGTGTTTGGATGGAAGTTCTCTGGAATTACAGGGCACATCCTGAAGAAGAGTGGTATTAAATTCCAGCTATTTAATTAATGTGAGTATTGATCTTCTCTGCAGGATTTTCTTGAGGTATCTCTTGGGAGAAAAATATTAAATTTGAAAGAACAAATACCACTAGAAAGCAGGGAGTTGTGCAGTGACATATTTTTATCCTGAAGCCTCATAAATTAAATTCCTAACTAGACTTGGTGCAAATATTTAAAATCCTCTTCAGTCTACAAAATCAAAGAGCCAAAGGGCAGCCTCAATTCACAGGATTCTTCAGGAAGACGGAAAACCCCAAAGTCAAGCTGAAAGTGTGTTTGAGAGAAGAAATCTAGGTACATTGGGTCTGGAGAGAGCCTAAGTGAGAGCTTTAGGTGCACTTATGTATCTGCAAGGGCCAGAATGAACAGGGCAAGATATTTTCACTTGTTGCTGGAGAGAAACTGGGAGGGAAATACTGTGGTTAAACTACAGTAGGGAGTACTTTGCTCTAGACTGTTCGATATTGGAAAGGGGTTACTAGTATGCAACATTTAGGTCAGTGGAGCAAACTGCCATGGGAGGGTGTGGAGTCGGTCACAGCTAGACTAGATGAGTGACTATTATGGGTGACCTAGGATGACCCATAAAGAGGTGGCTTCCATCCCAAATGTTTGTGATTTTTTGTTCTCTTCAGATTCAGCTCTTGTCAGACTGACTTGTTCTTCCAGTTGGTATATGAATTTTTACTGCCCCATTGTCAAAAAAGCCCTCTGCACTAAGGACAGCATGTAAGATAAATATATGACCAATATTGCATTGCAGAGGTAAAGGGCCAAATAATTATTACATAAATTCAATTGTGTGTTCGTGTTTTTGCATAATCTCTGAAAATAGGTGTTAAAATAAAATCTTATACATATTTAGGCTATACTTAAAACATTTTGTTTTCTTCCTTAGAATTAGACTTTTTTTTTTTCCCTTAGGAATGTCTCCGTATTTTAAAGATAGGAAATGTATACAATTTTAAAGAATGATCTCACATGGGAAGTGAGGTACAATCTATGTCCCCATGACCACATGAGCTGCATCTCTCCTGCTGCAAATGTCTGTCGTGATGCAGATTCCCAGGGGAGGGTTTAGAGGACCTACAGATCAGTAAGCTTGTTCATGTGTGTGTTCATATGTGTGTGCCTACCCTGAAGTAACAGCGTGGTAGTCTTACTCAACAGTGACTGTAGTCAGTGGAATTTTTAATTGAAGACATGTTTCCTCCATGCCAGGTTATGTTTTCTTTCATGATGCTACATTGTTCAAAAGCAGGCTCTATTGTTGAGTAATTAAAATTGGTGCATGGGAAAAGATTCCCTTTCTTCCACAGAAGCAACATGATGTATAGCTAGTGACGCCTGGCAGGGAAGAGCATTTCTCTTTGGTCTCAATCCAGGTTCCATTGACTTTTACGATATTTGGATCAAGTTTTCTAATCATGTTGCTGTGATGATCTGCAAACCCACTGAGGAGTTCATTGCTCATTGCCAGGACTAGTTGTAATGAAATGGTATGAAAAGCATTGGAACATAGGTGCCAAAACTTACATCTGCAGTTTGAGTTAAGAATTTCTTTGACTTGTCAGAATTAAAGAAATGGAGTACCCCAGCAAAGTTAATTCTGACTCCATTTACTTATCCTCTTTTAATCACATTTGAAACTGCTGTAGGATTGGTGTATTAGTAAGCAATCCTTAGAGAAATTATGAGCAATGCTTTACCTGTCCTAAGGTCATGCAAGGTTCATCAGGCTCTGCCTGGCACCCCTTCCTGGGATCTCATTATTCTGCTTGTCTCCCATGAAGGAGTCCTGACAGAAAAGAAACACCTTCTTTTCTTTTAGTGCTTGCTCTTCTATCATGAAAGCAATTTTTGGTGGTCACAAAGGTTCTAGAACAGTGCAATAATGGTTTGGGACATAATTGACTAAATTTTAATATATCTGTTGTAACTGCCTGAATCAGAATTGATGGTATTAATTTCTGGAAATACTCGAGTGGGAATTTGAATAATTCTTTGGAGATGTAAAATTCAGTAGGTATCTGTTTTGTCTTTTTTTTTTCTTTTCCTACCTTATCACTTTTCTTAACCATTCGTTGTATCTGAATTTCTGAGTGATCACTATGGTTTGTTGTGTCTTTTATTCTTCATGAGAAGCCTTTATTCTTCATGAGAAGCCTTTAGCTTGATTTCTTATGTTTCTTAGTAGTGGCATAATGTTTTCTGGTAGAAACATTTTTATGGGCGTTATGTCTTGATTCTTTTATCCAAAAGCATTTTTAAGTCCCGTGGACTTTTCTTGTCTCCTTTCCTAGGGCAGTTTTTTCTTGGTTGGAGCTTCTGCAGTCAGAGCGGCCTCTCACCATTTTTCTGGTTTTACTAATTTTTGAGCAGAAGCCCTAACATAAAACCAAACCTTGAGGGTTTAAGGGTACAAGTCTTGGTGATATTGCCACCTTATACTCCTTAGTTTTTTGCTTGCAGCTGCACCAAAGCTCAGCTGAATGCAGCAGAGAAGGCAAAGGTAGCCTGCAAACCTGTTTTTCCATTTCTCTGTTTCCTGGGGCAACCAGGCCTTGAAGATACCATATGTTAATATGAAACATCCTCAGAAACCAGGTTTAGCTAATCTCTGCCAGTCTCTAAGTCAGCCAGTTTCTTTCCGCCATTTTAGTGTTATGGTATCTGTTTGAGCTAGCACCTAGCTTTTGGAGCACAGGCATCAAATTTAGTGGAGGTTCTACTCAGCTACATTATCATTCGTGTTTCAAAGGTCATAATCTTTTTCTTAAAATATATTGCTTTTTAATGAGTTTTCTGGGCATAGTAAAAAAAGGCAATTTAGAGAGCGATTGGTTTAGTACACTATTTGGAATCTGTACTTTATTCTTTCTTGTCTTGACTGTCACAGTAGGGTATTCAAGGCGGGTACTTTGTCTACAATAACATTCATGAGTTCTGAAAGTTCAGGATAAAACCTGTGTGTCTGCTCTGAAGAAATGAGTCTTCTGTCAAGTACCATATCATAGATAATTTTTATTTAGGAGTCTAAGTTCAGTAGTGTGTCTAGTAAGCTTATTTCTTCAGCTATTACTTTAGTGATGCAGCAAGTTAAACTTTCCATCTTGCCTTTTCTATAACTCTTCATCTCTGCTTAAGATCTCAGACAGTGGACAGGAATTGCAAGGGAGTGCACAGGTTAAAGGTGACCCTCTGCCCATGGATCATCACTGCTTACAGCCTGGACGTTACTACCCCACCACCCTACTTGTCGAAGAGCTGGGGAAGCGCTCTGCTTCTTACTCCAGGCAAAGCCATCTGGGTTGGCTTTGGCTGAAGGTCAATGGAGGGCACACTCTGAATGAGGTAGAAATGTGAGCCTTCAGCCAGCATGGAACAAATAGGGACAGAAGGACCTTCAGCTTCCATAGCTAGAGGAAGACGTGCTGTCAGAACTCTTAGCCAACAACATTTTCCTTTACATGAGACGTGCCGGGATAGCTTGGATAGCTACAAGCTTTTATATCATGTTTTCCTACATGATGGTGAGGAGAAATTCTTGAAACGCTTATGGAAAAGTATACCAGAACCTGTCTTGTAACTGTCCTTGCAGGAGCTTTCCACTGGCCTCCAAAATCTAGCCTTTTATCTGAGATTATTCTCCAGGCTGTTGATTACATTTTTCAGAGCTGCAGTGTTCTCAGTGATGATTGCGTCAGGACTATCAGTTGTTATTTCCAGGTCCTCAATTTTCTTTTCAACCTCCTGCTGTTTTAATCCCAAACCTTCAAGCTTCCTGTCTATGGAAACCATAGTAGCCTGGAGTAAGTCCAGCCTTCCAGAAATAGGTACCGTATGTTTTATAAAAAAAATTAGATAATACTGGGTTTCCAGTGACTGCAGCTGTAGACATTGTCAAACAAAAGGCAGGTAAGCAGGTAAGCTCTTTTAACAGGCTGAAAACTGTGTATGAGTATGTTGCCAGATCTTTTGCTGGTCCTAATTTCTTCAAAGGCATATTAAAGTCACTTATGAAAATCACAGACAGCAATCATAAAATCTTAAATCACTTAAATGATTGCGACCGGTAGGTCATGCCATATAGCACACCTGGAAAATAACTTTTCACACAGCTCCTGAAAGCTTTCTAATAATCTTATTTTTTAAATACATCTTAAATCAGTTGTTTTCATCGCTTTGGTGAATTTGGTTGTTTTCTTAAACTGCCCACACAGTACCAGGCATTTGGTTTGGCATAATTTTCCCCCATGTCTCTGTACATCATGGTCCACCCTTCTCCATCTTGGCAGAAGGCTGTGCCTGCAGCAGGGAGCAGCACCAAGCCCACTGTGCTTCTCCCTCCCCGTGGCTCTGGGGAAGGGTGCTTAGCACAGGCTCAGGCTCACTGGTGTGGGCAGGACCAGGTGGGTGAGCCTTCTACAGAACGGGGGTGGAGCAAGAGCTGGGGTCAGTCATGGCAGTGCTGGAAACTTCTTTTGCTTGTGGAAATACCATAACCTTTCTGATAAGGGCATGTGCGGTGAGACATTTTATCTCTGCATTTCTGCAAAAGTGCATGAGGAGGTAAGATTCCCAGCAGGGACAGAAGCCAGTACTGAAGCCTATACAAAGGCTTCTTACTCCAGTCAATGAAGAACATGCCTGTTTTAGAGATTTTTGCCATCTCTGCTGTCTTGGCCAAAGGTGTAAAGAGGCATGATCCTTGACTTGATCTCTAACGCACAGGAAATCTCTCACTGTGGATATACTTAGAACAAACCTTTACTTCTACTGAAACACTTCTAGTGTGTTGGATGAGGGAAGATGGACCTCAGGAAAAAGCTGTGCCAGCAAATAACATAATTTTGCTGGTACGAATGAAGGCTGTGCTGGGAACACTGTGAGTACAGTGTGCTCGGACAGCTGCACCAGCAGAGCTATCCTATTCGGGATACAGCCTTGTCTTCTGTTCCAGTTTGTCATGCATGATTTATCTTTCTGTCACCTCTTCAGAACCCTAGGCACCTCTCGGCATAAAAAGAAATTAAAACACAATACAGATGAGTCTGCTCTGTATTGGAGTCTTGACCTTTAATATATCAGGTTTTCATATTGCAGCTTTTCCGGCAAATAGGCTGTTCTACAAGAACAGAGGTGCTTTAGTGATCTGCAGAGGTCCTACCTTAGCCATGCTTCAGTTTTATTTGCTTCCATTTACCAGCTCTTAAGCTGCCTGAAATGCCTTTGAGAGGAGATAAGGTTTTCAAATTGCCTGCGAGATCATAACCATGAACTCCAGCAGTCCAGCAAGGCAAAAAAATTATCATTAAAAATCAGAGAAAACAGCCTGGCAACCTGAGTGTTAGAAGGATTGCTTAATGTTTTGTCCTGTTTTACCAGTTTAGTTTTTATCAGCCTTTGGGGTTTATGTTTTTCCCCTTGGTGCTCTCATTATATTTTCCTTCCCTTATTAAAGAAAGTGTTTGCGCCTTACTCTGTGTCTGCATTCCTCCTGAGAAGACTGGTAGATTGCTCCAAGAGCAGCTTTGCAGTCATACCCCTTAAATCAATAAACCATCTTAGTTAGTTGCTGAGTATACCAGATCTGAATTTTAAAGATTCACAGTTACACTTAAAATATCTGATGTAAATTTTAAGAGGCATCTGAAGAATTGCTGTACATTGCAGTCATAAAGATTTGCCAGTGTTACCTTTTGACCAGATCACTGTTTGATTGGGTTTCAGTCTCATGTTTTTCTCTGCAACTATTCATGGTGTTGGTGTTCGTTTTTTTTCTCCAAGAGACAGACAACTCTGTCTTTAGAGAAACAAAACAACTGTGTCAACAGATGGGAGAGAAAATACTGTGTCTGAAATAGTGCTAGGAATAAACCATGTTAAAAATAGGTAGTCTTGCCACAACTGTTTCTTTGGCCAATGTGGAAATCCTTCTTTCCCATACTTGCATGTTATCAAAACTATACTAAAATCCTGCTAGAAAAGCTGACAAATAAAACTACAAAAACATTGCTACAACAATAACTACCTTTTTCCTGCCTAATTGTAATGGTCATAATAGTAAAGGAGAAAGACTAAGAAAGCTGTGCTACCATGGGAGAGCTCTGAACACTGCCAGGGACTGACCCCTAGCCAGCAGCAACTAAAACACAGCTCTTTCACTTGTGGCTATAGATTTTATTGATGTGACCTTCCTTTCCCCTCCCAACAGTACTAGCACACCACCAGAGGGTTGTCAGAATTTTGCCCTTTCTTAGAAGTGTTTCTGCATTCCTAGGCTTGGAGAAAAATAATTTTCCTGTCCCATGAAATACCTGGGGAAAACCCACAGCAGTTCAGCTAACAAACTGGGGTTTTTTAATAAGAAAACTCTTTTCCTCTCCAAAAGTGGAAAGCAAACTGAACTACTCTTAAATGTGTCTGTTACCAGCAGCATTACAGCTGCAAATTAGACTTTGCATTTCTGCTTTCCATCTGTTGTCTCACTTATTTTTGCTGTTTGTCTCCTTGCTTTCAGTTGTCTCTTCTGTGTCTCAGTTTATCCAATTTTTGTGGCTGACCAGCCAGTTCAGCATTATCACTGTCCTAATGGCTGTAAAGAGAACAGAGAAGCCCTTCGCTAAATGAGTTTTTTTTCCACAATGCCTCTGTGCTTTCTTTGGTCCATTTTTGTTCAGGCTCGGTGCTCCATGTTGTGTCATCTGGGAAGAGAGAAGATGTTTGCATAATGTGTATTTTTCTGGAGTTGTTTAATTTCTGAAAACATTTATACAGTTGGCAGCACCTTTGGGGCAGGGACAGATTGCAATCTCAAGCACAGAACATGTCAGTGTGTTGACAGCAGCTGGAGGAGCGGAAGAACAGGTAGAGCCTGGCCCTCAGCACATTCCCCACAGCCTTTTTCCATGGGGACTCGCTTGGGAGCTTGGCAGAAAGCAGCCTCGGGCAGCAGAGCATAATTTAGGGCAGCCCTATGGTATTTGTAATTGATTCTGATATCTGCAAGGTAGATAAGGCTCCTTCATCTGGGGAGGAGGGCAGAGGCAGCCAAATGGTGCAGCCTGCTTCTGGGCATAAATTCCCCATGACTGGTTCCAGCCCTGCTCTTTGCAACAGGCTTTTCCTTTCCCACTGCAGTCTGCAGTCGAGGAATGCTCCTGGGGATCTGTGCTTGGCTGAAAGTCCTCTCTATTAGATTAATGTTGCTTGCGAAGACTGAAGGAAATTTAAAGGAAAATAATAGGTTTCAGATGATGTTAGAGGCTGCCCTGTTACTTCAGTCCATCAAGGAAAGAGCCACATTCCTTATCAAAGTAGTGTGTTTATTATCCCCGTGCTTTCGTTGTTGCCACATGAGGAAAAAGGTAAATGAAGAGTCGAAATGCCCATTATTTTTCACTTTTATTCCAGTAGATAAGAAAAGCTCCAAATTCACAATATATGTACAGAATTTCCTATGATAGCTTCTTACCTCATTTTTTTTGTGTTGAGTCCTGCCTCTGTGGTCCCTGCAATCCATGGGTAGTATGTATATGTATATATATATATATATATATATATATATATATATATATATATATATATATGTCTCTGTCCACTCCAAGGCTATATCCCATGGCCTTTTTAAAATTTGTTTTTGCTTAACTGATCTATGGATGAGTTAAAAAGACTAGTACTTTACATGCATGAGTGGCAATTTAACAGCTGAATTCTACCTTCTTCCAGCCTGATGAGCTCCAAAGGAAATCAAGGGAAGTTTTATGCAATATCTTCACTCTGTGAAAAACTGATACTCAAAAAGATGCACACTGCCTATTCACTTTTGACTTGAGCACATGCTTTGCTTTGCTGAATTGACTTTACTGATTAGAGATGGAATTAAGTGACTGCTTAAATGACTTGTTTAGCTGTGAATGAGGTTGCATAATTTCTCTGCTGGAGCTTTCCTCCCAAATCTGTGAGAGTGGGCTCAGGCCACAGTGACAGAGAGGTGATGCAGTTGTAACGGGCAGGATAAGTAACTTAACACTTATGCCTTTTGTATTGTAAAATTACATTTTGCTTTTTCATTACTACCAGTTTCAAATTATGGTTGTGAGTTGTGGTCAAGTGAATATGGTTTCATGGGGCAAGTATAGCAAAATATTTTTGCTTCAGCTATAGGAATATATAGCTAAGAGCTCTTGTGCAGCTGTGTCCAAGCTAACTGCTGTTGCACTGCCTTGTTTTTCAGACTCTTTCATTCTTGTGTTGGACACGAAAATCATTAGAAAACATTCACTGGCAGCATTTAATAGCATATATTTAGACCATGAAATAAAGAAGCCAGACATTGGTGATGCACCATAAGCTATTAGTAATTTGTTTAACTCCACTCTTCCACACATGCAAGAGAATAAAATAGAAGTTATTCAAATAAAATTGATTTTTTAAAAAAATCCTTCACATTTATGATTGTGAATGTTTTTTTTCTTTAAAACACCACCTATTTTTCTTTTTCTGGGGGTCAATGGTGATCGCAAAATGCGAAAAATTGCAAGCAAAACTAAGGAGAAGTTCAAGTTAGCTGTGGAGCCAAAAGTGTGATTCAGTAGCTGAAAATATCTCTGCACTTCATGCATCAAACTCAAACACTGTGCTTTGGCAACGCCCCCTGGATTAGAAGTGGAGTTTGAGGTCATTCCTCCTCCAGCCTGCCATGTATGGATAGGGCCCACGCTCATGACAAATTACTGACTTAGTGAGCACACCCCAAGAGTGGAGTGACATCAGTGCAGAGGGATCTTGCCTCACTGAGGAGGACCAAAGACTTCACTGCTGCCTTTAAGTCTTGGTAGACTTAAGACCTGAAGGACCAAAGTGGAGGGATTGGGAGAAAGGACACTTTAACATTCCCTCTCTAGATGTGGCAATAACAAGAGATAATGAGGTAGTTTCCTTGTAAAGAGGTCACATGATGTCCAGCAAAAGTGCTATAAAAGTGTATGCTCAGAGATGGTTTGGTGGCCCATTCAGATTTTCAAGGCAAAGATTCAGCTGCCAGTGGTGATTACCCTGGGGCTGCCAACCTGAAACAACAGCTGTGTGTGCTGTGCGAGCTGTCTCTGCAACTGTCCGAGACTGATCTCAGTTTATCTGGTCGAAATTCAGAGAGCCTTGACTGAAGTCTATACTTTTAATTAACACCAGACTCACTGAGCTCCTAATTTTATTTTATAGGGTACCTTGGCTTAAATTTTGCAGGTAACAACCAAAACTCTGTCAACAGACCCCAAGTCCTTAGATTATTTTCCCTGCCGACAAAACTCTATTGTTTGCAGACATCCCACTTCCCTCCTGGTATCCTGCATGGCTGACCAGTTGCTAGCTTCTCAGGGACAAGTTAGCTTTCACCTACTGCTGAGATTGTCCAGCACTATGGCCATTACTCTGCCATGGGCTTGATGCTGCAATGGTCTTTCCATGGAGATGGAGATAGTTTTGACAGCTCAAGTGATTGCCATGGTCTAGTGAGATACCTGCCATATTGTAGTCTGCCTGCTTAGTGGTAGCTTAATGGCCACTTTGTGCCTCTGCCTCAGTTCCTTCATTGTGCACCTTGCTGCATTGCTTTTCCCCAGTGCATGGGTGTCACAGCAGGTTAGTCATTCAAAGAGAGAATGGAAGCCAAGGCCACTCAGTGTGGGAGGTTCCTCGTGATGATTTTGCCAAAGTCTGTTTTGCCAAAGAGCATGCTTGGATCCCATAGGACATGAGCTTTACCTAGAATCCTATCTTGGGCTTGGCTGAGATCTGATGTTTTCATTTTCCCTTCCTACTCTCGGAGGATCGCCAGATGTACTCCCATCTTCCTGCCAGCTGCCTGCACAAACAGCCCTCTTGGCAGCAGCAGGCCAGGCAAATGGGTTGAGCAACGTGTGTTTGAGGACACTGTGTCAATTGTCAGCTTGACCATTGTCTAAAAGCATCAAGCCTGGTTAGTGAGGGTGCTGGTCTCAGCTGGCAGTGTCTGAACCGTTATTTGCAGTGAGGTTATGGACCTATACTTAGGGGGATGTGCTCTTGCTAATTTAGCTCCTGGCTGAAGTGAAAAAAAGTAACCCAAAATCATAGCAGCAAAATAAGCTCCTGTGCAGATTGAGCTTGGAAGATAGAGGAGATAACAGGGAGGCTCCCAAGAAAAAATTAGGTTCTTGGTTTTAATAAAGTGAATTACCTATGTGTAAAGTAAGCAAAGTTCATAGGAAATGTTCCTTTTAGTTAAATTTTGTTTGCATTGCAGAGCCTAAGAGACAATAAAACCAGCTTCACTAACACACATGTGTTAGTAAATATGTCAATTTTTATTTATATAATATGTATAAATATGCACACATGGATATATACATATATTTATGTAGATAAATACATATGTATGCACATAAATTTATGCATGTACAAATTTGAACAAACTGAAATTTTATGAAGATTTATTGGTGCTCTTTGCATTGAGATCTGCAATATGGTGTTATCAGGATACCAAAATGAAGAAAAGCTGTGTAAAAACCAAATTTTAATGGGGTATCACACTCCTGTTGGAAAAATCTTGGAAAACAAAAGAAGCATATATACTGAAAAATAAAGCAGGCTTCAAATCTCTTGCTGTTTTAATAATGAAGACAAAAATATTTACAGCATAGAGACATTTGATTAAAAAAATAAATTATATACCTTTGACTTTGGAAGTAGTTCAAGACTTGATCCGTTAATTTTATCAAACTGGTTGTAGGAAAACATATTTCTGCAGTACCGGGAGCTGCCAGAATGACCTAGAATTAAGAGGGCAAAGGTAGAGATGCTTTAAGTGTTTTAATTCATCTATTCAAAAATGATTTGTGTGAACACATTAAGAACACCAGTAAACTAATGGGAATAATTTTCTTCCACTTTTTCCAAATTCAATTGCATATGGTGTGATTGCATTTGATGAGGGCATGGACATCATTTCACAGATGATTGTCTTCTCACATTGATCATATGAAGTCAATTTAAAGTATGACATTGCTTTTACCTCCCTCATGTCAGAAGACTTTTTTGCTTCTAGTCGTAGCTGCAGTAGCTATCAGATTGTGTGTATAATAAATTGTTTTTTGTTTAGAGAGTGATAACTGTAAAATATTGCCTGTTTGGAGAAAAAGTGCTGCGATTGAGATTGATGTCTGGAACTTAATGCATCATAGCTGCAATCAAGCAAAATTTAGGCTTCTTATTTCTCCCATTACAGACAATAATTCACAAAGTTCTGTGGACCTTTTGTGTTTTAGAAGGAGAAAAGGAGCAAAAAGAGAAAAATGAGAAAATTAAAACATTAAAATATTAGAAAATCCACTCTGACTGGCTTCACATTCTCTACATATTACAGTACAGAAGTTTTTATGGTCAATTCATTGTATTAAGTAAGAAAACATCTATAAAGAGAGAACTCATGCAAGATGGTTTGGAGTGGGAAATTTGCATATAGCCCCACTGTTTTGAGTTACCAGCCATGAATTCAAGTTGTTTGTTGATGCACTGCAGCAGTATGCACATTTTTCTGCCCATATTTAGTACAAATTATTCTGTATAATCTTGGAACCTGGCTGCAACTCAGTGATACCTTGCAGACCTGGTCAAAGCGAGGCTTTAGGTAAATTCCCAAACCATGGTAAGTTACAGTGGTGTTGGAATGCTATCTGCTGCAAACCAGTTAAGGAGTAACACAGGCATGGCTTTATTTGCTCTTTGTACTCTTGAAGCAGTTTCACCTGTTTACTGTACTATTTCAGAATCTTTGAATAATTAGCAGTAAAATATTATCCAGTTGCTTTCCAAAAATTTTAGTTTCTGATTAAAATACACATGAGATTCTGACTCTTTTTTTTGCTTTGGAAGGTGCACAGGAATCTCCCTGTCAACCCCCTACCCTCAACTGACCTTACAGTGTCAGTTTAACAAGAAGTAATAAAAAGAAAAGATTTTGTTGTTGATCCATGACATTAATTAATATGGCCAGATGATGCTGATATCTCTGTTACATTTTTGTTTCACCACTGAAGGTGTAGTTTTATGACTAGAAAATGATTACAGAGGTTGTCAAGGCTGCTAACAGTCTTTCAAAAGCAGATGGTGTAAGAGTCATTATCAGAGCACTTCTGCCTGTGTTTCCAAGTCCTGTGTAAAAGGCTATTCCCAGAGCGTTTGAGAGGCAAAGTTCAAATTGAAAAAACTCTTCCAAACAGTGAGACATGCTGTGATTTTCATACTCTCATTTCACTTCTGATGAGCTTGTCTATTCATAGTCCCAACAGCTGGCAAACAAGTGCAGGAGATTAGGAGAGTCATGACCAGGTATTACCAAATAGAATCACAGAATCATTTAGGTTGGAAGTCCAGCTGTTAACCTAGCACTGCCAAGACTAAGCCTTGTCCCCAAGTGCCACATCTGCATGTCTTTTAAATACCTCCAGGGATGGTGACTCAACCACTGCTGATAGGATAAACAGGTTCATGATGCATTTTAATTAAAAATAACTGTGTGCAATTGTAGCCAGCATCACTAAAACCAGTTCAGCCTGTGAAAGTACAGGGGGATCTGCTTTAGGACTGGAAGATATCCATGCCACACCAGGGGGAGGATGCTACAATCCAGAGTACCCCTAGGTCCTTCTGAAGGATGGGAGAATAAGGACTCATGACTTCTTTATTGCTTTGCTTTGCTTTTTTGGCTGGAACATTTTTCAGGTCAACTGTAAAAGTAGTGATTGAAATGCTGGCTCTGCTAAATACAGAGTTTTGCCCTTGAGTAGAGCCGTGCCAAGGTTTCACCAACAGATTAAAACCATATTGGGCCCTGTCTGTTCAAAAGTTCGAAAGTGGTTCCTGGCTTCACACCCAGATCATTTCCTAGAAAGCTATAGATAAAGCACCAGGGGCTGCAGCCATTGCATATGTTGTTTTATAAATGCAGATGCCTGTATAGACTGCTGCTGACATTGTTGGTCAATACCACATTATCATTTGCTATTTGTTTTTGTTGCTGGTAGCAAACATTGCAGAAAAAACAGCATAAGCATATCTACTTTATTGCCAGCCTGTTCCAGGCCTGCTTTCTTTACCTTTCAGCTTTTGGCACCCTGTTTCCACTAGCTCACATCTGTGCTCTGCTAGCAGTGGGAGCACCACATGTTGCCCACCCCACAGAGGACAGGCTTTCCCTGCTGGAAGCAGAGGGAAGTTTGTTTTGGCTTCAGGGTATGATATGGTCAGGCCACAGGCACAAATCTGCAAGTTAGGTGTGCTAAGTTTGAGATTTGCCTGTCCAAGTCCTCTGTCCATGATCCTTCACCATGACTTGTGTAAGCCCTTGAGGAGCACATACCTTCTTCTGCTGTGGTGTCCTGATCACCTGAGACAGTAGCCAGCCAGGGCCCAGTGACACAGCCAGGGCAAAAGAGGAGAAGGGGCAACATGAGCTGCACTTCTTGTTGGAACCCTGTGCACCCCTGGAGTGCTGCTCTGTGCAGGAGCACATCCACCTGGGATGCTCACACTTGTTCCCTACCTGTCACATCACCTGGGATCTCACACGTGGGTATTCAGGGACGCAGGGAAGCCTGAAAGAAAATGCCCTGAGAAAAATGCATGCTGTGGTTGTCTGTGTGCTCAAACCACTCTTTGTAAAATCAGAACAGCCAGGCCCTTTGGAGTACACTGTCACTACAAGATCACTGGAGGTTTGTTGCCTCAATATTAACAAGATGGGCGTTTCAGTCAGCTCTGCTGTGTACAAATTAGAGCTGAGCCTCCAGTTCCTGGTGCCTTGTCTGTATGTCCCAGTTAGGGGTATTCAATAACCCACTCCCTGCACGGTGTGAGCAGGGCAGCCTGTGGCTGTCGAACGTGTCTAACACATTAATGAACATATCTCCTGGTGCTCTGTGCCTCGGATGCACAAACACTCCTGCAGACGTGCCTACAGCAGGCCTTTTGTATGCAGAAAGTGCTTTCTTTGTGGTCCTTCCCAGAGTGCCATCACATGTAAAGAGAAATGTAAGGATTATGACTGTTTTTCAAAGTGTATGCTAATAACTTACTTTCTAAAACGTACTAGCATTGTAAGGAAAAGGGAATTCCTAGATGTGATCTCACTTTTTAAGCACAGTGCTAAATAGGAAAGAAGCAGGATGAAAGACAATCACGTTCCTCTGGTTCAGTAACAGGAAAGTATTTGCATTTAAGTAAAAATTATGTGCTCTTAAGTTAGTATTTGGGCATGATGTTTTCAAAATTAGACAGAAATTAGGCAGAACACTTGGAATGACAAGGCCTAAATGTAAAGATACTACAAAGACACTTCATACTTTGTGTTTGCCCTGCTTTTTGTATATATCATGTCTGAAAATAGATATTTGTATGCACCTACTGACCTTGTATGTCTATTGTTTTCACTTTGTTGTGCATTAGTTGATGTATATTCTATCCCACAGCAAGTTGGAAACCACAGGAGAGCTACTGATTGCTGGTGCCACATTGCTCTGAAGGTAGCAAAAAGGACTGTGACAATCTCTGAAGTTCTTACATGTATTGATGTAGCCAACACCATAAAGTCAGTTAGGCTATAAAATCAAACAGCAGGCTGAATTGATCACAGTCATTAAAATCTTTAATATTTGTTTTCCAAATAGGTGGAAGAGAGAGTCAACAGCCATATTTGCTGGAGTAGTGAACCAAATTGCTTTGACTGGAACCATCAGTCACTTGCACCTTTGATGGCAGCAGCCAGGTAGGAGAGCAAAGGAAGGGTGGTTTTGAGTGAGCTGAGGGAGCGAGTGTGAGAGCACAGTTCTTCTTTCTAAAAAGGCTTCATGTGAAAGTCACCCACATTTAAATCTTGTGTCCTTTTGTTATAACTGAAACCAACTTTTGCCAAAATTAGAGACATTTCTCTTCTGGGGCAGGTTTTTGTTAATTTCTAAGTGATGTCTTTGCTTTACCCATGTACTTGGTTTTCCTCTTTCCTTTCTCTTATGCAATTCTTGTATCAGGTATCCAGGGACTCCACTTCTTGGACTAAACAAGCAGAAAAGTGTGCTTGTAAAAATACAAGAAGATATGGTGGGTGAGGTTTTAATATCTGAAATGTCTGGGGATTTTTATTTACTTTGTCCTAAAATACAAGTTGGTGACTTCTCCTTGACAGTCTTGCCATTTCAAGTGCACCATGGACAGTACTGTTCAAGGTTTGATTTTTCCTCTGGGTCTTGAACACTTGGGCATGTAGAAATTGTAGTTATGAAAGTGCTGATGTTGTTGTATGCAATAACACCCAAAATAGCTTAAAGTTAGTGGATCCCCAACAGAGGTCTTGCTGTGACATCAGATAGTTCAGAAGACAATTTATCTTGTCAAGAAAAGGTCCATTTTCAGCTACCGATTGCAGCACTATGTTTATTTGGGTTGGTAGTCCCAAGTTGGTCAGTTTTCACATTCACAGTCTCAAAAACTGTGCACATGGTTACTTTTGTTGCTGTAGGAGACTGAAGGACTGAGAAGCTCCTCTTCTCTCATCTTCTCTGTACTGGCACATCCTTGATGGTCAGAGAATTGTTATCCCTTAGAATTTAATAAGACAAGCTTGGAAGAATGAAAGGTTAAGGAAAGGTTGATCTCTCTCATTGGCATTCATTTTTTTTTTTAATTATCCAATATTTATCTTCAGCCATAGAAGCTAGGTGTATAAGTAGGACCCTGGAGATTCTCATATCATGAGCACAGGAGAAGGTGTTCAAAGAAAACACATAACATATTTTGAGATAACCCTGCCAGATTTTTCAGAATTATGTAAATAGTGTTTGACCTATGTTTCATTCTATATATTAATTCAGTGAAAGAAGGAGTTAAATTGAGAAGGGCAATCCCTTGAACCTTGGGTCAACCCTGTAACTGATCCCAAATATTCTACAGTCCAGGATGGTGCTATATGGGATATCTCTTCTTATGGATCCCTCTCGAAGTCCCTACAAATGGGAATCGTGGGTATCTGTGTTGTTCTCTTTCCCCTCTGCAGTCACTGAGAGTGCCCGAGATGTTTCTTTGCAGACTGGGATCAAAGTTGGGCGGGCGAGAGGGTGTGAACTGATGGCTGTCAGCAGGGTTGTTACCCCCGCCACAGGTCCTGTGGGATTTCTGTTTAAAGTTCAGCAGGAAAATAAACTGTCCTCATGCACCCCTGAGCTCTGTTGCCAGTTTGGAAAGCATTAACAGCGTGTGAAATTTATAAGGAGGAGTAATGGAAAACTGCTGGAGTATGGAAACCTGGCTATGTCCTGACTCACCAGGCAGGATTTAAGTGGAAAACTGAGAACTTTGGTACGCAAGAGTATGGCTGCCATCCTCTGAAATAGGGTTTTAGGATACATTTTTCAGGTTTTGTTAGCATGTTAGCAAACTTAATGGCACTTGTGTGCATTGGGTCCTTGTTGTTGTGGCTCTTGTACACTGAGAACTCTCCCTGATAATGTGTCAGCCAAGTAATAGCACACTTCACTTTTTGTTTGGAACAATTGAATTTTAGAATAGATGCTCTCAATTAACATAATTCAAACTAGTGTTATTGTAGCTATGATGATATGTACCACTACCTCGTGTGGTAAGGATATTAAGGCAAGCACTTAATACTGGTAGGGTAGTGAATACTCTGCGTGAGCTAATAAAAGGCTCCCATTAAGAAATGGAACCCTGTTACTGCCTACTTTACAGGTGAAAGCTTGTAGTCTGATTCCACCACTAGGCATGGGGTGGTAGGAAGGCACATTTTCTCCAAGAACCAGAGCATGCAATCCTGTCAAACCAGCAGTCCCAGGCGTCCTTCGGGGAATGTTTCCTGCAGCTGAGCAAGATTGCAAGCTGTGATGTGGAGGACTAGCTGCTTTATTTTGGCTGAGAATCCTTTGAAGATACTGGTCCCGATTCTCTACTGCCTGAAACCTTTTGCTATTTATACGTGGCTAAAGTGAATGCCGAGCGAGCATAAAATACCACTACGCTAGTGCTAAAGGAGCTGTTATCCACTTTGCCCAAATATAAATGACTATGCAAAGGGTGAAGCAAGTTCAAGGTCCCTCTTTTTGTTGTGACATTGCCCCTACACCCTGCTGCTCGTTGCTGAGAGTGTGAATGGAATGAGATTGAATTTTCCTGTAGGTTTGAGCTGAAGATGTGCAAACTCGGGGAAGTGAAAGCACTGGCTTCTGTTGCCTCTAGTAGCCAGCGAGAGGCAAAACACGTTTCTTCTTTCACGTCCCGGAGGCGGCCGAGCAGGGTGGCTGGACAGCAAATCCATTCGTCCGTTCCCGGACGGCTGTGCCGGGATGGGGGCGGGGGCTGAGACACGAGAAGGTCCAGGGGAGGCAGGAATGGGAGCTGCTCTCTCCAGCCTCGCAGCTGCCGGGCGCGAAAGGCGAGGCGGCGGCCGCGGGGCTGCGGCGGGGGCGGGCGGCGTGTGGAAGGAAAAGCCTCGTCCCCTCGGGCAGCTGCGGCACCCTCCCGCTTTGCCTTCTGCTTATTTCAGAGCGTCCCCACCCCCAAAAGAACCGAAACCAACCCCCAAAGCCGTAAAAATCAGCGCGTGTTTAATGAAACCTAACAACTTCATTTCCGCCCCGCGCACAATGTGCGGCTGACATCCCACCCATTGCAAGGACACGGTCCTTGAAATCCTCTGGCACCGCGAGCTGCTGCTTTCAGACTGGAGCAGAGACACGTAAGGATATCGTGAAGGAGAAATTTGGCGTTGTGTATTATAAAACAGCATCCTTAAAAAACCTGCGTACGCTTTTGGCAGTATTTCATATCTTGTAAATAGAACCCCATATATATTCATGCGTATTTCAGGCAGAATACAGTGTACTGCAATTTCTGCCATCTAAGCAGATATCTTGGTAGAGTAATTTAAAAACAGAGCTGCTGGTTTGGGGGTTTTTTGTTTGTTTTTTTTGTTTGTTTGTTTTTTGTTTTGGTTTGGTTTTTTTGTTTGTTTTTTTTTTGTTTTTTTTTTTTTTTTTCGTAGCAGGCACTGCACCAATTAAATAAGAAGGCCAGCATTCTGTGTGTGGGGCATCCTGGCCCAGGGGCTCCCAGGCTGAAGGCAATGCAGGAGTTCAGGAGCTGACCCAGCACAGGGTGAGGGCATCAGTGGCTGGCTCTCCCTGAGCAGAGCTGTGTGGGGATGGTGTGCTGCAGTGCACACTGCTGTGCGAGAGGTACTTCTAAAAAGCAAGGCATCCAAATGGTCTTGAAATACAGGCAGCTGGAAGGATTCTTTACAAAACCTAGATAAACGTTTATATTTTTCATTTTTTGTAATTCTGCAAGTACCCTATTTTTTTCCTAGGGATAGGGGGTCATACAGCATGAAGACTTGAACTGCTGAACCCCCCACTTGATGACATTATTTTATTTCACCTCCAAGACATGTATTATACCAATTTGCATCTACAGTTTCCTCTGTCTAAAAATATCTTAAGGTTATAGATTCAAGGCTTACAGCTTCAGTTAAGGCATGGAGCGAACAATTGCAATTTTAAATTGCCACTGATATATATGCAGAATTATTGTTACATGCCATGCTATCATAACCCTACATAATTTTAAAATATAAGCAGGACACTATACTACAATGTCAGTCTTTAAAAATAATCCTAAGAACCTTGATGTGTTCTAAACGAAATTCGAAGAATTTACATTTTTGAAAAATTACTGTCCAGTGCCCAGTGCAAATCCGTGTGAGTGGAGTCTCTTACTCACTGACACTTTGCTGAAAAGTTCTGAGGCTGCAAAGTTTCAGCCAGTTAGGAATCTCAGATCCACACTAGCAGTTACCTCCAGATGGCTGCACTTACATTTGGTACTAAGCCTTCTAGCATCTCAGCGTTTGCATGCTTGGGATGGTGATGTGTACTATTCCACTTGTTTTTGCCAGAAAATGTACAGGGCATTGTATGATAAGTTTTGACACACGGTATAGCTCAAAGAAGAGGTGAGAAAGAGAGTGGGGAGAGAGAAGGGACAAGAAAAAGAGGAGGACAGGAAAAGAAAGGAATAAGAAAATGCAGCAAGATAAGATTATGTCAGTGTAATGAATTCAGCCTGACTGGCAAATACAATCTGACTGCAAGTTGTGAATTTCATTGAATTTGATCCAAGAAAGACACAGCTGAGCAATCTGAAGGAAGCAATCTTTTCCTAGAAATATGCAGCTCCAAACTGTACAAATTCTTCCACTGGTCATAAAATGTCTGTCTGCCACTGAACCTGTGCAATCAGATACTTTTGAAGAGAAAGTATTGTACTGAAACAGTCAACTGAAGAATAACTAAAAAATACCACTAAATGTAGAGTTTTGAAAGAAGAAAACCTATATAATTTGAAGTTGGCCAGTGAAGCCTTAGTGATAAGGACAGTTAATCATTCTGGTGCAGCTGTTTCCTGACATTTCTGCAAAATGTTGTGGAAAAATTAATGAAGGTTTGTTCAGTAATGGTTTCAAGCTTGGCTAGTGGAAAATATGACAGTATTTCCATCGTCAATTAAGAACAAGCAAGGCCCTTTTTTTTCCGTAGGGGAAGTGGTATGCAGTTTGTACTGCACAGGAAACTGTAGACTTGAGAGCAGCTGTGTGATAGTAACAGGTATGCAGAGAATATGGAGAAGGGCCTGGGCCCTCTTCTCTTATCACATGTGCTTCAGTGTAGTAGAAGTAGCTCTGTTACATACTGGAAATATGGGCTACTTATGCTATCTACCATGTGGGGTATTCCTTTGAGTGTCTGGCTCTGAAAATAAATGCCCTTCTTGTCACTGCAGTAACAAAGCTTCCATTAATAAGGCTTTCATTGCAATTCTATTACTGTGACATCAGAAAATACCAGTTCCTTCAGGTGGAGAGATACAGGATGTTTTTGCCCATCTCTGAAATTCAAGTTACTTGCAATTCGACCTTGGGGTGTCTGGTTGTCGCAGCCATGCAGCATGCCTTGGTGAGCACACCTGGTTGCTGTGCTGCCTGGGTGTGGAGAAGCAGTAGGGCTGGAGGGGAACTCGCTGGCCTCATGTGCAGTACAGACATGGGCTGTGTGTGCCATCTCGGTGTCATGTGTGTGTATGTGGTGCTGCAGATAGCCAAGGAAGCATGTGGAAACAGGAGCATGGCCAGAGGGTGCATTCCTGTTGCAGATCAGCATAGCTGAAGGTCACTGTAGCAGCTGAACAGTGGCCTTTGTCCACTCCTTCACCTTGTAGCCCACAGCCCCTGGCACACAGCCAGCTGCCAAAAGCCTCCTCCAATGGCACCTTGGGGCTCCTGCTCCTGCCAAAGATCCACTGTGCTTGAGCTCCTCCAGCCCACCTCAGTTTGGGGTATGTGGATCCTCTCTGCCCTTGAAAAGGCTGTATGGGGCAGAAGGCCATTGGGAAAGAGACAGTTTCACTCTACAGAATAAATTGTGAAGACCAGTCCCGTACAGCTGGTAGAATCAACTTTTTTACTCAGAGGGTTCTAAATTTAATTTTATGTTAAAAATACATTAGTGTGAAATGTCCAGGTCTAGTACAGAAACACTGTAAATCACTGCAAATGTTTAGGTGAATGATTTAGGTGCTCAGTGCCTTTCTAGTACCTTTCTGAACTACGAGGTTTTGTACAAGCCTGCCTCCTGTAGTATCTATTTTCTTTCTGAGATACTTTGAGCCCTACCCTAAATATGATTTCTATCCTGTTTACACAGTATGGTGATTCATGCTAAAGTGGTGGATAGAAGATGCATTATAATGAGTGGTTTATGTTTTCCTAATATCACTCTGTAAAAGGCGACACTTACTCAATGCTCCTCCTGGAAATTTAGAAGGCCCTTAGCAAGCTGGCTAAAAATGTTTGTCTTGCTCTCTGTAATGTAGCTGTAGAGTGTATAGTTCTTATTGACAGGTTTAAGCCAGTGTAAAACAATTAATAATGACAGGCTTGTATGCATGATTTGTGACTGTTCACATAAACACATAAAAATCAGCACTAAGTTCTCTCTCCCTGATGGAATCCACTGTGAGCAGCTTCATTTAAGATTCTCCCAAGCCTGCAATCCCTAGTGCAGGTAAACCTGTTGCTGGAGTCAGTGACAGCTTTACCAGTATCAGAGTTATCAGAGCATTAGAGAAAGCTCATGTAAGAGCCTCTAGTTAGTCTTGATTTGGGACATTAAAAGATTAATTCTGCAAGATTAATTACCCTGTCTGTAACCACGTGCAGGCTGCTATTGCAGTCTATATACTCTCATGCCCTCAGTGAGGCTGTTTGTTTGCTGCAGGGTGTGCTCAGGAGTAAGGGAAAGACGAGGGCTTTGCTCTTGCAGTTTATCTGATGTGGGAAATCTGAGGGTGCTGGGTCAAATATGAGCTGCTTTTAAACTTCTCAGCATGAGGGCTGTGCCTACAGCTGCTTAGGAATTTCCCATAAAAACAATTTGTCAATTGAAAGCGGAATTTCCACAAGAACAAGTTTTCCACTGGAAAATTTCCATATTGCTATTTTTATTTTTTTTGTTTTCCCATGGAAATCTCCGAATTAAATACTTCCCTTTAAGTCACTACTCCATGAAGAAGACCTTTGTTTAGCTGTTCTGAGCTAAAATGGTTTCAGTTCCATTAAGTTGCATCTGCCTGTTATGTCTCTCATCTCATTATGAATGGCAGTACAAAAATTTTATGCTTAAGAAGTTTCTGTGGGCAGATCACCTTGACAGTCTTCATGTCCCACACTGGGTTGCAGTCACTTGTGTGAAAAAGTCTACTCACTACTGAAAAAGCAATGTCAAAGCGAAACAAATTCTAAAATAGAGGCCCCAAACCCTGGGAAACCAGGGGAGCCTTGTTCATTTGTGAGCTTATATCTTTTCTTTGTTTAAACTCAATTTCCCCAAATTTTGAGTATATTATACTGGTTATTTAAAATGTCTGTGGGGATTGTGAAACTCTTGGACTCCATTTGAGATTAATGGGGGATAAAAAGTATGTTTAAGTGATTGTGAAATTGACTAAGATCACACAATGAAGATGAAGACTTCCACTTGTCGTGCTTTAATTCCTTCCCTGACAGCCCCTGCCGAGGGCAGCTGGGTGGTGGCTGGGACATTGCTGGAGGTGACTGGACACCTGGTGCTGAGCATATGGGAAGGGAGAAGAATGCTGCTGACACTAAGGTGTTCATCGTATGACACAGTGACCTCTTATGGATTAACATTTAAAAATAATGAATACCACTTTTACTTTTTAAACTAATGATTTGAAATAGTACCAATATTTGTAGTAGGTGCTGGGTTGTCCTTATGGTACTGTGTCTCCAGATTTCTGTGAATTTTTTCTTTGTCTTGCTGTCTCTCATCAGTTCTTCGTTCTGTTCTCAGTGATGCATGAAGCAAGTTCTAGTCACAGTCCTAAAACTTTGGTTATATTGCGTGGTGAGCAGCTGGCAGTTTTGGTGATCGTGACTGGTGGCACGCACAGAGCGCCAGCCCCTGCTGTCCCCGAGGGAAATGTCCCCCAGGAGGAAATGGGCTGTACCAGAAAGTGTGACAGCCACTGCACCAGAGGAAGCTCGCTATCTACAGGAGTCTGAAGGCAGGTGCAGATTTTTTCACCTGGTGCACACAGGAAGCAGCATGGCCAATGTCTGACTTTCCTTCAGGCAGCCTCTTCAGTGCTTCTCAGAAAGTCATGGGAGTTGTGGTTAAATATTACAGCCTAACCTTTTGTTTGCTCACAGACTGAACAGGAGCTAAGTAACTTTAAGCCATTAGCTCCGTTCTTCCACTAGACGAAGGGCAATTGACTCTCAATCATATCTTCCTAATGAATGACTTGGAGTGAAAGTCCTGGGCTAACTTTACCTACAGAAAAGCATGGTGCCAGGACACATCTAAAGCATTCTCCTCTGCCCCTCTCATAAGATTCTCTCGAGTTCCCATTCCCCCTTACTCTGTCACTGGTTTGTTTCGACTCCCATAATTTTCACTGAGTGGCCTGAATAAGACTTCTGAATGCTGACTGTTGGATCTGAACCTTCTTCCTTCTGGGAGGGATAGGGCTGACAGCTTATGGAGAACTTGTTTGACTGTGAAATCAGGAAGGGTTTTTGAGAGCTGCCTTAGTCATTTATCCTGCCAGCATCCCCATTCTTACCAGATGGTGCTGGGAACCCTCCCAGCCCCAAACCCTTCTGCTTTCCCACTGCTTAGCTGCCCCAGTGGTGATGAAGACAAAGGTGACAGATCTGAATAGAAAGAGGAAGGGACATATAATTATTTATATAAACATGTCAGCAGTTACCTTTAGGCGATACCAATATAAGTTGCTGGCATTCAAGGAAACACCAAATAGGCCTTCTGTGCTAACAGCAAAGACTTAATTTTACCAGAAAGCTGAACACAGTTTCAAAGATAACACAATGTATCTTCACCATTTCCACCTCTGTGTTGTCCTTTGGGAAAGCAATAAAGCTCGCCTCACTTGTAGTCCCCTATACTAAAATGGAAGGTTTTCTTCAGGTATAATTGAAACTGGAGTTTTCATTCACCTGTTAGAATTTGAAGACTAACTGAAGGAATGATCACAGCAATTACTCACACTGTTTGGCAAGAAAAAAAACAATTGGCAAAACCTGCATTTGTGACAATCAGTTGTATTTCACGGTTGCATTGCAAAAGCCTTGGTTCTAAATATAAGATAGGCAGAAATTGTTCTGTTTAGTGCGTCCTAAAATTATCCAGCACAGAAATATTTTAAGGAAGTGTAAAAATGAATTCTCAATTTTTCAAAAGGCAGCTTAAAGAGGAAGGCATGCTGATGTGGAAGTATTGAATAAATGCCTTCTCGGTAACAATTTTACCAAATGTAGGGAAGAGTCATACACGTCATGTCCTTGTTATAAGATTCATGGAGAAAATACTCCTACTCAGATCGAAATTCACTGTAAACATCTCTTTTGCTGTTAGAGTTGATGTACTTTTGAAGTTTCAGTGGCTCTTAGAAGGAAAAGAGCACGTTGTGCAATAATGTGACCTTACGTTGCATAGACACTTCCAGTTTTGGAATGTGAAATGTCTGAAACTGGGAGTGGGTGGACAAGAGGTGGAGCCAGTCAGGAGCCTGGGTGGCTGCGTTTCTGAGAAACTCTCTTCTGCTGGTGAGTGCTGCTAATTCGCCAAGCGCACGGCTAAAGCCCTGAATAGTGCTGAGTTGAACCACTAAACAATATCAAGTTTCAAACGGACATGAAGCTATAGGGTGATATTTTGGAAGTTAATTGTATAAAACCTCATTGAAAACAAGGCTGAATTCTTTCAGACCTGAAACCACAGCCTCCCAAAATGCGTCACAGACTCTTGATGCTGCAGCGAGGTCAGCTTCCCTCCCCCCCTACCTGTGAGTCAGGACAATTCTATTATAGGAAGCTTTTATTGAAGGCTCTCGATAGAGAGGTTGACAACATGCAGATGGTGAGGACACAGTGGGACAGAGTTTGGATCCTGTGCCTGCATAAGTGGTCACCAACAGGCGACCAACAAGTCAGAAGAGCATTTTTCTGGAGAGCAGTGGGATACTAAAGAAAGAATAGTATTTGACCAAGAGGTAGGTTTGACTGATTTCACCTTCTGTCTAATTAAAACTTGGATTCAGAGTTCACTCAAGCTGGTACTGTATTGATTTCTCAAGGGGGACAAAGGCTAAGTCTCTTGTGGGCTTAATGCCCTCAGTGCTTGTCCACAGTTCCTTCTGTATCTACTTTAGCAGAAAATCACAGAAAAATAATTTTAGAGCAGCTCAGTTCACTGTGGAAAGAAAAAGAAAACCAAGGAGGAAACAGAATGTATTTGACAGGTGGGAATTTCAGAGGTGTTATCTTGATTTTCAGTCAAGGCAGACACTTTTTAAAATAGAAACTTCCTGTGGGGTAGTCATCCACTTACTCTTTCCTTTTCTATAAATCCAGATCTGCTTATGGGTGGATAAACACTACTGGGACTTAAATACATCTGAGAACAATGCAGCCCCATTTATATTAGCGTGCCTATACCTTTTTCCTTGATTTTTGTTTTGTTGCTGTTATTACCTGGACTGCTCTAGCAGAGTGTTAGCATAGATGAAATTCCTGCAACAAGCAGTATTTTAACAACTTGGAGCTGTGGTTTTAGATGTACTCTTCTTTTAATGCTGGCAGATGCTCTGTGCTTCCTGGACTCAGTGCTGCTGGAGGAGAAGTATCTTACAGCAGTCTGTGATTAAAATGATACCTCTAGAAATAATTTACTCTATGAGGACTTTTATTATTTCTATGTGAGATTGCTAGCAGCAGGTAAGACATCCTGGAAACCAGCTGTAGTTATTTAATTCATAACCTGTCAGAAAAGAAGGTTTTGGTTTCCACTCCTGATGAGCACCTTGAGGGAAAAGCAGAGAATGCAAAGGGCTGACCTACCTGAGCCCTCAGCACAATGGGTAGTTCTGCATTTGAGTGATTTTCCTGACAGCACCTCATGTGGAGTCTTCTGCTTTGTTGAAGGCTTGTGTTGTACTGGTTTGATCCACTTTTCATTTCACTGGTGGAATATTTCTATTAGCTTTCCCACAAGCTGATTCAGACTGCATAAAAAGCGGAAAAAAGAAAAGATTCAAATTTGAATTCATGGGTGGTGTATTTTATGAGCAGCTTCATCAATGCTTTGTTCCTAAAGGTGTAAACCACCTTTTCTTTAAAAAATGAAAAACAACTGGATGCACTTCTGATGTCCTTCTGTGTGCCAAGTATTCATCAGTAAACACTCAGGCAAATAGACCTCTTTATGCAGATGTGTCTGAGCCTGTATTCACATAACCTATTCACATGTGGAGTTTGAGTTGGAGAAAATAAGGTGCTCTTGATAGTCTTGCTGAGACAGTTATCTGCCTGAGATTGCGTTTGTGTTTTTCACTCAGAAAGTTTTAAGTCTAAAGATGGTTGTGATGGAAAAAGAACGGCCTAAAGCATAAAGCAAGGCTGTGGTTTATCTGAGATTTGTGATGAGGAGGGAGTGGATAGGCAAGCCTAAACAGAGCACTATGGTCTCCCAAAAGGGGTGTAGAACTGCCCCAGGCAGAGGATGCTCCTGGACATTTTGATGGCACTAGCTGCCACATTCCCCTTTAGTGTGATTCAGCAAATTATTTCCCTGTTGGAAAAGATGGAAGTAAGCTTCCTTTGCTGTCTGCCTGGCTACCTGCTGTCCAAACCAGCTCTGACCAGTCAGCAGGAAATGTGAATGCCTTTGACCTCCACTGGCCGTTTTCTGACCCTCCTCTGCCCTTTGCTTTTTCTGGCAAGGTCCTGTTGCAGCTAGGCTTCAGGATAGCTGTCATGTGAAACTGCAATTTGGTTCACATCAGTTCTGGTCTTTCTCTAAGCAGTTTATACAGAATATGAAAGTTCATATCCTATCTTATGATTAGATTTGACATCCTTGAACAGATCAGGGAGAAAAATGAATTGTTACCCTGAAGAAAGTTGTGAAGAAAAATATCAGAGTGATGGCGCTTTTGCCTTTAAGTTTTGCTGAACAGAAATCAGAGGCTGAATTTTGGATCAAACATCCGTAGCGATTTTGCAATCAAATACTCCCAGCTTCTGAAGATGCAAACAGCAGCTCCTCCAGCTTGCTCTAATGAACTAGCAGCTCTTTGTTGATGCTAGCAAAGCAATTAGGCTCCCTGTTACGCAGTTGCATCTGAGCAATTTGGTTTGTTTTACACAAGCAGACCTCACCAATCCACAGTTAAAGTGGCATTTTCATCTCACGCTTAGGGGCTGAGAAAATGCTTTTGAAGATCTTTGTTCCTCTGATGAGCTTGGGAGAGGAACAAAATCAAACAAGGTATTTTTTGTGGCAGGAGTTGGGTCTTGACTGAGACAGTTGGCTACTTCATTATAGCAAACACGTAGGTGGCCTTTCTCATGTTTTGAGACCCAAGAGAGGAGCTCTGACTTGACTGACACCTTTTTGGGGAGTGGAGTCAATCCTTTGCAGAAGGAGGGTCAGGTCAGCTGTGCCATGTGCAGCACACACTGACAGTGAGCCCTTTCCTCTCAGCTGCTTTGAAGTTACAGTCTCTCTTTTCGGCAGGATCACATCCAAGTGGTGAGATGGCCCTGAGTTCGGGAAACTTAAAATATCTGTAATTTTTTGCACCTGTTTGATTGTGGTATTTATAGCTCATTTTTACCCGTGCTTTCTTTCCAGTGTAAGTTATCAGCAGACTTCCTTGCTGGTACTGGTTCCACTCTGAAGGAGAGGCTGGATGTAATTTGGAGGATCATTAGGGTGAGATCAGCTCTTGAAACCCGAGTCAAGTTAATGATGAAACCTGAGTTTTGTTAATAATACATTGTAATTATTACTCCCAGCAGGGCAGATACCTCATATTTCTCCTCTTTTTAGCTTGAGGATCCTAGTTTCTGTGATCATGTTCAACTTGTTGGCTGTTCTACCCCTTGCTTGGGTCTCCAAGAGGAAGATACTTGGTCTCCACCACCAGATTTCCACTTGAGCTTTCCCAGGTAGAGCAGTGTCTCTGCAGATGTCGGTGTGTTACACAAGCTGGGGTGCAGAGGGGCCAAGAGGAGGATACATGATCAACAGATGAAACAGCAGAACGTTAATAATAAAAGACACCTAATTGGATGTGCCCTTTTGCCCAGCAACAAGGATATATGTCAGTGCACAGAAGGCACCAGGCCCGTGGCAACCTGCTCCCACCTCCTACAGGTCTTCCCGAGGACAGAATTGCATTATGAGCTGAGCCACTTGCCTGCTGCAATTGCCAATAAAGCATTAATCCTAACCCTTTGTAGACTGTATCCATGCTTGCACCTCCATTGCCAATAAAGCATTAATCCTAACTCTGTGCAGACTGCACCTCTGAGATGTGGGGCCAGATTGCAGAGGTGACATAAATCATGGTGTGCCTTACATGTTGGTGAGTGGGAGGGGAGTGCACACTGGGGAAAGTGACACCATGCAGGGGCGGGAGGGAGAAGGCTGTGGCAGGAAAAGCAACCTGCAGCAGGATGTAGGAAGATGTGAGATAGTGCAGACTCTCTTTACTTAATGCCATATTTCCTTACTGCCTCCCCTAGCTCCTGTTGCAGCCTCCCCTGCTGTCCTGTGCTGGTGCCCACTGCCTCCATTTGCCCATGATGGAGTGGAGTGCTTTTACCAACTGTAGGCTTTCATTTTGTGGGAAATGCCATTGTGGAACTGCTGTCCCATCTGAGGTGCAGGACACCACTATATCCAGTCTCCCACCCCACCTGTGCCATCTGTTTGTGAAGGTGTGATTTAGGGACTTTAGGACAAGATGGAATGGCCTTAAGTTGCACCAGGGGAGGTTTAGTTTGGGTACGAGGAAAACTTTCTTCCTAGCACTGGAACAGGGTGCTCAGGGAATGGTGGAATCTTGTAGATGTGGCACTTTGGGACATGGTTTAGCAGTGTTAAGTTTATGGTTGGGCTCAATGGTATTACAGGTCTTTTCCAATATAAATGATTCCATGATTCTACATTTGGGACAAGAAGGTTCCAACACCCATAGTTTAAACACTGGCCAAAGGAGAAAGCCTATACCAGGAACTTACAAAAAACCCCAAAACTTTCTTCCCTGATTTAGGGATTTCAGTCTATTCTACAGAATTTTGGAGAAAACAATGTAATAATAAACATTATGTTTTCTTAAGTGTACAGTGAAGATGATTTTTCATTTTTCTAATACACTTTACTATGGTTTTCTTAGCTTAATCTTCTCCTTTGTATGTTTCTTTAAATAGGTGCAATCTTAAAATTATAGGTAATATATTACTGTTGCTTAGACAGAATTTCTGTTCCAAATCTGAATGGGGAGATAGTCTGAGTCTGTGCTTTTAACTTTATGACTTAAGATCCCTAAAGTGGTTGAGGGTATGTGGTCCTGTCTCCTATTAACTTTATTGAAATGTACTGCCAGAATATGGTCTTCAGTATTTAAGCTTACTAATGATTATTTTTGCATCCATACTTCCTCTAATAGAATAACACTTAATCTTCATTTCAGATGAAAATTAAATTGTCTGAAGAATAGTATCATCAACTGATTTGTCTTACATTGTCATGTTTATCTATTCTAGTAAAAAAAATCAGTGATTATTAAATTTACTGCTAAGGCAAAGAATGAAAAGACAAAACTATGATGCTGCACAAAGAAGGCTCTTGCATCAATGGGAATTAATCACAGCATATCAAGAAAAGAACATGGTCTCAATTTCCCACTGGAGTTAATGTTAAAAATTTAATTTGATTAACTTCAATTACTTTTTGTTAAATGTTAAAATCAGAGGAAAATTCTAATTTCAGAATAATAATTTGGATTTAGTCTTGCATGTGAAGTTGGCAATATGTTACAGTGGGCTTTTCTTCCCTGTAGTAAATGAGAGAAAAGGTCTGGTAAAAACCTGTGTGTTTTTGTTTAGCCCAGCAGAAGTGATGGGCAGTGTTTGAAGGTGCACAGGAAGGCTGCATAATGATGAAACAAACCCCTCTTGTGCATGTCAGCCAAACAAGTCATGATATCAAACAGAAAAAGCAAAATTGTGGGAGAGACCATTTCCTTACACAGCTTATGCAGAGCACTAGTCAGCACTAGGAATTTGGCATGAGCGTGGCTTCCAGTAGTGGTATTGCAGTCACAGGCTTTAAATAGTTGCAGATGTTCTGAAGGGGATTGTGGGGACTGTCCCTGCCTTCCCTTTGGGAAGCAGGGAGCGAAGTGCATGGCTTGCTGGAGCACAGAGTTTCCCTGGAAGGAGACTTGGCTGAACATCTCTGAACACCTCAGCTGAGTGTAGCTGTGGCTCGTCCTGTTGCAGTGAAACCCAGGGGAGGCTCAGGGCTCCTGTCAGGATGAGCAGTGGGATGGTTCGTGTGGCAGCCCAGCCAAGGCTGGCCAGCACCAGTACTAGGTCAAGCTTCCTGTTCTTGCCCAAAGGGCGACCCTTTGGCTGCAGCCTGAAGCAGCAGTAACTAATGTTTCCCTTCGTGCCAGGGAAGGACTGTGCACCGGCCCGGGCAGGTGTGGCAGGCAGGAGAGGGCTGAGAGAGTCACTGCTGCTGGCTGGGCACAGCCATGCTCCAAGGTGTGGGACCTGCCTCCCTCCTTTGCCTCCTGCAGCTCCCTGGAGTTTGCTGGTAGAGCTCTGATTTTGCCTCTGAGTCTATTCCCATAGTTCAATGGGTTGTTTATTGGGATGTCTTAGGAAAAAGCTTCTAACGATTTGTTATGGCATGTTAGGATGCAAAAGCCACGTGGAAAAATCTGCCTGGTCTTTTCATCTTTACTCTTGTTATAATGTCAGTGAAAAGGGGATGATTTCAAAATCTGACTTTTACCCCCATGGTGTTCTCAAGTTTCCCAAATTAGAAACAGGAAGCTATTTTGCATAAAGGTAAGATTGTGTTTTTAACAAGGAAAGTTCGTGTTAGACAGACTAAATATACCCACACAGTCATACTCAGTGGGTAGTCCTGGCTATTTTTAGGCTTTATTTGTGCCTCTCTTTATTTGTTTTTTTTTTTTTTAGTGACTCCTCCACTGTACCTTCAGCTCGTAGAGAGGCACCACTTCCTGCACTGGTATGAAACTGGCAATTACAGCCAGCCTTGTCAGGTGTCATTTATCAGGCATTGCAGAGGGCTGGTTTCAGCAAAGGAAGAACAAAGCTTAATAAAAAGAGAGAGAGGCAGAAGCATTCTCTTAATAATTTGCCCTTTGCAACAACAGACCCTTATCAGATCACCCACGCTCATCTGGCTGCTGACGCTGTACTTGCTTCATTAGTACGAGCTATTTTTACACCTTTTGTGTCTTTTGAGGAACCAGAGTGGTGCTGCTGGCTTGTAGTGATTCACCATCTCCAGGCGAACAGGGTGTCCTCAAACCCTGTCGGTGGGGGAGGAAGGGAAAAGTAGGGGGAAGAGTTCAACTGAATGAGCAAACTGATAAAGTCGATTATTTATCTTAGGTAGTCTGAGTGCTAAAACATTGCACTGTAGTCTTAAGGAAAATAGCCCTATATGTTTTCAGTTTGCAGTGCAGCATTTCAGTAATAGTTCAGGTGCAGCTTAGCAAACATGAAGCCCTTCATGCTTGTGCACATACTCTACATGATCATTTCCCTGTCTGTGAGGGAATGTTGAGAGCTAGGCATGGGATGTTTGGGAGTTGAACTTGATCTTGAAAGTCACTTCCAGCTCAAAACATTGGGTTGCAATGTTGGTGATGCTTTCTTTTGTTTGTTGCGTACAAGTGTCATTGGTGCATCACAAGCACCCAAGATACTTCTGGGCCAGACTGTTTGGTGATTTCACTTCCACTTCTGATAATGGAAAGAAAAACTAAACTTTGTGGAATAAGCCAGGCAGGATGCAGGAGAAGGAGAATCCTGTATGAAGTTGTCCAGAATTTTTTTAAGGTGAGCAACAGTTGCTTTCTCTTTTGATGGAACATCAGTCCTGAGAATGTCCTCTTAGAGCCTGTTGAGCTCTTGCCTGGTGGCTGAAATTAGGATTCTTTGCTGCCCTTACTTCAGCTTTTCATGGATAGGAGTAATTTGGTGTTCAATGATTTCATATTGCAGTTTTCCTTGGAGTAGTTTCAAAAGTTAGTGGTATGTGGGATGATACAGATATGAAACTTTAAGGTGCTGTGGTGATGCACCCTGGTCTGACTGTGTCTGATAAAAAAGTCATCATGAAATCTGAACAGTGTCTTTCCCAAAAAATGTTTTGGCTTTTATTGTGTTGTGCTTGTTGAGAATCTGTAACTATCTGTCAGCTTGGTCTGTGCCTTAAATAGCAACAGCTCTGGAATAACAGAGGTTTTAAATGCAGTTTCAGACATTTTGTTAGACAGTCATCTCTTCTGAAGTATTTTCTTGGGAGAGTGATGGTAATGTTAATAAACACAGTTGATTTGTGTTTTGTGGAAAGTGCAAAGAGTGAAATTTCAAGTATAACTACAAAATGCAGCAAAAAGCATATGCATATTTTGCTGGATTTTTAAGAGGTGTTCTGCTGCAATTGGATGTTATACATACTGACTTTCAACGCTTCACACAGTAAAAAAGAACGAAGTAATATAAAATAGGACCAGAGACATTTTTAAAGAGTTCTTTTTTCTTTCTTTCTTTGCCAGTCATTCTGAGGGTTGTAAAGAAAGCAGCATTCTTAAATATGCAATCTTATTAATGTATCCTGCATTACCACTATGGTGATCAGAGTCCTTGGGCAATGCTCAGTGGCTGGATTTGCTACACCAGTATTGAGTCATTAGTGAAAATGAAACATTTTGGCTGCTGAGTAGTGACTGTTGTGACATCTATGCGTTATTTAGGATTTGAGGCTTAATAGCTGATCTCAGGTGAACTCTTACAAAATGTTCAGGATGGACTGAAATAAAACTGCTGTGAAGACCCATTCTAATTTGGGGACAAAAAGTGAAAAAAATTACTAAGAGCATACTGCTGATGTTTAAGCATGTGTCTGTTTTTGTTTTGACATGTGATGACCACAGAGCTTAGTAAACAATGACAGGTTTTAAAATAAGCTTGTATAATCATAATTGGTGTGAGTGAAAAACAAATGCAAGCTGAAGTACTATAAATGTCTTCATATGTAATTCTTCCCAGGGCGAGGGTTTCAGTCAGAGCCAGTACATTTGCTCATTTAAAAAGGTGTTTGAAAGATACTGGTATTTTCATGTGAAATGAAAGTGGTTTCTTCTGACATGGTGTGAAAGGAGGCATGGCTGTTCACAAAATCTGCTGTGGTTGCATAATTAGGATTGTGTAACTTTTTAACTTAAAAAACCTCACTTCATAGAAAATTCAGATATATTTTCCCTCTGAGGTGAAAATGCTAGGAAAAGGCCTGATATTTGCCTAGTATTTCCTTTTGGCATGAGAAGAATAATTACTTTGTACCTAAAAATGGTGCAATATTTACTCAAATTTTGATTTATTTTTTTTTTTCCTGGGAAAACTTACAGGAAAGCTGTATGATATCTTAACAGGGATTTACCAGTACAGCTGTGTTCTCCCCAGTGGCTGCCCGTTTGCAGTCCTTGTGTGAAAATGATGAGACTTTTCAGCCTTTGCATGTCTTTCAGTTACGAAAATTTTTATCTTTGACAACTTTAACAGTTTGAGCTCTCCAGTGAAAATGTTCTTACCCTTCCTACTGTAGGTGATGTTTTATAAGTCTGTAAGTGACTAGAAACCACATCCGCATGGGAATCTTGCTCCTTGCATGCACTTTCTCCTTCCCAAGTGCTGCTAAATTCATAGTTTACTTAATCTGTCCTTTAATAGGTGTGAAATTTCCCCTCCCGATTAACATGTTCCTTTGTGTTGAATTGAAAAAAAATTTCTTTAATCTCAGTAATTTTCACCAGTTCTCCCAAATGCAAAACTCTCATTGCAATCCCAGTGGCATCAGATAGCATCACTGGTTAGTGTCTGAGCCTTTGCTTTCCAGAGGTTTTTAGCCCTTTTTGGGCAGGGCCAAAGCTCCATTTCTTTTCTACATGGTGAAAAGTAATTCTACAAATGGTGATTGGAAACTATTTGACACTTCTATGGTTTGGCACAGAATCCTTATGTTTTAACTGCTGTGGCTCAGAAGAAAGCGAGATAA
Organism: Sturnus vulgaris; assembly: GCF_052056855.1. NCBI lineage: Eukaryota > Metazoa > Chordata > Aves > Passeriformes > Sturnidae > Sturnus > Sturnus vulgaris. Next base: position 53,724,049 of record NC_142245.1, on the reverse strand, counting down.
AGTTGAGCTTCTGCTGACAGAGAGTAGTCCAAGAATCAAGAGCTCATTTGTATCTCAGCACTGTTTTGGATACTCCTGTACCTTGTTGATGTATATTTAATAAATACTGTTGCTTACTACTTAATTCACCCTCGAGAGACACTCATTCTTCATTGGTGCAGATAGCACCAGTGGGGTTAGGCATCATATAAACCTTGTTTCAGCCATCCGAATGGTGTTTAAAGAGGACCTTGGTGGGCAGTGCTTTCTGACTGTTCTCTGCATGAGAGCTGTTCTCACTCTTACAAACCACTATGTACTGCAGTTCAAAAGAAAATGGGGAGTGGGGGTGGGGGTATGGGCAGGGCAAAACAATTGGGGTATTTTCATTGCCATCTGAAATTTTAATAGTCCTGAAAGTACTGCCTGTCAGATCTGCCATTGCTCTGCCATAATATTTTAAGGTCGACATGGGAAATGATTGGTATTTTATTAAACTGTTTTCATTTTTTAACTTGTTCCCCGAGGAAATAAGCACCAGTGTGAAACGATTAGCAGTTTATACAGTTCTCTTGTTTAGTTTCATATCTGAATAATCCCAATCCTTTGCTTTTTTATAGAGACAGATTCAGGATGTCCCTGTCAGAAAGCAGTCAGACAGAACAGGTAGATTTTGTATTATCTGGCATGCTCTGTCAGACTCTTGAAGTTCACAGCAAGATTAGGCAACCAGAAACAAAATATTTACCTGATCCATTAAAAGCAGTGGGATCAGAGAGATCAATTAACTGCTAATTGGTTGACAAGATTGTTTGACTTGTTGGCTGTTTTGGCATCTCTTTGATAGCAGAGTTTTGTTCAGTTCAAGGAGAGAAGAATTGTGATTCGTTTTCAAATTCCTACCTATAAAGGAAGTGTTTAAGATTAATTTGGTTCCTGCATAGTTTTTTCTCTCTCTCTTTTTTTTTGTTTTTTTCTTTTAATACTCATCCTGTGGAAATAAGTGCTCAACCGATGTTTGACAACCTTAAAGCTTTTTTTATACATTTTTTTCCATCTGGTAGTAATGTGTACATTGTGTATGATGCTGAAACAGGAAATAGTGATATACTTTTGAGTGAGCAATCCTTGTCATTATAGTTGAAAGGTCAGTGTTTAAGCATTTCTGCTCTAGACTTCTATGGCTTCTTAAAATACACTCAATTTGAAGTTAACATTTTTGGTTGGTGCCATTTTTCTGAGAGAGAGCAGCAGTTAAAAATTATATTTCAGATACTTAACATAGCAAAAGCTGAGTCTTTTGCTGCAGCTGTACTCAAAGCATTTATGATAAAAGCCAGCATCTCAATGAAAATCACCCATGTTTTCTTACTACTGTGTAATTGAACATTTCTTGCAATGTATGTTACTATTTTCTCTGTAGACATCTTAGAGGTGCTGGATTAGTTTATTTTCACCTTGTGGCAAATAACTTCAGGTATTTCGTATGTAGGATGTAAAAGCCTAAACCTAAGTGGTCTGATTCTATTTGTTTTAATGAGGAATAAATCTGGAATTATGTCCTTGGATTTGCAATTCGGTGCTTCAGATTCATACCAGGTTAATGTAGAGCAGAATTTGGCTCTCCTTCTTGTTGTTGGAATAATTTGTCTCTTTTTAGTCTCTCTGAGTCAAGTCTTGTAATGAGAGGCTCTTGTTTTAGACCTGATTTTTCTGTTAGTGTGTGCTTGACCTCCGACTCAGTAGAGTCACATTCAGAGTCTAGCTCTTCTTCACAGCAAGTACACACAGACATTTATATGAAATGTCTGAACAGATCTAAGGTCCTACAGTTCAGGTTATCAGGTGTTAGGGTACAAATCAAAAGAGATTTGATTATTTGTTTTCTTAGTTGGTTTCTGTGTGCTTTTAAGCAGAAAGATTCCAGTTACTTTCTTCAACATACTCTCATAATGGTCTCAGGTAATATTCTGAATTATATGAAATAATTAGGATTAAGGTGAATTTGGTAAAAGCATAAAATTAATTAAATACTCAATACTACTACAGTTATCTAAAATGTGCTAGATGCCAATTCTCAATGGCTGAGATTCTAGAACAGCTCTCAAAGTGTAAGCCAGATATAGTTCAAGCACTGAAATAATAATTGCACAAATCAGAATGCCAGGTTTTATACCTCTTGTGGTTTTACACACACAGAATCTGTCCCTTGACATCAGCAACTGCCAGGGACACCAATGTGCCCTCATGAGAGTAAGAGCCTGAAGTTGTTGTTTATAGTCACAGTGAGGTTGCAGTCCGCCCTTGATGTATCTGTAACTGGATCCTTTCAGTGTGTCCCCTCAGTTCCTGGCTTCTTGGGGAATCCTTGCACAATATAGCAATGGAGAACAGATCCTGCCCTGTAGCTTGTCCTCAAGTAAACTCAGTACAGTTTGTTAGATCATTGTGTACTGCATGTACTTGCTGAGCAGTGTTTGGGTTTGTATTGGATGGTACTTTAAAATGACATTTTAAAAAGTGTATTATAATAATTCAGCTGCCCAAATGAAAAAACAAAACTAAACATAACAAAACCAAAAACAACACCAAAAAAACCCCCAAAACTCAGCCAAACACATATTTATTATTTGAAATATATCAGAGCTTTTCCAAAAGGGTAGTTCTCTGTCTGGTTTTGGAGAGTGGCAATACATTCAATAAAGCACTGAAATCCAGAGGGCAGACAAAACATCTGTGGTGGAATTAAATTAAATTAGAGTTGTATCTTCAAATCTGAAGAAGTAACAACAGCAGTTACAAGATAAAAAGTGGTAGATTAAAATAAATGCATCTAAGCTGCTTTTATAAAGCTGCCTTCTTTGATTCACACGTGCAAAATTATGTCCTACAACTCCTGCCAAACTGCAGCAAAAGCACAGGCATGCTCCCATTCCCCAGTAATTCAGACTTTGCTAAGTGTCAGTTGGTCATCTTTATTTTTTTTTCATTTGTGTAAAATACCAAAACTATACACCCCAAGGACTGCATTCTTTTTGTTACGTTGCTACATAACATCCTTAGTCCATGAATGTGTATATATAACCTTGGAAAGAAGGATGAACAAATGCTCATCTATCTTCATGCCAGTTAAATCCTTCAGTTCAGAGGTGCACACTGGATCTGGTTGAGAGCCCTTTTTCAGATTTAGCCCACCTATGACTTTGCCATGCAGGAGAAACTATAAATCCATATTTTACTAGAGGTCCCAATCTTTTAAAATTTTTCACTGGAGTATCAACACCAAGCAGTTCTTTGGAGAATCTCATTAGCAGGACAGAGGGAAACATGCAGGATAGCAAGCTGAAAGTATGCTGTCTTTCTTCCTGAAAGGCCAAGGCAATTTTCTTCTCAGTTGCAGGTGGGGAAGAGTTCAGAGGTGGCCTCTCTTGTAAGGCTGCTGGGCTTATCCCAGACATAAACTAGACTTGCCTAATAAGGGTCTTGGCAGAACCCTGTGCATGGATCTAAGGATTTCATAGGAGCCACTGCAGTTTGTCTGTGCTAACACTTGCCCTATAGAATACAAATTCTTCAGGGGCCAGTTACTGTGGTTTTAGGCCAGCTTTGTGCTGGCAGAGCTGGACAGAAAAGATTTAAAACAAGGCTGGATCTGACCCTTAGTCCTTACGCTAGAGTCAATATTTATTCTGTTTGGTGCACTCAGGATTTAGCCTGGAAGACATAAGCTTCCAATTTGTTCACTTGCAAGAACTGTAATATGAGCTACAAATTGAGAAGCAGTAAAACTAATGTTTTGCCAAATTTTATTTTAAAGCTGTTGAGTGTAACCATTTTAATGGTCTGAAAAAAAAGAAAAAAAAGAAAGAAAAGTAGGAATAATCTTGGAGCTCTGCAGTCAATCAGATATACATCCACTGCATGCAGCTCACAAAGGCACTCTCGTTAAAAAAAAGAGCAACTGGATAATGTTCCTTTTTAGAAAGTTTTGAAAATCTTGATTTAGTAGGTGCATCTGACATAATTACAGCTCCTGATTTCCAAGTAATCTTCTCATGTTCAAAGTTTTCATAGAAATGAAATGTCCTGTTTTGAAGCAGGCAGATAGTGCAGCTAATGTGGCTAGGGAAGCTGGCTCTTGGGCCACATTCCTGCCAGGAAACCTGGCTTGGCGCCCAGCCAGGAAGGACTTTGCAACTCCTGTCAAACAATGTGCTCTGTGCAACTCTCATACAGCTTCTGATCCGTGTAGGTGGGCTACTCTTACTCACTCTGTCAGAGCTGAGCCATGCCAAAGGTATTAAAAAAATTGTGCACTTTTATCATCCTTAGTTACATGGTTTTAAATAGGTAATATTTGAAATATAATGGGTTTCTGCCTATTGAATAGTATGTATTTGATGAAAAGCAGTATTTAAAAGTATATTTACAATTTTTTCTAAAGGAGAAACATTAATCACTTGGAAAATGGAAGTCTTTTGTTGGTTTAAGCTAGGCTGTGGAAAAACCATATGAGATAGAGACTTGACTGGATAAAGCAGACAGAATGCCAACTAGCTTTGCAGTGTCTTCTATTTCTCCAGTTAGGTCAGTCTCCCATTAAGGAGAGAAAAAAGAACAAGAGAAATAATATTAAAGCCATCTTTGACACAGGATGGATGGCAGCTCAAACCAAACCAGAAAGTATTATGTTCGTTCTGGAAAGGGATTTATTTTCCCCAGGAGAGTGGCTCTTGCCATATTTAAGCCATCAATAATCCCTGTAATTAGTCTATACCTGCTTCATAGTGTAGGCTGAGAAATTGTATAGAATGTTCTGAAATTGCAGGACTGAAGAATGGCTTTAACTTTGTAACAGAGTTCACAGTCCAGAACATTAAAGTTTTGGATATATATTAGTATCACCTTTTGCTGAAATAGAACCATTGCTGTAACATTGCTGTGACTGGCAGATTTCTTCTATAAAGGTGCTTTCAGTAAAAGGAGTATGGAAAAGAAAGGATACTCCCATCTTCTAGAAATTTCTCCTTCACCATTTGCAAAATTGCCTAATAAGGAGAAGGATATTTTTCTTTGAAGATGGAAAATAACTTTATGCTCTCTCAGGGAGGAATATTCACTCTTTTCCCTGTTTGTGCTTTCCCAAGGCACACATTTTCCTTTACATCTGTGCTCATATATTGGCATCATTAGCTGCCTGGATTCAGTGTAGCTCAGCTGCTGGAACTGGTTGGCCACTTACCTGCCATTTCCTCATGAGCCCTGCCTAGCTGCTCTGCAGTAGCCACTTCTGATATATTGTAACTTGTACACAAAGATTTATTTTTCTATTTGGACCAACACTTTTTATTTGAGGAAGTGGATTAGGATTTTTTTTTTTTATTATACTTAGATTGCATTTTTCTTCTTTATTTTAGAGAGTCAGACGAGAGAGTTGTTTTAAAAAGCCATTAGCACATCAAGGCTAAACAACATTATGACCTAAAATATTCTGGTTTGCATTTGATAACTTGCTGTTATTTTGTACTACAGGGGATTTCTCCATAGTTAAAATTTAAAAAAATATTTGACTAAATCAACATTCCATCAGTTATTGCTGGCCTAACTACTGATATATTATTTGTACTACTGGTGATTAATTCGTAATAGGTGGCATGGTACTGATTCTGTTTGTGTCAAGTTATCAGGCTTTGCTAATGTCCATTTGTTCTTGGAAAGTGTTATTAATAACAAAGATTTTTAAATAATTTTTCAATTTTTGTTTTTGTTTTTTTCTTTATAGACATTAGTTTTTAATCATTTTTTGGTGTCATTCAGTGGAGAAAACATGAGTGCTCTTACTTCTTTCTGATAGTTGCTAATTGAGGATTGTTACAATAGTCTATATCCCCTTCTCTGAAGCTTATGTTCCAGCTGTTTCTAGAGATCTTTCTTTAGAGATGCTCTGACTTTTGGCATAAATAAAAACCATAAAGAAATGCTGTCATTGTTGCTTTTGTTACCACAATTGAACAAACATCCTTTTCAATGAAACAAAAGCAAAAATCTGTTTTTGAGGAAAGATTTGTTGAAAACTGAAAGGGAGAGTCCTCCTTTGATGAGAGAAATGATTTTAAACCAATGAGATGATATTCAGGCTCCCTCTTCTCTGAGCTGGTCTTTTCAACAATACAGAGTAGCCTGCAGAGAGGTGAGAGTCAGAGAGCTGGCAAATCTTGGCAGTCACAGAAGCCTTTTAGCCATGTATTCTATAATTTTCTTCTCTAAGTTTCCTCTTTGAGAAACAGGTGTTAACTAATTTGGACACCTACTCCTGTTTCACTACATTTTCTTGTCCCTGAATGGTGACACCCTGACCAGGAGTTTGTGCTGGTCCCTGCAACATTTAATGAGAGGCCTGGAATCTAAAAGTATTAGCTGGAGAGAGGCATTGAAAGGGGATTTGCCAAGTGGATTCGGGGATAATCCAGGCTTAACAAAGGCATAGGAATGGAGAGGTACATTGGCAGCTCTCTTTTCACTGATTCAGAAAGGTGAGACTTTATTAGTTTAGACTTGTTGTTATTCATCTACACATTAGAAACCTAAGTCCTTTAAAACTATTCATGCTTATAGTCTTGAAACGTAATTGCTCAGACCTCTAAGACACAACAAGACATTTTCCAGTGGATGGGTAAATTAAATTTTCAGACTTCTACTGTAAATAATAGAAGATTTTTGTCATCTATACCTAATATCAAAAATGTCTTATAATTTTTTTTTCCCACAGGAAATTTGAAGATAGTCATGCCTATTAGATGTTTAGAAGATGCAGGTAATTACTTTATACTGAAAAGAAAAATCAGAAGTGCCTATTACCTGTGTGTTTTCCTGTACTTTGCTATTGTTTCTTTAAGCCAAATTCATTATCTCTGCTATAGGAATGAAGAGTATTCCAGTATCTCTAATACTGATTTTTTTACCCTTTTACTTGCTATTGATATATCATGGCTGTCTTTATAATTCTCACTATTTTATCCAGAAAATAGCCTGTGTTTGGATAACATGAAAACAGAAAGCAAACATTCTACTTCAAATTAAAATGCTGTATTTTTCTATGAAAATCATATCTCTGAGCTTTTGGTCTTTTTAATAGAACTGTGGAAACCTATTGCATTTAAGCATTAAAAATGCATATATACCTGGATGAAATTGTTTCAACAGTGAAATCTAAAATGCTAAAGCCACATAAACATAGTCTCTAATACATCCTTTACGTCTAGCAAGACATTCTCACTAGAATTTAACTTAATGATTTGAAGATGGAGTTGGGAAAAGGTACCAGTAGTGCTGTGTTTGAAATGCCTCTGTGATGTCTCTTTTTTGGCTGTTTAAGAGTAGTTTAGAATGGTGAACAGCACCTTCTTATAAAGCCAGTTAGATGATGTAAGGTGCAAAGGACCTCACTTTAGCAATGTTTTAGCAATATTCAGTATATACCCCAAACTGACAGTTGACTGTAAGAAACAAGCATCTCCATAGTGGAGGGCCATGTGCATAGACAGCCTCAGTGTCAGGAGCACCTGTCGTGATATGGGAAGATTTCTTCTCTGATCACCCTACTTTGACTTGGGAGGAAGGCCAGATGACTAAAGTGCATGTCTGAACCGTAGGTGAGTAATACTGGATAAGGTAATTCCCACTCACAGTTAGGCTTCTATTTTCAGCAGTGATTTGCTAAAAGAGCTTTGAAAGTATGTGGTGGACTTTTTTGAGATCAAGCCTTCGAACTGTCCCCTGAAAGCCTTCTAAGACTACTGTTTCATTTGGACAGTGTAGGTCTCTATTTTCTATTCCTAGAGCTGCTATTGGGTAATGATTATGCTTGTGTGCAGTCTTTGGAGCCATTCTTTATTGTGTCTGCTCACAAAAGGGAGTTTTGTGAAATGAGTTACCTTTGCTGAAGTCCCTCAGTAACTTCCATGTAAGGCTAAATAGAAGTGCAGGTGACTGCACCGATGGTGTTTAGTATGGCTGTGTGTACGGATTTGTTGGTTTTTCTTATTTATTTTATATTTCTTTACAGATAGCTGTGTCACCATGGAAGAGATGAAAAGAACGTTGCTCTAGGAGATCACAAGTATCTCTGGATCATTCTGCGTCCCAGTATTTAATAACAATGGAATATGTCCAAATGCTATAAGAAGTCTTTGCAAATGTATAATAAACTGTTTAGGAAAGTTCATGCCATGAACAGAACTGTGTAATACTCTTATTAGTGTACAGATACAAATCTAATGCCTATAGACTACTGCGTGGAAAGTTCCAAAGAGAAAGAAAAGTCTGTGAACTTGCAACAGCCCTGGAAAAATGGGAGCAACAAAACTTTAAAAAGCACAGCTTTGGGCACACTCCATGTGTCTGCACAGCTTTCAAGTGAACTAGCACTTAAGACCTTGTGTAACAAAATGGACTCTGGGGACACGGCTATAGGGCAAAAAGCTACCTCAAGGTCTGGAGAAACTGCTAAAGTACCAAGTAGATGGAGGCAAGAACATTCAGCTGTTATTAAGATGAGCACTTTCGGCAGCCAAGAAGTACAGCGGCAACCACAAATAGATCACGATCAAGTAGGAAACCCGGCATCAGCACAACTTTTTAGTTCTGGGAAACTGGTATCATCAAATGAAGCTGCACAGCAAGTCACAGAGAAGCAATATCCACAGCATCGTCCAAGCCCTTACTCATGTCAACATTCACTTTCCTTTCCGCAGCATTCATTGCCACAAGGCTTCTTGCACAACATAAAGCCACATCAGAGCTTGGAAGGCCCTCCATGGCAGTTTCCTAGCCACTTGCAATCAGTTGCCTCAGAGGACTTGTTTCCTTTTCATATGCATAGCCATAGTGGAGGTTTCTCCAGGAAGAAGATTTCAAGTTTGAACCCTGCATACAGCCAATATTCTCAGAAATCTTTAGAACAATCAGAAGATGCTCACAAAAAAGAGCACAAACCCAAAAAGCCTGGCAAGTACATTTGTCCATACTGTAATCGGGCCTGTGCCAAACCTAGTGTACTTAAAAAGCATATTAGGTCTCATACTGGTGAGCGACCATACCCTTGTGTCCCTTGTGGTTTCTCCTTCAAGACGAAAAGCAACCTTTACAAACACAGGAAGTCACATGCCCATGCAATTAAGGCAGGGTTGGTACCTTTCACAGAGTCAGCAGTCTCTAAATTGGACCTCGATGCCAGTTACATCGATGTGGAAGCTGAAATACATTCAGATGGAGAGCAGAGCACAGACACTGATGAGGAGACCTCACTCCTGGTGGAAGGGTCTGACAAACTGAGCCCCGTCTCGCAGCTCCCACTGGACATTGCTGGCAGGAGTGGTTTTCACTCCTCCATGGAAGAGTCCTTAGTGGGGCCGATGAAAGTCCCCATTTTGATTATCCCTAAAAGTGGGATTCAGTTACCCAGTGAGAGTTCACCATATATTAGCTCTGATATGTTGCAAACCCCATCCTTAAGTACCAAGACTGATGACTCTCATACAGTTAAACAGCGACTTGCACTAAGACTGTCAGAGAAAAAAGGACAAGATTCTGAGCAGTCATTAAACCTCCTGAGCCCACACAGTAAGGGAAGCACTGACTCTGGCTATTTTTCCCGCTCAGAAAGCGCTGAGCAGCAAATTAGCCCACCAAATACTAATGCAAAGTCTTACGAAGAAATAATTTTTGGGAAGTTCTATAGGATTAATCAAAGAACAGCACTAACTGTAGCCACAGCAAATCAGGAACACAATTTAATGGGTAGAAAGGGCAAAACAGACCCGTCACCTCTTTTAAATAACAGATTAGATATCAAGATGCTTGAGGAACATATTTCTCACCTGACTCCAAATAAAGAGGAATTCATTGACTCCAGTAATTTGAGCACTATTAAGTCTACACAGATTTATCCAGGCAACAATACAGAATGTAGACAATCCCAGACCACATCATCCATCAAAAGTGAATCCAACTTGTACCAAGTCAGTCAGCAGGGTGATGTGCCTGTCCTTCTAGAGCCCCCAGTAGATTCCTCTCCCCTTATTAGAAGTAACTCCATGCCAACCTCTTCTGCAAACAGCCTAAGTATTCCCCCATCTCTGAGAGGAAGCCATTCATTTGATGAGAAGATTACTGGCTCCGATGATGTATTTTATCCCGGGACAGTGGGAATATCCCACCAAAGAATGTTGAGAAGACAGGCTGCCTTTGAACTGCCATCTGTACAGGAGGGACATTCGGATTCAGACTACCATGGAAGACCAGGGAAAAATATCATTATTGCTTCCAGCAGACAGACAGCAGGTGACAAAGGACCATCCTTAAAAGAGAAGAAAGGAGACAAGCCCTTTTATGACTATGATGCCAGTGGAAAGCACTACAGAAAGTGGGAAGAATTTGAAGCTCAGAAGCAGAACTACAGGGACTCACCATCCTTAGGTGGGATGAACAAAGGGGGAGAGTTTTTTATTGATGCACTTGGACAATCTCAGTCTGTGCCATCCATGCTTGGAACAACTTTTGAAAACAGAAAGCGCAGGAAAGAGGAGAGTGTTGGAGATGAAGAAGACAGTCCTATGATTTGCAGCAGTACAACTGGCACCCCGGGGGGAATTCAACCTTTGGACTTCGATCCCAAATCCCAAATTCAGGAAGTGCCAAGAAGTGGGTTTGCCCTCCAAGGCCTGGAAAACGCTCCCCATTGCCATGCAGAGCGTTTTGAAATGTGCAGACCTTACTTGCAGTCTGGAAGTCCAGCAGCTTCTTTAGAAGACTCATCCCTTACTGCAGAGCAAGAAAAGGCTGCAGAATCACTGGTTCGAAAGCCCCCTGGAAATGTCATCTCTGTCATTCAGCACACAAATTCACTGAGTAGGCCAAACTCATTTGAAAGGTCTGAATCTACAGAACATATTGCATGCCAGCAGGAAAAGATGTATTCACCATCTGAAACATGCGAGAGTGAGATCTGTGAGTCCCCGATGAGCCCAGACCGAGCTCCACAAATGGAAAGTGTTGACACCAGTAAGCCATCCCCATCCCAGCAGCCTCAGCCGTGTCACATGCAGCCCAGGTTGGTTCGCCAGCACAACATACAGGTACCTGAAATCCGTGTCACAGAGGAGCCAGATAAGCCCGAAAAAGATAAAGAAGTGCAGAGTAAAGAACAGGAGAGACCCACTGAAGAATTCCAGTGGCCCCAGAGAAGTGAAACCCTTTCTCAACTTCCAGCTGAAAAACTACCACCTAAAAAGAAGCGTTTAAGACTGGCTGACATGGAGCACTCCTCTGGGGAATCCAGCTTTGAGTCTACAGGTACAAGTCTCTCTCGCAGCCCTAGCCAAGAAAGTAACTTGTCCCACAGTTCAAGCTTTTCAATGTCCTTTGAAAGAGAAGAGAATATGAAGTTCATCACACCTTCCAAACAAGATGAATTTGGAAAGCAGTCTGAGTTTTTAACAGTTCCAGCAGGTGCTTACTCACTTTCCGTCCCTGGGCATCACCATCAGAGGGAAATGAGACGCTGCTCATCTGAACAGATGCCCTGTCCTCATGCTGCTGAAATCCCAGAGATCAGAAGTAAATCCTTTGATTATGGGAACTTGTCTCATGCCTCTTCAGCAGGAACACCTACTGTGGCATTGTCTCCATCCCGAGAAAGGAAGAAATGCTTCTTGGTTCGCCAAGCTTCCTTCAGTGGTTTTCCAGAGATTTCTCAGACTGATCAGAGCACAGAACAAAGTATAAAGCAGGAGCAGATGGAGCATTCACAGGTTGGTCTTCGCTCTTCCCAGCTTGTCTGGCATCACTCTCCTTCTTCTGTACTTCAGCCCATTCAGGTAGATGACTCTGGAAAACAGGCTATTGGCTCTTGTGCTCAGCTTAGTAATAGCTCATCCCACCTTGCCCAGCAACAGGCTCTTGTTGCAGACAGCCCGGAAATGTTAAGGACTCCCTTAATCCAACAAGCACCTTATATTCCTAACAAACATCCATCAGAGCAGCAGCAGCTATTTGCACATCAGGAAAAAGTCCCATTTCCCCCTATTCATAGCACCTTGTTTCAGTTCCCTTACCCAGCTGTCTGCATGGTTCACTTACCACCATCTCAGCAGCCTATCTTGTGGCAGTCCTGCACAGAACCTCTGCACTTCCAGCACCAATTTGTACAACAGCTGCAGAAATCTTATGTCAAGCAGGCTTTCCAAATAGATGTACCTCCAAGTTATCACCTGGAACATGCACCTGAACTTATTGGAAAGAAAGCAGCTGATTATGTGCACGCTAAAGAGCAAGCATACCAGCATTACTCAGGAACATCTGGGCCGTATTCAAAAAATACTCTTGCTAAGTACCAATCAGACCACAGCATTAAACCAACAGATACATCCTCTGAGCAGCATCTTCAGACAGACTTTGACTCCCCAAGTGATGGATCTGTACAGTCTTTGCCAGGAACAGTTGTTCCCGTCAGGATTCAAACCCACGTGCCATCTTATGGTAGTGTCATGTACACAAGCATTTCCCAGATCCTTGGACAGAGCAACAGTCCTGCAATTGTAATTTGTAAAGTTGATGAGACAGTTTCTCAAAGAACATTGGCAACTAATGCAGCCATGCAAGGAATTGGATTTAACATAGCTCAGATGTTGGGCCATCATGGAGGACTAGAAAAATATCCTTTGTGGAAAGTGCCGCAGACACTTCCGCTTGGACTGGAGCCACCAATTCCCTTGTGTTTGCCTTCCACTTCTGACATGGCTTCTACCTTGGGAGGAAGCAAACGAATGCTTTCCCCTGCCAGCAGCTTGGAGCTCTTCATGGAGACCAAGCAGCAGAAACGAGTCAAAGAGGAAAAAATGTATGGGCAGATAGTTGAGGAACTAAGTGCAGTTGAGTTGACTAACTCAGATATAAAGAAAGATTTTCCAAGAATGCAGAAGCCTCAACTAGTAAGGCAGAGCTGTGCTACTGAGCCAAAAGAAAGTTTGCCATCCATGTCATCTTCTTCATCGCTGTCATCCTCAACATCTCAAGATTTCCCACCTGTCAGCATGGCAGGAGCTGATGCATTCCCACTGAGCAGGGAGAAACTTTCCAGTTTTGATTCTGCATCACCGGGACAGAAGTCCAGTGGCCCATCTGAAGGAAGAGACTCACCAGAGGAATTGGATGTGGATGAAACAGCCTCAGATATGAGCATGAGTCCACAGAGGTCTTCATTGCCCCCAGGAGAAATTCAGGCAGAAGACCAACTGAAACATCAAAAATTACCTCTTGGGATGTTAGTCCAGATGTCATCTAATACTGTTGGGAAAGTCACAGCCTCAACCATTCTCCTGACAGACGTAGCAGATTTTCAACAGATCCTTCAGTTCCCTAGTCTGCGTACTACGACTACTGTGAGCTGGTGTTTCTTAAACTATACAAAACCCAATTACACTCAGCAACCAACCCTCAAAGCTTCTGTTTATGCTTCATGGTGTATAAGTTCATGTAACCCAAACCCATCTGGGCTAAGTACAAAGACCACTTTAGCACTTTTAAGGTCCAAGCAAAAAAACACCACGGAAATCTACACCCTGGCGGCTATGCACAGACCTGGAGCTGGTAAACTGACATCATCAAGTGCATGGAAGCAGTTTGCCCAGGTAAGCAGGAAATTTTAATAAAATTAACTTCATACAATTTTGTATGAGAAATTTCTAGTAAACTGTAAAATGAGAGTTAATGATTTATTTTTTTTTACAAAAAGTTTCCCCATTGGGAAATCAGCCAATCACATCTTCCCAAGACAACTTCTGAGCCTCAGTTTATCCTTCTGCAAGCTCTGCTACTTCTGCTGTCTGTCTCTGTCTCCTTTTTCAAAATCAGATGTAAAAAGTGAGGCTTTAAAAGCCTTCCCTTCATGTGTGCCAGAGCCTGATACATTATCTCCTTTTTTTTTTGCCCTTTGTTTTTCCCAATTTAAACAGTGTCAGACACAAACATCCACGTGCGGTTGTAAGAAAAGATTAAGATAAAATTGAGTACGGATCTTCACATCCATTTAATGTCTTTTACATATTGACTCTTCCTCATGGATTAAGCATTTGCTAATGTTGCCAGGGAAAATTCTGTAATGGCAATAAATTACCTTCTGAGGCTTTTCCATATCTATTTTCCATGATTTTTTTTTTCCTGAGGAAAGATACAGTATTGTCTTTTCTGTCAAGATTCTCTTCAAAATGTGTCCATGTTGCCTCCTCTCTTATTCTCTGTCAAATTAAATGGGACAGATTAATTTATTGTATAGATTTGGACCAAAATGAGTTTGGCCTTGACCTGGTATGTTAAAAGTATTTGAAATGAAGTATGCGTTTATTGTATGCTCCAGAAGTAACACCCTTCCTTGACTTTGTTCTACAGATGAAACACGAGCCATTCTTCTTGTTTGGCAGCAAGCTTGAAAAGAAAGTAGTGGGGAATATTATAAAAGAAAGAGTAAAAGGAGACATTCATGGAGATAAAGACATTACATCCAAACAAACTGAGCCGATACGAATTAAAATCTTTGAAGGAGGGTAAGAAAATATAACTGGAAATTTCAAGCTCAGCCTGTCATTTTAAAGACGTTTTTAAATGAATATGAATGAATTAGAATGTGAACAGTCTCCTGTATTCTTGCTATGTCTTGTAGCTCCCAAGTCTTTTATTTTTTTGTGTGTTTGTCAGTCTTAAAACGCACTGCAGGGTACCTGTATACTCACTTTGGGCTCTACTTTGCTATTAAGACAATTGTTTTCCATCTGTGTGAGAGCACTCACTGGAAATTGTTGCTTTAATTCCTTAAGTCATAAGAAAGTGGATGAACTGTTGACATTTTGATATTTTCTATGCCATTTCTTTCTATTTAATGACTTCCATGAGGATGTGTTTCCATTTTTAGGCACTGTGTATTCCACTTAGTTGAATGGGTTGACCACGCATGCTCAGTCTTATTCTTGTATTATTATATTATTTACTGAGGATGGATTTTGGATATAAAATGTAAGATGCCAATGAAATCTATGACATCTAAGACCAATCCATAGATCTACCATGTATGGTTCATAAAATAATATTTAATTTTACTGTGGCAATCTATCACTCAAGTGATAACAGAAACAACAAAGAGGGGAAAGCCAATTACCATTGTTTTGAGGCTTAAGAAACTTGTTAAGAAAAGAAAATGGAATGGACACTTGTTTGTCTCTGCAGTATACTCTAAAGTGGAAGATATTGTTTAGTTTCTTTTACAGAATCCTGACACAGTGCAATTAGTTTGCCACTTCTTAGTGGTGCATAGTCAGGTGGCTAAACAAGATGTGTTTTTCAGTCTTACCAAACTCAGATGGTCCCATAGCACTGTTTTATTGGGGTAACTAAATAGGTCAGGTGTGAGATGTGAGAAATTCATACATCCATTTCCTTCTACTGTCAGTTTGTAACCTTTAAAATCTCAGTTGTCCTTCACTGACGTTGTGTTTTTATCTAAGATTGAATAATATCCATGAAATTACCATTACCATTTCTCTGTAGTCTGCAACACTAAAGGAATACAGGCTGCATCTCGCCTGAAAAAGTTATTTTGGAGATTTTTGTAGGTGAGCTGGCCTAGGCACCCTTATCCTGACTGTTCTCTGTAGTTGTACCTTGTACCTAAGCCAGTAGACTGGCTTTATAAGAGTGATCCAAATTCAATGGTGAGCCTAGGTTTACAAGAAATTTGAAGAGCTGTTGCTTCAATTCACTACACTTTGAAGTATAAGATTTGCCTGCTTCCCACTATGTACCATTTCTGAATTTGGATGACCCAGCTGAAGATAGTTTGCCTTGATGTAAGCTGCATGATAAGAGGTCAGAAGAGTAAAAGTGTGTTAAGAAAAGCACCTTAAAGCAGGATTCAGATGAGTGTGAGCTGAAGCAGATCACTCTATAAAAAACTTCTACTATCTAAAACTTACTTCAAGAAATTTTGTGTGTTACTTGCACTACCTTAAGTTTTCCTGTACACTAAATAAGGTTTATGAGTATTTGAGTAAAATCGTATAATTCACACTTCACCTAGAAATGTCTCCTAGTAATACTTGGCTATGTTTAGATATCCTTTGAGTAAAACAAAACATAAGAAACCTTGATGTGCACATTAATTTCTGGAGTGGAGAGAACAAATAGTCTGTGCAATAGACTGGGACTTCCTCAATAGAAACATATAAACTGCAAAACTGCAACAAATGAGGTGATGCAGTGTCAGTAGGTTCACTCTTTACTCACACATAACTTTATGATACATTTTACGAGAATTATTTGTGGAAGAATAGATTTGTTCTTTCCATTCTAGAAATTCATTCGGCTACTTTTTAAATCGATGTAATAGATATTATGGTCATGTCTTGCACTACTTTCTGTCGAGGTTATTGAATTTTTCCTTCATTTCAAGTTATTGTCTATGACTTCTTAAAGCTAGTTTTGACATGGGTGGGTTTCTATGCTTGCTTCTTCTTGGCTGTTTGTTGAGCAATTTTGTTCTCTCTTCAAGCACATCTTCATCTCCTCTCAGTATGAGTGCTATGAGCTGTATAGCAAATGTCTGCTGTCTTTGTGTCACTTTTTCTCCCCTGGACAGACAAGCATGGATAGTCATGTCTTGTTTCAGCAGGATATTTTCATTTTGGTTTTCAATTTTCACGGGGAATGGGTTTCCTTAGGCTTTGTGATTGCTTTTGTTTCATAGGTGTGCAGAAGGTAATTAGCTGAGCAAGAACTGTGGCTGTCGGCTTTTGGTTTGTGGGAAAGCCTGCCCACCTGGCAGGGAAATGCAGCTCTGCAGCTGCCTTGTGCCAATGGGGTGGAGCATTCATATGGCAGCTGGGCAAAAAGCAGATAGCTGGGGATCAATGAGAAGCTGAAGGAGCAGAATCAGAATTAAGGCAAAAAGTAGATCATAGAATCATAGAGTTGGTACCTCTAAGATCATCAGGTCCAACTGTCAGCCAGTACCACCAGATGTCACAGCACATCACCTCCTCGCTGCAGAAAGTCCATCAAGAGTATTTTATAAGCATTGTAGCAGAGGGAGTTTGGAAGGAAGAAACTAACCACTGCATTATTAACACTGGCAGGTGGCTTGATTCAAGTGAAATTATCTGAATCACAAAATCTGCTTTCCATCATCTGTGACTGCAGATGTGACTGATGGGATATGAAGCAGTATTTCTCAAAGAAAAGCAGTAATTTGAAGTTCAGTCCTTGCTGCAGTACAGTTAGTTACTAATGGTGTGCAAAGAAAGAAGGGACAGGACAAGCATGCCTGCCCATCTGACACCTAGCTTAAAGACATTACCAGCTGACAGAAAGAATTCACAGTTTGCTTATGTTGGTACTTTCGTATCTACCAGTAATAGACTCTAATTAAAAAGCCCAAATAAAAGTAACATTTTGGATAGAAATTGCAGGACTCTGAGACTTGTTAATGCTTCTTAACTCAAGAGCTCCATCCTAGTCAAACTCAGAGAGACAGTGACTAAAGTCCTTACATGGACATTATGTAGTAAGAAGGGGTAAATTACTCAAAGCTTTGAGAGAGGCACAAGTTAGCAGTAAGATCTAATATTCCTGAGGTCTGAAAGGTAATCACCATAGACTCAGACTTCTGGTCTTAGTTTTTGCACCAGTCCTTCTTTAAATGTCAAGTTTGTGTGTGTCATTTCTCTTACAGTCATTGTTATGATGAAGCATACTTAAAAAGTCAAGGTCAGTTGTGGCCAAAAACCATCTATATGAATGATGAAGAGACACATGATTTATCATTGTCTTTGTGTCCAATGGGATCTGACAGGTGACAGAAGCCACTGGAATAAGGTCAAGCAGAAGAAGAGCAGATATGGAGCAACAGAAAAGCACATGTAATAGCACAGCATTTATCTTACCAGTATCAATCAGGGGTGGTATGATAGACTCCATCCCAGCAAAATCAGTCTGTAAGGAGTGATGAAGAGAAGATAAAATAGCAGTATTTCAGATAATAATGGGCGCTTTTTTTTTTTTGTCTGTGGGAGAAAGCTTGGAGATAGTTGATGAAGCAGTGGATAGAGAGATGACTAAAAGTCATTGGCATGTGCATGTGAAGGAGAACCTGGGAAATGGGGCAGCCATTTCCCAAATGGGGACAACCAAAATCCCAAAAATGTTGTACAGAAAACCTGCTAGGGAGATGACTTAATATTAAATTACATTAGACTATGCCAGTTTTGCCCGTGCTGCCAGGGACAATGAAGGAAATGGGAGAGGTACAACTTCGTTGGAAATTAGATAAAACAACCTGAATTCAGGCATCCACATTTGAAAGAGGAGCCAATGTATTTAAAAGATAAGATGATGGACTTGAGAACAGGACACTGTTTTATGTTTTTCTAAGATATTAACTTCAGAATTTATATTGCCCATGATATAACTAAA
Organism: Sturnus vulgaris; assembly: GCF_052056855.1. NCBI lineage: Eukaryota > Metazoa > Chordata > Aves > Passeriformes > Sturnidae > Sturnus > Sturnus vulgaris. The sequence continues at coordinate 53,705,554 of NC_142245.1, read as the reverse complement.
CATATGGGAAAGTGTTCATCTAAGAACAGCACACTTTAAAAATGTTCCAGCTCTGTAACCCAAAAATTGCCACTTTTTTCTAGTAGAGTTATCATCACATTAACAGAATCTTTCACACAGTCCCTTTTTATTTAAAGTACTGAATGTCAGTGCCAACAATATTTTGTGGGCTATGCATCCACAGAATGACTGAAAGTACTTTGTGCTGCTTAGGAACAGGGCAATGGAGGACAGAGGGCAGAAAAGAAATATTTCATAGTTCTTGCACTTCCTGGATTTACTTTGGGTGAATGAGGAGGGAATTCTTACCCAAAGGAATGCCCAGCAGTCTTCAAACCTCAGAACAGCCTGAGTGGATTCCCTAGACTCTTTAAGATTTCAGTATTAACAATTTAACATGATAATGAAGGCCATGTACAACTTTACATAGATTTTCATATCGTATTTATTTTCTAACTACATACTATGTGATCAGCAAAAAAAAAGCATAAAAATCTTATGTTTGTGCTAAGAAAAATTTCAGTTATAGTTTTCTTCAAAGTATCTATGTTTGACATTTACCATTTTATTTCTAAAGCATCACGTACCTGAATGAACTCAACTCAGTGTCTCTTTAGGAAGTGATTTATCTTTGGGAATGCCAGGAATCTGTAATGTGAATGCATACATCCTTGCTCATCATCCATGTTCCCTCTATGCTTAATGGGAAGAAACGGGCATTTCCAGGATATGATTTATCTGATCCCAAAGGGTAAATGCTCTAAAATAGTTAAATGAACTGTACTGCAAAACAAAGCTCTTTTCAGCGGTGGTAAATGTGCTGTACAAGACTACAGTGGGCTGAAATAAATCCAGCCTGCAGGCTTATATTTGGAATTGTGTCTGTAAGAATGATTGTTCATTGGTTTTCTGACAAGGTATTTCTACTGTTCTCTTCCTGCAACCTCTTGGTCTCATATTGCTTAAATACACTGGGACCAGTACATTCACTGAAAGCCAAATACTTTATGAGCTCCAGAGTGAAAATTCAGTAGTTCCTTTGGACTTTCTGTGAGTTTGCTTTGATGATAAGGCTCAGATGGGTAGAAGTGATGTTTGTACATGTATGAGACCTAGGTTCTGTATGACTTAAATACTTGCTCTCTTCCAACAGGTATAAATCAAATGAGGATTATGTCTATGTCAGAGGTCGTGGCAGAGGAAAGTACATTTGTGAAGAATGTGGCATTCGCTGTAAAAAGCCAAGCATGCTCAAAAAACATATCCGCACTCACACTGATGTCCGGCCTTATGTATGCAAGTTGTGCAATTTTGCCTTCAAAACTAAAGGTACTTGACCCTTTTTGCTGAACTCTTGCCACTTCTGGAACTATTTTGCCCTCTGAGATCCAATCTCCCATTGCAATCAAGGGGAGTATTTTCTTCAGAATAAAATTGTTGTGTTTATGTATACAGGGCTGGATAAGAGAGTTTGTTCTCTTCTGTTGAATTGATTCAGGGATTTTATAAGACTCTGAGACTCCTTGGATAGCTTCATTAAGACACCTATAGGCTCTTGGCTGGTCCTTCCGTTTTCAGAGAAAATGTAGTAGCATAAGAACCACCCTGAAAAATAATACCCTGCCAACATTGTTACATGGTGCAAATTTTAATTGCAGCAACACTTGAATGCTACCAGGAGACCACACTTCTTATGACATAATGTAGAAGCAGAGCATCAGCTGCTGAGGAATACATGCCTTCACAGGCTTTACAGTGGGTCAGTTTCAAGTTTATAAATAATGTATGTCTCCCAGATGGGCCCCTCCATCCACTGTGGCATTAATTATGAATAGAGATCTGATAGCTTCTGTTCACATGTATTTATCAGCACAGAAAAAAGCTTCCATTTGTCACCCTGAGGCCACAGATAATGATATTCTTTGGAATTCAGATTTGTGATGCAACTCTCTCCTTGAAAGAAAAAATCCTTTCCTTGGTATCATTTCTTTGTAGCACAGCCTAAATGAGCCTTACATTCTCAGTTTCTCAGGTTCCCTTTGGCAGACAAAAGAAATGGATTCTGGTCCCAGTGCAGTGAAACTTAACTCATAGGGGGAGAAAGGAAGCTGAAGGAAATTTCTCCCAAGATCCCACTGCAGCTTCATGGCTGTTTTGAGGATTGAGAATTGTAATAGTTTCCATGACTCCAGCACTTCGTCCTATGCCAAAGATGGGAATAGCTGATGGATGGTAGTAGACCCATCAACCTAATTTAAGATGAGAACTTTCATGGGCATGTAGAGACAAAGGCAAGGAGTTGCTTGTTTGTAGTCCCAATAGACCATCTGGTGAGCTGTTCTCATATCATTGCTTACATTTGACATTGCTGGAGAAATGGGTCTTGAGGAGGGGCTTGAAGTACATGACAGTATTGTGGTTTTACAGCTGTGTTCAGAGAGGACATTCCAGGAAGAAGAGGTGGCATGGGAAAAAAAAGAGAAATTGTTTGCTGAGGCTGGCATTTCTGACAAAGAAGAAACATGGAGGAGGTGGTTTGCTATTGCACAAAAACAGCACAGTAGCAAGAGACTAGGTTAGCCTTCAAAGTACAAGAAGTCTTTAACTGATTTATAACTGATTATAAGCAGTTCTCAGCCTCATAACTATTGTTATTTTACTGGGAGCAGTAGGGGACAAACTTTCAGAGGTACTTGGGTTTTCAGTTTTTCTGAGCATTTAGCCATCTGGAAGCATTAATGGCCAAGTTAGGCTTTTCATGCAGGACGCAGGCACAAGAAACTCCTCCTGAGAGGGGAATTATTTGAACTAGCTGGAACTGAAAGTGAGAGAAGAAGAGCCTGGCTTGTGAGTTTCTAAGCACACCTGCACTATTCAACAGAGGGATTCAGTGTTCCTGCCCCAAGATGGCATGTGCCACAACACCATCTGGAGGTGCTGGTTGGGGTCCTGGAAACAGCATAAATGCATTTCCAGAGGGCTTCCCTTGAGCTAAGAAGCACCGTTTCTTGGTAGTGGGTTGGGTTTTCTTGTGCCATACTTTCCCTTTTGGGTGTTGCAAATGAGACTAAAGTGGCAAATAGATTAGAGCAATATTCTCCTGCCTGTGCTTTGTGCTCAAGATTCTTTGTCTTGAAATGTCTCTTGGGACCAATATCAACCCAGTTTTTTTTATCTGTGTAAAAACAGACCAAGACAGGCACTCCAAAAAGTCAATAGTCTAGTGTTAGATTGCTCCCTCAGGGGAATGGGAGATTTGCTTTCAAATCTCTGCTGTGTCTGGTCTAGATCTGCACTCCAAATCTGGGAGCTGAACCTGAATTTCCCACATCCCAGGTAGGTGCTGTAAGCACAGCTCCTCTCAGTTCAGAGACTGCAGCTAGATGGTAAATTTGCATAGAGAAGTCTCCTGTAACTGTCTCTTTCTTTGTGGGGTACTTTTGCTTCCAAATGCTTCAAATACACGGAGCATTTGGAAACCACGTGCAAAGTAAATGAGAGAGCCCTTACCTTGAAAGTGCCACTGTGCAAATAGGAGTGTGAGCCGTGGATGGCTGCTGTGCTGAGGACTTACTTCAATGTCTAGGCAGTCTGTACATATCATGAACAGGCAGTCCAGGAACAGATAACATCCATAAGTGAGTTTTTAGGAGTGACTAAATATCATGTGGAAAATTGAAGAGATGCATATGTACCTCTCAGGCCCTGAGTTTTTTTGAATATTTTATTTTCTAAAGATATAAAAACCCACTCTCATTAAAAACAGGCTTTGAGGCCAATGGTCTTGATGAGTCAGCCCTGTCTGTTGTGGTATTTTTTAAAGCTAAAATCCATTATCTGCAGCATAATGGAGCTAAGATACACCAAAACCTTTCTTGAATAGTGATCTTTGTTGTTGCCCGTTCATCACATTATTCTCTGATCCATAGGAAATCTGACAAAACATATGAAGTCTAAAGCACACATGAAAAAATGCTTGGAGCTTGGAGTATCAATGACATCTGTAGATGATGCTGAAACTGAAGAAGTAGGTAAGTCAAAATGATGGAATGGAATGGCCTCATTTCAACTAATGCATGGAAAGTATGGAGTCTGCAAATGACTCATTGCACTTCAGCACAGTGATGGGCATGGGAAAATACATTACAAGTACTTGGAGCATTTTTTAATTGAGAGTTAACTTTTTAATAAACAGGAAGTAAAAAAAAGTCCTATCTAATTGTCTGGGTTATACTTTTTTACATGAAGAGGTGCCAGAAATAAAAGTATGGCTGTTGTGATCTGTCTCATACGAGGTTCCCAGTCTCTCCACTTAAGATGTGAGAGTTGGCAACATTTAGTGAAGTTGCAAGGTAGTGTAGGATGAATTTGCTTTTGTACTTCCTTTCAAGTATAGAATTTTAGGGTATTGTTTTGAAAAGAATATGGTTTTCATGGATAAGGAATGGCTTTATGCAGCCATTCTAGATAAAGAGCTTCCAGCAATGGCAATGAGTGTGCTGGGTAGGGAATGGTTATAAGAGGTAGATTAGATATGTGCTAGTCATTTGAACTTGCTGTGGTTGTTTCAGAAAATATGGAGGACATGCAGCAGGAGGCAGAGAAGAGCAGCAACCTGGCAGGGCTGTCAGCAGAGCACCAGTTTTCTGACGCAGAGGAATCGGATGGCGAGGATGGCGATGACAATGATGATGATGATGAAGATGAGGATGATTTTGATGATACTCAGGGAGACTCGACGCCAAAAACCAGATCAAGAAGCACCAGCCCGCAGCCCCCTCGGTTCTCCTCCCTGTCAGTGAACTCGGCTGGGGCATCACAGGGGGCTTCCCCAGAGGGCTCCCTTTCAGTGGGACACTCTTCCCTCATCAGTTACCTGGTCACCTTACCTAGCATTCAGGTTACTCAGCTTATAACACCGAGCGACTCCTGTGAAGACACACAAATGACAGAATATCAGAGGTTTTTCCAGAGTAAGAGTACAGATTCAGAGCCTGATAAAGACAGATTGGACATACCCAGCTGCATGGATGAGGATTACACACCTTCGTTAGATCCCAGTTCTTCTCCGAGGGACCTCTCACCTTCCAGTCGACAATCGTCACCTGGCTACGATTCTTCACCCTACAGAGATAACTCACCAAAGAGGTATTTAATGCCAAAAGGGGATTTGTCACCCAGAAGACATCTGTCACCCCGACGAGATATTTCACCCATGAGGCACCTTTCCCCGCGGAAGGAGGCTGTGCTGAGGAGAGAGTTATCACCAAGACGGGACGTGTCACCGAGACGTCACCTATCGCCAAGGAGACCAATGTCACCAGGGAAAGATGTGTCTGTTCGAAGAGATTTGTCTCCCAGGCGAGAGAGGAGATATATGGCCTCTGTTAGAGCAGCATCTCCCCGGAGGGGCTTGTACCATAATCCAGCATTGTCCATGGGTCAATATTTACAGTCTGAATCTATTCCAGTGGGACATTCAGTAAGTATGAAGGAATATTTTCATTCCTCTTGTCAAAATCTGTGCTGTTACTGAATTTGCGTGTTTCAGGAATCTTTGCAGCTTTGTAGAAGAAGAAGGTATAAACTTTGAGCCTTGGTGGGAAGTTCTGGGACAAATGCAAAAAATTTGGAATAGACAGAGACTAAGTCAGGATGCTGATTCATTTAGATGCACTAGAGTCAGCTTAAGGGGCACTTGGTAGAGCTCTGAATAGCTTCACCAAATGAAGTTAGGCTGGTTTGTATTTTCTGCCTCCATATTCATTGTATTTATTTTATATATATACATGTAGGTATGTATAATTTTTCAATGGTCCAGAAAGCTTACACGGTTTGTGAGGCTTGCTTCTGCACTGTAAAAAATCTCGTACTTCCCAAACTCTCCTGAGATAAGCCAAAATCAAGGCTTAAATCCCCATTCCTGTGGTATGGTGCCCATCACTGAGTATTGTTTAGTGGAATAAAAATGTTAAGATAATGAAATCTTTTAGAAAAGCAGTGTGCACACTAAAATCAAGATCTGTGGCTGGAATTTAAAAGATATTATTGTGTGAGAGGAGCAGGCAGCTGTCTGCCCCACAGAACCATTTGGGTGGAAGTATGCAAAACTTGCGCAGCTGCTGTCTATGCTCTTCCCTTTTGGTAAATCAGCTCTCAGAAACTGCCGGATTGGAACTTTTGACCAGCCCTAGCATTCACAAAGCACTCCCTCCACAAATAGATTATATCTTCAGAGGTAAGGAATGGCCTTACTAGGTGTGAATTTATTATTTATTTACTATGCTTCCCTCGCCATGTTGCTGTTGTGGCTGCCCTGTCAGTGCCTGCCTGTGTGTGGGTTCAACCTGGGCAAGCTGTGACAGTCTCAGATTCCTTCAGAGCTCCTTGCTCCCTGCTCGTCTCCTGGCTGGCCTCTTCTCTCTGCTTCCCCACTCCCAGTCTTTTTGACTCTCCATGCAGTCTTTGCAGTGTTCCTCTGTGGAGGAGAAGAATTGAACCCTGAGTTCATACAGTCAGCATTTCTCAGCTCTGGTGTGTTTTTCTCTGTAGAGTCAGGCTGATGTGTAATATGCTCCCAGGAATGGAGTGAAGGATGCACCTGGGCAAAGATAGTTGGGGCAGGGGTGGACCAAAAAGAGCTGAGTTACTGCCAGCCTGAGCTGCTGGCAGATGCAAAAGTGATTTCCCAGCATTTCAGGGATATAAAGGAAAGCTGCAACTTGAGTGGCCATGTTTATAGGAGAGAGCAGCACAGGTACTTCTCCCACATCTTAGACATGGCCCCATGACCTAGTAAGCTGTTTGGGAGAGCCCTGGAGAGGGGTGACTGATTAAATGGTCCTTGAGAAAGGACATGCTGAAACCATGTTGTACTCTCACAGGAGTGATCACTGCACAGCTGAGAGAGGATACAAATCCCACCAGCAGTTCTACTGACTACACAAGGAAGCATAAGTGGGTGAAGAGTCACCAGTTTAAACAGTCATGATGTCTCAGTATCAAATGAATGGGATCATATGGGATTCTACAGCTGGCATTGTGCAGGGTGCCCCCAGTCCCTCACATTCCACATGAGATACACTGGCATCCTGTAGTAAAGATTTTGGATGTGTAATGATGCTACCAAAAGCCTATGTTAACAGTCATCCTTGGCCATCTGACAGTTCTTGCTGTAATATTTTTCTTATGTGTTATGCACACCTTCCAGCAAGGCATTTAGCACATTGTAAGCACTCTTAGCACTTCTCACTCCTTCTTTTGAAAAGTCCACCATGCCACATGGACATCCAAAGTTTACCTTGTTTTTGAGGTACAGTCAGGCATGTGGCAGTGAAAAACACAATGTGAAAGATCATTGTCTTACAGAAAACATCAGTTACTTGATGGCATGTTGAGTGTTTTGAGAGAGAAGGCCAGACCTCAGCAGAGTCACTACAACCTGAATACAGGAGGCATCACTGTTTGCCTTAAGGCAAACTTAATGAAAAAAAAATGACAAGTGAGGATGATTGCCCATTGCAACAAATGACTGCAGGGAAGGAAAGATGGATTCCTTGTCTCTTGATGCCTTTCTGGAAAATGTACTTTAGCCAAACATTAGACAAGCTTAAGTGAAACACAAGTTATTATACTCAGCATGTGGGAAGACAAGTAACACATGAGCTTGCTATAAATGAAAGCTGTCAGAGAAGAAAAAGGAATAAAGGTTGTTTTCCACTTTTTAGAGTAGTGAAATCCAGCAAACCAGAACATCATTAGCAGCTGTATTGGTGATGCACATGCCAGCTTACAATTCTTAAAATACTTCAAGATCTGCATTGGGTTCCCAGTCCTTGCAGGAATAAGGGCAGTTTTGTGCTTCTAGTGCTTGCAGTTCCCAGAAGAGGCCGGTTTTCTTTCGTCTCAACTGAAATTGGTGTATTTCCTCTCGTCCTTTTGGCCAGTGCTGGTCTAGTTGCTCTTCATCTTGCTTGCTGTTGAATGTCCATGCACTTTGGTGGTCTTGTGCAAAAGGCTTGTAAAGTGCTCTGGCATTGAAAATACCACATAGAAAGCAATTAAAATTATTTGTTTAGGAAGTGGAAAAGAGCATGGTGAAAGTAAATATTTTTTTAGATTGCATAAAGATACGGGAAAATACACACTTTTTTTCCTTTGGCAATCAATAACAGGATATACTCTTGCAACAGAACATTCTTTCTAAAGTAGCCTAAGTCTGTAGTGTGTGCTGGGTCACACTTGGCTTTGAAAAGTTAAATTGGTGTCTTTAAAATTAATGCTAGATATCTTCTTCTCTCTAAATATATTCGGGATCTTCTCTTCTGTTGATGCCAGAGGTTTCTTTCCTTACTGAGGAGGCTGATGCCATTATCAAAGGGCTGAGATTCTTCTTCCCAGTCATCTTCTGCCAGTCCTGAGAGAAACAGAAGGAATAGGAAGGCTTCATTTGTTCACCCTGAGTGAATCTCTTCTAGCATTTTAGTTTGGATCGGGCATATATCTCTGTTGTCACATTTTTTGTGCTTTAACTCACATTTTCTGATCAGTCTTGGAGTAAGTCAGATGGAATTAAACTGAAAATGTGCACCAGGAGGGCAGCAGGTGCACTTGAACTGTGAGTGGCCATTCAAGTGACTGCAAAGAGGCCACATAGGGCTAATCTGAAGTAACCTTCCCTTCCAAACCCACAACACTTGCATTTTGAATATGGGATCCAGCACAAACTGTGTTCACTGCATTCCTGCTTCCCAACCCTTAGTACACTCTGCTACTTCCTAGTGCAGACCAGAACCTTTGCCTCTTCTTCCAGTCCCAGGATAGACACAACGAGATCAAGAAGGTGGCTTGGTGTGAGTGGTTCAGACTTGTCTCTCACAACTATTTTAGCTTCTAGGCAGTAGTGGATTTTGCTTGTGTTGCCATCTTGTTGCTCATGTAATTCATTTTGAAGTCTGAAGCCTGTCTTGATATATTCAGAAGGGCTGAAGGGAATTAGGCACCTACCTCTATGTTCACTTGAAAGTTGATAGGACTTAAGGTCCTTTGATCATCCCAAACATGGATATTAAACCCCTTCCCAAACACTCACTACTTTATCATCTTGCGTGAAATGTGTTCTTGTACAGAGAGCCAGAAACTTCTGAATTCCAGGTAAACTGTAAATAGATTCACTGGTGCATCTGAGCTACTGTGGTGCATTCTCTGTAGGGCTGCAAATTGAGCTGATCCTGAAAGTGAAGGCCACGTGGAGTTATAGTCACTTTATTACACATCATGTCTTTCAGGAAGCACATTGGTGCTCCTGGTCCTCATGGTAATATGTTCTGTTACTGGATTTCACTATAGAGTTCAGTGTTTCCTGGTTTTTAACTTTAAAAAACCTTTAGTACATTATGACATGGTAATCAAAGGGACTGTTTTCCACAAGACTGTTTTTGCAAGCTGTGGTCTGAGGCTGCCCAGAAGATGTCTGTGAAGGGTTCTTGGCTTTGAAATGTGATCTTCCTCTTAATCTCCCAGAGCCTGATTTGGATGATGTACCAGATACAGGGTAAACCCTATCTCATCCCTGAGGCATTCTGGGGGACTTGTGAAGCTGGCTATGGCTCAGGGGTGTGATGTGGCAGTCTAGCTTTGTGACCAGGTCAGAGCATTTAGTGAAAAGCTGCTGCAGAATACTGTTTCTTGGGAAATTATACGTCACCTGGAATTGAAGGGAAATATGCTGAAGTGTAACAAATGAGAATTAGTAGGAAATGAACTGGATTCCCATCAGCTGACAAAGGGAAGAGCTCAGCTCACAGCACTGGTAGCAACCCATTCTGACAGCACTGCAAAAAGATACCGTGACTTCCTGCACTGTGCTCTGTGATCTAATACTTGCCCTGTCAAATGAAGAAAGTCTTTGGATTTTCAGGATGCTTGTTGAAAAAAGACAGTCTTTTCCTGTGAATATGTGTGTCTGCTTGTAGAAATGAAAATGCTAGATATTGGCAAAGGAAATAAAATTAAGGTAAGAGGTAGGAACAGTTACTAGTGATTCTAACCATTTATGTTATCTGTTTCCAAACTTACCTGCCAGAGCTAGAGAAAAAATATCCAGTATGTGTCCAGCCAGGCTTGGAAGGTATCCAGTGACATGCACACACTGTCATTGTTTATGTAAAAATCAGGCTTACAAGACATATATTGGATGATGCTGCTGATCTTAAAGCACACAGCAGTTTCTGTCATGTTAGCCACCTCTATCCAACAAGGACAGACTCTTGCTCTATTCCCTTATGAAACTCTGGCAGGGTAAAACATTAAGCCAATGTCTTTCTCAATTAGAGATTTATGTGTGGCTCGGTTTATTCTTTGATGATTTTTACTCTTTTATTTTGCTCAATTTCCCTTAACCCAAGTTCACATCAGATGTAATAGTAATGAATGTCATGGTGTAGGAAACATCCGAAAGGGCAATATGACTGAGAAGCTGGTTGACAGACCAAAGATGGAAAAAATATAGGGGGCAAACAGCTGTGCAGAGGTGAAGTTAGAGATAGGAAGGACTGACAGGGTAGGTGAACTGTCTTGTGGCTTGGCAACTGCAGTTTATTTTGTATAGTTTTCCCCATTCAGCAGTATAATGTGCTGTCACTGTGCTTTCTTATGACAGTTTCTCTTTTATGAGACTCAAGCGTCTCACTTTCTGAATAGGAAAATTCCCAACGTAGATTAGTCTCTGAATAATATGTCTGAAGTTCGACTCTGATGATTATGGGTCACCCTTTCCTGTCTCAACATTGATTTATATTAAACAGGACAAAGCATCTGAGCACAGTGAGATTGAGCCCTTGGGTAGCACAGAAACTGAATCTTTAATTGCCCCCTAAGCCAGGTCCCTGAGATGGATCAAGAGGTTGCTTAATGCCTTGAGAGCTAGGATTTCCCAGCAGTGAAGTGCTGCCACTTTAATGCATTGGCATTCAGTAGCACAGTCCTCGGGCTGCCACACCAAGGCTGTGGTAGCATTACAGCTCTGGGGCGATTGATCCCTGTTTGGTCAATTTACAGAGCAGAGATGAGCATTTTCATTCATTTAATTTCATATGAGAGTCCCTGAGAGTTGTGTGGCCGAATCCCACATATAATTATGAAAATATCATCCTGCACTTCTGTCATCATTACTCCTCTGGTCAGCAGTAAATGATACTTAATCATCAGATAGCAAACAAATCTTAAAACTTAAGAATGAAAAAAAAGTAACCCAAAAGCCCAGGGCATATTTAATACTGAGTGGAGATAGAGCTATTTATTCATCCAAGTCAGGAACTAATGGGAAGGCAGTGAAAATGTCAATATTGCAAGATTGGCTTTTATTAGCCGTCACAAAATCCTCCATTCTTCTCAATCCCATTATGAGTGGGTGAGGCTCCCTGGGACAGAATCATCACTTTTTCCTCACAGCTGATGCCTGTGCTTTTGTTATTATTTGTTGTTTACACTGCAGATAAGCCAGAGGGGTGCTCCATTGTCCCAATGACTAGAAAAATTTGTGTCTTCATTGCACAGAGACACTTGAACTTGCATGGAAATACCCATCTGCTTTCACCAAGGATTGGGTAAAGCTCCCAGGGAGCAAGTGCCTTCCTTGGGGCTCAAAAGCAGATTTTGCAGAAGGCAGTAAATACATACATGCTGTCAGATATTCCCTGTTACACCAAGTAGTGGTGGTGAACAGGGGATTTTCAGGTGTGTACTTCACTGCAACAAAGTTTAAATACCAGCATAGTTTTCCAAAAGAGAAGGTAAGATGGATCTCCTGGCCAAATTTCTCCCGGGGAATGAAAATCTATCTACCCCAAATTCTGTTCAAAGTTTCAGTCGAATATAATATCCTCCACTTCCTGACCTAAATTGCTGCATTGTGTTGCTGAACTCTCTTAACTAGCCACTGCCTTTCACCTCAGAGGCATGAGCCCTGTAGGGCTGAGCTAAGCAAAACCTCCTCTGTTGTTTGGATATGCAATTAGTGGAGTTTTCCAAATGCTTTAGGATCCGTCTGGATGAAAGGTGCTTCATGAATGGAAGGTTGTGTTAGACAGGAAAGCAGATAGGTGGTTTGGCAGCCAGACAAGAATTCTGCTAGTAGCAGTGCTGACATTTCTTTTTTTTCCCTTCTAATTACAGAGGAGGGGGTTGTCTCAGGCACCTTACTTCAACATCTATGGAGAAAAAGGAGGCATGGAGCACCGCAGGTCTAGCCTGTTCCCCGAAGGTCCGAGTGACTATGTCTTCAGTCATCTTCCACTACACTCCCAGCAGCAGATCCGAGCACCTATCCCCATGATGCCTATTGGGGGTATCCAGATGGTCCACTCAGTCCCCGTGGCCCTTTCAGGTTTACATTCTCCGTCCACTCTGGCCCTGCAGAGGGAGGTCTCCGAGGAGAAGCAAAGAGGAACTGCGGAAATCCTTACAAAAGAGTCGTATAGTATTTCTAAGCACCACGAGAAACGTACCTCTCCGCACAGCTTGCACCCCGCTGCTCCCCCCAGCGCCCCCTCCTCGCCGCTGCTGCTGCTGGCGCAGAGCGCATCCGAGGACAGTGTCGTGGCTACCGAGAGGGAGCAGGAGGAGAACATACAGACTTGTACAAAAGCCATAGCCTCTCTGCGAATTGCCACAGAAGAAGCCGTTCTGCACGGGGCGGAGCAGCTGCAGAGGCCTTCTGAGCCTCACCAGAAACCCTTAGAAAGTGCACATTTTAGCATTAAACACTTTAGTGGATCTGAGCCGGGCCAGCCCTGTGCCTCAGCCACCCATCCTGACTTGCACGGTGGTGAACAGGACAGTTTTGGTACATCACAGACTGCGCTAGCCCATCCCACCTTTTACAGCAAGAGCTTTGTGGATGTCCAGCAGCTGGGCTTTCACAGCAGGAGCGACCCCCCATCAAGCACACAGGAAAAGAAAGATCCGTCATCTGAAAAGAGCAAGCCACATTGATCTGAGATGCATGGAGACTTTCACCCATACATTTACCCCACTTTTTTTTTTTTTTTCTAGAGATAGAAAAAGTATTCAACTTTACAGCATGCCTGTTCTAAGTTACAGTAGTTTGCTATTATATATACTTTTGTTATATCAAAAGAATTAGATAAAGTAACAAGTCATCATGAGCCTGACCAAAACTAAATTTGAAATTCTTATTGGGTCTGGTACTTTTAAATTGTACAGATGTTTGTGCCTTTTCTTTACTTTGCTTATATTCTTATAAGCATTTTTTTAGCAGTAATTTGTACATATTTTAGAATTTGTGTATCTGCTTTGTAATAAATGTAATTTCTTTCCTTTTTTGGACACTTGGATCTAAATGATGTAAAACAGAACAGCATCAATATATGTGAGGTTGCACTAAAACATATTTTTATATGATTAAAACTGAACAGCTTTTATGTACAGCTCTGATTCTGTAATACTAATATTTATTTACTTTGTTTCATAAATTGTAAATTTTTTTCTTAATGTTGTGGATTGCTTTTCTATGTGAAGCATGGGATTTACTGTTGCGTAATTAGAACAAAATGTATATTGTAAAACAAGATATTTAAACTAGAGTATCTTATCTTATTCTGCACTTATGCATTAGTTAAAAAAAAAAAAGATAAAAGATGTATCAGTCAGTTCTTAACTCTTGTAATTTTTTTTGTCTCTTGTTTGCTGGATTGACTATAACTTAAGTGCTGATTGTGATTTTAAACTGATAGTACCGTAAAGCATTAAAGTAAAACAATGTGCTATTGTGAGTTTTTTCAAAGCTTTATAAAACAGTTATAAATATATTAAAAGTATTTGGTCTTATGTGAACATGTTGATCTATATACTCCTTACGAAGCTATGGGAAAACATTCCACCCCATGTAAATATGTGCATCACTGGTGCCATCTGTGTAGCTCACCGGGACCGGCAGGATTTGCTATGCTGGTGCTTCCAGGAGCGGGACCGGGGCACTGCTGGCTGCCAGAGGGCAGAGTCCAGCAGTGTCCTGACCCACTGCCTGGCCTCCAGCAGCAGGGTGGCGAGGCCCCTACGGCCGCACGGAGCTGGGCTGGAGGAGCTGGCTGCTGGCCGGACACACGGCGCCCTGCCGAGCCCGGCAGTCCCCTGCTCCTGAGCGCTGACCAAGGGGCATAGGCGGCATGAAGAGGTGCCCTGGAGTGTCAGAGAGGGGTTTGGAGAGGAGAAAAAGGTGTTTCCTTGCGCTTGAACTCCACAGCTGGCCACTCCCTACTGCAATACCCGTGCCAGCTTTGGGGGAGGCTCCCAAAGGTTCTGTCCTGTTCCATCCTGTCCTGCGGATGGAGGTGCGTGGCCCTGCCGGCGAGGCAGAGAGCACCGCCACCCCGGCCTCTTCTGAAATGGGTTTCATGGGCAAGAAAGTCACAGTCTTCCAGTGTAGGGTCTCCACCTGGGCAAGGTTTGCTCCAGAGGGAAGGGAGGAGGAGCCCGGGCTTGTGTTTGAACACCCGTGGTGGGTTACCACTACCACCAGCAGCATGCGTGCACGCACGCACGCACACACACACACTCAAACACACGCATGCATACGCACAGATGAAAGAAACCAACGACCTGGATTATATTTTGTGCTATTTAGTGGATTATAAATCTGTGAAAACAAGTTTGTATATTGAAAATACATCTAAGGAGTGTTCTTTAAAAAGAAATAAATATACAGTTACATGCATGAGGTGTCTAGTTTTCATGTGTTCTTTGAATTTTCCAAGTTTATTGGTGTTCTAGCATTCTGCACAAGACGCACCCTTAAAAATGTGAGTGGCAGTGAAAAATGTGGACCATATATTGGCTTTCTCACATAGTATCAAACCAAACCAGCTTATTTCTCCGGTAATACCAGGTGGCGGCAGAGCCACAGGTGGCATGTTGTCATAATTCTAGGATGATGGCACATGATTAGTGTAAAACCATAATGGATGGTGACCACTTCTAAATATTAAAGCTTAGCTTCTCATATCCATTGCAATGTTCTGCCTTTATTCCAGATCATTGCGGTAACCTTGCCAAGATAAGCATGTGCCAGAAAACTGGCTCATCTCAGACTGCAGAGAGGAGAAACAGTATATGTAGTTGGAGATGAGCAGCCTGTTGGATCATGCTTCTATAAAAAAAGGAGAACTCAATTATACATTTTAAATAAACAAGCTCCATCTGATAAAAGCCTCTCTCCTCCTGGGCTTCATGGCTGTATTGAGAACAAAATGCTCTGCACAATGATCAGCTAATCAGGTAATCATAGATATTTTATTAAAAGGGAACCAGGCAACCCCTGATGGTAAATGCTCTATTAACATTGCCTTTGTAAGCAACCCTCTTACTGTGGGAGTTACCTCTGACTTGTTTGATTATTTTAATTAATTTGCAGCTGCAATTTGCCATCCACCTTCTCAGCCTTGGGGCATTTTTTTTTATAATCGGTGAACAAGTATCACTGAAATTACATGTGATATTTTGGGGTTACGATGGAGCAACACTGAAGAGGTTTCAGGTACTTACAATCTTAATTGTATTTCCTTAATGAGCTAATGTGTATACAGTGCTTTGAGAAAAAACATATCCTCATACAAGGCCTAAGACATCAATGATGACTTTTCCTGCTTTGGAAAGGGTGTGGAGGAGAAATGGCAAACACGTCTGACAAAATTTTCCCAGGCATGAGCAATTTTCAGAATCAACACAGTAAGCACAGCATCTGGGACTGGGGGGCAAATAATTCCACGAGTGCTCTGCCTGCACTTCCCCGTGCAGCCCCCTCCAAGCTGCCTGCAGAGATGATGGTGTGGGGCTGTTTGTGCCCCGCTGTGATGAGCCTAAGGCTTCAGCCTCCGTGCTGGGAGAATGCAGCTGCATGGCTCCCTGCCATGCCGGGAATGTCGGTCTCCAGGCAGGACTGGAGCTGCCTGTGTGAGGCAGCCTCTCTGAAGGGGATGGGGAGAGGGCTCCTCCACAATACTCGGTGCAGTGAATGCACGGAGGTCTCTTCAGACCCCAAAGTGTAACCCTGAGCTCTCTGATGTAAACGTTCTGTTAAAAGGGGTGAAAAGAAGCGATTTAACAGGGCATGCTAGAATAAACTGCAGAACCGAACAAGAATCCTTATATGCAATGTGCTAAAAAAATTCTACATCAGGAATATAATTACCTATTATATTGTCCAAGGAGGTTATCATTTTCTATGAAGATCCATATGTCTTTTCTGTAAAGCACAAGGGAAATACAGATGCTCTGACAAGCTCTCTTTATTTTCTTCTCTCAGAATACTGTCACCAGAGTCACTTCAGGACTTACTCGCGTCAGCAAGACAGAGGGTGCATCAGTCTCATATAACTGCCTGCACAATCCTCTCACGAAGCTTTAGATTCTGACTCAGGGTAGTAACTCCATAGCATGCTAAATACTTCTATGTGGACTTCCCCACTGCAGCACATACTGCCAGCAGTGGATAATAATTAGCACTGATAAAGGGCATCATTAACTATAACAGACCCAAATGCAGTCAAGGGACTTAAGTACAAAAATTTCAGTTCAAGAATGCTGCAGTCAATTTCCATTTAACCCTAGAGGCACCTTAATTAACAAGGCGCCCTGTCTTGCTTGAAGTTCTTTCCTGCTTTTGTGCATGAGGTGAACTTCTCTTCTTGGAACTGCCTCATGCCTCTTCCCCTCCCACATTGACCTGGACACCTGTATTTCTATTTCTTGCCCTAGATCCTCCAAGGTACCTACCCCACTGAGTGGGTCTTTGAAAATACCTGACATATGATGAAATATGCTGCCCTCTTGAATTACACTTTTGGCAAGTGCTGTCACCGCCTCTTACAGATTAATGTTCAATGATTTAGTCGCCATTTACGGTTATCTAAAAAAAAAAAAAAAAAAAACAAAAAAACAAAACACCCCAAATCTGTGCTGAAACTGGCTAGATCAATATCTCTGGTCTCCTAGGAGAGTGCTCTAAAATGCTCCACAAGAAGTTTTTTCTTTCCTGATGAAGCTCTCCTACTGTGAAACAATATATTCTAGATTCATTGGATCGTCATTACTGTAGGCTGGCTATTGTCCCCAAGAAGAAGAGCTGTTGGATGTGCCCTGCTCAGTAGGGAGAGAGGTGCCTGGAAAGATGGTGTGTAGAGTGATGTGGCAGAGACTTAGAAGGATAAGGACTGAGTTCAGGCAGCTCCCTGCCTGAAGTCTTCTAGACAGCTTAGAGTTTCCAAATATGCTTTCTACTTAGCATCCAGCTCCTGTCTGAAGTGGCTGACTCTCTTATGTCCAATAGAGGCAGGCCAAAACTTAAAATTCTCGGCTTCAGAGTGAGGAATAGATCCCAAAAGTTAGGTGTTACAGTGCCTGAGTCCTTTATTGGGCTTTGCCCTAAATAGCTCAGGGAGGACAAGCCTTATTGATTTATTTCATTGTCCAGTGGATCACATCAATAGGAGTTATCCTTTTAAGTCATTTAGCCACCCCTGAAAATCTCAATCGATATCCTCTAAAGAATGTCCTTAAAGTAAATCCAGGATATTCAATGCAAAACCTGCACACCATATCATATAATTTAGTCTAGTCACTATTTTGGTGGTTTGTTGTTTCTTTTTTTCCAGTTAAAATGCCTGCATGAAAAAAATCAGCAGTGTGTGTACTAATTGAGTTTATTACAGTGACAATGTTCCCGTACCCTTTTCTCAAACACAGATTACACACACTAAACACAGACCCTGAACATATGCTTACTGTAAGGTCAATTTAAGATGAAAATGCTGGCTTGACTTGTTCTGCAATTATTCTTGGGGTCTCTACATATGCTACATCTATCACGTGTTTGCAACTATCTTTAATATGCCTGCTTTTAATTGGCTTTGGAGCCACCGATAGCGCCAGGAATGTGGGAGACAGCTCTCATTGCGAAATGTTTGGCTTTTGCCCCTGTGATGATGTCTACACGAGATAAGCTGATTTGTTGTGTGTACGTAAGTCTTTTCCAAGTGATGGTGCTTGGTGACAAAAATTCTTTCTAAGATTTTCTTTAATTTGTGAATATTGAGGTGGCCTGTACATGTTGTAGAGCTTTAGTAGGCATATGATAGAAGTAAAGAAGATGTCTCTATCTTTTAATACAAGATAATCTTAAGTGGAGGCAGATCTAAATGAAACTCATCCTTTTGGGAGCAAAGACCGTGAGCCACAAGAATCCCCATAAAGGATGAACTAGAATTCAGGACTGCTGTCTCTCTGTGCCAGCAAGAGTCTGCACAAGGCGCCTTGGGGTCATTTTCCCCGAGCTTTAAGAAATATAGATGGTCTTCTACTGCACTGTGCATTGCTGTATATGTTGCAAAATCATGTCCTACAGGCAAGCTTCTCACCCACGGCACATCAGGCACCAGTGCACCTCTGCTGTAGGGCAGCCAAGGGACTCTGGGAACCTAACACCTCCAAGGTCTGTTCAAGCATACAAATAGCCTATGAGATCTGCTTGCAGGCTGGACTGCAGGCTGGTGGAAGCAGTGCTAGAAGAAAACAACAGCTTTCTGAAAACCAGAAAAATTTTCTGCTCTAGTGAGCTTCCCTGCTTTTCTGCATTATATGAATATTCATCCTGAAGCTGACATGTCGAGGGGAGCTTGGTCAGCAGGAGGCTTAATAGATGAAAAGCCAAACAATATTACTATTAAAACTGCCTTTTTGGATACCTTCCCGATGAGTGACATCTCTGAACTGACAGGAGCGCTGCAAAGTGAAACAGCCGGGATGAATATGCATGGCAGCACACAGCCCTCTGAGCACCCAGTGAGATGCAGAAAGCCAGTGGAGGCAGATTCAGCTCTGTACTGAAGAACAACATTTCTTTTCCCCTATCTCCTGCCAGAATATAGGAAGAGGCTGACACCCTGCCATAGAAACTAATGGAGTTTCCACATTCATTTTAACAGCAGGAGGTGTAGTCTCTGAAGGCTTGTTTCCATGAGGTGATGAGAAATCTTGCTGCTAAAGTTGCAGAGGAATGTCAGAGTACTTGGCATTTTGCCGTTTCAACCTCCTTCGTTCCCATCTGCTCCTAGAGAAGCAAAGGTCTTTGCCTGGTTCAGCTGTGCTCTGCCGGGGCCTTGGGGGGAGGAGGTGGTCCCTGAATGTCCTTGTTTCTGGTATAAATACCCTGAATCCTCTGAGCACATTAGCTCATTAGCAGTAGTCTAAAAGGCAAAGGAAGATTGGGAAAGAACCTGTGTGCTTATTCCTCCTAAACAAGTATACACTTAAAATCTCTAAAGGGTTACTTTGAAAGAGTGACTCTTAAGAAAAGCCAGGTTTTCTGAAGAGCTAGACTTTGACTGAGGCACTAAGATGAAGTAGTCAGAATTTTCTGAAGTGCTGAGCATCTGTTGTCAGCAGAAACTGCTGGTTTCTGGCCACATGTAAAAATCTGGCCCTTAAAAACTTAATGACTAACTTAATAATGTCTGGCACTTCACCTCCATTTGTTATTTTCCACAGTCTTTCTTTCCTCCACAACATCTTTATTTAGCCAGAAAAAAGGAGGAAAAAACCAAATGAATGAAACAATGAGCCAATATTCATGGCTGAAATACCCTGTTCCTTTTTACTGCCAGGAAAAATGTAAATGATAAAGCGGACCAGTTTTGTGACGAAGTTTTTCCTCAACATTTCATATTTCTTGATGACATTTTAACACATGGGGCTGGCACAGCGAGACATCTTGGACTGATTTTTAATCTTTCAGAAATTTTCCTTGGACATACAGAAGAGAGGGGGTCTTTTAACTCTGAGGGAAAAAAAAAAAATCAGAAAGGCAAAGGGATGGAGTACTGCAGGGAGCAGTCTTTCTCTGGCAGAAGATGAGCAAAATAGTCTAATAGTTTTTTCCATCTGCATTTCCTCTGGCCCTACTGCGAGCAAAAGGGATTCAGATCCAGCTGATCTGTCAGGGTGGGGGGTGAAGGGAACCGGGTGATATTATAAGCTGAGTCCTGCTGCCTGGTCCATCAATTAGCACAGGCAGTAGGAGGAAGCCGAGGGGGATAACGCCCCTGTGGTGTTGCCCCTGCCCTGCAGGATCTTGTGAAACGTTTTTGCTGCTCTCTGTGGAGCTGGATTCCTGCCAGACTGCGGGAGCAAAGGATCAGCCACTGTCTAGAGTGTTGTCTTGCACTAACCTGCTGGATTTCCATGCAGAAATCCAAGTGAGAGCTAATGCTGTGTTAGGCAGCCTAAACTTTGGCTTGGTTTGCTCTCTAGCTGCTACTGCACAGCTGTGGGCTGCCTTGGCCACTGCTATGAAAGCCACTGGTGGGGCAATGCTGGCTGGGGGCTCAGCTGAGTGGGGCAGCTCAGGGAACTACTGGCCATTTCCAGAGATGCTGGCCTTGGATGTCAATGCTCTGCTTGAGGCTGCTCTGGCTGGTCAGTGTCCCAGGAGCTCCCAAATAGCACTTGGAAATTTTGTATCCTGGAGCTTGCAAAGTTTCCTGGCTCCTGCAGTCTATATTTTCCAGGAAAGGGGACAAGCTAAACCCTCCAATGGTTTGGTTTCTGGTTGATTTTTTTTGCTGGTTTTTTTTTTTGTTTTTTTTTTTTATGTAAGGTATTCAATGTAATGCTGATGGTGGCAAACTTTGCTCCTCCCTGGGGGAATATGAGACAGGAACCAAAAATATGCTGTCACAATGCACACTACCTGAGAATTTCATCAAATTAAAAAGAGCAGTGAATAAGAAATGCTCTGACTGTTTTAAATAGATAGGATAGAGTCTCTTTCCTTCTCTAACTTTAGTCTGTTTGTTCCAGAAACATCGGCTGTGATGATAATTTAGTCGTCTGTATTCTGCATGTTTTAATGGGATGCCAGCTCCTGATTTTTTACACAAGTTTTATGATAGACTGTCTATTTCAGCAGAAATTACTGTTTTCAGCTTAGTGCTTGGGGTGCTCAAATCATCAGTGTCTGAGGTGGGTTGAGCCTGGCTGGACACCAGGTGCCCACCAATGCCACTCTGTCATTCCCCTCCTTAGCTGGGCAGCAGACAAGAAACTATGATGGAAGGTTGTGTGTTGAGATAAGGACAGCGAGAGATCACTCACCAGTTATGGGCAAAACAGACTCAATTTGGGGAAGTAGTGTTTATTACCAATAAAATCAGAGTAAGATACTGAGAAATAAAATTGGATCCTAAAAATACTACTCCCCACCCCTCCCTTCGCACCAGGCTTAATTTACTGCCCATCTTCCTCCTCTCCCCCAGTGGTCCAGGGGGGTGGGAAATAGAGGCTGTGATCAGTTCATCACACATTATATCTGCTGCTCCTTACTCCTCAAGGGGAGCACTCGCCACACTCTTCCCATGCTCCAGTGTGGGTCCCTTCCATAGGGTGCAGTCCCACAGCAATAGGTTGCTCCAGGGCTCGTGCTCTGTGGGGTCACAGGTCCAGCCAGCAAACCTGCTCCAGTGTGGGCTCCTCTCTCCATGAGTCCACAGTTTCTGCCAGGAGCCTGCTCCACTGTGTGCCTCCCAAAGGGTCACAGCCACCTTCAGCCATCCACCTGCTCTGGCGTGGGGTCCTCCACGGGCTGCAGGGGGATCTCTGCTCCACCATGGAGCTCCAGGGGCTGCAGGGGGATCTCTGCTCCACCATGGAGCTCCAGGGACTGCAGGGGAATCTCTGCTCCACCATGGAGCTCCAGGGGCTGCAGGGGAATCCGAGCTCAGGCACCTGGAGCACCTTCTGCCCCTCCTTCCTCGCTGGCCTTGGTGTCTGCAGAGCTGTTTCTCTCACATATTCTAACTCTGCTCTTCTCCAGCTCCAGCTGGGCAGTTTTTTCCCCCCTTCTTAAGTCTGTTATCCCAGAGGCACTACCACTGCTGCTGGAGGGTTCGGTCTTGGCCAGCAGCACATCTGTCTTGGAGCCAGCTGGCATTGGCTCCATTGGGCATAGGGGACGTTTCTGGCAGCTTCTCACAGAAGGCAGCCCTGTAGCCCCTCCTGCTACCAAAACCTTGCCTTGCAGATCCAATACATGTCCCAGTGCTCTAAACAGATGATGTACAATGCGACATCTGAAGAGAAGAGCTCAGAGGGTGCTGCATTTTCCAAAAAAATTGCCATCACTCAAATGCTATAGGATCTGCAGTTGGAATGAAGGCTGAAGCAGGGGAAGAGGAAACCTTTTTGTATTATAACAAATAAAATGCTACCATGGAGTTTGAAGGTGCAAATCAGGCTATAACAAAACATGAGTGTGCATGCTTTCAACACCAAAATGACTTACTGGCTGCTAATTAAATCTCACTGCAAATGGGATTTCATTTTTATTTTTTGATGGAAAAAGTGGTTTTATTACATTTACTTGGCTGACAGCCAGGAATACAGCTCAATACGAATCAAGCAAAGTTAAAGGCCTTCTGCAGCAACATATGGCTTGTTTGGGAAGTATGAGTCATAAATGGAACCAGATGCAAAATAAAGAAAAAAAATGTTATAAGAAGGTAGCAACTCTCTTCAGACAGATGCTACTATTGTTATTTCTGATGTTTCCACTTCATTGTAAAAAATTTTCACATGCATATTGGTGAGCAATTTTTTTTTCCAGTATGGATTGCTGCCTGTTTCAAAGTTCTTCAATGGCACAGGTCCACTCAGTCTGCTCATGCAGCTACTTCATACCTTACACAAGCTGTTTTCTTCTTACGAGTTATTAAAACACAGTTCCCAGTACTGTTTGTTTCTTCTCCTGGTTTCAGGGTGTTTCTTAACATATGCAGGGTTGGCCTTTAGTTTGTTCTCCAAGTCCTGTGTAAATACAGGCTAATAGAAGTATGTCCTTGCCTAGGAAGAAACCCTACGGATGCTTTGTAACCACACCCTGTGCATATCTGCGGGGAGGGCGTGTGTGCATATGCCTGTACACACACAGCCAAGCCAAGTGCCAAGAAAATGACAACCAGCAGGGGAGGGGAGCCATCAGGGGCTGTCTTCTGCCAAAAGCTCTGACTGCCAGCAGTGAGGCAGCAGGTAAACAAGGGGACAACCAGAGCAGTGATGGGGGGGTGAACAGCCTGGGTGCATTTTGGCTCCATTAGCTCGCCTCCCAGCTTTGCCTGGTGTCTGCTGCTGTAGGACTGCTGTCAAGGATTTTCTGCAGCCACATAAAGGAACTACCTGTCTGTCCACCCATTGCTGTGTTGAGTACCCAGAGTGTAGGTGTGCCTCTAGCACAGGGGCCCATAAGTTTCTAAGAGTTTGACTCGAGCCCTAAATACCATCTTCTTTTTGCCAGTCATACTGCACCATATTCCTGTTGTTTGACACGTAATTTCTCCAGGACTTTACTCCTCATTTCCCATGAAGTATGTCAAGAACTTTGCCCAAATTTAACTCATCAAGACCCCCTTCCTTCCCACATAAAATCCTCTCCTTCCCACATAAAATCCTCTCCTACTACAAGTAAAACAGATTCTCTGTGTCTCCCTGCCGGGCAAAGCCTAAGTAACCCTTAGGTTAGTCCCGTGCACTGGTGGACAAGGCCCTTGAAGAACCTGCGAGGCACCTGCATTGTGCTGTGGCCTCTTGCAGCAGGATGTACAAGAGCTGCCCAGACAGAGCCTTGTTTGTGTCTCCCACCTGGAAAACTCAGTGCTTAAACCACAGCTTGAACCACTGCCCTTTTCTTGGCAGGCGTTCTGTCCTTAGAAAAAAAGGCTATTGTACTGACTAAGTGGCTATCTGATACCACAGCATCTCACCTTATTTGATCTGCAAGGTTGGTGAATCACCTGCTTCTCTGAGTGGAAATATGTTTGGAGTCAGTGGCTATAGCCTGCCCAAATTGTCCAGTCACAGTCATGTCAGCTCCAGCCTCTCTCATTGCAGTTCAAGCTACTGCCCAGCTACAGCATAATCTGACATATGAGCAGGCTGGCTGAGCTGAAGAAGGGGAACTGGCTCAATTCATAAGTCAGGTGTGTGCTTGTTACCTCTTATCTTAGTGAAAAGTCAAACTACAGGCAAACATTACCTCCCAGGGTTTGCATTACAGCATGTGTGCAACCCTTTGCACTTTAGGAATTCAGATTGGATATCTGAGTTGGAAATATGTCCTTCTTTTGCACCTTGTTTCTGCTGCTGTCTGGGATCATGACGGAGAAGAATTGGGTGTCAATAATTTTTAAAGGGATATCAGGGACTGAAGCTAAGGAGAGAAGTACTTGTAAGTCTGTTGCTTTGTATTCAAAGAAATCCTCTGGGAAGGTAGAGGGAATTTCAGAAGATTGCATTGACCTCTGGGAAGAGCAAGAATCTGACACCTTGACTGGGAACCCAGGGCTCAGATGGACAATGAAACAAGCTGTGTAAACTGAATGGATAAAAATTTATACCTGTGTTAAAACCAACCTCATGACACACAGTACTACTTAAAAGCAGATAGATTTTGCAACCCTTTCTCATGCTGATGACATCAATGGAATTACTTAAGTGAACGGGTGTTTACTAAACATGAATAAGGGCTGTGCTATGTAGCATTAAATGCACTCCAGTTGAGCTGGGGGTTTGGGAGTTCATGTTCATGACTAATTCTTGGTGCTTGCTAAGAACTGGGAGTGCCAGCAAAGGAGCTTCCAGCTCCTGGGGGGAAAGGCTTTACTTTCTGTGCATTAATTGTATTAGTCTTGCTCATTGTGAAGGAAAAACTGAGCTCTCCATCATACCCTCCAAAGGCTTCCTACCTCAGGAAGAGCTGTGGGAGGGTTTGTGTGCAAATGCTCCATAAGAAGAAAAGACCAAGAGAATGGAAAAAGTCTGTCTCTATAGCAAACTCCCACAGAGAGAAATTTCAAGGGGGTTGGTCCTACCAAGAGAAAGAGGTATGTGCTTAACACACCCAGAGAGGCCCCATTGATTAAATATATTTAAAATCATTGTATGGTCTGTGCCTTAACTTGTAAGCTCTTTTAGTCACAGATTTTGTCTGCCTCTTTGGCCAAGATTTTGTTTCAGACAGAGCATCCTTCCAAACACAACACTTGTGGCAGTGTAATGGGTAACCCTATTTTTTAAGCACAGGAAACCCAGCAGTTTTTCCATGCTCGAGGGTTAGATAACCCTTTAGCGTGCACTAGAGGCCAAATTTCTTCATGGAACATGTGTCCTGAACCCTGGGGGGACTAAGACTGTCCCTAGTACACAGGCAGCCCCTCTAGAGTGCCTCATCTCTGCTGGTGTAGATCCCATAACAGAGATACCCTGATTTAATTCTGCAGAGGATTTGGCTTTTAATTTTGCACGATTTTTCATGAGCAGCTGGATGGAAAAAGAAATGCCTGGAACTGAGTTTTGCTTTGACTTTCTGAGGTTTCCAGGTGAGTACAAAATGTATTAACAGCAATCAGAAACAGATCTGTACTTTTGCAGACCAAATATATATGTCCTTAGTCTATATGTGGCTACAATAAACCGTAGACAGTTGTATTTAGAAATCTATTCATTCCACCTCACTGAATATACACTTGTGATGCCGACTTGCTATCGTAACCCCCAGTGCTGCACAGTCATAGTGCCACAGCAAGCTGAAGCTTTTTAAGCAGTTTCCTGTTGCCTTAGTGGTGCAATTTTTCATGGTTGTCCTTCATGACCAGTCTAGTGACAGCTTACTGTCGGCTGGCAACAACATGGAAGGAAAACCCACCAGGTTTGGCTGTTTGTTCCCATCAGCACAGAAATCTGGAAGCTGTTCCAGGTGGCCACGGTGGGGGGGGGGAAACAAAGCCCCAGGCATCAAACTCCCAGTCCCGAGGAAGGCTTGGAAAAGGACAAAGTTCACAGTTTCCCAAGAGTCAGGGGTAGGTCACTGGTCTTTTCAAAGTGCAAATTAATAACCAAAAGAGGGAGAGACAATAGTAAAGGAAGTAGCAAAAAGCCCTAAAAATGCTGGAAGTATCTTTTTTTATAGCAGGTTACACTTCCTATTACATGATCACTTGGTTTGCATTCAGATATCTGTCCCTCCCAGGAACAATGAAATTACAGCAGGTCTATGTGGAGACCAAGTTCAAATAGCTAAACTTGCAAAGAGATATTTTAACAAAAATCTGTATGTGAGAACCTGGCTGCTGCTGAGAATGAGGCCAGGTAGAAACATTTGAAGGCAACTTCTAACTTGTAGTGAATTGCTTTTTTGGAATCTTTGGGCACAATGAATATTCCTGAAGGAATTCAACTGCTCAAAAGCAACAAAACATCCATGGTTTACAATGTTTAATTTAAGACTCTTACTCACTAGCAGAAGAACTAAAATTTCAAGGATAAAATGAGATATTTGCAACAGGAGCAAACTAGAAAATTCAGCCTTGAGTTTTATGTATTCTGAATGAGAAGATTAATTAATTTAAAAGAATATCCTAAAGTATCCATGACATGGGTAACATGTGTAAGTCTTTGCTTTCCCATGGAGTGCTTGATATCATGGGAGGATAGGTTGCTTCCATGGCACAGAATATTTACTTTGCTGGACAATTCCCTGCATTGCACTTGTGGCACATTAATATCCAGTACACTCCAGTGAGCCAACTGAGGTATATTAGTCAGGACATACAAGAGATTTAGTACTGTAATATTTTGTTGTGCTGGAGGCCTCTGGTGTCTTGTGGCAGATGGTACGATTTCGGGGGTTTGTCTAAGAAAAGTTTTGGGGTTATGGATTTTGTAAATTTGTGTGATATGGAAAACTCCGTTGCATCAGAAGGCTGATCTTTGTGTCGCCACTACCTTTCACCTTCTGACTCGGACCTGCTAGCGTTCCTAGGAGGAGCTGGCACAGGGCTTGCACTGATAATTGGTGATGCCCTGCAATGAACACATGCTGAGCAATGGCAAGTCAAACTGGTTCATCGCTGATTAACTCAGTTTGGCAATGCTGTCACCTGGCAAGGGACTGTTGTCATCAAACGGGGTGAATCAGAAACCAATCTGACAAAAGAGGGAGAATTTACCCTCTTGAATCATGTTAAGGCTCGATCAGCTCATACAGCTGAGGAACAGCCTGCAGGAGGAAATCCTTAAGACAGGGAAACCCCAGCACCATTAAATGCACATGGATTACCAAGGACACCCAAGAGAGTGGATGAGACAAGAGGCTAGAGACAAAAGCTGTTTAGTGAAGATGTTTGTCCTTGGAATTTAATTGAAACTTAAAATAAAAGGTAAACAAAACCCCAGGAAAATTATGTGTACGTATCTGCTAATTTTTGCATGTTTGATTACACACCATATTTGTGTTCATGAAGAGTTAATACATAAACCAGAATATTTGTTTCTCTCCTAAAACTCTGGGAAAGTGAAACTCTGTGAGGTTTGTCTGGAGCCCAGGAAAAGGTAGTTTTCCTATGGGTCTCACTTCTCATGAAACTGCTGGGTGGAATATTATCCATTTTACAATGGATTTGCAGAAAAAACAGACTCTGGACAACTATTAGGTATTGAGCTAGATTTTGCCTTTCAGAGCAAAGACAGTGAGAATGGGATGAGTGGAGTTGCCATGAGTATGTGCAGTGCACCAGTGGATCCCTGCAGTAGCCCAGGGGAAGTGGAAGGACCCGGTGGTCAGACAGCAGCTCATCATTGCAAACTTGGCAAGGGCAAATTTCAATCAAATAAACACAAGGGAAAGAAGGATCCAAAATTGGGCTGTCATATTGTGAAGACTTCATTTTTTAATCTATATTTCCTAAGTAAACCCATGGAAATTGGCAATACTTCAGAACCTTGAAGCAAGTGGATCAATTGGGCACAGTGAGGAAAAAAAAGATCGTGAAAGGACTTCCATAAGATTGAGGATGTTTGCAGCAGAACATCCCAAAAGCTTAGTGAAGGCCACTTGAGTGAATTGTACCCTAATACAATGGGCAAAGAAGGAAGATGTGAGATGCTCTAAGGATTAGAATTTGAGGACCAAAATGCAGTAATAACACCTGGGAATTGCACAGGAATATGAGTACTGGCTCACCTATGACATAACTATAGTGACAAATGTCATGCAGAGCAATACTGGAAGATAAGAGAACCAGAATAAGAGACCATGACATGTTAGTCTTAGGTGCAGAATGCCACACGGAGTTGTGCAGCTCTTCAGATCTGGAGAAATTATAGAAATTTAGAAAGTGGAATTTTGACGTTTGAAAAATAATGTCTAAATAACTAGGACAGCAGATTCCTTTACTGTTGATTCAAGTCCTAAATGCCAGAAAAGCAGACTTCTATGTGAAAGCATCAAGCAAATAGTTTGTAGGCAAATGGTCTGCTGTGGTAAAATGGCTTCGCCTAAGAAAGCAGAAGATATAATTAATTGTATATTGAAATAGCATTCTAGAAAAGAGTGGAAAAAGAAATAAAACAGTCATCAACTGAATCTGATTTTGAAGTCCAGGTTAGGATGAATTTTAAATTTTAACTATCAGAGGATCTCACTGGTTATGGATTCCTATTTGTTTCTGCAATATCTTTGATCCACACATTTTGTGTGTTTTATTAAAGAAAACAATGACAAACCCAAAAGAAAAAGTGAGTCAGTAGATTTGATAGATCACCATTTATAAGACAGCCACAAAGTTCAAAGAGATGAAAATGTCTCGCTTCCAAATAGGAAGTGGCCTAACTTCACCCTGTCCCTCAGGTTCCCTTAGCATTCTGGTTAAAAAGTCCCCAACGACCACAAACTCGATGCAGTCACTTCGTGATTTGCCATCACATAAAGAACTGTGTAAAATGCAGGCAGGGTAAAGAGCATTGGCACAGCAGAGGTGATGTTTGTCTTACAGAAATGGATACATGTAAGACAAGAATGGCCCTTGTGCAGCCATATCTCATGGGATCATCAATGGATCATCATTTTGCTTTGTTTTGTTTTGGTTTTGATGTGTGTAAACCTTTGCTTGAGGCAGAAGTAAGCAATCAATATTTGCTGTCAGCAGCCAACTACTTACAAAATGGTTGGAAGTTTTTCCACGAAGGAGACAAGAGACTCTGAGAGTAATAAAATTTCTGACCAGATCTGATAAAGGCATTTGCAGAGATGGTTTTGACCCTACAGTTATTCCACGAGTTTACAAGGAATTGGCAGCCTACCCACTGCAGCATCTCATGGGATGGGGGAAGAGTTCATTGAGGCTTATCTGTTTTCAGAGTGAACCACTGTGGTTTTGGGACTGGGCACGTCCCACTTCTTCTCGTAAGTTACAAGGCTTTCCGGATTGTTCCCTCCCCATTCAGTGAAACAGATCTTTGCACCTTTTTTATAAATGAAACAGTCAATGCTCAGAAAACGCTTGGCTTTTGCCAGCCAGTCATCCTAGCTGAAGCTCCCTGCATGGCTCCAGGCACTAACTGCTCAGGGCAAAGCAGAGCCCCTACAGGGTGGTAGTGGTTAGGTTGGCTTGCTAAAGCCTGCTTAATAAGTGTGCTACTACAAGGAATGCATTTCCTTGAATGCACTCCCAGGGTCCCTTCCCTAGGAGGAAAATATTTTCCCCAGCCACATAAATACCCCTGAAATAAAATTACCTGGTGTTCCCAGACCAACAGTGCAGCCTACTGGCCATTTCACTCTAATTAGCTCATTGAGTCTCCAACAAAATCCAGTTTCCAGTGGGAACCTCATCAGATCCATGCAGACATGCTTGGTTTCAATACAACGAGTTTTTACCAGCAGAGCCATAATACCCACCAAGGGTGGCTTAAATAGCTTTGACTTGTGGCAGAGCCTATATATCTTCATAGAGAATTTGCAGTTAATATAGCAAAATAAGTCACTTAAGCTGCCTTAAGTTATTTCTTGGAATTTCCTTTGATTTATTCATGGCTGGAGGATTTGCAATTCAGAGTTTTGGCCGCTTGTCAACAGTTTCTCTCAGGGAGAGATGCATTCCACAACCTTTAAATAGGCTGGGACCATCTTGTCGGATGTGTTTCCTACGTCTGACCACATTCCTTATGCCTATAGTTAACAAAAATTTCTTGCAAGTATTTCCACTTTCTAGGCAATTTAATTTTTTCCTTAGATCCTGGCTTAAAAAAAAGGTTATTTACCTTGTAGTTGATATGAATACAGGAGCATATGGGACAGGTTTCAGAAAAGGATGAAAATTCTTATATACAACCAAGAAAAGTAATTATTCTCTGACATAATAATTCATTGTCTCTTATTGTGGCTTAGAGTCAACACTCCTCTAGGTAAAATATTTTCTTTCTGGTAGTCCTTCAACAGTGTGTTTATCAAAAAATGACATAACTATAAAAAAAAAAGTGAAACACTATGTTATTTTCAATGGAAATTATTGCATTCCTGAAATTTGGCTTGGGTTAAATATAACTGTTCATACTGATCAGAAAACATACATAAAAAATATTTCAGCAGTGTTAATATTCACAATGGTGTCCTCCTCCATTAACCTAGCATTTCATTATGTTGCTTCTCATTTACCACTGTGCAAATAAGAGTATAAATACATCTCAGTTCCTGTGCTTGTTTCTTGAAATATAATTTCACATTGATTTATTTTTAGAAATAGTAATAAAAAAAAGAGCCTAATTTTTCAGAGATTCTAGCTCTGTGCTCAGGAATTGTGAAGGAACTCGGTCAGGACAGCATCCTAAATCTCTTAAAACACCTCCTGCAAAAGCATGTTTATCCAAACTAAGAGGTTCCTGACCCAGCCAAGCACTTAGCTGCTTATTTAGCTTTAAGCCTCTGCCTAAGTGGCTCAGTGAGCTATCTTCCTCCTCCTCTGAAGGGTGCTGGATGGAGCCGGGGGAGTAGCAGGCATAATTTTTTGAGTCAAGAAAGTTTAACGCACTGCGGAGGAGGAGAAATGTGGGAGGAATATGAACTGATTTCAACTTATCAGCCTCAAAGAAATGAGGAATGAAGTCTGAAACTGTGCTGCTCCTTTCCCCTCCTAAAGAAAGAGAGAGCATCCCGCTGCTCAGGAGATCTCCTTGCCTGTCAAGAGCACTCTCCGGGCCCATCTCAGCCAGTTCCCATTTCTTCCTCTGTGCTAAATACAGATACAGGCCATCCAGTTTATTTATTATCCAAATGTTATTATTTTCTTTCCATTAATTTATCTGTTTATTATATTTTTCCCCCCTGTGCAGACATACAGGAATTGAAATAGCGAAGTAACCTTTGGACTTGAAAATGTATGGAGGCAAAGTAGGCAGTTGGTATAATTGGAAATCACCCTGTAATTACAACCTGAAGCACTTGTTGTGATTGGGCTTTGGCTTGCAGGAGCTAGCAAAACCCCCTAGGCTGAAAGATAAAGGTCTGCTGACGTTAAATGAGGGTTGCAAATTAATGTAATGAATGACTTTTAATAATAACCTTTTGGAGGTGGTTCAGTGTTGTTAGCAATAACTCAGAATCACAGAATCATTAAGGGTGGAAAAGACCTTCAAGATCATCAAGTCCAACCTTTGACCAAACATGACCATGTCAACTAAACCATAGCACTCAGTGCCATGTCCAATTGCTTCTTGAACACCTTCAGGGATGGTGACTCCACAAACTTCCTGGGCAGCCCATTGCAATACCTCAGCATCCTTTCGGTGAAGGATCTTCCTGCTGTCCAACCTGAACCTCCCCTAGAGCATCTTGAGGCCATTTCATCTTGTTCTGTCTCTGGTTGCCTGGCAGAAGAGACCAAGCCCCACCTGGCTACAGCCTCCTTTCAGGTGGTTGTAGAGAGTGATCAGGTCTCCCTGAGCTTCTTTTACCCAGGCTAAACAACCCCAGCTCTCTCAGCCACTTCTCTTAGGACTTACGCTCTAGACCTTTCACTGATTCTGACGAGGGTTTGCTCTGCCAGCCTGAAGGACAGGGACATGTACCATCATGGAAAGTAAGTGGGAGTGAGAGTATTCTCAGTTTTTCAGAAAATCTCCATATTCTGTGTATGGTTGCTGTCAGTTCTTTCATGACTCATAATTTCAAGGTCAGAGCTTCCTAACTTTATCTCCAGAGATGTGAACAGAGTAACTTTAGCCAGTCGTATTGTTAGATCAGACCTTATTAAGACATACCCTGAATCCTGAGGGCGATCCTATCTCATCCCTTTAACAGCCAGAGAAAGAGAAGCGATCGTCAGCAGCTGTAACTATGTTTCAGGGCCAAATGAATCTCTTTTAAGGTTCTTCTTCAGGAGAGGGGTCTTCCTCTGCTCAGACGCCAGAAAGCTGCAAAGGAAAATGATGACAGAAACCAGAGGAAGCAATAACAGAGAGCAGTAAAGAGAGAAGAGTATGGAAAAGCAGAAAATAGTCTCTTCTGGGTGTGCTCAGGGCCCCTTTTAATTATTTGGCACTTGGCTTAAATTTAAATATACCCGAGGCATTGTATGCAATGAGGCTGGATGCCTTACCCGGCAAGGCAAGCACAGTATTTGTGGCTACAGTAAAGGGGGAAGGAAAAGTATAGCCCAGACTGAGCAGGAGATAGAAAAACCCTCAGACATCCTCGTTGCACTGATTAGTATCTTGAGTCATTGCCTTTGAGGGAGGCGAGAGTTTCCTCAGTATGGTGGAATTAGATGAGCTCCTTTAATGAGGTTAGATACCAGAGGCATTGCGCAGTACCCTGAAGTTCCCTGAGGGAGAAAAAAAGAAGGATATCTTTTCCCTGCTGACAACGGAGGTCTGACTGGGGGTAATCAGTGTTAAAACAGTAGGCTTTGAGAGCTACTAAAGCTGCCCTACCTACGGCACCTGGAAGCGGCAGCTGGAGCTGGGAAGAGCTGCGGTGCTGTGTAGCTGCTCTGCTCCGCAGCAGATCTGCCTCTAGACCCTTTGCCAGCCCCGAGGCTCGGTCTCTGTCTCTGAGGTGCCTGTCGGGCAGGCCGTGTCCCTGTCGTGGCCGTGTCCCAGCCGCCCGGGCGGCCAAGGCACGGGAGGTAACGCGGCTGCAACCTGAAACCTCCCCCAGACACCAGGGCGGGCAGCCGGAGGGGAATGAGGACACAGGCAAACAGAAGGGAAAAAAAAAAAAAAAAAAGGGGAAAGAAATCAGGCTGTCTCTTTATCTCCTTTCAACAGACATCTGTTACACAATGTGTGTCTTTCTGCTGCTTTATATAGCATGCGTTAAGTTTTCCTGCTTCCTGCAAGCGCCGGCCGGGACCAGGCGGGGAGATGAGGCAAGCGTCGGCTGCGCTTCAGGAGTTAAACTCCCCGAAGGAAAGGTGAAGGTGTAACCTACACAAACCCCATGACTGCTGATCCCTGTCCTGTGACTAATGGAAAAACCCCCAGTCTGGCTGTTCCAGCTTGGAAGCCACTTATGCCCAGGCTGGGTCCCAGGGGCCCCAGTGAGTTTCAACACCAGAGGCAGGGCTGGTTGCTCTGAATAACACTGCCAGAGCTAAGAAAGCAGAGCTGTCCACTTTGCAGCTAAACCTGTTGAGCACTCTCAACTACTAGCTGGACAAACAGGTTGTTGCCAACTTCAGGTGGCCGCTGTGGAGGGCTGACCCCTAAACTAAAATGTCACTTGTCAGGCTGCTTCACTGAAAATCCTTTTAGAGTATTCAACAACAGCAATAGAAGAGGGTAAAATTCCAGATTTCACTTTTCATAGAGTGACCTGACATCACTTAGGTTGAGTTTTGCTTTTTCATTTTTTTATTTAATTCTGCCTCAAGAATTTGCAGCTCTTTGTATAGTTTTTGTAATAGTTGAGAAGCTTAAGATTCTCTTCATTACCACCTTTCCCTTTTTGAAAGTGCCAGACTCTTTTTTTTGCACAAAATACGTATTAATAGACTCAGGGCTGCTATAGTGATAATAAAACAAAAATATAGTGCAGCTAGAACCCTGCTGCAAAGGAACAGTGAATCCAGTTCACCAAACCTGTCTAACCAAACCAAAGGGGCTCTCAGGAGCCCTCTCCTGTTCCTGCCTACAATGAGCTCAAACCAGCAGCAGATGCCCCAAAAGTAACCAGTCCAGCTGAAGTTGCAAAGAAATTTAGCCAAAAAAAAAAACCCTAGCCAAAGAGCTGAGATCCAAATTTAGTTTTGGACCTTTTGAAAACACAGAGGGAAGTGTTTAGGTTTGGAGCTCTTGGTAGCTGCAAAGCTGAAGAAGTTCAAAACTCAATGAAGTTCTTGGCAATGAGAGGGAAAGTTGGTCCTGGGATAGCAAATGTGGAGGCACCACCACTTCCAGTAAAAACACCCCTGAGCTATTTCAGCTTTTCTTTGGTGAAGTGAACATTTCTCTGGTCCCTTTAATGCATTCATCGCCCCTACTACCTTTCAAGATAATAGCTATGAATGCCTCCTTTGTTATAAGACGAATGCTGCCCTGGGTGTGTGGGAGGTGGGTGTTACGATAGGCATCATACAGCAGTATTCTGGTATTTTAATAAATGAGCTTCTGCTGGAAATGACATTACTTGAGTGTAAAACCAGGCATATCTGTCTCCTTAGTAAGATACAGGGTATTTTGTGGGGGTGTGAAGTGATTTTCTTTGAATAATTGAATTAATTAATTACAAGTTACATAAATTTATAAAGCTCCAATTGCCCATAGTATCTGTGTACCATTCACAGAACTCTACGCAATATTTTCTTCTGATTACATGAACACGCTATTCTGAATATGCCAAACAACCTTCCTTTCTCCTTTTTTATAGTTCCCTGAGAACTACTTCTGTAACACCCATGAGATGTGAAGAACAAGCAGAGACCTCCTACAGGGAACAATCTGCCACCAGAAGAGCTGTGCATTTCACTGATTTTTTTGGCTCCGATGCCAACTCACACCCTCATTCTAAGATAAAAAAAAAAAACTTTCAAAAAATTGTAAAAACTTGTTTCTTGGTGAAGCAAAATCTCTGAACATCTAAAATGTTGAAAAGATTTTGATGGAGGTCCTTGCAGACCAAAAGAGGAAATGCTAGATTCGAAAAAGCTGCTATGGGAGGATATATTGCCAGTAGCCTCCAGCATGCATCGAGCTTTAGGAGAACTAGTTCAGTTTCCATCTCTGAAGAAATATGAGAGCAATAGGACAGTGTTTTCACTAGCAGCCTGCAAGCTGGTTGTGCTTGTGCAAGGCTTGAAGCATTGCTCCTTGGTCTCTCTTGATGAGACAGCCACTCTGTGTGCAGCATTTTATATTCACTGTCACATGCTCTAGAAGCCAGACAGCCACTTCCCAAAAGCATGAATCATTTTCACATTTGTTTTCTGCTTCAGCTCCTGTTAAAAGTACTTTATTCCAAGTAGAATGGCTTTAAATGGAATACCTAAGGAGATTCAGCAACTGGAAAGGGATTTGTAAGACATTCATCTGCAGGTTGATCTGCCTCTAAAGGACAAGGCAGAGCTCTGAGTGAGCACCCAGTGCTCCCCAGCACAGTGTCCAAGCCACTAGGCAACCCTGTGCCCCAGGTAGCACCTTGCAAGCAGCTCCAGGTGCTGAGAACAAGAGTGGGAATAATGCCCAGGGGGCTGGAACACACACCTGGGAAGTGCAGCCACACTGCAGACAGTGCAGAGCTGAAGCTTGATGTCTTGTACTGTCCATGGTTTCAGTCACCATAATAATTTGGGAACATGGTGCATCTGAACAGAACAGTCCATGCTTGTGGATAGATGTGTCTGAGGTGGAGCTGGGGTGTCACTACACCTTTTCCATTCCTGCTCTTCCCAAGGCTTACAAAACAGGATCATAGCAGCATTAAGAAAAGATGGCTACTTTTGTTTGAGGGGTCTTCAGATGAACTCTGGGAACCCAAAAAAGAAACTTCTTCAGGTTTATTGAGGAAAGTAAGAAATTGCCAGGAACACTGATGATGGGAAGCTCCATGCTTTTCCTTTCTTCTTCTCTTTAGCTGTGTAGAATAAGTGCAGTATGAGTGAAGTACAGGTTTGCAGTATCAAGCTGTGTATCAACCATTTTTTGCTGCTCTCTGGGCTGTAGAAATAGTAATGATTTAGCTTTAACTACTCAATTTTTTTTCAAGTTCTTTTTCTGACAGTCTTTTCATTTTGCTGCTCTTTGTTTAAAAGCACTGGATTTTTCCAAGATCCTCTGGAAATTTCCGAGATGTAGTGTTTTGCTTTGGGCTTCAGTGGTGCCACTTGTGACAATGTTTAGATTTTTATTTCAATTGCACCTCTGAGTCACAGAGCCACATTTCTTCCTTCTTTTCTTTCCCTTTAGAAAAATATTTCAAATCCTTCTCTGTAAAAGTGCTTTGGCAATAATAATAACAACTTGAATCTTAACAATTAATGGAGCTGTTTCAGTGTCTCTACTAGGCAACATATTCATTGGTTTTGATTATAATTTGGAAATAAGCAGGTATGAATGTGCAATGCTGTTTGTTTGCGACTTTGTCTTTTGGCATATTTTAAAATCATAATGTCCCTGGTGCTGGCTGTCCAAGAACAGTGCAATTTCATCCCTTCAGGTGGTTCTGATGATACCAAATGTCACTCAGCTGCCTAATAAAGTCAGTGAAATGTGGAATAAACCAGTCAGTAGCCTGGGGAAGTACCCCTTTCTGTGTGGCTTCTCATTCCTTGGCAATTTTATATGCCTGCATACATTATCCTTGTAAGTGTGATCTGATGTGTAGGTGGTCCCTATTTCTGACACATTACATTTATCTGCATCTCTGGAGAAGCCTAAAAAGTCAAGCCTTTTTTACAGTCAGAATATTACCATGAATATGATGTATTCTGGGGACTGCATTCTGCATCCCAAGCATTCAGCTAATCAGAGCTGCAGCTCCAGCTGGCCTTATTTTGCCAGAGAAATAAAGTGGAGCTATATAGGGAGAACACGTGAAGGCATGCAGTAAATTTTTATGAGCCTGAGAATGGAATGACCACGTTGCTCAAGACTCACCAGCAGAAAGCTATGAAAGGCTTAACCAAATAAGTGGCAATTAAAACTTTATAGTGTTTCACACTGTCATGTGTTTGTACCCTGTGTGTAATTTTTATCTCTTGTTTACACCTGAACTGGTGAAACTGAGGATAGTACATGTTGCTGTATAGTCATCCAAAAGGCATGGTTTCATTTAGTTTGTTCATGGGTCTTCCTAGAAGCTACTTGGAGGTTTTATATGTTATTTTGGAACACAGGGAGGTATGCAGCCAAGAGGGAGCTGTGTGGTGGAATTGCCTTCTTCCTTCTGTACTGCACAGTGAGCTGCTCTGTGCCAAGTACTGACAGTGCTGTAGTCTATAGCTCCTCATAGGAACTCTTATCCTCCAGGAAGTATACTTTGTAGATGCCATGGAAACTGAAATGTATTGGTGGTGCTTATCACTGTATAACAAGAGATGAAATACAGATGTAATGGCCAGAGGGTGTACTTGCTGGACATGTCCTTGAACCAAAACTAGGTTTTAATGTACTTTTGAGCTTTGTGCCTGACTCTAACCTTCCTTGTTTTCAAACTACTTCCAGGTGATTTTGTTGTTGTTGGGGGGGGGGGGGGGGGGGTGTATTTGTTTTTTGTTTGTTTGTTTGTTTGTTTGTTGGTTGGTTTTTTGGTCTCTTTTTTTTTTGTCTTTTTTTTTTCTTTTTTTCTTGGGCTTTTTTTTTGGGGGGGGGTTTGATTGGTTTGTTTTGGTTTGTTTTGTTTTTTCTTTTTCTACTCCTGATACAGGTGGCCTCTCTGGTTCTCCTGGTATCCTGATAAGCCCATGGAACGTCAGGACAGGCAGAGAGGAAGGGGGAGGGTGCGATCAGGGAGGAAGAGGGTAGAAAAATCGCCTCAGTATGGACATGAGAGCAGAAAGCAGGGAGAGACAGAGTAAAATAGCTGGGACTGCAGAATCAAATTTTTAAAATACAGTAAATAGTCTTGAAACCTATATTCTGAATCTCAAGCTGAAAAAACTCTGAGTTACTCAGCCTCATTCACATAATGGGAAAATCTTCCACTCTGAAAAGCCATGCCTCTGCCATTAATACCAGGCATCTCCCTCCCTGTTTCTGGCCTTAACATGTTCACCGGTGCAACCCTGGAATCCTGCAAGATGTTACTTTAGAGATAAGCCTGTCCGCAGGGAATCATAGAAAACAGAGATGGAAAACACCTCAAGAGATAATCTACCCCCTGTTGTTGCCCCAGGCAATGGAAGGCAAATTACATGTATGGGCTGGGGTGTGGGGAGATGGGTGCATGGGCAGGGTTTATGTGCTGGAAAGCTGTTAAGTAACATGCTGGGAGAACGGTGAGGTAATGGGAATGGCGTTGCATCCAGATGGTATTGGAAACTGCCAGGTAGAAATGAACGACTTTGTAGTGACAGTGGAGAGGCAGCAATACAGGTTAATGACTGTGCTCTGAGTGTTGTCATCCACATGATTTAGGGGCATGCAGGCATCCTGAACTGACCGGGACATTCTTCATTGCAAATCTGTATCATCTGTATCCCACGTGGTGGGATAGGAGTAAGGATTAGGAGGGCTGCAGCAGGACTGTAGCTGCACATGCTGTGCTGTTAGTGCAATCCCACTGTTGAGCAATGCTGCCTTTCCCAGCGACAGCACTGATGGATCCAGCTTGGTTGCTTTATAAGGTCAATAATTTGCAGTAATCAGCTCAGTAGTTGAGCAAGGTAAGAATCAAACTGACCTCTTCGAGAATCCTGATTATTTCAGACATCAAAACTGGTCTGATTCTGCAGTGCTAAAAATGTGTTTTCAGACACAGGGTACCAAGTTCCTGTCCTGTGAATTCCAAAATTTCAGAATGCTGTTTTTGCTCCAACTGGAGTAATGGGGAAATGAGAAGAACTAATGGGAAACCCGAGGCTTAACTGAATAAGGTTCAGTTAGGGTGTACAAAAGTGCTGTAAGTCAATATGGGAAAGTCGAGAAGGAAAGTCACCAAGGACATTTTAGAGCTCCCACTCTGTTAGAACGGAAAAGTTACAAGCAAACCCCTCCAAGAAGGACTTCAGCATTTATCCGGATAAAATTCTGCCAGGCGATCAAATAAATAAATAAATAAATAAATAAATCTGCAGAGCCCAAGGAAAAGAGATTGCAAGACACATAGCAGCATCATTCGCCACCGGCCAGTGCTGGGGGTGGTGAAACTTGGTCCTTCCATGCCACCTAGTGTAGGAAGCTGAGCAGCTCCCTGCTCTTGGCAGCAACTCCACGACCTGCGCACCCAGACAGGCTGGGCTCTGCAAGCAAGGGCGATTAGGAGGAAATTAAGTGAGGACCAGAAGTCTGTATAAACCACCCCACCAATGCAGGTAAAATCCTGCTTCCAGTATCCCATGGCAGTACATGATGCTTGGCTGTGTTTGCGTTGTGGCACACTCAAAGGTCTTAGAGAGAATGGCATAGCTTGTTTTTTTACATGATTTAAGTGAAAAAGAGTAAGGTTACCTAACTTGCAGCTCTCAACACACTAAGAAGAAAGAGGTAGCATGAGATGTTTTCATTCTAACTCTTAGTAAAGTGGTTTGAGTCTTCATTTCTGTGACTAAAACTGTACATTGGGTAAGTGGATATTAGGTAAAGTTGGATGGTTGGTTTTGTTTTTTGATTTGTTTTGTAATGTTTGTTTGTTTGTTTTCAACTGTTTTTTGGCTGATTTGTGTAAGGAGAAAAACCATTTTGTTTCTATTAGCAGTTGCTCCAAAACGTGCCAATGAACAAAAAGGGCCCAAAGGAATGGTGAGCTGTCTAATTTCTGAACATACGTATGATTCAGCTGAGTGGTCAGGAATACTTTTCTCTAGTGCCAGTTACTGGTGTAACTAAAAGACTAAAGGCTAAACCAAGGACTCTTGACCTTACTTTGAAACATTCAGTGCTGGTTTGTCTTTGACATAGAAGAGCAGATGACGTGGGAGAAAATTTTGACAGCCTTTGATGCTCCTAGAAAATCTATACCAACTCATTAGACTTGTTCAAAACTGCTTCTTAACAGATTGCAATGTCAGTCCAGGATGTTAGCAATCCCAGAATAACCAGATAGCTATATATATATTTTTCACCCAACACCCATGGACAAGGGCACCTGCACGCTGGCAGATTGTCCTACGCCTAAGATGTGAAGTGTGTTTATAAGCAAGTTTTGAGAGTCATAGCTGCTAGCCTTGATATATAAAGAATTAATGATCTCAGCAGGATTAAAAAAAAGACAGTTACCCTGAATAACTATGATGGAACCTGCATCAAACATAGGAAGAGGTAGTTCATGTTTCGTTTTGGACCTGATAAATATCTAATTTTTTTTCTCAGCATTCCAGTTTTCATTTTGTCACTTTGTTTGTTCCCTCTAGAAAAATAGCTGTTTGAGTCATCCAGTCACTATCTTGCTGGAGTTGCTAAACAGTATTGCCTCCAGATAGAAATGATCCAGGCCCAAGAGGAGATCTGTGCCCTTCCTCCACCCTGACTCCTGCTAGATGCCCTCACCTGTGTACAGGCTTCTGTGTTCCCACATGCCTTTACTGTGGTGCAAGTGAGGCTTTATGTGGTGTGTATATAAGGAAATCCCTAGAAGCGAAAGAGCACTGCAGAAGTTTGGCTTGCATGATGGCAAAATGATGACATGTAACCACAGCTCTGATAAGGGCTGCATGTCTGTTGTGTGTTGAGAAATGGGTGAAACACAGCACAGGGGAGGAAGAGATGGAATGTCATAATATGCTTTCCATTTGCACCCACGTAAAAAAAAAAAAAAGTATATTGTTTCTACTCTTTCCAAGGCAATGTGATATATGTGTCTGGTTCCATTATTAAAAAAAGATTAAAATGATTTAAAATATGTTTCAGGATTAAAAAAAAAAGAGGTGGATGTTGGCCATTTTGAGTCATCAGCCAAACACTTGGCCTTCCTGTTTTTTCCTTTTCTTGGAACTCCCACGCATCACTAGTTAACAGAACCCCCAAAGATGAGTGATGTTTAAATATTTAAAATCCTTCTTTTTCAACATTTTTCTAGTCTAATTATTGATCCCACAATGTTTAGTATCCAGGAAGCAATCCTAAGTTCCTGAAATGAAAACCACCTTCCAAAAGCCAGGCTTTTAAAAGATGAGTCATTGGCTGGCACTTGAGCATTTTTTGGCACTTAGCTTGAAAGTAAGAGGTTTTGAGGATAGTTTCTGCGTGTGAGAAAATAAAACAAAGATAAAATCAAATCAAAAAGTGCTTGGCATGCAGCCTGCTAACTTTCAGAGAAAAGTGCAATAAAATCACAGTGTCCAGGCTGAAAGTAGAGGCAGTCTTGTATTTGGTGTTTAACTCTTTCCTGAATGGCCTGTAATTACCGTCCTGTATTTCTCTGAAGCCAGGACTGCATTTCTCTCTTACTCAGACTGTGTCTTTTTGCTGCTGAAACTCTGGGGTCTGTGAGGGCTTTGGTTTGCTCAGGGAGGTGGGGAAGGAGGAGGGGGCTGTGGAGGCCAAATTCTCAGCTTCCTCATTACCTCCTTGCAGAAGCTCCTAATCCCTACTAGGACTGCTGTCCTTGAGGCAGATGCTGGATTGGTGGAAGACATTTCATAACTGATGCACCTGGGGCTTGCCCTGCTCTTTGTTCCCTTAGGCAGCACCTGGAGCAAGGAAAGAAAGGGCAGGCAAACTGATATGATTGTCAGTTAAAGTGCTCTGAATATCTGCCTAGAAATAAAAATCTTTTCCCTACCATTTTCAACATTTTCCTCCTGAGAACTCTAGTCCACTTTGAGGGAGGTCTGCAGGTCAGCAAAGAATAACATTAAATAGAGGTAAAATCGAGAAGGTAAGAGTTGGGATATGTACCCCTGTACTGAACAAAATCCCAACAAAAATGAGTGTATTATCAGCATGGTGAGTGGTATCTATTAGCCCTTGGGGATGGAAGATGTATTGGTCACATGCATAGAGGAGCTGTAGCTCACAGGACAGTGCTGCAAATTCATGGGTCTCTTGCAAGGTCAATAGCGCAGCTGTGTGCTCCATTGTTCCTGCCATGAGTAAATCGGAAATAATTTCAGTGAATCAAGAGAAGTGAGGGTTGATAATTAAGGTAGATTTTTAGATTTCTTGTACTTTTTCGCATGCTACTCTAAGTTTGTGACTTCCAATTTCAGCTTGTCCCTCCACAATGTTCTGCAATGGCTAAGCTTTATTTGGTTTGTTTCAGGCTTTATAGTTGAATCTATAAAGCCTCTGTTGCAGTGTTTGTGGAAAATGACGATGACAGTCTCAAAATTTCCATTCAAGGTATCTCTTTGATAAACTGTGAAACGACAAGGACTGGGGCACTGTACCTATGTGAACACTTGAACACATGTAATCATGTAGCAGAAGACAGGTTGATAGAGTTCCTTTAGACCCAGGAAATATGTTTCAAGCAGAAAGTGTAACCAGCCCCCCTGGAACAGGCATGGGTTAGCAGTA
The DNA here is from genome assembly GCF_052056855.1 of Sturnus vulgaris. Taxonomy (NCBI): domain Eukaryota; kingdom Metazoa; phylum Chordata; class Aves; order Passeriformes; family Sturnidae; genus Sturnus; species Sturnus vulgaris. Next base: position 53,663,047 of record NC_142245.1, on the reverse strand, counting down.
GCATCACCTCCTGTTACATGACTCTCTTCAGTAGTGTGCAACCTGTCACGACGTGCTCATTCCCAACGCCAAGTAAAACCCCCGTGGAAACCAATGCAGTTACAGGTTTGGGGGAAGAAGAAATGTTGTGTATGCCCGATCATTACAGACCTCCACAATTCAAGCAAGTGCTCTGAAAGCTGCAGCTGCAGGAAGCAGGTGTGAGCCTCTCAGTGCCTCTGGCTCTTCACATCCTGGCTGCAGAGTGCAGCGGGAAAGGCCTCCCTGCAGCTGAGCAGGGAAACTGGGCTTTCCTCTGGAAGGCGGCTTCCCACGGCTCCCTGCCAAGGAGGCTGCACCGAGTAACCCCGAGCCTTGGCCCTTTGCCCCTGTGTTCCCCTGCTGTGGTCAGGCCGGGCAGCAGCATGGGAGGGATTGAAGCGGGGAGGAAGGGAGCAGATAAGGACACGGAGTAATGAAATGAGTAGCTGGAGTCAGGGGAAGTGGGAAGCTGACCTAAGGACTGAGGAATGTCATTGGGGACGGAGGGGTGGGGACGCGTGGACTTGGCAAAGAAACTGGGAAAGGAAGCCAGGAAGAGTGGGTGTGGCGAGGCTGAGATTAGATGGGGACAAGAGAGAAAGTCTTACTCTGGAGTTGGACTTGTCTCGGGTTTGGGAAGAGGACAAGGGTCTCGAAAGCGCATCATGGCACTGCTCAGGAGAGGGGTCAGGAAACAGAGCAGGAGGAAAAGTTGAAGGGCATTGTACTGGGATGGAACAGAGACAGAAAACTCTGCACCCACCCAAATGTGCTTTAGCCTCCAGAGCTGGAATGCGACCCAAGAGGAATGGGTGTAGACCCACTGTCTGCAAATACACTTCAGACCTATTCTCTGAGACAAGATTCAAGAGCACGCTTTCAGCTTCTTTTGTGATCTTTTTGAGAATTTGGCTGAAATGGTGTTGAACAACTCTGCTAGGTAGGGTGAAAAGTGAAGTCAGGAAGGTGAGGCATGATATATGCAAACGTACCTCATTTGTGTATTTTTTTCTGCTTTGTCATGATGTATTTTTGGGTAAAAGTCACATTTTATGGCTAAAATATTTATCCTCAATTCCTTAATTTGCCATGCAATTGATCAGTCTTTACATTTCAGCAATTATTTAAGTAGATTCATTTTAGAAAAGTATCATATAGAAATAGCACATTATTAAATAATCTTAATAATGTTCTCTTGCTTTATCTTATCAATTTTTACCATTCTGAAATAATTTAAAAATTGTAGAAGATATTTTTCTCTTATTGAAATTTCTAGCACTTGGCACAGATAAAAACAGTTGATCAAGACATGCTTCAATATTTCCATGTATTCCATGATGATAAAATGTGGTAGCTCCTCTTTTGTGAGGTAATGAAAGAAAATATGATCTAAAGTTGTCTTATCACAAGTGCATTTTGCAGTGTAATGTGGTGCATGAACTTGGTAGTCATGTGGAAGCAAATATTCCTCCTCATTTCTAGTTAATTTGTAGAAAGTAGAGAGTTCAGGCAGAGGAATAGTCTGCCACAATTAACATTGCTAATACAAAGTTTGCATCTAATTTCTAAATTAAAACCATTTTACTACACCACAGTTTTTACATTTTTCAAGTATTCCTGATGCAGCTTTGGTGCAGTCAAAAATAATCATGAGACAAGTAATTTTTTTCTTCAGTTTTATTTAAGGAGTGTAATTAAGTGCAGTCTTTGGGCGAGATAAGGGCAAAACTTCATTTTGATTTATTGTTAGTTTTTTTCCTCATCTTGGTATTTGTATAAATTCTGCGCTGTATGATCAACCTGCTGAGGACAGATTGGTGCATTCAGCCTCCCTTCATTTATGTGATAAAAAAATGAAAAAAGGTATCTCTGTGCAATGAGAGTCTGCTCCTGTCTCTCACAGCGAGGCCCTGCACAGTCATCCCCTGCACTTCACTGCCTGCACTGGGAGCAAAGGGAGGTTGTTGCTGCCATGCAATGCCACACTAACCTGTCATCCTTCAGCTGCCTTCAAAACTGGAAGCCACATAGATGTGCCTGCCTGTGCTAACACAACTGTGTGGAGTGGCAGGGCTCCAGCGAGATTTTTGGTATTGCACTTTGCTGGGTATTTCTACTGACTTACCTGGAAGTTGCTTCAGTATTTCTAACATTGCCTGGTGCTGAGAAATGGAAAATATGATGGCATCTGTTAATTAATTCCACATTGAAATGCGAGCATATGAGAGGACTTAACATTCTCAGCCTCTAGTGAGAGAGCACAGGATACTGATATACACTTGCTCCTTTCTGAATGTCCATTACAGATGGCTTTTGGAATATAGCCTTGAGACTTCTTCTTTTTTCCTTTTGTAAAAATACAATGTAATGTAACTAAAAACTATTTAATGAAAATAAAATCTTTTCTAGAACAGGTACCATACGAACAGCCCCTTTTCCTTACTGCTCTTCATATTTTTACCACATGTATTAGTAGTGCAGTTTTTAAGGTTCTCATCCAGAAAAGTACTTGAGCAGGTGCTTAATTTTAAGCATATGCTTAAATGTTTTTCTCTCTTAAACCCTTATTCTTGGCTTCCATTAGGAACTGCTGAAAAGGGTGATAAATGTATGGAAGTTTCTGTGATGTAGAAAGCTGTCTATTAGTAATTCCAGAGAAACCACCAAGTGATTCCACATGGACCACCAAACTGTCTTCAGAGTCTAATGATTTTCATTTGCTGTGTCAGTCCAGGGTAGACTCAAGATGAAAAGTTATGTATTATTTTTCCAGCTCCCCGAGCTATTCAGTCCTTCTTCCATCATTTGTTTAATACATTCCTCATATGCTACTCTGGTCTCCTGACACCCAGGCTGTTCCTGGGAACAGCTGAATTCCCACATGAGGGAAAACATATTTTCATATGTTTTTTGGTATTTCAGAAGTGTTATTTTATTTGATAGATTTAAAATATTTAAGCCCCCACCCTTCCACCACCCCTCTGGCATGCTTTTAGTGGGTGTCCCAAGAGACTGTAAAGCAGAAATGGGAAAAACTACAACAGTACAGAAAAGCATGCTTTTCATAGGAGTTCAAGGTGACATACAGCCCAGAAATACATTGCAAATAAACTGAACTTAGTTTCCTCTCAGGAGAAGATCAACTCTTCACCTCTCTGTCTATTTTCAAAACTACTTTTACTGTTTTACTTTTAAGAGCTAATAAAAAATACAGAGCCTGACTCTCCTCTTGCATCAGTTTTAGATTGGCAATGTCAGGGCTATTGTACTCCATTACCTACAGAACTCCATTAAAATGTCAGCACTACATCAAGAAGGAGGACCATGTCCATGTTACCTGAAGAATTCTGTCCCACTAGTATTTTGGGAACTCCTTCAATGTGCAGCTTAGAGGTATCTCTTTAACAAAGAAGTGTTAGTCCTGCATGAAATTGAAATGGGAATAAAAGACAATGGGCTAAATTTTAAAACTACATGGAGAAAATATGAGAAGAAAAGAAGGTAAACTCCTGAAGTCAGTTTGTGTTCCTCGTCACACTCCTTTATCTTGTTGAAGGGTCTGAAATTGCAGAGGTCAGATGCCAGTTACTCTATGAAGCTCTAAAGAATACCATTTTTGGAGTGAAATACTGGCACAGATGAATGCAGTTGGAATTATCTCTTGCTTCTTGTGTGAGAGGATTTAAGCAAAGTGTAGGTGCTATGGGGTGCAATGGTCATGTTTCATTTGAATACTAACGTTCTTGTTCTTGCCCATCCCAGTCAGGTGAAATCATTGCAGTCTAGTAGCCAATAGATTCCTGGAAGAGCAGTTTTATTTAGCAGCCATAGTGTTTCATGGCTTTGAAGCTTCAGGAGAGAATGAAGTAACCCAACATGCATTGTGGAGAACAAAAGTAACACAGACCATAGAAATAAATAATCTTTTTAATAGGAACAGCATGGATTCATGTGGTGTTCACTAACTTATGCTCCTTGGGATTTCAGCATTCTTCATATCCAGGAATGCAGTGTGGTGACCCCCAGCATCTAGTTTCCAAAAAGAGTGGAAAACTCTGCAAATTAGAGTAAACATGACAGAGCCAGAACTCTGCTTTGCATATTTCCTCCCCTTCTCCTCCTATCTATGTCACCAAGCGTTTCCTATTAACACTTCTCCTTTATCCTACGCAGTGCCAGAACTTGAATGAGTCACTGCTGGAGAAGGGCTTGTTTGATGGCAAAGGCAAGGCAGCAGCATTACTAACAGTTTCAAAACAATAGGGAATACTCAAATGTACAAAAAAGGAAGCACTAAACTTTTGCTGTGCGAGACTGTCACTGGCTTACTGTCAACTCATTAGGCAGCATCCTGAGCAGTGACGAAGGAATATATTTGAAAATACATTTGGGACTGTTTTGCAAGCATCAGATTGTTTACACTCCATGTGAGCTTTCCCCTTCTTTCCTACTGGGTTATTGTGCTAAGAGTATTTGTAGTTAAGACTGTTGATTACCCCAGCAAGAAAACAGCATTTTCTTTTGGTGAGTACTTCTGAGGTTTTGAAATTTGATTTTGTTCCACATGTGGTGGAATAAAAATTGGAATTTCTGAGTTTATTTAGGAGTAAAAAGTGGCTAAGAGAACAATCAGGAGAGAGAAAACAGCAAAAAGATGAATCTGGAATTAACCTGACATATGGGAAAACAACAGCTGGTACATTTCCTGCTAAGGTGAGGACCTTATAAATTGCACTTTCAACTATTCTACATTCTTCTCTGATCGCCTCTAGGAAATATTTCTGATTCACAAAACATTCTGTGTTTGGCAGAATGTCAATTCTAGAAATAAAAATATCACTGCAAATACTTAGATTAGCTGTATTGAAAACCCAAGAGTCAACTTTAAGAAATTAGACATGGAAGAATGGAAAGTTAAAAGGTCTTCAAATCCTAATCTTATGTTCCCTTTAGAGGAACCTAACTCTAAATAACATTGATTTGGCAATAGTTACATGAAAAAGTGTTAGCATCACCTACACTTTACTCTAGGAAGCACGAACGATGTCTCAAGACTGTCTGCAATGAAACATGTGAGCCTGGTCTCCACATAGCATCTTTCATTACCAAATTGGTATTTTTTCCTCTGACCATTCATGTGGCTTTAGAAAAAGCCATAGGCCCATCATAAACAATAGCTATTGCAAAAAGTTTCGTATATTGGAGAACAAAAGGGAAGGAGGTCAAATTGAAGATCATAATTTGGGGTTCTGTCAAATCCTGCTTTCCCTTTTCAGATGAGACTTCCACTACTATGGAAACACCTAAATCTTACCAATTGTCTCAAAAATCTGAGAAACTTAAAAAATTTCAATTGACATTCGGAATAAATTGCCAAGAAAGGAAATTGAATCAAAGAGTATAAATAATCTTAAGAGTCACTTTGGTTTATTTATGTACAAAATATGAGGTGAGGGATATGATGAAAAGCAAGAAAGAGTAAGAGAAATTTAGCAAACAGAGGATAGACATACCAAGATAGCTGTCCTTTTTCCTGTTCTTTAACAGTTCTGTGCTTTAATCCCAACCTAGAAACAGCATGTGCCTCACTCAAGATCATAAACACCTTCCCTACATGGCCTAGTTCTATAAAACCTGCAGTTTTGCACAATATCTTCTAATCGCAAACAGATGCAATATCAATTCCAGGTGTAGCAAGATATAGCATCTGAAGGAAAAAACCGATCTGTTCAGGAATATTTAGGATCACTTCAGGTATAGTGATCTAAAAGTGGCCTAAATAGTGGGCTTGATCGTGCATCCTTTGCATGTTTGCATCTTTGCATCCTGATGCTGGCCCAAAGTGCAGGGTTGTTGCCCGGTTGGCTCTAGAAGCTGCAGTGCTGGTGCAGCACTGTGCTGCCAGAGGGGACTGGGGCTGGCCTCCACAGGTACCCTGCCCACTTCTGTTGTGGACTCAGTTGGCATCAATTCAGGGCTCTATATACTGTGTATTGTCGTGCTGTGTGGACTTGAACAGTCCTATAGGACCATGTCTGCTGGTTTAATTTAAAGCAAAATTTGCATTGTGAATGTATCCCAGAAGTGCAACTTTTAGTGTCTTCTGGCATCCACTTCTGGTCTTGGAAGACAGAAGCGTTTCTGGCCCCAGTCAAGGAGAATAGTGTTAAAAATTCACTTTTCTGCATACAAAGATACTTAGATATTGAAACAGGCTTTTGAAAAAGCCTCTTTTTGCTTGTGTATAAGTATGGAGTTTCTAGGGCAGGAAAAGGACAGAAGGGTCTCATCTTCAGGTTTCTCATGTCTGAGGCACATAAGAAGGAAGTGGTGGCTGTCACCATGGCTCTGCAGTGTTTGGGACAGAAAGGCTGGTACAGGTGGGCTGCTGCTTCACTGACAGAGGCTACAAAGTCCCCTTTCTTTCCCAAACAGACATCTTATCTGGAGAGGTCTAATGAGAGGATGAAGACATTTTTCTCCTCTGTTCTCCTTGTTTCTGAGTGACACACAGAAGTGTACTACATCTTCTCTTTTACTTCATATAATTTTATAGGCTTATATAATTTATTAATAGAATTATAATCTCAGAACTTCAAAGGTTGTAATACCTGTCAGAGAGTTTCTTGCTGTTATAACCTGTGTGTTGATACCTTTGCAAATCCCTTCAGCACACAAGGCCCTTAATGCCAGCAAAATTGCATTTTAAACTCAAATTAATGGGCTCACGTGGGAACATTAGCTACAGTTCATTAGCTCAGCTCCCCAGTTGCTAATCCAATCTCCCTGCACGGCAGGGCAGTCACTGTGTAGTACAGGTGTTAGGGCACAGCGTGCTCTCCCTCCAACCTGGCAGGAGCATTAACTGCAAGGCAGGTGTCTGGTTCTGCAAAGGAGCTGTGGTCGTGGCAGCAGAGTCAACCAGCACACCAGCAGGAGTTGACATGTTAGTTTTGTGTGAAGGATTCAACCAAAATTACCCTTTCATGTACAGGAGATGCTCAGCAGATGGCCTTCTCCAAAGTTTTGGGATTCTTAGTTTGAAACAGCTATGAGTCTTTCATTTTTGATTTATATATTTGTGTTTAAAAGTCTCTTAACACCTCCGCAACCTACCTGCATTTTTGTTGCCTCTGAAAAGCATGTGCACCAGCAATAGTCCCACTGGGGACAGACCCACCAGGCTGCTGGCTCTTCTGCAAAGTTCCAGAGCAGATGTGGCAGACAGGCGCTGGGAGTGATCGTGTGGGTAACAGAGCTTTCTCTAGACCCAGCTCTCAAAGGCTGAGGGCCTGTTTCTGTCACAAAATTCAAATGAACAAGATGATCTGTGAATCAGAGTCTAGGTCTCTCTTCTTTACTCCCATGAAAGTCAAGTAGGCAACTTCCAGCTTAGGCCACATTCAGATATTCTAACTTCCACCAGTGGGCTTGCCTGCTGCTTCCTACTGTCTGAACCTAAGTATCTCCCTTCGTGGTGCTTGTGCAGTTTCTCTAACACATCCTTCTGGGGCTCTTGGCTTTTTCAACAGACTGGAGATTTGTGATTAAGGTGGTATTTAATTCTTCCTAGGCAAGGTTTGAGAGTGGTGACATTGGGAAGTAGAGATTCTTTATTGTAGTATAAATTCCCTTTAGTCCACTCTATAATTCTCTGCCCTGAATTTTAAAGGCACAGTACTGAAAATCTGGCTAAAAATCTCCAATACAGAGGAAAAAGAAGGATTTGTTGACTGCTGGCTTTATGGAAGCTAAGATAATAATTTTCTGGCTGCCCTGAGAGGGAAGACCTGCTTAGGTTACAGGATCATGATTTCACCTGTTTTCTCCAAGTTGCTTGTTCAAGGGCTTTCAAGTCAAGTTCTGGTCTGGAGAAATGAGCAACAGAGTGTTTTATACCTGGAAAATTGAATGGGTTGATGGTCATAACCTAATGAGTTTCCCATATTTTTCATCCAGAAAGTGTTTTCCCAGCTATGTGATTTAACTAAGCACCAGAAAAATACTTGGAATGGAGTAAGGTTTTAATATAGACAGCTTTGCAAGATTGAGTAAAACTAGTTTTTCATCAGAGTGTGGAAGGGGGTGCAAAGAAAGGCATTTCTGGCCCAGAGGGTTATCAGCTGAGCAGCAAGATGTGAGATGTTAAACTGAACAAGTCGTGTCTACCTACTGGGGAGCTTGTATTTTCTCCCTCGAGGGAAAAACCCGCAAGTTTGTGCTTAAAGATTTGGTGGACAGTGCATTGAATAGGGTCCTACTACCATAAGTGGATCTACAAAGGGGTCTGCAAAGATACATCACCAGCCAATACCTTACATACACTTGCACCAGCACCAGTCCTGCCAGCAGGAAGTTTTCCCTCCACCTGTTTTTAATAAGACCATTCGAATCCCAGCACAGGGAACTTGACAGAGATTATTTACATATAACTGCTAGAGAAACTTTCCAAGTCTATCAGCAGGTGATTCATATCCTGAAGCACTAGAGAATGTCAGCTGACACTTTTGCATGCAAGTTGTATGTGAAAAAGCAACAAAAGGGAAGTACATGAACACTACAGAGTTCCAATGTATTTTATTTTCCCTCCTAGCAATTACTGACAAATGCAGTTAAAGTTATTTTCCTTTGGCCTGCATCTTGCCATTAGGTTCCTGAATACCTGAACATACCTTATTAAGATTAGCTAAATTCAGAGCACTGCCCAGATTGGGTTAAATGAGCCTCAAGACAAGTCCCTAGAAACTGATTCAAGGAATGCAAACTCAGCCAGCTTTTCAGAAATGCCAATATGTTTAACAGATGTATAGTCTTTCAGAGTTAAGCTCTTCTGAGGTACAGTTTAATGCTGATGTATCAGAGGCTCTTAGCTGGATTTTACCACTGCAAATCTCTGGCTCAGATGGATTTCAATGGAAAAAGTCAGTCATGTGCACCAGAAAATCAAGATCTTGGACACTGCTTACTCCACCTCCTGCAAAAGCATCACCTCCACGCTTGCAGAAAAATAGATTCCAAAATTCAGTTTCAGAGGCATTTGAATGCCAAATTATGCTTTCCAAAAGATCTTTTGTTCTGTAAATATCTAAAAGTAGCTTAAAAGTCTCATCCCTTGTGACTATATAATTATATTAGAGAATATAAATTTGGCAATGACATGTTAAATATTTTAAAGACGTACTTCCCCTCTAGATGAGTTTTCCATGTTGAACTTTATTTCAGTTAATTGTAGGTGTAGACAGAAATATTGGAGTTGGTCCTATGAAGAAGGAAAATATGCTGAATATGGGAATGTATTTCAGACTGAGAGGGCCTGACTGTAGGATCTCAAGCCCCTGATCAGGGTTTCCAGTTATCTGAGTTGATACTAAATGACATGTGAATCTTCCTGCAAGAGGATTCTGTAACAAGCCATTTTAAATAGAGAAAATTTTTGTTGAAATGAGAGTTACTTTTGACTTTATTTACCAGATCCAGCAGCCATGCTACGTAACTGGAAGCAGCTACTAGAAAGATACAGAAGATAAATCTGGCAAGTTTTCTCTACATATGTCAGAACTGTTCTTATGTTAATTGTCTGACTAGAGAGTGGGACTTCTGTGTCTTTTAGAAGCATTGATTTTTTTTCCCCCAAGTGGAAAACAAGGTCAGAAAGAAGAAACTGCTTCTTCTCCTTGCCTTGCACTCTTTTCCTGCAATGATTTGGGAATTTGGATGCTGTTTCCTGGCTGCATTTATAAATCTGTCCTAAATGCAGGCATTTGGGTTTTTGTCCAATGAATAATTTCATTAGCTCTCCCCAAAATCTTGAGTTAGCTCTGTATGAGAAAAGATTTGAAAACATTTGCACTGGTGGGGGCAGGGAGGATAAGAAGAGGTGAAAATGTGCTTTATGTGCCTGCTCAAAAATGTTAAAGCTGCTCATTGGGTCAGTAAGTTCACCTAAGCTCCTTCCTAAATTCTGCTGGATATCAGATAGCAGGATTAAGCCCTTATTCTAGTAAAGCTTCACAGTGGTGGTCTTCCACTGTTCGAATGCAACATAAATACAATTTTTTTGCTTCAGGCTTTATCTCTGTGTCCCTGTGAAGCTGATTTATGGGAGTAAGAACCAAAGAAATATGGAAACTGCTGATGTGGGTTTATCAAGGTATGCTGAATCTCTTGTATCTAAAACAAACTATCCTGAGTGAGTCACTTATTTTCCATCAAGTGCTTCATGATGTCACAATATAAATCAAATGCTCATTATAAGGAGGAACTGGTTGCCAGATGACAAATAACACTGAAAGTCTAAGGTTTTGTTTCTCCATGAAACATTTTGAAACCTTAAATGATCTTGTTACTAGTGAGGTAACAAAACGCTTGGGAAAGAAAAATGATAGTTATGATTTGTGAGTGTTGGTCTCACTAAGATTTTTCTGCAGACAAGCTTTGACCTTGGAAAGATGCAGAATGCCTTCCTCTTTGCTGGCTGCTCACAACCCCAGAGACTGTGAAGCTGCTTTTTGTTCCAAGCTCCTCTGCAGCTCTGCATCTCTGCCACGGTCTGAGCCCGGTGCTTGCCCGGGCTCTGGGGACAGCACACTCCCACAGCAAGCCGCAGGGTGAGAATGGTCTCCACCCTGTCACACCCCGCACTTTCAGGGTCTCCTGCATGCTTCTGTGTCCTTTCTGCCTTCAGTGAAGTGATGGGGAGGACATTTTCATGGAAAGAAAATGGCTCCTGACAGGCCAGAGCTGGTACATCCCTGCTCTGCTATATCACCCTGAGCAGAACTGCTCTGTTTTCACTGCTAGTGGTGCCCCCTTGGTCTTCAAATTTGCCTGTAAAAGTCATTCTTCAGCACTGGTACAGTTCTGATTTCATGTGTAAGAAGTCTTTTTTTCCAGACATTTCTCCCATCGATGAAGACAGATTCCTTCATAGCATCTTTGTTTCCGCTCCCTACACATATCTCCTGTAGATATAACATATGCTCATAAAGCCAGCAGGAAGTGGGACATATAAACAGCAGTCACTCAGCAGTGGCTGCTCATGCCAGTTTCGGTGGAACACAGTGTGAGGATTACATTTATATTGTCCTGCTTCCCTACATAAAACCATTCTTTGCTCCTGGCACCAGCTTCTTACGTAAAGTCAGAGAAGCCGCACTGGTTTGCGCTTAGCTGAAGGTCTTTATCTATCTCTGAATCGTCAAAAATCTCTCCTTCCTGGGGGGAAGGAGATGAGGGGGAAGAAAGAGCACTTGGCTATACCAAGTGAAAGCCTGTTCCGGTCTGGTGAGAATGCCAACAGGCAGCGTTAGTGGTTATGTTACTTTTCCTACCGCAGGTGTTAATCTTGGCATTGCAGAGAGCTAGCAGAACAGAATGAGTCCTGGGCTCCTGCGATGCAATGACATTTCTTTAAATGATCTGTTTACTTAGGTTGAAAAATTACAAACTGACAAAACTGGAAACAAGTTTTCAATTGATCCACAAAACAGTTATAGCAAGGAAGAAGGAAGAACAGATGTCTCTGCTAATCCCCTTTCCTCAGTTCCCTCCAGCCAGCAACTGACCTCTAAAAAAGTTTCTCTTGTGGGTCATTAAACTGGCTTTTCATCTGACGATGCCTCTCTTGCCACAATTGCATAGGCTGTGTCCACAGTAATGAATTGAACTTATTTTAAAGCCACCAAGAACTGGTCACTGGTCCATCACCATTTACCTGGCTTGGATTGGACTCTTTTGCTTTTTAATGAAAAATCATCCATCTTCCTTTTTCTTCAGTAGAGGAAACACCATGGAGATGTCCTATCATAGCAGAGACACATCAGCTAGTGTCTCAGATCTACTTACTCCCAGCACAGGAAATCTTTCCCTTACCATCCTGAACATACCTGCAAACTAGCAGAAAAGACTGAAAGTGGCTCCTTTTGGAATGTGGGTACTTTAGGAATTGCACTATACGTAATTTGGAACACTTCATTGTCCAAGCTGGCCTTGTGGAAGAGAACATCAATTTGAATCAGCTTCACAGTTATTTTCTGCAAAAAGAAATAAAATGAACTCATTTACATGTCTGTCAACTTTGGGCACTTTCCTGGCAGTTTTCAGAAGAACTGAGGGGAATAGCACATTTTTAATATAGCCACGTGTCCTGGTCCCAAACAGGACATTGTTAATTTTTGCACTAGCCAGGAGGGGTCATGGCTAGGACTTGGAGGTTATTCTATACTCCTTCACAACCTTTTTGGGGGATGGGGGAAAGGAAGTCTCTTCCTGGGAGAAGGGCTCCCTTCCTGGTCACATAGGGTGGTGAAGGGAGTGGTCAGGTATTGTCAGGGGTGAGAACCCCCTTGTGAATAATTTGTTTCTTTTACACTCTTTTATTAGTATTTTTGCTGTTACTCTTTGATTTTTTAAATCTCATTGCTCTTTCCAGTAAATTGTTCTTATTTCAACCTGTGATCCTCACCTTTTGTGACTCCAATTCCCCTTTCCATCCTACTTCAGGGGGACAGGGAGGGCAGAGGGGGATCCAACCGATCAGCATATGGTTTGGAGTATCTCTTTGGGAACACTAAACTGGGGAGTACCATTCCTAAACCACAAGAATATGCTAAGAAAATACTCAGCATCAAGGACCAGGGATGCATGCAGCACATTGGGGTGCTGAAGACAGAAGAGATATTTGAATTCTAGTATATTTATTGTCATTTATATTTCTTTTTCCAGTATGGCAACACAAGTGTGCATGTAAGACTGTAGAGGCAGTTAGTATTCCTTGAACTTTAGCTTTTAGTTTAGATTAGAGTTCTTGTATCCTGAACTGTCCTTTTATGTGACCTGTTGTGAAAATTGCTGAAGTCTGTGGCTTTGGGTTATGCTCATACATATCAGCTGTGACACCTGGACTCATCTAGTGACTACTCTTACATTCCAGCAATACCTTTTAAGACATGAAAACTGTCTGAAGGTAATTAAATTTCTAACAGAAACAAGAAATCCCTTGGATATTATAACTGTTAAGAAAGAAAATATATTACATGCTTTAAAAACGAGCAGTTGGCAATTAATAACAGAAAAAATAATAGATTTTAGCTCTGTTTTCAGTAGTACTGGTTTCGGCTAACCAGATGAGATGTATCAATTTAGATAAGAAACACCAAATTACTTTAAGTCATCAAAAATTACTTCAGACCTATACAGTATAATTATCTTAGATCAAGTGATTTTTCTTCTTTTACCTTCACTAAAACCAAATCTTTTCTTATTCTTCAGGTAATTCAATTTATGTATGGAATATTGTGCTGATTTTGGCTGGGGTAGAGTTAATTTTCTTCCCAGTGGTGGGTATGGGGCTGTGTTTTGGATTTGTGCTGAACGCACGGTTGACAATATAGAGTTGTTTTTGTTACTGCTGAGCAGGACTTTAACAGTGCCAAGGCCTTTTCTTTTTTTAGTACTGCCACACTGGTGAGGGGGCTGGAAGTGCATGGGAAGTTGAAAGCAGACACAGCTGGGACATCTGACCCCAAGTGACCAATATTCCATACCATATGACATCATGTTCGGTATATAAATTGTAGGGAAGAAGGAGGAAGGGGAGGACATTTGGACTGACAGCATTTCTCTTCCCAAATTCTAAATTTTATTTCTTTTTCAAGTTTCCTGGAGACTTGTTATGTCTTCCATGAAATTTTCACTTTTGGTGACAGGGGAGAGTGAAGATATTATCCTGATTTTTGGGTTATCTTCTTTCCTTTGAAAGTATTGGTAGAAAAGGAAAATATGATGGTTTATATTTATGCTGAACAAATTCTTTGCCTTCTGTCATAAAGAGTTCACTGACACCAAGACTAAGGTGAGGGTTTTACAGTTGAAAGCATCGTTGGTAAGTGGATATAATTTTAAGTTATGTAGCAATCATCACTCCATAAACTGCACAGCATTTGTGGACCCAGTGTAGCTCAGATTTTCTTGATTTACTTCTTTTTTCCTGTCTTTGCCCTTTTCATTCACTCTGCAAGCTATTCATGCTTTCAGAAGGAAAATATAATTCCCCCTCACCTGCACTGAAAGTTACTAATATTTTTTGTCTATTGCATCTTTTTAGAGATGTTTCTGTAGACCCTGACTATCACCCTGGATGTTATCCAGCATATCTGTGAATCTTTCAGATGAACAGCAAATTAAAGAGTTTTGATCGATGCAATGAAGTTTTCTTCTCTAATCAATGCAAAGAAGATTTCTTCACCTCTTTGATCCACTTCCTATGAACAGAATGGATTTTTTTTTTTTTATGAGAAAGTATGAAATCCAGTTTCAGGAAAAAGCTACTTGGGCTATTCTGCCTATTAGAACAAGAATGGAATAATCTGAGAGCAGACTCAACACTTATTTGACTGTCCTGTATTAGATGATGGGGGATGGATTAGAAGGGAGTAGGTGTCAGGATCATTTCATTTTCATGTGCTCTTACAGTTCAATGGCACCTGTGTCTGCTTGTCTGGGAGAAAAATTGGAACCAAAGACTTTATATAGATAACTACCTTTTAAATAGACTTTTAAATAGATAACTACCCCAACATGTTATAAAACAGATGCAACGTGGATTATTCACAAATAAATCATCCTGCAGAATTAAAGCACTGACAGCTAAGTCCAGGAACCTCACTCTGTAGTAGAACTCAATACAGAAAACACTGAAAATATGTTTAATATGGATGACAATTTACACAAAGGCAAAAATATATAATCAAGTTTTTAGCATATGCTTTGGTGGGAATCAAAGAAGTATGCTCCTCAGAAAATGGATGGCAAACTGTTTCATGGGGAAGTGTTCCAGGGGCTGGTCTGGCAGAGAAACAGGCATCTCCCCAGGCTTGATAGTGAAATTTGTATGGCACTTTCTGCTCCTTGCCCCCACTTCCGCCCACCCTGCACCTGTAGTCTTTGCCAAAGGATGTAACTTGCTCTTCTTTAGCTATTTCACTTGCCTTTATGATCTGAGAACACTCTCCCAGCCTGGAGCAGGTGTGAAAACTTAGAACAGCAGCTGTGGGATTTTATGCTTCAAAAGGAATTGACATTGGTGCAATGATCATATTTTGTACTTGCCCTTTTAAAGTCACCTAGCCTTTTTATCTAAATGAAACCATGTGATTCTTGGGAACTATAAGCACCTCAAAGACAATTTTCTGTTCAGCATCCTCACTTTGGTCCATTTACTTCTCCGCTTATCATCATGTTTGTTCTTCAAGCCTTTTCTTCATTGTCTTACATAGGTATCACTTTATCCTCTTCCATTCTCTCCTCAAGCAGGCCTTCTGAATGAATGTTGCCAACCTACCCTTGGTGTCCAGATATTTATTAAGTGTTTTAGAAGTCCAGCAGAGAAAAGCAATGAGACACTCCAAATTAAATGACGGAAGGATCTTGCCAAATTTGTTTTGAATACAGCCCAAGGCACAAAGTGCAAAAGGATTAGCTCAGGTACCAACAGCTCAGACTGTGCTGTTCTGTGTGGGTTGGCTTTTGGGCTGTGTGCTACTCTTAGACAAGTATTGTAGCACATCAGGAAGCCATTTTCTGCCAGAACAGTGTGAAGTCTAAAGATGTGCATTGACTTCTTCAGACACAAGATTTCTTTTTGTTATGCCTTTCCATGGTTTTGTGTGTGAGTGAAAAAGAGGATAGATGAGTAGGTGCTCTGTGACTTTAATGTTAGGGTTTGGGGAGAATATATGTGCTGCATACCGTGGGGCTGGAGAACATAAATAAAGGAGATGGGAGAAAGAAAGTAAGATATGTGGTGGATTCAAAGCACAAGGCTGGAAATTCAATTGAAATGATACAAGAGAGGGTGAGTAAAATGGAACCGGTAAGTAATAGAACAATACATATTACTATGTTTGCTTTTGCTATGCAGAGTATGTCTGTGTGAAACATATCTAGCACAAAAACATGCAGAAAGGGCACTTGAAGCTCCTTGCACCATTCAATGAGTAAGATGTACCAAACCAGACACAGGCTGTCACATTGCTGTCAGGGTGCACACACTGCCCTTGCAGGGGAAGCAGCTAGGGGTCAAGGAATGGTGTGCAGGACCTTACACCTGATGTTCTTGTATTGTCCAAATATGCCTAATGAGACACGGAGCAAAATGCAAAATGCTTTTCATGCACGAAATATAAACTGCTCTGTGTGCCTCTTCCCCAGCTTTCTCCCCACTGGCACCCAGAGGAGCTCAGGACTGGAGCATGTGGCTGTGGAGCTGCATTGTGGGGCAGTGCTCAAGACACCTGCTGGGAGGAGGAAGAGGCCCGGATGGTCATCAGATGATCTTTGAAGGAGCTGGCGCTTTAAATGAGTTTATTCATAGTTAAACATTTCACATGAATTACTCAAGAGAACTTGTTTGTTAGAGGCAGGTGGTGACTAATCATCTCTTAGCCCACCTTTACCACATTCAAGAGCTGTCATAAAGCTGACAAGCAGAAAAACCTCTTAGTAACTCGTCATTATAACAAGCTGACATGGGAGGCACCGACCCCCGCTGCAGCTGGATTAAAATGGGAGAAATAGGGCTTCCAAGTTCCTTTTCCTTGTCCTTGGAGTTTCATTACCTAGGTAATGGCAAAAATATGTTCCTCACATGGTGAAACTAATACATATCTAATTCTCCTTCCCCACTCAGAATTAATCATAAGTTCCAAATTCAGATTTATTTTTTTTTTAACTCTTCTTTGCTGTTGCAGCTGAGATTAGAGATTTAGAGAGTCTTTCTTCAAGGTCCCATTTGCCTTATGTACTGCCTGCCAGCAGAACAAATAAGCCAGACTCCCATGTTACATGTCAAAATTGCAAGCAAAAAGAAATGGCTAGAGTGTTGGAGTATTCTCCAGTCTGGAGCAGATGTCGGGGTGCCCTATATTCCATACCTTCCAGGCAGCAAGTAGAGAAGCTCTGAGCTGGCTGGAATATAACCCGAGGAGTGACACAGCCATTTTTTTCATCCTCAAGCTGAGGAGAGGCCAAATGGCAGAATAAAGCTGCTTTTATACCCATTCTGCTGAGATAGGGATGACAGTAGCTTGTGTGAGCAGAGAGAACTAGCTTAAAATGTAGCATATGCTGCTTTTAAGCCTTAAAAAAAAAAGGAAAATTATTGTGCAATGAGGAAAATATACTGCAGCTGGAACAGAGAACATTGCAGGGATGAAAGGAAGCTAGGTATCCTTTGAGATGGCAGATGTAGTACCAAATATTTATTTCTTTTAAATATTTTCTTAAGTCTTTAAAGTAAGGTAGTAGCTTCTATTGTTTCTTTTGGCAGCTTATTCTAGCCATGAGCTTCTCAGTGTAATGAAATTCCACCTACAGTAAATCTTCTGAGTGCCTGGCTGTTCCTGAGGTTTAACTCTTCCAAGTCTAGTTCTCTGCTTATCTGTCTGTCCTGCACTGAGTTAATTCCAATATACTGTGAGATTAACATCAACAGTCCTGTCTCAGATGTCCTGGGCTATCAATGGGATGAACGAAGTGACTCACTTCCTATGATTCTCTTACTTATCCACTTGGTTTGATCACAGAAAGTCTCAGTCTCTATTTCTGCCCAAGAACTCATTATTTTGACCTGGAGAACCACTCCGTGCAAATTCAGTGTGTTTGTCACAGCTTAAATCTGTGCAGTGTGTGCCCTGGATGATCCCAGTCCTGTCAGCTGGCCTACTGTTCTGGTCAGTGGTCTACAGGCTGGGCTGGACTGGCTGTGGGTCTGTGTGAAGGGACTAGAAAACATGTCTGAGAGAGTTGGGGTTTTTTAATCTCTAGAAGAGGAGGCTCAGGGGGGATCTCATCACTCTCTAGGACTCCCTGAAGGGAGGTTGTAGCCAGATTGGGCTGGTCTCTCCTGCTGTGCCTGCAGTGAGAGGACTGGAGCAAATGGCCTTAAACTGAGGCAGGAGAGATTCAGATTAGATATTGGACAAACTTTTTCATGGTTGAAGTGGTCAAGCACTGGAATAGGTTGCCCAGGGAGGTGGTAGAGTCACCATCCCTGGAAGTGTATAAGAGATGTCTGGATCTGGCACGGGGTGATTTAGTGGTTTAGAGGCTACAGTGGCAGTGCTTGGTGAACGTTTGGACTTAAAGTTCTCTTCCAACCCTGATGATTTTATGATTCATTCGGTGAGATGCTAAGAAATCTAGCATCACTGTGGTGCCTGGATATATGGAAAACAACTGACATAACTAGAAAAAGAAAGACAGAGGCTTTTGTCCTTTCCAGGGTGGCTTCTCTGATTTCCTAGCTATCAGAGGCCAGCTGAACCTTGGTGACTTATTCTGCAGGTCAGCCACCAATTCCAAGCAGTTCAGCCCCATTTCATGTTGAGCACATACTTGAAGCCATAGCTGCAATAACAGCAAACTGAGCTCTAGCTCTTCCTCCTGACAGCAGTGAGTGATCCAATGTCCATGCTGTGGTGCTGAATGGGAAACAAACTAGAGCTTAAGGAGAACATTTGATCATATATAGAAAGCATTTTTTTAAGACATGATATTTCAATACATTCATTCTTAACTTGCTTTTCTCCAGCAGGAAGTGCTGAGCTTATTTTAACCAACATCCCTCTTTGATTCATCCAAACTGTTCTTCGGAATTCCTCTACTCTGTTGCCATTGACTAGAACATTAAAAAGTAAGCTATTCTGAGGGAACAAAAAGGCATGCGTGGATTTTGGCACCAAAGCTTTGGTCTGTATCTGTAGATAGTGGAAGGCACTTCACTGGGAGTTAGATGCTTAAATGCCTTTCAGAACCAGAGCTTTATTGGGAAATTATGTAAGCTTATTTCTTTTTTTCTCCCCTGTCCTTTCCTTTTACAATCCATATAATTCAGATGGCAAATATGTTTTGAAAAGAAGCAACCTTTCTGTTTAAGCATGCTGACTGCTTAATATATGGACAATTGCCATAAATAAACAATTAGTCCAGGTCACTGCATATGGTACTGGTTTGCCAACTGGCTGAAAAAAGGGAGCTAGAAATGACAGAAGAGGCTGTACGCATAGTATTTCTTTCCTACAACAGACATTAACTCATTTATATTAACAAAATCTGAATATTGGCTTATTTTATGTGTAGAAGAACTTTTCCTTCTGTGTGATATTCTAGTTTTTCCCCTAGGAGCTGTGAACATTACATAACCATCGAACAACATTCTATGCACTGTGTTAAATTTCCTAAACTGCAAGGAGGAATGTGTCACCAGTCAGAGAGACGTCACTTTGGCTGACTGCTGAGTCCCTTGAAATAAACTCTGCTCCCCTTTGTGCATATTCATGGTGAAATGGCTTAACAGGACAAAATGATTTATTTCAGTAGACGTAGCTTCTTGGGTAAATGAAAAAACATTTGTCCTCTCCACTAGATTTATTAAGCTACAATAAACTATGGCTATTCAAATGAGCTCTGAGCTACGTGTACCTAGCACTGTGTATCCAGTACCAAATCTGTCATAGGTGCATTAGGTAAGGGATGATTTGGGTCTACCTTACTGCAGAGCTGCCCAACATGTTTGGTTTGTGACCAGTATCTTTGTTTGCATGATTATACAAATCTCTGTGCCAGAACAATGCACCCTCACTAAATATAATTATTCTGCTGCTTTTCCCCTTTTGCTCTCTGAATTTAAATGACTGCTTCTATTGTAGTACTGAATATCTAATGCTCTGTAGTGGATCTCATCTTACAGATCATTATCAATTTTAAAATTCTTTCTCTATTTTACTGGCAGAAAAATGAAACACTGAAGAGAGTGACTGAGTTTCAGACTCTGGATCTGTGTTTCTATGTTACCACCCTGTTCTTGGCTTTATTTAATCGCTGAGTTGAAGCCATGAGTGACAATACATGGATTTCCATTTGCATGGAAACTGGAAAAGAAGTTTTGCAACTTGATTCACAGAAAACAGCTCTAAGTTTAGGAGATGGATGAATTTCCCTTACGGGTCACTGTTACCATAAACTGTTAGTGATATACAAAGATTGTCATCCAAAAATGCATTTATCCTTGAAATAAGATGTGTCCCATCAGTGGAGATGATTAAACCTTTGGATGGTTTAGCAAGGCAGTTGATAAATTTGTCTTCTATTATAATAGTCTTTAAAATAGGTTTTGAAGTTTTTTAAAAAATCGTTTTTAATTCAGGCAGACATCTCTGTCCAGCAGTTGGAAAACCTCTTACAACCTGGGTATGCCATGGTCTGATGATCACTGTAACATGGGCTGTCATTTCTAGTATGAGAAAAATCCCAGAAAATCAACCTTGTGCAATTCAATTGCATTATTGATTGTCCCTGAAGTCCATAACCCGTTAATTATATATTGGCAAGTCTTTCTGTGGACTTACAGATTCTTAGTAACTGAAACTGAGCAAGCTCAGCATATATATATATATGTTTATATCCATACTTGTTTATAGCACTTTACAAACAGGAGCTAATCTCATTTGTCCATTTTACATGAAGAACTACTGATATATCAGATATAGTGTCATGGCTTAAACCCAGCTGTCAAATAAGAGCCAGACAGCCTCAAAGCTCCCCTCTCTCCACCCAATCCCAGTGGAATGGGGTGGAGAATCAAAAGAAAGAGTTGTAGGTTGAGATAGGAAAAGTTTAATAATTGAAAACTAAGTAAAAAAAAAAATAGTATCGGAAAGGAAAATTGCTCACCATCCACTGACCGATGTCATGTCCCATTCCAAAACCCAGATCAGACCCTCTTCCATCTAACTCCCCCAGTTGGTGTACTGGGCATGACATTCTGTAATGTGCAATATCCCTTTGGCCAGTTTGGGTCACATGTCCTGGCTATGGCCTCTCCCAGTTTTTTGATTTTTTTTGTACCTGCTCACTGTCATAAGCATGAGGCATAAAAAAAAGTATTCCTTGACTTAGGATAAACACAACTTAGCCAAAACCAAAACATCAGCGTGTTATCAACATTATTCTAAATCCAAAACACAGCACTGTACTATCTACTATGAGAAGGAATTAAAACTATCCCAGCTGAAACCAGGACACACAGAGATCTTCATAATTAGTATTTGTCCTGGAAATTTTAAAACCAGATGTGTGAAAATGCAAAATGCGTAAATCATCTCTGACAAATCCAAAGAAAGGCTGTTAATTTTTTAAAAAATATTTTATAAGCTCAAAGGTCAGACAAAGGTTATGTTAAGCCAATTAATGTAAGTACTTTGTTTTTAAATTGAATGGGAGCTTTTTTCATAAATTAATGTGACACAGAAAAAAATCTCAAATCAGATAAAAATGGGAGCTAGAAGAAATACATACATGATCTTTAACGTTATATAAACTGAAGAAGAAAAATTTTAGCTAATGATATCTTTTCTGACCTGAATCAGTGAATCAATAAAGACTATAAAGCATGGGATGTGTAAACCACTTTTCAAACTGTATGGATCAGGTTATGTTGCAGTGATCAGTTTCCTTAGTTCTTCCTCCTGCATCTCCATTGGTTTGGTTTGTTTTGTTATCCAGATGCATTGCCTTAGTAATTATTTTGGTCTGTATTTACTGTATTTTGCTCAGTGAGAAAGTCTCTGGCTGTATTCCTACCAGATAATGTGATAAGTTCCATTATGTTGCAGAGGTTTTGAATTTGCAGTGTGTGTATATACTGTATATATTAGTATATATATATAAAAATATATATATAATATATATTATATTATAATATAATATATATATTGTATATACAGTGTGTATACACTGTATATATTTTTCTCCCTCCCCATAACAGGAAAGATGCAGTAATCATTGAATCAATCAATATTGATTATTACCATATTGACTTTGCTGTTGTTACATTATATAGTCTTTTACCAAATTGAGTTCTGTGAATCTTATAATTGTACTAGAATCACCAGAAAATTTTTATTTGGATGGAACTGGAGGCACCTTGAGCCATCTGCCTTTGAAGCTGACATTTGTTTGTACTTTATATTTCTTATTTCCTGTAGAATTGAAGGACTTGTAACGTCAAAAATTCTTTCAAAAATCAGCAAGAAATTTCTGCATTATTTTCTGCCCCCTAATTTGCAATTAGGCCATAGCCTCCTAAGTCCCAGATTGCTCCTTTTGAAAGAAGAGTAAAATACCAAAAGCACAATAGCTGAAGTATTAAACATCTATCTGGACTACAGCATCCATTTCCCTGAATCAACACAGATGGTTCAATGAAAAAGAAAGTCCATGTTTATTCTGGCAGGAATCCTGGTCACTGTCAAGGAAACACTATCTTCAAAAGAAAAAAGATGTTTTAGATGAAAATTCCCAAAAGACTGACTCTTAGTTTTGACATCACGATAGATTCAGAAATGAAATAATAAAAAAACTAGTTCAGGTATCTTTCAGACTCGCACTATAATGCCAGGTATTTTTAGTACTCCATAAGGATTCTTGCCTCGTGCTGAGTTGTACTGCATCTTCATGTTCAGAGACAAGAACAGTGCATCCCGCTCAAGGAAAGGGCACATGATTTCAAAAAGATGCAGAGTGCAGAGTGACAGAGGGTGAGGTGCAGACTCTTTGTTCAACCCATTCTTTGTCTCCATGGGCTTTGCAGGAACTCACTGAAAGGATATATGGTTAATACCCTGTGGGGCATTACAGGGCAGCACAGGAGAAATGTTTCTTATAGATAAACAGCCCAGGATTTTTTTCATCCCAGACACAGACATAAAAAAAAGGATATCTCACAAAGATTAAAAAAACCCAAAACAAATGGCTGTAGATGATAGGTTATAGAGAGGCTGGACAGAAAGAAAGGAGATCAGCAGGATACCTGGATTTCAGCATTATGACGTCCAAAGCCCCATCTGGTATCTATGCAGTGGAGTGAAAGGAGGGGTCTGCTAATCAGGGTTTTGAGGTATATTCAGAAAGGAAAACGAGGTTCTGGGTAGGGATAGGGAACACAGAAGAATCACTTATGGAGGGAGGAGAAGGAGAAGGGGTAGCCAGAGTCTTCACTATCAGGAAATGGTTTAGCAGAGCAGTCTTTATGAGGCAAAGCTTCTTTGCTGTCAGTGGAGGGTAAACAGCAAAAAGCCCAGCCTCATTCTTACAGTTGTTTTTTCTATTTCATATGCTCATGTCTTCAATACTGAAAATGAGTTCATTCACTTGAATTAATCACATAAAAAGTAAAGAAACAAACTTTTATAGCTTTCTGATGTGTTTGACATGAATGTTTCTTCCTCCAGTATTTCGTTTGAGAGTAGAATCAGAAGTGGTAGAAATCTCAGTGAAGGGTTGTCTTTGTGAAATTTCCAATGTCTTTTTCTCTTTTTCAAGAAATGAAATATGCAGGAGAATTGGATAATCTTTCAGCTATTTGGATGGTTGCTTGAAGCAAATCCAGTCTCCAAACCTTTCAAGACTTCTTTGCTGCAAATGCATATTGATAAACAGACAGCCAAATGCCACAGAAACAGGCTCTGGTAATGCATGTAATTGAATTATAGTACCAGAAGAGTGCTGAAAAAGGGGGCCAAAATAATTAATACTATCAGTCAGAAATTTGTAATCTGTTTTTTAACCAAAATTACTCTACAAGCAAAGCCTATTCCTTCATCCTCGTGTGAACCCTAGCTAAAATGTTACTCCTACTCTTCCATATTCTTAGACACAAACTTTTAAAGTCAGAGTCAGATTTGTGTATTCAGATTCTTATTTAATATGCTTAGACTTGTCTGGCTAATTCAGTAATGCTCTGGAGATGGACAAATCTCACATAGAAAAGGGAGGAAAGTTTAATGCAGGAGATAATATTAACTTTCTATTAACAAACCCTACAGTACTGGTAACACACTCATAGGACATGACAAAATGACATTTTGTTCCATCATTTCATCCTGACCAATCAAGACATATTTTAAGAGAAATCAGCAAAGAAAATGTAGAACTTCAAATCCCAGCACATGAAAGCACGTTCACCTTGGCAGTGGAGGGGTTCCTTAATGCCTTATTCTTACCAAACCATCCTGTGTCGTGTCAAGTGGTTGAGAAGTGTTGCTTCCCGAATTCCAAAATAAAATATTTTTTACTTTGAGAGAAAAATATGGGATTTTATCTGACAATGAGTATTGTCAAAAGAGGGGGTTATTTTGCTCTTCTGTGTTCAGACCTGTGTATTTAGATGACTCTCTCCAAGTAAACATCCCCATTAGTGTGTTCAATAAAACTGGTTTCAGGATACTGTTTTAAGTTTGTGTGATCAGAATGTGCTGGCTGTAATATGGCAAAAAATGGAAGAGACTGAGATGTCATATTTTCTCTACATCTTGGAATTAACTGGTTTCTTTATTTGCCGGAAACATTTTTTGTAAGTGTATCCTTATGAGTATTTCTGGGGAAGTGTAAAATCAGTGAAGTGAGATTAATTCCTCAAAATTACACTGAAGAAAAGTCCACAATACCCGGTTACCAACCCTTTGTTCTGAATATCAGCTCATTAAAGGATTCCTCATCTCTAGATACATTCCTACAACATACAGGCCCAATCTCTTTCAGGAGCGGGAGGGATGAGGACGTTTTGATAACTGGTAATTATCAGTACAATGAAATAAGCTTCCAAAATATCCTGAGGTTTCTGTGCTTGGGATAAGGCAACATTCTTTAAGTGAAATGAAAGAACTCTAAAATTACACACTGAAAAATCAATATATTGTTTCGGTTTGCTTGAAAAAACATCTTGCAAAAGACTCTTCATTTTTCAAGTCCCATGACCACAGCTGAAACACATAAGCTGAAAAGAAGTGCTATAAAGATATAAATCTTCATAGAAATCATAACTTTCTTATGCTATTATTGCTGCTCCTTAGCAAAACCATGCAGTCAATTTCCATTCATTTAGAATTCAGTCAAGTAGGATCAATTCAGGCTTTGCTTGTCTGTATCCTGTGATGTAATTCCAGCTAATGAAGCTGCAAAGCATAAAATCTGGCTTCAGCCAGCAAGACCATTACAAGCCTCTTCCTTCTGTTCTGACCTTTAAGTAAGAGTTGCCTGTAACTAGCACTTGTGGCAACATGTTGAGTGCGAGTATGGATGATGGCTCTGTTGCTATGAATCATCTAGATAACATTATCTCAGCAAATAATTTATTTCAAAAGAGAAATCTTCATTAGAAACAGTAGGATTGCCATGCCAAGCATTCAGAATTTAGGAAATGGTGGAACTAAGATGAACCGTTTGGCTTCAAGTCCCCTAATATCTGACACGTTGCTGTTGATATCAGAAGTTCATATAGGATATTTCCATTGACGTGTTCTGCAATGGAATCCTAGTAAGTATCTAGGATTCTTCTCCCTCTGCTAAAGTGTGTGCAAAGCTCACGAAGACACAATCTTAATGTTGGGCTATACACTTCCTGGCAGATTTCTGCTACGTGTGCTTAAGAAAATCAGTGCCTCAGAAAGACTGATGGATCTCTCTCTTGCCATATATACACATAATCTGACATGCAGCGAGGTAAGAGCATTTGTAAGGTTTGTAAGATGTGTGCTGTGACCACCACGTCTTCATAAGGCCTGTGCAAGGCAGAGGCACCGATCTTCTTGTGCAGTTCCCATGGCATTCTGCTAGCCACAGAAATTGGGACACCCTGGGAGAAGTGGCCCATTCACTTCTTCCAGCTTTGCAGTGCAACACAGTCAGTCCCCTTCAGGCTGCCTCCCACATAGAGCAGCTGGTTCTTGAGAGCTGATGTTATGACCAAATTTGGGCTGGATTATGGGGTCTGTCTGATGTCTCTTCTCTATGTATTTGTTATTACAGCAAGGAAGTGCTCAAAAATTCTAGACTGCATAGTGTAGCTGAGCACAAGATTTATTAGAAAAAGAAAAGGATGAAGAAAACAACCATACCTCCCAAGTGTGATGCAAGCATCAAACATTCCTTGAGACAACTAAGGGAATAAATGGAAATTGCTTCCTCTGCATTGCAAATAGAGAAGTCAAGATTTCTTCCTAGAATGAAGAAGTCTGCCAAAAGTGATACAGAAATCCAAGGCCAAATGGGAATTAGGAGTTTTCATCTCTTATTTCTGTGTTTATTCTTCTTAACCAAGCTTCTTGTTGTTATTCACATATTGTCCTTTACTTTTCAGCACCAGTATTCAGCCTTGACAGAGGCACTTTGCAGTCAGCTGGAATCAATCAGGCACAAATAATTGCCTTGTAAATGTGTGGCGTTTTCTTGCCCCATGCAGTTCAGCACAGTAAATCAGAGTATCTGCACAGTGACCTGCTGTGTGTATTATCATGGGCCAGGTCAAAATTCTGCACTGCCAGTTTGGTTTTCTGCAGCTTTGTTTGCTAGTGCGCTTTTTCAACTGGCTGTGCAAAGACCTTGAAACCTACTTTAGCAAGCAATAATGCAGGATGCACTTTCAATAAAAATGAAAGCATTTTTAAATGCTAATATTCTCCCTGGGCATAAAAAAGAAGGAGCAACCATCTCAGAACAACCCAAAAATGCAAACTACAGCAGTAATCCAAACCTTGCTTCCAGAAGAAAATCACAATTACTTTGGAGTGAAGGTTATAACTTTGGTTGCATTTGATAGACAGAATTCTACCACTACTATCTACATTTATGCAATAAATTTATTGGGAAGCTTGCCTGGAGTAGGGAAAAGAGAACAGGAAATTGTGGCAGGTGAACACGAGAAATTGCTTGAGAACAGTTTGTTTATTCCAGCTCAAAACACACTACTTGGTGCAGTGACTGTTCAAGACCCATTTCCACTGCCCATTGCATAAATTCTCATAATTTTGAGTTATTTAATGATTTAGGCTGCCAGTCTAACTTATTACAGATGAGGCAGCAGAAAATGCATTTCTATTTTCTTTTCTGTGACTCAACACTCCACATTTACATCTGGAAGACCAAAGAATCACCTGTTACTTAGATTTCACTTGCTTTTGACAGATATTAGAACCCAGCTGTATTTTCTAATCATCTCTGGGTCTATATTATGTTTTCTCAGGGCAATTTCCACTTCCTTCTGGTGTTTTTTTTTTTACAATGCTCAGTGAGACACAGCAATCAATAATCTCATGGAAATTGCGCAGGAGATTAAAATGCTAAACAATTTTTCATACATATTTCCCTCCTGGAACAAACATCTTAAACCACAAAATTATCTCTCTGAAGCACCATGCCAGTAGGTTCAGATGGCTTCTAGTAGCATTTACATTTTTTAAAATCTGCAGTAACTCCAGGGAAATCAGAAGAGGCACTTTGTAGTGAATGGGATTTTACACAGTGAAGTTACACAGGAAGTTCTTGTATCCGGAGATACTCTTTGGTAGAGTACACCCAGAGAGGTTCAGCCAGGGGAAGCTCCCACCATCCGGGTTTTTCATTGGCAGTGGCAAGTTTGTTTTTTTTTTTGGAAACCTGTGCTCAGTCTTTTTGCATTCCCTTCCACTGAGCCAGCTCACTCAGAAAGTTGTTTGAAGGGAAATTGCAGTGGCACATGGTTGTTAAATATTATTTTATAACCTTTATATGTCCCATATGGCTTCTATGACCGTGTCATTTGATTCTGTTATTGCTGGCTAATCAATAATTTTCATATCACTCCTTACCAGTCTCTTAATTTCTGGGAAGAAAAGAGAGACATGGGGATCCGTTACCCTAGAAGTCTTAGATTTCCTAAAGAATTTTCCAAACAGTTCCTCCAAATAGGCACTGGTGTCTTGACAGTAGCAATCACTTCAAAAAAACCCAAACAAACCAAGACCACCCCAAAACCACTGAATCACACACTTTGTTATTTATCAAATCAATTTTCCTAAAACCACAGATCAGAAATCACATGGCAGATTGTGATGTACAAGACCAAATACATGGACAAGTAAAGTTTGAAGGTATGGATCAAATGTGTTTTTCTGAGTCTTTAAGCCTGGTCCTTTTCACTCATTCTGCTAAAAATTTACCCCTCGAGGGAGAAATTTTCTCTAGAAAACTTTCTCTTCTGGCTCATGATTATTTTAAGTAGTTGACCAAAAGGAGAGGGATGTTTTTTTCCAAATGTAGATTTTCCAGCTAGTGGGAAAGTCTGTGGGCTTGCAAGTACCTATCTCAATGGAAGAGTGCCTGGGGGCCCTGGCATTGCTGGTTATCCTAGAGCCACAGGCCCTGGAAATTCTCTTTCTTTTCCCATCAGGTCTAGCTGTAGGGTACCTGCATAATATGATGACTTTCATTAGTGTCTTCCTCGAAGGACATCTTTGGAAGTGAGGTTAAAGAAATGTTCTGTGCATAACAATCAAGTTGCTTTTGGTACTAGTAAATTGATCCCTGTAGTAAAGTAGCCATTAAAAGTGATAATAACTAAAATTATTCCAAACAGATAAAAATCAGTTTACATTATGTGTGAGCTTGCAAACCAGAAAAGGTCCAAGATTTTATTATTTGGCAACTTTTTACACAATTTTTCAATCTTTCTACAGCCTTTTTAGTAGAGTGGCCATTTTCTTTTCTTTTAACATACTTATGTAACCATAACCTCAAACCTGTCCAAAATTGTAATGTCAATGTCCAAAATGTGATAGACATTTGTTCAAGAACTTGGAATAAAATTACTTATGACTCTTTGTCTCCATTTTTTAGTCAGATATTTGACTCCAGTTCAGACAATGAGATTTTGCATTGTTTATTCTTTTAATATTGATTAATATATTTCTAGCAGTTTGAAATTTTCAGGTGAAAAGAATTATAGGTAGTTAATATGATATGAAAATATGATACAAAAGTAAATACTTATTTATAGCATTTTCCTATTTTATATTTAAAACATGCCAGGAGAGTCAAATGATTGTAGACTTTTAAATCCTCAGTCTATCATTTTTCAGTTGAAAGAAATCTTTGCTCTGAGGACCTCTGTGACACTCTTAAAAGCTGATCCAATCTCCTATGCAGTCAGTGGAAGAACATTAAATGCTTTCACCAACTCTGGATCAGTTTCCAAAAACTTTTACTTGGAAAAATATTGAATGGTAAATTCCTCTCTTGTACCTTGCATGCTTTATGTCAGTAGGACATTTCAGAATAAACTTTAATTACTTTTCAACAGGGTTTGAAATCCATAATTGCCTATACTATAAAGCAGCACCTATGGTAATATTGAACTAAGTGGAAGCTCAAATGATTAACCAGAAAGTTACTCATCTTCCTTGACTTTAGATTAAGTATTGTTAATCTTTAAGGATTTTATCTTTAAACTATCCTTGTTTGAAGATTACTTTTAAGGATTGCTTTGGTGTAGATTTGTCAGATTATTTACTGCATATTAGACCTATTGAATCAGCCATATTCCATGGCAAACATAATTCCTAGAACCACCCCCACCCCTTGTTTTTATTATCTGATTAATGTTAATTAATCAGCAGAATATGAAGGACAATGCAGACAAAACATTGTTTGCCAGATAAAACTTAATTCGCAAGTCACTGGAAGATTTTTCTGTTTAGTGGTGGTACATATGCCAACTAATAATTTTAAAAGCCAATATTCTAAATTAGAAGATTTTCTTGTCAGAACTGGCATGGATTCCTGTGTCTACTGATTATTTAGACCTTTACATGGAAAAGAATATATTGAGATAAACCAAGTCTAACGATGATATGAAATTTTGTGACACTGTGATACCTCACAGTCAATTAAGATTGTGACTCAGAAATGAATGTTTCTGTGTAACTCAAAGTCTGGCATTCAGGAATTCCAGAGTTGTGCAATCAGAGATGGAAATTTCGTTTATGAATGGGGGTACAAATTCCTTTGGTTTACAATTAGTTTTCAGGGTGCAATGCCTGCAAGCCCACTCTAGATCGCAGATTTTTTTAACCCATCTTCATTTTAGAACAGAAGTTCCAGGACTATTTATTGAATAAGTAGGTCCTGTAATTTCTTTACCTGAAATACTTCTAATTATTTAAAACATGAAAACCTGCCATTTTACAAAAGCATTATCAAATAAAACTAACTTCAAGTTGTTTTTCTTATAAATAATTCTGGTTTCTTATTATGCATTACTTACTGTGTAACTTATGGCTGGCTAAAGCAGCCCAGATTCTCCAGGCCTAAATAGCATCCAAACACCTAAAACCCTGGCACATCAGGACTATCTGATTTTAAAGCTTAATCTACCTAAAGCATTGCATGGGAAGCTTGTGTAAATGTCTGCATATTATCTCTAGAAGCTTACCAAAAGTTCTGTTTCTGCTTCCCTGGAGAAGGCAAGTTGCAGGCTGTGAGCACTCCAGGTAAAGGGATATCCATGCCCTTCACTCTTCCATATTTTCAACCTCTAACAGCACTGTGCAGGATCAGTCTCATCTATCCATTTTCTACTACAGTGTGGTAAAGGACTATTTCTCTCTTTAGCTAAAATCATAGCATTTCTTCCTTACGTTTGTGTTTGTAATATTTTTGTTTTGTAATTCCTTTAGGAAGGAAAGAAATTACTCTTCATTACACGTGTGCTAAACCTAGCAATAAAAATTATATCCCAAAATGTCTAACAAGTACCTATCATTATAATGATTATTAGAGTTGCATAGTTATGCATTGCTAGCAATAAGCATTTTTGCAGCTTCCCAGGAACTTGCTCCTCATGCAAGATTCTCACTGTATGTTAGTGTACCATGTTTAATGATCTCTGGAACAATGAAGCATGGTGCAGTACAATAATAATGCTAAGTTCTCTTACAGAGCAACCTCACATTAATTTTAAAAGAAACTTGAGTCATTTAGGAGCTGCAGAGTTAGGCTAACAATATTTAATGAGCTTTGTTCCAAAATCTATCCTGATGTCATCAGCAATTCTGATTTACAGTTCAGGATGCAAATAAATAAAAGGAAAATATTTTCCGGAGCCATTAAAAATAGTAGGCAAGAATAAAAAATACAGCTGTGGGAAAATAAGGTGATTTTTTATCAAAGTATATTTTATCAGATTTTCTCAGCTTTTATGCTACTGCAATGAGCACGAAATTATATGAAATACATAAAAATATCTTTTTGAAAGCTGGCTTAACTTCAGTAGTACTTTGTTTACCAAATATTTTCTTCATTATAAGGAATTACATGGGGCTAATTTGCTGCTGTCCATTGCAATGGTGGTCATCACTGCTTGTGATATTGTAATAAGTAATTTCAGTTCATTGAAACATAAGTATTAGGTAAGATATCTGGAATACTGTAAATATTGTATTAAATGTATTAAATTACTATCCAATACCTTGGTGGACAATTTGAGGAGTGAGGTGAGCAGTTGAATTTCATTTATAGAAGTACAAACAATGTGCAAGAAATCGTCATTGTGTTCTCATGTGGTAAGTGGTGCTGACATTTTTGTGGGGGATGCAGAAGGAATTAATAAAATTTTACAACCCAGTCAGGATACGAGGGCTGGATAAATATAGACCATGGAAGTGGTGGTATGACATCATTGCTAGTGACATCTTGCGTCATGAAAACCAAAATCTAAATAGGAACAGCAATTTCTCATCTTACGTTCAGATGACATCAAAGGTCCATGGGAAATTTGTTTTCATTAACATCTTCTCTGATGGCAGTAGGAAAAACATATATTTGTCTAGAAAAAACAAGTCAACTTTTTTTTAAGCACTGAATATCCTTAAGGTTTTTTAATTTGAAACTTCTTCAACATATGCTTTGCATTCTGATGCATCAGAGACTTCAAAATCGTTACATCACATCTTTTCATGTTTTCATTACATTGCAGTCACACAGCCTTCCTTCCCTGCCCCTCAAGAAGGTTTTTCTGGCATCTAACTGCAGTTGAGACCTCACCTACAACACCAAGCGTGAGGTAAAGCCTTCACTGGGATTGTTAATGACCATCACAGAGCGTGGAAGCTGCTCATGGGACCCTCAGTTTGCAAGTGAAAGCCTGAATATTATCTCAGCTCCCTGACAGTCATTCCATCAGAGGGCACTTCCAGGACAAGGCCTGGGGAAACAGAGGTGACAGTGGCAGGGCAGAGCGAGAAGAAAGCACAGACCAGACTGCTGACAGCAGCAACAGAGAACATCTCTGTCCCTCCTCATTCCCTGTCAATCCTCAGCTCTCTGTGCTGAAACTGTGCTGTGGTCATGAGTGGAGCTGCAACCCATGACAACAGCCAGAGACTGAGGGAAGGCAAATGGAGCAAGGGAACAGATTTGAGAATAAGAAAAAAGGAGGGAGGCAGTGACACATGAACCACTTTGATAGGTTGGATGAGGAGGGTGTAGGATCAGATACAGAACTCTCAAACTTCCCATCCCAGGCCAACAAGAGGATAGCTCCCATGGAACCTGAATTCAGATGAAGAAAAATGGTCTTCACTTGGTCCAAGCCAAGGGAACCTCCAAGCATAGCCCCATGTTTCCCATGTGCTTTATCTGCCAAACTGAATTTGCTTGCAGGTATACCCATGGCCAGAATCAGGCTTTTGTGGACCCTAGGAGACCAGGGGGTGAGGTGGGTGCTGGGAAGCTCAGTGTGACCAAGGCTTTGGGAGCATTGCATTGCCCAGAGGCAGATATTTAGAGGCTGTGGTGGTAACTGGCAAAAGCTAAGGAAATGCAACATGATGGACTGAGCCTCTGTTTTTTCTCTATGTGTCTCACCTGTGTCAGTGCTACCTGCAAATACTTCCTATCTTTTCTCAAATGAGGCAACTGAAAAAGATTTTAACTGGACTGTTTAGCATTTTACTGAACAAAAATGGAGGTATTCCTGATTTGCTCTTATCAAAAATTTTACTTTATATTTCTTTATTTACTCTAAAAAGACACTATAGAATACAGTAAAGTTTAGGATTTTAAGCCACAAAGCAGAGTTTGGTCTTTCAAATTAGCTAAATGCTGTTATACAGTCTATCCTAAGCCTTCCCTTCCCTCTCCAATGGAGTTTACTTCTCTTTCATGTGCAATGGTAACAAAAATGGCACAAACATGTCTCTTTCCTGTTCATTTTTCTCTTTTTCTTCAAGTTGGGTCCCTAAGTGTTTGAAATTCTTTTCAGGGATGGAATTTTTCCTGACATACATTGAACTAGTATTAAATATATCAATAGCCCTAGACTGAATTGTAAGGCATCAAGGAGAAAGATTTACTATCAAAGGGCCTAAAGTTATTATTATTATTATTATTATTATTGCCATTTTGGAGAAAGAGAAGCTCTGCTTAAGCAAGTGTTTAAATTGACCAAGCAATTACTTTTAATGCCTTTACTCCTATTCCCCTCTCACAAATATTTGCTGGAAACTAGTAGTTTCATTTCACTCAAACAAGCACCAGATTCCTTCAGGGAAAAGATTGGCCCTAGGCAGATGTTCTGCTTAGCCAACTTCCTTTCTTTGGAGGCAAAAGAAGATGTCAACGCAAACACAAGTCTGTGATTGATGAGATGTTTTAGGGCATGGGGGAATATTTCCAAATTTAATATGTTTTGCCCTTTAATGACGAAGAAACTAGGTAGATCCTGAAAGCTTATTTAACTTACATAAACTTATTTATTTGCTGGCCTGCTAAAGGCTAGACTTTGGCCAAGGATAAAACAACAACAAAATATTTCCTCTGTTGAGTTAGGAATATTTTACTTTCAACTTAATTTTCAAAAGCTGTTATTTGCATTAGTATACAGATGGCCTTATAAATATGAAAAAGTGTATGTGTAATGAGTCCTTGAATATAGTGGTTTGGGGTTTTTTTGACCAGTTGGCCAAACATAAAATTGACAATTCCTGTGGGCAATGTCAGCGTGGAGACAAAACTGAGTGGTGCCAGTGACCAACATCTTATGTATTTTCTTAGAAAATCAGGATTAACTTTCTAATAACAAGAGAGCACTTTAACCAATCGTGATAGCTTGTTTTAGCAAATGGGTCTCTCCTGTTAAACTTGTTTCCTTTTGATTAATAAGGTTCATTAGGAAAATGGATTCGAACCTTGACAGCTGTCACTCATGTCAGTTCAGATCTGTATAGACAAATTTATAACATTGTCATAGAAGAAACACGTTTTCCCTTAAACCTTACATGTGTACAGAAAGAAAAAAGAAAGTATTTTATGTCATCCTAGCACTGTTTTTTCTCATTTAGACAATCCTGTGAAGTCTTCCTAAGAGGACTTAACCACTTCTTAATAAACTATCTCTTTTTCCAGGTATTTGACTGAATTATTTGATCATCCTTTAGGAAAATATTATTTTTTAAGATATATTTGTCCATTTGATTTGCTAAAAAATGACAACTGTAAAATTACTGGGGTTTTGCCTACCCTTTTGTATTTCAAACCTCATTCAAAGGGATATCTTTTGGAAAGACCAAAATTATTCCTCTACTATATTTCCTGTCTGGGTTTTGATTTTACATAAGTTCTCTTTTTAAAGTTGCAATAATTCTTATGGTACAGTAGATTTCATTTGTAAGAAGCAAAATAAGAAAAAAATTTTCTTTGCTCTTCATGTCTAGTGAATTATCTTAATTTTCATCTTTCTCATTTTTATGTCACTTATAGACCTGTAAGGTTTCTTCTGTTTTATGGCAGGAAAGTGTCATAAGAGGGCATATAATGGATGCTGCCTTGGCTCATGGAAGCTACAGGAAGGAGGAGGAATGAGGAGGGACCCTGTCACCCGGAGCACCTGTGATAAGTAGAGCTCCTAGTTTGTGCTATGACTCTTTGAACACTCTGGGCAAGTGGTCTTCCAGCTGCTGAGTCTGTGCTCCAAACACAGTTTCATGAAAAGAGGCAAGGTTCAGCTCAAGCCTAAAGATCCCAAAGAGGATGGATTGTCTGAGTCTGAAAGTGCTTGATGTGTGAGACGTGACAGGTCACATGCTACTTCCAGTCAAGCCCTGGATTTTTGACTTCCCGCTTATTACCTGGAGTCTCTGACTAACAGGAGAATAATTTCCTCATAACCACATGTGGTATCATTGGGAACTGGATTTCCTGTTCTGCCAGTAACACCTTGCAGTCCCACCTTAGAAAGGATTGATTTTATCTTTCAGTGTCTCTTGCAATCCAGAGTTTTCCCTTTCTTTTGCAGAAAGGAGCTCAGGAAAGGTGTCGGAAAGTTGCAAAAGTTCTGTCTGTGGGCGTGGTTTCAGTAAATCCCCTTGTTAAATATGGAGCTCTCCCTAGACACTTCTCTGCAGCCAAAGACTTAAATATTCAAATAAATCTATTTAATGACTTGATGGTTCTCTTCTTCATTGGTGTGAACTTTCCTTTACATGCCAGAGAGCTAACAGGAGAGCCAAGTGGCTTGAATCATGATAACCATGCTGCCAGTAAAAGGCAAGCTCTATGTTTTGATTGGCAAAGGCACTGAGGAACATACCAGCTGTGAATTCTTTCTTCTCCCCGAGTAAGGGGGTTTTCAGGGCAGTAAAAAATAAAGCCAAATAATCATGAGCTGGGAATGATAAGGAAGTTGAGGAAAATACTGGAAAAAGCTGAGAAAAGTCCAGAATGAGCTTCCCTATGTTGTTCAAAATGATACATATTTGTCATCTATAGTAAAACTGCAGACTGCTCTACATACCTCTGAGGAAGAGGGAGCCAATGAACCTGAATGAGGACAAAGACTCAGGAAAACCTGCACCCATTATCCTGACATAGCCAATATTAGATTTTCTAAAGAAGACTGTACATGTGGGGAAAAGTTGTAAATTAGCACTCTTAGTAAACTATGGAAAATCTTAGTTAAAGCATGGGAGCTGGAGCTAGAAAGATCCTGTTAATCCATCTAATTCAGATTTATCAGTCCAGGAGGGCTCGCTCATGATATTTCTAGTGACTCATCTAGCCTCACTTAAATTCGTATCTGTGAGGTTATTACTTCCTCTTGCTTTTTAGGAATCATAATCATGGAAAGTGGGAATCCAGGCTTAACTGCTAAGAAATGGAAATTTATCACATCAGAATGCATAGTTCCGCTTCAGCAGAATACTCCCTTTTCCTTTGTCATTTGAAAATGAAATGTTTTTTTCTCCTGCTCCTCAAATGTCTTCATTTTTATGTCTCTTACCTTAAATACTCCATAAAACATGTCTAGATCTTGTTTTTTTCTGATAGGATGTTGCAAGATTCCTTCAGTACCCAATCAGCTGTGGGACGTCTCTGGGGCAGCACCAGTACCAGACCTCAATGGACACAGACTTCATGGACATCACAGATAATGCTGAGGTGGGAGTGGCAGCATGTATATAGGTTTCTATATATCTGGATGGATATAGATTTTTGGGGATGTAATGCTAAATGGCTGGCTCAGCCTGGGGTACCTTGTAGCCACAAACAAAAAGCAATTAGGTTAGAATAGAGAAGGTCATTATACCATTTTTCTCCTGATGCCTTGAGGTAACAGCCACTAAGAGAAGGTTGGCCAGAAATGGTGAGGGGCCCAAAGATGAACTGCTGTGCATCCCTTGCAGCCAGCTGCTTGCTGAGTCTGTGCATTGAGGCACAGCCTGAAGGAAAGGAGGATCCCAGAAAAAGACACGATGCCTTTTCCTCTCGTTGCCTGGAGAATGCCTTAGACATAAATAATAAGAAAGACTTTATCAAAGCAGAAAATCCCACATATTTTTCAGGTCAGGCTGCTATGGAAACCATAACAGAATTTCTTGGAGGTATTTCCATTTCAGGCTTTTGAGTGAAGAAGGACAAACTTTACAGATCACCGGGACTAGATACTGATGGTGCCATGAATTCTGAGGAATCTCAAATATAACATTACTAAACTATTGCACATGGGAATAACATATAGTTTAAACCTTCTGCAATACCAAAGAAAGGAAAGCTGACAAAGATAACTTCAGCCACTGAAGACTGATCTTGGAATGTGTAGACAAGTGGGTCTATTTTCTCCTTGTGGAAAATCTGTAAAAAAAGCTTCAAACAGATATTTGATAATGCATACACGATTTTGATAATACATTACAAAAAGGAACAGTCAATATGCATATTATCAAGGCAGTTATGCCTCACAGAGCTGTTAGAGTCCTTAATAAGAAATATATGTGGATCTACATAGTATATATGGACTTTCTACAAGCTTTCAGCAAGATCATTAGCCAGGTTAAAAACTCTAAAAACTCTTAAAACCCCCTCCAACTAGGAAAGAAGCCCCTTTGGGGCAAATAACTGCTAAAAGATAGAAAATGAAAACTTTCAGCAATGGAATGAGGTTACTAATGCAGTCCCATGAGAGACACATTACTGCAGGCTGTACTGTTAAATATACCCATACATGATTTGTGAGCAAAACAGAGAGGTGGTGGAGCCTGAAGGTGATTTGGGATGCTCAGGGGAAAGATGACAGTAAGAAATTGAAGTGTGTATCACAGTATGGGGCAACAGAGGAATAAAATTATAGAAGAAATATATTAATGTAGAGTACTGCACGGAGGGCGTGGGGAGGAGGGGCATACCAGCACTCACTTCTGATATGGCTTGGTTTATGCTCTTTTTCCCAAAGTACCTGCACATATCTTCTGTTGGCCAGACAACAGATGGATGAATTGTCAGTCTGAGCCAATGGGGCATTTTGTTGTGGTTAGAAATTTTAATGGAAAAATTGGGAAGAGATGCAGAATTCATGAAGCCACTTTCAATGTTTTCTGCTTTCCTAATCTCTCTGCACTGATGAATTTTATCTTAAAATGCTTGAACCATGACTACTGTAATACTAAGAGAAGACCGACTTATAGGCCAATACATATAAATTGTATCATTCTCACCATGCAATCAAAAAAGCAGAGGAAACTCAGATATGTTGTAAAGGTAATGAGACTTGGAATAGAAGCATATATAAATACTTGAATGCTTCTGTTTTATGTAAGAGAAAGAATCATGGTTTAAATCCCTTGAGGATTCACTTCTGAACTTGTGAAACATAGGCAAAATATTATGTTTTGGACAAGAAATTAATTTTAATACTGACATGGCTAAATCTAGCATGAATGACCATATTTCATTTATGCAAATATAAAGTTTTAACTTTTTCTCTTTATTTTTTCCTCATAGTACTCTTATGTGTTCCTTTATAAATGCTGTATTGCACTTGCATTTTTTATATTCCCCTGCTGCTTTAAGAGGTTCCTTTCTGTGCTGTTTGAGAAAGATTGAGGTTCTCTGGAGGGCAAGAGTGAAGAACATCATCATCAGTGCCTTGTTCAGAGCTTTTCAGTCTGACGCTGACAATTTGTCATACACCAAACCCCATCTGGTCGTGGCCTTTGTGCACCAACACTGATGGTGGCAGGAGAAGGGATGTGGGATGACTGGCCACTCCAGGAGCTCAGTCCTCACTCAGGGCTGTCTTCTAGAAAAGTCCAAGCTTTCTCTTTCCCTCTGTTGTAGCACATCCACAGTTGTGGGTGGAAGGGTGACATCAAAGAGCTGTACCTACCCTCAGACAGAGAATTTCTAGG
Organism: Sturnus vulgaris; assembly: GCF_052056855.1. NCBI lineage: Eukaryota > Metazoa > Chordata > Aves > Passeriformes > Sturnidae > Sturnus > Sturnus vulgaris. The sequence goes on along the minus strand of NC_142245.1, from coordinate 53,624,477 downwards.
TTCTCCACTAGACCACCCTTGCACATGAAAAAGCCACAGTAGAGCAGACACTGTTTATTCTGGCTGGCAGTACCATGAAGTGAGGGTCACCTTCTCTCCTGTTTCTTTATTTCTCCTCCGTGCTCTTCCCCTAAATACCATCAGTGCTATGCTGGAATGTGCTGCACATGTTTGAAAAGCATTATCATAAGCTGAAGGGTTGCCAGCATTTTGCGGTCCCTGGGTGGCAGTGAGGGGAACCTGGTCTGTTGCTGAAACATAACCCCTGGAAAAGGATGAAGAATAAACCAGAAAATTGCTTCTGTCTGGTGAGCTGGAAGAAAAAAATCTATGGAAAGAATTCCCCTTCATAAACTGTAAATTGTACTTGTAGTCTATTGAGCTCAGATATACATGTTCTTTCTATTACAGCTCATGAACTCACAACTGGAATTTGCTTTTTATAAAAGAACGAAAGAAGAAGAAAAAAGATGCAGTGAGCCAGCCAATAAAGCAGTTTTGGACTCGAAAATTATATTAAAATTGGATTTTTTAAACTTATGTAGAAACATAATGTGTTAAAATACCTGAAATGGGGTATTTTCAACATAGAATTTAAACAAAGAGAAACGCCGGTAGTTTAGGGCAGGAAATTACACATTGAAGGACTCAGTTTAAAAGGGATTATGGCTAATGTAAAATGGGCCTTTCACTTAGCACTTCTTTGCCATTCTGGCAACCAGGCACCAAGAGACAGTTACATTATTTGTGGCTGTAAAGTGCTATGAGCATTAAAGTCATGTTACAGTAATATCAAGTTGAGAAATCAAACCTTGTGGGGAATCTTACACCACGTAGTCTTGCTCCTGCCCCAACAAAGGTGATAGGGAATGGAAAACAAGAACAAGCTCCCTAAAAGGGGGAAAAAGCAGAGTGCCAAGGCCACAAAAATCTGTGACTCTTCAATTTATCTTCAGTTCTTCCAGTCTTAGGTCTGGGTTGGTTTATTTTCTGAGAGAGGAAGGAACATGTCTGGATACCATCAAGAAAAGAGCACACAGAGACCTCAAGGCCCGTTGAGAACAGTGGGTCCAAACAGGTAAACAGGAAAAGAACTGCAGCTTTCCCAGGCTGGGATCCAGCACCATCCCCCCCATCCTGACCTCCCAAGTGACCCATAAAAGAAAAGCAGCAAGGTGAGCAGGTCAAAACCAAGGCAGAATTAGCAGGGAGGTAGAAGAGGATGTGTTTGCACTCCTACAGCCAGGTTGGTTGCCCATGTAGCTGCATATCAGGTCACTGGAGCCTGTGGGGCTGATTTTGACCTTACCTGAGCTCTTATGGCACTGCTATCACACTGCAATTGGTTGTGGTGTGTTGTGAGACAACAACAGTGAGACGCTGAGTTAACTACTTAAGGTTTTGAGAATGTTTACTACACATAGTTATAGACACTAAGAGAAGACTTCTTGCAGGGACAAACGTTTTAGCCTGCAGCTGCATCAGTTATCGAGCAAGGCAAAGGGTTCAGGCTGTCTGAGGGAAAATGTATTGCTTTGCAACAATTCATATCTTAATTCTTTAGAATTCATTACAGGACTGGGAAAGAAGCAGCATGTGAGATAAATCAGTGGCAAAAAGATGTATGGGGAAGGACCTGTGATTATTAACTGAAACAGTTCTGCATAGACTGTAATTCCACCGGTATGACTATGCTGATTTATGCCAACTGAAGCTGAGATTGTTTGTTTGCTTGCCTTAATTGCATTTAAAAAGTAAAGCATTCATTTCTAATTCTTATGTTTGCAGAGAAGTGCTTGAAAACCTAAGTGCATCTAATTGTTCGAAGAAGCAGAATGCAATTAGAAGACAACCTAGTGGCATTATTATTTAATCTTGTGGTACTTAGAGAAAATTATTCCTATTTTTGATCAGACTATTTTGAGAATTTGATTGGAGTTTTGTATAATGGTAATTTCCCCTCATTTTTTTAGTGCATCTCTCAAACAGTGTCAAAAACCAGTAAACATTACTTAAGGTAAGCAATCTTTAGCTTAAAAATTAGGCAAGTTTGACAGAAGCAGATCGAGTGAATGTAGTAAGCGAATTATGCACAGCTTATCTGGAGGAATGGATTGGTTGCATTCTGTATAAGTTCCTAGGAATTTTTGACCCTAGAATTTGCAAATGCATTTTTCAGAATTTCACACCATAATATTTGAAAACTCTTTTGACCAAATGACCAGAAAGAAAATAATTGAAATGCATGATCACATTGAAATTTATTGAAAACTTCTAATGCTTTTCAGGTAGAAAGTAGTTTATCCAAGCAATTTAACGTTGTAGAATGTGCTGGTTTGGCCATAACAGAGATTGAATTCTCCATTTACCAGCCAGGTACAGAGCAAGAAGCAGCAAGTACAGTCAACCAAACATTTTCTTACTTTTATGGCTTGCCTTAAGTGTTGTTCTGCCAACATTCAGTGAGTTACTGCTTTTGCTGCTGAGTCAGACTATAGCAAATATCTGTTTCCTAGGGATGTTTTTTTCTGGGCTCCTGTCCTGGTTTCAGCTAGGGTAGAGTTAATTTCTTCTCAGTAGCTGTTACAGTGCTGTGTTTTGAATTTGGAATGAGAATGGTGATGATAACCACTATTAAGGAGGAGAAACAATTATTTTCTCATCCTTTTCAAAGAATGTAAACCTGAAAGAGGGTGAACTCAATGAAGAGCTTGGATGTGAGGTGGGGAATATAGCAGCTTTGCTCTGCACCTCTGTGTATCATGCTGTCATGGGAAACCTGTCTTCTTCACAGAGCAGTCTACCTGGCATAGTAAAAAGCCCAGACACTATGCAAACATAGAAAAACACTCAGTGAAGTGGCAAAAATTGTTACAGATGAGCAACAACATCACAAAGACATCTAAAACTTCTTTGCCTAATATTCTTAGATAATAATAATAATAATAAAAAAAAGGCCAAAACTGACTCTGAGGTACCTATATGCCCTTTCAATTCACAGCCAGGTGCTCCAGAACTGGGGGACCATACAGTTGCACCTGATCAGGCATTTCTGCAGCAGCTATTTATTATTCAGTTCCCCCACATGGATTTGTTTTTTCCCTGCTTTTTCTTGAGGATGTTCCAGTTTTTCTGAACCTAGCGTTTATCCAACAGGTGGTAGCAGCTAGAGGGTTGACTCATCCCCTCAACACCAAATAGTAGTGTCCCAAGGAATGGCCTACAAGTCAAAAAGTATTTTGGAGTGACAAGTTTGAAGAGTGACTTGCAGGTCACACTGCTACAGGAGCTAGGTGGTTTCCCTAGTGCTATGTGAAAGTTGGGTGCAGGCAGTGATTTTGCAGATGTGTTGGGTTTCAAGTTTTGCATTTACAACATGTAGGCTCAGTAACTCTGCAGATACTAGGTGAGATGAAATTCATACATGCAAAGAGCCATATGAAACCTTATTAAATAAATAAGACTGCTCGGGAAGCTGCCTGAGTAGATGGCAGGAGGTAGAGGCAGCTCTGAGACTGACTACTGCAGCCTTACTTGACCACTCAAAGGACAGTAAAACTATTTTTAATTCAGTCATACACTCCAGCCTGCAATGCCCTCAGTTGTTGGATCTCTGCACTGGGTGAGTTCAGAAAAAACTTATGCTAGTGCCTTAAGTTATTAGATCCTCTGCTGGAAATTCTCATTTCAATGGATTTTCCCTCTATTAAGCAGGAAAAATTTCCAGAACGGGGAAAATGTGTTATCCTCAGCACTGCTTGGAGTCCGGTGGCACTGCTCAGGCACAGAAGGGCTACTCTGAACTCAGGAAAGCACAGGCTTGAAACCAGTGTGGAACAAAAAGGGATTTCTGACAAAAAAAATAGAATGTTATTTTGATCACTATTTCCCATAGCGGTTTTCAATTTAGAAGCATAAATGTTTAAAAGGAAAACATCTGTCAGTGTCTGCAGGTTTTTTGTATATACAGTTTTTGTTTTAAATTGAAAAGAGATGCTGAAGTATTAAAAATATATCATTTGTTAACATATTCCAGTAAAAAATTTTGAGACCTTTCCAACATTTGCTCTTACTTCTTTTTAATGTCTTTTTTACCCTAGAGCTTATGCATCAATTTATCCAAGTCTACCTGGACTTGAGGCCAATTATAGCAGACAGAAGTTTAACATTTGGCACGTGAACAGATTTCCTAGGAAAAACTTTGGTCATGAGTTGGGATCTCTTTAGGGTGATGGGTGAATCTGAGTGACTTTCACCTTTCCCTGCTTTCCCTCTGATGTGTGTTTTCATGAACTGCTCCATACAGAAGTTGAACTGGGTTTATTGGGCCAAGCGTGTGGCAGCCCATTTCTCAGAGAGGAAACAAATCAAAGAAAGATAAAACTTCCACTTTTGCATTCCTGACACTGCTGTGGCTACAGAAGGAAGACGAGCACAGGCAGAGCTACAGCGGCAGCCAGCAGCGTGGCTTCTGGTGGCAAAGGCTTCCCACATGGCTTATCACTACTTATTCATGGCTGCTTATCACTGATTACTCCCCTACATTTCCAGATAGGACTTTTTTCTGTTTCAATGCCCCGGGCCTGAGCTGGCTTATTTTAAATGACGGCTCACGCCTGAGCTCTCCCAGCGGCCCCGAAGGTGCGGGATGCTGTGCGGGACGGGATCGCCGCGCTCCGGCCGCTTCCCGCCCTTGTGCCGCAGCCGCGGCCGGGATGCGCGCTGGGAACAGAGCCCCGATCCTGAGTTACCGCCCAGCTGAGCCCCAGGAGCGCGGACAGAGAGGGGCGAGGCGCTGCTGGGGGCCACAGGTGGAGCCGGGGCTGAGCTGACATAAAGAGCACTGAGGGTGCTTAGGAAGCAGCGTCTCTCTCCTTCCTGCTCTCTGTCTTCTCCCAGCGCCGGCGTGCTCTGAAGTGCCAGCGCTCGCCGGGAGATCCGCGGGAAGTTTGAGGGCAGGATGAGAGCTGGAATAATAATCTTGCAGAAACTGAGCTCTGCTTGGCGCTGCTGTCAGGAGAACATTTCGTTTCAGTGGCATAGCAACCACAAGATGAAAAGGACCAGGAATGAGAGGGAACGGAGAGGCGGTGTCCTGCAGTGTAATGCAGTTTCCTGGTGGGGGAAAGAAATCCTGTGCTCTAGAGAGACTCGTACTGAGCAGGTTGATCTGGGCTCACGGGACTCAGGATTTATCAGTGCTCTATTGCCCCAGTAATGCCATAGCACCTGTCTCTTGTCAGGCTCCATTTGGTCCCAGTGCAGAGTGCAGCAGCTCTCCCAGATCCCCAGTAGGGATGTACATAGTATCCACAAGTATAGGTGCTGAATAACTCCCTTCTTCTGCCTCACTCCCTGTTTATCAGGAGAACGGTGCTTCAGAGCAGTGCACTGGCAGGTCCCTTTCTCAGAGGCCAGGCATGTGTCAAGCCCCTCACCAAATTGTCCCAGCAGGACCATGCTCAGACCTGGACATCTCAGTGTAAGTTGATTTTTGCCTTTTAAAAATTATAATTTCATTTAAATTCAGAGATCATTCACCTAAAAAGGGTAAAAATAGAAAAGACTATTTCCTCATTCATCTAGTCTGAAATAATTTATTCTTATGACCAAAATCATTACAAAGACAAGCAATCCCTTATTGTTCTTTATACCAGTAGTTACACCCAGATTCACAGGCACAAGAAGAAGCCATCAGTAGCATGTCACACTTGATAAATCAGTACATTCAGGTCCTGAGCACAAAGCTCTGCTACAGCAATTCAGTGTGCATCAGCTGAGTGAGGGCTGCCGGCAGTGAGCTCAATTCTTAACTTGTCACAACTGAAAGGTAAAACCATGTTGGAGAAAAAGACGTGAATGAAGAACCTTCACTTTGGCAGTCCTCAGGACTCAGGACTCAGGAGGATAGGGCAAACTTCTTAAATGACAATAAATTCACTCTAAGTCTGAGCCCCAAGATTTATGGAAAGGGCAGTCTGAGTGCTTGAGAAAAGGTCCAGCTTTGTGGATATGAGAGGGCAGCCAAAGAGAATACAGGTGGTGAAGCATCCACCCTTGGCTTTAAGCTTCTGTTACCTCTGCAGTGAAAAGATATGCCATGGAACTATTCAAAATTAAAAGCTATAGCTGTGCAGCTAAATGGATCCTGATAAAACGTTCAAGTGGATAATCCGTAGTAATTGTTTGTGCATTTTTGTTGCAACAGATGAGCAAGTTCTGGGGAACCACAGCACTAATGCCCCACTGAAAGGACACCCATGGTAGAAACCCGAAATTATATAGTGAGGTTATGCACAGTGCTGGCCTCTGGCTGTTTCAGTATCTGGGGAAGGTAGGAGGGCTCTGACCAACCTGAGTAAGGCTGATTTCTCCATCCTCTTACATAGTGTGGCTTAAGAAATGAATTGCAAGTATAGGGCAAAAGAGTTAAAATATACTGGTCCTGATTTAGCTGATATGAAGAAAACTATTTCTGTGAGCTTCCTACCTTATATGTGGGTGTTGGCTTAGTGGATCCTATCCATCCCAAACCGGACAAATGAAGCTGTACAAGACAAACAACCTTTGTTTCCTGAACTCAGGCACTTAGTCATCAGTAATTAATTACTACAGGTAAATGAGCCAAAACACTTCATAAAGCACTATTTTTTTGTTTCTCTGCTATTGCATCTGCTGCTTTTCCACAACCACCTTAATATTAAAATGCTTCTCTTGGCATTGTGCCAGCCATGGGAGAAACAAGCTGGTTGAAAGTAACCACATGCCAATCACAGTCACAGGGTTGCTCTATGCACATTGAAATGTCTGGTTTATGGGAATAAGCTACTGCAGCTCCTATCATCAGGCAGCCAAATCCGTCATGATTTGTATGTGCCAAGACAATTCAAGGTTTGTGTGCATAAAAATCCTGTAGGCAGAGATTGAGATCTAAGGAGGAAGGACTCTCTGCCAAAGGGAGATTTTTTTTTCCTATGCTATGAAAAATAACAAAAATCAAGTCATTTAATTAAATGTTACAAGGTATGGAGCTGGGTTGAAGCATTTATTTGCAAATATCCTGGAAAACTATCTGTTAGTTTCTGTGCCTTGACTTTGGGACAATTCAAGCTAGTGTTTTGCTTTTGTGATGGATTGTGTACACAGTGGTTCAGAAAAAAAAAACAGAGAACAAAAACATGGCCCATTTTTCATACCTGTCTCGGATGTATGTGCTGTATATGAAGTTTGTGTTCCTTATATCCTTCCTATCTCATTGCCTGCTGACTACCTACTGAAATGGCTGCTTAAACAGGAAGCAGATTCTGTGCCTGCATGCCCAAGTGTTTGAGAAGTTAATTCTTGCCATCCCTGGCAAAGTCAATTTTTGAGTCAACTCAACAGTTTAAGTCAAACTTCTTCATATGAACATTATCCCTGAAGCTTCTTTCTCATCTTCTTTCCTCAGCCTAACCAAAAGAAAACAGTGAAATGTTTTGTGCAGTATCTTCAGTAATGGATTTATTTCTTTTAACAGGGAAAAGGCCTGTTGATTTTCCTGGCAGAGTCAAAGGAGGTGACAGCTGCCATGCTCACATAGGCAACTACATGAATTCATTGCAAAGGTTAAAAAGTAAAACAAATACCTAAAGCCTTGGCACAAATTTAATCTGGTCCATAAAGGTGCCAGAGAAAAGCTTGGTTTCTAGTGAAAACAGCCCACATAAGCCTATACTGGACATCAGTCTGAAAGAAAATGGAACCAGAAAGGCTCTCAGGAGGGTGTCTATTTTTCCTTCCTGTTTAAAATCTCTGTCAAAATCAACCATGAGATACATATTCCTAAAAACCTAAAAACCAGAGGTTTGCCAACCCACCTCTAAAAGGGACCAGAGCTCAGGGGTGATGTGGCAATGGTGCCCGCACCTGCTCCTCCAGCACACATGCATGTCAGTGCTGCACCACAGCACCGTGCCAGTGCCAGGCTGCTCGAGAGCTGGGAGATGTTGCTGTCGTGGCCATCTCTGCTTTATCAGACGTTGTTTCTGTAAGTAAAGGGACAGGGGCTGTTGCTGCAGTGGGGATAGGCTGGCGACTGGAGTGGTTATTGGCAGTGTGGGAGTGTGATGGCTGTGGGATCCTTGGACAGACAGGTGAAGCTATTTGGTGGATGTTGTTAAATGCAAAGGGTTTGCAGTTGAAAAATTGAGGGCGGTGAATAAGATAGGAGAGAGGGGAGTGATGAATTTATTGTGGGAGCACCTTCCTCCTCAAGCGGTGTGCTGTGTTAGTAAAAATAACTCCATGTGATTAAAGAAGATCATCACAGGGCAGGAGGTTGTCTCTGTGTCACCTGATACTGCTGTCAGTGTTGGTGGTGGCACCCACATGCGTGGGTTTAGGAAGCCCAGGTTCAGCCTGTTCTTAGACACCTCCAGTAACAGAGGGTCCTCTCTGTCCTGAAAGTCTTCCGGGGTTTCACTAGGACATATCCTTCACCTGTGCCTTGTTCAGGAGGCAATTCATTGACTGTCCCTGGATTAGTCCCCAAGTGATGTCCAGCCTGATTGCAGTGAGAGGATCTCTTTGTGTGAATGTAGGAAACTTTGTATACCACATCTGGTAGGATAAAATACGATTGGGGGATTGCCTATTTGCTTTGAACCAAAGCACATTTCATTTTGGGTGAAAGCAAGAGGCAAAGTGGAAAAGACCCATCTTTGAAAGACGCTGAAAAATCAATGAAAATAAAAGAGTGGGATGTGTTAAAATCAGCTGGCTGTAACCCAGCAACAGTATCCAACAGTCACACTCTCAGGGACAGGCTGCTTCTGCCGGTGCTGATCTTTTTCTGGTTGATCTTTTCTGCAATGAAATGTGCATTTGGCTTTTCTGTCAGTTCTGCCCAGCCAGATCAGGAGTACCCTGACAGACTCACGTTACCACACCTCTGTCTGAAACTGGTGCACAGCTCTGGAGGATCTAATCTAGCTAAAATAAATATAAGTTTCTCATCTCTGGTGAAAGCTGCCACCTAACCATAGTAAGGGGTAGGGGCTGCTTTGGATGGCAATTTTAAGCCCCAGCCTGCCTGAATATATCCTGCTAGCATGTGAGAAGTATTAGCCAGCCTGCTTCAAATCTTGCTCCCCAGTTACCACCACCTCTAGGCTACACCAAAGAAAGGGTGAAGAAGACACCCATGGGTTGAAATCCAGCAAGGCTGCTGGAGCCCCATCCTCTTGATCTGTCCTTCCTGCAGAGCTCAGCCTGGGCCTGTGCAAACACAGAGCTTCTCTGAGAGCTCTTTCAGTTGCATTCTGCATGGGAAACCACATATCTCAGCCCCTGTCACTCAGTGCTCCTGAAAAGCTTCACAAATGCTATTTTTCCATGCTTGCCCTCCTTTTTGGAACATCCTCATGGTCCTATACAGTTGATTGCTGTTCTGTGACCCCGGCAGTGCTGCGTAATCCCGAGATTACTCGCTACCTTGGGTTATTCTAGAAAATTGTCGTATCTGAGCAAGGATAAGTTTGCTGACTGAGAGGCAAACTGGCATGTCTGCATTCCTGGGAAGTGAGCATTAGTTGTAGGGAGGACAGAGAAATTTCGGGGAACTCATGCTGGCTCCTGCCTTGTTTAGAGCTGTGCTCTAAGCAAGGACACCAAAAGATGTGACACACCCATGCTGTGAGTCTGAACTTGTGCTACACCAATACCACAAGTCTTTGGAGAAGTGATGGTGTCATGACATGTGTCATACTAATCTTCTGCTCTGCTCTGTACACCAAGTCCTGACCCCTCGTGGGACTCCCTTCCCACTGCTCCTTCTTTCCACAGCCACAGCAGCCATACTCCAAGAAAAGTAAGCGAGGCGAAAGCAGGCCATGTCCTTCCCTGCCTTCCCCACTCTATCCAGCCCTCCTCTCCCCTTAGCTTGGTGCTGGTACCATGTGCATTCAGAAGGACACGCCAGTGAGAGTCCAGGGACAAGCCAGAATTGCAGATGAGATATTTTTATTTCGACAGGGCGCCAGCAGCTCTCTGGTCAGTCCTGCCCTATGATGGAATGGCCATGGGGCAGCTGTGCAGCTGAGTCTGTGGCCCAGCAGTTCTGCACTTTTCTTGAGCTGACTGGGTAATATGTGCCATGGGGAAGGAGGATGTGAACAGAAGATCCAGCTGACAGCAGATCTGTTCCTTTGCCCTTGATGGAAAAAGTGGTAGGGAGGTATGGATCTGTGTGCCACTGTCAACAGGGAGCTGCTGAGATTTTTTCCTCCCTGGACAATTATGCATACAGTGAATTTCTGAGTCACAGGCTGACATCCCAGCAGATCAAATAATTTGCCCAGTAACTGGAATAAGTCAGTGTACAAGCCTGAAATGGTGAACTGGTTCTGTTTGCTCAGCTGACAGAAGTGTAGCAGTTGCTAATTCCATTGCATCCCCTCAGAGCAAAAAAGGAGAAAATATAACAACCACTGAGAGAGAATACAGAGAGACTCTGTATTGCTCTTTCCACTAAATATGCCCAAATGCAGGGAGACAGCTCTCTCCCCTCACTTCCCTGAGTGCAGAGTGTTTGCTTTATCCGGTGATGTAACCGATTGCTAAATAATAGACAAACCTGGTATGAACTCTCCTACTTATTTCTGTGCGGTGCACATATGGAGGAATCTTTCTGCATTTTTCACTGGATTTTAACAGCTTTATAACTAGAAATATGCCACTGCCCTCTGCTGGAAAAGCAGGAGCCAGACAAGCAGAAAAGAAAACTAGCGTGGAATTTTGTAAATAAGTAACATTATTGTGTTTACTGCACTTGGTGCTGGAGACCTGTGAAATGCAGCAGGACAGGGAGAGTGAGAGTCCTCTGCCCACTAGACAGAGCAGGGTCCACTCCCCTACCATAGCTGCCGTTTCCCCTCACTTTGGAGGGATCCCAGATGGGGAAAAGCCTGGCAGTGGAAGAAAACATCAGACCAGAGTTATCAGCATTTGCTCCTTCTCCTACACTTCATGTATGGACTACAGTTTGGATTTTTGAGAATCTTTTCTATCTAAAGCTATGTTTTTTAAGAACTCTGACTAGAACAGTCGGGATAAAAAGTGCCGAGTTTAGACTGTTACAAGCTGAAGAATCAAACTGGCATTTATTTTGTAAGGTAGATCACTCAACACACCTCGAGAAAACTGTGTCACTCAAAGTGCTGTGGTTAAGCACAGATGGTTGTGGCTAAGCAATCCATATGGACAGCACCACAGTGTGCACTCCTCATGAGTGCTAAAACTGTTCTCTAGTGAGAACAACAGCAGCCTTGGCTTTGAGTGAGCAGATGCATCTGAGGAAAGGTTATCCTTCCAGAAAAGGTTTCCATGAGATTTATTTAGCCATTTTTGGTGTGGTGCTTATTAGCCTGATTTCTCATCATTGGAAGAATTAGCTTCTCCCTGAACTACTGAAATATTATTCTAGGTTAGTCTTCAAGCATGGAAATGCTGGAATTGTTGCCTTGAAGAAAACTGGCAAATTTTCAACTTAAAGCTGGAGAGTCAAAAACATTAGTTTACATTGACAAATGCACAAATAGCCATGGTGGTGTGCCCTACCTACTCCAATGGCCTTGTCTCCATTGCTGGTCAGGGTGACACAACCTGGGCAAGGGGCAAGAAATCATGTGAAAAGCATATGAAGATGCAAAGCAGGCCTTGACAACTACCTTTTCCCTTCTTTTAGTTTCAGTTTCCCTTTCTCTTCCTTTTTTCCCCCCTTTCCCTTTCTCTAGCACTACAGTAAATGGTTGTCCTGAGGATGGAAGTGTCACGATGTTTCCAGGAGATCTGACAAATAAATGGACCGAGTAACCGCAGACCGGCTCAGTGGAGGGTGAAGGGGAAAACCTCCTTGGCACAGCAGCAGCCACAGTGCTGGGCATGAAAGGTCTGCTCCACACGCTGGTTTGCATGATTGACTTCCCTGGCATTAACTTCTAAGCCCTTTGCCTAGTTTGCTGACCCATATGTGGGTTTACATCTTTATATAAAGCAAATGCATAAAAACTCTTTATAATGACTCCGTGAATGACACATTGCTGCCCTGTAACTCGGTAGATGTCCCTGAAGTTACATAGATGTGTCTGATTATAGATCAGCCTTTCAAAAGTAATAAAATGAAGTGGCATTTTATGTAACTCAATGGGTTACAGTAGGAAGCTGTTAACAGTAGAGGATTAAAATAAAATTGTTCTTGGTATTTAAAAAGTGATGAAATGAGGAGAAAAATAAATCCACCCCCGAACGCTGCAAATCACTCCTTACAAGTTTGGCATCTGCCAAGATTCTACTTGGGAAAAAAACCTGGGCTCCTTCCCTCAGAGGGTCCTCCCACACTCTTCAAGGCATAAAGCCCAAGGGTAAAGTTCACTGTCCACAGACACACACAGACAGACTGTACACAGGTGCACCCAGCAGCCTCATTATTAAATGCCACTTTTTCCATGTTTTTTTTTTTTAATGATTTTAAAAGATATCACTGCTAAATCCTCATATTCTGTGCATTTTGTCTGATGAGACTTAAATACAGGGGAGCAGATTTGACACATTTCAGCATATTTCCATCTTCTTTAGAGGTAAGCAAGTAAAGGTAGGCCATTAGTGTGTGACATCTATTGTTTATACATTGGTGTGTATTAATCAAGTGATTGGCTGAATCAAAATTTTCAACAGTGATCAAAGTATGATTACAATTTGAATGAAATTATTGATAATGAGGGACAATATTCAGCTGGAGAGAAACATATAGAAAGGAATAACTCTTGAGTTTTAGATTATTAATTTGTATTACTTTAAAATATCATCCCAGCATATTGTCTGTTGCCTTGATTTTCCTTTCATTTCTATGACATGACTGCCACTGTAAATAAATGAGATTGCATAACTTCCAGATCATTCACTGAATGTGGCATTGAGTAAATCACAAAAGGGAAAGGCATATTCCACAAAATGTGTTCCCCTGATGAGATGAAGTTAGTCTTACACATTTATTTCCAACATTTGGCTAGGCGTGTACCTGTCTCAAGTACTTAAAAAAACACAAGATTATTTTCCAGAATTCCACTGTCTAATTTTTGCCATTAAACACTAAAAAGGAAAAATGAAAGTCAACCATTCACTATTAAAAGGCTTTAATTATTTGGAACACTAACATAAAAAAATGTTTACTTGAAAAGATTTCTTTCCATTTTAGTCCATCTTCAAACCCGTTACACTATATTTCACTGACTAGTATCACAAATTACACGGACAAGTTTCCTCAAAGTTGCAAAAGATAGAGCTACAGTAAATTGTTTCACAAGTTATTTAGAAAAAACATATAAGAAATTATTCTTTCCCTCTTCTTCTATGATGAAGCAGAAACTTAGCATTAAAGTAACAAGAACAGTCATTATAGTGCTACGTATATTTGACATATTTAACCTCACAAATAAATAAATATGTACAAGGGAGGTTACAGCATGTCAACTACAAAATAGAAGCTTTACACTGTAGAATTGAGAGCATTCAAGAGCAACTAAGTGACACAGACAGTTTAAGATTACTACATGGTAGTAAAAAAAAGAGAAAAAATCTTAATTCAGCAAAAATACAGGTAGATGTACATTAAACTGATAGATTACAGCTCAGCTTCATTCAGGATACTGTGTTTTCTTTTTATTTATATTTTATTAATCCATTATGTTTTATTGATTCCTCATTTTTTCAGGAGTATTTGGTTTTCCTTCTCTTCACTTTTGAACATCTTAATCAGGTAGAAATCTCACAGTAAGCTGCTATGCTATTATCTACAGTAGTTAAGCAATTGGGATGATAAAATATAAGTTCAGTAAATGCTTGTACATAATCTCTCTGTAAATTATTTCAATTATTAAAGATATCTGACAACACTCATCCCTGTTACTAATTCCAGTTTGAGTGAATGGGGCTGACTTCCATTCATGCGCCACAAATGCATTTGCAGTTACGAGACTGAGGTTTCATTCAGGTCCATGTAGCGACAGCAGTGTTCCTGGGTGGAATACCATCAGGACATCCTCCTCCCACCAGGTTTGCAGCCAGGGACAATGTGCCGTTTGTGTGGTCACAGCGCTAAATGATCTCTGCACACAAAAGCACGTGCAAAGAGCAGAGAAAGCACAGATCCACATCCCTAAACACTGAGCATCCACCTGCTTGGCTGAAAAAAATATCTCAGCACTTTATGCTCTCTGAATTCAAATAATTAAATATGTGGCTAAAAATACTTTGGTTAAAAAGGGGGATAATTTTAAAGATTAAAGCTTCCATTTGGAGATATTATCCTCTGAAAGCAGTACTTGAAAAAACCTTTTATGTTTTGGCAGATGCCTTCAGAAACATGTGCAGCTACAATTTTTACAAAGCTTGTCATGGGGTCGAACATGGTTCATGAGGAGAGAAGCCCTTTTGGCACTCAAAGTCACTTGTTAATATGTCACACATTTATAGACAGTAAAATAAGTAAGCATTTTATACTTTTGACAGTTCTCTGCACACACACCCCACATCCCTCAGTGTCATGATGGACACAGTATGGCATTGTGAAATTCCTTAATATTGCCTGAACACCATTTAAACTCTGGGCATCCAACAACCTCAATCATGTAATCCAACAGGGTAACAGAGGGATACAGATACTGATAACGGTATGTGCCCAGAAAAGATGTTGTTTATTTATCCTTGGTAAACATTCCAGGTTATCCTAATGTTGCAATGCCATCTGATGGAGGTGTCTATACATACAGTATATGTGAAGTAGAGAGACTGCCAAACTCATGGGTTTACAAAGAATTCATCTTGTATTTAAATATTTAAGCTTAAGTTTTAGCACCGTCAATAACTTTTAGATTGTGTCTGGTATATGCTGTCATACTGTGTGTATTATTATAAAAGTATGTGTAGAGAGATTTCTAGGTATATATTTATGTATTTGTATATAGTTGAATGTCTTTTTGTTATTTTGTTTTGTGAAAAAAGAACATTAAACATAGACTCGAGATGAAAGACACTGCATTTCATACATACCAATCGATAAATGCTGAAACACAACTTTGTGTAAACTGTTTTTCTATGTATATGGATATAAATTGGCCTGCATTTACAGCACATACTGTTTTGGTGAGTAAGGTTTGCATGATCAGGTCTATTTAGGCATAAATGGTTTAAAATAACCCTTTAATTGGTGCTAGGGTTTTACTCACTTATGAATAAAGAACAGCACTAGACATTCAAGAAGCAAGAATCTAACAAGTGTCATAGGGAAAATCAAAAGAAAAAGACCATCAGCAAATTGCTCAATAAAAGCTTGCCTGTACTGCATGATATTTTCTCCAGGAGTCAAGACTTGCTTCTGTTTGGATTACATAATTTAAAGTTCGGCTTGTGGCTCTTCAGTATTAAAATATATTTACACAGGATTATAATTAGCTGTCCAGGCATCATGCTGGCTGGCACACATTTAAAACCAGCTCAATGATAGAAAATAGTCGTTTCCCCACAACAGTAAAAACTTTTAAAAATCGGTCCTTAAGTGGAAGCTGTTTCCAGGAGAACACTGTAAACTGGGAAAAAAACCTGAACAGGTCACATTCTATGACACCCAATATTCTCAGCTCCAGGCAGATGTTTTGTATTCCTTTGATTAAATAAAAAAAGTAAATCAGAAACCCAGTTAGAATTTTGTGCTGCGACTAAATGTGTCGGACATGATGATATTTTTATAGAAGTTGTCGGAGTGAGGATTGCAGTATCCTTTGACCTTGTCAATAACCTGGTGGACAGGGATGATTGATGTCTGTTCTCCATCCTCTTGGGCAAATTTTGAAGATGGCTTGTCAAGAAAAACATTCTCTAAGAGGAGGAAAAAGCAAGAAGAAGTTAGGGTCTCTTAAACAAATTCACAATTTAAAAGTTGTGTCACTCCCCATTGATATGCCTTCAATTGCCACTACTGCTGAACTAAATTACTGCCCTAAAAGTCAGCAAAGAACTTTTTGGCTTGAGATTGCTTCTTCTAAATTCTTTTGGATGTCTGGTTTGTGGGCAGACCTTTCAGGTATCTCTTGAAATCATCCCTCTATTACTTTGCCTAAAGTGCTACGGACTCCTATGACTTTTAATATATTAATTTACTGCTGATGTGCTGAATCTTACAAACCAAAACCATTTTAATAGCAGTAGATCTCCATAAATAGCATCTTCACATGGGAAAGTACTGTAGAATTACTGTGAACACATTTAATTATTTCAACAGCGAATGTTTTGAGCTATGCACAGTTATAATATAATCTGTGCTGAATGTGGCAGAGGATATCTTTCATCCTAAAGCAGATAACCAGAGCCAAAACTTTGTGCTTGCCTAGCTCCACCTTGTTTTTTCCATAATGTGGAGGGTGCAGGCTGAAAACTGTAGGGAGGAAAATATGCAACTCTGAAGGCCTCCCTTCAGGGTCCATGAGCTAGAGGTCAAGGGTGATAAAGAAGCAAGGCAATTCCCAGCCAGACTGGGGAAGTCTGCTTCAGCAGCTCACAGTGGTGCTGTTCAGAGAATGGTCAGTAGGTAGAGCTAACGCAGCGAGAAATGAGAAGGAGAGAGCTTGTCTCTCATTTTCTCAAGTATGCTGTCCTAACAGAACTCTCTTTCTTATCTCTTCTACTGTAGTGAAGCTGGAATTAATTCCCTGAACCTGGGCAAGGTCTGTACCACTGCTAGCCAGCAGTAAGGTGGAGTATCCTGGGAAGTAATGTTTTTCACAAGTGACATTTTTGATGGCTATTTACAAGACCTCAGTGAAGTCATCTCCAAAAATTCCTTTTTAAAGGATCATTTAAGAATTAAGCATACTACTTAAACTATGATTTAATAAAAAACTTTTCTTAGAAATAAAACAACTAGAAATAAACAGAAAAGTAACCCATACCTGGAAAAGTCATATCAAGCCATAAAAGAGCACAAAGTGTTGCGAAGGAAAAATGGATTGCAGACAGAGAAATCAAAACAGTTTTACTCATTAAAACAGAAACAGGCATGTTGAGGCTTATCAGGATGATTTTTCAAAGCACGCAAGAATGTTCATGAGTTGCAGCGAATAACTCCATGTCCAATGGCAAATTTCTGAGTACTGAGAGCCTTACAATTGTATGCATTGACAATGGTTTCACATCTAAG
This sequence comes from Sturnus vulgaris, assembly GCF_052056855.1. Taxonomy (NCBI): domain Eukaryota; kingdom Metazoa; phylum Chordata; class Aves; order Passeriformes; family Sturnidae; genus Sturnus; species Sturnus vulgaris. Next base: position 53,607,250 of record NC_142245.1, on the reverse strand, counting down.
CACAGGGTTAAAATCGTGTATCCCTGAAGTAAGTGGGAGTTGCATGACCAAATTCTCTGCAGATATAGTCTTAACTTCTAACTCCCTGAAGTGTTACAGAGGGTATTTAAGTACTTTCTACAAGTAGTTTGGTTTGGGTTTGTAGGCAGCTGGGGCACAAGATGCCATAGTGACCTCTTTCGTTCACCCATGAGGGTCCATCCAAAATTTGTGTTGGTGCATACTGTATTCAAGCAGCAGTTCATAGGACAGCTTTCAGGCATGTATTTGCTATAATCCACAGTAATTCTGGGTGCTAATGTATATAAAAATCTCACTGTCTAGAAGACTAATCCACTAATGGCCATAGAGCAAATATAAATATATTAATTTTTCCATAATAACTTTGAAAAATACTAAACAATTTTATGGAATTCAGATTGTTTTTGCTCTTTAATATATGCTTTATGTATGAATGTTTCAGGACAATCTCCTCTCCCTAGACTACTGTACACAGGCATTAATGTCCTGACATTAATGTCTGTTTTCTAAAATGCTAACTTCTAAATGCTTTGTTCCCCATGCAGAGTGCAGACACCCAGAGTCTGAAGCATGCTTGTCCTTTGATTCAGCATCAGTGGTGCAAGATGTAATAGAAATAAGCAGCGTTTCTGATTAGCAAAATCCTCTGCATCAATGAGGACATCATGCAAGAAGCATCCCTCCACCCTGTTCCAATCATGCATTCAACAGAAACAATTCTCACTTTACCTGTAATGCTCCACCACTGATGAGGAAAGGGCCTTAGAAGACATTATCTACACCACAAACACATGAATGCTTGTGTCAATTCCAGGGAGCATATTATAACCATATCAACAAGGCTTGCCAAGACATGTAGCTATGACATTCTTTGCCTACAATTTAGCTAAGTTGGCAAACTGAGAAGTTCAGCTGTATTAACAGTCAGAATCTGAACATTATGTTTTATTGCTTTTATAATTTTTGCACATAAGATATGCCAGTGTTTAAAAAAAATTCCTGTGGCGTATCACAGTAAGATGTGTATTTTTAGACAACCAATTGAAATGTATTAAAATTTTTAAAAAAATAAAGAAAACGTTTGTATTCCCTTAATGTCCAATTAAAAAATCATATTAAGAACTTTGATTGCATTAAGACCTTCAATCCTTTTTAGGAATAATTTATGCACGGGATTAAGCTCATAATTTTTGAAGAATATATATGAGCAAGTTTCTTTTAACTTTACTACTTCTTATCTGGAACAGTTTCTTTGTTTTACTTCAAGAAAGCCTTGCAAAACCTCCAGCACTAAGTCTTCTTGATTGACAACCTGAAAAAAGCCCAGAGTCCAACAAAGCATTTAAGCATATTTTTATCATTAATCCCAAGATCAAGGATCTAAAGGCTGATCTGCCATGAGTACAAAAGGGAATTCACTGTCTGCTGCAGAAAGGGCACAGTGCTGTCCACCTCTACTATTAAATCAAAATAGCACTGTGATGGGTGGATATTGAAGATGTAGTCTGTGCAGACTGCTGGTGAAGTGTTCCTGCAGGGAAGAGATGAATGACCAGCTTGATCAGGGCAGCTGGGTGCCCTGCACACTGAACCTGACGTGGCAGCAGGGACAGGCAGCCCAGGGAGGCTGACACCAGCCATGTGCTCCCAGTGCTGTTGTGAGCAGCAGTCCTGGGAGCAAGCTCAGGTGCTATCAGTTATCAGGAATTTCTAAGACACCTCTCATTTTTACTGTGTTCAAAGCAGATGTACTTCATGTATGTTCTCAATAAACAATAAAGTTTTAAAATCTTAAAATACCTGATGCACAATTCTTCGTGCTAATGGATGCACTGAATCTTGAGAGAACAGTATAATTATTTTTAAAAATGGAGTGTTTGTGCCTAACTGAAGCAGGTAATGATCATCAATAAAAACAATAGAAGGTATTTCCTGGAAACTATGCCATGCATCAAGAAATGGGAGAGTGTGCCATCACAAATGGGACATTGGGGGCTTAATGAAAATAATGAATACTTAAGAAAGAACATAACTCTTTCCTTCTAATGAAATAATCTACTTCATAACTAAACATTTTTTCTAATAAATATTTTAAAGCAAGTAAACACACTTTGAGTTAAATATGTGCGCAGATTTTATTTCCACTATATTTATATAGTATTGTATAATAATGCTATGTGACTTTACACAGGACAAAAACATGCACTCACAAAAACAGAGTAACAAAAAAATCTGAACTATATAAGTGAATTTCTGAAATATTATCTCAGACACAACCAAACTTGCAAAGCATTCCAGCTGCTCTCTTTCTTTGCTCCCTTAAAGTCTTCTTAAAATGAGCACATTTTCACGGTATGAGTGAATACAGATGATGCCTTTTATTACATATACCATTGCCATCTAAATAAATAAGCAGTAGATATGGCTATTTGTAGAAGGGCAAGACAATGCATACTCTGGGAACACAGTATCCATTTCCGAGTAGGCTCCATTTGTCGTTTTACCCATAAATGTTTTACAGTTAGATGAAAGGAGTTTAACCAAGACAATCAGCTCTGGACTTGGACTCTGAAGACTTGATTCCTATTTCCAGCTGTACTGCCAACTTTCATGTTACCTTGGGTGAAGAACGTCATCTCTCTGTGCTTTGGCTACCCTGTGTTTACAATAGGATAATAAGCAAAATTTGCTTTCATCAAGCCTATTTCATTCAGTCTGGGAACATATGGAGATCAGATCTATATATTGGATGTATTGGATGCTGGGTAATGATTCTTATTAAACAGTAACATATATTTTGAAAATACCAACACTATACGAATTGATGACATTTTCTGTCTTTAACCTTTGGGTGGAAATGCTTGCTGTGCCTTTAACATAACCCTATGTATTCACAGATGCACTGGGCTGCAGTGCAAGAACTCACCTGTATGGCTGTTTCGCTTGCAATATGTATTGGTCGTAGATTTTGATTTGGATGTTAGATAGGTTGAATTGGAGCCGATGGAACTAGAGGACAAGGATTTCCCAAGATTATCAGAACTCTTCTTTATAATATTGGTTGCTGTTTTGCTCCAATCTAAAAATGATTGAGAAATTTTACATAAATAATTACAATAGATAATAAATGTCTGTTTTATTCAATTGTTATTATTTAAAATATCTGATGCATTTCTTAGTATTGCTTTTAACAAATACCCTATCTTATTCCTGTAAAGTATCCTCTTTGGTTCTTAAGAACGATGTAATTATTCCAACTTGATTTACTCTACCACAGCAGTTGAAATAGGTGGCTCTAAAATTCTAACAATAGTTTGTCTGGGCAGCAGAACTGCAAGTAAAACCTGGCTTTCCAGAATGCAGAAGAGTAGAGAAGCTCTGTAGCACTATAGGGATACCAAATTTTCCTGATCTGAAGAGCAAAATCCAAAGGTGATGAGAAAGGGATAGATAGGATCATTTACAATGATCTTATCATCTGAGAGTTTGATCTGCTGCTGCTGCTGCAGAAGAGACTACATACTAACAACTAAACTTGTTGTTTAGCATATTGGTGCACAATTTATATAATAAAGATTATTCAATAGTTCACATTTAAAGAATTTTGTCCAAGCCATCAATACAATAGGCTCTTATGCTGGAACATCTTCCAAAATTAAATTAAATAGCTAATACCAATAAACTGACTGAAGAAAACTAACACTTAAAAATTCATCACAGGTATCCCAATACCAGTAGAATAAAAGTATCTAACTACTTTTTACCATGAATTGCAGGTAAGTGCAGGAAGTTTCACAATTTAGCCACCTTGCTGTTATTCACTGTACTTCAGTGAAACTCCCAAAATGGAAGAGAAGTCCAAGCCAAAGACATTTGGGCCACTTTAGTATTGATTTAAATCAAGACAAATACTTCATACTAAATTATTGCTAGAGTATTTAGGTATGCAAATTCACATTTGACTTATATTTCACTATTCTGCCTGAAAACAGTGTCAGGTTCATGGAGATTAAAACCAGCCCATGGAGATAAACTAGTTAATGCCAGTCATAATGACATCAGATTAATTATACCACTGAAATATTCAAATCCTTCATGTTTTTATTTTTACCATATTCATGCCCACAAGCTGCCCAACAACAGTATTAAAAAAAGAAAATAAAAAATAAAAACATTTAATCTATCTTGGTTTTGTTTTTCAGTTCAAGAGTTACAGGATAAATCAAATGGAAATGGAACAAATGAAACAATTTGGATGTCTGATCAGAATGAATATGATTTTCCTAGTTTGTATTAACTCTTTGAAATAATGAATGAAGTTTCCTTCCTACAAACTGAAAGCTTACCATAGAAAGCAATGAGCTTATTCCACCTTATACCTGATGTAGATTTGAACATTGGTCATTGAACAGGAACTGTATTATATTATATGGTCCAAATCACCACATCAGACAGCAAAGGAAGAGCCAGCTGCCTGAACACGGCAGTCTCATGCCATCCAAGATGGCCAAAGGTGCAGGAAACTATAAATATAGTGGCCCAAGCATTTCCTGTGTCCAAACCAACATCTCTCCCTCTGACTGCTGCAGATGAAAGTGAACTTCAGTTCCAGAACCTAATCAGGCTTCTGTTACGGGAATTTTCTATGTTTCTGAGTCTCTAATAGACTGTGAATTCAGTGGCAAATGACAGGATAGTTTAAAAAGACAAAGATAAAAGCAAAAGAAGTCAGAATATTTCTATGCTTTTAAGAATTGCTCCTACATCAGTTTAACAGTCCACACAATTTAAAGTCAATATACTTTAATATAGGAGAAAATTAGTACAACTGGGTTTGGAATGACAAAGTTTGAATCTCTGGATTATTTTTTATCTTGTTATTTTTAGGGTCTGATGGGCCCTTCCAAAACCATGCCCATAGCACTACAAAATTTACTAGCTGCCTCTAATAGAACCTTGAAAAATATGAGAATTTTTATGCAGTGATATCTGAAATGTCCCTGGGCAATTATTAGTACTGAAGTGACAGCCTATGATTGACCTATTTTTCCCATCTCTGGCTTACCTTGCAATATATTAAAAATAACATAGCATATTATATTAATAAATGACTTTTTACCTGGACCTTTATAGACAACTGCAGCACCTAAGGAGGGGAGCTGTGAACTGAATTTACCTGAATTGTCTGCCAGTCGGAATCTGCCACAACAGAGATGTCTCCTCCACTGTTTCTGCACATTTTCTTTCATAGCACAATGGAATACAAATATAAACAAACCTGTGACAAAAGCAAATAAACACCAAATGAATTATTAAATGAGTATTTATAAACATGAACGAATATTTATAAATTTATAAACAGATTAACTGAAATCTGTAATCAGAAGACTATGAAATACAAACAAAAAAAATCATCTTAATATTTTATTACTGTTATCCTTGCGTCATTTAAGAGGTATAGAAATTAACTAAAGTTTTCCCATCCTCTAGTTGCCATTAAGTGTCCAGGATATCAGTATACAGAGATTAGGATGCCTTTTATTGGCATTGTTGATTTAGATTCAGCTCAGTGTTCTTTTCTTTTTTTTTTTTTTTTTTTTTGAGGAACATTATTAAAAGGTGTTTTGTTTGAAGCAAATGACTATTTTGCACCCAGCAGGACTGCAAGAGAGAAACCGCAAAATAAAAACCAACATTATTATATTAGCAAGGAGATATTTTATCTCCTGGATAGGGTTCCGTATGTACAGAACTGTGGGCTATATTCTTTTAAAACCATCTTGTAAATGGCACTTAAGAGTGTCCTTATTTAGTGGGTTGAGTGCTGGCCAAACGCTGAAAAAGCACACTTGGATTTATGTGCATCTCATGCATGTACTTGAAACGATCATAAAAATGGTAAGAATACATTCACAAGTACTAATTAGGAGTCCAGCTACTTATTTCCAAAGAAAACTGATTTTCATACACAATTTCAATAAATGTATTTAAGAATGATTTTGTAGAGTTGATTTTTCTCATGGAATTTTAAACTTTTTATTTTCAGGACGGGTGGTAAGCATCCTACCATGTGATAAGGTAGGTCTTAACAGGGCACACGGTATGGTTTCATCACCTGCAGAGGTACTTTGTACATCTACATAGGTAAAGGTAGATGTTTATGCTAAATACAGTAGTTGGAAATGTATATACTAAATATAGCAGTTGGAAATCTCATATGCTCCTGCCTTTTCTCAGGCAGGCACTGGCTGTGTAATCTTTTGTTGTTCTGTGGCTTAGCCTATTTCTTGTTTTACTTGTATTGTCTGTGAGAGAGCCAACCTGAGGCCGAAAACCTGATGGCAAAAAAGTGCTACTGCCAGATCCCTCATGATTTTACCTTAAATGTGAATAAACACTACATGATGTGGGCAAACATGGTCAAGTGGCTTCCTCTAAAACCATTCCTTTATGATTATCATGAATAGTTCTGTATACTAATGTCTATTATGTTTCAGCTGTCAGAACACAGTGGCAGGGTATAGCTTGGATAATAATGTTCTGGAGAATCAGATGATCTCCAAATTGCTGAGGCCTAATTTTGCACTAATGCATGGCACTGAGCTGCACTGGTATTTGCTTATCAGGCCAGGCTGAGACCTCTGGAATCAGTTGACTTCAGGTAGGGGTTGGGTCATGACACAATTTTTCCAAAGTTTTTCAAGAACTCATGGGGAAAAATAGGAAAAGTACATTTTAAAAAAGGAGTCACCTTAATGAATCTCAAATGTAAGCTGTCTTGGATTATAGATACTGTATTTGCATCTGGTAAAATATTTTTCTGTGTGATTTGTTTAAAGCAGTGAGCAAGTCCAATGCAACCACTAGCAGCTCATACAGGGCTGCAGATATGAAGTTGTTTGAGGCCCAAAGTCTTCTTAGGGCTTTTACACAGCTTACAAACTTAGAAAATGGATGCTTAATTAAACTGAAGTGAATGTTCTGAATGGTTAAAAAGAAAATACATATTCCATAGTAATGCAAAACAAATGTACTGCATTAAGTACTTTGCCTTTGCCCTGTCTGGGCTTGGTCTCCAGAATTTTTTTCTCTGTGTTTCATTATTCATTAAGTTTACAATGTGCTTTTAGTAGTACAGCTTTGGTTTTGTTTCCCAGAGACAAATCAGACCCTAGGCTTGGTTCTAGCTTGGCTCTGACTTGAAAGTATTTGGCTTGCCCAGGCATATATATAAAATGAGCAGCCAAAAAAGAAATGTTCCCAGATTTTTTACTCTGAGCATCAAGGAGAGAAAAAGAATTTCCTTTGTAGATGAAAAAGCAAAGTACAGTAACACTAACAGTTGCTGTAATTTGGTTTTTCATTGCCAGTGCACAGAAAACTGCTGCTGGAGGCTGCTGGTATGGCTTGAAATGCTCATGCAGCTTTCAAAAACTTGAGAGAACATAGATGTATTTATGGAGATGTATTTTATATCTCCATAATTAAGCTGCTAATAATGATGAAAGACTCACCATATTGAAATGCTTTTTGCAGCTTGGAAATTCTTCCTGATACAGATTTACCCCATTCCACCCCCTTACTGCTACATGAACACCAGTTATATAGGATTTTAAATATCCACTTCCTTCATTCTTTAGCTTTGCCTAGCCCTTTCTGACACAGAAATAAGTACCTGAAGATACATGATTTTTATCTCCTATTGCTTGATATGACACACCTGATGACCATAGACTGCATCATCACTGCTACCACAATCCATGAAAAGCTCATCACTCTTCTTTTTACATTTATTTACATTTACTTCTCTTTTTTTTCGGTTTCATCTTCTGACTTAGCTCCCTTCCAAATATTCATTTTCCATTAAACAGTGCTATTACCCTACTTAGGCAGTGTTGGTCAACCTTGTATGCACTCTGCACATACAAGCTTAATTGACCACACTGGAAATTCTGGTTACAGAGAACTTGTTCAATTTGACCCTTGGCAAGGCTTTCAGAATTTCAGTCTTTTCTCATGTTCTTCCCATACTTCTGATCTCTCTAGGCCTGTCTGAATTTCTAACACAGACACAATGCAGTAAATACTTCATTATGCTGCTAGGGGAGTATCAGAATCTGTCCTTTGGAAAAAACAGTCTCTAGTAAGAACACCACATCCAAATATTTTTTGTCATTTTGCTTAGCATTTTAGGTTGAAACTGACCCAAACAAAAAACCACAACATGATTCTCTTTCCATGAAAGCTCAATAAATCTTTCAGCGCAGTAAATACATCTCAGCTGTATCAGATAAAATCTGCACAGGGTGATATTCAGTACTTTTTCCATAAAGAGAAGAGATATTTTGCTGACCCTAAGAATATTTCATTTTTATCTCAATATTTGTGTTGCATAATGCACGTTCATTCAATGACATTCGAGTTTGTTTTCTGGGGTGTTTTTGTTTTGTTTTGTTTTTCCCAGCAGAATTATTTTTTATGTCAATACGTGTGTGGCATAACACATGCACTTCCAATGACCGTGGGGTTTTCTCTTCATCATGTATTTAGTTGCTCTTTATGGGTGGGTAGGGCAAGCACGGGTAGAGAATTTTATGGCAGTTGAAACATATGCAAATTTTAGCTCTGACCTGAGTATTTTTAAATGTCAGCTATGTGATTCTGTAATTTATAACCATTCGATTACAATTTACAGCATTTTTCAGAGAGACAAACTATGCTGGAAAAGGAAAACATTGGAAACTTGAGTAACAGAAAGAAAAATAAGCTGACTGTAACAGTCACTGGATTTTTCTTAAGCAAAGAATATTCCATATGTCTCTGCTATCTCTCCACACTGAGACAGGACTGAATTTTATTTTATGAGTTTCTCATGCCTTAATAAAATAGTTATGAGATTTACGCATTCCCTACAGGAATAAATTAAGGAACAAGGCTTCCTATATTTATTATAATCGGTGAAAGGAAATGCTGACAGTCATACAGCATGTATCTCAACAGAGAACACTGCAGAGCTATATTTCTAATGTAGTTCATTTTATCAAAAAAGACATTGAAACTGTAATTAATTTATGTAAGATATTCAATGCACATGTAGTTGGTATTATTATTATTCCACATAAAGGGAAACTAATGATGGTTAAATACGAAAGGAAAACCTAGAGAGGTTGGATATGAGTTCCCTGGTCCAATCACTGGACATAGTATGCTGCAGAACAGTAACAGATCAAATATTATTTGTTCATAGAACAAAAATTCAGCTTACCTTGCAATGAATTGAAAATTGAGAAGAGGTACAGGAAAGGAAGGGTTAAGGAACCCCAGGCAAAAAAGGCAAAGCCCCATGTCATGCCCAGGAGGAAGGTGAGGCTGACCACGCTCCGGAGGTTCCTCAGGATCTCTTCCTTCAGGCTCCGATTGGTTCTTTTCCCATTCCTGCCGCAGATTTGCACCATCACCACAATAAACATGGCAACATTCATTAGAAACATGATTCCAAAGTAGCCGGCACAAGTCACGTAAAAGACAACTTCATTCTTGATCCAGCAGCTGTAAAAAAAATTAAAATAAAAAAGGATCATTTTTGGTTAATGGAAACTATTCTCCAATTAATCCAGAGGAAAGTAAGCCGATTTCTGATACCACTGATGCAGAACTATAGTGTAAAATGAAACATTTGTCCATTTTCTGTTTGGAAACAGGATGAAGCCCAGAGGCATCTTAAATGAATATGGCCTATAGTATTATCATATGAGAAATCTGAGGGCTGTACCACATTTTAGTCAAAACTAATTAAAAATGTGGGAAGTGGTGGGAACTGCAATCCCATCATGAATAGAAGTTTAGACTCAGTACAAAAAAATTCACTGCTGTCATCTGTACGAAGTATTGAGTGCTTTAGTAGAAGAATGTGCAAACTTGGATGTTCAGTATAAAAATCTCAAGTTTCTGCCACTGGAGCTAAAGGAGAACTTGCACTTGAACATGACTGGAGAAGTAGCAGGACTTTTGAGGTAGCCATTTGACAGTCAGCCATATGAGAGCTCTAATTCCTCTTGCAGCAAATGGACTGAATGCTCAGCATGATACTATAATAAAATTATAAAATTAAAGTTTTATTTATAATGATGAAGCTTTGCCAGGCAAGGAAAAGAACACTCACATAAAAATTTTGGCATCTGGATTTATTATCTGGTCATCAAGACAAGAACATAGAGGAGTATTGAACTACATTGGCAAAAGGCTGCTTGATTTACAAAGGAAACTATTTTAATACAAATTCTTTCTTTGCTCTTACCTAGAAAATTTACTTTTCATTTAAGACAAACCAAGACAAGTATTTTTATTTTATTTTAATGACAAAACCTATAAATTATTCTTTTGCCAGAGGAACGTTTGTACCTGGCATTGGGTAATGCAGATTTCCCTCCAATTTTTCTAACAGCCTTCTTCACATTACAGATTCTAATCATTCGGAGTTCTGCCTTTTTTGCTTATTTAACACACCATCGACTTTTCCAAAGCAACTATAAATGCTTAAATGCTATAAATTTTAAGAGATCAAAAGAAATACTCACAAGTCATCTCCTCCTTGCCCGCTTGTATCTCTGCCATATAAGTCTTTGCCATAAACCTGACTTGCATTTGTATTGGCACTTGCTAAAACAATTGCTATCACCAGAGCTGGCAAACCTGTAACACAAGAAAACTTGTGAGCTTTCAAATCTCCTAAACTTTCAAATTCACCATGCTAAGCTGAATTATTGTTAGGGATGGTGTCTCCATCCCTATTGGTTTAATGCAGAGCATCCTGAGAAAACTGCACTGAGAAGGTTGAAGGAAACACATTTTCAAGAAGTACAGATATATGGAACTATCAAAGCAATTAACAGGCATTAATTAATAAACCTTGCAATTTTCTGTAAGGTAGAAGTAGCTTAGTACGTAATAAGGAAATTAAAGAAAAATAATAAACTAAAGTAAAATAATATCCCTTAATTACCGAAAGTTAAATTTGCAACTGCACACAGGCTTTCATTATATAGTGAGAAGATTAACAAATTATTGCAAAAATGAGATCTAGTGGAGGGATGGTATTAGGAATTTTTTGAGGGACTTTTTTCATGCTAATGTGAATTCATTAAGTTGTATACCTGGGGAACATGAACTTAAACCAGTAATTTCTCCACTGCTTCTCTGAACCACATTGTATTATACACACCATATTATATATCTTCTACAGCACTATACATATTATATATACTTTATTTATATGTGGTCCCCTTGCTTCTGTAAAGCTAAGTATGTATTATTTAATTAAAAAGCAGAGGGAGTATTTGGGGAAAATAGACAACTATGCAGAAGAGAACTCTGCAGAAAGGTACAGCTCACACAAAAGAAATGTACATTTCCTGATATGCCTTATTTACATGTCTTATCCTTGCTCTAACAGAACAGATTCAAGGGGGAAGAGGTTAATTTGCTTTTCCGACCACTCAGCCCTTGTACTCTGCTGAGGTTGCCAAAGAGGATGCTAGTTGCCAATGGAAAGACATCAATTATCAGCCGTACTGAGGTCAGTTCTCTAGCCCTAAGGTTAATGGCTTTGTATTGTGTTGTATTATTTCAAACACAATATGTGCATTCAGGGAGAAACCACAGATTCCTGATACAGACAAAAATGAAGAATAAAAGTCTTGCTGCCTGAGCCTTGCAGTTATTTTTAAGTATTACTTTTTCCATATCTGTCCTGCTGTGTACATTGCTTAAGGCAGCCAGGATATCTTTGTGGTTTAAATATTGTGCTGAACCTCAGAAAATTTTGGTTGTTTCTGATTCCACAATAGGCTTCATGCTTGTTGACAAGAAAATTTAGGCTGGACTTTAAGTTTTTGAAAGTCAATGCAAAACCTCAATAAGCTTTGCAGTAACTGCAAAACTTTCTGCATTCATTGTGTGACACAGTTCTCCATCTCTGACACGAAACTCACATTTCCCCTCTCCTACTCTGGCCTCTTTGGAAAACAAGACCAGTTTATCTGGTCTCTCTGCTCATTCTGGGGCTGGGAGCTGCTCTGGGTGGAGAGTGCCAGTGAGAGTGTATTTACACAGAATCACACAGGGGAACTGGGTGACAGAGAGGGCTGGCTGTGTGCCGGCACTGCTGCAGGCTGGGGGAAGGAAACGACACACTGATATAAATTCTACTCTGTATTCTTGATAGAGAGCTTTTATATAGCAGCGTTTATAAAAAGCATTTTATACAGCAGCATTCATCCTATCCAAATATTGCATCTACTGAACTCACCCCAGCCAATGATGCAGAACTTCAGTATGTATCGCCGTATATACGTGTTGAACACCTTCACTAGAGCAATGTACATGTGAACAGCTTCCAGTCCCATCCACGTAAAGGTGGCCAGAAGAAAAAAGTGCAAAAGTGCAGCTACAGCTATGCAGAGGCCATCAATATCAAAGGTTGCAAGCCAGCCATCGAGCAAAAAAGTCAGGTTAAGAAAGAGCAGGGCTGTGCTCAGATTCATCAGGATTTTGGATGGATAATCTCTTCGTAATTTCCTAATGAGAGAAACACAGGTGCACACGATTCACTTGCTGCAATCACACAAACCACCTATTGCAGCTGGGTTTACCCCTTCACAAAGTCAATAAAAGCACAAGGAACCCCTTCCAGCGGGATTTGTGCAGTAAGACATAGTGGTGTGTATTTCTGGGTGGGATTGTTGAAGGATTCAGCTGTGTGTGGTGGGGGTAAGCTATCAGTTCTTTGGGTTCATAATGAGCTAATTAACTGCTACAATATTTTGGCAACTGATTTTTTATTAAAAAAATAAAAAGCACTAAAAAAATCCAACCCAAAACATACTTTCAAATGGAATATAAACCAGTACTTTTTATTTTAAATGGAAACAAAAAAAGTATAGCTGACCAGAAGGTCATCTGTGATCATTTTATATGTGCCCTTATTTGCTAGACTAATTTTTGGAATATATTGTTTAGTGCATGTGGTTTTCTGCTTATTTTTAAATAGGATCTTAGGATGACTGAAGAAGAAGTAAATTTTTAATTGATCCCCACTGAAATGTGGGTAATGAGGGGCAGAAAACAATTTCTATCAACTTGAACTAGAAGACTATACCATAGGTAATGTAATAGGAATGCAATCATTGAAGATATTTAAAACTTGAAACCCCCTTCTCCAGCTCCCCCTCCTGTCCCCAGAAAATTTTCCTTCTTTAGCAGCTATTACGTCCTGTTCTGTTACTGGCAGAATGCTTTCTTTGTGTTGACATGACTATTTTCTCTTTTCACTGTTAGAGAACTGTACCACTGCAAAGTTTTTGATTTCTCTTGAGTCACTTTCACATTTCAGCAGGGCTTCTGGGTAGCGCTTCACAATTTATTTTCATTTTTTCTTTCTTCCCACTTTTTTCTGAAGGGCTATAGAATGCAATTGCTCTAGTTGGAAATTTCTGTTTTTAAATTTGGAACCCGTGCTCACATAGGCAAGTTTTGTTTTTATAAAAAGCCTGTTCGACAATTTGAAAATAGTATCTATCTGTTCAAAGTCTAGAGGATTCTGTCTTGGCAAAAGGAAAATTTTGATACACATTCACCTTATTCCCTGGTCTGAGCAGCACAGCGCATTAGAAACTGGAAGAAAGACTCTGAACTTACGTCCCCTTGAAAAAGTTTCTACTTCACAACACTGTGACCCTGATTTTACAGGTTTGATTTTTTTTTCAAACATGGACTTCCCCTCCTAGGCAAATAAACCACACTAACCACGTAACTAACTGATTTTATTCTGCACATACAGGTACTTCTTTGTGATGTCCTTCACAGAATTAGTACTTACTCAAACGCAATGTATGTCAGAAGAGTTGCAGCTGAAAATATAGCAGATATTCCACAGCCTATGTAAGTGATAAAGGTCAGGACCTTGTTATTCTGTGGGTTGATTTGCGTCACAGTTCTCTGAAGGTCCTGTGAGAGAGGAGGAAGAGACCTCGGTTGTAGGCAGCACCTTTGCTACGAGCACAGCACTCTTTCTTGATAAGTAGTCAAGTGAAACTGAAAAGCATTCTGGAAATACCACTGTAACCTTGACACTGGGGTTCATTTTTACTGCGTGTACTCGGTCTCCAGTTGTTACACCTCTCACTTCCTTCCCACTGCTCTTCAAAGCATTGTGCTTTAAGTATTATCACTGCTGGCAGCAGCAGGTAGACCCTGATTATGATCCTTATAATTCAGTACTAGGAATTCAAATGTCCTTCTCTGGAAAAGTCTCCAGTGTCCAAAATTTTTAATTCTGTTGCTTGTGTAAAACTCTTTTTCAAAAGACATAAGATTTAGAAAAATGTAACTTAAAAGTATTCATATGAAATATGCAACATTGTAGGGAATTTCTGGCCTTTTTGTTATTAAAAATCCACAGGAGTTGATGTAACTAATCATCTACAGGTGAAACCAAGGGCAAGATACTGCTTTTTGGATTTAGGGTCTGTTTCGATGTAAGAACAACACTTTTAACCAGAATTGGTCAGAAAAGTAGTGACAAGAACAACAGAAAACATTTGGAAATTAAGCAGGAACATTCTAAGTATTTTCTTTTTTTTCTGTCTAACTGTAACTGCCACATGGTACCATCTGAGAATAAACGACAGTGTTATTTCCTCTTTTTAAGGACAAGAAAACATGAAAATGTTCAGATTTAGATCACTGTGGAGGAAATGTGAGCAAACACTAAAAGATAATGATGTCAATTCCACAGTCATTGTCACTGTTGTCCCTAGCAAAACCAGCTAGCAAAAAGAAACATTAAATGCTGAAAAACTTTGCATGCTTTGTAGGGAAAGGCAGGAGCAGGTTTCTTTTACTGTCTGTTCCAGCCTTATATGATAGTTTATTTATACATAAGGAGAGTGTTTTTTGGAAATAATTTAGTATCTAAATTAAAGTCACAAGAAATTATTAAAATGGAAAAGCAACTACAATGGTCAAAGCTCTGTAAAAATCTATTGGAATGCAGCCCAAATTCAAAGAACTTCTGCCCTATTTCCTACTGCCACTGAAGCATTCAGTGAAGAGAAGGGGCTCATTGAATGTATCCTAAAGAAAGCCTTTTCTTAATCCCTTTGGGATGAAAAGTGGAACAAGACCATTATTTAGCTTGCAAGAAGACACAAAGTTTGTGGCTTTTCCATATCTACATCTCAGCATGATGTGAAGAGAGCAGTTCTATTAAGAAGGGTCTGGAAGGCCAAAACTGAAAAAGTCAGTGTATGTGGCTGCCTCATGTGGTTTAAGTCCTTTTTAACACTGCCACAAGTTACTTCAAACTCCAAATACTTCTACTTAGGAATTATTCCTGCTGTGACCAGGAGCCAACATCTTTTCTGCAGCTATATTTTACAGGCCAAAGAATGTTAATTTCAGCTGGAAAAAAAATGTATCAGGCCATTATTGAGGATAAACAACCACCAAAAGTTAAGATAGCACTATTCATTTTTTTTCATGTTGGGATTTCTTTTCTCTGAAAAACACTTCACAAGCGGAAATTGCTGGAGGCAGCTGAAGGCTGGAGGCTGTGCTGCTGAGGCTGAAGTGCCCCATATGGTTCCCTCTTTCATCTCCTGGATAGACATTGCTCTGCCAGCCACTCTGTCTGGAGACTTTGCTTAAGGCTCTGACAGAGTACGGACTACGTGTTTTGTACCAGGGCTCTGTGAACAGCCTTTCTCCGAGAGAAGGCCTGTCATACACGGCACCCCAAAACTGATTAAAGCCAGGTAAGAAAACGGCCAATATGGGCTTACACACCGTGCAAAAGATACCACTTCATAGTTCGTGACATTAGATAAATCTTGTGAAATTTGTGAACTAGGTTTGCAAGGGACAACTCAGCCTTTCAATCTAAGGATGAAAGAGAATTTTTGTAGTCCTTTGACTTTTCATCTGCACTACTATTTCTACTGTCTAGAGGATGTTTTTCTTTCCCTGTTTTTCCCTATGAGTGTCTTTTCCTTTTGATCTGAAAACAACATTTCTAACTATTTCTCAAGCTGGCTTTTTTTTTTTTTCTTCCCCTGCAAGCAACTTCTCACTTTCTCAATCTGGAAATTTCAAATATACTTTCTTTTTCAATTCCCTCTTGTTACGTACCTTCTGCCTCAGCTGCAGGTCACTTTTGTCAGATTATACTGTTAAGGGATATGTCAGAGATCCTCGGCAACTTAGGACTCATTAAGATCACTTTTTTATCCTGTCTCTCTAGTGGAAATGTTACTGGGCCTTGGTTGTATTAAATTGGACATTATAATATGCTTTTTGTATTTTGGTACGCCTCAGAAGTCTCAATCTCAGGTCTTTTGTGGCACACTATTTTTAAAACATAAAAATCTCATTGGTACATTTTAATTATTTAAAAATAATATTTAGCCACTTGGAAAGAATTTAATAATAACAATAACAACAACAATAATATTCTTCTATTTCTAACTTTATTAATTATCTCATTCCTGAAGCCTTATCACTAGCTACTTGGTTATGGAAAGATAACTCTATGATAATAAGGTGGGAAATCACATATGATTATTACCATTAAAAATTAGATGCAAAAGAAATAACCCAAGTAACAAAAATGAGAGTTGTCTTGACACCAGACAAAAGCTGTGTTGCTGTTCCTGGGAAAGATAAGTTGGTGAGCAGTGAGTTTGCCTACCATTAGGACCCCAAAGTGTGTGAGGTGGTTGCATAAGCACACAGTTTCATTTTCATTGGACTCTGCATCCACCTGGCAGCCCTCAGGGTTCCAGCCACCACTGCCACCTGTGGAAATGAAACATGAGAAAGTTCTGTCCAACAAACACATGGCAACCTCTCTCCTAGCAGATTTCTCACTTCATCTTGTGCAAATGCAGAAGCGCTTTCTCAAATTGAATGAGCCAGCACTAAAAACAACCGGCAGAGAAGCAAGTGTCAGATTGCCTAGTTTCTGCAAAGAATTACCCCAGATGGGTGTCCCAGAAATGGACTACTGAGCAGAAGCAACAGATGGAGATGTATAACAAAGGTAGGGAGCTTTTTGGTTAGTGAGTAAGACGTGGATCACGCATTAAGACACACCTTAGTTTTACCCAATAATAAGATGGTTTTAGAACTCCTTTCCCCCTGCACTGATGTGATGTCTACACCTGCCTGCCTCCCACTCATATATCCTCAGGCACATGAAAGCTTTTATGGCCCAGGAGCAGAGGGTCCTGTCCTTCCTCTCTGCAGCACGTAATGCAGAAAGAGTGGGTAATCCAAATGATCTCTGGTGGCCTTACAAAAACATGAAGTGAATTATTCCCAACCCACCCCACTTTATAAGACCATTCTGAAAAACAAGTAGAAAGACTTCCGTTTTAAAAATTAAATATTAAAATGAAAATTTGTTTCTTTTTTCATTTTTCCCTGTGAAAATATGAGCTAGTTTTGTGAAATCATTCATATTCTCTGACTGTTAAAGACATTTTTGTCACAGCTCTTGAGAAAATCCAGCATAATTTGCTCTGTAACTTCAAGACAATCAAACACTTAAAATCAAGGCATTCTCTCAAAATACTGTGAAGATGTTCCAAAACCACTTAAAACTCTTCTTCACTCAAGCAGCTACTGGGAATAGTATCCTCCCTCCCTGTGTGTTCCTCCTTTAATGCAATTCTTAAGTTCAGTTTCCTAACTAGTTTATATGATTTTTTTTTCATTTTAGTCCTCTTGCATTCTCCTCAATTGCTCTGTCTGTATTTCCTGCTTTGAAATACAAATTTGGATGGTAAATTTTATTTCTTGCAAGACTCTGTGTACTGAACTTCTCCATCCCAAATCCGACAGCTCTATCTGTTTTATTGTAAGGAAGAGAAACATCTCAGCAGTGATCTCTAAAACAGAGACATCTGGAAAGTCATCCCAGAGAACAACTTTGTGTAAAGGATTAAGAGCCTGAATAAAACATGACACACAGGTTTGGCAGTAGTGATCATTCTTTGATGAAGGATGGTCTAAAAAGTTGCCTTATTAGTGCGTATCTCCACATATGATCAAAAAAGCTGAAGATCTGTAACAGTTACAGACTTACACCTATATAACTCAGTTTTTAAAGAAATGAACAGTTAAAAGCATGGCTAAGAACATTCATGTGTCTGAGTAGCATTATAATTTAATTTGCTCATACAGACAGACCAGTGAAAAATTGCAGATATGGGAAAAAAATGGAAAAATTTAACTGAAAAATTTAAAATGTTGAAGGCATTTACATTAAAAACAAACTTTTAAAAGGAGTATTTAACATTTGCTGTTACAAGTAACTATACTACCCAGAAGAAAATACACACTTCATTGTGTGGACTATCGAATCCTGTAAGGATTGATTTGGAAGAAAAATAGCCAATAGTGTGACCAATTTTAAAACTCAGACACATTTATTCATCTCATGAAAGAAATTAGAATATTTTTAAACTTACCATTTTTGTTCATATCCCAGAAGACACAGGTAGGTTTAGGACCTTCCTAATAACAGATGTAAAAGTAGACTTTTTATATCTCTTCAGACATAAATCTCAACATTTACAACAGATACTGCAATGCATATATTTTCATTTAATGAGCAGAAGAATCTATATCATTAAATTCTTTAAAACTTGACTAGTGTCAAATTAGAGTTTTTTTCTGCTAGAAAGATGGATTTGTCCAAAATGCAAAATCTAGAGCACTGCTTCTATGTAGTGTTCGATGGCTCCTTTTGCACATCCTCAGAATAATGAAATTTTCTTGTGTTACTGAAGTTATCCATGAATATGATGTCTTTATAGAATCTAAACACTTTTTATTGTTTATTTCCTTTGGGTTTCTCCATGAATCCTCTACGTAAAGCTTGAAAATGTGTAAATGCCTGCTGAACCCGAGTGTAGGTTGTTTTGCCTCACCTTAAAATATTCATTGTAGTGCAATGCAAGATAAAGTTAATCGAGCTGTGAAAATTAAAAACCAGGCTCTCATTACATAAACAATTTACTTAAGTATTGCATTTTAACATTTTCTTAGTGTTTCTAGTGCTATTGCCTCTTTTGGATTAGATATGGAGAATGGAGTCAAGCTCACACATTTTCAGACTGGAACAGTATGTGCCAAAAGGTTGCATTTGGTCTGTATTTCCCTAGATTTACTGTAGTCATGTTTCATTAATGTGTTTCTGTCTATTCCTCTGATGAAAACCACATAACAACAAAATAATTCCGGGAACTATTAACAAAGTGAATAATGTTTGGTCAAAGAATTTAAGTAATTATGAAGTTCCAGTGTAATAAATCATGTCCCTTGACCCTGGTCATGAATATGGTCATTAACAAGGGTTTCACTGATATTTATTGGCACAGAAATTACTTCAGAGGGGCAGAATCAATGATCTTGAAGATAAATGTTAGGTCATGAATGGAGGGCGAATGCACGAGAATGGGAGAGATTACTTTTTGCTTACTTGCTTTTGCTTACTTGTTCTAGACTTCTTAATTTCAATTTGATCTTACTCAAAATCCATCCATATAAATCAGACTGTAATCTTAGCCTTTACCATATATAATCTGCATTCCTGTTCCTCTGAATAATCAGTCTTGTTTTACCTGAATTTTGGTATGCTTGATTGTAACCTTCACATAATCCTGAAGATCCTGAATGGTTAAGTTTCCAATACTGCATGCCACCACAAAACTGGTCAAATTGGCAGTATTTTCTGCATCCTTCAAGAGATAGAGAAAAATATAATAAGTGCTTACAGGGCACATAATGTAAAAGCCAGAGTACACAGTTTCATTTTTGCAGCGTGCCAGAATAAGTAAGTTGTCAGCATTTCTGTACTTTTGATCACTCAATATAAGAATATTATGCTTATAAAATCAAATTATGGGTTAGCCTCATGGAAGCTTCCCTATTTTCCTTGTAGCCATAAACATGCATAGGCACAATTATAGAGAGGGGTTGGAAGGCAAACAAAATTATAACTCAAACAATGTGGCAGATAACAACCCATGATATGATTATCTCATTTCCCTAAACAAGCATGAACGAACTCACTTATCTTATTGTTGACACTGTCCTTTAGTAAATGCAAAGTTTTTAGAGAATAAACTGTTTTCTGCATAGAGTTGTTAAATCATCCTCCATCTTAAAATGAATGACTATGAAGTAGTAAACAAATTCAAAGCAATGTTACATACTGAAGGGGATAGCATTTTCTGTAAGGTCTTATTTAATAGGAATTCAAATAGGATTCTGACATTATCACTGACCAGTAGGATTTTTAACCTGCAGCTGACAATTTTCCAGAAGAGAAGGTTTCCTTGGAAACTAATTATTTATTGAAATGGAATTGCATTGGCAATGCTATTTTTTTTTTAATAGGCTTCTATTGAAACTTGGATATTTGGATGCCTGGTTGGGAAACTTGGTCACTGCCTGTGGCAGATCTTAGGTCAAATGAAATCTTCTATTGCTAATCATTTTCCTCCCCAAAATCTGGTCTACCAAACCCCTGAACCCTTGATTCCTTCCATTTAGGAGTTTTGTTAACATAACAAGATATCAGGTTTCAGCTCACTGGGCTTGTGAGATCCCACTACTCATATAGCTTCAGTTATTAAGTGCATATTATCCTGAGAAAAATATTTTTTTACTTAAGAACCATACCCAAGAATTTTCAGATACAGTATTACAGATTATACTGGAGCTTCATGGCAAAATTTCCTAAAACCTTAAGAATTGAAGAGGAAAGAAAAAGCAAATTTTCTAGGCAGTTCTTGAGTATTCAGACAAGAAAAAGTCTCTTGGCTACCACCTAAATTTGAACATCTGTTGAAGTCTATGAAAGTCCTTGGACATATTTCCACAGGTTTCAGTGGATTCTGTCCATAGCAGATGAGAAAAACGAGACATAGTTAGTCTCTTTAGGGAAGGCAATTTAATATATTTTTATGTGTGCATTAAAGTAAAATACAGATTACTACTTATTTAGCCATAAGGCTGTGTTCAGCTGAAGTTCAACAGTTCAGGCATAGATGTTTACATTGAACATACCTGGCCTTGGTGAAGTGAATCCCACCCTGAACAGCTTTTATATAGTCCTCTTAGCAATGGAACCAGCTTTAATGAATTACAAGACAAAACTTACGAGAATTCTCTCAGTTGGAATAAAATAACCCACCACCACCAATGCTGCAAAGTATGTTTCACTGTTATGTTGAATACTTTAAAGGAATACAGCTAATAACATTCAGATATGTGTAATTGCACGTGGAAGAAATGTGAAATGCAATAAAACTGAAATATTCTTATACTAAGGGATAAAGTTATTTGGTTTGAGATGGCATGTGGGTCAGTTTATTTGTAGGCCTTATTTTAATCCTGTTTTTCTTTAACTTCCTTTACTTTTAGACATCCTAAAAATGTGAGGATCACACATTTTTAGTTCATTCTGTTAAACACATCACCCATGAAGCGTTTGAAAAACACACAAAAAAATGAAAGGCATTTTAATTGCAAATTAAGGTGCAATTTTTATGGTTTTTGTTTTTCAATGGCTTATTAAGTACCACTTAGAAACGCATTCTAGCACCATTAAGGGACACATTCTGACTTCACATGATTTTATGCCATTATGACCAGCCTCCATCTGTATTCTTTTGGTTTTTTTTTTTAATTAAAGATATCCATCCTGTTTTTCTCAAAAGCAGCCTTAAAACGAATATAATTTTAAATAAAAATACTTTGGGGTGTATTTTAGAAGGCAACTGTGGGTCATGGGTATTTTCTTGCCTAGATTATCTGAAGAATCTGGATACACTGCCAATAAAAACGATAATATAGGGACAATACAATACTACGGAGTTCTGCGGATGCACAAGAGCCAAAGGTCACTTGAAATACTGATGAGAAAACAAACTCAAGTCTTCTGAGACACATTCTACAGTTCACCATGAAACAATGTTTCCTTCTTAATTAACTTTTTTTTTCCCCAAATAAGTGTGGTTTTGGTTTTCTTTTTCCAAGCTGCAAACTCTTCCTAATATTTTTGGCACCTACCATGCAGGCACTGTTTGCAATTACCATTTGATAAGACCCAAAAATAAAACATTGAATCTACTTGAGCATGTTGTTTAGCATGTTGTTACTCCAGGTAGCAGTATCGTTATTCCTATTAAAATATGGTATGCATATACACAGGTATGAAAAGATTAGTGTATATATATGAACAGAATTTCTCTGGCTGATAACCATCAGCCCAGGGTTTCCAATTGAATAGAAAGCAGTCAGCTGGATATGACTGCTAACCAGCACTTAAAGGCAAGGAGTTACATGCCAAATTCCCTCCTAATAAAAAAGAACCTGGCACCACTGAACATCAAGGACTTATATTAATGTATTTTAACAAAAATTAAAAGCTTTTTAAAAGGCTTTTGCTGCTTTCCTTTGATTTTAAGCAGTTGGGACACAGGTTTCCACAGATTACCCTGAGAAAAGGTTTATTTACATGTGAGAGGAATTTGCAGTTAAACCATTGACTTCAACTCAACTCAGGCACTTCAACTATTTTGCTGCTCTGAACATAAGGCTGTCTTTAGTGCCTACATTTGCTGTTGTCTTTTAATTCCTGTAACTCATGAAATACTGTGAAATTATTACACTACAGGAAACTTTTAGGAGCTGTCTTTTATTCACCTTATCTGAAATGTCTTCAAGCACATTAGCACTTACCTGAAAAAGACCATTTTTATTGAAGAAAGTAAACTGAGCCCTGGATATAACTTCAAACTCATCCTGACTTAAATTCTTCAGTAAACTTGGTGGCAGAACAACAGAAGCAATGGCACTTGTCTGATCCTTGTCAAAATCTATCTGTTAAATAAAAACAACAGGAGAACACATTTAAACAACAAAGAAACCATCCACAACTGGTTCATACTCTTACACAGAAATATCTAGATATGGGACTAGAACCAATCAACACTAAAATGACTTGTGCTATGTAAGAGTTGATGCAATAAATACATTTTTTAAAGGCTGGAGAGGTTTCCCACTTTTCCAGCATGAAATCAGCGTTCTGCTACAAAATGATATTAGATAAAACCAACAAAGAAACAAACTCCTCCATTGCTATAATGATGATTTGGAAATAATGAGATGATAATTATGACAGTCATAACCATTTTCAGTAACATTCAAGATACTTTTCCTCATAGCAAACAATGCTGAGAACTAAAAAATATGCTCTGAATCTTTCTCTGTTATATTGTATTAGTTGGTTTGATCTGCACATCTGAAATAATTCTCTTAAGAGCTTTTACAGTTTCTCTGTTACAGAAAGGAGATTTAAAAATTATTAGTGTCATTTCTCCATATTTCTTGTGCTATGTAGCACACAAAGGACACATTTTGACATCATATAAAATTAATCTTTACTGGCAATGTATCAGAAATCTAAAAGCCCTCTGTGGCCCAGGAATATAAAAAGTGAGTAGGAAATAAAATAGGATGCAACCCTGCATTTTATTAGCAATTCTATGACTGATCACTTTCCCACCATGGCCTACTCAAGGTGTGCCACCATATCCATTGAAGGAAGGGGAGCAAGCCAGCTCACAGTGGCTCTGTAGTAAAAGCACCTAAGAATTTTACTGTGAGATATGGGAACTCCCACTACTGACTTCCCCAGAGGCATCCTGGTTGTGTATTTATGCCTCTCATGGATAATTGTGTAATTCTAAAAGTACCATTAGCTAATAGAACGTTAAAAGTCATAGGCTATTGACAGATTATTCACCCTTGGAAATCAGTAAGAAGTACCTCATAGATATCTCCTGACAGGGATAAATGTAGTTCAAAACCAGGTTTCAGAGGTTGATTCTGCCACAGTAAACAGAAAGTGTGTATGTGATAAAGATGTCCCATTAAGTATTGTCTGCAAATAGAGTCGAAGAGGCTTCTCCAGAGAAGCATGGATATATTACAGGAACAATTTAATAATATGAATCACCAAAACCTAACTTAGTCAAAGGTTTGGCAAGAAACATAAAGACACAGGGGACTGAAATAGAATCTTTCCAAGTTGCCATGGATAAATTTGCTTGGTATCTACTTTAAGAAAAAAAATAATAAAAAAAATAAATTCTGGAAACATTCTGACATACGGCCTGAAGAGTTTAATGTTCCCTGATGAGCCCAGAATAGATCATCACATCACTGGTGAAAAACCTGGGCTTTCACAAGGAAATCTCCCTTCAGCAGGGATAGCAAGTATCTTTCTGACAGCCATGGAAAATATAAACGGGGCCCACAGCTGCTGCAACTTTTCTGGAAGGAAGGATGCTAAGAATTCTCAATCAGCTGTTGGAAATGTGAAAGTCTGAGAAGAAGCTCGTGTTCCAATAGGAATATTATAAATAGTTTGATGGAGTTTGGATTTTATGATTATTTAGACAGTACTGTAATAAATGATTCCAGAACGAGAAAATTCCTGGATGTCCTCAAGCCACAGATGGTAATTCCTGTTCTATGTGCGATCATCCAAAACCTGGCTTTAGAATTTTCCTTTCCTCTTTCCATAAATAAAGGATGAAATCTGCAGGAGAAACATTCCTTTGATAACAAAGAACTATTCAGCTTCACAAGCAGCTATTGAGCTTCATTAATATGAGAGTTTACAATCACCAAAAATTTCTGATAAAATTGACTCAAAGAAATTTTAGTAAAAATATCTAGGATTATAAATATGTGAAACAATCAAGTACATTAAATCTATTTCTATCTATTTAAACAACATTTGAATTTTGATCGAAGGTCTATATATGTGCACAAGTCCAAAAGCCTACTATATTATTACTACTTTTTCTAGAAAGTAGACTTTTTATGTCTTCATTCTTGTTTTGATTTTTACAGTATATAGTATTTTATAAAATGATCAGACATTTATTAGGAGTGTTGTGTTACCAGTTTGCAGCAGGTATTAATTTGTTTCTATACAATACCTGTACTCTAGTGATTAGTCCTTAACTGTTTTTATAATGCCATATTTTGTTGAATTCAGTTTTAGTTCCTCTGGCCTGAATGACAGCAGATTTTTTTCTTTTTCTGTGTAATATTTTCTGTGTGTTTCTCCAAGTAAGACTCACTGTACTTGAATAGTTAAACACCCAGGAAACTGAGATGACATTACCTCTGTCACAGACTTCCTATTTAACTGAAAAAAAATTAAATAGGACTGCATTTTAAAAAGCACTTAGGTGCCTTAAGATGCAGATAGGCATCATCACTACTGATTTCAAAAGAAGCTTTGGAAAATCCTATAGGTGCTCATGTTCATCTCAAACAGTATTTCAAACTTCTAGATGTCTGTTTTTTTCTATTTGTGCGAAAAAAAGCAAAGAAAAAATATCTTTGAGGTGATGATAAATATCTTAAGTATAGTATCTGTCTTGATACTGCAGCACTGGAGAGCTTCCTAAATTTTGTGTGATTTTTGTTTGTTTTATTTTTAATTTCTAGGCTGGTCAAGCTCCACATGAATGACTTGAACTGCCTCAGATATCCTAAATGGTAGAAGCCAATCAACCTATGTTGGAACAACTGCATTAAATTTAGCTTTCTTTTAGCATTAAATGTTTAAATTTTACTGGAAGGTTGAAGAACTATTGCACCTGCAGAAATCTATATGTAGATACCTATATTTAGGTACCTTATTTTAAAACTGAAAGACAAGAAAAGAGTTGTTAGATATTGTACAATGGTGCAGATTATTAAAGGTTATTTTCCTTTTTCACTAATAAAAAGCCCCACAAAACTAAAAAAGGGTCAAGTGTGTTCTGGATTTATAAGCCAAATTACTTTTTATCTGCATGGAATGTGAGTTTATCTGTGTTTCCTGTCACTCAAGGAAATACTGCATTAATCTGTTATCTGTTTGGATGATTGTAGGAAAAAAGGAAATAGAAAGTAGGAGGAGAACTGGGAGTTGTAAGTGGATTTATAGGAACCAAAGTAAACACACTTGGAACAACAGGCACATTTCATGCTTGTTCTGTACCTGGAAATCAGATGCATTATTCTGAGGACTGACGCTGAAAGAACCCCCTTGGAATGAAGATGAATTTATAGAAGACACTCCAAGTGCGAGATTTCGTGTGGAAATACTCATGGATGGTCCATCAAAATGGATCTTTAAAGCCAAGGCATCGATAGTTTTTAGAGCTCTAAAAACAGAAATAAAAATTACTCTGAAAACTGAATACACAAAAATCCCCACCCATGCTCTGCATGCTCCTCACATCACAAGATGATCCTCTCGTTACTGACTATGTTTCTACCACCCATCTGTCTATTCACAAGGAGACTGTTAGACTGTAAATTTATGTATCTCTCTTGAAAACAAAAGCTTTTGACTGACAGAAACTGTGTGACTACATATCACTGGTCCTGAAATAATTTTACAACAATAGTTATATCTATGCTGTATCATGTATCAGAAGACCTCTTTTCCATCCAAATACTTTGTCATGCACACTAAAAGAAGAAATATTTGTGTATCTATTTTGGAAAATTCTTTTTGATGGAAATCAGAAAACTTTGATTTTCTGTTCTTTCCATAGATGGAAGGATGAATCCTTACAACCTTGCAGGTTGCTCTCAAAAGCTTTTCTCAAATGTAGAGATACTTACTCTGAAGATGAGGCTGCCAATACACTGTCTGAACTGGCTAGAATATTGGAAAAAATTGTCACCACAGTAGAACCCAGAGATTCATCAATTTCTTCATCGTTCACAATTTTTTTGAGCTTCTGCACAACATCATTGACTTTGTCTGAGGTCAGCTGCTGCCCCTCACCAGTGAGATTCAGAAGCTGATTGGCGATATCTGCTGCGTTTTCTGTGAGCATACAGAATCAAGCAAAAAGAGAAAATAAGGCATTACAGTCCTGAAGGAATCCAGAAATACAAATTTTTGTCATCACTGTTGAAAGCTAGAGTATGTTCTATGGTATTTATACTGAACTTGGGATTTCATAATTTTGTCAAATTTATATGTATTTTTAAAAATATATAGGACCTGCTTATTATACACTATGCTCATTGGCTTTCTTTTCTTTGTTTTGATTTGAGTTTGTAAATCAGAACTATTACAGAAAGGGGTGATTGAATGAAAAAGAGAGGAATACAATGCATAGTTCTCTCTTTTTTTTTCCTCCTTATGCTATCCTTCCTTTTTCACTGGGAAAAATTTTTAATTTTGAAGTGAAACAAATGCATCCAAAGTCTCTATTACTGAAAAACTGTTCACTCTTTCAGGCTTTCTGAAGAAAGTCTGACCCCTTTGCAAATGCTTCAGCTCTTTCTGAGGATGCTACTCTTATTTATCAGAGGCCCAGCAAGCACAGCACACAATCAAATTTCATGAGGAGAATCTTCCTGCTAAGGAAAGTTCGATAGCATGTCCAATGGCAAAACATATTAAACTGTAATCTCAATGTCACCTGGACAGAAAGCTAATATAAACAGTAACCTTTAAGAATTTAAAAATATTTGAGATTTAATGGAATTTGCAAAGAAGATTTTGAAAGTTTAGTTTGCAACTGGCTGTGGGTTGTTTTTTATAATACAGTGTTTTGATGTATTTACTGTAGAATGCTCATTTTGCATGACATGATGTTTTTAATATAATCTGACTGCAAGTACCCAACTGACTGAGTTAGGTAACCAGGTTCCCTAGGACACCTCTATCAACAAAGACCGAAGAAGAGGCTTCTCCAAGACAGCAGTTCAGAACAAGAGCTTACAGTCATATGTATTTCAGAGCACCTACAGTATAATTCTCTTCACTAGCTTTGGCACTAAAAATAAAAAAGGGACCACAAAATTGTTTTCTTATTATTTTATTACTCCTTCATGGCCAGAATAACATAAAGGGGTATTTCAGAAACAGAGAATAAATCTGAAAATGTCTGATTATAAGTCCAGTGAAGAGAGCAGGAGTCTTTCCCCTGGCAGGCATTCAAAATATTTAAAAATCTGTCCTAACTTGAATATCAAATAGAGGTAAGATACCACCTTCCTTTACTCTTGATTAAATTGCCTGAAGAGTTTGATTTAATTCAGTAATTGGCTTCCAGAGCTTTAAATGCGTGAGCTGAATTGAACTTGGGTGCACTTCCACAGAGTTTAATTATTTACTTTGCACTGGCTTTTTTAGAAAGATTTTTAAACAATTTATCATAAAGAGAAAAGATATCCTTCCAAAGATGAACACATATATACCCACCTGTGCAATTTCTAAGATCAGGTTGACCCCAGTATGATGTATAATTCTGCAGACCCAAATAGCTAAAGAGGAAAAAAGACAAAATTCACATGAAATACCATAACAAAATTACATAAATATTTAATAATTCTTATGTAGGTGACACAGTGGTTGATTCTTCTCAATTCCCAATATTCATAGCAACATGGCCCCTAGTGAAATACAATATGTATACTTGACAGTGAAAGTATATGATTGATTAAATGATAGTGCTGAGAGAAACCCCAGTTTTTCAGTGGAGATTCTGGCCTTATATTTCAGGAAAGATCCAAATACTGGCACAAACTATTACACCCCTATTATGGCCTAGTCAGATGCTGTTTCTATAATTTCTTCTCGACACAAATGCCTTTAATCTAGTGAATAGTAAGACATAATGTCTCTCATAAGAACATGCTCAGGAGCCATGTGAAGGTATAAATTTATTCTACCAATGAAAACTAGGGTAAGTAACTATTGGATGCAGGTCCAAATTGAGGGGCAGATATAAAGATTCGTTTGGTTTTTTTTAAAGCCTTACCATAGCAAAATACAGAATCATAGAATGAATGGGTCAGGTTGGAAGGGACCACAGTGGGTCACCTGGTTCAACCTCCCAGCTCAAGCAGGGTCATCCTAGAGCACAAGACACAGCATTCTCTCCAGACAGTTCTTGAGTAACTCCAGCGAGGGAGACTCCACAGCCTCTCTGGGAAATCTGGTGCTTGGGAACCCACACAGTAAAGAAGTTCTTCCTCACATTCAGGTGGAACTTCCTGTGAATCAGTTTCTGCTCACTGCCCCTTGCCCTATTTCTTGGCACCATTCAGATCCATTCTCTTGTCACCCTCCCTTCAGATGCTCATAGACATTGATGAGGTCCCCACAGTTTTCTCTTCTCAAGGCAGAACAGGCCCAGCTCCCTCAGCCTTTCCTCATAAGAGAGATGCTCCAATCTCTTAACCATGTTTGTCACCCTGTAAAAATGGCTCCAAAATTAAACACACTGTTGCCTCAGTTTTCTTTGAAGACTATCATGTTGTCACAGCACAGAAAAAGGCAGGATGGTAAATGGGAAAAACGTATCCCTTTACTCAGCACATGATAAAATAACATTATTCCTCAGCTGATCACATTTATTGGAATAGCACAGGTAATCACCTACTGTGGAATGCAGATGACTAGAAGAGTCTGTTAGAAGAGCTTCCTCTTCCCAAACAAATCCCACCAGTGCTCCATATTGGCAAAAGCTAGTGTAAGAAGAGGCAAGGAAGGCACAGCACCGGGCAGAACACAGTAATTTATATTGTTTTTTAATGAGAAGTGCTGTACATAATAAATGGTATAGTGTATACCACAGATGAATAATAAAGATAAGCAAAACTGAGGCAGCAAAGGCCAGAAACCTTAATTTTTAATGACTCCGACATAGAAACAATTTGATCTCTGCACTACTCACTCTACAACAGAAGTTGGGTCAGTCAGAATCAGTTCTTGTACAAGATTAGGAGGCTGAGGAAGTGAGTTATTTAAATATAATGTGGGTTGCTTTCCTGCTTGGCACTGAAACTCAAAGCTGATTCATACCCATGTTGCCATACTGTTTGGAAAAATTAAAAGATCTGGTCTTCTCAGAACATGTTCCAGATGCAATGTGGGTGGATAAGACTAATATATTGCATTTAATAGTAAAAATCCTAAATACTGAAGGAATTAATTAATATTGCATCATCATAACTATGTTTAAGGCACTCAAAGGAGATCAAAGCCATAATGTTTTGGTAATATATATGCAGAAGTAATAATATTCTCATTTTACAAATGGGAAATGGACATACAGAATCAAAGTCTTTTGTAGATGTTTGCAAAAACCTCCTACATTAGGGAAAATTTCTTAAACCTTAAAAACTCAAGCTCAAATCATTAGGCATAAGATTATACCCACCTTCAATTATGACTAGCTACTGGCAAAATACTTGTTTCACAATTTCTCTACTTTTCCCCTAATGAGATGAGATGTTTTGGATTAAACCAAATGCACATCTCATTTTCATAGAATTTTATTCTAATTCTTCACAAGTCAGACAGTAGTGGTGGAGTGGTAGCAAATGTGAAGCTTTGGGTACAGTAACATAAAGGTCATGGCCAAGTGCAAGGTCCTGCGTGTGGGTCAGGGCAATCTCAAGCACAAATAGAGGCTTGGGAGGAGAATGGATTGAAAGCAGCCCTGAAGAGAAGGACTCGGGATACTGGTGGAAGATGCAGCCCAGAAAGCCAACCATATCCTGGCTGCATCCAGCTCTGGGGCTCACAAGATAAGAAAAATGTGGACTTGTTGGAGCAAGTCCAAAGCAGGACCACAAAAATTATCAGAGGGCTGGAGCACCTCTCCTGTAAAGAAGCTGAGAGAGTTGGGGTTGTTCCTGGAGAAGAGAAGGTTCTGGGGAGTTTTCAGCACCTAAAGTGAGCTGCAAGAGATCTGGACGGGGACTTTTAGAAGAGCATGTAGTGACAGGACAATGGCAAATGGTTTTAAACTGAAAGAGATTAGGTTTCAGTTAGATATTGGGAAGAAATGTTTTTACTTTGAGGGTAGTGAGGCACTGGCACAGGTTTTCCAGAGAGGTTGTGGATGCCCCATCCTTGGAAGTGTTTCAGGCCAGGATGGATGGGGCTCTGACCAACTTGGTCCAGTGGAACTGTCCCTGCCCATGGCAGGGGGTTTGGAACTAGATGATCTTTAGGCTCCCTTTCAATCCAAACCTATTCTATGATTCTATGACTTGAATTAAACAGTTTCATTCGTAAGAAGATGTTATTTTTATAGTCATGTTGAACATGTATTAATTGTGGGCCCCAATATGCTTTAAGGAAGTGGTAGATGAGACTCTTTCTTATCAATGAAATACATACTATTACTGCACACACCTAATCTCTCATGGCATAGATAAAATCTTCCTGAAATACAATACCAGCCAATGGCAACTATTATATATAACTAAATAATAACTATATATAACCAGAAAGTTTCATCTGAAACAACTCAGCTTCTCAGATATTTGAACACCTACCAGGTTCTTGATGCAGTCTGAACTGAGCTCCCATGGCAAAATGTGAAGTTGGTCACAGTAGGCCTGGTATCTGGCCAGAAATAGTTTGGAGGGTTTTCTTCAGCTAAACATTTTTCTGTAAAAATGAGTACATCCATGTTAATAGCACATTTCTTCACCTAATCATCTTCCATTCTTTGTCCTCAGCTCATCAGCTAGTCTACAGCACAAAATTGCCTTCAAATGAAATGCTTGTTTGTTTGCAATATAGTGGCAATAGAGGAGTGCACGGTGAGGGATCACACATGCTGCTGCTGCTGCTGCTCAGAGGAAAGACCTGAACCTGCATGCTGCATCCATCTGCACTCCAGCAGCCCCCACTCCTCCCTCCCAAAGGAAGGGCAGCCGTTGGTAGAAGCTGAAGGGGAACAGATGAGAGCTAAAGGAAGATTGATTAAGGGCAACTGTTGTCAGGAACACAAACACCACTGAGAAGTGGGGATGAGGGGCCTTGGAGGTCCAAAATGTCTCATTTTAGCTCTGTCTGTAAAGTATATTTCATTATCCTCAAACCACCAGAGGAGCTGTCAGGAACCGTCCCAGCCTCTTTGAACCAGACAGCAAGACATTGACTAAAGCAATCTGGACAACTTTGTGCTAAAAGTGGTATTTTGAGCATGGCTTTTTGAGATTAGTGGAACAATCTGGCTTATAGGGACAACTTAAAGTCTGAAATAGTTATACTGTTTGAAAATGTATGATTATTTTAACACAGAAGACGTTTATTTATGAACAAGCAAAAAAATATTTGTTGTGTAACAAAGCTGAACACTACTTACCCACTGGATCAACATCCACAGCATGAAGTTCATATCCTTCTTCCATGGTTCGATTATTGCTTATGAGCTTCTGTCGGATGTCTTCCTCTTCCAAATTGATGTTGTTGGTAGAATTATAAACTAGAAGAGCCAAAGCACTAAAACTGCAAAGAAAATTATCCAAGTGTTTCAATCAGAACAGCAGAGGCCAAATGTGTGGAAATAAAAATATCTGACAAACTCTGCTTTTCTGAGTATGGAACAGTGTCACCAAAACAGTGTTGCTCATTATCTGTAAATTAGTATTTTTGTATATATAGGCCCATGACAAGAAAATATGGTTGGGAAATTTCATCTTCTAGTTACCGTTAAAGAAACATCTCATTAAAAGAGCTAAAAAATGTTTTCAGAAGAGTTTAGAAGATGAAACCATACAGCTGTGAGTTCTAAATGGGCCCTAATTAATTTTAAAAATCTGGTTGCTACTGGCTTAGGAACTTAAGAGCTGATTCATCCCACATCACAAAACTTGTCAGGGTGGAACAAGTCATCCTCTGGAGGATCCACCTCTACACTGATTACAGAGAAAGACTAGATTAACAAAGAACAGATGCCTAACATTTAAATCTCTTAAGGTTTTTATGGAGTGAAAAACACCCTGACATACTTCTGAAGCTTTTAGTCATAATTAGGAAAGTCGAGCTCCTCAGATGACTAATCGAAGTTTGAGCACTAATAGCTGTTCTGTACTGTAGCCCACTGCTACTTTCTTGGACATAAGAAGTAGTTCAAAGTGCCCAAGCCTCTTTCCTGTGAACAAAATAAAACAGTCCCCACCCTTGTCCAAAAACATAGCTTTTCTGGAAGGGAAATCATGAACAGCAAACCAGTTCTAGCAGGACACAGGAAATAAGCCCAGAGTGGAAGGCACAGAAATTTCCTCCTGGGACAAAAGGAAATATTGGAGATGAGAACATGTCGGTACCCAAGAGCATTGCTTGGCTCTGGCTAGTAGGAGGCAAGCCACTGAAGCATGGAACATTGGATGTCCATGGGAGCCAAAATGGAAAAAAGGAAAAAGCAAACATGCTTTGGGCTGTCTTCATCTTAGCCTTGCCCTTGGATACCCATCAGCCTGAATAAAGACAGACCTTTGGAGTGTGTGAGCTGTCCCTGGCAGCTGGGGAGTGGTGGCACTGCCAGCACACATAGAGTGAGCAGGGCACACACCCATCAGGGGTGCTTTCACCTGTGGCCCCTTGTGCAAGAAAGCAACAATGAGCAAAACAGTGGTCTACAGGATGAAGAATAGCAGAAAGAAATCTGTAGGGGTGCTGAAAAGGGCCAGTAGGGTTCTCAGGTACTCCTTCCTAGACAGACCAGGACTTCAATATAAAGTGTTTCAGAAAGACATCCCCATGATGACAGCTCAGAACTGCACTTTCCAGATGTCCCTAATTTTCTTGACATATTCGCTGTTTAACTGGTAACATGTTGCTGGAGAAGAAAGATTAAAATGTGACCACCTGCAGGCTTGGCTTTCTCTTTTCCCAGTGGATATAGTTTAGCAGAGAAATTCCAGCTATCTCTGGCCAGGTCACTCCTTCCCTGCTCCCAGAGATACTACTGAGTTCCTCCTAACATTCCTTTGGTCTCTGTGGAGTGTTAATATGTATATGGGAAATAGCCTCAGTAGGGTGGATATACATTAGCAGGCTTTTGCTGTATACCTCAGATATGTTACAAGCACAAATTTATTACGGCATTTATTTTTAGCAGAAGTATGGAAATTGCCTACGGGATTGCCAATTCCTTCAGCCCTCCAGTACTTCAACCCCAGAGTCTCCTGGCACTTAACCATCTTTCCTAAAAGATTCTGGCTTCATTCGTCTATTCCCTTTACTTCAGAAGAGGAAAACTTAATATACTGATGCCACTCCCTACCTCAGCACTCTGGCTGCAGAACAGACATTCTGAACAGCCACTACTGCTTAGCTGCCTGCTTCAGGATTCCCAACTAACCAAAATTATATTTAGTATCCATACCTACAAGGAAGGATAACGCCAACAAAATAGAAGGGATAATGATAGATGAGGTAGAACAGGTTGCAGTTATATTGAAAAATTACAGAGAAAAGTATTGATTATGAAGCACTGATAAAAATAATCCCTTAAACCAATCTGTTGTTTTCTGTCATGTATACTATATAATAAAAGCCTACTCCATAATATGATGAAAACAATTTCCACAAACTTTTCAGAATGACTCATGCTAGCTTCCTAGACTAAATAAATACCTTTCAACTTGACAGCTGACGCAATATGAAGTTGAGTGCTTCCTTCCACTTTTGTCACACTCAGATCCAAGAAAGAAAACATTATAATAGTGAAGAGAAAATTCTCAATTTGGGAAACAGTAGGCCTACACTCA
This sequence comes from Sturnus vulgaris, assembly GCF_052056855.1. Taxonomy (NCBI): domain Eukaryota; kingdom Metazoa; phylum Chordata; class Aves; order Passeriformes; family Sturnidae; genus Sturnus; species Sturnus vulgaris. The sequence continues at coordinate 53,572,549 of NC_142245.1, read as the reverse complement.
AATAAATGGCAATGCTGCCATGCTCTGCTGGTGTCACTAGATTTGCTACACCCAACTTTAAGTCTTTTATTGTGTGATATATAAAGACAGATAGATTCTTACAGCAGTAATCAATTACAAATTACACATCATCTACAGTAACCTGTACTGCCAACATTACTGCCATGATATAATAAAAAAAAATGGACAGTTGTGTAGGTAAACACAACAGGGATTAGTATGTTTCTCTTTTCTTTGACTGAAGTGGTGACAGCTGGAGTAAGCAGGAAAACTTGGGAAGACCAGTGTCTATCCCACTTTGTCCTGGTCTGTTGAGCTCAGCTGGCTCAGAGAGAGGAGTTTACGAAGCTGCATCCTCATCAGAGGCACAGGAGGCGGTGGTGGAGCCTGTGCTGCCATGGCCCGGACCACAAAGCCAGCTTTCTTCTCCGGCAGCGTGACTCACAGCTATTCCAGGACAGTGTGCCTACACACGGGCTGTGGTCTCGCTGCTGCGCCCTGCCAGGAGCCCGAAGGAAGGATTAACAAACCACGGGAACCCTGCAGCACAGACGGAATCGCACCTGGAGAGATGCGGCTGATCATCAGCAATGCACATTTCTCCTTTCTGCTGTACTCGACAGGCTGAACTAATGCTGAATTACTCTTGCTGTCAAACTGTTTCACAAATCAATTTCTTTCAGAGTTAGTATAACTTGATTTAAAGACTTATTTTTAAAGAACCTAAATATCTGGGGAATCTAAATTCCCACTAAAAGTCACTGGGAATGTCAGTGCTGACTTCTCTGGCATATTTTAAATAGTTTTCAAATGTCAACATTAAATTCTTTACTAATCTCACGGTTGTCTCTGAAGATAAGTGATGATGGGTAGCTATAACTGAAGACTGGCAGCACATTTAGGCCCACAGAGTCACCTGTGAAGTTTTAACTACTTCACATTAACTGGACAGAAAAAAAGCATTGACTGTTCCATAAGTCACTCAGTAAAGCTGCAATACAAAGAACAAACAAAACGTTAGAAAACACACAGAATAAGACAGAAAAAAGGAGAGGGAAACTAAAAGCATTCCAAAGAAGCATCTGAGTTGTGAATAATCTTTTACTTGAGGTGATTTTGACTGCAATACATGAAAACGTTCAAAACAGAGAGCAAAAAATATGACTTGACATAACAGACACATTCAAAGAAATGTCAAGGATGAAGAGTTTCATTTCCCTGGAGAAGGTGATGTTATAATTTGAATATAAAATCTGAGACTTCATGACACAAAAGTAAAAATTGCAGCTACTTTTTGGTCTACTAAAAATAAAAGCATCCTAAGTCTTCCTTTTAAGTTAATGGCCATTGTAGCAGAACAATTGCAAACACCATGGTCACGCTTCGCGCCTTGGCTTCTGTCTCTGGGTCTTGCTCCTCCTTGCAGATCTGGTGTGGGAATACAATCAACTATGGCTTTTCAACAGAAAGCACTTATAATATGTGCTAATTTGGTATGAAGGCTATTCATTACTAGAGAATGTTGCAGAGTCAAACCAGAAAGGACTGGAATCCCTCACATCGAACAGCTGGTCTTTGCTGAAATGAGGTTTTGGTTAGACTTGCACTGTGTTCTGGAACAATGAGGAAAAGCCCCATTCCCTATTCCCCAATACACTGCTTTTCTAAAAATGGCATTTAACAATGTCAGATCTATACTAAATCTAGTTAAAGTCAGTGGAAAGACAAAGGGAGTCATTAGAAGCTGGAAAAGGGCAGGAAGCTTCAGAAGGAGACTAACAACGGATCACCCTTCAGTCACTCAAAAGGAAATCCCAAATTCTTCCATCTGTGATGAAGGCTTTCTTCAAAGGTCATGGACACAAGATGCCAGCATGGCACTGTGGAAAAACCTGAGGGTTTTCACTTGGTGTTTTTTTTGTTTGGTTTTTCAAACAGAAATATTACATATAATGTACATGTTATGTGGCATTTTAAAATATTTCTCAGCCCTGATAAAGGCTGTCCCTTACTACCTTCAGTAGCACTGAAGTTGTGGGGGGTAGAGGTGGAACAGGTCCAAGTCCTTCCTAAAATCTCCCCAGTAGAAACCCAGAAAAGTTTTGAAATAGGAACAGACAAAACAGATATATTCATTTATAACAAGAATAGCAAAATTATTTAATAAAAAATAATTTGAAGTAATCTACAAAGAATGTAAAAAGCCTAATACTTTACTTAGGACTAGAAAAGCAAAATTATGCTGTTCTAGTGTTGCTAACTCTTGTCTGAAACTATTACACAATCTAATCAACATTTTATCCAAGTCCATTAAACTTTCCATTAAGCAAAACAACACCCAAGAACACAGCATGCAGGAGCCTGAATATGCCTCACTGACATTGGTGGCAAAACTCCCACAGACTTCAAAAGAGCAGGACTAGGCATGGCTAGTTCTGATTTCCTCCTTTCCTCTCTATTTTCATTCCCAAGACAAGGGATTTCTGTTCAGTTATAGTAGTTTTCACGCAGATGGCTACCACTGTGGTTTTTCATTTGGATGAGATGTTTAACAGTACTAACATTAATATTGTTTCCCATAGAAGGAGCAACCCAACACTGGAAATAGGCCAAAATTATGACAATCAAGCAGTGGAAGTTGGAACAAGCATAAACTTACCGTATGTTAAGTGAAGAAAAATTCATAAATTAATTGGGGCCTGAATTCTCAAAATTGCTTGCAAAATAAGAGAAGAAAGGAGAAGCAAGGGAGCTGAACTCTTTATTAAAGACCAATTCCCCTACTGTGAGGCAGCCCTAGGTAGTAATCTGACAAAACCTAGGATCAGTAGGACCTTTCTGAGAAAAACAGCAGCAGCAGTCACAGAAAGTTTTGACAAAGTTCCAGAGTCGTAAAAGACAAAGAATTAATGAAAGAAACAAACACATTTATAGTTTATGCACAAAATTGGTTCACTTGGATAAAATCCACAAATCGGTTTCACTTTCAAAGGTTTGTGCAAAAATGATGGGGACAAAGAAATAGCTATATCCATAGCCCATGCTGAACTCCTGTCTATTTTGAATAGCTGCCCTTTCATTAAGAGGTAAAAACAGTACAACCAGAGGAAAAATTGAACACTGGCATAAAGTCAAACATAGATTTGATAAAAGTCTGTCTATTAAAGTAGTTAATAATCTACCAAAGTATTAGCTTGATATATACTGCTGCCATCCAGAGATGTCACAGCAGTAAGGATGCTGATAATAATATGCACTTTTGGACTTGTCACTCTGTCTCTCATCACTGGGTACATAAAGGCTTAATAAGTACGGTGTACTTTGGATTTCTGCAATGCATACAACACAGCAATGAAAGAGAAACAATCCACTTTAATAATTTTGTTTTGCTCTTCCCCAGAATGCAGTAGTTTAAAATGTTTCTTTGGAAAACACCTATTTTTAATGTGACAAAAAAAGCCAGCTTCCTACCTCCCACTTCCAGCTACTATTTCTTCTCTGAATCATTCTCTCTAACGATTCTTCCTCTTTCACATGCAAGAAGACTAAGTGGGGACAGTGACAGCTGAAGTTCCTTGATGAGGGAGCAGTGTGGTAAATAATGGTGGAGCAAAGCAAAATGCATAGAACAGGGTTGGGGATATTGTTTTGTTGCTTTTCGCAGTTTTTTAAACTGCTGTTTGAAATACTAATTCAAAAGGAATGCAAAAAATATGTGATCTGAATTACAAGAATATGAATTCATGTAAAGAGAGAAAAAACCTTCTCCAAGAACAATTTTAAGAATTATTACACTGCCTTGGAAATAAGAAGGCTATGATCTTGTAGAAAATTCAGAAAAGAGAAATAAGGCTTAGTGAGTTAAGAGTTAAGACTAATATGTTCACTTCTGCAAATGATAAAGTTAAGGCCATGATACTTCTGTGTAAGGTCTTAATTTTAACTGTGGAGTGAATTTCTGTTTAGATGAACATGAAGGTAAATAGAATAAGAAGTACTTAAAAACTAAGGGAAATAGTAGCATGTCTAAGACTGCAACAGACTTATGCTTGAGTATCCAAAATGAAGAAATAAAAAAATATTTGGGCAACGTTTCACCGAAATAATTTATAGGAACATTAAATTAATAGTAACTGCATGAAATCACACTGTGAGCAAGTTACATACAAGAATTCAGCCATAACATTTCAGTGAATCACCTAGGCAGTCAGGAATTACCATTGCTGCCACCAGGTATTCAGAATTTCTAACCTTCAAACTGTTAATTTTTTATACTCTCGAGTGTTACTCTAGAGTCTTGTAGGATTTCCTAAGAATCCTATCCAGGAAGATTCCAAGGAAAATCTAACAAAGAATCCGGACAGCAATTATCCGGAAGCAGTAGGAAAAAAGGTTTGCTTTATGCATCTTCAGAAATTCAACAGATTTCTTCCCCACAAAATTCAGAAACAGATGTGTGAACATCAGAGAAGTAAGGAACTGCTGACTAAACCCAGAAACACTGAAGACTACTGGGAATCTGAACCTTTTTTGTTTTCAGAAGGGAGGGATGTACAAGCATAGATAACCTAAGATGTAAAGATGCTTCAACCAATTTTATTGAAATATTTCTTCTGTAAGATGTAAATGATTCATGAAAACATATTTATGAGAAAAAGACAGAAAATCGTGTATGTACATATAGAGTGTGTAAAAGGTGTAATTTTTGTTAGTCATGTATCATGTAGCTTACTTAAATTTTGAATTATCCTTGCATTACCCCATCTGGATTTCTAGGTTGAGCAGGATCTTGACTTGCTTTTGTTTTGTTTTGTTTTCTAAGAAAACATTCACAGCATGACACTCCTGATTACTTGGAGAACATTAAAACTTGGTGTGACATGACCAGCATTTATACTAAATTATTCAGAATGATGAAAAAATGCCATTTGACCGTGACACACATTGCACTAGAGCCCCAAAGAACACTAGCTTCTCATTAGACCAGGCCTCCCCTGAAAAATGACATGTGAAAATGTAATTCCATTGCCTCTGATATGACATATAACGAACAAAAGAAATAGAGATGGGGTTCCTTCCCCATAAGAGGAATACATTATGAGAAGTAATTGAGTGGCATATTCACAGTATGTCAAAAAGGAAAGGGAAGGGAAGAGGAAATTACTAAAATAGTTCCTGCCTCCTCAGCCTTTTTTTGAGTAGACTGGGGAGAAGATAAATAAACAGGAGGGCTGGATGGTGGGAAGGTGAGACAAGAAGAAATCACGTGTGCAACTCAGCTGCTAGACTCATAAAAAGATACAGGAATAAGGATGGGGAAAGCTTTACATTCCTCAGCAGCCTTGGATTGTTGGTAAGACCTGAGGTGTGGTCTCCACTTGAAAGGCCTTGCTGGCATAACCATATCATTTAGAAGTGTGAAAAAAAATCCTACCCACATCACTACACCCTACTGTAAATGTAGGTCAAGCAGCAAAATAGCCCGTTCAGAGACAGGGCTTACAGTGTACCAGCTGAAAGGTTTTGCCAATAAAAGCTGTCTTTCTGCTGTGGCTGTATGGGAAGGACATACTACCTTTCTACAGGTCTTTTCATGTCTAGGCAAACTCTTGAAAACTGGAAGGACCACTACTTCCTGATGATAAATTGGGAATATTGGGCTATCTCTGATATTAAAAAGCTCAACTTTTACTGCCATTATCATGGCAGTTCTCAAGAGTCAGCAGTTAAAAGTCTTCTCTTAATAGGACTTTTGCCTACACTGCAAACAGATATATATCCCATAACCACTTATTGCCCCATCCTCACAAGACTAATAATGTTTTGGTTTCCTCTCCTTAATTTGCTCCTCAGATTCTCTCCCTCCCCAGACATCCCTCAGAAATCAGCCTGCTGCTTTCAAAGAAGCCATTGGAGGCCAGATTTTCAGGGGGGGCGACCCGTCTAACTTTCTCTGGCTGCCTTTGAGGTCATTCCAACTCCAGCGTCTCCAAGCCCAGCAGAAGTCAGGAAATGAGAGCATATGGTAAATAGTTTAACTCACACTCGTTCAGCTTTCAATTCTAGCATGATTTTTCAGTGTTTTCCATCTAGTAAGATGTCTGTTAACTCCAGAGTGTCTGGTTCAAGAGAACAAATGCAGAGATAGTGGACAGATACCACTGTACCAAAGCTTGTTGCTAAAGCAAGCTGGGTGTGTTGTACAACTTAAATATCATGTATCTATTCTGTTTTGTGACAGGTGAAACTTGAGCTCTGAAAAAAATCATCTGTTCGGGTTTAAAGCTCAATAGATTTAAACCAAAACAAACATGATAACCAGTATTAGGTTTCTGAGAACATTCAGAACGCTGAGATTGCCAGTAGTCATGTATTTACAGACTTGCAGCATATGCCAAATAATAGGCAATGAATCCAATAATAGACAATAAAGCCTGTTGTAAAGCCACTTGCAATAGCAGCTGTTGCCTCTATTGAGGAAATGTCTTTCAAAATATTACCTTTTAATACTTCTTTTTTGTCTTGCTCCCTCTCTTATAGAGGCAGGGTGGATGCTATGAAAGAAACAGACATTAATTAGGGTGGATTAATTCTTCAAAGGAATACAGCATAACTATCTTCCTCCTTAATTTACCTGATATTGACCACATACACAGTGTAATTCCAGTTCTGGAAAGTACGGTTCAGCTGAAAAACAGGAAGACATTGATCACATGAATGGTGAGATGTTAATGGGGCTCTTTGTTGCTTAAAGTAGTGTTAGAATTTCACCCTTCTGCCCCTTGAGAAATCCCCTCCAGTTTTGCAAAGCAAGAGAACACTCACTTTTCAGTGAGGTGATTGTTGTACAACTGGTAGTGAGAGATGTGGCTTTTTTGCAGACAGAAGAAAATCTGTATAGGGTCATGACAGAGTGAATAGGTGAGTGCACTAGATCCTGAACTTTTCCTTTTCTCCCTCTCTTCCACATCTTAAATTCTCAGATATACTTTGGATAGAATAGATTTACTGAAAAAGCTGCCAGCTAAGTTTTCACCTAAAAGTCTTCAAACTTATGATGATCGTCTTTTCAGACCTTTATATTCTTTATTCTGAGTGTTCAACAGCTGCTCAGTTTTCACCCAAGAGACACCTTTGCATACTCTGCTAGGGCCAAGTGACACCTTTCTAGTTTCTTTGGCTCAGGCACCCATATACTTTACCTGGGTATTGCTGCTAAGAGAACAACCTTGGCGGGTGTGGATGGCTGCAATTCTGTTAGACTACTGTATTTATATTCTGGTTTATGGATTCCTTAGCTTCTGATAGCTGAAATCTTCAGGTTTATTAAATGAAAAATAAAAAATAGTTGCCATATTTCATGATATCATCTTTTCGTGTAAGTGGTTGGTGTAAAGGTTTTACAAATTGTGTGAGTGGGACTATGTGAATTGTCAAAAAGGACAGGGAATACATTATTCAGACAAGAAGAACTTTTAGAGGCAAGGACTTCAAGAATCCCTCACCCAGAGAGGAGTTTATGCCTGCTAAAATGGGCTGAAAAACCAGAGACTACTAGAAATGTCAGCAATTGACCTATGGCAGAAACCTTTTGAAGCAGCAAACATTAGGATAAACTGGAAAAGTTTATTGCCTCACACTAATCAACAGTGTTTCTATGATTTCTGCCACAATATAGCTTCAAAACCAGATTAGCATTTGGGCAGAAAGTTTTTGTCCTGTACAGTGATACTGGAACTCAGACATGTACCTCTTTTCATGGACAATTCTGATTACTTCATACTTTCCAAAATCTCACCTACTATCTACATTTCTTAAGAAGCTAGCTAGTATAGTGCAGACTTCTCAAATTTTATCCACAGTACTGAAGAGCCCCAGCTAGATATGCACAAATCAATAAAAGAAAGATATTTAGAGAACACCTGTGAAGACTTTTTTTGGTAGCCTCTTTTTTTTCTTTTCCAACTGATAATAGTGATGGGCCAGATTTATAAATGTAATCACACAGGAAAGAAAACTTAACTTACCCATTCTGCAACAACATCATGTACTTTTGACACCGAGTTGGGGTTGGAACTAGAGACAACTATAGATATCCTGTAGAATAGCCCACCTGTCCATTAAAAACAGCATTATAAAGTTAGAAACTGAGCAAATTTAGCTTTTTAATGAGACTTTAGCTTCATGATTAATATAAAAATTGTTCTGAACCCCAGATACAAGGCCACCTCACACTCTTGTTGGCTGACAATTTAAAATTCTGAAATGAATAAGCCCTGCAGATTTGGGCCCATTCTCACTAGTCCTGTTGATTTTGACAAGAATTCCCTCCCCCTCCAAGTGTTTCAGAGGCACTTGAAGTGTGACATGAAAACTCACAGACAACATTCACCTAAATAGTATTTTGCATACGCCTCTAATGTGCTGTATAAAATGAAGATCATGACAGTGTCAGGAATTTAAAAAATCATTATAATTAATGAAGTTTGTAAAGACAGATAAATTCTGCTCTTAGGCATATTATTATAATATTGTTATATGTTCCAGAATTGAACCACTGCAGATTAGAGTTTAAATACTTTGAGGGCAAATAAAGCTCATCAATTAAAAGTAGCAAGGTAACTGAAGACAGAATTAGGTGTGAGAAGGGATATAGAGCTCTTGTTTCCAAAGTACAGTCTTGCTCTCAGGCCTGGCAATATCCAGACAGTAGAAGAACCCATATTAGCTTTACAAAACTGGCAGCTGAACAAACCATCTTTCAGTCACAAAATGTGTAACACTTGGCTTGGTGCAATTTTATATTCAGAAAACTGTTTTGAAATGGCACTGGGTAAATATAAATTCTCGTTAAGCTCATGAGTGGGTAGGCAGCATTACAAGATTTCACATCTAATAAATAACATCAATTCATTTCATAGTTATGCTCTGTGTTAAAAGTCTATATTTTCCACAAGTTATTTTTTTTTCATTAGGCTACTAAACATTCTGTAAGCTCTAGCTGGGTAAAATTTCCCAGGATGTGGGGGAGGTTTAAGAACTTCTGGATCAATTCACTTGCATGTATATGCATTTGTGGCATTGCTTGGTTTTGGGCTGTTACCAATGTTGTGGGTCTTGGTCACAGACATATGCATTTATATAATCTTATGTAAATTTTACAGAGACACTACATAGGACAGAGAAGGACATGACAATAATTATAGAGAAATCCCTTTCTGTCTCTGATTGGAAAGGAATTGCTCTATCTTTCAGAATCTAAATAAAAGACCTTTTATTCTAAGTGGAGCAAATGCCATAATTTTACAACTTCATAGATAGTTATTGCACAAGAGCTTGAAATGAAGGCACTGGAAAAAGATTTGAAGTCAGTATTTTCCAATTTAAGTGTGCTATTCATGAAATGGTTGGAGTATTTTTATTTCTTTACAATATGGAATGAATTATATGAATATTGAGATTGGTACAAAAATTCCTTTATGATGAAACACTAAAGAAGATGGTTTACTAGATACCTTCTTTGGTAAGCTATGATTAAATTTTCAATATGAGCAGAATGACCTTCATTTTGATTTACTTTTTTTTTTAACCTCTCTTGAGGAGGCACACACATTTAGTGCACAGTTTAATCTGAAAATGTACTTTAGTTTATCATTACTGTGATAGTTTCAAATGAAAAAAAAATAGATAAAAAAAACTAAGTCTTTGTATGTAGAAATTTGAACTTTGGGCAAACTGAAAACACTTGCAAGATCTGAATGTCCTTTATATATATATATCTGTGTATAAACACATATTCAATCTTAAATTTATAATGCACCTTTTATATGCGCCATACAGATACACACATACAGAAAGTATGCATTATAAATATTCTCACAAACTCATATATAATTACATATCTAATTATAATCTTACTTAGATAATTATGTATAGGGACAAAATCACCTTCATATAGGAATATGCAAAGTATTTTAAAATTCATACAGAGTAACTACAAACTAGGCAATAGCTTAAAGATCTCCATCAGATGGTGACCCAAAGCATGATTTAATGAGGCAAAAACAAAGAACAAGAACTAATCTGCATTTTAAAAAGCTCTCAGGAGACTGCAGTGACAGATAGTAAAAACCAAAGCTTATTTATCCCCCTTCAAATTAAACAGTTGAAATCCCATCTCAAAATGCTGAATGAAAAAAAAAAAACAAAAAACCCCAAGAGTATAAAATTGGTGAAAAGTAGCCAAAGAAAAGCTGAAAAAAGAGAGGAAAAAATAGCCTGGAAAACAATGCTCCCTCCACCCACCACCAACTACAAAAATATAATGATCAATCAAAAGTGAGTATTTTTTAAAATTCTGTTAGGAAAATTATCCAAACATTTAGTTTTGAAAAATCTTTTCTTTTTGAAAGTGAAATCCTCAAAAATATGTCAGTAAAAACCATTAATATACTCACAAATAATAAATTGGCATAAAATGATATTAAATCTAGGAAAACCAGTATATTATTCTCACAGTCTCATGAGAGCTGTCTTAGAGAAGTACACAAATGTTAGAAATCACACATTAATGACATTACTATCACTAAGATGTTACAAATTCCCTTCTACTGTAATTATATTATTATTCTAAAACATCTTCATGTGCTAAATGGTCCTATATCTAAAGATGAAAGACAGCTACTTCTACATTCAGACTACAAACTGAATATCTAATAGATGAGATGATCTGGGTTTTTTTCTACATCTAACTTAGCAGCTGGACATACTGTAGTGGAACTCAGGTGGACACAGGCAGCCCAGCTCAGTGAAGGAGTCACACAAACAGGGCAAAAGGACTGCAGCAGAGCTAAAAGGTTGTTCCAGTGGTGGGTAAGAGGTGCTGTTTTGGCTTGTCCCAGATGGTAAATTGACCAAGGAATAAACATGGGCTGCAACTGATGACTCATGGTATGTCACAGGAGAAAGGGATGTTTGGATCTGCATGAGAGGGTGATGGATGTCTGCTGCAGATATTGTCAGAGTGCCTGTCAAGATGGTCTCTTTGTGCTGAATAAAAACTCTGCTAGAAAAAACATCCGAAGATGGCAAAGGTACCACATCATACATTACTGCAGTTCTTGATGACTCTAGAACAGAAGAGAGATCTGCAAAATGTCCATAATCAGCATTTTCAAAGTCCAAGGCATTAGCAGTAATGATAGACATTGCTTCTCTGCTCCTGCTGAAGGATCCATACACCTTTCCTGAATTCCATTCAGAAAGCCTTGGTATGTTTGTTGATGTCAGAATAGAAAAATCTCTTATGTCTTTATTATTGTCAATGATTTCTTGTTCTACTGCCCAGAGAGAGTATATTGAACTGTCCACTTGATTTGCAATGGAGTTTTGTCCTAAAACAGTTAGATAATTTCTTGGTGTTTCTGTTGTTGGCAAGTTTAACTCTTCTACATTCCACTGAGGGAGCAGGCTTGGAGAAATTGTATCAAGATGGTTCTGAACACTTTGTGGAAGAGGAGGTGTGGAATAGCTGTTAGGAGGTACACTATCTCTGAATTTGGAGTCTGAATGAAGAAGTTGCCTTAATTCCAAAGACACGGGAAGAAAGTCAGAACTCATTGAACTGATGCTTTTTAAAAAAATACCTGCATCTTTCTGAACTTTACTTCCTGGTTTATCAGTGGTATTTATTATAGCATCATTCTCCAGAAAACTTTGAGATTGAGGTGTTCTGTGTGTTATTGTGCTGCTTATCAAACTCTTAACTATCCAAGTAACCGGAGTCCCAGGTGTACTGATAAAGAAAGGAGCTCGGGTATCCCTTGAATAAGAAGGCTGGGTTCCTGAATATGTTGGAAAGACAGAAACAGGCTGATGCCTATTGTTTAGGAAGGTCATGTCAGTTTGATCACTTACTATATCAGTTTGAATTTGCATGTGCAAAATATCTGTGGCGTTTTCAAGTACCTGATCAAAAGGACTTACCTGTGTCCATACGGAGGATTGAATGTAAGGTGCTTCCAGGGAAGGAAAAGGAAAATCATAATAAAATTCACTGTTGGAAGCCACAGTTAGGTTTGCAAAGTTCATTGTTGACTGCAACTGTGACATTGACCTGCCATTACTTTCTGAAATTCTCTTTGAAATGCCTGGAATAAATGAACTAAAGATTTGTGTTTCCAAAGTTGATACATGACTAGAAATGTTAATTTCTTCAGCTCTGTGACCTAAAACTCTAATAGCAGATGTTTGTTCAGAGATATTGTCAGACTTAGCATATAAACTAAAGGACAGAAATCTCTCTGTTGGAGAAGAAAGCAGTTTATTAAATGAGAGCCAGAAATTTTCTGATGACTCCCCAGAAAACACTTGAGATGCTTCTTTCAAATGATGGGAAATAGTCCAGAAACTTGCTCTTAAAGAGGGGGAAATATCTACATATTTTGTTGGAAAATACAAGTAATCTGAGTCCCAGGAGTCAGCAACTGGATTCATGTTCTCTGGCTCTAGTATGGAAAAAGCTGACTGTTCATTTTCATTACTACCATGAAATGCATCTAAATTGTTCTCCAAGGCTGTATTTCCAAGGGTCTCGCTTGGATTTTGAAAGTATAATGAATGCTGTAAATAATGAGACCAATAATTACTACTAGATCTAAATACGCTGTCACTTTTCAAATACGTGTCAGTCAACAACTGTTGATAAACAGGCAGGGTTGTTACAACATGCTTAAATGCTGAGCTTGCCCAGCCTGGTTCTTCCAGATGTGCTGAAAATGTTAATAGTTCTCTACTGTGTCCTTGGACTGAATTTGTCAGTTGGCTGTCACGCAGAGATTTTGTGTATGTTTTTCTCATGTTCTGAAAAAAACTTGTGGGTTTTGCATGTAGAATCTCCACAGAAGTTAAATTTGTAATTCCTCCTGAGAGATGTTCCTTAATGTGCATAGATGTTCTAAATTGAAATGGACTGTTTGCTGTTAGTGCAGAAAACGTTTTCCTTTCAGCATTGCCTTCTATCATTTCCAGGTAAAAATTTTCAGGTGCCAAGTCTAGCAAATCTAACCTACTTTTTTGGAATGGTGGTTTCTCATCTGTAGGTGATACAGACAAGCTAGGGAGAAAATTATGTCTGTCTTCTTGAATGTCAGAGGTGATATGATGATGAAATACAGGCTCATTCCACCAGTTCAAAGGCTCCAAGACATTGCCTGTATGCATGACATTGTTTGTGTCGCTGCTGGAGGATGAAATCCACAGAGTTTCTTTTTTGTGCTCGTAAGCAGTGCTGCTGCTGCTGCTAACGGGAGAGCGGAACGCTGGCTCGGAGTCAGAATGATGGAGCCTGCTTGCCAAAGTCCTTGCTAGCTCTGCATTAGGATTTCTGCTGTGAAGAGGAACTGCTGCATTCACAGGCAGCTCTGTAACTGCATCTGATGCACCAGAAGTACCAAGGAATGGACTTCTAGAATAGTTAAAAATATTTTCATTTGGCAACTGATTCATTACAGTATTATCTAGGTTGATGTCTTCTGTAAAAGCAGACAAGGTTTTGTTGCTGGTCTCCTCAGAAGAAGTTGGTGTGGACAAAGTTGGAAGGAACAAGCTGTATGAGTTTTTTCTCTCTGGGTTATCATCTGCTGAATTTTTACTGAAACGCAGAGGCCTTTGCTTCACTGGCCAAATAATTGGGGTTGAGATAATTCCTATTGTTTTGATCCCTTCTATCTTAGATTCTTGCTGCCAGTATGGTCGTGAATGGGAAAATTCAGGTGAATTTCTCTTCATTCTGAAGATAACTGTAGCAGGAAGTCTGAATTCCTGCAGGTCTGTGTGTAGCAAGCCAGATAGTTTAGGATTAAAGAAAACATATGTAACTTAACTCTCTGTTCTTTTCTGTCTGTTCTTGGTCTAAAAATCAACTTACCAAGACTGGAAAACGATGCCCGTTAGTTGAGTGATAGTTTAATTTGCTTCTACCATAAGTGAACTTGGTTTATTTTCATAGTCTTTCAGCTTTTTCTTGGGACTTTCAAAGCTAGAGAAAGGACTTAATTGTCCAATTTTTATTCATGCTAATATTAATAAGATTTAGTTCGTTATTTCATTTAAAAAAACAGAGTTCACTGCTCATGGTGAACATTTGTGAGTGGCTCCACAAAAAGGAAGCAAACACTACTTGGAAGAAATTTTCAATATTTTCTTCTTACTTCTACAGCTTATTAAAACCAAACAGTCTGGATTCAGATAAATTCTTCCACATTGTGTACTGTACTGCCTGATTGCCAGTGTACAATAAATGATCTGCCAAGAGAAAAAAATACTCCAAGAGTTTTAAATCCTACAGTAACAACTGATGGATTGGGGGAAAAAAACACCCAACCAAAAAAAAGCAACCTAAAAACCAAACCACAAACTCCACCCAGATTCTAATTTATTTCTCTGGAGTACACTGAAAAAATAAATCTTTAAAAAAATATACATTTAAGCTCGTGATGAAAATTGGCAAAATCTATCTCTGTGTTTAACAACCAGCTTTAACAAAGTAGTAAATATTTTAGCAGAACTTCACAAAATGATGCTCAGGCTTTAGGAGACAGTGATATCACAGAATTTGAGAAAGCCTCAAAAGAAATCCTGGCTTTATTCCTGTGCTAATAATAGGTTCATTTACTACCTTATTTTTTCCCTTAATCTTTCTAAATGAAAAGTAAACGATATCTGATACTGTCAACATTTTCCCTAGTAAAGCCAGATCCAGCTCTTCTTTAAGTCAGTGGAAAGATTTCTGTTGACTCAGTGGAAGTGGCTTTGCTCCATAGGAATGGTTCCACTTGGCTCCTGCTCCTGAGGAATGGCGAGGAACTAGTGAGGAACAGACAACCCAAGGCTCCTACCACCCTGGCTGCACAAGTGTCTGACCATCTGCAGCCTTGAAACAATTCTACAGCACGCTCATTTTCAGACCCTTTCCAAAACTCCCTCTCCCTTCCCTTGTTCTTTGCATTGTTAAATCCAATGGGTGACACAAAGTTAGTCCCTTTCACAGAAGAGCCAGGAAAACGTGAAACAAATAAACACTGAGTTTGGTTCTGTTCTCATTTGCACCATTCTGACACGGTCTAGAGATTTATTCCTGATTTATTCAGTGTAAATAAGATCAGAACTGAGACACGACCCTTGACATTATGATGGTAGGAAAAACACACCTTAAAATACAACAAATTTAGACACAGTACAAGGAAAAATGTAACACAGGATTTCTTACCATTGTTTGGCTTATCGTTTCTATTAGTATCAGGCATGTTAGTGGTGACAGTGGGTGGTGTAGGAGTAGTAGCATTTACAGTAGCTGGTAATAAAGATGAGAAAGAGGTGAACTTGAATGAAATATGAATGTTAATAAGGTAAGACAAAATGGGAACAATGCATGACAATGTAAAATGAAACCATCTACACACAATGCCGTAAATGTTAAAAAAACCACATAATTTTTTCTGTAGAAAGTGATGAATAGATATGAACTGAGGCCCCGGTCCTACAATCCTCACTTGCATTGACTTTAGTGGGAATTTTGCCAGTGTAAATTTTGCAGGATCAGTCCTGCATTCATTTCATAAACTAAAAATCCTCTCATGAGAGCCTTGGTTGTATGAAGACCAGAAAATGGAGAAGTTCTAAGGTGCTTGCACTCAGAATGCTGCTTGTGAAAAGAATCTTTGTCCTTCCTCAAAGGCTTAATATGACAAACAAATGAGAAACTAAAACACTCATGTAAGGATTCAATTAACTCCACTGAACTCAAAACAATCAAGAGAATTGAAATCAGACTTGGAACAGGTGAAGTAAAATATCTATTTTGAATGCTTTATGCAGAAAATCAGCTGTACTGTTCCCACTGGCACCAACATGAGTCACTCCACAAAAACCTGGAGAACCAGCTGAACACTTTCCAAAATTAGAAGGAGGACCCAAAACTGCAAATTTCCCCCCCAATGGACTGGGAGGGTATATGTGCTGGAAGAATTCAAAGATCATGCCATTACATTTTCAAACAACGGTTTGGAAAACAATTTAGTTTTGTTCTGTAACTCCCAGGGAATACAAATCCATTAGATAGATTTTTTTTCCTGAAAACCCTTATTTAAAATCTGAAGGTTGGTATGGTAAAATCTCCCAGTGTTACATGGCTTTGGAAGATTTTGACCAAGAATGAACGCAGGAAGGTAAAGCAGTTGTATTTTGGGTAAGAAATCACATTTTTTATGTTTTGCTAGGTTGATTTATCTAACCTTTTGAGTCCAAAAGTCGCAAACTAGTCACAGCTTAGGGAGTAGGTTCATGTTCAGGTTTCAGTGAGACAAGAAAATTAGGGAAAGAGAAGAAAAAATTGGACATTGGAACAAACAGATTCTAACTGGGAAAGTGAGTATAAAAGGTGACACCTTGAAATATATAAAAAGCTCTTCCATGAAACTTCAGAGCTATATTGTCCAGGGAATAATTTAGCAGGCTTCTTACAGATTGTGTCTTCCAGCCAATGCTGCTAAAGGAGACATCTAATGAACAAAAATATTTACTAAGCATAATGCAGAAATCAGTTCTTTCACCAGACATAGGTGACATAACCTGGCATCCACAAACTTCTTTGCTATTGTCATTGCACAATACTCAAAACAAAGAAATCCAAACTGGCCTCTCAGTTTAGACAAAGACTGTGGTAGTGACAAAAATAGACAGACAGACATATTTTTATGATTTTCATTATTATGACAATAATTTTGATGGTGCTGAGTGGGATAAAACTGATCTAGCATCTTATTCCAAAGTGACAAACTGAACACAAGGGACACTTAACCAAACACTTTTTAGAGAAGGAAAAAGTATTACCTTCATGAAAATACTCATAGTCTTTACTGAAGTTTTATTGATGGTCTAAGAAGTTAAGAAGGCATGCTTGAAAGGCAGCATCTTTTATCAGAGGCAATATCTACTACTGGACAAGTTAATAAAGCTGGGACAAAGGATGAGGCTTTTAGAAAAGCAGGCTTGTTTAGCCAAAAGTGTGTCCATTTCTGCAACAATATTAGCTGATGTTATGGAAGATATTCTCTCCCTTTCATACCATGCCATTTTAATGGAGGAAAACACTCAAGAGATCTTCTATAAGAATGGATGAAGTTATTTATACAGTGGTACCCTTTACATATAAAAAGACTAATACTGAATAATTGTAGATGCCTCATTTACACAAACTATTTGAATAGCAGTATTTAGCTCATACTGTGCTTTGTGAATATGATGCCTGAAAATTACTGTTTAAAATCTTACAATGGACATTAATGGCATTTCACTTACCCTGTGGAGACAAGTACAATCGGCTCCAAGAACCTGAACCAAATTTACCTCAGGAAAATCTGGGAAAAGTACACTGAAAACTGACATAGATCGTTTATTGGCTTTCCAAGTAGAGTGCATTTTCCCTTTTATTTTTAAACTCAATCCAATTTACTTTTAAGTATTGGTTTAGAAAGAGTTTTGAGACTTCTTGTTCTCCTCTTATATTTTACTCTCTCCTGTCTCTTTCTTCCACCATTCAGTTGGAAAGGGGTTACAAAGCTAGATATTTTTGGTGCAGTTGCTGCTATAATTAAAGTTTAAAATAGCATGCCAATCAATTGTAGAGCCTGTGTTCGTGAAGGCATTGTAGAAATGGGTTGATGCTGCTCATGTCAAGCACTTTATATGGAATTTCAGCATCTGAGCAGAACAATATAAATTAACCATCCTTGCATGCCTATTGATCCATGTGACATGGAAATCTGTAGGGTTCACCCATTCCTTGCATTCAACTGAGCTGACCTTTAAAAACACTAATGATTTTTTTTACATTATTAATCCATCACTAAGGGCCATTCCATGTGTGTATTTCTCTAAAAGCTGCTGAATTTTGCAGTTTGATGGTAATTATTTTGCCTGCTAATCTCAAAGTATCTAGCCTCAATATAGCTTATTTTTTAAAAAAAACTAAATAAAAGCTAGTTCCTTTATTTACATCTCCTCATTTTTTTACAGATTTACCTACTGCTTATGCTGGCTAATATTTAACTGTGAAAATGTGCAGGAGGAAAAGAGGTGGAGAAAGAAATGAGAGCAGTCAGTTAATTCAGTTTTGATATAATGGAGAGTATTTGGAAAATGTATTATCAAGGGAGTGATCACATTTTTTCCACATATTGTACGTACAGGACACCCACATACTTGATGAGACTAAAGAATTCCTTTCCTTGCTATTTTTTATTGCCACTCACCCTTTAATAAACGATGATAAAAAAGAAATGGAATAAAACCCCAAGGCAAATTAAGATTTCCCAAAGACGAAACTGTGAAAAGGATCCGAGTTTCTTACCTTGGCAAAGGCTTCCTAGGTTTGCACAACTGGTTGGTTCAATTGAAGAAGAGGGAATTAGATACGAGCCTTTAAAAGAAGAGACCAAGTAATTTAGAAAGGGTTAGTTACTGGGCCTAAAACACATTATACCATGCAGTGACACATTCCTCTTCCTTATTTCTCTCAGTGGCAAACCTGACGCTGCCATTTTCCTATAAGACTTACAAATTTTCAGTTTCTGTTCAGCTCAGGGATCCTTGAAAACCCTGCTGACTAGCAAGCTAGAGTCACTTATGTATCCTCCCATGCTTTTCTGAGCTTTCACTAAATAACCTCACATTAAAGGAATGCAGCTTGTGTGCACTCCGTGAAATGGGTTTGAGCAAAGGGGTCAGTATGGCCATGGGATTTATGTGATTTTTGTAACAGCGTGTGCCTTGGAGGAGCGACTGTGCTCTGCTGCTGCAGCACAGGCTACCCAGCACACACTTCTGAGTAATCTGCCTGTGACAGACACCAACCAGATAAAAGGTGATTAAACTTGTTCCTCTGCCCAGGGCGAGGGTGTGATTAATATTCTGGTATGCATGATTTATAAACAGATAATGTTATAAGTCTGTATCTCTATGGAATTATTCATAACAACAAGCATTGCACTTTGATAATCTGGAGACAAAACCAAGGCACATAAGAATGGCTACAGAAAAATAATTGGTGCAACTGCATTAATTACACTTCATGTATCCCAGGGGTTCAGCTGCAGATACAGCTGCCTTTGCACACTGTGTTGAACATAATGGGACCATAGAGCTCTGGCAAAATGTGAATCCACTAGGAGTTTTGCCCTTTTGGCTTTTGCTTTACCACTTCAGAATCATATTGACTCAATGAGGTTCTCTCACGAAATACACTATCCTTCCATAAAATTAGCCACCACCCATTGGCTTGTAGAGGTGGCTAAGAAAATATTTCCTGTGATGCAAGAACAAATGAAGCATGGAGCCTTGACACAGAAATTGTATCATGCCACGGATACCACTGCAAGTATTGCCAACAAATATAGGGCGTAATTAAAAGTGATCCTCAACAAATATTAAATTTCATCGATTTTTTAACATGGATTAAGAGATAGAGGCAAATTCACTTTCTTGGTACACTTCTTATGAACTCCAAGAAGAGTGTTCTAAGTGAGTGTACTATCCCCTGCATGAGGTATGCTTTTTCCTCCCAAAATAAATTTGCTAATATTAAACAGTCAATATCAAAACCTACTCTAAGTTTCACCCCTGTTGTGTAACATGGAAAGATGACCTGAGAGTTGGCTGGAAATACTGTGGGTGTTTGTATTTTATTACCGAGTATTTAAAACAAGATTGTGATTTTATTTGGTGAGACTAAAAAAAAAATCAAGTCCAAATTTACAAAACATTTAGGTCAGAAGACTATTGCATTGAGTTTGCATGACAAGTGTTTGGCAGCAATGGGGTTACAGGGGCAGTTCTGTGAGAAGCCTCTCACAGAAGCTTTCCCTATGTCCAATGGAGCCAATGCCAGCCAGCTCCAAGGTGGATGCATTGGCCAAGACTGAGCCTGTAAGCAGCAATGGTAGTATGGTAGTGTCTCTGGGATAATGGATTTTAAAAGGGAAAAAAGTTAAATGCACATTAGCAATTGCAGCCAAGAGAAGAGTGAGAATGTGTGAGAGCAAAATCCCACAGACACCAAGGCCAGTGAGGAAGGAGGGGCAGGAGGTGCTCCAGGTGCCTGAGCTCAGATTCCCCTGCAGCCCCTGGAGGTCCATGATGGAGCAGAGATCCCCCTGCAGCCCGTGGAGCTCCATGGTGGAGCAGAGGTGCACCTGCAGCCCCTGAAGCTCCATGGTGGAGCAGAGATCCCCCAGCAGCTGGTGGAGCTCCATGGTGGAGCAGAGATCCCCCGGCAGCCGGTGGAGCTCCATGGTGGAGCAGAGATCCCCCGGCAGCCGGTGGAGCTCCATGGTGGAGCAGAGGTGCACCTGCAGCCCACGGAGGTCCACATTCTAGAGGTGGATGCCTGAAGGTGGCTGTTACCCCATGGAAAGCTGGCACTGGAAAAGACTCTTGGCAGGACCTGTGTACCCATGAAGACAGGAGCCCTTTCTGGAACAGGTTTGCTGACAGGACTTGTGACCCCATGAACCTGAATTACAGACACATTGTGTGATACATCTCACTTCAAATGTCTAAAACCCAGACATCCGTATCTGCTTGTCATGCTAGACTTTATAGCCAGTGGAGAGGAACAGACACTCCTACAGCAAAAGAACTTTGACTTCACTGAGGCATCTTTTCCAGTATGAGATGCACTGACCTGTGCAATAGCCTTTTTGTTTCCACTATTCATAAACAGCACTGAGGGCAATTATCTTAGCCTGAAACATTGTCCAGCTGCCTAAGGCAGACACATCCCATACTGAGTTAAATCTGAGAGTGAAATTAAAGATTCCTTTGGCCTTTGAGAACAAAGGACTCATGAAATGCCCATGAAAAAAATCAGTTTCAGGGATG
Organism: Sturnus vulgaris; assembly: GCF_052056855.1. NCBI lineage: Eukaryota > Metazoa > Chordata > Aves > Passeriformes > Sturnidae > Sturnus > Sturnus vulgaris. The sequence continues at coordinate 53,551,612 of NC_142245.1, read as the reverse complement.
GACAGATATGTGGCCACGTTACCCTTAAAATGAGTAGATCATGTCCTGCTATAGCTGTAGTCAGTGCAGACTTCTGAATCAGAATGAGAAGTTGATTAAATGCTCCTCAGTTTGCCTGCACTGAACTCTGAACTGGTGGTCAATAGCCATACTTCTATCATTACCTAGGTTACTTGTTTTAAAATAAGTCCGGATATCTAGGCCGTGTATGCACACCTTTAAATGCAATCTGCACAAAGGTATGGCAATAAAAACAGAATTCTGTCAAGTCTTACACAAACACCCTACCAGAACTGCACACCTGTGAAAACATTAGTCTAAGGAATAAACTAATGAAAGGTAAAACTATGAAAAGATTATCCGAAACGATTTGCCCGTGTTTTATGCTCCATGAATCTATTTGTAAAAGCTTTGTCTGAAAAACCATGAAAATAATACCCCTTGAAAATGTAAGCACGGTTCAGGCAAAGATATGCTGAGATCACTTCTAAATGCTTGGTTTGCTTTTTTTTAAGTTACAGGCCACTTCCTGGTGAAGCATTACTGGAGCTGTGTGAAAAACTCTTTTCTGCATAAATCCTTTCACTGCTGTTAAATGAAGCCTAATCAGAGTCAGCTCCTCAATGTCAGTGGTTTATTCACGGTTGATAGCCTGACTCATCAACTCTCCTGTTGAAGGCTGGTTTTACAAAGAAGGCTTTTACTTGAGAGGAGGAAGGGAAGACAATTCTAACAATTTCATCTCTGGGATTAGTAACCATCTTTGAAATGGCACTGCATGCAGAATTTTCTTTTAGGAATACTCTGGCTCAGGAAAGCCTGTATCATAGAGAGTGATTTCATATTAAGGAATGAACAGTGAGTCAGTTTCCTCATAGGCTTATTTAGAGGCAACAACACTGTTTACATGTAGATCTTTTAAATGACTTGTATAGATGCTGGCCCTAAAGTAGGAACACTAATATACCATTTCTAAAACAATGTTCTACTGCAAGAAAATTACTGATCACTCACATCCTAAGGAATAAAGCTATGGAATGAAAATAATTCTATCGTTTCTATGACCACAACTGTGATATTATATTTGTGTTTTTGGATTGTACAGTCTTTTACAGAAAGAAGAACAAGACTCTGACTCCAGTCCAAATGAAAAGAGATTGCAGCTTTTACAGAGATAGGTTGTTTGATAAAAGTGTTATGGTAGACATCACAGTGTAACAGTGTAAGAAGAGTACGATTTTCTGGGAAGTCATTCTTTATCAGATCAGTTTGTATTGATGATATAGAAATAACTTTCTTTGTCTGGAACATCTTTATCAGTTGTGGTCAGATCAGCCTTTCCTTTGTTCTGGTAAAAAGGCAAAGGGACCTAGTTGCTTGTGGTTTTATACAGATGTTGCTTAATTTTTTATAGCAGAGGCACATTAAGATCTTTCTCAGTAATTCTAGCTGTGAATGAGTACCCCACACTTTGATATGAGTACAATAAAGCAAGCAAAGCAGCGTTTTTAGCCATATTAATCCCTCATGAACTATTAGATACAGAAACTAGCATGCCTTATTGATGCCAGTTTCTCTTCTAAACTAAGGATTCTCAGAATGCTGACAGATGCTCTATCACATACATCAAAAATACTCCAAGACATTTATGTGGATCAAGTGTCTGAGCCATAAAATGAGAATCAGTTGGTAAATGTATTGAAATTCATCTTCTGGAGTAATCTACAGAAAAAAAACACCTTCAGTAAGTACCAGCTAAAAAAAAGGACTGATAATATGTCATCATGAAGAAAAAATCCCCTGATTTTGATCTCATACTCTTCCTTCCTGTCCACCTCTTCTAATTTAATATTTTCTTCTAGTTTCCTGTCACCAATGCACTGGTTTTGTCACTGCTTTTGCCAGCTCTGCATACAGGACAAAGCTAGCATGGGCTTGTCTGGCTAATCAAAGGGCCAAAGGGCAGGTACAAAAACATTTAGTAATTAATTAGCTAACATACATTTTTTTCTCCAGAGACCACAGTAATGTTATTTGAGGCTAGCAGGTACTTGTCATTATCCCCCTTTTGTATGAGCCAATAAGGAGTGTTTAGGAAATCTTTGATCTGCAGTTCATTTCCAGCAGCAACTCAATACACATAGGGGACTTGTTCTTTTCCTTTACAGAATCAACTCCATACCCTTTCAAAGCCTCTGTGTATGGTAAGAGATGAGCTAAAGTCTAATAAAGGTAAGACCTTGCTATTTTTATTTCACAGGAATGCTCTAACTTTTTTCCATCTTGGTATGTGTTATGTTCAGCACAATACAGAAGTATGGGGGGGTGGAAATAAAGAAAGAAGTTTTGGCAAGGCATACTCACCACAACTCAAATTGTTTTCTGCTTTCAGTGCTGAAGTTGGAATACTCCAGAATTCATTTTCCCAGTCTACAATGTTTCCTTTCACATCGCAGCTGAGGTTGGCCAGTGTTTGCGCATTCATGGTGAAATTCCAGAGGCGGAAGTTGTAAATGTCCCCATTTAGAGAGCTCATTTCATTGCTGTTAGAGCCCAGCACCAGCCTCCCATTCCCAGGGATAACTTTGTGAAGGATCTGCGGACAGTCCACTGTGTGATAGGTGTTTTTGGCAAATATACCAATAGTGTCCGACAAGCTATCCCATACAACACACAGCTGTTGAAAGGTTCCTGTGAAAAACTCTGCATTTCGGGGCAATGCGTTATTAAGGATGCACTGTGTGCCTGAGACGGACAGAAAATGGCCTTTTGTGGTCTTCCCAAAGCTGAAGAGCTCTTTTGACAATGCATCAGTGTAGGAGAAAACCTTCCAGTCGTCGTTGTCATCGCTGTTGCCCTTGGCTGCTTCAAAGCACAGTGTAAACTGTCTGAGCTCTGGCACTGAGACAGTCTCTGCCACAGACACAGCATCGATGTCAGGAACCTGGGGAATGATGACTTTCTGATTCCTCAGAGACACAGCAACTAGAACCAAGAGCAAATAAGTAAATTAACAACAAAAAAATTCATCATATAAGAATAGAGGCAGACTGGCAGCAGGGGTTAAAGTAATACTCATTAAATCAAACATTCACCAGGTTGTTTTTATCACTGTAATATACCAGAAGCACACACCAAGGAGAATTTGACTTGGGAGTTCACTCAGCTGAAAATACACAGAGATCCTTTCAATGGCACAGACAGTGCTGTGTGACACTCAGTTAACAACCCCATAAGTTGCATTAAGAGCAATATTAGGACATAGTACCTACTGACCTCCAGCTCTGCTTCAGCTCACTTAATAAAAATTACTTCTCATTCATCTAGTAAGGATGCATGAAGCAATGGAATAAACCAGTTATTTGAAAAAAACAGTATGGCTTGCTTTTAAGATATATTATTTTAATTACTTGTCTGCATGACTGCATTACACCAGTGAAGTTTAGGCCTTCCTTCTTTTAAATATTGCAATAGAAGAAAGCCCCCATTACATTCCTAGGCGAACTGAAGCCTTTTGTTGCTGAATTCAGCTAATGGGTATTTCTGCACAGCATTAGGCATCTTCTCATTTTGTCCCCAGCAGCTTTCTGGTCTAATACTGCAATTGTGTGCTCATGAATATTTCTATCCAAGCTGTTCCCTATTTGCTAACAGCTGGGTCAGCAGTTTTGGACTTTGCACAAGTATCTACAAATTTCTAGTCTTACAGCAATTTATGTAAGGGTATTTAGGCAAAGTTGCTCTAATTGTTGTTAAGTATTTTCATTCGCATGGGCAAAATGGCAGCCACCAAATGAGAAATTATCACATGACATATACTTTTTCTCCATGAGTACATGAATGACAATTCTGTTCACTGTACTTTGGAGAACATTATTTTTCAAAATAAAATGTTAATATGCTCAGTTTTATTGGCACATTTATGGCAGCACAACTCTTCCAGAAAATCTCTCCACAGAAAGGTTTCCGGCTACCAGACATGCAAAGGTACAGATTGCAACTGCCCTCGGTTTTACTTCTGGCTCCTCAGTTCTGCCTCAGACCCGTATCTCCTGCAAATGTCTGCTACCTCTTACGCATTTTCACAGTGTATATGCTGGAAGCAAAACTGGGTCTTACAGAACCTGAAAAATAACTGCCACAGTAGTAAATTCCCAGTTTCTTCTGGGTTTTTTCAGTGATGTCACAACACTTACACTAATTACTACACCTATTCTCTTCTCAGAATGAAATAAAACCCGTTCGAATATGAGAGTGTGAGACATGAGGGAAGGGTGACTGTCATGCCATACCCAGGAAAAGACACAGATAAATTGTGTATAAGGATTCTGTGTTGTCTGTGGTACTGCAAGCTCCCCTTGCCAGCTGCTTGCAAAGACTCTGAGTTCCAAACTACCATATTTGGATATACACAAGAACATAATGTGACCAATATATTACACAGTAAAATAACATAAAGCGTTGCACATTATCCGCCAGCCCAGCAACTGCATAATGGGAGGGGAGAGAGAAAAATACTGGGCTTTTATAGTTACTGGATTTACTTCATAGATTTATTTTTTTTCCCAAGGGAAAAAGCATGCTGTAACAATTTTATAGATAGAAAATGTGTTCAACTCTCCATTGAAAACAGGGGCATTTTTTAGTGGGTTAATTATACTCTAAGCTCCTTTACGTAACATGGAAAGTGTTCCAGAAGGAGCATAAGGATTCAAGACTCAAAAAAAAAAAAAAAAAAAAAAAGAAAGCTTATACCCAGACCAGGCGGTCAGAAAAGTTATGGACCACCTGGTCACATTTAAACAGTACAGAAAGATAAATAAGTGGGAAAGACTTTGCTCCCGTACTGAAGAAATCTACTCCATTTTGCTGTATTCATCGTACAGATTTAACTACTGACAGCTTCCCCACGTACTGAAAAGACAAAACTGACAAGTATTTTGTCCACATGGAGAAAACTGAATCCTGCCATCAATAAATATTAAGTGCTGATCTCTTTTCTGGTTGTTGTTGCACAGTCAGTCATCACACTGATGAATTTAAATGTTAGTATCAGAGAAACTGGTTATTCCTGAGATTAGCTCAATTGGTTAGAGGATGCTGCTAATAATGCCAGGGTTGTGGGTTTGATCCCTGTAGGGGCAATTCACTCTAGAGCTGGACTTGATGATTTTTCTAGGTCCCTTCCAGTGCAGACTGTTCTGTGATAACTGGATTACAATGGGCATGGGGTTTTTTGACACATTTTCTTACAAAGAACGTACAAACATCTACCTTACTTGCATCTCACTCTCTCACATCACATACACCCCTTCATGCATAAGCAAGCCAGGAATCCTTAGGCTCTATTTAACAATTCCTTGCAGGGAACACTGGTCTCCTGCCAGCTGATGGGTTTTTCAGTATAGTTTGGTGCTTAAGGAGTGCCTTCTGCTGTTTCTAGCCCCCTTGCTTTCATCTGTCCTGTCACTGATGCTGGAAGAAATGCATGAAACTTCAATGAGGTCTGCAAGTGTCCACATACCATGTTTGGGAGTGTTTTGTTACTACCTCAGTGAATTGTGCTTTTAATCTGGGCTACTGCAGTCCTGCTTAACTGTATGCTAAATTGCCTCAAGCATTGCTGTACTAACACAGCTCTGTTGGCTCTCCTTCCTCCCCTTTTGGTGACTGACTTCTACTTACTGGTGGAGTTATCACTTACACAGTTAAGTGTTACTAGGAAACTATCGACCATGACAGCTCTTCAGCTGGTGTAAATGGACATAATTGCCCTAAGACTGGCAAAACTGGATTGGCTTACTGCAGCTGAGAATATGGCTCATCCATCTGCTATTGGTGTGCTGCAGGAGGTGGCAAGCAGGAAACACACATTTGTGTGGGTGGCCAATTTGACATGGACAACAGGACTTTGCAAAACTCAGTTTGAAACTTACATAAAACTGAGCAGTCACACAAAAGCTGTTCTATTCCCAAACTAATTCCCTCCCACAACTCAGTCTGTTGTCTGTCTTTGCCCACATGTATTTTGTCTTGTCTACATACTGCATATTAGGATGTATGTATCACTAAGGTCTTTTTCAACTACATTTCTAGATAGCCAATTGTGTGTCTTTGAATGGCCTTTTACTTTCCATCCTTGCATTACTTTGTGAAATTCAAAGTGGAACAAACTGATTAATTTTATTATTATATGAAAATTATAGTTTCTGAGAAATGGAAAAAATATAAAAGCATTCCCCTAGTTCTGGGAGAAATTAATGCTTTTGCTCCCATTTTTAGTATTTAAAGACGGTGTCAGCCTGAATAGAAGCCTTGAAACTTCATGTGAGGTGAGGGGATGTGCAATTTTTCACATGATCTGAAATGAAGGGGTGTGCAATCTTTTAGATGGCTTTGGGAACTCTTTGCAAGCATAGCAGAGCATAGTACTGACATCTGCCTTGTGGATGTGTTTTCATTTCAGTGTTAGTGTGCACACTGATAATCCTATTTTCCACATGCATTTATAACTAGAAAGGAAAGCAATACATTATGATCCCTTTTCCAAAACCCTTTTCTGAATTCATTTCCAGGTTAAATTTTACTATGATCTTTGTCTGTCACTATGTTCTCAAAGTTACATGATTGTACAAGTGTGAGCAACAAGTAGAAAATAGTTATAATTTGCCCTAGAAGAATGCAGAAAGCTCTCCCATCATCCACAGTCAAAATCAAGATGTCAGGTGAAAGTTACACATTTGGAGTAATGAAAACAAATGAAGCCAGCCTCAATCTAGGTGCCTAACAGCAAGCCTTAACACAGAGCTTCTGAACTAATATACATATGAAACATTAAAATATAAATCACTGGTGAAGGTCTTCGACAATTTTACTCACACTGGAGAATAGGCTTCTTTTTCAAAACAAAAGGCTATCTTCCAAGACTATTTAATTTTGATGGTGCTATCCATGAGCATAAGGTACGATTCAATTTGTCATGGAGGTCATACTCTTGCTTCCATAACAATACAATACTGTGGGTATATATACACAAAGGGTTCCCTGCCTGCGTTTGTGGACTTTCCCTCTCCTTACTAAACACAGCTGAGGTCAACGTTGCATCTTTTAATTCCAATTGGAACTCATCTCTTACAGTGATACTTAATTATTAAAATATTAAAGAATAAAGAAATAAATAATTTTGCATAATCTGAATGCATATGAGTTTTTTATAATCCACTTCATTTTACAACTTCTTACAATACAAGCAAGAGTTTTGCTAATTTCAAACAGAGAAGCCTTTCAGAAAATTTGATTCGACTTACATAAGAAAACAGGTGCTCCTACAATTATTACTACATTATTTTGTCAGCATGAAAGGACCCCAGTAGAGAGAAGCATTTTTAGCTTCTCTGTGATGTCACCTTTTTTCTTTTCAGGACTGCACACAGATTTTGATGACAATCATGCCTCTTTTTGTCTTATGATTCCTGGGATTTACTATCTTAATTATTTAAAACTATATGAAATGTGTAATAAATATTTTAAAATAATCATGAGGAAGATGTGCTTGTGACTGAAAAGTCACTGCCAAACTTCCTTGCTCTGTGTTTTTATAGCCAGCCAACCTGCAGAACATAACTATGCTACAATAATGTAAAGGCTAAATGCAATACTAGTGTTCAGTTTAAGGTGTGCAACCACTACAGAAAGAAAGTCTACAGAGTCTGAGAGCAGGCAACTGGAAACTATAACCCTGAAGTGAAATGAACAGTGAGCCACACATGGGGCCTGTCAGTGACTGTCCTAATACCCTTCATTACTTCACTGCCCTTTACTGTCTAATTTACTGTCTATTTAATTCTAATTAATGCTCTAAACAAAAAGCCAAACACCAATCAGAAATTATTTGTATGCTAATCCTCTAGGGAAAAAAAGCATGAGTGTCTTTTAAAAACCTTTAAAACTGTTGTTACATATTTAGGGAAGGAAGGAAAGGTCAAGGAACTGGAATGACAGGTAGCCATTTTGCAATGTCAGTTCATCCCTGGGAGTTTGTTCCAGAGGCTGGATGAACTCTGAGAGGTTCTGCTTTCTGCACAAACTTCTCCCCACTGCTGGGAGTTACACTGGGCCAGAGGTCCAGGCTGACCTTTCTGGCTCAACTAAGTTCCCTCTCATGCTCTCCTTTAGGTCTCAATGTCCCTCTGCAGGTGTGCTGACCTGGAGGACATGTATCCTGCTTCCAAATCCTCCAGCATAAATTGGCAGGGAGAGAACTGTTAGGCCTACAATCTTTGCATGTGAAAAGTTTTTCTAACACACTTCTTGTCACGTCCTGGCATAAAATAATTTTGATCCAAAGAAAAATAAATTAGCTAACAGAAGATTCAAGATAACCCTGCAAAGTGCAGCCTCATCCATTCATTATCTTCTCATGGAGGGCTTGATTCCTTTGGGAAGTGTCATTCTAATCCTTACAGGATATTTCCTTGTAACATCTATAATGGTATGAAATGCTTTGGACTTACTTCGTACATAGCTGGCATTAAAACCTTTCTTTTGGATACTGAAGTCACTTTTAAATGACACGATCATTTCATTTCCTGTAGAATTATAGGATAATCCTTTGGCAGTGATGCCACAAAGATTCATTGGGCTTTCTCCATTGTCTAATGTCAGTGAATCATAAATGCAGCCCGGAGCTTCTTCAATGTCGAAATCAATAAATGTTAGCTGTATGATAAATCCATGAGGTGCTCGGATGATCCACCTGCACGCCTGGCTGTTGGGATAGTCACTGGGGAAGCATGGAGAGGTGAAAACTCCAGAGGGGTCAGTTAGCACGGTCCTACAGTCATAGCATCCATGAGCTGATGATAAAAACAGAGAAAAGCTGGAGGTCAGGCAGAGATGTAACTTAAGAGTAAAGTAACCGCCAACACAATAACTAAATGTATTTCTATACAAAAAAAAATAGAGATGGAAGGAAGAAAGGCAGAAAAAGACTTTGTTTCTAGTGAGGAAAATGTTGGAGGAATAGTATAGCAAAAGCACACTTTATGTAAGAAATCCTATAGCAAAGAAATATAAGTGATATTGCTAAGCAATAATTTGTGCACATGATACATATATTTACCATGTATATTGGCTTGATAAAGGCAAAGTGAAAGCAACATTTTTCAATTCAGAAAGGCAAATTCTGAAACAGCAATTTATAAAAAGATGACTGGTATCAGTCACATTTTTTGGCTGCTGGTCTGATGCTGACTGCAGGTTATCCCAGCAGCTCTATGACATGCTATTGTTTCCAGAGAAGTGTCCCTGGAAAGGAGCAGCACAAGAGTCGGGCTGAAGAGCAGCTGAAGCAGCAGTCCCCGAAGGTTAGTCATCTGCATTTGCAGCTGATGCATTCCACATCACCCAGAAGGGTAGCACTGTGCTACTGGCTTTTGAATCAACAGTAAATTACTGTGTACTTCCCATGCTGACTCAGCTCCATTGACATATTTGTGGAAGTCAGGCTTTAAGAAATTCTTACTCTATTTGTCATACTCCTTTGCTCATCTGCTGTGTTTACCCATGAGAATTTCAAGCCAAGTTAGTCCCCAGGGCTACATTTCTTGTTTGGTTAACATTTTCACATTTATCATATATTTACTTAGTGTATTATATTATATAATTACCGTGAACTGCCTGCTGCTGAAATCTGTAACAGTTTGCCAAAGCAGCACTGCACAAAATAGGTGGGAACTGAATATCACCAAGAGATAACCAAAGACACTAACAGGCCCATTTATGCTGAATTATTTATAAATATTTCATCAAGCCACAATCCTATGTCAAGTCCTACAATGATGAAAAAAATATGCATTATTAGTTGCCCAAACTAAAAAAAAAAAAAAAAAAAAAAAAAAAACTTTAAAAGTTGTCAAGTGTAAATCACATACAGAACAGTTATAAAATAGGAATAAATGCAACTAATTTCTCCAAAGAGCCCTTGATATTTCTTTCCAGACAGGGTCATGATATTTTTCAGTCACATTTAAGTGGTGTTTGGCCCAGGCAAATGGACCCTGAACCTGTGAAGTTGCATGACAAAAATGCAGTTTACATCTGCAGTTCGAATTAAGAGGCATATTTTACATACTTTTTATAATTTTTATTTTCAAAGCATGAATTCATATAGCCCCAATGAGGTAAAGAGACTGTTTAGGCTCTCAGAGCCAAATGCAGGCTGGTTACACTAGGAAAGCTCAATGGGATACTTATTTGTTCCAGTTGGAATAAAAGATTGTCTGAAAGATTTTCAGGCAGCTTTGGGGAGAAGTGGTGCTCCTGGAATTCAAAAACTTGATCTGTGTAGTACGAACAAAAGCTTGCCCATTGTTAATTTCCCTGCACATCTTTACAGTCAGAGGACTATGCTCACCTGCACTGCAACCCTGGTGGTCCATTTATTAACCAGAGGGGGAATATTTACTCATTAGTATAGTGACTTTAAATCCTGCAGTTGCACAAAGAGATGATGGCTTCATCCAGTGGATTTTGCACAGATAGGTATCAGTTTTTAAAGAACCACCTTAGACTGAGAGGAGGAGGAACAGGAGCAGCATGCTCTGTGCCACACGCCACTGCAGGCAGTCTCCTAGCCCAGGGCGAGTGAGCCTCGACAGGGCAGAGCACCTGTAAGACAGCTCTGGCTGGAGCTGTGTCCAGCTGGAAGGCTCTGTGATCCGAGATCCTGATTGCTGGGATAAGGGCTTACAGGGGCTGAGGATTTGGCAGCACACCTCATTCACTCTCCTCATTCCTGCCAGAGAAAAAATGACACAGAGCTCTCTGTGCAGTTGAGAACTTTCCTTGGGCACTCAGATGGACCTGAAGCCAGGGACTAAGGTGTTAAGTGATGTAAATACCTACAGGAATATGGGTGTCAATGTACACTGATTCATCCTGGGACACCTAAAGTAATCTTGAGGGCATTATAAGACATTGCCAAATCAGAGAAAATATGCTACTTGTCAGTAAAAGTGTATGTCCCTAATTTGTAGAATATTACACTCAACCTGAGACTGGAAAAATCAAATTTGTCCATCAGAGAGAACTCTAATGTTCTTTGTGTTTATTAATTCTATTGATCATCACAAACCAAAAACAAGACTCAGCTTTTCTATTTATTTCTCTCTCGAGTATTTATCTCTGTTTCTAGGCTGTGTAAAAAGAAAAAGCCAGTACATATAACAAAAATACTTTTATCTCTGATGTCACTGTAAATATTGAAACACAAATGTTATTTATGATTTATTTAATAATTTAGTCTTGGCAGAAATGTATTCTCATTTTATTACATCCATATTGTTTTGTTGGTTTTACAGAACTAATGCAAAAAACCAGCCCCTAAATTTAGGTAGGAAAATAAGTGCTCAAAACTTTGCATACACAGAAGAAACAGATTTGGTAAGCAAAATAGTTGGTTTTTTTTTTAAGTGGGTTGGCTCCATTTTGGTATAGTAGCTATTCTGTCCATGACTGCAATTTGAAGGAGAAGTATCCTGTTTTCATGCAAATGTCCACACTACTAAGTAAAAAGAAAAGAAAACAAACAACAAAACTATATATAAACAGCATGGTTTTAAATGGAACGTTTTGCACAGCTTCTCATGAGACAGTTATTTTTCTATAAACATCACCTATTTTACTCATTAAAGAGAAAAATTGCTGTGGCAACGTTAGGCTGTCAGCCAAAGCTGACAGATATTTTGCAATCCCATTGGCCCAGAGTAATTCTGAACTGTGGAGAATGAATACTTGTTGCAATACACACCACAAACATTTCTAGAAGCAATCCAAGATATTTTATTGATTTTAATGGGAACAAATTTAGCTATGATATTCCTGGTTAGGAGCCCCACATATCCAGAATCTGCCTGTCAAGTAATTTTTACCACCACAGATCAAAGGAAATTCACTGTCTAAATATATTTTATACAATAAAGGCCTTTCTCTTTCTCCCTCTCTATTCTTTCCCAAACCAAAATGAACACCCTTTTCAGATAATGAAATCAAGGACTTAATTTCAATATTTCCTAAATTGAAAGCTTTGTTGGGCAATTCATTTGTTTCCGTCATGAGAATACACTGGAGTATGGTTTTCATTTCACAATTAATTTTTTCTTGCATCATACTCACACTTCCTATAGTAAAGAATATTTAAATATTTAGTGTGATACTTCAACAAACGGAAAAGGGAAATTAATACATTCCTCTGGAGCTAGTTAGAGCTTTCACTAAAGTTATCTAAGTGATTCAAAAATGTTAATTGACTTCAGAAGCATAACAGACTGTAGGGAAAATGGCTTTTTCTTATGGCATGGAGATAATGGGCAAAAATGGAAAAATTTTCCACAGATTTTGGGTCCCTCATCAATGAAATGAAACTTCTGATTTTTCTTTACTACTTTGCATTTGTACAGGGTTATATATGCAAAGCACACTACTAGTGACTTTAAACTGTAGCTAGGAGAGCACTTTGACAATCTGTCCCACTTTAGAAAATGCAAAAAATTAGCATTTAGTGCCCAACAGAAAATTTTGGTCAAAGCAATTGGATCACTTACAATAAGAACTTACCAGTAAAATCAGGGATAGTATCCCATTCTGACAGTTGCCAGTTTTCCTAACCATGAAACCATTCACTCTCTTCTAGGAGTTTCCTGACTATTTTACATATATACCTTTTAACTTGTATGAGGCAGAAAATACCCTATCCTAGTCTTTCCTAGACCATGCTGAATCATCTGAAGACTGCCCTAAAACTAAGGGGCTAAGGAAAACATATCTGACTCATTAATGATTGCACCATACAAACACTCACGTGTACATGCAAATCTCATAGCCTATGAAACAAAATTTATTGTTCAGCTTGTTTTGTCCACTGCCTTTGCCTCTCTAGAGTCCCAGCACTGAATTCCACCATACGAACTCATCAAGAAACTGTAAGTACTGAAATACACAATTTCAAAAGCGACTTTCATGAGTCATTTGTGGGGATCTGAAGCCACAGCCAGACACAGAGCTACAATGCCTAACTGGAGATTTGGGAAGGAAACATTCTTTATATAATCTTATACCATACATTGGTACTTCTCTTCTGAATTTTTTTTTTCTTGAATGACTAACACATTCCAGCATTTGCCTCCAAATTCTGTGCTAATATTCATATTTTCCTCTAGTTTATCACAGTTCTCTACTTCTTTCTATTGTCATTGTTTGTCCCTAAAACGTGTATTTTGTCCTATAATACTCAGCACTTCTTTCTCAGGCATGAGTTTTGACTTCTACCTTTCCACCTGCTTTCATTTCTGCACTTACCTAACCTTGGTGAAGTTCTGGACAACAAATTTTGTTTGGCGAAGAATTTTCGTAAGAGTGCAATCCAGTTTGGATCACTGTCTATTTCAGCCTTAAAGACCCAAGTTTTGTGAAGGTTAGGATCAAACAAAACCAAGGTCACTGTGGGAGAAGAGCCCATACTTGCAGTTTGCGCATTATCTGGTTTTTTTTTTCACACTAAGTTATGCTTTGCACTGGAACTTTCTTTTCACAGCTGAAGCACACAGCATTTTCCACCTGACAGTAGTGTAAATGACTCCACATGCTTAGGCAGCGGCACAGAAAACCAATGACAGCTGAGGTGGGTTATATTAATACCACTAGTATTTTTCAAAAATACATTAAAATGTTCCCTCATAAAACAGAATGCTGCTAGATTTCATTTTGGCATAAAAATTAAATTTACTTCTCTCTGTGAGGATACAATTTTTATATGAAAATATCCTGTAATAAATCTATGCAGCTCCGGAATTGAATTTAAAAAAAAAAACAAAACAACAATATTTTATGTTAACTCTAGTCATATTCAAGGGAACAACAAAATCTCCCCTGCCTGACAGAATTAGGTCAATTCTAAACCACAGAAAATCTTAGCTAGAGTGCCTAGCACTTTAGACATAAAAAAGCAGTACAGAATTAATTATAATTTGCTTTCATGTTGACATCTGAGAACTTTTAAGCACTTTAGATACATTTTAAAAGGCAGTACTAAGAGAGATGGTCATAAGAATGCACAGGAAGGTGGCACAGGAAACAGAGGCACTTGCAAGTGTGAGCTGATGCCCAAAATAAAAGAGAAACTTTACAATCATTTTGTGTCACAGCATGAAAAAACATCTAGTTTGAGGAACATTAAGCGGAAAAATGTTTTGCTTTGTAAGAAGCAATTAATTGTTCAGGGTTTTTTCTATTTCAAGGATATCACAACACAAATACGGCCAAACATTAGGTTAGATGTATTTATGACTGTAAATAGATGGGTGAATGAGGTCAGCAATGGGCACACCTGCAGACAAGCACAAGGAAGGGCCAAACCACCAAGATGTGGGTGGGCTGGAATGGCTACAGAACAAACAAACCCGTGTTATTCCAGCAAGACACAAACACCAAACCAAAAACAGCTATCCTATGGCATAGACTTGGACAGTAGCTTATCTGCACCTTGAAATAATTTTGAACATAAAGGCAATCTGTGTATCTAGAAAAATGTCCATATGCAAAGTGTGAGCATATTATTTGCAAAGAAATATCCTGTCATTCACCCTGAACATAAAGTATTACTCTGCTCTGGTTACTCACATTTAAGGTAGTAATGAGATAAAACCTCTTCAATTTGTTTATGCAAAACAGGAAGTCTAACACTTCTGGAGCCTCTGCAGACCAAACCATGCACTCTGCTCTCTGTGCTAGCCACCCTTTGATTGAGCTCAGTCTGGGAAAGTTCAAATGAGGAGATGTGGCAGGTTTATTTTTGCTTCTGTATTTACTTTCCAAATTGTAGAAGCTGTATGATCTCTCAAAAAAGATCTTTATTCTGCTACATTATGTTGATAAAAATTACTATACACCACACCTAATTTAATGTTTGCAGGAACTGTAATTATCAAATCAAACAGACAATCCTAATTCTATTTAAACATTCAGATTTAAAAAGAAAATAAAGGATTATCTCTGCAATATATAGAAAGGAAGTGAGACTCATTCTGATTTGTACAAAAGTTTGTCCCTTCACAAACGATGTTACCAGGGTTGTGGTCTACTGCTTGGAAATATGCCTGTGATTGTGTATAAATGCATACACCCCCGGATTTGTAATCATCATATGTAACAATATCTACTTTAGCATTTCTATAACGTGCACAGCTCTAAATTCGCAAAAGTCTTGAGCAAATCCTATAACCTCACAGATACGCTTTGAATTTAAGCATGGACTTAAAATTCAGCAACTGTTTATAAAGTCCTTTCCTGCACAATGGTGTCTTTGAGTCCTGCATTTGAAGCTTTGCAGTCCTGTCTTCAGCCTTGCAGCCCCCTCCAGGCTGGATGGGAAAGCATCACTCCATAACTGCTGCTGTCTGAAAGCCACATGGGAGGCTCCACACAGACCCCAGCACTGAGGAAGGCTGGGCCATCCTCTCCAGTTCTCACCACTTTCTTCTCCTTCTAATGAAAGGAGTAATGACTGGACAAACATTGGCAAACACCCAGTCAGGGAGAGAGATCCACTCTTAAACACAGAAGATGCATATGGAAATATGGTTACCATGTAATTAAGTAATGCTGATTGAATTTGGGGGGAGAAGGAGGTTGATTTTTTGCACCAAACTGCAACGAAATAGTTCTTTTCAGACTTTGAATTTCCTTACCAAATTACTTTATGTCTGAAGACCAGGAAAAGCAAGATTTAATTCTAAGTCAGACATGAACTTTCTAAAAACGTCCTTTTATTCCCAGGCCTTCCCACTTAAAAATATAAGCATTATTCCTCTGGGTAGGGTTCAAACCCATCCCATCACCCTTTTTTAGTAGGATGTTACACTAACTTTCAGCTCTACAAAGGCATCAGTAGCAGGCTTTGATGCTGGACAGTTTGGGTGAGAAATAATACATTTCAGTTCACCCTTGGGTTTTTTTTAATTTCTCCAAACACTGAACAGTCAAACTGCAGGTCATGAAAATTCCAGGTAGTGTAGTATGAGTCATCAAAAAATGGAGCTCAGTAAAATTTAAGTAATTTTCTAAAACATTCCTAAAATTTAATTTTTTTAAAATTATTAATAGCTGCAGAATACAGAAAATAAGGAAAAGCAGGATAAACATTACAAGTTTTTCTGTGAAATCACCTGCATAGACTCATCAGTAGTATAACTGGTATATTTTATAAAATAAAATTTTATAAGCTTTATATGAGTGAAAATTTACATTATTATTCTGCAACACATAATCACATATATTTTGCAGAGCACAAGTACAATAAAGTTGTAGTTAGCAAGAATCTTTTGTGTCTGTGTTATTCTTCGTACTTGCAAATGTGACTCTTTTGGTTGACTTGTAAGGAATCACTATTTTAAGCACTATTAAAAACTCAGTCCAGACTCTCATTCTGCACTATTCCCATTGCCTCATCTTCATAGTACTCCTTGTACCCAGCCAGAATTTAAAGCCTCCATATTCCTGACTGGAAATAGTACATAACCCTGGCAGAGTCTTTTATAATTCAATGAAAGACAAGACTGTGCTCTCACAAAATAATTCAACAATTGGGTTTTGGCCACTGAAGCCAGGAGACAAAGAGTGTACTATGCCCGGGCCAGTCCTATCAGCTTGCCTTGCATCATCATTTGCTGATGCTTTATGTCCTGCAACACATGCTTTAAATGGATGAACCAGTTGGCACACCTAGGAATAATGAAATGTTAGGAAAAAAAAATCTCCTTACAGGCTAGTATAGGGACTTATATGAAAGTGTAATTGTTGTCTATGAATTCACTTATTATTCCTGCTTCCTGTTGCTCTAGCCCTTATTGCTTATCAGTTTATTAACAAATTAAATTTGTCATCACATGGAATTAGAACTGATTATTTTCTCTCTTTTGTAAGACAAGAACAAAGCACTTAATTAATGAAATTATATGTGGCAAATTGAAAACTGATAAAAGACAATGTTTTCTCTTATGTAACAATGCCAGCCTGTGGAACTCTGACCTGAAAACTATCAAAGCAGGGAACAAAAACTCAGAAAGTGCAGAGACATTTTCTCAAGTATCTAATAGGATCTCTGAATCCCTCCAGATATAAAATAATTGATGAGACGTAACTGAGAAATTCTAAACTTCATGGCTTATCTTTAAAATTAATCTCAACCAACTGTCCAGGAACAATATTAATAGCTCCATCTTGGTCGTGGACACAATCCCAATCTCCTTCCCATATGGCTGCAGCTCAAGGTGAGCCCAGACAGGTCTTCCCCAAACCCTTCCTGGGTACGGCTGAGCAGCCAGCACAGGTCAGAGGCCATTCCCAGCATGCAGCCTGGATACAGCTACCCTAGTGTTTTGTAATTGTGTGCACCTGAAAAACAGCATGAGCTGGCCTCTGAGGCAGAGAGCAGCCCTGGGCATATCCCACTAACTGGAGTGGAGGTGGCCATGGCACGTGTGGGAAAGCAAACGAAGCCGTGCGAGGCTGAGCACAAGGCTCTGTCTTGGGTGTCTTTCACAGGAGCCAATTGAGCAGTTCTCATTAGTTTTGATGTTCAAACACTGCACAGAAATCTGGGAGAAACAGGTGGTATTACATCCTGTTTCTAACATGATAATCAAAATTATCTTTCAGGATACCCTTCAGGTCAGTAATAATGTACCAAAAAAATCAGGAAGAGCCAAGCTTAATTTTCAAATCAGGTTAAGATTAGAAAAGCAGACATGAGAATAGTAAATTACTGACTCAGGAAGCATTTACGATGAGCATAGGCAGTAATCAGCTACTACTAAATCCAGAAACAGGTTTTTCACTAAAACCAGGACAACAGAAGCTGATTTGTACTTCCTCTTGACACAACTGTGTAACATGGTCTTACACCGAGAAAGATTATGTTATTTGTTTTTTCATAAATAAATATATAAACCACAACTTGATTCCTAATCTTTTCATTAGGCATAGATGGACTGGAACTTTACACAGGTTTAAGGTGTACCATTCATATGCAGGCTGTTGACACTTTGGACAGGACATTTCAGTGAACTTACATCTTGACTTCTCAAGACTAACATCCTATCCAGTCCTCAGGGGAGTCATCCAAGTACTGACATTATCAGTATTTGTTATGTGCTGGATCTCCAAAACTTTATGATGGTCCTGGAAAGGTAAGAGCTGATGCTCTGGGGTGGGATGCCAGCACAATACAGAGACCATTAGAGAGTCAGTGTGTTTCAAGATATTCCGTACTGCCCCCAGGCCCCACTTTATGCTGGAATTCAGTTGGTACTTATTCCTGTAGGGTTATCATTGCCACTAAAAATGTTCTGACCCCTCTTGATCACTCTAGCACAGATATCCTACTCCCTGACAGCAACTGACTTTATCACAGCAGTGACTCCAGCAGGTTTTGATTGATCTGGGAAATTGAGGGAACCAGCTACAATAGAAGAAAATATGTCCAGAGCCAGGGTGGGGGCCCTGCACTGCCTGTTTCCCCTTAGTTGTTTGGGTTTGTGCCAATGAAAATGGAAGTGGAAACAAACACACTGACTGGGTAAATGAGCCCTGACCCATATGAGTGGAGTTCACAGTGTCGACAAAGTTATGGATTTCCCCCAGAGGGAGGGGGTAATGTGAAAATCCTGTGTTACACCCATTGTAACTTAAGAATATTTTCATTGGCATTCCTGTGATAATCTTATAAAAATAACAGAATTGACTTGCTAGTTTTGGCCTGAGTTGGATTTTTTTTTCCACAAAGTAGCAGAAGTTTGGGACAAAGAAAGGTATTGACAGTTCAGTTTAGATACGCTCGTTAAAAAGGCATTAACTAGTAAGTATACAGGTGAGTACAGTAAGCACATAAGCTAGCATATACGTTAGTAAAAAGAAAATTAAGTCAGGGAAAGGATAGGGTGGGAACAGGTGAGGGTTTTTTTTGTGAGGTTACTGCATGTAACATAATGTTTTTCAATCTGGGATCTACATACCACACTCCATCATGAATCATGCTAAGATTTACAAGAGCAATGGTCATCAAGAATGCTGTACTTTTGTCTGCTCCAGCAAGAAGATCTGGCTGCTGGCTCCTAGCTGTTCTGCTGCTGCATTGTTACAATGAGGATCACATCCTCAGCTGGAGTAAATTGATGGGTTAGATTCAATACCAGGCTGCACAAACTGAAGAGCTGTATGGCTAAATACATTCTCAAGTATCATTTGGGCAAACACATGTCAGGCTTCTCTAGGACGTAGTTAAAAAAATGAGTGGGAAAATAGCTGACACCCTTTTGGTGAGGAAAAGTGGTTTGTAGGAACTTGAGTTCCCACCAAACTGCACAGATATGGGTTAAAATAATGTTACAACTAGGCACAGGTGATCTTGGTAAACCTCAGTCATACAAATACACATATTTCTTCTACACATAGATTGTAAACAGACTAAAGAAGTTATTAGGAATAAATTCTTGGGTAACAGAATATTCTGTGCAGTGAAAGTAGAAAATACTGCATTTTCACCAAGTGCTTTACCCAGCAAATCCAACACACACCCAATATCCAAAGCAGTTTCCATTTCATCCATGATGCATTCAAAATCTTTTATTGTTTAGAAGAGGATAGTTCAATTGCAGAGTTTTCTTTCTGAGGCTTCAATGTTGGAATGTCATTTCTGGCTGCTACTATCAGTATTCTGAATAGGCATAATTTTTTAAGTCCTATGAAGACCTCTAGAAAACACAAGGTAGTGGGGTTATTGTATGGTTTATCAATTATATTCTTCAAGTTTTGTTTACAGGCCAAATTTTGTGTCTAGATTTTTTAAAAGAATTTTTTAGCTATTCTGGAAAATCTGGTATTAATTACATGGATCTCTTGCAGTAGATGTTGAAACTACATTTTGCTGTTGTTTAACAAATTACAGAAACAATGAAAAATTACTTTACACTGGAATTCACTATTATAATAAAATACCAAGGCATTCTAGACATACTGGGAAACACCTACTCAAAACTGACTTCATACAGAGCCTTTAAAACACTTCAAGCATTTTATTACTTGTCCTCTCTATGAGTTTTCAAAGTATCTATTTCAGTATTATTTGGGCTACTTATATTTCAGTGTTTTCTGGGTCCTTTTATTAATTTATTAAAAATAGTCGCTGTTGGTAATATATTTGTCTCATCTGATCTGCAGGATGTAGCAATCTAAGTCAAAAACTTCGGGATTTTTTAACATTACAAATTAATAAAGAGTTTTGCTATTACACACAAATATTCTGTTCTACCCCATAATAGAAAATCAGTCATTCTTTCACCTTCCACAGACAATAAAATATCCAGTGTTAACACATATTATTCAATGAGTTCTGCCCAGACCAAACTGAAAAGATGTCCTGAATAAGGATATCAGCTATTTTCTAGTACACTTTCATTGGAGGGGTGAGGAGACTGGAAACAGTTAAAGTCTCTTTGGTAAGCCAAAATTTCAACTTTCCTGCTTCATTTAGGGACTTTCTGGAAGTAGTCCAGCTACACAAGTAAAAGTAAGATTAGTAAGAAATTACTAAGAAATTAGTAAGAAATTACTTCTCAGTATTTGTCATTGATGAGAACAGAAAAATGCCATGTACAATATGGCAGACTAATATCTACTGTGGTAGCAAAGTGTGTACGTTTTGGACATTTAATGTCACTCTGTTATCTCTAATGCTGTTTTTTGCTCTTTATTCTCAAACAAGCCATTCATTATAATTTTGGATAATTTCAGTTATGCAGCATCTAAAACTGCTTTCTCATCATATTGTTTTTATGTAAACATGAAAGGAATTGTCATACCTAAGTCAAAACAGGAATTCCTTCACTGATGTATTATTAATTTCCACCCCTGGTATGTTGGCGTATTTCTCTTCACATAACAGCTGAAAAGAAAACTTTGTGAACAAAGACTGCAAAGTCTTGTACTGAACAGCCAAGTGTCTCCTTATTGCTTCCCTTAAGCTTACAATGACTGATCTTTGTGTGACTATACCTGAACATTTTATTTTTCGTCAGTCTGGGCTATGTGATTTATTTTTCTAACCTCCATCCAGTACTGCAAGTGCTCTAGACGCTGAACTCCCACTGCAATCAATCAAAAATTCTCCCCACACATTCCTGTGTTTTTTCCAACACTAAAGCCTTTTTCTACCAGTTCCCTAAAGAAAAATATTCCATGGATGAATAGACTTCAAAATTAGGAATTTGATTCCGATCAAACTACATGCATTTAACTCCTTGAGTATGGATACCATGTGCCCCACTTCCCTTTTTGCATCTTGCTTCTTTACTGAAAGAAACCCACAAATTTATAGTGATCAGGAAATAAATAACTGATTAACTGTGTCTTTTTTTTTAAGCTATGACTACTTCCCACATAAAACTTGAAAATATTCTCTCCTTAAGCAAGAAAAACTATGATAAGCTTGATTAACTTTGGCTTTAAAACCTCTCTGTTAGATTCTAAAATTCTTTGCCTTGTTTTTAGTATTTGACTACTCCACGTCTTAAAGAACATGTTTACAGATATTAGTGTGATGTTTTTAAACATGTCTACAAAAATCTTAAACTGGTCTGTGTTAAAAACAGGTAGAGCACTTAGTTACACAATACTAGACAGCTTCAATCTCAAATACCATGAGAAATCAATTCTTAACTGAAAGAGGAATTCTGAAAATGGACTTGTTTGTTTGGGGAAACTTCTTGTTTCCCCAAATCAGAATCAGCAAATTATTCAGCTTAATACAAGACCAAGAGTGCTTTCTTAGTCTTAACAGAACTTGCTTCATGTGAAGGAATTTATTTTCTATGATGTTTCTGCAGTCATCAGCATTATTTGAAAACAACATCTTGAGCACTTGCCATTTAATGGAAACTGCAGTTTTACAATTGACTCGCTCTGCAATTTCTGAAACCAAACCAAGCCAATCAAGCAAAGGAAACCTCTTTCATGAATCTGTTATTTACATATAAAGCAGACAGGAAAAAGGTATTTTGTTAGCTCTGGAGACGCTGTTTAAGGAGGTTTTAAAAGATTAGGAAGTATAATGACAGGTGCACAGTGTTCCTTAAAATGAGACGGGAAGTGAGTATGAGAAAATTTTATGGCATCATCCCTCTATAAAACTTAGTGAACAAACTGTTCTCTCTTAAAAATGATGATACACTCACATTTACAACCAAGTATTGTCCTTTTACTTGACCTTTAACACATTGTACTGCATTAATTGCCTTAACTATTCAATAAAAGAAAGCCAAGTACTGGGTTGCTTCCATATTCCTTCTGTCTGAGGTTATTTTTTTAAATATTTTCCTGAAATATTACTCTGCTGTGGCGTGTTCAACAAAACTATGAAGTTCAGCAAGCCAACATGTGTCATCATCTCAATACTTAAGATCCTCACTGTGCAAATTTTCAGCTAATCTTTCTAGCAAAACCTACCTCAGCATACACCAGTGACTGTGGCACTCTCCTTCTTAACACTATTTCCAACACCACTGATTATTACATTTCAGCTGTTCTCAAGGAAAGCCTATTTCAAAGCCACAATGAAAAAGATTCTTTCTTATTTAGAGTTGGAGTCCATTTGTCAGTTTTCTCTGTCTCTGCACCCAAAATATGAACTAATAACAATATGAAAGTAATTTGAGTATCTAGACAGATTATCTAGACACCTCTGAGAATTGAAGCCCACTTTGATTGCAAGTTTTCTATTGTTGAAATTCTCAAACCCACAAAGATTGACTCCTTCAAGATAATAAGTCCTGGGTCTTCCAGTGATGAAGCCTGGCAGAGATCCAAACTAAACTGGACCTAATAAAAGGAGTAAATATGGATGAGACACTAATGAAATTCTAATATTGAAAATCTGACCCTGAAATTCCAAAAGAGCTTACAACTCCCACTGCTTTCACATTACTTACCTCTTACTATAATATTTAAGCATAATTATTCTGATTCTGCAGATACTGAAAATTTTAACATTTGCAATACTGTAATTTTTGAGCTAGCATTTGAACAAACAATGGTGCAAGCCCAAAGACAGAAACATAACAGCATGGAGAGTATAAGCCTACTTCTCTTAAAGAGGGAGGGGATTTTACCTCCTGAATGTAGATTTATCTGGCAATAACAGTCAATAACAAAAGTAAAAAGCAAGTAGTTAAAAGTAAATATATTTTTACGCATGACAACAGGTTTATGAAGATTTAATTGCAAGGTTTGGAGGGAGAATCAGAGAGAAATATCTCAGTGTTACAGAACAAAGTGATTAACAGAAAAGCAATTTGGCAAACCATGTGTGACCATTAATAAAAATGCAGTCAAATATAAAGCATATGCCCATTGCTATGGTACACGCCATGCTGTTACCAGTATGACTCTTCAAAATGCACCAAGTAGTGCTGCAAGGTGTTTAAACTCACCTCCTACAACAATAAAGCAGCGTTCTTGAGGTTCTCTTTTTTATTATTTTTTTGTCTAATTTGTACACACATGCTGTGCAAACTATTAAAGTGCAAACTGTAAACTTGAGTTCATAAATGAACCCACCAATGACTTCTATCTCCGCTCTCTTAGTGTTTATCTCGATGGCCATTTCCCTGCATTGAAGATTTACTTCAGGGGCTATTGAAGCATATCAGTGCAGTGTTCAAAAGCAGCCTGAGGAGACTGGTGGGAACAGTGGCTATCTCCCACATCTGCATCCTATCAGACTGTCAAGTAAAAAGTTACCATGAACTCCATTCACTGTTGTTCACCCAGATATTTTAGACATTCTATCAGAAGTACAGAGGAACACTTAAAAATAGGAATTCAGGATAATAAGTTTAAAAGTTTTGAAGAAGCAGATGTGTTTAAGCATATTAAACAAATGACACATGAAATGCATCTAATTCTCTTTATTTCAGTTCAACATTTAATGCTTACTAAAAGCTTTTCTCCTTTCATCATCCTTGGCCAGACAATCTAGTTTAAGGCTTCATTCAAAACTCAATGTCTCACTGCAGGATTTGGACCACAGCCTAACATGAAAAATTATAATTGACAATAACAAAACCTCATCAAGTGACCTGAGCGCTGGTCATGCACAGTTTCTGGCATAGAAACAAATTACCTACCTTACTATCCTCACACACAAAGTTCAACAGAAATGTAAAAGTTGCTTAAGGTGAATACACAAAGTATGGGATTTTTTTAATGGAAAGCATACTACCTATGAGTGACTACAATATCCGACCAGAAAACAGCAGGCAACAGAGTAGAGAAAGTTCTTCTTAGTTATTTCTATTAATAAATCTACAGTGTTAGTTTTGAATCATTATTCAAGGTAGTCCCTACCAGGCGTAAAAACAAGAAGTAATCTGAAAGATTGTTCCAACAATACTGGCCTGTGTCCCTCTAACATATATTTGAATGCAGGAAGTAATAAAAACTGTCAGATAATGAAACAGATCACAGTATTTTTCTGGAGGGAAGTAAAAACATAAGTACAAGGCCTCTTTTGGGCAATGTGTTACTTTATAGAGGTAACGTCAGAAAAGGCAAGATGTGGTCTAAAAACATATAACAGTTGTTTGGTGAGTTTTGGCTCTAACATGGAGTCCCAAAAGGAAAACTACAGACATTGAAAATAAGGTAAGGCACAGCAAAACACCACTTTACTTGCTAAGACATCATATCATTGTACTCACTGAAGAATAGATCAGAACAAAAGCAGACAAAGGCTGGTGGGAAAAAAAGCAAGGGCTGTATCTGACTTTCCCTGCCTCCTAATAGTGTCTCCTTCTGAGTATGATATACTATATCCTGATAGGAATTAGGAAGAGGCATATTAATGCTGCACTGTGTAGGTTGGAGCCCGCTTTATAGACCTGCTTAAACACAGCTCAGCATACTTAACAAGTTGGTAAGTACTCCCTGCCATACCATGAGATTTTTTTAGAGGGTATATTTTGCTCATGGAAGCAAGAGAAGAATGAGTCATGAGTGATTTCATAACAGCTCTGCAGAAATTAGTCCAACACCATGGCAGTAGGAGAACTAAGCTGGACAGGCTGTCAAAGCACAGAGGAACAAAGAGAGAGAGTCCAAAAGCAAGAAGCATAGAGTAAAAAGGATAGAGCCTGTATAAACAGGAAATAAAGGAAGTCTTGCATTTTACCCTGACCATGGTGTCTAATTGCTATGGATTACAAACAAATGAAAAATTCCTTTCACACTACCTATGTGCATAACCAAATAGTCATTTTACTCTACAGTCATGTTCATCTAAATCCACCTTGCTATTGTCCTGTAATAGCATTATTTCTTCCACAAAAGCCAGTGACTAAGCCCAGAACTATGGCAGACTCCCATGACAAGAATGGCAAAATTTTTAGGCAGGTCATCTGACTTTGGTCAGGAGTTCAATCAATAAAAGTTAGTGATTGCTCTCTTCAGGGTTTTTCTATTAAGGACTCTCAGCTATTAGCTCAATTAAGCTACAGTCAATATAAAGAGCTCCTTAGAGAAAGTATTCCTTCTTATTCTAATTACTCCAGTTGACCCTAGTGCCGAGGTCTGCAAAACCGCTGCTGGCCTAGAGTTAAAAAAATTATTGTACCTACTTCCTTAAGAGACAGGCTATTCCAGATCTCCTAGTTCTTATGAAATCTATTAAATCTATTTTAGTAGCTGTGTGGTTGGCACTAGCATCAATCATTGCAAGTTTTTCAGCAAAAGTTGCTGAGCAGTGCGTGCAAACCAACAGGGAACTCTTCAGTATGGCTCAGGATAGTTTCAGTACAGCTTTTTCACAGTCTGCAGGGAAAAGCTGAGAAATGTTTTAATACCTGCAAGTGTTAAACCTAACATGAACCTTATACCTGGTCAGCTGATCCAGGCATTAATTTGGTGCAGCAAAGATTAACTGAAAAATTAAAAAATGATAGGTGAAATCAGCCTTCTGGAAATAAGTAGTAAAGGAATAATTAGATGGAAAGTCATTTTTTTTTAAAAAAAAAAAAAAAGGAGAAAAAGAAATCTCCTTCAAAAAATATTCTCCTAAGTAATTTCTGATAAGTTTCTAAACATTTGATTGCTTTTGCCTTTAAAGCTTTTAGAAAACCTTTTTTAAATACTGAAGAAAATTCAAAACAATTACTTAAAATTCTGCTTTGATTTTCAGTGCAATTTTTTTCTCCATCCTTAAAGCATTCAAGGTAGAATTTTTATCCCGTTGCTTTTTAAAAAAATTAATACGTCTTTAAGTTTCAACAAAAACTATATTTTTGGGACAAAAATCAATCTTATTTAATAACAGCAACTCAATTCCTCATCCAAATAGCTTTCCAGTAACTCTGATATTTTCTTTCTCTTTGTAGTTATCTTAAATGTTATTATGAAGCACATTCTGTGGTGAGACAGAGTGCTGGAGATCCATTTGTAGTATGAAAAGCTTTTGGGTGTGCTAGACAGCTCTCCTCGTACTCTCATGACTGCTGGCTTTTCTCCATCCAGGCAGTTCGGATCACCTCCTGTAGTCAGACTCAAAACTATTCAGCCAGAACAGCCAAAACAGGCTCTGACAGTATGCAGGACTAACAGCAATTACAACATTTTGTAGCATGTGGTAATTGAGTCATTATGATCAAGCTGCAACAACTACATGAAGGAAAAGTTCTTATAATAGCTCTGATGGTAACTGCTTGCATATTTTCTTCAGTCTGGATCAGTTATGAAAGGTGCAGAGCAGTGCTTAATGGTCGGCTGGAATGCATTCCCACAGAACCACTCTGGTGCCACTTGCATGTGTGCAATGCCACATAAACAAAAAGGTGATGTCAGCCTGATCTAAATGAAACTGTGCTCACCTCTTCCACTACTGAAGATACCACCCCACACTACAGAGTAGTAATGGTGACAGTCTTAAAACTGTTCAGATCATCTGGTAAGTCTGCTTCAGCCTGAACTCTAAACATAACTACAATGCAGTGCCAGCAGCAATTTTAAGCAGTTTTTAGCTATGGAAATGGCAGAGGGTTTTTTGTAAGTAATCAGGCAACTCCTAGGTTCTTCACCAACTATGACTTGCAAACATTTGCCAGAAATGAGTTCATTTACAACTAGACAGAGAATTGCACCTTTTATTTCAAGCTTCCTTACTCTTCACAAGCACTACCTCTGAGGCAATTGCTGAAAGAAATGCAAAATAATAACAGAGACAAAAATATAAATAATTCAGCCTAAAAGAGTTGATCATACAAGCCTTCCAAGTGGGATAAATCAACAAAAATAAATACCACCATACATTCAAACCTTGTCTATAGGGCAAGAATGGTCTTACTTTGCCTGTCTGTAGAGAAAGGGCTGTGAGGATGGTGCTCCAGCAAAGTATAAGGGAGAGTGGGCTGAGTGATACAGGCCTGATGCAGTTACCACGAGAGGTCTGAAAACCAGCCTTGCAGCACCTACTGCTTTTACCCCTACGAGGTGATAAAAGCGTGAACCACAGTTTACATCCCTTCCCTAATGGCAGCAAGGCCACCCTACACCGTGTGTAGCAGGACTACAGCACGTCTGCTACCTAGAGCAAACTTCTGCTCAAAGCAGCTCTCTGCTCTGCCTGAAGCTAGTCCTTCTCTCAGGACTGTATCCCCAGCACTAACCAAAGGTACAATTTAATTTCAAAAGCCAAAGCAGCAGTGATACTGCGAAATCACCTTATTTTGGTTGTAAACTGTGACTCTTAGCACAGATGCAATGTGAAACATTATTTCATGAAAAATGATGACAATAAAAAATCCCAGTTCAAGTGTACAAATATTTAACATTATTTGTCTCATAGTTAAATCTCCTTTAAGCCAGTTTTGTTTCTCCCTGCACATGAAAACCTTGCTACTTCATTTGCAAGCAACAAGCTGCCCTGTTCTGAGAAATTTCTTTACAGGAAGTAATAGTATCATAAGTTTTTTGGCATTTGGATTACTAAAAACCAAAACTAGCACAACAGTGTTATCTTCCGCTTAGAGCTGACATCTGCATGGTCCTTCAAATAGAAAGGTCTACAAACCTCTGATGTCTGAACCAGCTGATTGCTGAACTGCTCACCAATAATAAATAATCTATTTATGTGACTATATCTGAGTTGCTATGAGGATATGGGGAAGTGCTCCGTCCTTTTAGGGAGAGGTAGGACCATTTGTCCTATGGCTACCACATCTGCACCGTGCAGAGTAACAGGTTTGTTCCCTCATTTGCCAGAAAGAACTTATAGCATATATGGTGCATTGCAGACTACCTCAGTTCCTTCTGCACTGCAGTTTCTTTCTGTCTCTTCTGCATTTCAGAAGAAAGAAGAAATTAAACCATTCCTTTTGCAGCGATGGCACTTTTCTCCCCTTCACAGTCTGAGGGAAAAACAGTCATTTGACACTTTCACCAAGGTTTGAGAGGGTGGTCGTGTTGCAACTGAAAGGGTTGTTTTGCTAATGTTCACAGTTGTGAGGAATTACCACTCAAGTGAGCTGCTCGAAGCTTTCACTACATTTTAATAAAGGACCTGAAGTACTGCTCAGTCCTCTCCACTGCGTGTCAACATGATCAAGCACATTATTTTCAGGTTCATTTTTACCAGATGCAGTCTTAGTCTAGAGCACCGGAACAGGTGTGTAATTACAAGCCATACATCCCAAAGATTTGCTAATTATGGTAACACCTGTACAGTGTGCTGGTAACGGGCAGTCAAGTAAAACTAGTTTGCCACAATTTTTCTCTTGGACCAGACCAGTGTCTTGGCTGGAGTACCACAAGGGATCTGTGGTACAAGAAATGCTAGAATTAGTGGACACCTGGATAAATAAAATCTATTTGGGGAGTCAACATGACTTCTGTAAAGTGACATTTTGTCTTATAAGCTTCTTGGAGTTCTCTGCAGGCTTCAGTTGTGCTATGTGGGTTAATATGACCCAGCTGACATATTTCACTTGGATAGCCAGAAAATTTCTGGCAAAGGCTTTCACCATAAGCTTTAAAGGCCATTAAGAAGCCACTGTATAAAAAGCAAAGCTTTGGCATGGATAAGTAACTGGTTATTAAGAAGTTAAGGGCATTGGAGCAAATGTGAAGGTGTGAAAACACGAAAAAGTCACCAGCAGAGTCCCACAGGGGTCTTTGCTGAGATTCACACTAATGAGTGTATCCAGAAAGTATCCGGAAAAGCAGTAGAAGAGTACAAAGTTTTCTGATGACAGAAAGCTGCTCCAGACAGTAGATACCTTGAAGGCAAACTGTAAAGAACAGAAAAATGAGTCTCTTATAAGACAGAGTGACTAGGCAATAAAATGACAAATAAAATTCAACATAGATAATCGTGACAGTGCCCTGAGTGCACTAAAAGCCCTTAATTGGCTTTCAGTTCTTGTTGGGCATATGCTGTAGATATATCTGTCTCTGGCCTTTGTCTCCAGCTGCTAGAAGACTCTCTGGATGCACCATGGATCTGCTTCATCTTCTTCACCTCACCCTGTCTATTAACCCAGCTCAGAAATGGTGAGACTGTGTCCAGTCAGTGAGGACCCTGTCTGTGCTGGGGTCAGCCTGGCTTCCAGATCCTCCTCCATCATGGGCAACCCAGCTCCCACTGCTCCGAGCCAGGCGACAGCCCAGGGCATGTGTGGAGGTCCCAGCCTGGGTTTAATGAAGCTGTTGAGCCACAGGAAGAGGATGCATAGGTGTGGGTCCTGGGTGGGGATGGCCAGGGCAAAAGAGGGAGTAGCCAGGTACTCTCAAGCTGGGAAAGAGACAATGTAATGGAGAACAGACAAAGGTCTACAAAAGGTCTGTAGGTGACAGGGAAAAGAGAGATAAGGAATACCTGCTCACTGTCATCACTTAGTGACCCTTTGTTATAAAAGCCAGTTCAAACAAGGTGGTCCTTTGTACAGCAGGAAATGGACACATGGAATTCCATGCCTGAGGACAGCTGTGGATGTGTGAGTTCAAAGGGAGTGGGCAACTAGTAGGCAGAAATCCATTGCGGACTAAACAGGCAAGCCATGCCAGTCTCAGTTAGATCTGCATTCCCAAAATGGAAAGAGTTGAAGACTGGGAGCTTTGAGGAAAAGTATCAAATACATAGGCCTTGCTTTAACTCTTCTATTCCAGATGCCCAGATATGAACTGGGCTGGTTTGACTCCATCTTAAAGAAGTAACAGATCTCCTTCTGTTCCAAGGGCAGATGGGCATCGAAACTTTGTCCACAGTTATAGGAAGAAAATGATTTTATATAATCTGTAATCTGAAAACTGACACAGTCATTAAACATTTCATAAATTCTAGAAAACTCATTTGTCTTACCACTAGCTACAAGTCTGGAGAGTAATAAAAACAACCTCAGCTCTAAAGGAAATCCTTTTTCAAATCTGGTGTCTTAAGGATTATGATGCTTGTTCTTTTTGAGGATGTTGGCACCAAAGGCAATAAGGAAGCAGGGGGTGCTTGGCACTGCATGCCAGTTCCAGTCTTTCATCTAGCAGACTATCTTGACATCAAAGATATCCTACCCTTTACTAACTATATTTATTTATTTACTTTATTTATTACTGAAGATGTAGGAATATCTCCACAAAGCTCTGGGCACCCTGCCATTACCTGAGATACACAGAAAAATTCTATGCATTTCAGAGAACTCCACTTCCTAGAAAAATGCCACCTTCTCTCAGACTTCAGTCCACATAGGACCTGCTCATCCACACTAAAACACTCCCCAGGTGCTCCTTCAGAAACTAATACTGCAGAAGCAAAAGCCTTAACGTCTTTTCCCTAGATAGATATTTTCTTGTTCCTCTTTAGCTAAGAGTAACATTGAATCCTCTCTTCCAAATGCCAAGTGTTTTGTTTTCTATTTCCAAAAGGACAACACGAATCAATCATCAATAAACTAAAATTACATTGCATTGAAAACAAACAAATACAAAAAAGCAAATAAGCACGCAAAAAATCCCCCCAAAATCCAAATCCAAACCAAACTGCACCTATGCATTACTCTAGAGAAAATACCACAGATGAAGGAATGATATTTTTCAAATGTGTAACCAGAAATTCCCCTGAAGTTATACATAGAATACAAAAATGAAGTGAGAAAAAAAAAATCTTTCAAGTGATAGGAGCATGCTGGAAGTACAACAACAGAATATCTCTCAGTTTCTTTTTTCCCTTTTTATTACTAAATATTGTGTTCTGGTGTTGCATAGGTTGTACAGAACCAGGTTGCAGTTGTTCTAACTTCTGAGTTGTTCAAAGGCTGCAATAAATAATTAAATGAAAAAGGAAGTTCTAGTCCTAAGCAAATCACTTCATAGGGAAGTAGTTTGATTGCTACAATCACTGTCAATTTCAGCTTCCTTAAAATGTCTCAGAAATACAGTGGAGACCATCTTGATTAAGTGGGAATGCACGAAACAAGAAAAATAAGTAAATTACATTTTGTTAAGAGGATTTTCTGCTCTGAATATGGGATACATTAGAATTCTAACTACACATCTCTAAGAGTAATTATAGTTTTATCTACATATACACAGACATCTCAACAATATAAACCCCTCCCAGAAACAGTCAGACACCATTAGGGCTGCACAATCAAGGACGACTGAAGTTAGGAAATGCCAGAGTTAACCTTCCTTTGGCCCTTGTGCACAGATAATTGGAAAAAAAATCTTCAATTACATAATCACATACTACTGTTTTTGCAGGAATCTCCTTCAGTGCACAGGAAGGACAAACCCCATGAAATAAGCAACTTTGCAGTATCCTGCTTTACTTCTGTTCTTCGATGTGTTACCCTCAGCCTTGAAGTGATTCCAGCTCTCTCCTGAGGCATTCTCACTGACTTCCTCATGAGCTCTTCTATGGTGTTCATTAGTATAACATTTGAACTTTTCTCCAACAGTTATTTTATTAAAAAACCTTACAATAAGTCTGGGACAGAAGAAGTACTCTTCAACTTATCTTACAGAAGTATACCTGGGGAATATCAAGATCAGAAAAGTCTTCTGATGTTAGGCATCTCAGACAAGCAAGACCTAACTTTTGATTTGCAGCATTATATAGAGGTTAATATAGTCAAAGACAGTTCCTATCCACCTCAGCTGCAGTCAGAGATGCAAATCATTCTACATGTTTAAATTAGTGACAGAGACTGAGACACATTAAAGGCAGGCATGAAATTCATTTGCTGAACCATCTGTAACAGAAAATAGAGACATAATTCAGTTTTCTAGCACAGCCTTCAGCCACCCCTGCCATGAGAGCTCTGCAATCCAGTTCCTCATTCAGGGTACATATTTTACCTCTGGCCACACTTTAAGCAAAGACTTAAAAATCATGTTTGTTTTCAGCCTCCTGGCATGTCTACTTTGCACAAAACTGAGAGCCAATGACAAAAAGCAGGTGGGTTTGTAATACACCCTGCATAATCACCATGGATATGAAAATGGAAAAATCCATAGGCAAGTTGCATTCTTCAAATCTGTTGCTTCCTAATTACTGAGCTGCCAGTATTCTAGCTTTAGGACTTTCTTTTATAAATTATCCTACTAAAGTTTTCTTATATTATTTAAAATAACTCAAATTTGAAAACTATCCTTACGTGACAATCAAAGGAAACCTTCCCTGCTGGTCTACCACACAGGTATCTGACATATCAATTAAACTAGCAACTGCTGATTCTGCATTATTATTCTCTATTTCACTAGTTGAATCCCAAGCTTTTCTTCATCTCCAAGTAAGACAGGAAATTACTGCAAAATAAATATACGTCTTCCTCTTTGTAAGAATTGATGTGATTAAAAGGTTGTGTTACTTTAAAGCAGTGTCAGACAAGTAAGAGCCATTTAATAGCATGTGACATTTCAGAAATAAACATACAGTGTCATAATTAGAAAAGATAGATTACAAGGATATAGCATTACCCATATATAATTGGGAGCCTGGATATTCACTCAAACCTCTCTTATAGCTGCTGATAAAGAGGGGCTCACAATGAAAACCATTATTCATTCAAGTCTCATACAGATATATTTTTCCATGACCAAAGCAGCCTATACTCAAGAATAATTTACTTAAAGCGTGGACAAAGGCTCTGTGCTCTGTGGCTGGATTTATAAATCTGTCAGTGCACACAGGAGATCCACCTGCACAATCCAAATAAACCCAATACCATGTTTCCGTATGGATATTTGTCCTTAAACTGACACAAAATGTTAGTTCAACATTTGCTTCTGTTAAACATAAACATATAATGTTTTGGGATCATTTTTATCAGTCATTTTTATAATTTATAATATATAGTAATTGCGTTTTTTAAAGCCACATCAAAGAACAAGTCAAGCAGCTTTATGGCAGTACACAAGCACAGGGTAATGGTTGATGCTACCTCCAGACTATGTATCTCCAGCAGTGGTAGTGCTAGCTAGTACTCGTTTACTTATGACAGCTCATGTTACATGGAGCAAAATAATAAAATACCACCATTATTTTTATTCAATATTTATCTTATTACTTCAGGCGGACAATCCTCTTTGAGTTGCATTATAGCTTTAAAAACATATCAGGCAAATTTTTAATCTTACTGAAAGCTTCATATGTCTAATATGTACCATAACCCCAAGAAAGATCCATAAGGGAACATATTTCCCAGATCAGTGTTTAGACTGGGCATATTGGTGTTTGGTGTTTTTCATAACTGTTGACAAATTGGTAAATATAGCCGAACAGTGGTAGATAATAGTGCAGAATATCTCCTTGCTTGCAAAGAAACTGGTTCTTGAACGTATATAGCACCTTGGCCATACAAAGTCTACTTCAGCATTTGACTGTCATATTTGTTACCACCAGTATTTGTAGACACACTTCTAAGTTGCAAACATGACCAGAATTAAATTATGACAAAGTATAAAGAACAAATTGCAAGTACCACAGAAGAGCTTCCTGGCAAGAAAAAGCAAGTTTCATCAACGGCTATTAATTAGCTTATGTTTGACTCACAATGGTTACGTTTTGATGACCAGATTCTAGTTTAAGACCTCTTTTTTATTACAGTATGTCGCACTATTGTTCCATTCTGCTGTCCTTGTATCATTTCTTATATTGAATTCTGCAAAGAAAACTAATTGAAATCTAATATGAAATACCACAAATTGTTAAAAGACCTGATTTTCTTTTTTTTTTTCTTAAGTTTGGCTTGATCCCTGCTAATAAAAGATGTTTCTTCAGATTTCCAAATATTTCAAGTGAATAAACACAGTAGGTGATTAAGATAAGAAGCATTGTAGACCTCACCCTAAAGATTAAAATTCTGGCCAGGCTGAGCTGTCTTCTCACTCGAAACACATGCACTAAAGTAAAATAAGAGGAAAGCTCAAAAAATCATGCCACTATAATCAAAAGCAATTCACTTCAAAAGGGAAAACAAAGCTTTCCTCTGCGCATTAAGATTAAAAACCGGAGTGGGTGTCTGGATTCTTATGATATTTTAACTGACTCTGACAGTTACGGAACAATCCCCAAACAGATGTAGTAAACATAGCTGGAAAAGAGAGTGATAGAGCAAAAATGCTGGCTTCTCCTTGGTTCAGTTTTTAGAGTGCTGAGAATATTAATTTAACACTGAATCTCTGGGAATCTGAGGTGCTCTGGCTCCCACAAATGGTACCATGTCCCAGGAAGGGCAGGAAGAGTACTGGAAGAAAAAGTTTTTCAGTATCAGTCCTTCCAGAAGAGTTTGTGCATCTGAATTTTTTGCTGGAGCTCAAGTGAATTCTTAAGTACCAAGAAAGGATTCACATGACATGAGGATTACAAAGACAAAAAACAGAATACAAAAACCTCTTCCATTTCACTGGGTGAGATCACAGTAATCTGCAGACAAAACCCACAAGTTACAACATATAATCATTGCCAAGTGTACACAGCAACTCTTATTTCGTTCCTTAAGCCTTTTTCCTTTCTGAACACTGAACAGTGATACAGCACCATGCAAGTTAAATCTTTTAAAGCCATGGGGCAGAACTTCAGCTTCCTCTGACATAGGAGCACTACTTGGCCAAGACAAAAACTTTCAAATAATTTCTGTTTGGACATTTGCAGAGGGATTATCCAAAGAGCTCCACAGTGATGTAACTCTGCTCCTATTCAAGGATAATAAAACCTGTACAGACTTTGGTGGGACCCAGTAAAATGAGTGTTATCCAACCCACAGAGGAACCATCTGGACATATACAGCTGAACATCCACTTAAGAATTTCCTTATATTTTAGTCCAGGAGTTGTGCAAAACTATTTGAAGATTAAAGCATATTCATCTCAGTTTCACCATTCCTAAGCATAAAAAAGCAAAGCACACATCTTATATGAAATTATTTCATTATTTTCTCAATCATTTTATTAGTAAGTTATTTTCCTTTACTTTCTTGAAAAGAATACTTATTTAAGAAAATTAATGCTTTTAAGAGAACATGGCAAAATTTTAAAATTAATGTTTTAATTTTCTCCTTCAGATTCAGAATATTTATTACACCAGAAAAATTATTAGGATGATAAGGCAAGATAAATGTTTTGAAAACAATAGCTTTAAAGACTGGACTCTTCTCAGCTACATTTCTGGCATCTGCTACATTCCATTGCTATGATGTGCTATTCAGAAAAGATTTATGCAGCCAAGCATTTTTTCCTAAGATCTTGAGTTCAGCTATTGATTCTATAAATTGCCAGTAATTCAATTTTGTTAAGCTCTAAAAAAATGAATAACTTCAGATACTTTTGTTGAAGGTAATAGCCAAAGGAGTCAGTAAGCACAGGAGTTGTGCAAAATAGAATATTTGTATCACATACATCAACATTGCCAATAAAGACGGAAAAAAATCCACCCAAAACTAAAGACAATTATGCCAGCTATTATTTGCAAGTAACTTCTAAGTTACTAGATTTTGGCCAGAGATTTAGAAATTTTTCATTTGGTATTATCCACATGAAAAATACGTGTATATTTTATTAGTGAGAGGGCGTGTATAGATAGAGAGATGTTTGCCTTTTTAATCCTCAGTAGTATCTTTTGATTGTCATGGGCCACAAGAAGGAGAAATTTATTATTCTACCAATGCTACTTCTGCCTTTTTGAGTTCCACATAGACCTTTCCAGGAATGAAGAGGGGTTAAATACAATTCACTTGTAAAGTAGTGAAATAATCACTTAACAGCAGAACAATTCCTCATATGCAGAGACAGACAGAGGGAAGGCCTGACTGGTGGCATTTCTGATATACAATGCCTTTGCCAGTTCCAATGGCAAGATTTTAGCAGAAGCACAGCCAATCCAAAATAAGATCAAAATACTAGACATCATGGAAATGGTATACTGCCAAAATCTTACTGGTTAAAAAGGAAAAAAAAAATACACTTTATAAACCAGTTACATAATAAGTTAACCAGAGCAGCTAGTGCACATCTGATGTACCAGACTTACCCATGTGAGGGAGAAGGCCCATTTTTGTTATTGTTACACTTCCTTTAAGTACCTTTATCAGTCAAACAATTTTTTTTTAAAACCTCACAACTTGTAACCCGTTGTACAAATTGATTTTCAACACCAGCATTTTGCCCTTTTATTTTTGTGTGTATATTACATACATACATGAAATATAATGGTTCTTTAAACCAAAGTTAAAACCCTAGATGAGTTAACACCATTTGGGTGATTTGTTATTCAAAACATTGGATAGGTGGGCACGTACACCCAGAATGAAATCTCTCAGTTATTTGCGATTTCATTGTAAAAGACATACAATTGTTCCTTTCTGTACTTTTAACAACTCATCAGACAAGTGATTTCAGGATTCTCTGTATGTTTTCAGTTTCTATAAAATGCAGTATAACATGTGGCTATCACACTTTCAATATGGAAGATATTTAGACAGAATCAGAAGAAGAAAAAAACATTCAGAATTTAAACCCCTTTACAGACTTTTCCTATAAATTCAAGAAAATGAGGAAAAAAAAGTTGCCCTCGGATTTAAAAAAAAAGTCACAGAGGACTGGGTCACTTGTACAAATGCCTCTGTGATAACTTCAACCATGAGGTCTTTCTCTCCACCTAAAAAGCAAGTTCTGATTAAAAAATGCCTGGAGTTTCATAGTATGGATTTGTCACTGCACAGCTCCTAATTAAAAGAGCTCTGAGAAGCCAGAGCATGCATCTGAACAAAACAAACTCTGTTCGAGAAAGAGAGTTGCAGCTTTCTGTCTGACACCCGTTAAGAAGCATATTCATGAGTGAAAAAAGCTGGAACTAGAAAAAAATCTGATTGCATTGTATCCTTTCAAAAATTACATTAGCTTTGTGACAATCTTTTCATGGATCTACCCTGTGTCCATGAATCTACCCTGCAAGCTCTTGCAGATATTTAGCTCTGGGGAAAAAACCCAGTTGTTTTACAGTGTATTGGGAGACAGTTGAACTGCTTTGGGCATACTCAGAAGAAAAATGGTTTCAAAAATTGGAACTAACTTTTGGTCACTCTTTGATTAAATTATTTTCCAATACACACTTTTTCAGTCTACAAGAACTTCCCAACATAAATTTCTATGAAAATATGCCATGCTGACACTTCCATACAATATTAACTGTCTTACATCTTAATTAATATAGCAGTAGTTTTAGAGCATTATGCAAGCTACGTTACCACTGTGGTGGCCTCTATTGTCAAATTTTACTATTTGCTACACTGGAATTTGGAGAAACCAGTAAATAACTGAAAAGATGTCCAGAAGTTACTGAAAAGGAAATTCACAGAATAGGAACTGGTAAGCATCTTTGGGAGCTGAAATCTTGAGAACAATTAGCAAAATTGTTTCCAACTAACAAATTGGAAACAGTCAACATACTATTCAAGCAGCTGTGGCTCCAGACAATAGGGGAAAAAATAAACCAAAAAACTCCCCAAAACCTACAACATGAAAGATCATAAAAGAAAAGCTCAAGTTCTTAGTGGTGCCAAAGATACAGGACTGGAGTTGGGTTTAAAGTGGAGAGTGGCTTGATATTTACAGAGACGGCAATTAAAACTGTCTTGTGTGAAAGATATCTGGAAGCCAGACTACATAGGCAGACTTCTAACTCTGAATTATAAACTTAATTTTCCTGTACTGCAGCGAGAGTTAGAGCTTAGTCTGTCATTTACAGGAACTGAGCAGACCAAGAAGCACTGAAACCAGACAAAACAAGAGGGGT
Source organism: Sturnus vulgaris (assembly GCF_052056855.1). Classification (NCBI taxonomy): domain Eukaryota; kingdom Metazoa; phylum Chordata; class Aves; order Passeriformes; family Sturnidae; genus Sturnus; species Sturnus vulgaris. The sequence goes on along the minus strand of NC_142245.1, from coordinate 53,513,235 downwards.
TTCTGGAAACGCTCCCTTCCCTTGATATGCATACTTGTATTATCATATCTAGGGCAGGAAATGTAGTTTTGGTTCAATGTACCACAGCAAGGGATGTACTTCTCCGATGTAACTTACCATTATTACTTTAATATTTTTGTTAACTCTGTAGAAAATGTTCACAGTCTATAGCTAAAATACTTTATTTTCCTCCCATAGTACAGCTTTTTCTCTTCCATGAGAGAAAGAAATTCAGAAACAGTTCATGTGAATAATTTAATCAGATGTTTTTCATACACAGTCTTAACAAGGAATGTAACTTTCCAGGTGAGTTTTCTTATATTGCAGTATTTTACTGGATTGTAGTTACAATTCCCTCACTTTTTTTTTTCAGATTCTTGAAGAATAAACCTCATATATGTTTTTCTTCATTTTAGTACTGTATATCTATCTCAGACATCTCTATGTTGTGGTTGTGTGAAAATGCAAATTTTAGCAATTCTTTATCAGAAAGTGAAAACTGAGGCCTTGATCTAGAAAGCATCATCTGTAACACCTTGTGCAAAACGCTTAAGCAATCCCACTAAGTAAACAAATACTATGTCTAGCAGAAATAATCATAGAAATGAAAATAGGCATCTAAAATCTGCAAGATCAGCCCTTCTGATTAATTGAGAAATGCTGACTTTACAGTGGTAATTACTCACTTCTAAAAGGTCCATTGGGATATTAAATCAACCATTTTAATTACTCAATATTGTGTTACATATTGAAATGCACATAGGACAATTGCTAGACTTGTATGTTAGGCATACCTGGAAAGCTTCTATTTCTAGTTAACATCTTCACGGTGCAATGCTTCTCACATTAGTAATCCACAGGAGAAAAAAAGTGGCATTCACAAAGACTTCAGTATTTTAGTAAGACAGAAACACATTTTGTTCTAAAATTTTCATTCACTTTATTGAGAGCAACTGACAAATACCATTAAAAAACCAATTTTTTCACATAATAACCTCTATCAGGGCAGCCTTTTCTAAAGCACAGTCCAGATGGCCACAAGTCATCTTGGGCCTAATTTTCGATATACTGCTAAGGTAGGTACTTTTATTATGTGTTGTGATAAATAGTACTGACAAACATTCAAGATTTTGTTGCCTATGTTTTTTAATTTCTAATAGTGAACAGAGAAAATGAGGCAAAAATTATTTATAAACAGATACTAAAATACTGTAAGTTATAAGGATTGGACCTTCTGTGAGAGGCTGTTCTTCCTTTGAAGGTATATTCTTTATAGAGAGGTATATTACTTAGCCTTTGTTCTAATAAAGGAGTGCAGAGACCCTGTACAATGAGGTCGTAGTCAGCTTAGAAATGCCTGAGCACATTCCATATTGGTTTGGCTGGGGGGACATATCAGAGGAGGGGAAAAAATCACTGTGCTTTTAAGGCAGTATTGTCATGGTTAATGCAATGAGGTTGAAACATTTAAGTGAAAAAGAATTATCAACAACATCAAAAGATTATAGCTAAAAAAAGTAAACAGAGATAATGAAAGGCAGGTTTCTGTGAAATTCATTTCAACAGTAATTTACTTTTATATTAACAAACTGTCAACTAGGGGAAATACAAGAAAGCTGACTAGTAACTTTTTCTCTGCAAGATTTGTATGAACAGAAATTCTAAACACATGCCTCAAGCCAGCAAAAACTTAGATAATAAACAGAACATAAAAGGGATAGTTTATGATATGTTTTGTTTAAGCTAAATTAAAATATAAAAAAGAAAACCAAACCTGAGAGAGAAAGAGGAAAGAATAAAAAAACCTTGGAGCTATTCATTAAATACATAGATTCCTTCTGACTAATCTCTCAATTACTCATGATTTATGTATGCCTCTGTAAGGAAAGAGACTGCCAGACTGAATACTTTTCCAAACTTTTAAAATTTCCTGATTTTTTCCATAACTTTCAGAAATAAGAATTTCCATGCCTGAGTCAGGGACAGAACTATCAGTCACATTTGCCCTGCTCAGCAATAAATGCACACCCCTTCCCACCCCTGGGATGCCATGAGAGGAATTTGACAAAGCACCAGTAACAACTTTATAAAACCTCCCCCCTGCTGTTGTGCTGACTGACTGGGTTAATGCATTGGCACTTGGGCTCTTGCTCTGCACATGGTAAGAAAGAGGAAGATAAGGGAATGTGCTGACAACCACTTCATCATTTGCCTGGTGATAGGATCTTTGGCCCCTGTCTGGAGCAGGCAGCTTGAGATCCGTGGTGAAAAAACCACACTTCCTGACTTGGCTGTGCCAGATAAAGCCCAATCCAGTTGCACTGTGTCATCAACTCTTACTGCTAAAGCTGGTGGCATGAGCACTCCTTCCCACCATACTGACTTCCCATCTCTTATTAGGCTTCTGAACCCACAATGCTCCCTTAAACAAGGGAGGACTTTAACTGCTCCTTTATCTAGACAGACACAATTAAGGAGCATAACAGACAAAGATGATCTTATATTGTGAATCATCATCAGACATGTGCGTGAAGGACCTGCCTTCAGACGTTTTTTAAATTTTTTTTAAATTAATTAAATACAGCATGAATTTTTGCTTTGAGTCACCACTAAAATTAAGAGTCCAGGGGCTGAAAAAGAATTTACACTTTTGTGAGCTCCTGAGAATTGATTAAACTGCTCTGAGGACATGGAAATGTGACTAAAGACATCAGTGCACTTTACTGATGCATGATCAAAAGGACAAATGTTCATTCTGGCATTAGCTATGGTCACAGTAATTTTGTGATAACATCAGCATGGGGCATAATGCAGAAATAGTGTAGTAGGAATTATAGATGTCCTCATGGCTTTATTAAAATAAATATTTTCCACATTCTGAATAAAACTAAATATGATTGCACAGCAGTCAAAACTTTAAATATTTATTGACTCTTATGTAATCATAAGTCTATTAATGATATAAGAAGGTGAAAACTCTTATGAGGATGTTGTCATCTCCTCAAATGTTCAAATGTTCAAAACTCTGAAAGTCCAGTGCTGACAAGACACCTGAAAATTAGATTGGAAAATATTTATGCAAACTGCAATCTGCATTTAAGGTCACTGAGAAAACTCCAGTTCTGCTCCTGAGTTACCTTAGACAGTACAGACAACTCCAAGAGACAGCACAATATTGAAACAATAGACATTTTATTATGACAACAGAAAGGCAAAAAAGCAAGGTGGGGATTAAACTGAACATTTTTGTGATGTTACACACACCTGAAGAAACTGATTTTTCCTTTCCATACTGAACTGCTGCTTCTTTATGTCAGAAAAATTGAGACCATTGTGACAGGACAAACATCAAGACAGTTTTTTAGGCACAGCAAAAGCACTGTCATATTCCAAGAAGTGCAGTTTTCAAAGGGTCTCCTCATTTCCCAGATTTTTAACCAAAAGAGAATCTACAGGACAATGATTAGAAAAGAATTACAGATATTAGGGAAGTTTGGAAATTATGCAATGTATTTCTCAGCCCCAGGGAAAGTGGACTGTAGATGTAAACCATTTCTGGTAGATATTACTATACATTCCCAGGGACTGGGATTTCCCAGTCTTTCTTGACATCTATTTCACTGCTATCTAAACCTGTTGATGAGATGTCCTCCCCTCATTTATCCTGCTGTAAATTAAGCCCATTTTTTTGCCCTTTCAACTGGCTGATTAGTCTACCCCTTCTCACGGCACCTACCTCCTTAAATATTCTCAGTTCTTATGCATTCCCTCTTCTGCCTATTATAGACAAAAAAAATCTTAGTTCTTTCTCTCTGCCTTCATTAGTTATGTTTTCTAGAGCTCTGTTCATTCCATTTGTTCTCTTCCGGGTTCTCTGAAACCAATTAAATGTACATACAAACAAAAAGTTAGAAATATCTGAGTCTCCTATAAAAGCAGATTTAACTAATTCTGTTTAAAATACCTCCATTCCATACTCCCAGCTCCTATGCAGCCCTTTCACTGGAAGATAGGCAAGCTGTTTACAAGAGAGGCGAGACACAGGGAAACTGAGGCACAGCTAAATGACCCACATAAAACCATCAGAGACATCTATCCCAGACAGGAATGGAACCCTGACAAGTTACTAACTGAGCTGTGCAGTAACTTCACCCTGACCCACAACACATGACCTGAAGCCAGTGTGCCCAAACCCTCACAGCTGCTGAGATTTTAATTAAAGTACGCTGTATTTTGTCAGTGTATTTATATTAGATTTATAATATATATAACATATTTATAATATAATTTAATATTTTTTATGTTTTATTTTTCCAGTTAATAATTTCTTTCTGTTTCAAGTGTCACAATCCATCCATTGATTCCTTTGAGGTATCAGACCTATACTTTTGAATTGCACTCCAGTTGTGCACCTGCTTGTCAGCACCTTACCAATTTGTGGCTGAATTCTTTTCACAGACCATCCTACTCCTGTTGTTTACTGCTGTGTAATCCATCTCCCAAGCTCTGTTCCTGAAAGCAGGCCCAGTACTGTAGTTTTCCTCAAACAAAACTATAAAATTACTACTTTTGCATTTTTCCATGTCACAGTGTGACTGATATCTTTATCCTTATGAATAGCCCCTTAAATAATCCATAAAACCTGGACCTGATGATCTTAATCCCTTGCTTGTACATAACCTCCTCTGGGCAAAGCTTAATAAGCACCAATAGCTTTCTAAGCATACAGCTCACTAGAGAATCTGGATGAATGTCAGGCTTTTATGAGATTTCTGCTGTAAATTCAGTCAAGCTTAAGCTGCCAGAGAGATTATGAATACCATATGAATCCACAGCCAAAGTGACCAATACCTTTTAAGAACATGAAATAAAAAATGCAGGAGCAGTGGTGTTTCTTGCTTTGTCTGCCTTGCTCTATTAGAAAAGGCAGATGAAAAGACTCCATTTTGCAGCATAACCTATGCTTTTACATCAGCATAAAAATAAATATGAATCCTGAGGGTCTACAGGCAAGTACTGCCAAATGACAGGTTCTTCTAAAGGTAAATGTCTCATTTTCATTTCAGTCAAGCATTAACAGCATACTACCTATCATCTCTTCCACTGCTGAACAGCAAACATCTGTCTACAGAACCTGGGCATTTCCAGTGTACCTTATTTATCTACTAATCATTCAGGCAGAGAGGGAAATATCATTTCCATTTATTGACAGTTTTGAAGATTTCGAATCTATTCCTGCAGAAGCAAGAAAGGAAAAACCCCCATAGGGATGCACTTGAGACTGGAACACTGTCTGCTTTTATGAATCCAATGGCACCAATCATTTTATGGCTGAGGGGTTAGCCAGGGGCATATATGATTTTATAGAAGTGTATCTTGGAGTTTGGCACAGGGATTTTGACCTTACTCTTCCAGCACCAGCACAGCTAGCCATGGTGTGCTGCAATTAGCTGAAGGCAGAGGTGAGTTTGTGGTTGGCTTTCTCTGTCCTCACAGCACACTGGAACTTTCTGGGTCATGGGGCTTAGGCTGCTGTGTCACCTGCACAGTTATCAATTATCTGTTATGAAGAAGATGCAGCAAAGGATAATAATTTTGGCATCCTAATGTTATAGTCACCAGGTAACAGCACAGAGCAGATATAAATTACAGGAGGTTTTGCTGATTTACTTTGTGCTAAGAATGGCAGCTGCATGGCCCAAGATCAAGCATGGACCAGGAACTCAGGGACACAGAATCCATCAGCCAATGGAGCCAAAGGTGAAAGCAGATCCTAAATGTGTTTCTAGCTAGAGTTTAATGAAAATGGAAAACATTTATTAAAGTGACGTGAATATAGAAAGTGCTACTGCACAGCAACAACATTGCTTTTTCTCTTAAAAAAAAAGTGTAGGTTTTAAAAATTAAAAAACCCACTTTTTTAGAACAGAAAAACATTACCAAAGAAGTTAGAAGCCATTTCTATATATAAACAATCATTTTTCCAATGGCAAGCCTGTCAAAGCAAAACTACCCATCTGATACAGAGTTAGCTGGGCACCACAAGCTGCTCCAAAATTTTCATATGCTCCAGAATAAACTCCAGACATCTTTTTTCCAGAAAAGCAGCTGGATCTCCTAAAATACTTTGCACTCTAGTCATCAGGACAAGAAATTTACTAAATGAAATCTCTCATTCATATGTTTAGAGAAAACAGTCAGAATGGTGCATTACGCTGTGCTGAAGTGTCACCACATCAAGACGATGTCAAGTTTAAACTGATGATTCTTTACAGTGTACAGTTTTCTTACATATAACTTGCATATACTTTGCTGAGGAATGTTTCTATTATTTGAGTCATAAAAGCTTTTAAAAATAATAAGCACACTCTGGGTATTTTACAACTTTGAACTATAGTGAAGGACTATTAAATACACAATCTGCAGGCACAAACAGTACTATGGAAAATGGAAGAACAGCATGATTACCCACAGAACTTCACTGAATTTCAACAAGAAGAAATTCAAAAGAGGCAGGCACTAACAAGATAAACGCAAAGAAAGAACAGAATGAAAGAATTCAAAGAAGAAATTAAAAAGAAAAAAAATAGTAACAATTAATAACAGCAAAACTGTAAAAAATGGCAAAAAGAAAATTCAGCAGTAGCAGAACACAGGACCCAAGCTATAAAATCACAAATAGTGATCATAATGCATCACTTTCATGAAAGTGTTATATTGAACTTCATACATATAGAATTTAGAATTCAGCCATACATAAGTATAATCCTCGGTCATTAAAACTTGGGCTCCTAGATAATTTATTTATACAAGATAAATTGCTGACTTACCTGCTTGCTGCATGCATATAATATATGTGGTAAACAAGCAGAGACAGTGCTGCAGCTTCCATTTCCAGTGATAGCACCACATTTCACTTACAAGAGACATCCTGTGAGAGAAAAAGAAAAGCAACCAAGATTTCAGGGACTTTTACAAGGGGAGATGAGAAAATGAGGAAGACTGTTCTTAGTCAAACTAGTAACGTGCAGTAAATAAAATAGTGACAATTATGGATGGCCCTAGTATTGCTTAAATGGAGACAAAAGTCTGCTAAAAAGGGTCAGAAATTATATTGTCTGGTTCTTAGAAGGCAGCAAAATGGAAGACCAGTCAGCATTGGGCTTCTAAGCAGATAGATGTTGGTGATATTTTAGTAAAAGAAACAAGAAGCACAGTCTGAAAGAGTTAAGCTGTAGGTTTGTTTTTTTTTAATATGGAATTTTACACATATAAACTCATTTATTCAATTTAATTATACGTAATATATTAACTAAATATTAACTGTTATTAACTAAATAAAGATGGTAGATGATAATTTGCCTCTGCCTTTAACAAGGCTTTCCATGTTTCAGTTCTAATGTTTTGACAGCCATGATATTTTCTGCTGACAGCTTTTATGAAAATCCTGAAACTTTCCTTGCCAAAATCTAGGAGCTTATCTGTGCTGCCAGAGAAGTCAGGGACATCCTGATTATTTAATAAAATAAATGCAGTTATAGAAAAGTCTCTATCGGTTATAGCTGGAAGTTAAAGTTTCCTTTCCCTTAAAGCCTAGAGGATATTTAATGGCTAAACCAAAATGTTTCCTCCACTGTGGGCAGAACAGAAAGCAAAACTCTTAAAAAATTTATTCAGACCTTTAACCATGCATCCAAAATGAACGGTGTTCTGCTACATTCACATCTCATTTTATTCAACAATTCTTAGCAGCAAGCAAAAGGAAGCAACAAGTAACAAAATACAACATGCATCGTTTTGACTGACTCCTTCCTCTCCTATTTGGTGATGATAACTGGCTTTAATTCAGTAAGATATTATCTACCTAAACTGAGGTAGATAAGGACAAAACTCTTCCTTCTGCTCCATAAATATTGTTGCAAACCCCACAGCAAAAGCTGGGGGCAAATATGAAACCTTTTCCAGTGTAAGCTTCTGTTTATTCTCAAAGTGGCAACCAATGCAGGAAGATAAACCACTGTAAAGGAACAAGTAATATTTCAGCTTTAAAAATAGTAATTCATCAAAGCACTCCTGTGGGCTAGATGCCAATGGGCCCAGGTAAATGGCACTTCAGCAGACTGCTGTGATCAGTTAGGCTTCCCTTGAGTGCAGTGTTACACAGCACAGGTATCTGATTACAAAAGAAGTTCAGTTCTTTGTGGGTAGTTGTATCAAATTAGGAATCTGAAGCAGATTTATTTTTTCTGAGATATTGTAAAGTCAAACTTAACAAGTGTTGAGGACAAGCTCAGAAAACACAGGGCTCCGAAATACAAGAATCTCTTTGATGAAGCCAGACATACAAAATGACTGGATTATCAAACAATAGAATTATTGTCCTTCAACTTAGTGATCCAAAAATCCCTACTAAAATCTCAGACAACAGAAAGCTGAGGTTTTGGAACTGTTACTTTCCAATGTATATAATTCATAAATCCACAATACCTTTAATATTAATTTAGAAAACTGAGTATGAACAGAAGTCCTTTGAAGACATGAAAACAGTTACACACACATGAAAGCACATACGGCATGCATATATACTCACAGAGTGGGGAAATGGAAAGGTTGGGGCTAACAGCATGACATACCAGAGATATAAAAGAATTTTCCTGTTCCTACAGAAGAATTTGCAGGTACGAATGACATACGTGGCATCCTGCTGCTTAATTTACCCGTACAAACCTGTAGAAGCAGTTGCGTTACTGGTTTTTGTTGCTGGTTTGTTTTGAGCAAGCACAAGTTAACAGTTATCGGATTAGGAAACAAACAATTATTTATTAATTCAGAATAAATCTATGTTGATTTTCATCAAACTGATAAAATCGTCTGTATTGTCACTTTTGATATCTCTACGAGCTCAGACAAACTTTTTGCTTATTTAATAACTGGAGAATCAAAGACACCCCATTGGTGATACTCAAGGAAAAATAACATGACAAGCTTCTGCTGGTTAGGTCTGCTGTGAATGTATCCAGTCACATTTCCCCTAGTGCCTTTTTGAAAGAACATGAAATTCTATGTTAGTCTGAAAGAGGTATTTAATTTGGCCAATTTCTATTTGTTTCTGTTTACTTGCATTGCGGTAATGCTTACAAGCCAGTACTCCATGGTACTCCAGGTGATAGTTTGTCTGTTTCCTCATTCTCACCCATGTAAAAAGTGCTAGTCAAGAAAGATTTCAAGGACGTGGATAAGCAACAACAGAGCAGAGCATAAATTAGTGCAAACAATAAGGCAGAAAGGAGTAGCTATAGACTTCTCCCTAGAGTAAAAAGCTAGATAATTACATAATTGCTATTACAAAATACACACATTTCCACCAAAATAAATAAGCAAATATATAAAAAATAGCAAACTGTCTTCTCTACTTACATTCTCCACCGCTGAAGGACAAAACAATTCTCTTTATACCACATTGTCTCAGTTGACAAGAAAAAAGTTTATCAAACTCTGACAAGAATGAACACAGAAGTTCATGCTACCAAAACACTCCACTAATGTGGGCACCATGAGTCAGATCTGTTTCTTTTGGAGAGGATTGTTGAAGAACTGTTTTACAAAGCATAACCACTAGTTGAGTGCTATAAATTAGTGAGGAAATCAGTTATATGTTATATGTTCCTATGATCTTCCATAGACAGAAAGTCAAAATTCAGAAAGCTGACTTCTCACGGCCTTACACTGTGATGTTTAACACTCCTGTCCACACAAGAAGTTGTCAGGGATGGGAGTCAGATAACATATTGCCAACAAAAAGGCTTCTTCCACAACAAAATCCACCCCTGTTATTTGTATAATTTGGCATTTCAGGCAATCACAATAAGGTGTTTTAATAACTGATAAATACTTCCCAGGCTTTAAATAAACACAACTTAGTTGTAGATAGTATTCACCTCTTAGTAGCCATCATATTTATTTTAAGATTCTTTTTCTTGGTTACTAGTGTTAATCAACATGTAGAAGTGAATACAGACAGCGTACAAATAATTCCATTTTAAAAAATCAGCAAATAGTTCTGGGCTTGTTTATAGCTTATCAAGGAATGATATGGTCCCCCGACAGCACTGATTTGATGGCCTAAGAGACCTCTTTGATCTTGTGTCCTTACTTTAAATAGTATTAAAAAGATGCGTTCTTTCATTTAATATTCATTAACAGCAGAGGGAATGGCTATCAGAACAGCAGTGTAGTAAAACACACCAGGAGTTTAGGTAAGCAAAGGGATGGACCTTTTAACGAAGGAATGGATATGTAATAAAGATCTCAGAAGAGATATGGATTGTTTCAGTCTTTGCCTTTGGTTACATAAAAATTTGCTGAACACTGTTCATAGTGAGTTTTCTTCTCTATTTTGTATCAGTTTAAGTGAAAAAGCCCTGTTCTGTCCCCAGCTGGTAACATACTAGCAGCTCTGAAGAAATCACTCTTGATTGTCACAGAACCAAAACATTTTACCCAACATATTTGGGAATTATTAGGACACCTATGGTAGGAGTACATCTACTACAGATGGATGTAGTCTAAAAACAGCAATCCCTCTTAACTTTTTGGGGCTTTTTGAGGGTTCTTTTGTGCAGTTGGATTTTTCTGAAGTCTCAAGCACTAATTATTCTATGGACTAGCATTTCCCAGTGTAGACAGTGTGATATGACCAGCTACACACTCTAGCTACCAATTCAGTCCAGTCTAGTCCACAGCTACTTTCATTTCCTATAACATAGGGAGACAATGAGCTTATTCACAATTCATTCCAGAAGAGCAAAATAGACATGTAAATTATCTAAACCATAAATGGATAGTAACTTGACACAGTTCAAGATGGAATTACTGGCAGTTTTATACATCCAACTACTAAATCTTTTACCCTATAAGCCAGCAGCCAGCTAGCATCGCCTTTTAGGGAATATACTGCTTTGCAGGACAATATACACAAAATGTGAATAATGCTGGAGCATTTCATCTGTAGACTGTACCATCCCAAAACATGCAATACAAATTCGAATACACCATCTTCTGAGTTCAAAACTTTGTCAAAAGTTCCCTGGAATAGGATGTGAATTCTGCCTCAGGCACGCTGACTTGACTTCGGTCTTTGACTTGTCTAAAGCTATTAAGGAAAAATGTTGCTGACATTTTAAAATTAAAAGAAAGATAACATCAATTTCACAATTTTTTTCTCACATAGATTGCAAACAAAAATTTTTAAGCTTAATCACTCCCAAGTGGAACTGCAAGTGAAAGATGATTGCAACTCACAGTTTTGTTCCCTAATAGAGAAGTTGATTTTAGCTTTGAAATCATTGCTTTAAACTGTAGTACATTAATGTCTTGAAAGATTAATTACACAATACCCCTTAAAACTTTCATTTTGTTAAGCACTACTTGTTCCTAATTATTCTCACAGCCAGCTTTGAAAACGCCCTCCTGCTCATCAAAAGAGATGAAAAAAAAAAAAGACACTGCCTTTTAATTTAAACAGTATCAGCCCTATCAGATCCATCTAAGTCCCTTGGCTTTCCTTTCAAAGAGAACTTTTTCCAGTTGCAGGCAACAAATCTGCTGGCTGTTTCCAACCCGGTAGCACCGCAACACTAAATCTTTTAGGAGCTCCTGATTTCTGCCTTAACTTGAGAACCCTCTGCTCTTTTCTGTAATTGTACTGATCCCCTCGGGTGCATCCCCACGTTCTCGCTCCTGGCTGCGAACGCACCGGCGGAACGCCTAACCCCAAACCTCAGTAGCTCGCCTTACCTTCGGCGAGGGACGGTCAGTAAAGGAGAAATATCCCGGGGAAGGGCACTGTCCGGCCCGGGGCTGGTGCAGTCGGGCAGGAGGGGGAGCCCCCGCCCGCCCCGAGCCCCCGAGGGTGGCGGAGCCCCCGCTCCGTGCGCTGCCCAGAGCCGCGGCGGGGCTGCCGATGCTTTGTGAAGCTGGCCCTGCCCTCCCTCTCCCTTCCACTACTTTTCCCTACTGGTGCTGGCACCTCACCTGAAGGCTGCCTGTGGTGCCAGGGCTCCTCGACGTGAGCGGCCACGGCCCCGAGCCGAGAGACCGGGGCCGAGCGGATGCGGGGGCACCGCCGCCCAGGGCAGGCGGCCAGCGGGGCCAAGTGTTTCGCTACTTATCTGCAAGCACGGGGAAATCCACCAGAGCGGTCCTAAGGACGGGGTTAGGGTGCTCTGGAAAGGCAGCGGCCGCCCGGGAGCCGGCAGGGCAGCCGCCGACGGACACGGAACCCGTGCGGGGCAGAGCCCTGCCAGCCCTGCCCTGCTCCGAGCTCCCGGCCTGAAACTTCCCGGTTTCCCCATTCCTTCAGCCTTACCTACCTGCACGGCTCAGCCCTGACATTACTCACCACCTGGTGTGGGTGGTGGGGAAGCCCTGCCGGTCCGCCCGGGGTTCCTCTCGGGGCTCTCGGCGCTCCCCCGGCGCCCCGGGCGGCAGCCGCAGCCCTGGCCCCAGAGCCCGGAGAAGAGACTTACATGGTGACATTACGGGGCGGCTCTCCTCCGGCTCTCAGCAACCATCCTCCCGCGGTGCCGCTCGCTCTGCCTCTGACCCGCTCCCTCGCCGGCTCCTCGCAAAGGTCATCGCTCCTTGCCCACCTCTCTTCCACGCCCGCGCCGATCCGCTCCTCCTCCACCGCGATGCTTCTCCCACCCCGCGCCGCGGCGGGACCTGCCTCTCTCTTTGCACAAGTCGGGGAAACTTCGCTGTGGAGGGAAGCCGCCCCCGCGGAGGGCAGGGGCCGCCCCGCCCGCTCCCCGCTGCCCGCTCCCCGCAGTCAGGTGGCGGCCCCGGCGCGGCCCCGCGGGCTGGCCCGGCCCGGCCCGGCCCGGCCCGGCCCACCGCGCTCCCCGGACAGGACGGGGCCCCGCCGGCCGCCGCCACCGGGGGCCCCAAGCACCGCTCCGCGGGACCGGCGCCGCTCTGGGGAGAGGGAGCCCGGGGAGCGGCACCACACGGCACTTGCAGGCTGACACGGCCGTGCAGCGAGCCGGCTCAGCTGTTAGGGGCTGCGACAGGGGTGTGCAATCCCCACCCAGGCACCCCTCAGGAGATGATAGCCGCAGGCCGCAAAGGACACGGGCCACCTCTGGGAAGATTCCGTCCTGGGGACACTGTCCTTGCCGGGCACAGCGCCCTGGGCATCTCGCAGTATCCCCGTGGCAGCGGGGCCCTGGCGACAAGCGCACACGCCCTGCACACCCTGCACACTGCAGAGGGAAGCGCACATGAGCCCACCTGCTCGCCACAAGAAAACAAACTGTCCCACTGTGTCCCAGAGCTGCTGGCACTGACTCCAAGGCACTTAAAGTCTGTCAGTGGCCTTTGAAGCACAGAACACACGAGGGACACCAGATGGGTGGGTGGAGGTGGTGCTGCTCTGACCCTCTTTAAGGCGGTGTGCTGCTCCCACAGAGTGCTGGTCCTCACCTCACTCCTGGGTAGCGTTCTTGGAGGATGGTAGTTTGCACCATTTGCTAATGATCTTGAGTTGCTTTGCTAATTAAAATCTGTAGGACATGGGACTGCACTACAGGTAGGTAGGAAAGCTGAAATGATAGAAAGAGAAAAACAAAAGGTCGTCAGAGAAATCCCAAATTTTCACAGTACTCCATGGATCTGAGCAGGCAGGATTAGGAAGGATGGGGAAATAAAAGACCTGGCACAACAAATCATTCAATGAAGTTATCAGCATGCAATGGCAGTTAAGAGCAAACAGTTCCCATTTAAAAAAAAAAGAAATCGATAAATTTTTCATGAACTTTATACTGAACATTAATATTCACTTATTCTGGTCAATTTTTATTCTCTGTCCTTAAAACCAATAAATCTACAGGCTTGCTTTCATTGTAAGTTCCTGGCACTGAACATGGGTGCAGGAACTGCTGGGACTGGGTTATCCAAATCCACATGGGCAATGGTGCAGGCTGGGACAATGTCAGCCTACAAGTTCTTTCCACTGGGTTTATTGTACACGTGCAGATTATTGCATTTTCCTCATGTGCACTGCTGTGCTAGCAGTCTGTGCTTCTAGAATGCAGTGGACTCACTGTACATGAGCTCAGTATCTCGTGGGCATATTGAACCCACCTGATATGAGATGTACACGGTAAATGCAGAGCATCTGGAAGAAATCAATCTGCCATTCATGTCCAGATTAGTGATACATGTGCAGTGTTCATCTGCTGGCTGCGTTGGAAACTGACATCTTCCTTCCCTACTTGGAAGGCATTAGAGGTGACTGCAATTCCAGAACCTGGCAGTCAAGCTAAAAAAAAATAAAAAAAAATAAAAAAAGGAAAAAAAATTAATCATGGGATTTTTCCTCTGTCATGTTTTTGTTCAGCTATTTCTTGGTTAATTCTCCTTCTGATTTTGCTGTCGTACACTTCTGCAACCATGAATCTGCTTACCCCTCCACAGCAGGAGCACTGCTGCTTCTGGATTCTAAACTGAATGCTGCCCAGTGAGAAATGCCTGTGATGTCCAGTGGGGATAATGTGCAGTGCAGATTTTCTGGACAGTGAAGTAACACGTTTCTGAAGATAGTCTCAGAGCTGCAGAGCAGTGAAGGGAACCCAATCACTAATGAGAAAATGCCAATCATTATCTGGCAGCAGCTCACTGTGCCACATCTGCTTTTAATCAATAGTGATACAATTTGGCATGGTGTGGGTAGTTGGACAGGGCTGCATTTCTGGCTGCTGCTTAGCAGGAGTGAGAGTTTCTCTGTAGATCACAGTGATTTTAAGATCTCTGTCTCAGCATGAGAAACCGCAGGCTACATTACAACACCCAACTCAGGTTAACACTGCAGGCTGTCTTTTGCACAATGTGATTAAGAGGAAAAAAAATCATAGAAGTCTGGGAAACAGTGCTATAACCAGAAAGATTTTTTATATTGGCATCTAGTGAGTGACACCCTCAGGAAGTCAAGCAGCTCTTTTTATTCTTTTCTTACCACATCTGTAGTCACAATTTCTGTTGCTTTACATGTATTTTTATTACACCTCAAGCAAGTGGGATCTGAATATTCTTAGGTACATGGGTAGCATATTCTTCAAATATTGCAGAGTGTTTAATGAATATTCTGAGATGATGACTGAAGTGTTTTGCATGAGTTTATAGGCCCAAATGTTTTTGGCTTTGTTCACGTATTTCTGTAAATTTACATCTGATGATTTCCTTATATTTAGTGCAACTTTGCATTGACTCCTTTAAATATCTTATAAGAATGTTAAAGAATGACTCATTAAATAATAATATGACATACCATATTTTATGTCTGGATACTTAATTTTAATATTTGAGACACGATTTTTCAATGAACATTTGTCTTGAAAGTCTCTTCGATATTATATCAATTGCATTTAGGAAAATCTGTGTTTATTTTCTAGAGAAGTGCAAATATTGAAGCTTTATTGTCTGTAACAGTGTAAAAAAGAGAGCACTTAACATGAAACAATAAAAAGGAAGCTGAAAATATTAGTGCATTAAAAGTGCTATAAGCTCCTGAAGAAAATTCAAGATTATATGCATTTTCAAAAATTCCAAGGGAAAAAAATTGGCTTTGCATTCTACAACTATTGCTGGCTTTGTGCCTGGTCATTCTCATATCTTGAAGAAAACATGTTGCATCCCACAGCTGAGTCTGAAAGTTCAAAGTGAGCTCCCAATAGCTGGTTTTGAGGATAGAGGTTTGGGCATTGGTCTAAAAGGTAGCATAATTGATATGAATTGTTGGTAACAACAGTTCACATCAATTAAAGGATTCAAGAATTCACATCAATCCAAGAAATACTTCAGATTTTTTACATATAGCTATGTTTCATGATGCTTTTACATAAACTAATCTCATAAATTACATAAAGTAATCTCTCCTGCAGCTTTTCCTTTTTGAGAATATTTTGTCCCTCTAAAGACGACTTAACCAGCTCCCAGATTTCTCAGCACCAATCAGCCTTGTTTGTGCCTCCCTGGATCATATTTTTCACAGTCCAGAGGACAGTCTGACCAAACCTCCAGCCTTTTCTACTTTCAGAAGGTCTCTAAGCAACATATTCTTTTGCCTTATCTAAGAGAGTAAGGGCCTTACATTTCTGTTTCATGTGTAAATGCAGAACAAACAGGATCAGGAGGGTGTTTTACTTTATTTAGTGGGGGTTTTGTTTGGTTTTTTGGTTGGCTTTTTTTTTTGTTGGTTTGTTTGGGGGTTTTTTGTTTGTTTTTGGGATTCTTTGTTTGCTTTTTGCTGAGGGGGGGTTTGTGTGTGTGTGTTGTTTTTTTTTTTCTGGAGAGATGTTTTCCCTTCAGATTTAGATTGCCATCGAGACAGGGCTCGTTCTCATTAGGAAGATGCTGAAGAGGTGTCAAGTCAGTTTTCACTGTGGGCCTTATTGCAGTGGTTTTACCTAAGTGCTGGGCAGGGATGGCTGGATGCTGAGTGACTGGGCATGTTTTAGAGGCTGCTAACCCAGTAGATAGGGGGAAATGGCACACAGTTTCTGTGCTTAACCAAGTACCAAGCCAGCATGTTTTTCCAAGAACTTGGGAGGCAAGGGAATTGTGAGGACCGTATTGACTAATGTTCATAAGTGAAATTGCCTATAAATGATTACACTGTTCTTGAATTTGTTTGTCCCCTGGAAATAAGCATAAAGTGAATTGTAACTCTAATATATTTCTACAATGCATGTGCAGGATTTTAGGTGCTAACATACACTCGTATGTTTATCTCATTTGGTACTTTCTCTATGTGCTTTCATGTGCATAAAACTTAGGCTATGAAATATTTCCTGTAAGGGAGGTCACCACCAACTAAAACGCTGTGCTTTGTGCCAGATGAGATGTCCTTGATGAAGGAAGTGCTGAGAGCATGGCATATACAGTGCCTGCACACACTGCTCTCCATAAAATTCTGTAAAGTCTGTGACCTCAAAGAAAGCAAGAGATAGATCAGACAGCAAATTAATTTGGATAATTTTTACAAACCATTTCATGTCTTTCATCAGTGTCTTGTTTTCTGAGTCCATTTCAACTCCTTACTGTTGATCAAGCGTTCCACAGGTCCAGAACCTTACCCTGCTGGGGCATGCTGCCACTAGTGTTTTTCCACACATTTCTGATCTGTGGGGGTGGGAGGATGCTGGAGGTCCCTGCTTCCTGAACTTTCATTTCTATAAAGGGGAAGAGGAACCTCGTAACATTTTTCAGATGAGTGAACTTGGGAGTGGTGCTCATTTTGCATGGTGATGCACTCTTATTATAAAGAACTCTGTAGGATGATGTTGTTATCAGTAAAGAAAAATCAGCAGCCTGAATCTGAGCTGGTGTCTGGTGTTCAAACAGGAAGGTAAATGTAGTAAGAAGGAGCTTGTAGAATCAGAGGATATGCAAAGAGAATCTGTCATTCATGGTGTGATACAAAGCAGTAGTGAAAATAAGGGGCTTCAACAAGAGATAATTCATCTCTGCCAAGTACACTTTGAACTTAATAGGTAACAGGATAGAATAATTTATCTATCCAATTCTTTTGTCTAAAAATATGCTTTTGTGGCTACAAGTAATTTCAATGCTGAGTTCATCACTAAAAACTAAACTGCCCCATCTCCTCAACAAATCAACTCTGAAATTAGAGTTATTTAGAGAAAGCTATTTAGCACTAATAGCTAGGGTCTCTCCCAGGGTATTGGTACTGGGAAGAAACACGCTGATAATTTTGTACAAGACCATTTTCCCACCAAGATTTGTGTACAACCTACTCATGAATGAACAAACACTTGACTGGAATAAATATTTGTCACTGAAAGATTCTAAAATGGCACCAAACTTAAGTTTTTCTCCACGTGTTACTTCACAAATAACCAAATTCTAAGGAGCAACAGGTTTCAGCTGAGCAGGCAATATTTTTATGGTGACAGTTGAATTGATTGATCTCTAATTCTAGATTCTTGATCTTTTTTTCAGTCATGCCTTCGCCAGTTAGGAAGAGTTAAAAAAACAGTCATTCTTCACCTATTTTAAGAACCCAACTTTTCCTTTTATACAACTTCTGGGCAGGATTTCTCACTTCCGTTTTCTGTCCAGATGTTAAATATTTGGAACAACTGGAAGAAAAGCTGACCTCATGGTATTTCCATCAGGTTCCACTAGTGGAACAACTGGAAACCTCATGAGGAAAGCCCTTCTCTAAGTGTTCAGACTAGTTTTGCAGACTCAAGGGCTTAGGAAACTTTGGATAAGTTTCGAGTAAGTATCGAAATATTTGGATGCTTATCAGAACTGAAGCCAGAGGGATCTACATGAAGTTCATTCATCGCTCTTTATAATAATAGCACAAGTGGTAAAAAAATCATAGAATCACATAGAAATTGAAACAATTGCATGTTAATCATAAACAATTAATTATTTCCCATGTCATAAAAAATAGTATTGTTCCATTCAGAAAGGAAATTAGATGCAAAATACAAGCACAACATTAAATGAAAAGAAGGATTCAAAGAGCTGAGTAGGGTGAAAGCAGAAAATATACAAATACATAAACCCTTTCTAACTTTTAAGAAAATGAAAGAAAAAATGAGCTAGTGCTGTTTGTGCTTAGCTAGTTATTCACAGCTCTTCTGAAACTTTTCACTGTGTTCAGGCTGAAATTGCAGGAATTTCACATTTCAATTTAATGTTTTAAAACATTACTGCAAAGTAATTTTTTGAGATATTAGTAGAAGTCCTTGCAATTCTAGTTTTCAATAAATTATACAGAAAATCCAACCAAACAAAACCACACAATATTGTTTTCAGAAGTATGTGAAAATTTGATCTGCCTTCAGAACTGAAATTACATTTCCTATGCATATGCATAATGGTAAATAACAGAAGCATGTTATCTCTTCCACAAGACAAGACAGTTTCTTGAGCCTGAAGAACATGATGGGGTGATGCAGGTAACACTTTGACAGACTGCAGCTCCTCAAATGGATTGATTAGGAATTCTTTAAAACCTGAACTAAGTAGGACAGACTCTGGTGTGAATTCAGAGTAGCGATTAAATCCGTGCTTTGGACTCGCAGGCTCCAGTCAGTATGAGAACAGTTAATTGAAATTAAAAAGTGCTTTCCATTAAAATAATGATCTGAGAAAAACAGTCCAAACCCTGAACTTTCCAATGTACATTTGGAATTACCCTCACCATTATATCTGAATGGTTGATTACACAGTACCCTGGAGTGAATACATGGATTTACTGTAATGTTCCAAAAAGGGAGCTCACAGACAGAGAGATTAAGGGCAAAATTACAGAAAAGTAACCCCATAATAAGGGTTCAGCCTAAAAGTCTCAGGGTGCTATTTTACCTTGTGCTATAATTTGTGCTATATTTATAACATTTCTGAATTTTAAAACATGCATTCCTGTAGAGCTCAGTCTTCGTCACAGTAAAAATTAATAGGGAAGTGGAAGTGCATCAGTAATGATTTTTTTCAATCTAAAACACTACGGCAGCAGTAGGAACAAATGCTTCATATCTTCCTTAAAATGTTTATTGTCTGCCTTCAGCTCCTTTCCCATGTGTTGGTCCCATTTTCTCATTGGTTGCAGGTATTCCACGCAATGAAGAGGCATTTCAAATTCTAAAAATAATTGTGATTCTTGCAGGTGCATATATAGACTCCTATCAGTGAACAGAGCTGGAACCTGGAGGAGGGGTGTGGTGAGAGCTGAAATGTTGTATCACAATATATATTGTTATTTGGCTACTTAACCATGTCCAGCTCACTGAGCTCCACTTGAAACTGGATCACCCACCCCCAGAACCTCCAGTTAAGCCATCATATCTTACTCCAAGTTGACCTGACACAAATACAACATCCTGCAACTAAAGAAGAAAAAGCTGTGAGGGAAAGCAGCTAACCTGAAACAGGTTTTAATTTATTTACTCAAAGGAATACTTTGATGAGATAACCCAAAAGCTGCGAATCACTAGGTTCATGTGAATTTGTCTCACCCAAACCTGAACTTCTCCTGATGATGATGTAGGAATGCACACCTCTGCTGACCTCCTGGCTATTTCTTCTTTGTGTCTTCTCTTTTCCTTTCACAGGCAGAATATTATTGAAAACAAAGGTAAAAGTCAGTGAAAAAACCCTGAAAAGCAATGGCACAACCTCATTAAGAGAGTGATACTGGAACAGGAGTATGTTTTTGTGATTGTGTGATTGCGGGGGATGAGAGCTATCAGCGAGCTGCAAAACAGGGAAAGGAAGCCAGCAGTGGAAAAACAGACACCAAAGCTTTATGGACAACTTTAATTCAGAATTGTCATGGAAGACCTAGACCATTCTGAACATGTTCAGTTCGTTGTGAAAGCTGAGCTGGATACATGGTTTTGATTTATTTCTTTTGAAACACTGCTGTAAGTCTCATCACAGAAACAAGACTTCATCTATTTGTACTGCAATGTCAATGTTCAGTCTCTGAATTTTCCATTTAGTGAGGGATAATTAAGGCTGTTTGTAGGCTGTCCTTTTGACTTGCCATAGCCCAAGTCACACCTAATTTTCTTTAAAAAATATTTTAAATCCTGTGTGAAATTTTATGTATTTTCTTCTGTTTTTACTGTATAGTAAGACATAGTAAAACATCATACAATATAGTCTCAGGAACTGAATTAATATAATATTATAGTGTTACTTCTATGTGGCATGTGTTGGATGGCTATATCAATTCTATTTTCTTTAATTTAAGGGAGAGTGTATGAGAAAAAGAGTTGAGGTTGTATTTCTTCATGAGGAATAAATAAGTCCTGGAAAATTTTGTAGGGAAAGGGAAAGAAATAAAGAGTATCTACTTCCCTAACTCAAATTTAGGGCTTGACTAGTCACAGGAAAATATGCAAAGAGAAAAGAACATATTTTCCATTTAACCCTGTATGAAATGTTGGTGTTTTATTCTTAAAATTATAATTCTTTTTCGAGCCCTCTTTCTCCCTTCTTTCTTTTCCACCCTGCTTCCCCTCACTTCCCTGCCCCTTCTCCCCGCTCCTTTCCCCTACAAATAGTTGATTTTCAATTAAAGATTCCAAAATAAAAGTTGTTCAACTTCACTCTATATTAAGACCTATTTAAATGAAAAAATATGACATAGCTTTTAAAATATCGAAAATCTGTATTTTGCATGTGTTTTGGAAAATAGTAAGATTAATATAAGTTTGAGGGGGAAAAAAAAAACCCT
Source organism: Sturnus vulgaris (assembly GCF_052056855.1). NCBI lineage: Eukaryota > Metazoa > Chordata > Aves > Passeriformes > Sturnidae > Sturnus > Sturnus vulgaris. Next base: position 53,491,958 of record NC_142245.1, on the reverse strand, counting down.
TGAAAACATGAACTCCAAGCTTGTATTACCTAGGTATATTCAGTCATTTCCCTGAATTGTACTGGAACTTTCCAAACATCATAAAAAGAACAAACTGTATTCCAGAACATTCAGTCAAAGTGCTGTTTTTCCTTTGTTTGGGAAATATGGACCAGTCCTAGCCTCAGTAGAGGTGTCTCCTGTACACTTTTCCTAGAACATACAAAACAATCCTGCCAGCTGTGCCCTGACTGCCAGGAGGAGTTCAAGCGCAGATGTAGCTGGCAGTGAAATCCTCCCCACACCACAATGCTCTCCCCAGCTCTGAGGCTAAAGAGGCGTGGGACACCCCCACCAGTGACACAAGAGATGGTGGCTGTCCCAAAGCAAATTCCAGCCTGTGGCAAGAAATCACCCATTACTTACTGAAGCCAGGAGCAAGCTTTGCCCACAGACCAGGACAGCAGAGGAGGGGACAGATCCCACAGCACAGGAGCTGGGGATGCTTCAGTGTTCCTGTGGCTTGCTTCATATTTCAGATGTAAGGTCTAGCTAATCATGAGAGCTGCTATTTCTTTCAGCTCTAAATCTTACATTATAGCACTTATTAGGGTTACTATACTTCTAAGATAAAAAGAAATGAGGAAAATCTCTGTTAATAATATTAATTACTGATTACTTATATACACCCTTAATCTCTGAAATCTATTGCAAGCAACAGTGACAGAGAGAAACCACTACAAATAATGTAAATTTAGGTACAATGTCAATATTTAAGATTCACAAATACAATGATGCTTGAACATAATTCCCATTTAACTTTCTTATTTTGCTATTTAAAATTATTTTCATTAGAAGCAGGCAATCATGAGAATGCAGAGGGTTAAAGAACAAATTCAAAAGAAATGCCTTGTATCAAACTACCTGAACTTAGTTTAATAATCTCTTGTGGATAAGTCACAAAGATTAATTAAAAAATATACAGTAATTCTTTTGAAGTTCACCATTTTCATTATGATGTTGAAAAGTCTTCCTGCAGCTAATCTTTGTCTAATCTATCCTGAATGTACTTATTTATTTTTTCAAATTGAAAAGGAAATTCAGGCAGTTGAATGTTAGTGTTGCTTATTAATTTCACAACGCTAGTATAGACAGTAATTTATTGAGGTATTTGGTGAACCAGTTTGAGTTAATGACTCAGCAGCTCAAATATGTCCCTAAAGCAATGATTTCATATACAGGTTCTTTTATGTCCTAAGTTATTGCAGTCCAGCTCTCAATGACTTGGTTTTACCATCATCACGTCATAGCTCCAAACATCTGCCTTGGGATCTCTGTTTAATAAAGTCTCAGCAGAGAGGTGAACAGGACTGCAGTAAGGGCCAACCTCTTTCCTTTGGGAAGCAAATACCACTCACCTTGGGGACAAGACATGTTAGCCCTATGACCTGGGAAGGCACCAGTGTCTGCCCCAGACTCCTTCTATGAAAAGGTCTGCAGCACTGGAATCCCAATTTCAAATAACTGCCTTAGGACTTAGGATTTAAAGTAACGTGCTAGAAATACTAATGCATTAAAAGAGTTTTTCTGTATATCACTACATGATCCTAGCATAGAAGACTGCATTTAGATATTGATAGTGGGTGCTCCTCTGGGTGTTGCCCTTTCTCTGTTCCTGTGAAACATGCTTCCTCCCTATCCCCTCTCTGCCCTTCCTTGTGCCTTTTTGGAGGATGAAAAAGGAAGTGGCACTATGTCCACAGACCCCACAAGGACTTCCTAATCATCCTTCTACCCCCTAAGCATGCAGCACTCCACCTTCTCCTTGCTCAATAACAGGCAACTGGTTCCACCCTGAACTGGAATTTCCCACAGCATCTTAGCAATTAAGGCACATGTAAACAAGGGAGTGCAAACCCCTAACCATTACTGAGGAAAAAGGGTGAGTGTATGAGGTGGCACAAGACAAACATCTAATGGTAACTAAGAAGATACAGAAAATCTCAGGAGGTAGGAATTTCAAGAAGATGCAGGGAAAATGGTAGAAGCACTGAAAGAGAATTGGTGGAAGAAGACTGGATGGATAAACCAAATAGGTACAGAAAAAGCACAGACAGGGCCACATAATGGAGAGACAATAAGTGGAGATACAGCTGCAGGGTTAAAAAGGGCAAGGGACATTGCAGTAAGAAGAGAATGGAAGATGATTGAAGGAGGTACAGAAGGAGAATGATAAATTAAACTGGAAAACCAGAAAAACTTGAAAAATATGAAACAAGCATTAAGTTTAATAAAATTAAAATTATGAGATTAAAATAAAATGGGTGTGAAATAGATTTGCAAAATCTTGGTCCTGAAGTTCATACACTGCAAGCAAGTATTTTTGGAAATATTCTAACAATGTAACTGTAAATGCACTTTTCAGACCCCTGTTCTTTGGTATCACACATATTATGCGAGAATGTGTGTGTAGAGATAATGCTCTTTGCTATACTAGCTATTGTAAAGATGAACAATCTAAATCATTAAAAGCCATGAATTTGCAATCATTACATTCTTCCTCCATTTCTCATTCCATTCTTTTTTTATGAACTTGAATGAAGACAGCCATTAAGCTCATGAGGAAAATGGAGCTGAATTTGCAGTAGTCTGCCTGGAATGGCTCCCAACACCACTTAGTTCAATAGTCAGCACGACCCTAAATGGGGCCTTTTGTAGAGTTTCCATAAATAGCCAGCTCAGAGGCAGAAAAGTCTGAACACCCCAAATTCATATGAAGTCAGTAAGAAGAGTGTCTATTAAGTTGCTCTCCATGTTTTCCCCCTTTATCTTGTATCAGAAGAACTTCCTCTATCATTAAAAACAATCTCCAGATAAAAACTAGGGTTGATATTTTTTCCCTGAGTTATAATAACTAAATAACTTTTTATTATTGACATAGACATTTCAAAAGACAAGAAGAATCATTATGATGTCTCCAGTGATGGTTATTGATGACAGTCTCTTGAAGCTGGAACATTGTTCTTAAGTTTTTTACTCTCAGTAAAGTAATTTATCTGTTGGGGATTATTTTCTGGCAACTTTTACTACTTAAGCTTCTGAAACCACAGCTAAAAGAGCATAATAGAATCTTAAGATGTCATCAGCTTAGCTGTAACATTGGATCTCAGGACAGGTTACTGATTTCAACCAGCACTTATATTGCAATCAGCAGTGGAAATAATTTGAAACTGCTCTGCCTACACAAGCAGAGTGATTCTCCCTGAGGTCAAGGGAAAGGTTCCCACTGACTTCAACAGGGTTTTGGATTAAGCTGTGAATAAGGATCTGTGCAGGGTAAATACTGGTGACAGAATATGGGGCTCTGCCAGATAAACACAGAAAGAGATGGGGAATTTCAGAATACTTTGTTCCTGGAAGAGAGGAGATTTTCTATCCTTTGTTTTTTAGCTCTAATTATCCCCCATCCGAAAAAGGTCAGGAGGAGAGAAACAGGCGAAAAGACTGATTTTTTCTTTTAGTCTTAAATGTTCAACAGAATGTGAGTACACTTGTGAGAAATGTTTTGCTGTTGTTTAAACACACTTAATAGCAGTGACAACAATCAAAATATAGGAAAGCATGATCTAGTCAGTGATGTTAGAACCCATGGACAATTCTTATAAACAAGGTTTTGGGTTAAATATCAGAGTGTACACTGGAGAATTCCATTCCCCATCAGCATCTAGTCTGTACTTGTTTGGAAGTATTCCGACTATAAATACTAGGAACATCTTCTTAGATACCATATGCAATATTACCCCTCCCTTTTATCCAACTTGGGAATATTAAGGGCCAAGGAATATCCCCTTTTTGAATGCTCCATTTTAAAGAGATTATAGTAAGAGAGCCTTTTAAAAGCTGATTTTGTGTGGGGGACACAGAAAAAATTTGAATTTATATTGACTAATGTTTCTCTTAATTTTCCATTGGTTTTCATATTTTTGACCAATCTAAGTGTTAATGTTTTCTCAATTACACTAGATATAAAAACTGTAACAAAAAGGGGGCCAGCACCCTGAAAGCAATTTCTGTACTAGACCAGAATTAAACATACTGTCTTATTTTCAAAAATATGAAGATGTGGCATTTAGGGACATAGTCTAGTGATGGGCATGGCAGTGCTGATTTAACAGCTGGACTTGATCTTAGAGGTCTTTTCCAACCAAAATGATTTTATGATTCTGTAGGCTGGCTATATATTGAAATCATCATATTAGGCACTCCAAGTTCTTAAATATTGTATTCTTTTGACTGTCAATGAATGTTTGTCTTCAACCATTTTCTGCTCAAGCCAATTTGCAGGAAAAAACAGCAATTGTGGACACTGTATTAAATTTAAATTTATTATATTAATGTGACATATTGGTGTTTTTAAGAAATAACAAATAGATAATTTTTGCCAGAAAACCAGGTTTCAACAAAAATTGGTACAGGGAAGCAAGTTCATACAGACTGTGAATTTTCAGTGCAGAGAAAAGCATTTGTCCTTTTTTCAGCCAGAAAGTACATTCTTCTTTCCCAATGTCAGCAAATACGTGCAATTTACACATTACTGTCTAAGCTTCTGGAAAAAAATGTGACCCTTGAGGTTTTCTTCTTCAGAAAATACAAAGTTAAGGTTCCCATAAACTTATTTATTTATTTATTTATTTATTTATTTATTTATTTTAAATTTGGTAAGAATAACTTAAAAGCAGATAGGAAGCACAATGAAAAAAGCCCTTGATTGTAATTCATTCACCACACCCCAAGCCCAGACTTAGTAGGAAAATAATTTCGTGATACAGTAGGGTTGCCTTGTCATGGCATGCCTCAAAAAATTCTCTACAATTAAATTATTAAAGCATGGGGCTGAATTCAGTTCAATTTTAGTTAATAATGCAAAAGTTGTTGCAGTAAGTTGGATGCAATTTTTTGTATTCTATTTAGGTTTATTTTAGCATGGAATAGGTCCTTTTTATGCATAGTAAATTTGAAAGCCTGAGCTTTTGGGTTTATTTTCCTTTGAGTTCCTTGGCAACTCACCAAACCTTTTCTACTTGCTTTGCATATGAAATAGCAAGACCGTGTGAGTATTATATCTGTGTGTGTATAGGATATATGTGAATATATTTTGGTCATAATGCACATTTTCTCTGAAGAGGAACTCTTTTGTACTAACTACATATGTATATGTATATGTATATGTATATGTATATGTATATGTATATGTATATGTATATGTATATGTATATGTATATGTATGTGTGTATTGAGTAATAACTAATAAAAACTAATTAATCCTTTGTCTGCATAGGACTGAAAGAAACAGGGAACTCATAGATGCACGCTATAAAAGAAGTGCTGTATTCTGAAAATAACGTGGAAAGACAATCATCTTGGTAATACATGTGTTGCTCAAGTAAAATATTACCTCAATAAAGGAGCTAAGAATCCACTTGTGTCTATATAGATGTAAATATATTCTAGTTTGTTTGCTCTAGCTTATGATAGAATTACTCATTTAAATTAGAGATGTAATAAAAACTAGACTTACACAACCCAGTGAGTAAAATCACCAAGACAACTGTTAAGATATGGAATCCAAGAGAGAGTAACACTGTCTAACCAATCTATGTTCCTTTAGTTAATGGTTTATCCATGTATTTCTCCTTGTATTTCAAGCTGCCTGAACCATGGGAAATGTAGCCTTTTAATCATTCTTCTCACAGCCATGAAGCACTAAAATTTCAAAATTGTCTTCTGTGATGGATGCAGGACTCGCTCCCCACAGTGTTGATATCCAATAATGAAAGAAATGGTCTGGAAAAATTTTGATGCCTACGACAGAATGGTGTTGTCTCCAACACTCCTCTTCACAAAACCTCTTACTCCCCTTGACCCTCATTGCTCTGTGGAGACCCCAGTCCTGCAGCCTCCTTCACATCTCAGTTAACAGCACTCTTCCCTGCAGTGCCTAGGTTGATGCAACCTTAAATCTTCTTTTTTTCCTTCATTCTGCTTTCCTCTTTGTTGGAGCAAATGATTGCCCATACTGTCTTTCTTTTCAGACCACAGCATGTCCTTTCCTTCATACACTTTCTGTCCCAGCCTGCCTCACTGCCTCCTCAGACTCCCTGGGTAGATCTGTTAAATGTGGGAGGCAAGCTGGCACAAGCCAGCTGAAGGAAAGGTAGCTGGCAGAATTTAACCAATCTATGGGCTGTTCTTAGAGAAGGCTGTTTTAATCTGGTTTATTAAACCCACATAGACAACCCTTCATTCTGGCTCTGAAGGTAACCTAATTCACACCAATGCAAGGGAGCACTCAGTGCCCATGCTCAGACATTTAAGAGCAGTAGCTGCTAGGGGAAGGAGGAACAGAGGAAGAAATAGAAGGGGACACTGTCTGGGACATGGCTGGAGATACACTCTAGGGAGGAGGTGCTCCAACAATGAAGGAGTTATGGCTTTGAAGGATTTTAGCTATGGATAACCTATGTCAGAGCAGGGTCCCAGAGTCCGAGAGGGACTCACACTGAGGCAGAGGACAGTAAGTGCAGTAGAGGAGAAAAAGTAAACAAGGAGTGTCAGAAAGTAATCATTATTCACCAATGCCAATATCATGCAGAGCCCTGTTGCAGAGTCTGGGATAGTATCAGGTGGTGAAAAAGAGGAAAGTTGAAACCAGGAAGAGTAGAGCAATGATATTTGACTGAAGGTGAACCTAGGAAAGGGCAAGGAAAATCAATTGTTAAATCAATTATTAGAAGCTTATGTTAACAAGCAATAAAAAAAACATATTTAAAGAGCATGTAGTTCCAACCCCGTTGCCATGGGCAGGAACACCTTTCACTAGATCAAGTTGCTCAAAACCCCATCTAGTCTGACTTGAACACTTACAGGGATGGGACATCCACAACTTCTCTGGGCAACTTGGTTTGGTGCCTCACCATTCTTACAGTAAAAAATTTCTTCCAAATATCTAAACTAAATCTTCCTGCTTTCAGTTTAAAGCCATCAACCCTTGTCCCATGTTCTTGTAAAACTCTCTCTAGCTGTTCTGTAGCTCCCTTTAGGTATTTGAAGGTTGCTGTAAGGTCTCTCCAGAGCTTTCTCCAGGCAGAACAGTGTCAACTCTTCTCATGTCTTCATAGGAGAGATGTTCCAGCTCTTTGACTATCTTCATTTTCCTGCTCTGAACTTGTGCCAACAGGTCCGTGTCCTCCTTATGTTGAGGGCCCCAGAGCTGGATGCAGCACTGCAGCTGAGGCCTCACCACAGCAGAACAGAGGGGCAGAATCCCCTTCCTCACCCTGCTGGCTTCTCATGCTGCTTTGGATGCAGCCCTGGACACAATTGGTTTTCTGGGCTGCAAGTGCACATTGCCAGGTCACATTGAGCTTCTCATCCACCAGCAAAGCCCTTCTCAGAGCAGCTCTCAATTTGGCACTGTTTTGTCTGTGACAGCTTTGGAGTCCCCTTGTTTTATTTATAAGCCACTGTAAACATTTTCTTCCATCTTAGGGTTCTACTTCTCTTATGCAGGAATGCTTGTCCCTATTTCAAAATAAGCCCAAGCATTTTTCAAAAAGTTTCAGGTAAAATTGTGACCTTAACTAAATTTATTAAATAGAAATTTCAGCAGTGGCAAAATCACTGCTGATTTTGTTAACTGTGTGCATGCCACTGATAAACACGCTGAATTTCACATACTAAGAAAACACAGGCAAAATCTTCTTCCATGCAAACCGAGGCTTATTTCCATGAAAAGCCAGTTACATTTATATGCACATATCTATAAGCATCTAAACCCAAATTCCTATTATGCAACTGGCATTATCATGTTTATTGTCCATTTTTCAAAATAATGAGAAGAATTTTTATCCAGTATGGCACTTTAAATAGAAGATGGTGAAATGTAAAGTGAATAATTAAATTTAGTACTAAAGAACTTGACATATAACTCTTGACATACCCTGTAATGAGCTTTAAGATAGGAAAATGCAATTTCCTGGTGCAAACGCTTATTGTAGGCTTAATCTAATCAGAATGATCATAAACCAATGATTCACAAGTTCTGTGTATACACCCTTATTATGATATTGTTCTTAGTCATAGAGTTTATTGTTCTTAGAGTCACATAGTTCCTTTTACTCCAGGAAAAACTATTCTAAAGTGGTTGATAGTCTATGGTTTGCCAGTATTTCTTCAGGAGATCCTTTCAGTAGCCAAAGGCAGTTTATGTTGTCTGTAAAGAAATTAAATGACCAGACTTCCCTCAAACGGCCACCAAATGACTGAGGGAAAACCTTGTAATGGTTGTCATGGCCATTTATAATATTTGTTAGTTTGTCGTCCACATCTACTCTTTCCTTTAAATAATTACCAAAAAAGAGAATAGACCACAACTTAATTCAATCTCAGCAAGCAAAGGATGGAAACAGACCCCACACAATTGGTGTAGTTCCTTTCTCTCTTAAGAATGATACTGGCATTTAAACAAAGAAAATTTGAGGAGGAGAAGGAATCTGGCTTTCATTTTTGGAAAGTATAGCAGTAAGCCAAAAATATGTCTATGGAGACAATAACATATCCATCTCCACAATGGCTTTGGCAGTCATCCTTTGGTCTCAATTTCCTATTACACAGTTTCAAAATTCAAGGTACAAATGCACCCTTCCCCTCTCCCCTCCTAAACCATGAATGACGTCCCAGGCTTCAGGAACTCTATTCCCTGAAAGAAGTTATGCATTGTTTAGACTGGGCTCTTCTGGCTTCTTTCCCCTCACTGCTCCTGGGAATCTGAATGGTTTTCTGAGCTGTTCTGTCACGACCAAACCCACTTGTTTTCACGTTAGCACAGCACCAACTCACTTAGATGCCAAGTGGGTTTTCATCCTATCTTTCATGGAATTATATCCACCTTCCTGACTAGAGTCTGCTGCTGCAATGACATGAGGCGAGAGTTGTAATAGGGCTTAACTCTTCATTTTACCTCTCTTTCTGATACTGAGTCTCACTTCCTCCTTCAGTTGGAATGTATGTTGCTTAATCTTTCTACCAAGTGCCTTTGAAACATGTTGGTTGTAGGTTTTTCACTGCGTGCAGCAGTCCTGCCACATTTATTGAAAGCCGCATAGGACATAGCTGTTGGATTCCATGATGGGATCTCAAGACAGCCCAAACTTTTGTGGTAGATCTGGGAATGAGTGTACTGAACATCCCAATAAGGCCTTCTACCCGTGGTGGCATTTGCAAACACAGTCTACAACCTGATGACTCCAAAGATAGGTTGTTGGATCTTGTAGATAAATTAGAAAAAGAATAAAGCATTTGAAAATTATTTGCCCTTGCTAAGATTGCTTTCTTTGAGCAATGGTGCAATCTTCAATTTATTCCAGACAGCCTGGACAAGAAAGAATTTAAGATGCTCCCTTTTATGCCTTCCAGCCATAGCCCCCTCAAGAAACCCCATGGCAAAAAGCACTCTTTGGAAATCAGAGCATCTTTCTTTTACATATGCATCTGTATGATCAAAAATTCAGAATATTTTTTTTATTTTCAGTATCTGAAAGCATTAATGGACACTGTCTTTACTCTCCACAGGTCTTTCCAAGGGATGGCAGGCATAAGTATACAATCTTCCACTTTGTGGCTTAAGAAATTAGAGCTATCTTTTTTTGAATGAAAGTCTGTATTACCTTTCCTTCTAGGCTAAACTATTGGTATTGTCTTTTTCCTGAGATTAATTTTCCTGACTGTTGCTCCAGTCTAGGTGACTTGCAGAAGAGCTTCTAAAACTTTTGGGCTTCCTTCCAAAGTCTTTTTTACTTTGTCAGATGACAAATTAGCACATGGGAACAGAAAATTTACTTGACTTTATCCTGTCACTGTAAGAAAGTATGTTTCTGTTTTCTCTGTTGTGTGCCAAGATTCTGCCTTCTGTTTGGATCTATTTGTTAGCAGGACCCAAAGTTTACAACACAACCCTCCCCTTAGTATAAGTGACAGAATGCATCTGAGTGTGGTACGGATGAGCATTTCTACCTTGTCTTTTACCAGCCAAATCAGCAAGAACTCTCCCTCCAACTTTAATTGGAAATAAATTAATGATATAGAGGAGAAATATCTCAGGTTTCCATTATGCAAAGTGGTAGCTTGTTAATACCCAGTTTTCTAGCTGCAGGATGGTGGAACCAACATGCAAACACTTCAAGACCACGTTTTCCCACTGAGCAGACATACATTTAATAAAATGTAAGAAATATAGCAAGGATGAGATAGGAAGCTCAGTCTTTGAGGCGTTTTTGAGGACTATAAACTTGTAACACAAGTAGTTTTTTCTGCAATAAATGTAAATACCCTGAAATTGAAAGACAGGGTGAGAATATGAATAAAGCTAATTGTTTTTTCGGTAGATACTTCCAGACTATTTCCTCTCTGCTGTGTTGTATTTCCAGCAGATTTCTGCTAAGTTAAAGTCCTCAACTACCTCTCTGTTCATAAAATTAAAAAAAAAAATGCCAATACATCACATCACATCAATCAGAATTAGAATTTAAGTTTTTAATTCTCCCCTAAAATGGCCCTGTGTGATGGGCCATTTTTTTAACCAACATTACGGAGCCATGTGAAAAAATTTATAAAATGCATTTCATTACTCAAGAACCAAGCTCTTAAAGGTGACAGTATTTCACTTTGCAATAGATTCAAATATATTTGTCAAATATAAATTTTGTGAGTACCTATAATTTTCTGTCCACGTTTGGAGCCTTCCTTGATTTTCTTCCTCTTATTGCTCCAAGTCAGTCCTTCTGGCATTTGTGCTCCTTTCCCTGTTGCACATGAGAATTTTTCCACTCTTGGGGATGCCTGGTGCAGTCTATTTCATAGATGCATGTACTTCTTGACTTCCATTAGAAATATAATTTATGGAGGACAGAGCAATATTTAATTATGTTACTGATTTTATTGCACTCCACTGGACACATAGGATTCATGTGCACATATTGGTTTTCATTTAGTTCTTTGTTTTATTGTAAAAGACATTTATTTTGGCTAGATGCAACTATCAATCTATATCAGTTCATTTCTTTGGCAGCTGCAAATTAAAAATAATACACAGTATTATTCATTAGGATCTGATGGGGAAAAAAAAAAGAAGGAAATTAGATATAAGGATAATTTCAGAGGTAAAGAATACTCAAAAGGAGAAAAAAAAAAGAAAAGAGATTGTTGCATGTTGTCAACAGAGACAACAGGTGAATCATACCCTAGCATTCACCTGCTAATGCTGAAATAATGTACATCCAGCTGGAGGGAAGGCTCCCTCCAGATGCTAGTAAACAAGCCTATTGATGCTCCTAAAAGGTATTGTATTGATGTAACTGCTTACATAGTTTTGCCAAAACCAGGAGTCATACAGATTGAATGCTATTGCCAAATAATATCTCAACTACACAAATCAGCTGCTGAATTACTGGACTTGATGTAGCAACTCAATAAAATGCAGAGCCAGGACAACAGATACACTGTTCCTCCCAATATTAAACTGTATCTAAAGAGAGGATACTTGAAAGACAAGGCTGTGCTATTGTCCCTCATTAACAAGGCTATGATTGTTACAGCCCTCAGCACCAAGATTTAATTAAACAAATACAAATAGGCAGTCCCACCATAGGAAGAGACTTAAGGAGCAGCATACAGGCAGTTTTAAGGAAGGACTAATTTACTATTTCCAGTTATTGTTTACAAATCTTTCATGTCAGAGCACTGCTGTTAATGAAAGTATTTGTGTTTACTCCTTTTTACAGTTTCCTCGGAAACTAACATGTTATTTATCTTCTCTAAAACTAATAACTATAATACTAATATGCTGGTTATAAAGAGATGGCTGCAGTCCAGAAAAAGCCAGTTTAAACTCAAGTTTAGTTCAAAGGAGAGTAAATTAAGGCTAACAGTGCAACTAAGAGAATCAGGCTACACTGAAAAGTAAAGCATATCTTTAAACAGCCTTAAAAAGTACAGCTGAGAACTCTAACACCTAGCAGAAATATGGGCAGACTGATTTGTTCGGTTAGTTTGTTGGGGTTTTTATTTTGGTAAAATCTTCTATCTTCCCCATTTCTTCAGATTATTATCCAAATTATTATTAACCAAAATCCATCCTTTCTCACTTAAAAAAAAGAAAATAAAAATATTTTGCACTAGAATTAATTGCATTCTATGCCTAAGAGTTATTCAGGCACGTTTTGCAGACTGGATACAGCTTCAGCAAAATTTCCAGTTTCAGACTTCATTGCTGATGGCACACATATTACCTGGAACTGAAGATAAGCAACGTAATTTCAAAAATTTCACCTTTCTGGGATAAAGCTAGCCATGACAGATGAATGTTTCTACCTCTATATAGAGATGCAAACTAGAAAGCAGTGAGGAAAATATAGTGCAGTTTGTCATGGGAATACATTGTGTGAAATTTGCTACATTGGCTCACTTGGCTTCAGTGAATCTTTGTGGGATGCTGGCTGCATTGTGTTTGAAAATAGTGTTTGCATTTAGCCATAGTGTATCTATACAATAAGGAAATTACATTTATTATAATAAGGAAATTATATTTATTATAATTGTTGGTTTAGCACAATTTCCACATCAGTATTGAAATACAAAAGCTCATAAATTCTCTTCTTCCTTCAAGGTACAGTTATTTTAAAAGAAACTTACCTGAAGTGCAGGAAATTCACAGGAAAATTTTACTTTTAAAATACCTTAATATAAAAACCCCACTTGTTACATTTCTGTTAGAGAGATCTACTATGGAAGTGTAGCTGATACTGAATACTTCTCTACATATGATTTGTTAGAAATGTTTTTGCACACACTCTTTGAAAAACAGGAAACATTTGGGCTGCTAAATTGGATTTGGTATGGCTCCAAAGGTGCTTCAGTGCATATTAGTTTCAAAATTTAGCTATTATTATATAGTAGTAAAAACACCATTTTGATCTGAAGGGAAAAAACAGAACATGATCAGAAACTAAAGTTTCTTTGCTAGTAGGAAATGCAGATTTAATGTAAAGAAATAATATTCCTAAAATAAGCTTTTATTCAGAAAAGGGCATCACCAAAATGCTTAAACTGACAGACAAAGGAGTAATTGAGAACACTTCACTGTTACTTCATTGTTCAGAGAAACATGTCCAATTTAATGATTTAAGCATAATCTGACTGCTTCAACAGTAACATGCAGATACCAATATTTTAATAAACCCTGGTCCACGAAGCACCATGAATGACTTGCTGCAACCACTTGCAGTACTGCAGGCAGTGAGGCACCCCAACACAGGTTCTGTTGCTATATAAGCACTCATAAGCCCAGGCCAGGAGGGATGACCAGCCCTGCTGAAAACCAAGCTGCCACAGTTTTGTGTTAGAAGTATTAAGGTAACTTAGACCAACGTGCTGCAATAATGCCCCTCACTTGAAGCTAAACAGCCTTCAAAAATACGCCCTTGCTTTGCACATGGGAACAAAGAGCTCTCTTTTGGCTTTATCAGTTGGTCTAAATATTTGGGATTTCAACAGCATGGGGAGTGGGAAAATGATATTTACACTACCCACCTTTAAGCACTTAACATACTTCCTTCCCCCTCCTTGTCTGCAGTGTCTGCCAGGTTTACATTTGCCACAGCTATAGCACCTCTGTCTCCTCTGGGAACAGAACACCAGAAATGGCGCATTGCCTCTAGCTTTGTGATAAGTGGCAAGGAAACAGGATGTAAATTCACATGACAAGTACTCACTTAATAATTTTTCATAAATGATAGTGCTATTATATTTGATACTAAACAGGGAAAATATGTGTACAAACAGAGCCATTAATCTCTTTCAAGTCATCCGTAGAGAAATACTTTAAGGATCAGGTTCTCATTTACTTAATAGATTTTTATTCCTCACATGCTTCTGCAAGATTATGGTGTAAGATGACAGCATCGACAGCTCTGGTGAAACAACTGAAGAGGAATATCAGAGAATACCATTATGCAAGCAATTTATCTACAGAAAGTTATCAGTGCTACCAAAACTATTACTGAGATAAGGAATGTTAATATCAATCCAGGAGGCTACCTTTGGAACAGTTTGATCAGTAACTACGAGCTCACCAGACTTTACAAATACATTTCTTTCTCTAAATTCTACACACTTACAACTCCAGTTCTCATAGATCACACATAGCTGAGGCTTTCTCACTTTATCCTAAGAACTGTAAGGGTACATGAGAATTGGTCCCTAGAACAACCTGGGCAGACTGGTAATTTAAACTGAACTGGAATCTGCCTGGTATTTGCAAACAGAGAAGCTTTAATAGTACATACCAGGGAAATGCAAATGTTTTGCTTCTCTATGGGCATTTTAGAACAGATTATGATGATTCTGAAGTTTTATTCTATATTGTCTCATACTGTCATAAATGCAATAATTAACTCTTACTACTTGGATATAAGAAAAGGTGGAAATATGAACAATGACAAAAATGAGTCTTTAATTCTTGGTGAAAACATGCCATAAATTCCACACAGCTACATATTGTGTTCCATCAGAAGTATTCACACTATGGCCTTACAATTTATCCTTTTCTTCCACATGTAGTAAGTTTAAACAGTCTGAGCTTATGACATGTCAGTAAAGCTAATTCTCCCCTGTGAAAATAGTAATGAAATTCTCCGGTCATGGAAGAGAGAAACTGCAGGACAATTAAAACTCCCACTTATTTGGTGTGTTTAAAAGTAAATGTTACACTGCCCTGCTGTCATTCTCAGATTATGTTTCTGTGTATCTGTCCAGAATTGGTGTGTTAAAAGATGCAATTTTAATATTGTCATTCTAGAGAGTTAAAGAAGTATTGTCCGAAATTCCTTATTTCACTTGGACAATACAATTGTTCCTATTACACTAATTTACTTGTTTACATACTCTTTATTTTTCATTGTGATAATTTCCACCGTGTATGGTAGTACACAACTTTAATTTGTGTTATTGTGCTCAGCCAGGCCTAAAGCACTGCTAAAACTCAAAACACGAGTAAAGCCACAGTACGAAATTAGAAGAACAAACACCCATGAAGAGTTGGTTTAGGCTTTGAGAAATCACCATATTCACTTGATTCCAGACATGGATTACTTGGTCTCTAAGGCAGTTGTGCCAGGTTTATTAAAAAATTAGAGCGATTTATAAAGCAACCTTTTAACTGGACACAAATCTCATGCTATGGTTGTTCCTCGAATGGTAGGGACATGGATTAGTGATGGACTTGGCAGTGCTGGGTTAATGATTCTATGGATCTATGATTCTCTTCCTAACATTTGGATAACTCAAATGCCACGTGGAACAAGCTGTGTGTCTCCTGTATAGTCCCTTAGAAATTATAAGTGTTTAGATGTATTTCTGTAAGGTTTAGAACCCATGACAGGTTATGGAAAATAGAGTTTACCCAGATATCCTACCCTCAAATTACTTGGAGGAAATATATTGTTCCCAGTTTGTTTCCCTTCTACACCACTGACATAATTTGTGTCTAAATTATTGCATTAGTATACTGCAGAATCAAAGGTATTGGGTTTATATAAAACAGACAGTAGAACTTAAATATTTCTTCATGCTTGGTGATCCCTCTTTTCTGGAGACAAATTAACATAATTTTTTGTACACCAGTGCCATATTCCTATGGGAATACAGTAAAATATACTACAACTTCACCATTAATAAATTTTAGGATTAATAAATTGTATCAGGTGAAGCAAGAAGCACATGATAGTTGAACCTTTTATGAATTTGGTTCCCCTCAACAAAAATTTTTCTTGAAATTTATCAGTTTCATTAAGCTTGTGCTACAGAAAATAGAAAACGTGCTTAATACATGAAGGGTCAGTACTTGAATGAGAATTTACAGTAAAATAAAATAAAAACTTTAAATATTTATAACATAGATCCATCATAGAAACAAAATAAAGGCTAGGGTAGATTTTTTCTTTCCCCCCCTTACATGCTAGTTCCATGTTAATGATAATTTGTAAAGTAATCACATAAAAACGCACAGCTCTCCCTTTAGAAGTTCAGATCCTTTATGAAGGCAGGAAAGTCAAAGCTCTGTCTGATCCTTTTCTCTGCATGCCTCCTAGTTTTTCCAAGGAAGCAGTACAAAATAACTGTTGACTCCAAATCGGCAAGAGTAGGAAGTCTAATTAGTCTGCAAAGGGATGGCCATTCCTTTGTAGTTTGACACTGGATATACTTCAACACATTTGTACACTCCCATTTTTAAAAAAGGGGGCTTTGTAAAACTCTGGCATGCTTACATCCTGTTTCTTTTGCAACGTATCATACCGTGGCCAGAAGAGCTGCTATTGTATATCCATCAGAGCAGCTTCCAAGATTAAATTAATACACACTTAAATCTTACTTTGTTTTCAAAATAGCACTCCAGTTTGAAAGAAATTAGTCCAAACTAAAGACAAAAACAAACCAATCAACCAAAAATCCCAAAACATAAGAGTAGCACACCTGTTGAATAGATAAATCCTCTATTTAGAAAGCAGGCTGCAGTTACATAGGGTAATAACAGCCAGAGCTATGCAAAGCTCAGGGATGCTGCTTGACACAATGGCCTGATTTCAACCCCTTCCCTGATTAATAGGGTTTGTAACCTCAGGCTTTGTTATCCAAGAATCCTCTGAAAGAAAGCAAAAACAAATCAAAATGGAATCTGAACTGCAAAATATCAATTGTTGCCCTTTCCTCCTAAACTAGTCTTAGTTCACTGGATTGTCATTTTGGCAAATCTAGTCAAGTTTCACATCCCAAACTGTAATTAGAGAAAATAAACAATGATGTGTCCTGTTGAGAAATAATATTCTCAACATTACAGTGGAAGGAACAACTGAAAAAAATAGTACTGGCCAATGTGGAATAAGGTTATATTAAAAAAAAAATCATATGCAGTGATGCAATTTTCTCCTTGCAGTTTACAAATTGCCTGTTTTGTATAAGATGCTCAAGAAAAATACAGTAAAGAGAAAAAAAGAAAATTCAGTCTGCTTTTAATCGCTCTAGCAAGAGCTAGGCTGCTTTGAATAAGAATGCCAACCTGAAACAAAAAGAATAAAAGAGAAAGAAGAGAGAAGTTGTCTATCTGGAGCTGTGTACCTGTATCTGACAAAAATAAAAAAAGGCAATTCTGGAGCATGCCAATGTCATGGCACAAGCAGAACACTGCACTCTCCACAAGTGCCCAAACAGGGTTATGTCAGCCCCTATCAACTGCAAGTTCCATTCCCAGGCAAATCTCAGAAATGGCAAAAACAGGTACAGGTACAAATGTGACAGAGAAAAACCTCTGTAATATATACGTAGTTCTTTTTATACCATGTGCTCCACAGATAACAGACCCTGGTATTGTAAAGAAAATGGACAAAATCATGATAATCATTGATGACATTTGATCTTTCTAGACTTTGAACCTGTCCTAAAAGATTTGGGAGCACAGTTTTATAAAGTCTTTACAACAAATTAAGTCTTGAAACTCTGAACTGCTATTTAAGAGTATGTTTTTGTTTTAATCATCTTTGCTTCCACTTAAGCCAATCTGGATATAAGTTCTCCAGCATCCTCAAATTATACTCCCCTCCATCCTTTTCCTCTCTCCTCTTTTACATGCTCTGCAATCACATGTCACCAAATCTGTCCCTTCTCCATGAACCCACCATTCCTTTAGCAGTTACAGGGGTTCAAGGAAATCACACTTGCAGCAACTCAAAAACCAGCACACATTTGTATGAGTGTGCTCCATCTCAAGAGAATACAGCAAGTTATTCACCATCCAACTCACACAATTGTTACAACATAATATTAGTAAAAAAAACCCTTCTGACAAGTCTAAACTACCTGTCATTCCTGTTGCCACATCGTAGGTGTGGGATTTGGTTGCTTTCAAATTGTTTATGTGACTTGTTCATGACACATGGCAACCAACATGCTGGCTGCATGCATGGAACAGTAACTGAAAGCAGTCAAGACAGTGGCAAACAGAATGGGAAGAATAATTTTTATTCCATATAAATACTCATATTGCATAATCTTCTTTGCAGAGAATTCCATATAGTTAATGAAAGTAATGATTTTATCCCCACGGAAGTGCTAATTTCATCACTTAAGTCTAAGATTCCTATGGCTCTAGATTTCTCCTCTCATATGCAGAAAATTGGACACCTAGATGCTAAATTAGATATAACAGAATCAGACATTACTAAGAACGAGACCAATGTTCATACATTTAACATTAGTTTTCTTTTCATGTAGAATTGAACCAAATAATTTTCTTCTCTCCCTGCCTAATTTGATGACACTAATCAAAATCTGGGAATCACTGAAGAAATACTTACATTTAATAGCTGAAAGCTTGCAACAAATTCCAGTGTGATCATTGGCTTCTTTGTGAATGCCATAACACAGGCTATGAACCTGCATGTGGTGGCAAGTGTAGCATTTAAAGAACTGTCAGATAGAAATGGATGAGCTGTGTTTGAATGCTTATGAGGCAAATAAGAAATTTGCATCAACACTTCCTAAGCTTTTTACTTTGCCTCTATCTTAAAATACAACTTAAAGTACAACAGTAATTAGTTGAGCACATTAACTTAGTAAAAATTGAATAAAAAAGGTATGTGCAAATTTCTCATTCAAATCTCTCATTCTGTACAATCAAATGAATCAATGGTGTAATCCACTAAGAAAATTATTTGAAGAATGAGTGAATTGTGTTGATATAGCTTCCCCTCCCACTTCCAGCCCCTCTTATATTCTACTACTGTGAGACTTCAAATACGTAAAATTTACACTTCAGTATATCTTGCCAGAGAGAAATATTAAGTACATTTAAACTCTAATTTCTTTTATATTTACAAGAAGGAAGCACATATTCCCACAAATAAAATCAGAAGCTCCCAGTATTGAAATACGCATACATATTTCCCCAAACACTTGCAGCAGTAAGGACGTAGGCAGCTATATTTTTGACATTTGTTTTATTTTAGAATCTGGGTTAATTTTTCCTTTCTTCTGTTCACTTTTGTGTGGAAATTCTTGTGTGAGACGTGCTTTCCATAGAAAGCCCTCTTACTGGGCACTGCCAGAGCATAGCTGGAAAAAAGGATGACTATGAATACTCCCCCTAAATTTTCTATCATGTTATATTTTGCGTGTGTATTAAGTTTGTAATTCACATTGCATCTTCATGAACAATATCTGCTGTGGTTGTTTTAGTAATGACATCTGATGAACCTCTGATTGTGTTAGCAAGTCTAACAAGGGAATGGGAGTCTCTTGGGAGGAGTTCTAGCAGACAAAGAAAAAACCATTTCATAATTTCAAACATGTCTGAGGTTACCAGGTATCAAACACTGGAAGTGTATGGCATCCAAAACGACATTAGATCAAAGTCACAACACACAGAAAATAAACTGAATTTTGTTGAATTGCACCCAACAAAAAGATCAGATTTAGTATTTTTTAGAGTGGAGGGAAGTCCCCTAGTGACAAAAAGTATCAAGCAGCTATCCTTATCAAAATAACCACTTCACTATAGAGATGTTAAAGATTTCTCACTGCATGATAAATTTTCTTCAGAAGTCAGGATGCAGACAGAGTAGACATTAATGCATGTGCTCTGGTATTCCCCTGGGAAGCCCAAGGAGTTGCATGACAATTGCTTTGTGCCAAATCCCAGAAGAAATTGTTTAGTGAGTCTTCAAATGTTACCAAGTGGTTGACAGGTCTTACTATAAACAAAGCCACTCAGTTCAGCAGTAGACATAGTGGCTATTGTGTTTGGTCACATGAACAAAACAAGCCCCTTTTGCACTCTTTTGTACTTTTTGTCAAAGTTTCTGGTATGCTGAGTATTTTGAGCCTAGCCACCCAGTGAGACCCAGTCAGCAGGTCCTTTGTGTGATGATGAAGGAACTGAACAAGATACAGACTGATAAAACATACTATCCTTGCAAAGTACTTACGCCATTTGATGCCAAAATTTTGAGAAACTACTTTAAATCTAAGTCTTAAGAGAGAGTTTCAGCAAAATGGCTGAAAAAAAAGTCAGTATAAATATTATGAGATTAGAACCTCCACTCTGGAGAACTATCAGCATACCACACCTGGATCCACTAATGCCATTGCCATTCTTCTCACTGTATTTTACTCAACAGCAAGCAAAGGTTTCTGAACACAGCAAACACTTGTGTACATGAGTACTCTTATTGCCTAAGACCATTCAAAGGGATGGAGTTAGGCAAGTAAGCATAGGATGAAGGCCAGATGTGTGTGGTGTTACCAAAAGCTGTTGAGCTGAAGTGCAGCAGTTACGAGTACCTGCATACCTGCTTTACAAACACATATTTAGTATTGACACTGAATTAAGTATTTTTCCCAAGACTGTGCAGATACACTTGATTAACTTCAGCACAAAAGAAATATTGCTGATATTTACAACAGCTTGCAGAGATTTCAGTATGGGCTCATTCCTACAAAGCTGAATTCACACCATGAGATATGAACTCTATCTTCAGCAGTGCTGTATGTTAAAAATATACTATACATCTCAGTCTTTGAAAAGCTTTTCAAATTGAAAAGGTGTTTGCATTAAGAAGAATGCAGACTGTGGATATTCTTTCACACTCACAAGCAAGCACACATTAGGTATTGAATTAATACAATCTATAAATATCTCTTCATTCTACCCCACACTCACTATTATTCCCAAAAATGCTTATAATGCATTGTAGCAAACATTAGGCCTAACAAAGATAAAATTATGTGGAAAACATTTTCCCACTGGAAAACACTGGGAGAAATCAATGTCTCAAGTTCCGCAATACCTTTATCAAAAGTAACATCTCCAGGTATTTTCAAGATGGACCATTACTCTGGGTTTAGCAGAAGCCAGAAAAACTTTCACAAAAGCCCTTGATAAATCAAAATTTTAACTTTAGAATCACTTCAGTCTTGCAATCCAATCCACAAATTTATCAAGATGTCTTAAAATAAATGCTTCCTCATTAATACCTTAAGAAAGCCGTTCTGTACCCATGGTTAATCTTTTTTCAATAAATAAGATTTTCATCATTTCACTAGCCCTTCTTTGCATCTTGTACTGGTAAATAACATTCATCAACAATGATCAGAATCAAACCCAGTACTGTCACAATGCACTTTTTGTACTGATACAATCCCATCCAATGCATGCTAAATTCACATTATCATCAGCGTTGCTTCTGCTTCCAGTATCCTAATTTTTATTAAAAAACCACTGTCTTGTTAGAACCTAAGTGAACTACATTGCATTTCGTATTTTCAGTTTCACCCCCTTTTAATCCTTCACTTAAAATCACAGAATTTTCCACAGTTCTCTGCAGGTCTTGCAGTACTTCCCAGCTTCATCTCATCCACAAATTATGTCTGACTTAGATGGTGACCTCAACCTAAGTCACTGATACGTGAAACAGGATGTATCCTTAGGCTAATCTCTCTCTATTTCCATTCTGAAAATAATTTAGAATTTACTGCAATCTCTTTTCCCACCAGCTTTAATCTGTTTTTCAATTCTCATATTAATCTATTTCCATCTAATTATTTTTAGAGCCTTATGTCAAGCATTACTTCATTTTAAGTAAATTAAATTAATTGCATTCATTTTCTAAAATCTCACAAACCGCTCGGGGTGAGGGAAAGAATGAAAGGGCAAGGAGGAAATGTACTATATGCTATCATACCCTTATCTGAACTTTCAAGGCTTTTGTTCATCACCTGAAGTAATCTCTTGCCTAGTCTTGTGGTTAAAACAGAAGGTCTAAAGTTGATCACAGCTTTTTTCAAAAATACAACTGTTTAATTCCATTAAAGGTTCTTATTACTGCATTTATACTTATTTCAGTATTGTAGAATGGAGGTTATTTTGGACCTCTGATAAATTCAACATTTTAAGATTAGCATTAGATGCTGCTACTTTATATATTCCTGCCTGTCATTTACAACTACAATGTTTCCATATCTCTAATCTTCTAATTTCTGCTCATTGTTCTCTAAATTATCCTATCAAGTTTTTTTTTTTTCCATTTCTTCTTCTAGTGGGTTGACCTTGGTGTGACATCAAGTGCCCACCAAGCTACTCTATCACTTCACTCCCCTTCCTAGCAAGACAGGAGAGAGAAAACAACATGGAAAACAACTAGTGCGTTGAGATGAGACACACACACACAAAAAAATTAGTACCTTCTCTGCCTCTCCTAAAAATTCTATTTATTTGAGGAACTTATTGCAATGATCCACTCCTCTCCTCTTATTACCTGTCAGAATTACAAAAATCCTGACTATATTAATAAGTGTTAAATCTAAATAAGCCTGTTTTACAGATGGGCTAATTGAGGCAAAGGAAGTTTACAATTGCATCTGCTTAGCTGGAGGTTTCCAAACTTCTATAGATTAGTTTGCTGGACTCTGACTTGTGAAATAGGTCTGAGTAATTTTCATATATCCTTCTTTAGATGCTGTAGTCATACTGCTGCCAAAGAGACTCTGAAACTCTTCAAAGAAGGGAAATACAATTACTACCTCTTTCTTTACAGCACATACTGGATAAAACCCAGACCAGACAATCGCAAATTACCCCAGAATGCCTAAACATCTGGGCCATCAGATTTAGCATTGTCTTAAATTACAGCAACCTCCTCCCAGCTATGGGAACACCACAGATTGAACAGACACAGAAAATGGGGAGGGAAATCAAAACAGGAAGGAAAGCACAAAATCAGTAGATAGACAAACAGATCTCTGTAGTTCTCTGAAGATACCAGGCAGTAACTTATGCAATCTTCCAAGTTCTCCAAAAGGGCACATTAAGTCAATTTTAATTACTTAATAAATATGACATATTTAATAAGCATAGATTCTCAGGATGGGAGGATCTGCTCTCCATTTTCAGAATGCTATCAACTTGTATATTTTTGCTTCCTCTTTATAGCTAGACTTAAGATTCTGCTATCATTCTGTCAACTAGGTTAACTTTCTCCGGTGCTGTAACTCACATTTGTTCGAGTATGCATTAGTTATGGTTTTTTTCCCTGTCATTCTAGCTCCACCTCTCCTATCCCCCCTGTAATCTTCTGCCTTAAGATCCAGCATTTTTTCTCATCACTTTCCAAGAGATCAGACAACTCTAACCTCATACCAGTCACTGCCCTGCTTCCATTCCATGTGGGATTTTAAGTATTTCTTCTTTCTTCTGCAAACACTTCTGTGCCCCCTCTCATTCTGTGGAGAATGCAATTTCTTTTTCTCCCCTGGCATATGTCTTCCCTCTTTGAAGTTTGTTTTCAATGCTCTTATAAGAGATTTCCTATTCTGAGATCATTTAGGGCATTACAACAGTGTCTATAATCAGACTGTTCCAATACTCTTGTAAGCCAAGGAGAGCTCTGCTGGCAGCACTAATACTCTTTTTCCTGATTGATAGTGAAATATCTAATGGAAATTCATGTTTTGTCCAGCTCTCTTGTTACTACAGCTGTGCACTGAAAGGTGATGATGCAGTAAGAAAAAAGTATTGCTCCTTTTCCCAACAAACTTGGTTAAAATTCCAATGTTTAAAAATAAGTACTGAGGTGATTGTGAAAAACAGTTGCTGTCAGTACCAAGAGGCATTGGTGGTTTAGAAACTTGGCATCAAAGTCTAGGTTTTCCTAGTCCAGATATCCTGGCTCAGGCTCTAATTCCATAAACCGCATGACAAAGGATATTGTAAAAGTACGCAAGAATTACACTTTATAAGCATGGGCACTTTCCAATCTCAATCAAAACATTAGCACAAAGACTTTACAATAACAGAAACCACATTTGATCTTCTGTAAATTTAACTTCCTCTGAATTTGTGTTCTCATTCTTTTTGTACTGGGCTTGTATTTTATAGCTGACATGAGGAAGAAAAAACCAAAGAACATTCATTTGGAATACCGCCTTTTGGCCCTATGCTAGTACTTTTAAAACCTCACATTAAGAACAATTTTTGTTAGCAGTATCTATATATTTGTATCTGACATCTTCCCAATACTTGTAAACAAGGTAATAATAGTTTTTTGAAACGCATTCCTATAGCTCACCATTGAATTTACATGCATTGTATTATATACCCACTGATGTGTCTGCACACAAACCACCTCCACCATCCAATTCTGCTTCAGACAGTAAGTTTCCCTCCTGTTAGTTTCTCATAGGTCAGTATTATATAGTCTGAAATATTACTGTTATTATCACATTCTGGAATGTGATCATACTTAAGTCTGTGCTTCTGAAACTTCCCTTACAAAGAAAACTATTAAATATTCCACCTGAAATTACTTCAAAAATTTGAGAATACTGCCAGCAGTATTTGTAAACTCAATTAATTTGAAAAAAATCTTCACAGTTTCATAAAGGATGACCTCCTCCGCAATACACTTTTTTAAGACTTCTGTAGGAAACCTAAGTCTAATATGTAACTTTCCCTGGAGAGAAATGAAAATACAAAGAGCTGCAAAAACATCAAGCCTTCTAAGAGAAAAACACTGTACAGATTGACTAAAATTCTAGCTTACATAAGTAGCAAAACTGAACATGGAATATCTGATAAAAATCTGACAGATGCCTCCTCCTTTCTTAAGCAAGAATCTTCTTTACAAGACTGAGAACTCACAGTCCAAAGGAGAATGGCCAACAAGTATGTAGGTGGCAGCTGAGAGACTGAAAAGGAGAGTTGTTAACTGCAGCATTGAACAAAATCAGCACTCTCCTTTATTTAATACTGTACTTGTTTGTGTGGGGAAGCAGTTGAGAGAAGTTATGTGTTGATACTTTATCGCTCTAAACGGCAGCAAAATGAATCAGTCGACACTTAGAAGCTCACACATTTAACAATGGGGCCATAAATTTCAGTGCTCGTCACAAATCCCCATTTGGAATAGTTATAGCCTATATACCTACATTCTCCTGGCATTTTCAAATATGTACACTGAACAGTTCTGCAACACTGGTTTGTACTTTTAGGCTATCTGCTGTATTTAAAGCTGTCTCAGAGGCTATACTTAATGGAATAGAAATGCTTTGCTATAATTTACTTTAGGCATCAGTTTAGATGATAAATATTCAGTCTTTTACATGAAAAAATCATCAGCTTTAAGACGGGGTATAAAATATGGTTTTGTGAGCTGTTACAAAACTTTCTCAATTAAGAAATAAATGATGACAGCAAAATAATTTTATGCAAAATAAATTCAATAGCCTATGTCAGGTATGTCTGAAGGCTGGTATTAGGAAGTGTTCCATTTTATGTGAAATTTTATATAGTAAATTTTCTAAACACTAATTTATTTTCAGAAACACTGTCTCACTAGCTTAAGAAATTCTTAAACTTTTCTATTAGCATTTTCATCTCCATTCCCTTCAGGAACACTTACTTTAATTTCTTTCTAGGCAGAAGAAAGTTAACAGATGTACCAATGATCATTCAAGCAAATTGCTTATGACTTTTGCATTGCTTATCGCTTTTTTACTGATGATTCCCTGGTTTCCTAAAGGAACCAAAAGGTACAATATAATCATGGCCAACAGAAAATCTTTTATACAGTTTAAGAAATACTTAAATTTTCATTTTCAAGCATAGTTATGTATTCCATTTCAGATCATTCAATCATAAAAAAAACCCCAAGAACTTTAATTTAAAAGCCTCAAATCAATACAACATTGTATAATAGCTTACTTATTTTTGCATGTAATACAAAAGCCCCAAAGTTCTTTTTATTATTTTATAAATTGAAATAGGGAAACTGAATTTATTCCTACAAGTTCTGGGGACTGAAGCTGGTTTTAAAAAATAGTAGTATGATCCTGAAATGAAAGAAACTTCTGAGTATTTTACTGCAATGCTATGGTGTAGACCAACAATTAAATATATAGAAGACTGAAGTAACTCAGTTTGATACTGAAGTTAGAGATCTATCTTGCATCAAACACTGTACAAAATACAGACTTACTGCTCAAGTCTGTACAGCATTACTGTCAAAAAGTTCCAGATGGTTTCAAGTTTCCCCAATTAAAATCTAACCCAAGTCATTGTCCAGATTAGCAGGCTATACTGTATCACAAAGCAACACGAAAAAATACCATATTTTATCTATTAATTCTCAGTCAACTCAAGTGTTTAAACATACATTTTTAAGTTTCATATTACCCATTACAAATCTGCTGTCAAAGACATTACACACTTTAAAGGATACAATCAGCTAAACTTTAATGCATGCTTATGTTTGATTTTCTTTTCCTCATCTTTTTGCTTTGAATATAAAACTTACTGTAGTCACTCCAAAGCAGTGCAGCTACAAATAACATGGATTTGATCCAGCAGCTTGGAAAGACCGAGAGATCAAATAAAATGTCATTAAAATTATTACATATATCAGACATGCTTTATGGTGTACGCTATTATAATGTCATGCCAGATAAAAGACTGTGTATTCTTTCTTTTAAACAGCATGGAGGGATTTTTAACAATCGAGAGCTCTATAATTGCAGTAGTAGACCTCATAAAGACTCAAAATTCAGTTTCCAAGATATTTTAATTAAATCCCAAGTCCAAAAAGTCTTCACAACAAAGCAGACAGGAAAAATATTAGTTGGAAATACAAAGCTCTATGACACTAATACCAGAGACAAACCTACATTGTTTTAATGGCTGAAGAACAAGCTTTTTTCCAGCCTCCTTAAAAGATGGAACAGTTTTATTCTTTCTGTGTCTTCCTGAAAATTCAAATTATTTAGAATCTCTGCCTCCAGTTTTAGGATCATTGTTGATAAATATTAGTATTTTCTCTTAATTACCCATACATATACAAAATTTTAACTGTTCACACAGAAGGAGCAAGAACCAATAATCAAGAATACATGTAGTAGTCCATATACCTGTGGGGATTAGACTGGAACACCATCAAAATTACTCCCTCTGAAGTATCAAGAGATGTTTTCTTCAGCACATTTTCAAATTAAATACAAAGATCCTCAAGACTCCCTCAAGTTAGGCTTATGTCTCAGATAACACAAATACCGAAATAATTTATGTATAGAAAAGTCCTTTCCACTGTGGACCTGTCAGACTTCTCACATGCTCTCATTTCAGGAGGAAAGCACTAATCTTAGTTATTACTTTAAAGCTATTATACCTGTTAAATAATTGTTTGCAATAATAAAACAAGAGTAAGAATTTCAAAAGAACATCCTAATTCTCAAGTTTTTTATAGTCAACATTTTCCAATTCTGATAATCCAAATATTGCAAGATGAATTTTAACTCTTGAGTGGTGTTCACAGTATTTTCTTCAATATTTTGCACACATGAAGCCACTGCATTCCTGTTTCAAGCTCCACTGTCTGTAAAATGAAAACAGAGATTCCTACCGTACCATTAATTGCTAATCTGACACTGAAACAGTGGTTTCATTGTCATGAGTGATGAGACTGAGAATTTCTGTGTAATTCCATTTCCCTAACAGGTACAGTAATAAACTGTTAGTTCTTTAGGCGAAAGACATGAAATGTTGGATTAAAGCTTCATTCTCTGCCTGTAATGAGTAACTTGAGGGCCTTCTGTAGATTCTGCACAGCAGTGCTCACATCTTCATATTGCAATGCACTGCCAGCATATTTGCAGTATTTTTGAGCTCTGGCAAAGTCCTCTGGAGTCAAGCGGACTTCTCCTGCAAAAACATAAGTATTACAAAGTTACTACAAAGGAAATATGACTTAAGCTTCCTTTCCTGGGATTTTTATGTTTTACTTATGTTTGTGGTAATATTATGAAAATCAGGCTAATATTTGCGGTAGTATTACAAAGACCAAGCTACAATATTTCTTCTGTTCTGTTCTCTTTTCTTTCCATTCATATAAAGCTTCTTTGCTATTGAAAAATGTGAGGACCTTTCTAAACACTGGTATTTGCATGACCCAGTGCCTTTCAAAAGTAAGCCAATACCTTTGAGAAAGATCTGCTCTTCATCTAAGACATCTAAGACAGCAAAGGAGAGCTTTTACATTACATTAATTAGCTGTAATCACATTACAATGTGCAAGAAACAAGGACAGTACTTTTTGTGTTTACAGCATCATTACTTTGCTTTCTTCGGGAATAATACAGAGTTAGAAACTGTTCCTTCTCAACTGGAATAACTTTTCAGAATGTAGAAGCATTTCTCACTGGCATGTTTTCACACATTTTATGTTTCTGTTTTTACAAGTAATTTTTATGTTTCCAATTTTACGTAAGATGACCGAAAACAAGATTGACGCAATGAAATGCGCCCATTTTTGTAAGACTGGAGAACACTAGCAAAAATTACTGCTGTAATATAGTAGAAACCAACTGTTACTTATTAATCACAGTATTTTCCTGATGTAAGTTAAAACTTTAGGAATTCTGTAGCACTCAAACACATGCATTCAGTCTTGGAGAAGGCATAGTAGGGACTTATGCCCTAACTGGAAGAAGATTTTATATGTGAATAGTATCACTGATGTGGGTGTAAAGAAAGCACAGCTGTGCTACTGTACCTCCTTCCACCCACAAACTCACTGGGAGTTTTAAGGCTAATCCCATGCCACTCCAATAATCTATGGACAAATTAACTCAGGTTCTTTCATAGCAACTTAACTTGTAAATGACAGATTTTTATGGGCACGGATAAATAATCATATAAACCACTAAAGATTATGTTTATATTTAATAATTTCCCACACAGTATGGTATAAGCAATGAACAGATTTCACAGATTAAAACGTGCTTTTAAATGCACCACACATTTTACACAAAATTTAGTTAAAGAAGATTTAGCTCTCTAAGTACATTTTACTTTTAAGCAACTACATAAATATACTTAAAGCAATTTTTTATGGCACAATTTCTGTTAAATGGATCCTTTCATTCAAAATAGAACTGTTGTTAGCAATACTGTGAGAATGTTTACTAAAGAATCTCTATTCTTACCAAAAAATGTCTATTATATTTGCTTTTCCTTCCCCCAGTCTTACTACTGAAGAACAGCTTTTGAACAAATAAAAAAGATAAGCAAGGAATATTAAAAACTAGACTGGTCTGCTGGTTTTCAAAACAACCTTACGCGAAGAAAAAGCAGAAAGGTAAGCACTCAGAATATAAATTTTATGAATTTTAAAAATATACTCTAGAACTCTACTTATTTTCCTTTCAATAAATAAATATAACCATTGAGGGACAAAAACTTGGTGGGCTCATTATCATTGCAATGTATATTAATTTTATGCTTAATAAGTGAAACCACATTAAATCTCTTAAAATACATGAGTAAATACACCTGAAGGAGTGCATAAACACAGGCACACACCTCGGGTATTTTGTAACCTCAATAAAGTCACAGACTAAAAGCAGCTGGGGTCAATCTGTGATCACATTACTGAACATCTTTAAGAAATTAAAAAGACGAAGTTCTCCTCAGAGTAGCTTTATGCTATCATGCCAAAAGAAACTACAAAATCATTCTTTAAAAACTGGCCAAGGCATCAGTCCAGTATTCAACTAATTTATTGGAAGCAAGCCTAAATTCACCCGTCTAATCTTATTTTTACAGTATGAGCTCTATTAATGTTTTGCTGGCATAAAGCCTTATTTATTAGGAAATCTACCTCAGATGCTATTATGACATAACTTGAGGGAAAAAAATTATTCATTTAAAATTTATAAACTAAAGTTTATACAGTAAGAGGGTTGATCTTTTGATGTGCTCAGTAGCCTGAGCTCCTATTGAAGTCCACACCTCACAATGGAAAAGCAAAATGGAAACAAACCAGCTCTGTGTTCTGAAGTTTCACAAATAATGTAAAACTTAACAGTAATGACTGTACTTACATCAAAGGTATAACCACAAAAGTTAGTAACTGACTTCAATTTACATATTCTAAGGGTTAAGATCATAAAAACACAACGTCAAATTATTATTTCTACTTTGTGTGTAGATTATCAAACATTATACATACAACTACAATGGACAAATGCTCTCTTTATACAATTCCACCTGTAGAAGGGACCATATGGCAACATAAGAAGATCTTAAAAAAACTGTGTAGCACAACTACGAACGCCTTTACTGTTAGCAAAATCTAGGGGCAATAAATTTATGAAAACTACCAGAGAAATGTGCACACATGTACACGAAGTTGCTGTATAAATCTAAATTCTGTTGTCAGACACATTAACCCATGGTTAAATGCAAAAGCTTTGACACTTTCAGAAGTCAATGTTAAACTCTGAAACCTCTTCCCACACGACAACTGTTTAAAGATTTATGCTAACTAAAAATCAAAGAACACTATTCCTTTAACTTAATCTTCCTTACATAAAATATTCTACTCCTCTCCACCAAAATCGTAACAGCATTAATCAAACGGCTTCTGAAGCAAAGAAAATATATAATTTATCTTTAAAATATACATTTGATCTTGCACGAATATGTGGAATATCCTGTTTGGCTATGCCTATACTACTACATTCAACACTGCCAAGGAAGGTGTCTCAGCACTCAAACTTGACTGTATGCAGTGTCAAACTGCTGGATCAGACTCCAGTATGGTTTTGGCCCATGCAAACTAGCACTTTCCCAAACAATTCCTGGGCATGACTTGTGGTCAGAGCAAGCTACAGACCATTCAGTATGAGCAGTCTTAACAAGCTACCTTGTTTAGGTTTAAAAGTTTATGGATGTGAGAGGTTCTGTGCCAGCTGTTCCCCGTGCCAAATATTTGCAAGCCTGTGTAATTTGTTAGTAGACACGGACATCGTGTCTAAATCATGGAACAAATATACCATGCCCTGTGCCAGCTCTGGAGATCTACTGGATGGAGGGCAACACTGATCCCTCCTTCCTGTCCAAAGGAAACCACAGTTCCACAGGAATGGTACACACCTCAATATGCAGCAAGAATCTAACCCAGATATTGCAGCTCAGGAACTGAGGAGGGCTCATGGTCCCACAGTTTTGCACATCCATTAACAGATAGAGGTATTTCTCAATTTACTTATGGGGTTAGAGAACAAGGCCATTGTTGGCAGAGAAAGGACTACTCAGTATCATGAGAAGAATACACAACAGGACGAACACTTTCCCCATTGCTCTCAAGCTTCTCAGTTCCACACATGCAAACAAAACTGTAACTGTATCTCTGCTGACACATTCCCTGTGCCCTCTGAGACTCCTGCATAACTGACAGTGTGTTTTCTAAGCTTTCAAACCTGCATGACCTTTATCATCTCTTTCGGTGCACTTTTGCAGCACTCCCTCATATTGTGCTGTTAGAAGACCCAAACTTGTAGTGGCACAACAGATGTGCAGGAGAGGAATGCAGGCATGCAAATACTCAGGTTAGATCAAGTTAAGAGATTTATCATGGTGCTTAGCAAGGGTCTTAATCTCTTAATTACACAATATTACTTATTACGCATTCTCATAAAGACAATTCCTTCTTATTTACGCATGACTTAAACCAGGTTACCTCAGGTAGGTGGTAAGAGGGAGCAATGCACTGATACTATTCAGATATTGAATAATGGAATGTTTTAAACTTAATAAAAAATTTAAGTTTCAATCAAAGTTATGACATTTTTGACAACCAGAAACAAGCATTCAAACCGAGAAACAATAATGACTAAAATTTTCAGAGTAGTCACCAACAAAACCTGGTACAATGACAGTCTTAGAAGATCATGATAAGCCAGTTAAACACGAAAGCTTTGCTTCTAAACACCACAAAATTTGCCTTCCAACTAGCAGTTGCTATGGCAAGACTTAAGTAAAGTTTTGAGCCATTTCTACCAAAATCCCCACAGCAGCCCCCAAAACTCAAAAACTATCACCAAGTTTAAATGTTACAGCTACAGGTCTCAGGTGTTGCTCTCAATAAAATGAGTTACTACCACATGAGACATTAATGCCAGCTCAGCTGGCCACAGCATGGTGCTAATAATGCCGAGGTTGTGGGCTTGATTCCTGTATAGGCCATTCACTTCAGAGTTGGACTCAGTCCTTCTGGGTCCCTTCCAGCCCAAACTATCCTGAGATCCTGTAATTACAATAATATTCCAGAAAAACTATAGCATCTATAGTACCTTTTGCTCCTCAGGAGAATACTAAAGGTTAATATGTCTCTATCAATGGCCAATTTTGCTATTTTTAAGACATCTTCTATAAAAATGGCTTTCTAATATATTAAAATGGAAAATATCCTTAAGCATTCTTTATGCCAGCAGACTAAAAACAAGTTAAACATTGAATTCCTACTATGGCATTTTATTCAAGCAAAAATGCTTTTTCAGTAAAGCCATTTTAACACAGACACACTCTTCAACAACATAATAAAGTAACTAAATATTTGTAAGTTATAAAATATAAGAACATACCTATCTACATTTGTAGTCGTAACAGGCAATGTTTTACAGTGGTTAGTACTAGAACTTAACATCACAATTACGTATAATATTGTATACTAATATATACTACCAGCTCTCCCTGATGAGGATAAACTGTAGGGGAGAATATGAACAGATTTTATACCAGGACTTCTAGACTTTCTCCTCACTCAACATCCATACTATATTGCCAACAAAAATCTGATTATTACAAACAGATGTCATTTATGTTCAGGTTTTTTTTTTTTACACTATTTTCTCTTTTCCATGTACAGAAAAATTCTTACAACACAGTTAACTCTTTGTCCAAATGTACATGCGTGTTCAAATTAGAATCTAGGATGATTCCAGCTTTACTGTCAGTTACTAATCTTCCACAGGCCATGGTTTCCCTACGGTTAGCTCTTATGTGTACACTTCAAAGCATGGAATATGCAGGCAGACATAAAATACATATGACATAGGCTATCAGTGATTTCAACATCAAAGACAGATGACATCTTAAAAGATAAAAGCCTTGACTTAATGGTACATCAAAATAACATCATTAGCAGTACCTTACAAATTGCTTCATTTAACACAGGTACTACTTATAGTCAGGAAGCACACACTATTATTCTGCATAAAAACACAACATGAATGTTTCATGAATTATTTTATGAAATTAATAAGTAACTTACAGGCTGACCCTGTAGAGTAAATTTTAAGTAAAATGAATGTGTATTAATTACAAAAAATATAATTTAGCAAGGCTATCAGGAATATAGGCTTTGCAAAATGTATCATAACGTCACCTGAGAAGTAACAATAAAAATAATAAAAAGCCTTATGCAATGCCAGCTCACTAGTTCAAAGTAGTCAAACAGACAACACTATACTGTAATAGCTTTCAGAAACTACTAAAATCTTAACAACACAATGCTTAGATGTTGTCCATTCTTTTAAAAATTCTGGAATAGCATTTGGATAATAGTGACAATATTTTTCAAACTTCTTCCTTCAGTGCAGGAAGGCAGAGAGGACACAGTATGTCCATGTACAACAATACAAATGCCACAAACTTACCTGCAGACTGAGCACTATAAAGGGAAGGATCAACTAGAGGAATATTCTGAGGAGCAGGCTGAATGGTGTTACTTGTCACTCCTGTGAATCAATGCAAAAAAATGGACTCGGATTATTTTTAACTGCTGACTTTAAAAGTAAGCAAAAAACTACAACAGATACACCTTATGATTTTCAAATTAAGCAGCTGTTAGTCTACTAATACTGAAGCTGTGTAACAAATAATTTTAATGCTTTCACTTCAAATATGTATGTTTTATAAAATAAAACAGAAGAATGTACAGACTGTCATCCATTTTACCAGTACAGGTACAAGAGACACTGGTTACCCTAAAGTTCTTAGGAAAACCTGCTGAAGAAAAGTGTGAGTAAACTTTTATATTTGAAACTTAAATTCTACAATCTAATACCAGAGGCAATCTATATTATTATTCTTTTAAGGTCCAGTCACCTCACACTTGCAAACTATCTCCCTCCTAATTCCTTTGAAAGCAATTAGTGAGAATAAAACCTCTAGCTAAGTTTAAAAGGGAAATAATGGTGCTAGAAGAAGAAAAAGCACTTTATGCTGTGAAGGTTTCTTTACCTGCATTCCCATTTTAGGCACATTTGCTTTGACCCAGATCTGTATTTTTGCAGTATGCCCAAAACATACCAGACTAGCACTGAGTTATTTCTACAACACCTGCTGTCTAGGAAGAGGGTATAATCACTTTTCTAAATTACATCACTCCATTGAACGCTGGGTGGGGTTAAAACTACGTAAAGCACAGAATTCATGTATTCCAACAAGGTATGTTACTCCATAATTTTCAGATACTCTCCCTCCCAGACTCAAAAAAAACCCCACCTATCTAAAGGATTTCCCTTTTACAAAACTGAAAAAAAAAGCATCCTGAACTCTTCATAGGGTGAAGCATTTTTTAAATTGAGAAAGCAAAAGAAAAGGAAGGAGTGTGTGACAAAAATATCTCCTCCGTTCAATAATATGAAAATGTATCTGAACAATAAATGATCACCAGGACTGAAATAAAGAGATTTTAAATTTTTAGCCTTATTAATCATTAATTAATAATTATACTCTATGATTATTATAAAAAGGTCCTATTAGGTAAAACAAGGAACTTGGAATTTTTAAGAACTTGGTTTTGGTCCAAAAATTACACATAATAATAAGGATGTGGGAGTCAATATGTTTAGCCCTAGGGACAAAATTCCTATTAATAATATTAATAGGAATTAATATTAATATTAATCTGAAGTCAATCACACTAAAGCACTTGCACAGGCAAAGGGGTACAAGCCAAATCAAACCAAACCAGTATGAATTGTATACATCATGCATGATTGCTATAGGGTTGTAACAATTTCAGCACTGTGTTGGATAAGCTCCCACATGAAGCCTATCTGCACAGGGAAAGCTACATATGAAATGAAGTAATACAATTCCATCTATAAACTGCAAGATTCAAATTGTGCTTTACAGTACAGATGTTGCAATGCAACGCCATTTTACTGATTTAAGAGAAGACAAAGTCTGTCTGCAGGAACAGTCACTTTCTTAGTCCGTATGTCTTCTGTAAAAATGCTCCAAATTATGATTTACTTATTTTTAGAAAAAAATTTAAAATATTTCCAGTGGCATTTTTACAATTTATCTTATGAAGATGCTTTTCCACACAATACTGTGTTATTATACTTTATATGTGATGGAGTAGAATTTGGGCAAAAGTTTGTCTCTCAATAAAGGCATGGATTTCTCTGGTGTGATTTGGACATACCTGTGTTATGAGGTACTTCAGCTGGAGTGTTGGCTGGTGCATGGGCACCTGGTGGTATATGTATGCCAGTGTAATTACTAGTTGGTATGT
Organism: Sturnus vulgaris; assembly: GCF_052056855.1. Taxonomy (NCBI): domain Eukaryota; kingdom Metazoa; phylum Chordata; class Aves; order Passeriformes; family Sturnidae; genus Sturnus; species Sturnus vulgaris. The sequence goes on along the minus strand of NC_142245.1, from coordinate 53,456,460 downwards.
TGTTAGCTTCATATGTAGATGATGATGATGGAGTTGTTCCACTATGGACAGAAGACGACCCTGCTTCTTCCCTTTCAGCATCTGCTAAAATGACACAAAATAGGAATTACGGCAACTATTATGTATAAACACTTGAAACTTTGGCTTTCCTTAATACCTCCTTTCAAATTTTTATTGCTAAAAAAATTGCCACCACACACTATGACATAAAACATCAACCCAAACCACACAGGGTGGATTTAAAAGGTAAAAAGCAATATACCATACAATAAAGTTCCAGAAACTCACATATTTTCAAAAATCTCTTCTGTTCAACTTGAAGAATAATTTCCTTACTTGTCTGAATATAAGCTATCTGTCTCATTAGAACAATTTGTTATAACTTCATGTTCTGCATCCATAGAAGTTGAACAAGTTATTACAAGTAGGCAGTAATCTACATTTTAACATATAAATGAACCAGAATATGGAAAACTGTATTTGCCTTACAAACTCCTCATAAAAGGCTAGACAGTGCCAATTCTTTTACTCCAAATCAAACCACCACAAAAAGAACCTTGGTAAAGTAATAGGCAACACTGGCCACAGAAGACATGAACTCAACGGGTTAAAGTCTGGCAATGTTAAAAATAACAAAAAAAAGTTAGAAGTGCTAACCACTTATAATAACAGTGCCTGCAAGAGCTAAATTCACAAACGGGCAATCTACTTTGTAATCAGGTATATGTATCACAAGATTAAGCTCAACTCTTTGATTTGCTCATTGTGCAATTGGCCAATGTTAAAACCGTATTAAACATAAAAGTAATTTTGTTTAAGTTAACTCTTCTTACGTCTTTAAAGTGCCCAAATATCATAAAAGCATTGTAACTATTCTTTCTGCAAAGTAAATATTTAAAATATTCTTTATCAAAGATTGAAGTATTAGAAACATTTTAAGATACCCACTCTCAGTATTCATGAATAGTTTTTAACAGAAGTGCCAGATAAAAGAGTTTCAGGCTGCTATAAAAGAACATTTAAGTCAACAGAGGTTTTAAATTCTATGGTTAGAATGTCCATAACATAATTGAAAAAAACCTTTTCCAGAAAATGGGAAAAAAGGCTAAAAAATTAGGAAATTATTTTCTCATGCAGCAGTAATAATCTAGAATTCAAAGTTCCTTAAAATTTGCTTAAATCAATTTCACAGCTGAAAGCAGGCTGTGAAACAGTGACACAATTGTTTTACATTTCATTTCAGCTCCAGCTGAGTTTCTTGTCTTGGAACCTCATCAGCTTTTGTGCCTGAATCTGAGCATTAATGAATTCATGAGCTCTTTAAATTTTCTGCAGAGCTACATTATACCCAGACCACCTGTTTGTGTTTTTAAAAATTATTTATTTACTGAAGGCAAGACTTCATTAAATAATCACCTCAGCCTCATAACCAAACATCTAAATATACTTTTATATAAAAAGAGGATTCTCAAGGCTTAATGGCATTCCCTTTTCTAGTGTAAGCAAGCACCAATCATGACTTAATTTCAGTAGCTCAGTGCGTTAAATATAAAATTTGCAAAAAAATTTTTAAAAAATCCAGACTCTTCCAGTTCTCTCGACTCCTATTTTTAATGAGTTCAGAGAATTCTAATCTATCAATTTAATTTTTTTCTTTGTTTCATTCTGCTATATTGTTTCTCTTTTGCTTGAAATATTGTAGAAGATTCACAATATAAGGTTGTGTCTGAACACTGCTTTTAAAAAACAAACCAAATATCTATTTTTTTTCCACAACATTGAGAAATGAACTCAAAAATCCATCAACTTTTTCCACACGGTTCTTTTTACTAGTTGGAACTATTAAAGTAGTCTGAAATTCTGTAATAGAAATGTAGCCTACATATACATTGCAATGAAGGTGATTACATTTAATATATTTACTATGGTTATATTATGGCTATTTAGAAACTTTTTTCATATTTCCATTCTTTTTCCATTTGTGTAAAATCTTGTTGGATGACCTAGGGCTAATGCTAAGTAACCTTTATGTGTACTCCAGGACTTGTATTCCAACTGCATTAATAAATTACACATGTCATTTTCAGGTTACCATGGTGGCATCCTGACAAAAGCATCCATAAATCCAACAGCAGCACTGCATAAAGCATGCCTATGTTACTGTAAAAACATCTCCAAGAGTTACAGTATGGTTTTCAAGAATCACAAAAAAAATAACACTTTGGAAAAAAATGGTAATTTGTCAAGCTACAGAGACCTAGTTTCACTCTGTTTAAACAGACTTTTTCCACATGCTAGGGGAGGAAGAAAATGAGCAAGCAGAAAGGAATGGGGAAGGTCCAGTCATACATTCAAACAATACTGCTTTTCTTCTTATGATGCACAAAGAGGAACTGAAACTCTTTTGTACTGATTCTTCTCATAAAAATTAATTTGTGTAAAATTTTTGTCTTGATTATGTGAAACATTATGGACACCTACACTATGGAGCTAACTGTAAAAATTAAACATCAACATGTATTTTTCATTTAATTTCTCAGAAAAATAGGAGTTTGAGAAATAATCTCTCTACATGAAATAAAATTCAACAACAAAACAAACAAAAACAAATTGCCAAGTTACAGATCTTGCAGGCTCCCTCTCAAAAAAGATGTTAAAATTTTGATTCACTCAGCGTTTGTGTCCCTTTTAAGCTGCATGTAGACATAACCTGGTAATGAAAGCAAAAGGCTTCACCAATTCCCATTATCACCTGTAACGAACTGCAAAGAATACCAAGGATTTGAGGAAAGCCTGAATTCTGCTTTCCTTCCTACAACAGTTTCTTTTGTAGCCTTGATCAGGTTAGTTACCCCTGCAGATTAATAAAATTAATAAAAGCCTAATTGGTGCTTTTGAGAAATAATTAGCTTCTATAAGTTGCACACATGGATTTTTAGCAAAAGCTTTAATGTTTACTTAGAAATTCTATTTTTGCAGTTGTTTAAAATTCATAGTTCGCTTCCTATACTCATGTCAGCTTCACCACACTATGAACCAGACCACTAAAAGAGCACTCATTTAAAGCTGAAAATATTTAACTGAGCTACTCATTACATTCAATATAACAAGAGATTTTTATCTCACGTGTCACATTCTCCGTTAAATCACCAATCTGGTGTAATTTGACAAAGATGTGATATTTGCAGTTGGGAGTTACATCGTAAGTATCTCTTGCTACAGCGGCATGGACAGCTAAGAAAACCGTCTTGGAAAAGACTGTATGTTGAACAAGAAATTAGTTTGCTAATGCTTCACTTCAAATACAGCTGTGCCTAAACTGGAGCACATTTCAGCGGTTAATATATCCATTCCAGTGTTTAAGTCTGTAGGGTGCCTTTAGGTTAGGAAAACATAATAACAAGAATAAACAAGTAGCTTGGAAATAAAACTATCATACTCGGTATTTGTTCACAAATATTTGAATTTACTTATGTTGCAGTGTTTCTGGAGTACTAATATATAAATAGTATTTTATCCAGGAAACTGCAAATAAATTATATTTGGCACCCAGGCTCTTAGACACTATAAAGATAATAATAAACTGAAATAGATGTTTGGTACACATTCTCCTTAAAAAAACCCCATGATAATATCCTTTATTTTTTAATATAACACTCTCCAGGACATAGAAATTACTATGCGGAGATGCATCAAAATGTGAGATTGCATGATGAAAAGACAGAGACCCAGACGACAAACTAGTTTTCTAATGTTTTGACATGTTTCAGACAAAAGTAATGAGTAGAAAATTACAAGCCTAATTAACCTGTAACTTATCAGAAGTAAATTACAAGTTCAGACCCCAAAATTCACTCAAGATTCAGGTATAGACTCCAAACACAAATGAATGCAAACAAACAAATAATTATTTTTATGTGTATATATATTTCATATGTTTGCACAAGTATTTACACGTAGTCTACATTAATACATATATTCACAAAACCTTATGTAGCCACTCCTATAAAGTGACTCTACAGGTTAGATACAAGCCACACTCTACAAGCTAGATCTTTCTCTTTTGCTCTGTAGATTTGTTTATTGACCCTTTTTATTTGGAGAAGTTTGTATTACTAAATCTAAGCTTAAGAGATAAATTACCATCAACTTAATTGACAAGCCACAAAGTCTCACATGCCGCTCAAAAGAAAATGACAAATTATTTGAGGTCTCAGTTGTTCCACTAGGTATGTGAAGAATGATACTCAGAAGTTGTCATTGTGCAGAATTAGTCCGTTTTAATCTGCATAGAGAAAATAGCCATTCCAATGACATCCTATTTCATAAGAGATCAACCTTTGAAATTCAATCTGCATTTAGGAGAAAAGCAAAGAAACTGGTCGCTACCAAAACCAATGAAACTGATCACTATCTAAAGCAAAACAACTTGTTCTGATACACATTCAGTTTGGTTAAGTGGATGTCCTTGGAAATCATCACCTTAACGGTTAGATAAAGTGGGAACCTCAAGGAATCCTGTACAGGGAGCTCAGGTAGCCAGAGGGAGCGACTGAAAACACAAGGAAAAGGAGGATGAGTGAGAAAGAGGCAGAAAATACAACTCAGAATAGGACATAAAACTGTTTTGAAACTGACATTATTACACAGGGAGAAAGGAGTTATCTCACAAGCAGGTCTTTGCTTTGAAGTTGAATTCACCTGCAATCAGTCCATTTTTAACTCCTACTTAACTTCTGAGAGAGGATAAAATGGAAAAAGGATCATAACTTTACAGAACACATTTAAAAGAAGGACTGTGGGTAGCGTTAAAGAAATGTATGGTTCTGGCCCAAAGCTGAGAACACCTTCCTAGAGAGTAGCTGTATTCAAAATAATAATCTCCACTACAAAGAAAAGAATATTTTATTAAATAAGTCAATCACACAGTAAGGTCCAATAAAAATAACAGCAGGAGAAGCTGAAAAGAAGAAGGCAGCCCATTGTGAAGGGAACATCAAGCTGGGAAGCTGTGCTTCCTGAGGGGTGCTCCCTGAGAAACTGTGCATACCACCACTTCACCGTGGCACAGCCTTCTGCTCTCTTAAAAAGCAAAGGGAAACACGTACCAAAACTCTCTCCTTCCATTCCAATGGGGCCAGGCTGAGGAGTCTCTCCATTCTTTAAGCAGTTATGAATGTATGCTGCCTTCCACCGGGCGTACTTCCTGTGCTGGGCATTCTGGGGGAGGGAAAAGGACAGCACTTTAACCACTCACTTCTCCGAATTAATGCATTCAAAACAGAAACATAAACATATTTTTCACTTTCTCTGCTGTCATTTGACACCCTTTTGAAGATAAAAAATGTGTAAAATTAATAGGTGAATTAAAAAAATAATTAAAATAACAGCTCTAACAAGATCTCAGCATGAAAGGAAAATGTGGAGATCTCAACTAGCACAGCATATCAGGAGAAGGAAATAACTTATACCAAGAACATCTAGTATGAAAGGCATTGCACTATGTAGTAATTATTGACATGAAATAAGAAAGCTTCCTATCTCCATAAACTTGGATGATTATTTACTTTAGATTCAAATACTTGAAACTTAAAACGCTACTGCTGCTGATCAGAAATATAAAATCTTTTCTAATTATATTAATTTAAATTTTAAAATTTTATTTAAAAGTATGAATACAGAAAGACTGATGTAACTGCAGATTAATGTGATTTGTTTGTAATATTCTATGACATTAAGATTCTCCATTTTGTTTTTAAAAACACACTTTCCTGTTCCTAGGTACAACTTTTAACATGTCAAAACATAAAAGGAAGATTGGTTACTTTGTATCTCATGGGACTGTTACAATGGTGTTTAATCCAGGAAGAGCTTTCAACTGATGCAAGAAATAGTAATCTGATTATGCAAATCAACCACTTGGTCAAAAATTGTATGGGAAACAACCAATTCTGACAGTTATGAGGTAATATAAATCAAGGAACAAGGCTGAATATAAACAGATGAGAAATGTGGAAGGATAAGTGGAATAATTGGCCCAAATGAACAATGCAGGTTGGGACAGCATGCTTCACACCAATGCCAAAATTCTAAAAAATATTTTTTTATTAAAAAAAAAATTAATTTGGAAATTAAACCCAAAGTTTCTAAGAAATTAATAAACTGAAATTCAATACTGTACTTCACAAAGCCTATTGCATTCTCATCTAGAACAGGGTAGAGAGACACAATACAAAACGTATCTCCAGTAACCTCATTAATACATTGTATCACCCAGGATGCTCATGCAATCCAGGAGAAAGATCTGGTCTTCATTTTTGAAAACAAGATGTTCTCTTAAACATCTCTTGAACACCTCTTGAAAACAAGAAACAAAGCCTATTCTCATGATATATTTATGAAAATGCATTCACTCTACCTCAAAAAGGAAAAGTACAATTGGAAAATACAGCTTTCTGTTAAACTTCTGGTCAGTCACTGTTACAAATTAAATTCCCTCACTTTTAACAAACAGTCTAGAAGTCACAAAATGCAGAAAACACATACCCACAATATGCTACTTTTAGGACAGATTATTATGCAATATTTAAGAGCCTGTAAATCTCCCCTCTATTCTAACGTGGTGATTATTTATTGACAAAGTGTGAAGATGCTGTTGTATCAGGTGTCCATCCCAGGTGCTGGCAACTCAGCATGGCAGGAGTAGTGTCTGTGAGGAGAGGCTAGGGCTTCCCCATGCTGGATAAAACCATCTCCAGTGCACCCACATCGGGATACAGCTGAGGAGAGCATATTTAAGGATGGGCCAAGCACCCCCATCCCCCACACCCAAGATACTGGATGGAAAGAGGAGAAGGGAACGAAGTGTTTGATGTCTGTCCTGCTTTCTGACTGCAAATGACTCCAGAACTGAGAACTGAAATGCTCTTGGTTTTGGTTTGTTTTTAACATGCACTGCTGTCCCTTTTCAGAAGGCTGCCCTATTGAATGAATATCACTACTGAGGTAAATGAAAAGAATGCTGCTATCACAGAGCTTCCTACTGCTCTGATCTAAGCTGTGTCTTGTAAAACACATCTTCCAGAAAATCCTTTTGCCTAACTCTAATATGGAGATATAGAACAACCACTCTTCATCTGTGACACAATTCATTCATACTACCCCAATAATCAATCACTTGCCATTTAAAAACATACATTTTAATGCTCAACACTCATTTTCTGATTCTAGGTGTCAAAGTACCTGCTTTCTATGCCTTCTGCTGTTGATTTAAGAGCCTTTTAATAGTTGACAGTCCATACATATGAAGGCAGTTTCAATTACCTATTGAAAAAACAGGCAGTAGGTCTGAATATAGATGTCATACTCTATAACCAGGTGTCATGCTGAGTGTATTTGAGGCTGACAAAAACTTCTGCAAAAGTCTAAGTCACACTTCTTCCATCATCCCTTTACATAAGAATAGATAAGGAAACTACTGAAATGTTATGCTGCTATACAGAAGAACAAGTATTTTCTGTATTTCTTGTACATTCTCTTTTACTGTTGGTGTTCGCCAATTAAACAAAAAGAATTCTGCTTCTTTCCAATTACAAAGCAGTTCTGTCCTTTCAGCAACAACAATAATAAACCCCAAAACACAGTAGAAAATGTACAACTGCTAGCATTCTGCACTGACATTTGTAACCATTTCTTCCATCTTCAAAGTAGGATTGCTTCAGGTACTCTCGAGGACTCAATCGATCAGTGCACTGTCCTGTGCACTGGATTCCTACAGACTAAGATTGGTCTTTTTCAGTTCAATTCAATGTGTAAACGTGCATTCACTCTCTGGCTCTAGGAAATGTTATTACTGCATCTAGTAAAGGATGTCAGGGTGCAGAGCCTTACTTGTCCCTCTTGGTAAGATGAAAATTTTGGATTTGTGAATTTTGCAAGAACTCTTCACCAAGCATTTCTCTTGGATAAGACCTATCTTTAGCATCTACACTTACATCCTATAGTATTCAAGAAGTGCACCACTATCAAGACCATGCTTTTACCTTCTTTCCAATATTTACAAATGAAAGTAGCCACAACAACTGCATTTTAAACTGAGCAAGTATGACTGCACTTTAGGCACACTTAGCAGATTGGGGATTTGCATACAGGATGTCAAGCCTGTGGACTTCAAGTAGGACATGGAAAAAAGTGAAGGTGGACAAAGCTAGGAGCCTTGCATCATATTTCCCCTGTAAGCATTCTCACTTGCTCAATGCAATGCTATGTGTCCCACAGTAAAAGTCAAACTATGATTTTCTAACTGACACTTGTCATGAAGCATCTTCTAACAGATGCCTAGAATTTGAAATACTTAGCATGATTCTTTATGATTTACTAACAAGTATTTGGCTACACTATTAGAACCTATGTTATCTGAAATTCATATTCATGACTTAGAAAAGCAGCGTCTGTGCTTGGAAAAGCAATGAGATAATACATTTATATTGCTGACACTTACCTCTTCAGACAGCTCCCCAAATACCGTTAGAACATCTATCAGGAGACTTGCAGTATAAAAGGACTTTATCATGTTTCTGTAGGAAAGAAAGCATTTTGCTAACTTGGTAATGTCAGTCTCTCAGAATCACATTATAGGAGTTGTAATCTTAGACCATAGCAGCTTATTTCAAGCCAAACATCGCTTTCTTTTTTTCTTTTAATCTGATGTTACAGAAGCTGCTTCACAACATTTAAATCTAGCAATATTGATTAGTCTCCTAACTACTAAGCAGAAAATGTTCAGTATTTTTAAAAAACTGGTTACGTGTTCTGCACTTAGTTTCTAGTTTCGAATGTTTCGTGTAGGACATCAGAAATCCTGTATTAGCTTAGAAAAATACATAAACGTGCCATAGTAATTGCTGCAAACCAAACTACATAATGGATCATCACTGGTCAAAGAAACTATAACATGCTTGATAACATAGAACACAGTGTTAACAAGTGGTTTTAGAAGGCTTCCCAATAGGTAAGCAACTTCCTAAGGAACATAAGCAGGAGCATACCAGTTAATGTGTGAACTTAGAGACCTAAAAGTAGAAACAAATTGAGTTTTCCAGAAAAGAATGTAATTAAGCCCAATTCTTGTTTCCAGTCAAATTAAAGAGGGCTTGGATATTCACATTCCCTGACCACTACCTTCAGATAAGAAAAACAAAGATTTTCACCTACTTATGAAATTGCCCGGCTCTGTCTTCATTGTCTGCATACAAAAACATTTTCAAGGCATAATTCTCCACATGAGCAGAACCAACAATTTCCTGAGTAATTGCTTCATTATCACCAAATTGCTTTTTCATCTGAAAAATGTTGGAAAAATACATTAATTACTTTATTGGACCTTAGCAGTTCTGCAAACACAAAAAGAACCCGCTGATTTAAACAACGTCAAATACAAGTTAAAAATGAACAACTTATGCTTTGTTTTACAAATCTGCAGCTTCTAACATGACAAATGCTAAAAGCAGCATGTGAAAGAGAAAGCACAGTCTTCTGCAGAGAGAAATATTAAAAATAAGTAGCTCTGAATCTTTGGTCACAAAATGCCTATAAAAACTACCAACACCCCAACATCCTCTCCCCCAAAGTTTAAAAATAAATACAACTACAATGCTGTGTAGGAACAGCAAGAGATATTTTTCCCCTTATTATCTGAAAGACCCAGCACTATGAAGCCTGTATCAGGATTCAACACAGTTCATCTGGTAAAGTAATGCATGCTTTATAAAGTGCTGTAGATCAGAGTAATCATGTATCTTCCCTCTTGTAAGGTTATTTCACTGCAGTTCATTACATCTTTCAAAGTATCTGAGCCCTACCTCAACTGGTCTAGTTACCTATGAATTTACTGGAATTTTCAGTGTAAGCAGTGTATTTAAATTCAAAGAACTCTTTTCAAAGATGTTAGAGTACAAGAATCCTCAGGTTTCCTAATAAAAATCAGTAAAGCAAACAACTCTCTAACAGTTACAACAGGTGGATTTACAGCTTCTGAATAGGCTTACTGTTTGCACATAAGGAAATCTCAGGTTATCCTTAGAGAACAAAAACAGGAACACTGCATGATACTAACCTGCAACCTTTATTTTGCCAAAAGATTTAAAAACAATCTTTGAATGGCAGTTATTTTTCACTGTGCGTGTGAAGAAAATTTAATCATGCAGGCACCATTTCCATATTTTTTAGATTGCTGCCAACTTTCTAAGACATAGAATATTGCCAGAAAAGTTACTTGATTTCAGTAGTTAAATATAAGCTTTTGGAATAGAATTTTAAATTTAAAGACTTTCATCAAACTACTCTAGGTGGTTTTCAAGAAGTATTTGTTTTATGAAGTGTAATTTTCTTGTGAAAGTACTAAAATTCGTGCGCTTAAATGAAACAATCAAACACTGAAGGTAACTCAGGAGAAAACTGTATACACACATTTCCATAATCTCTCTGTATACCCAGAAAAGAACTGATTAGTATACTTGATCTGATGCTCAATTATTTCAAACACATAACTGACAGTGTTACATACTATTCTAAAAGTATTAGAGTTAACGAAGTTGTTTACTGTCGAAATTATCCTTCACACAATCTGTGATTCAATACAGCAGTACTGGTGTTTTAAACGTTGATACAAAATTTCAACCTAAAACTCAAGGCATTTAAACTTGCGTTTAATCTCACAAAAAATTAAACCGGAACCCCTCTGCGCCCCCTGGTGGTTAGAGGCAGACTGGAAACAGCAGCTCCCAAATAAAAGCAGGCTCCAACTTTTCCATAAACCCAAACTTCCTAGCCCCAAAACTGCTCTATTAGACTCGACTAGGAGTGCTTTCTCCCTCCTTCCACCACCGGGACACACAGAAGACTCTTCAATACCTGTGCATCAGTTGTCACACAGACGATCTTCTTACCAGTAACCAAAAGGTGAAACTATGGATTTTTGCTGCTTTTTTAGTCTTTTCAATTTTGAAACAGAAGGGGTAACTGAACACTACAGATTAACTACTGCAGTATCACAAGTAATCCAGCAAATTCCAAGAATTCTTAGGAAATGAAGAGCAAAATTCTTTTGAGTTTTAATCTCACCTCTCCTGCCATCTCTCTCTCCCTTTGAACACAAAACCCAGGTCATATTTAGGATGTCAAAATCCGATGAAATAACACACCAAAAAATCACAGTACACTGAATTTTCCATTGCAAAAAATCAGTGATAAAAAAAGCAAGAAGCACAAGTTATGAAAAAAAGACGAATGGTTCGCGTTTCATTTTTTTTCTGTAGAATCACTGAATTGGAAAGGACCTTAAGGGTCATTTAGTTCCAACTCCCCTGCTGTGAGCAAGGATGCCATTCACTAGAAGAGATTGCTCAGGACCTATCCAATCTGGCCTTGAATACTTCTGTGAGTGAGTGATGCATCTTTCATAACTGAAGGTTGTTGTACTAGTTTCACACAAAGTCTTCAGGCATTGCTAGAATTTGGATGGAATCACCAATACTGAACAAAAAAAGAACTGCTGCTTCATTTCTCAGTATTACTTTCTGCTTCCAAATGAACATTTAGATCTTAAAATTAACAAATTTCTTCCTTTGAGAATACTGAAAACTACAGGGTATGAACATAAACAGCTCCTGGAACTTAAACTGACCATCTGTACCACAACTTTACCTTTCTTTGTTTATCTCTCTTCTATTTAAGGCTTTTTAATAGTATCAGGTCCATTCAGAAGTGCATGGCATAGCTCTCACAGATTAGACTGTGCTTAAAAAAATTTATAAAATAAGATCTCCAATCTCTAACACAGGATACTATCAGAAGTATCTTTATCTTTTAAAGAATATTTTTAAAAACTCCCTTGATACAACAGATTAGGTTAGAGATTTCAAAAGACTAGGCTATTAAGTCCTACTGCAGTGAAAATAACTGTACAGACTTCCAGGAATCAAAGTCAAACCAATTAAAAAAGTCTTCTAAAACACTTGCATTAACTTCATAATGAATTATGATTCATCACGAGAACATGTATAAATGAAGCACTGTAATTTATGCTGTCTACACAAAATCTTATGGCAAAATTTCAATTATGTTTGTGCATGCATACACACATACAGCTTTATCCTTCGGCAACTTATTACATACAACTGAAGTTCATGCAGTATGCTTGCATGCAGAATAACTGCAGAGAAGAGACAGTATATACAGAAATGTAAATAAAAATTATGTTAATATCATGATCATTTTTGAGGAAATCAATAAATTCTACTTACAGCTTCCAATTGATCCATAAGTTTGGATAAAAATTTACGGCATTCTGGGGTTTTGCTATCAATCTTCATCCCTGTCTGCATTGCATACAAACGACCTAGAAGTGATACAAAACCCACAAAAAACACTGAAAATTATTATCTAAGGCAAAACCCATATGCAAACAAAGCAATGCCCCCCAACACACCTGAAAGACAAACTCGTGATTTAACCACAGACTGACTCCAGTACTAGTGAGCAGTGACAGCAAAATGTAAGGTTTGGGCTTGCAGAGATACTAGGAGATGTTTTTTGGAATATTTATGTTTTATTTTTCCCCAATGACTATTCTTACTTGTTTTAAACTGATGTTTGTATCACTATTATGCAATTTCAAGTGCTTTTATGAATTACCACCACCCTCATTTGCAACTCACCCAAATAGGAAATTATTCAAATTGATTTGAGACAGTGTATGGATATAAATGAAACTTCATGTAGTAGGAGCCAGTTAGCCTTACAACACTTGAAGAAATGGTATTAAGCACCTACTATCTCCATGTACATGCATACATAGCATCGAAACACTCAAGACACAAACGTAATCTTTTAATCAGACAAGGCAGACTTTATCAAACCTGCCCTGCAAGTAGAGTTGCCAGTTTTTAATAAGATCTTGAAAAGGAATGATTAACACCTTCTGATTAAAAATTATCTTCTTACTACCAAAAATCTGTGAGTTTTAGATTTGCATATGGCAGAACTTTATAAGCTTCATGAAACTGGGCAAACCCAAGCAAGTATTATTTACTAGGATTAACACAAACCGAGAAGGGAAAAGAGCCAGAAAAAAGATCAGTAATCAAACGCTGAACATTTCCCACAAAAAAATCATTCCTCTAATTCTCACTTCTGACTCTCAAGAGAGTCCTACAAAACACTTTCAAATGCAAAGTTTAAGAATCAAAAGCTCTAACTCCACCAAATATTATAAGGTAGTTATTATGGAATACCCCAAGTCCTTCTTCTTGACGGACAGAAAGTTCTGCAAGCAATCCTAACTTGCCTCACAGCTTTAGCATCTTGTTCCTCCCAAGCATCTCTTTATAACTAGAGACTCTTTTCCCTTCAAATTATCTCAGTAAACATGAATATAACAGAACTGTTATCACATTGCACTTATCCTGATGCTTGCTGCAGAAGAAAACATTACCTATATACTCAATTATTATTATATTACAAGCATTACAAGCAAAAGTTTGTCTGCGTTTTCCATCTATTAGCAATTTGTCTAATAAAATTAGATATATTTTTATAAAACTTCATTAGATTCTGCTGGTGAGCACCATAATTTAACTATTTTTTCTGGATTTTTGAAGTAGTATTTCCTAACGTTAAGCATTACAAAACTAGCACATGTAAAGTTGAATTAGATTTCAAAGAAATTCAAACACAGAGAATTGTACCTAAGGCACTAAAATTAATATTAAAAGCAACCATCAATTAAAACATCATCATCGCACGACAAGGAGTTAATTTGCAGTCTTCAATTAAATTGATTTTTAAGTACATCCTTGATTGTAAGTTCCCCTGAACCCATATCATGGTATAATTTAACAATATAAAACGTAAGAATTAACATAAGGTTGCTAAACCTATGAGCCATCCAGATCAGTTATTTATTTTTGATGGATGCCAACATCAGATATTTTCAGAGGCAAATAAATTAATTTTAGACTGATATGCATTAGGGTGACAAATTCAAAATACATTTGGTCATTCTGGGATATAGATTTACCTTACTTGCTGAAGTATGCATCTTCAGATCTCATCCACAACTCATTTACATAGAAAGAACTCTGTTTCCATATAAATGGATCTTGATAATGTCTTTAACCTTGATCAGTTTAAAAATTAAAAGATCTTCTACGTTGTAACTGTTACTCTTGTGTTACCTGCATGTGGTTTTTTTCACTCTCACTGCAAATACATCCATTTAAATCGTGAAAGCCAGATAATTTCTTCCTCACTAATATCCAAAGGGGTGTATTTACAGGACTGAGATATCTGTATGCTTTGTATAAAGCCCTGAAAAACCAGCCCTTTCCCCTCTTAGGATTTCAGAGGCTGAGAAAGACTTCAAGACTTCTTCAGGCACTCCAATGAACAAATGCAGAACAACTCTTGAACACACAGAAATCATATGCCAGAGAACAACAGTTACAGAAACAAGAAAAATGTTTTTCTTGTCCATATATAACTTTACACTGTGGGTGACATCAAGCAATCCTCCACACCAACACCTTCCTCTAACAAAAGATTCTAGGACCAAGGTACCCAAGGCTCCTGGGCTGTTAAAAATCGAAGTACTATTATCTAAAGCATAGACTGTCAAGAAAGGGTGCAAGTACTCTTGCAGCAGCAGCTCTAAGATATTAGGAACAGAGGCATCCTTGAGATAGACTATTAATGACATCTGAAATATGATTAAATGTGCTCCACCTGTCACAGCAATTACATCTCTGACGACACACAACTGACAACAGTAGATATCTACCACGTGCAGCTACCAAGTCCAAATTTGTACCACTGCCTATAGAAATTGCTAAGATTTCCTGAAAGATCTTATTAACTAGCAAAAGGTCAAAGCATACTAAAGTTACCCTAACAAGAGAGTCTATTGTGATCTTTAAAAGCTTTTGAAGTCCAGAATTTTTGCATGCTCACTTCTTTACATACATTTATATGTTTGAGAGAAGGACTAACCTGTCCAGAGACAGGCCTCTGAGGAGGCAGTGGTTCAGATAAAGGCAAAAACTATTCCTTTTTTCTCAAGTAAGTGGTGATCAAGAAAGAGCACGATGTCTGTGAAAACAACTATTGACAGAGCATCACTACCTAGCAGCATTCAGTGCTGCTGAAGGTCTTGGCTCTGACACTACTGATAAAACATTGATAAAACCTGATTGCAATGAAAGATGAGGCAACCTTCAAGTCAGGAAATGCAAAACAGTAAAAAATCTCCACAAAGATCAATTTCAGTTGATGAACTGAAGAAACAGAAGAAAAGTACACTCTACCAGTCTGAATCCCATCAGTGACACACAGAATGTTGTTAAGGATGTTTAGGTATATTTACTACTTTACTCAGTTCTGCTCTAGTCACAAGTACGGCTTTGGGATTGAAAAACTGTATCATTAAACTTACCAAGCAAACAGAAGGTGAAATAGTTGAAAAACTGAAAGAACTAGAGATTTCTAGGGACAGACACAAAATAGGAAGAGGAAAAATAATTTGGTATTTATCTTTAAAGCCACTTTTATTAAAATAACCTTTTAATGTTTTAAAATTTTGCTTTTGAAATTATCTGCATGAAGAGCAACACAGGAGTGAATCTGGAAGCAATCCTTTGCCTTATTGCCAGCAACAGGAAAAAAGGATCTACTAGTTATCCTTTTTCCATTTTTGAGTATTAGTATATCATATTCCTAAGGAAAAAGATTTATTTCCAAAAGCAAGTTCTTCCACATCTGTGTCTTCTCTTGTCCTCTCTGCTTTAATCTTAAAATGTCCCAATTATTCTACAAGAAGGCTATCTGTAAGACTGTGCTGGTTTTGACACTACTACCTTTGCCAGTTAAGGTGTTCTCTTGTGTATCTTTTGTGTGTGCTTGATTGTACAAGTATTACTTATTGTAAAGATACATGATTATAACTGAAAATACTTTTTCATCTAGTGAAGGCAATCTATTGATGTCCTTTTCCTGCCTAGCTCACACCAAACAGGAAAATGCACTTCATTACTAAATTTTCAGTAGCAAGAGCAAAACGTGTTAATTTCCTTTCCTGTGTTAATATCATCAGTCAAATTTTAAACTGGCCATTAATGGTCAAAAAACTGTCCTCCATGTTTATGCTGACAGGCAATCTCAGTAGCAAGTAACTCATAAGCAAGAGGTGAAAAGTTTACCGCCTCCAACATCTCCGCTAAGAAAGTCAACAGTGACCTGAGTTCAGTTGCCCCCGTTCACCACATCTAAAAGAAAACAAATTATTTACATTCCATTAAATGCAACTGTTCTGGTTCCTGTCATATTGCAAAAGCAATGGACAGTATTATTACTATACTTGCTAAGTCACAAAACTTCTACTTTAATGGAAGTGGTTCAATTTCTAAGAAGAGGGACGTAATTTCCCGAATAGTATAGGTGCCACAAAAGAAATCCTCATAGTGTTATGTATTACAAATGCATTGTTTCACCTTACAGAATACCACACTTGAAAGGCCAATTTACATCAAAATTACTTTGGTTTCTCTTCAGTACTTCTCTACACATTGAACAAAATGTTTAAACTGCATGTCCCTTATGACACACTTAAAACTAAAGAACTCAACTTACAGAAGGCATTTGTTTAGGAACTTCTGATTAAAAAAAAAATCCTTTTTAGACAGCCAAGCTTCTGAAAATGCTGATGTAAAAGACAACTAAACTCATACATTGTAGCTGCAAAACTTTTCAAGTTTTAAAGCCTAAATGTATCTTGGAATTAAGTGACTTGCATTTTTTATCTCTCTTCACTATTTTTGATTGAGATCTGGAATATCTGGAAACAAATAGGTGAATGAAATTATTCCTACTTTTTGTTTTACGCACTCAAGTTTTATAGTAGATACAACTATTTTTTGCCTCCCTCTACTCAAACCAAGTAGCAGAAAAGACTTTTATGTAGCCAACGAAGTAGCATAGTATATGGAAAAAGTAAAGTATTAAGGAGGTAAAGGAGGCTACAGAGAGCTAATGTTTAAATATTAATAACATCAGAAGTAGAGCTAAAGTCACTTGTAATTTTACACACAAAGGCATAACTGTTTTGCCAATTATTAACTAAGAGTTTGCTCTCAGTTTGTAGACAGGACATTTATCTTCAAATTCATAAAGACTTGGCAAGTAATCATTCTCACAAAAATGTTTTGCCAAGACAACTACAAAATATACATCTTGATTTGCTGCTCTTAATCTTTGTTCAGTAAATACTAAGTGTGGGTGTGCTGGCTGGAATTATACAGTAAGCTTTACAGAAACTTCTCTGCCTTTATTTATGTCACGTAATACCATGTTATTTTTCCTTTGCTAATACACAGCACAATTTCAGAGCAAGTATTTTGTCTCTAGTATGTGCCAGACATTCATTCCTCATACACAGTAAGTTACTCCAGATTAATGTTTGGATAACAACTGAAACTCCCCTCACTCCCATTTTAAACTAACTTTGTGCCAAGTGAAAAATACCGGAGAACAAAAGTTCTAGCCAACAAACATGCACAATAGGTTGATTCTCTATCTTCAAAATTCTGTCCTACTATCCATCTTTCTTTTTCCTGGTCTAACAGGATCAAATTATACTTCTTTTCCCTGTGTGTATTTAATTCTCTAGCACAGAAAATAAATTATTAGCAACTGAAATATTTTTGACATTTCATAGTAACAAACTGACATGAAATAGTAACAAATAACATTGCAATAAATTTTAGCAATATTTTGATTCTGATGAAGGGATGAAAGCTCTACCAGGCCATAATTTATTACTCATTCATATTCTACATCCCTTTGTCAAACCACTGACAGAAAAACGTTTGTTAAATGCTTGGTACAGGAAGCCAACAGCTGGAATACAAATGTGGGAAGCAAAGGGCACAAAGACATTAAATTGGATTCTACTCAAACCCAAAACTACTGGAAACATTCTCATATAAAAATGAATTATTCTTGCTCTCATAAACATTAATGTGTCATATTTCAATCATGTAATTTCTGCATGCACGTCATAAATATATTTCTACACGGCTAAGTCCAAGCTGTCTGAATTCAAAGACTTTTAAAAATAGATTTAACATACTGACAAATAAACTTGGAAGGCCTTACACTGTCTCTTCATTACATGATGCCAAAAGAAACTGGCAAAATACAAGACATTAGGCTGGCAGAATGAACTGAAAATCTAAAACATTCTAGAGAAACCAAAGTACTTTCAAATACTTATTTTCAAGCAAAATTAACTTAGAGAAATATGTAAGAAAAAAAGAACAAAATTCCTATGAATCTCAGGAAATGATTGTGTTCTACACTACCACACTTCAGTCTGGTTTAAGGACTTCATTTGGTCTTGTAAAATTTGAGTAAGTTATATGTACAATTCATAAGCTTCTAAGCTTTCCTACAATATTTAAACCACCCGTATTTTTAAAAGCTTGTCTCTACAGTTAAATAAAGTATTTCCAAATAAAACAGAAAATCTACATTAAACATAGGATTTATAACAATTGAGATCTCTAGAATACGAAGAGGAGAAGGTAGCTACTCTGGATTAGTTGTGGCCAAGTCATGAGGATGAAACAGCTTTTAGTGATTAGAGGACAAATCTGAAACACCCTCTTATTTAGTTTAAACCCGAGCCTATTTCATGTCTTTAAACTACTCTGTGAGGTGAACCTCAGCACCCTAGATGACCATGAGAGAAGTTTCCAAAGTGTACTCCTGACCTTATTGGCTACCAGCATCCACAGCTGAATTAGGAGAAGTGCTGCCAGCAGGTTGAGGCAAGAGATCTTTCCGTTCTACTCAGCACTGGTGTGCCACACCTGCAGCCCTGAGCTCCCGGTGGGAGACATGGGAAGGGCCTCAAAGCTGATGAAAGGCTAGAGACATTTGTCACACCAGGAGAGGCAGAGAGTTCAGATTGTTTAAGTTGTGAAAAGCGAAGGATCTGAGGGTCTTATCACTGTGTGTAAATACCTGAGGAGAGGAGGGGAGCAGTGGGGAGCAAAAACAAAGCCAGACCCTTCTCAGTGGTGTCCAGTGACAGGAAAAGAGGCAATGGGCTCAAAATGAAATACAAGAAATCCCATTTAAACGTACGAAAAATCTTCTATTGGAACAGGTTGCTCCCAGCAGTTGTGGAGTCGCCATCCTTGGGGATGTTCAAAAACTGCCTGCACACAGTCGTGACCAACCTGCCCTAGTGATTATGCTCTGAGCAGGACACTGCATGACGTGATGTACAAAGCCCTCCAACCTCAATACTTTCGTGATTCTGCAAATGAGAATGTTATCTT
Organism: Sturnus vulgaris; assembly: GCF_052056855.1. Taxonomy (NCBI): domain Eukaryota; kingdom Metazoa; phylum Chordata; class Aves; order Passeriformes; family Sturnidae; genus Sturnus; species Sturnus vulgaris. The sequence continues at coordinate 53,437,066 of NC_142245.1, read as the reverse complement.
GATGCATTCCTTCTTCAAAGGCAGCAGCAAACCTCAGGCAGGAAAGGACAGTTGTTACTCCTACTTCCAGAGGTTCAAGTTGAATAAATATATACCAAAAAATAATGAATTATATGGTGAAAAAAATGCACCTTAGTATATTTACACCATACACGTGAAATTTAGGAGTTTTATACAAATACATCTAACTCAGAAAAGGTTTCAATCTCTGAAGTACACTTGTTCTATATGTTCTCATTCCTACCTCTGTCAGAACAGATTATTTTAAAATATTATCTATGTAATCAAAGCAAGTGCCCAAAATACCACACAACAGTTAATATCATCTTAATTTCTGCCACTACCCAGTCTGCTTTGAGGATTGTGGGGTTTATACAATTATCTTTGTTATTCCTACTACTTTTTTAGTTTTTCTGTCTCCACAGACAAAGCAGCTTCAAGAGCACAGTCTTCCTCAGTTACAAATCTCTGAAATAATCAGAGCATACAGACTGAAAAAAGAAAAAAGAAACAGAAAGGGAAAAGCAGAAATTGAGAAAAAAATTTAATTTATACTCATTGCAGAATCAAAACAAGTCTCACAGTAAACTATGAAATTGGTATTTACTTAAATATCTGACTTAAACATATTAACTTACTCTGAGTAAAGAACATTCTTCTGTATTCAAGCTCCAATAAAAGCCTTTAAAACATTTGTTGTATTAGTAGCCCACAAAATAGTCTTCTGCCACCAGCAATATGAGACTATGGAAAATGTACTTTTACAAATGGACTATATAAAACTAGTACAAAAGATGAATATTAAACTAGAAAGCTCAGAGATTTGATCATATTTGATATGGAATTCTACAAGCACATTTTTTTAAGCATTTGAATTCCACAATGTCCCAGTGTAAATGAAGTCACTCAATATGTGCTGAATCTCTCCAAATACAGCACATACCAGTTACTTTTAATTTTATTAACAGTTCTTAATTACATGTATCTTCTAAATTAATCATTCAGAATGCATCAAGATACAATAAAAACCAGAGTAATTTAAAAATTCAATTAAAATATTTGACCATTATGAGTCCTTCCTATTAGGACTAATTGGGTTTGTAAAGGATTGGTAAAAAAAAAGAATTGGTAAAAAAGAATGGTATTTCAGTTGTAAAATAGCACAGCAACTATATTACCCGAATTCTTAGTCAGGCCATGAAACTTCACAGTCTATTTTTTTTTTTTTTTTTTGGTGATGATAAAAATAGTAATGCTAGAAAGTTCTTCTAATTCGTATGCAGAGAGAACCTTGTTTCATAGGTGTCTGAAAACACTTGAAAGTGACAAGTCAGTCACATTTAACAGGTGGAGATTTCTGTTAAAAGCTGAATGACTTTTGGTTCAAGAGGTTGTCAACTAGTGGAACAAAAGCTGTGTCTTTTGCTTTTCTCTCCTGCTTCATCTCACTAAACCACAAATGTTAATACAAGAGTATGATCCGTCGGAAGCGTTTCCCTGATGCTTTTCAATCTCAAGAATTAAAAATTAAAGGTTTTTCACACCCTTCTTATACAGATAATATCTACTGATCTCACATGATTGTTTTCTGATGTTTAGTAGACTGTAAAGCAAAAACCACCACACTTTGCTTTTTGAAAGTTACTAGAATCATAATTTCTCACATGAATTCACTGACTATCCAAACACTGATGACGAAACATCAGTCCTTTTCTGGCAACTTACTGGCATTCTCTCAATACTTTCGAATTTGAACATCAATGTCCAGTAAGTGCAAACTATCACTCATCTTTGCAAAGAGATGAACAATGAAACTGCAAGGTGGAAACAATGGCCATTAAGGAATATATTTCTTATAACTCTGAATTTGAAGTTTTTGGAAGATCCAGTTACCTCTCAAACTTTGAATTTTTTTTTTTAAATAACTCATCTGTCTAATTGCCTATGCCACAGTTGGAAATATGATTTCTTCAGTTACTATGGGCCAGAGATTTTTTTTATCAGAGCCCGCCTCCTTGTGTCTGCAAAATAACATCTCAAAGTAGGCAAACAGCTAGACTCAAGTAAGTTTTTAACATAAAAAGTTATTTTATTGACTACAATTACATATTCACCCTTTGCTAGGCAACAGATGCAGCATACTTTTCAGGTATTCCATTATACCTGCTGAATAAACTGACCTTTACTGAACCTGAAATAGCTATATACTTAATGACGATGATTAACAAATAATAAAAAAGTGAAAAAAAATCAAATAGGGAGGAAAGCATTTTAAAATAAGGTGGTAGATTACTGGAGTGCTGGACACTTACATTAACTATTAAGTGTCTAATCTCTTTTAAAAGGAGAATTATTTTGTGAGGTCATGTCCCACTAAAAGTTTTTTAAAAAACCTAAAAAACCGGTTTATTTATTTCTCTACAGTCTGTGTTCTGGATAGAAGAAATGTTACAACCATGTGAATTTATGGTGCACACTGTCAGGAAAAAAATATATTTTAATTACTTCAATCAATTATGTTCATCTACTAATAATATACAGGGCTAAAAAGGTAACAGTATACCCACAACACATAAAGTTAGTGATCATATTCTGCTTTGAATCTGAATACCTAAAAAAGAAGTTAAGAATCAAGGTTTTGTAAGGATTACACAGGATTACCAGCAATAAACCAGTTTTAAAATTTTTGCAATGTGGAAGACCCACAACAAAAAGTGTTGTGTTATAGTTTACAAGAACACCAATGTTCAACATTTTATTTTTCATGAGGAAAATTATGTGGCAGTTGAAAATGACAAATAATCCCTGCTGTAGCTATTTATATTGTGTAAAACAGATTAATGTTAATTAAATTACGGTTTCTCTAAATCAACATATGCCAGCAATACCAAAAGCAGGAGTCCTGCCTTTGCCCCAAGCCACTGTGTCCTGTTCCTTTTCTTTGTCTGTATGGGAACACAGATGTTTAAGCAGCAGTGAATTGGCCTGGCTGGAAAAATAGCTTATTATTGTCTCATCACACAATTACACCAACATTTGCTTCTAAAGCACTCTAGGGTTGGGAATGAGAGGCCACAGAAGGACGACAGCATTTTCTTTAGGTAGCATTACTGACTTATTATCTTAATGCTCAAAATGCACTACAACGCAAGAGAAAAAAAATGGTGAATGCAAATCAATCACGAAACTGCCGTATAAATTCCCATTTTTAAGGGGACACCTACAGCACCTACAATGAGAGACAAAAACAGTAACAAGAGCAGTAAATAGTTTCTCTGAAAATTTTATTGCTAAGCTATAGAAAGCAGTATTTTATGTTGCAAACACATCTTGCCAGAGTTCACTTGCTTCGAATCCTCAAATTAATCCGTGTCACAGCTCTTATTATTAGACATATAAAAGTGCAACTTAACTAAAATAACATAAATCAAAACATAGCATATATATGCCCATACTGCAAACTACTGGACCATGACAACATTAATAATATTGTGACTGAAGCTTTTTTCTGGGCATGAACCACTTAAGGCAACATTCCAAAGCTATAAACACATCACTGTTCAGACTGATAGTTACATCCACTAGCTTACCAATGATCTCCCTCCCAGAGTGGCTGTGTAAGCAGCTTTGTGGTGGAACATGGCCTTTCAAACACAGGGTGCACTCTGCTGTGCCTCACCAGCCCCCTGGCCCTAGGACACACAGTACATTATATAAAATGTACAGAGCTCCTCTGAAACCCATTTCAAACCCACAAAGAGATGCTCACTTTTCTCAGTGAAGCATCTAATGAGAGGCATTGCTTTAACCCTAAGTAAATTCGCATTGCTTCCAAAACATTATCTGAAAGGAACCATGAAATGTTTTTGTATCCCTTCTCTACACTTCTAAAAATCTATCTTTTTGTAAAGCTTTTATTATTCATAGCATGCTAGGAGTATTTACAGTACTTTTTTTTTGACAGTAGCAATATTAATAATTAATACTTTGGGATTCCATGTAATTATTCCAAACCCACGATGTTAAAATTTAATGGTTCATAAATCTTACTTTTGCTTCAAAGCCAGAACTAAACGAAGAAAAAAGACAAGTATGGAGCACGAGTATTGCATTTTCGTCAATCCAGACAAACTCATCCACCACGGGAGTGTCATCAGTGGAACACTGGTGAAAACAAATTCTTCTCCTTTGAGTATTTAAAAAAACAAATGATTTGAGCAAGACCTAGCTTGAAAAAGGGTGTCAGTGCTTTTTACTTTATGTAATACTGCAATGAAACAGATGCCTCTAGAACACGATCTTTGCTATATTCGGTAATGAACCAGATATGCTGAAGTACTCAAACGAAAAAATAAAATCTTCAAACTACTTAGGACAGACAAAGCAAACGACTTACAGAAAATAGTAATTATTTAACACAGGCTTTTTTCCCCTCTACACTAAGACTTAAGTTTCAGAATGCAAAAGATAAATAAAAATAGAGATCACGCACTAAAAACATTTCTTGTTTAAAACAGACTTGTATTTTATCACCTACACTAACGCATGTCTTTTTCTTGTATAGTCAGACAGGGTGTTACATCTGACAGAAAAATCCAAAGAAATAAAGAAAAACAAACAAAAAACCCAGTGCAACTTGACCTAGCTGGTGCTTCCTGCTACACACACTTGTCCTGTGTTCTTCCAGTAAATAAAGAGTGAGTACTACTGAGAACACCCAGTCTTCTAATATGCGGCTACTTCACCTTTCTGGCTGCACCCTTCCACGCTAACACACTATTCCTGTGTAACACAGGAAAGGTAAAATTATTCTTCTGTCACTCAGTTTTTTCAGAGCTATCTGAAACCTGAATTTCATGAATTCACTCTTCTAAATTAAGATCACCTTGTGAAGAAAAACTACCAGTTCTACATCTATTTTTTATTTCATTCTTCTTGAAGACAAGCCAAGTAACCGCCTCAAATGACCTCCCATCTCAATGGAAATACCAGCACTATGATGACCCACCTTCCTTCCCCTTGAGGGTGGGCTGTCAACAACATAAACATACATTTCTGGTGATCTGCTAGTCTTAGGCCCTTTACCAGCGTGCTTAACAGTAACAGGAACTTAAGACTAACAGCAAGCTTGCATTTCTTAATTCATTATGCAAAGTCTTCTAGAAAGGCTCACAGTCCATGCTGACAACCATTAGCTTTGAAGCCATATCAGCTAGAAAAGTCTACACATTAATTTGCAAGTTTTACAGTAAGGTTTTGCTGTGTTCGTTTCAGTGAAAGAAACAGAGAAAGAGCAAAACGTTCACTCCCTTTGAGAGCCCCGAATAAGTGACGAAGCCTCAAACAAAAGAAATTGAAAGCTTTTATCAGCACTAAAGATTCTCAAACTCAAAATACTTATTCAGGGTTACACAGGTCAGAAGGGAGGCCTCTGCAGGAGAACAAAAACTCTGAAAAGGTCCTTGAACGTTATTTTTTCCCATACTTATTCGGGCTGTCCCACCAGGACCACTTTACACGGTGGCGCACAAGCAGGCGGTCGGGCTGCCGGAACGCGCACTTCGGCCGTCACGGGGCTTTAACTCCGCACGCACGGAGCACAGACAGGAAAGGCGGGTGGGGCTGCAGCGGGAGCCGAGCCGCACCGCGACCACCCCGCACCGCCCAGAGGTGGGGCTTCCCCCCGGCCCCGCGCATCCCCCGGGCAGCCCGGGCGGGCAGGGGAGGAGCGCTCCGCCCGGGGCAGCGGCGCCCGGGCCGCGCCGGGCCCGGCGGGACGGCGCCGCGGCCGCCTCCTCACTCACAGTAGTACGCCACCACGGGCTCGCGCTTGTCCAGCTCCTGCGCGGTCCGCAGATGGTGCTGGATGCTCTTGAGCTGCGGCGGCAGCGGGGGCAGCGCCGAGGCCGCCATGGCGCGGGCGGCGGCGGCAGCGGCGGCGCACGGCTCTGGCTCTCGGGGCCGGCGCGCGCCGCTTCCGCTTCCGGCTTGGGCGCCGCGGGCGGGCGGCAGGGCGCGGGGAGCGCCCCCTGCTGGCCAGGAGGGGGCTGTCCTTCCGTCTGTCCATCCATCCATCCGTCCGTCTGTCAATGGGGACCTACAGCCTCGAACGCCACCTTCGTGGTCCCTTAGTGCTTGAAACGCGTCCCACAGTAGCTGTGAAGAAGGGCTGGAGACTTGGGGAGGTCGGGGCTACTCCCTGGCCCAGCGGTGGAACGGCAGCCTGGCCCCGGCTGCCCAGGGCTGAGCAGTGATGCCCTCGCCATTCCTTCTGCCTCCCTTCCTTTGGCAGCCCTGCCCAAAGAGCCGTGCAGGGCTGGCATGTGGAGGTACACCTGCAAGTGAAACCCCTTCCTTCTCAGACTGAAACTTCTTCTCCTTAGGCTGTGCCAAGGCTTGCCAATGTCCGTGAGGCCCTTGGGGCCTGAACTGTGCCTTTGCTTCTGGGACTCTGCCTTTCATCCCCAAAAACTCGGATTAGTTACCTGGTACACAACAAGCCAATAAATACACACTGAGACAGACATTGATTATTCAATGTTGTGTGAGCCCGGGTGTTACGGGGGTTTTCCATGAATCAAGCACCCCAACTATCAACACTTTACACATTTTAGCAAACAAAGGCTAGAGGTTACATAGTTCTCTTAGTAATTAGTTTTCTGACTTCTGTTAGTTAACGATTCTCTTGCTTCATATGCTAATTAGTGAGCATGTTTAGTCTGTCTCATTTGAGTCACTGGGTTTCTTGGGTCACTGGTCCACGAGAAGGTGCTCAGGATCTCCCCCTGCCAGAATTACCTTTAACCCAGTCTGAGCTGATTGCAGCGCAGTTGCTGAGTTGCCTTATTGGTTTCTTCTTTATTTTGTGAGTTCTGCCAAATGGCCCTGTGGCCTGTAAATTTTGAATTCAGTGGACATCCTTCTTCCCAAGCTTTGTTAACCTCCCCCAGGGTCTGAGATCGATGAAGAATGTCAAGCTCTAAACCTGGCAAACAATGTAAACCTGGTCAACAAGGCAATTCTACTACCAACTGATTTATTTTTCTAACACTTGGACATCACTTAGAGCTTGCTTGTTCGCTGTTGTCTTTCATGGATCAAATCTCCCTTGTTGTTGATTAAGCTTGAAAGTATTCAAAGATTAAACATCAAAGAAAATCCTTTCTTAAGAAAATTTTACATATTCCACATTTTACAATATTAGCATGGCCTGGTTAATAGGACTGGGCTGCTTCCTGGTGGCTGTCAAAAAGTCTGTCAGCCCTGGAACATGCATCTTGTAGGATCACCACTTCCCAGATAACTTTTTCTCAGAGGAACTGCCAAGGATTTCTGGTTTTGCAAAGAGGGGATAAGAAGAGCTAAAGAAATGTGAACTGTTGAAGCAAAATGGTTTCAAATGGTTCAAGTCATTGCAATGTAAATTATATTAGTGTCTATTACCTGATTCTGATGGCATGGTTAAAACTATTTTAAAATTTCTTTTAGGTAGGCCTTTTGCCAAACTTCTTCTTGATCTCAGAGTGTCTGTTTGTATAGGAAGAGAATGTCAGTGCTCCAGGGCACGAAGAAAGGTGTGTGTTGGAGGGAGGCACAGGGTAGGAGAAGTGGCTGCATTGTCTCACTGCTGATGTGGGAGTGTGCCAAAAGTGGAACAGCGGGGAAATGATGTCTGAACAGAAGAGAGGAATCCGTGAAAGGAGCAGAACAAGGAGTGGTTACAGGACTGGGATGCTGCAGTGCTATACTAGAAGCTGGCTGGCCCAGAGCAGCTATACGCTTGATGTAAATGCAGTCACGTCACAATTACAGCGCTTTGTTAAGTGAGAACTAAAATGGTCATGATACCTGACTAGAGACAAAACTGACTGCAAACACAGAGCTGAGGATTCCTTTGGGTGCTATCTGTGAAAATTAGGTGGCTAGAGTATGGTGCAAAACAATGAAAACGTCAAAGAAGCACTTGACTTTTTCACTGAGCACAGTGTGAACCTGATGTAAGCAACAAAAATGCTTCCTCAGTGTTCTGGGAGACAGGACTTCATGTTCGCTGTGTAAAGAAATAGAATTGAATCAAAGAATCCCCAAGTATATTATATCATTCCTTTCTTATTGGCAAAAAAGAAAAGCCTTCATGATAATCTCAAATACTTGCTAAGCATTTGAGCAAAATTCAGCTCAATGCTGAGAAATGCATGAAGGCATATCAATCTCAGAGGGAGTGAGGGTGGAAGGAAGGTGATAGAAAACAATGTAAATGAGGATGAAAGTGGTGGGAGTTTAGAAGACTAAGCAAAAGAAAAGTTTAGAAGACACCCGAGAATACAATGAGTTCCAGGAAAACAAATGGCAAATACAGGAAAGAGAAGTGTTGACATCCATGGGGAAATTATTTCTTTACATGGACATAATATCTCCATCAATGTGTTCCAGAAACTAATGGCAGAATCTGGCACAGAAAAACATTATCACTAAAAGGTAATAATGCACTTTTTTTTTTTCCAAATGAAAGACTGAGGAATTTGACAATATTAATTGCACAGGAAATGCAGGAAAAAAAAAAAAAGTTGGTGGTGTACCTGATTTGGAAGAAGGAAAAATTTTTAATATGTTCCAGAATTTGACCACAAAGACAAAGTGCTGCAGGGATCCTCAGGCAGTCCCATGACAGTACTTGTTCTTCAAGGCTGTTGATGGTAACAAGAACTTAAAGAAGTCCTGAAGGCTTGGAGGTTTTGGCACTCATGTGACCCTTCTGAAGTGTTTGGAAATTTACAGAAGAACAGCAAGCAATGTCATATTAAGCACCAGGGAAAATACTTACAAGGTTGTGATTACTTTATTCTTATACAAATAACTGATGGAGTGGGATTTGTGTACCTTTGGTAACAACTGTACCTAGCACATGAAACTAAATTATTTTTCTTAGTAGTTCTATATACTATATGTTTTTATAAATGATTTGGTTTTTTACCTGACATTACAAGTTTCAATTGGAAAGAATAATTCCAGATGGATATTGACATATACAGTGAAAAATTAAACATATATCAACCAAAGAACATGGCCTATTATGCAAACAAGAAGTTAGCACAGTGATTTTTGTTTCACTTGCAATGCTTGCAGATATTAAATAACTAGTTTAATATTGCATAAATCTGATAACCTTGACTGGACATTTATTTAAGATGATATATAACTTATTTCAAGAGGGAACAAATAATATTAATGCTTTAATATAGTGAATTTATTGAAATATATTGCCTTGTTCTTGATCAGCACGTTAAAAAAATCACACATCTAGTTGTAGCGCACTTTTTTTAAACGGCACAGATTCAATCAAATCCAAGACACCTAAAACTTCCTATTCCATTTATTTAGCAAGTTTACTTTTGTGGGTGAGAATTACAAGCCTATGATAATTCAACTGTGTTTGGGACTTATTAACTAACACTTGTGGTAAAAGATTCAGTAAGATTTTTCCAGAATTTCCTAAATATTTCTGAAACGACCCTAATTCTGTTATCAGGATCTCAGCTTTTTGTTTGAAAAACAAATGGAAAATGGCTGATGTTATTATTGCTATTTGTAGATATTTTATACAGGAAACTACCTCCTCCTTTCTTTCTGATTCTTAAATCTGTTTTATTTCCTTTATCTCACTTCAGCACAAGGAGATCACTTCTAAATTTAATATGTTTATTAGCCCTTAAGAAGCTGTTGCACACAGAAACATCTGATGCCTATATAAAGTTTGAGACCTAACCTAACCAAATGCATTTACTGCATAGAATAATTTTAATATGCAAAGTTCTTTTTTCACTGTTATTCTAGCAGCTTTAGTCAGAGCAAAAAAAAGTTAGATGTGACACAAACAGCAGAAAATTCTGTGGGCCCAATTCTGCAGTCTCACACAAGCAAAACACATTGAAATCAAATCATGATTGGGCCTAGGAAAGGCTTTTCTCGAAGATTTCATTTTTACACTTTTAAGCCTCTTATGCAACATTGTTAAAAAGCACTTTTCCTCCTTCAAAATGTGATCATACTAAATCGGTAAAAATCTTTTACACGGTAAGCCAAAACATAATGAGGTGTTGCTTGCAGCACAAAGAATACCATGCTACTCTTTCACTTTTAAAAGGAGATTCTGACCCAGCAGGTGACAGTAGCTGAGCCTCTGCAAAGTAAGCTGGTATCCATGGATATGTTGCCACCACAGCCTAACCAGGAACCTCTGCCCCTGGGGGCTGAAATGCAGGTTGCATCTCAGGACTTCTTGGGAAGATGCTCGAATGCTTTCTGGTGCCCAGAGAGTAACTAATTGCGAATTGTTCAATTCTCAAGCGATAAGAAAATGTAAGAAATTTGCAATAATTTTCCCTGGAAGAGCAACGACCTTATTAACTCCGATGGTTTGTGTTCAGAGCTGTGAATAGAAGTATGTTTATAAATAACCTTCTCCTCACACACAGGCACTCATCTGGAGGTAGAACTATCATAGGTTTCAGGTCATGAAAATATATTGCTCTTGGAGATCTTAATGCCTTTGACCTTAACATTGGAAAGAAAGATTATTCTCACAGTGTGCAAGTTTTTAGATGAGGAGTTTATGTCAAGTGACTATTCTGCCTCAATAATCATCAGTGTGGTTCTCTTCTGCAGCACTGCATAGAGGACAGGAGATGTTTTCCTGCTGTGGTTTGAAATCATTGTTACAAAACTGCAGGTGGACAGAGCAGTGAGTGCGAGTGGTTGACATCACTGAGTTTTTAAGAAACCTAGCCTTCTACATGAGATCTCAAAAATTTCAGCAACACACAAGATCACTGTAATCACAGTAAATGTGTACATTGCAATAAGAAAGATTGTCTTTTCAAAGTGCTCTGGCACCATGCACCGGGTAATGTTAAACTTTTTTTCAAGTGCTCCTGCATCACACATGTAGATTGCATTCACTTTGAAACCAAAGAGCTGAATCTGAAGCCAAAAAGCCACAACTTCAAGGACAATCCTCAAGAAAACAGAGAAGATATAAAAACCAGTGTAGGATGACTTTTGGAGAATATCTTCCTGGTTGATGCTTTTACAAGCAGCATAAAGGTGAAAAAAGGCTCCAGGTACCAGTACAATCACCAGCTGTAATGCCCAGAATACCTAAAATGTAGCAGAAATGTAGCTGTCAAATCATTTACAACTGCTTTGGAACAGCTAAAACACATGTATATTGGAACATTTTGTAAGTCTGTTTTTAATATATATCAAATAAATGTATAAAAACGTAGATGACAATAAAGGTGAAAAGCAGTTATGTTTTGATTTGAAAAATTTAGTTGAAACAGGATTATTTTGAAGGACAGGAAGCACAGCTCCATATTTAATCACAGCTAAAGGGATATGAAAAGGAAAATATTAATGAAAAAAGTTAGTTATAATTAGCCTAGTCAGTTAGTACTTATATGGAACAATCATGTTTTAATTTTTGCACTTTACTTTCTTTACATTGGATTTTTACCGTGAAAAAATAATAGAAAAAGATAATTACCTGAGGAGTTATAGGTCTGAACTGGTTGTAACAGAAAAGATTAACTTCTCTCTTGTCTGGGTCACAGCTGAAATGCAAGGCCTCATTTCCATAAACAGCAAAGCCCAAAACACCAAGGAAAAACATTCGAATTGAGCCAAAAAAAAGAGTGTGGAATTGTCCAATTACTGTTGGCGGCCTGAGCTGCAAATGAGAGGGTTCATTCAACATAAAAAACAAAAAATTAACAGTGTTATTGTTGGAGGTCTACTTGCTCTTTTTCATTTTCCAAAGTATTTATTTTATTCTACTTGTTTTAAAGGAGACAGTTTGCCTATGAAGGGTGCAGTAGCTCGCTAACAAAATAATGTCTTACAACACTTTATTGTTCCTACTAACTTTATATAAAGGTTAATTTGTCTAGCACTTGCCAGTTCATTTGTTTCACTGCCTTTATCTGTATTCCGCTACTGCAGAAGGCGCCAGACGGAGCTGAGCGCTTCGACCCAAAGTCTATTCGTTTTGCTGTTGTACTGATTCATTCACATGATGTCAGGTGATGGCAAAGCACGGACGGCCGTGCCACAATCAAACCCAACCATGCTTAGAATCTTACTTATTCCCGCAAATTAAAGTCCAGCTTGCCCAAAGGGGCAACTGTAGCCCGGCCCCCGCGCAGGTTGGGGCCGGAACCCCTGGCTGCGGTCGGGGCCAGGGGGGCGCGCCCCGCGTACTCACACATCCCTCCGAGAAGCTCCGGATGTAGTTGGGGGACATGGCCGGGGAAGGTGCCCTGTGTGGGTGGAGGCGGCCAGAGCCGGAGCCCGCCCTGGCCCCGACCCCGACCCCGGCCCCGGATCGCTCCGCCCTTTGTCCCCGGGCGGGCCCCCCGGGAGGGCCGGCAGCGGCCGCAGCAAAAGCGGGGCCGGCCGGCGCCCGCCGATAATCCCCGGGCAGCACCGTCAGCAGCGCCCGCCGCCGCCGCCGCCGCCGGCTGCGCACCTGCCCCTGCCCCTGCCGCTGCCCCTGTCCCTGTCCCTGCCCCTGCCCCTGCCCCTGTCCATGCCGCTGCCCCTGTCCCTGCCCCTGCCGCTGCCCCTGTCCCTGTCCCTGCCCCTGTCCATGCCGCTGCCCCTGTCCCTGCCCCTGCCGCTGCCCCTGTCCCTGTCGCTGTCCCTGTCCCTGCCCCTGTCCCTGTCGCTGTCCCTGCCCCTGTGCCTGTCGCTGTCCCTGTCCCTGCCCCTGTCCCTGCCCCGCTGCCCACGCCAGCCTTCCACCACCGCCCCGTGGTTCCCGCTATACCGACCATCACCCCCGCCCGGCCCCGGAGCCGCTCCCCGCCCCGGCTCCCATCCTCCCTGTCCCGGTTGAGGCCCCGGCGCAGCGCTCTCGGAGCTGCCGCAGGCAGGAAGAGCCGGGACCCAGCTAGCTGGAGCATCTAGAGCTTACCAACTTTTTAACTAAGTCCAATAAAAAAGGATGCAGCAGGACTTTGAAGCTGTAGATCCACGATTCTGAATTCAAAGAAACATAAATTGAAATAAATAATACTACCCACTTCAAAATTGCTACAAATAATTTAATGGCAATAATTGCTACTAATAATTTGCCAGTGTACTCAGTATGTGGAGTTGAAGCAGCTCCAGAAGTGCTGTGCATGCGAGTCCGTGCATGCACCAGACACTCCTGCTGGTAAACTGCAGCAAGGAAATACTTCAACTCAGTAGTTTGAACCCAATGGGAGTTTTATGAGAAGATGGAGAGTGGAAGGATGGAGTTGGGAAACCAGTAAAGGGGAAATGCTAATTTGTCATTCACTCACTGGTATGCAGTAGTTTATTTGGCATGCACAGGAAAGTGAAATCAGGTCACCAAATCCAGAGAGGGGCAGTTACTCTTTTGGCTCTAAACTCAAAAGAGAGCCTCCCTCATAACTGGCTGCAGCATGACTTCAAGCTGATGTATAAAAAAGCATTATTCCCTCTGTCATGTAAGCTCATAGGCATGGAAACCTAGGCAGAAGAAGGGAAATGATGGGAATTGGTGTTCATTTTATGTATGGATACGACATGGTTGAAATAACCGTTGTAAGATATCAGAACATCGTTTGTAAAAGGAACCCGCCCTGCATCTATTGAAGTAGATAAATTACAAAGAAGGTGAAAAGTGCTCCAGTAAATTATTTACTACTCCTAGTTCAGGCAGTTAATTGAATGTCTGTCTCCTGGATTACTGTAAAAGGTGCTGTATTGGTAGCATTCGGACTGGGTTTTCAAACGTTTTTAATGCAATCTACTGCTCTGCTGCATAGAGAGAATGCTGAGGTTTGTGTATGTCAAATGAACTAAAAGCAGTAATGTCTCACAGTGGTGTGTGATCTGCAATAAACTACTGTGCTTCTCAGTGTGGTGACTTACCTTCACCAAAACGCAGTGATTTTGGTTACAATGAATTGTTTTTCAATACATATGGAGCTTAATTATCATCCAAATGTAATTCCAGTGCTCCCACAATACTACAAAATTACTAAATTAGTCCAGCATGTTTAATATCAGTAACGTTATAATACTTTAATTATTTTAAAATGTGAATTGCCAGTCTGCTGTTGAATGTACCTAAAAAATAGTTGTATTTGTATTTATTAGGATCTCTTTAAATAGAAATGTTTAAAAACGTAATAGAAAAACTCAACAACTCCTAGTTTCTAAACGGAGGTAGATCTTTTAAAGCTTTTTATTATGCTTGGTAAGGTAGTGATTATTTGCATATTAATTGATGAACACAAGCCCATGAGGTTTGGTCAGCATTTGATTCCACTATAGATAGAAACAATATTTCAGAACACATTTTAGGTAAAAATCTGCACTATAAAAATGCTACTTTGTGTCTTTTTATTTTTAGGTAACAATCACATGATTACTTCCCTGACTGGATTGTCTAATACAATTAACCATCACCCTCAGTAACAATATAGAAACTTGAATCTCTGTCCTGTGATAAAGGTGCTAAAAGAAGACTGAGTTGGCAATGCTCTGATTTTTTCCAGGAACACATAAGCAATACAGCTGCATTGAAATAAAAAAAAAATCTGGAGAGGTTGTCAGATAAACCAAATACAAACCCCATGGGTGTCTGCAGCAAAACCCCACTGAGTGTGATGAATGGGCCCACAATAAAATTGTCACTTTCTTTGAAGTGGCTCCAGTGTCATGTGAGCTCAAGCACAGAAATCCCATTATCTTCGCACTAGGAGGAACTAATAGCAATGTTTTTCTTTTGTCATGTGTGTTCAATAATGTGCTTTGTAACACCACATTAGGAGGATAACTTGAGGTGGAAGTAGAGTAAGTTGGCATTGTGCAGTCCTTTTGAGTGTAGTCTGCCGAGGGAACTCAAGCCATTCTTTGGGACCTTCTTGACAGAAAATCATTATTTGTTTTGAGTCTGTAAGAGCAGCTGTCTGTTAGATGTCTATCATGGACAAATGGGATGGAAGATGTTGATTTGTTTCTAAGTGAGTCTGAAGCCTGGATTTTGACTCCAGTTTCCAGCTCAGTGGTGTGCTCTTTAACCTTTTAATGAGATGAAGTCCTACTGAATGAATACAGTAAAATAAACGGAATCTAAATGCATGCATAAAGCTACATTTGTGCTTAGAGGGATGACCTACTTTTTTAACATTAAGCACTGAATTCATTGCTTTATTAATGTGGTTAAATGTAATGGCACCTGTTATCCTTGTGCCATGAATAAAACCAGCACCATGAAAATGGTACAAAAAATTGAATTGGTATCAATAAGTTAAGGCTTTGTTTCCCAAAAGAGAACTTGCATGAATATTGGAGAAAGCCACTTCTGCCATCTTTCCAGTTTTCCAGCTGTCTAGTGCTGGAAGCACCTGAATTTCCATTTTGGTTTGCAGACTTCCCTCCATCAAAATAAGAAAGCCTCTATTGAAGTAACAAGAAAAAAAACCATGAATTACTTTAGGTTATTTTACATTTGCCTGCCTGGAAAAAGTCACTCTCTGCTACAATGCATGCCCACACTTTCCAGCTGTATCTACTGGTGTACTGTGTGATTTTACAAAATTTATTGAAGGTTTGGTTCATAATGCTCAGTGGTTAAAAATCAGGTAATATTTGTTCCTTAGTTGTTGCTTTGCTTCTTTTTAAATTTGACTGATCATCAGGCCTTCAAACATGATCACTTCCAGGGCTCCATTTGAACCCGGTTTTCATTTAATGTGCAGGTACATATAGTTAATTAAAGGCTACTTACTGCAGGTAGTTTTGGTGGCAGATATGCTTGGCTCTTCTTAGGACTACATGTTGTGATGTGCAAATCTGGATTTACCCCTGGAATTATCCAGTACCTTGAGCTGCATAAATGTGTGAAGTGTTTTTTTTCTGTCAGACCCACTTCTCAGTAGAGGGCGTTTGTGAGATGTGTGGAGTTTGTCATTACTACAGGAACTGATGATGAACCCCTACATTTGGGAATTACTGATGAAGTGGATTTGTCTCTCGTGTTTCCATGTTGTTGTGGTTTCTGCCCTAGGTGTTGAACTCCTGGATGCACTCCATCTGTGGTGCCTGATGGTGCCTGTGCAGTTTCTTCTGTAGCACTCACTCCCTTGCTCTTGTGACAGGTACTGGATCAGAGCTGCACAATGAAATTGTCTCTGGGCTGTAATCTGAAATAACATCTAAAGACAGCGGTGGACTCTTGTTTGAAAAGAGAATTATGAACAGTTTGTATATGGAGATCTGAATTCCAACTGGTTTATGTCAGGGTCTGTGGATCTTCCCCACACATGCCTTTTTACCCTCTGCAGGAAATGATATTTATACTGGTTGAGTGTATTCCATTCATTTTATGCAGGCATCTGTTGAAAAATATTGGAAACATAATCTTTCTGTTTTCCCTGAGCTGGAGACACTCACTTTCTTATTTCCTTGCTGTTAGAGTTCTAAAATATATGGACTAGATAAAATCAAGTACTGATAAAAATCAGGAATATAAATTTCCACTGAAAATATTTCTAATTCTTCAGCCTTAGGAGTTCCATCCTGTGGACTAAAGGACAGATAAAAATCAGTAGGATAGTAGAAATTCTCCTGGACGGCAGCAGTAGGAGTGGTGGTGTTATGCAACAAAAAGCAAGGAGTCTCACCTCTCTCCATGCAAACTGCAATAAGTTTATATCAATAGAAGTTTTTAATGTGTTCTTTTGTTGCTATTCATGCAAAAAGACTCAACTTCTTCTTGTCCCAAGAAAATCAATATTAAAGACATGTAAAATTTAAACTATTTTCCCAATGGGAATCATATTGTCTGTTAATATATAAATCCATTTTCAAAGAATTTACCAAAAGGGCCATACTCCCAGTGTTAAACTCACAGTGCTAAAGACTTATATTGGATCCAAATGGAACCAAAAAGCGTGGTTTGGAGTGTTAAAAGAAACATGACTATTATTGATTTTAGAAAATTCCATGTATGCTCAACGAAGTAGATTGTCACAACAATTTATATAAATATGTATCCCATCAGTAAGGCTGGCTCAGAGGTAGCATAGCTGAATTTAAAACCGTGTGGAGGAAACTTGATCAGTAATAAGAATTACCTCCAGAGGAGCTCTGTCATGATTCTGATGAGCTGCTTAGTGGTAAAGGTGATGTATATAGCTTGATCCTTTCTGAGGCCTAGCACTGGTTGGGTTCAAACAAATTTCTCAGCATTATATAAATCAGTAATTTACACAACTTTAACACATTTATATATTCAGGGATGTGAGAAGAGTCACAACAATCAATAAATAGATATAGAGGTGTAACTTTTAAGAAACATTCTTTTTTTTTTTTATAATCTTAGTAAAAGTTTATTTGAGAAGAAATCACTGATTTATTTCCTACACCAGATAGCATGCCATCAACAGGCCATGCACATGTGACATGCTTTGCTTCTGATATTTCAGTGCTCAGACCCTCCATAGACCTATCATAAACTCATAGAGCTTCAAGAGAACTGCTGTAGTAATATGAACAAGCTAATTCTCTACAAGCTCATCAATCCTCTCTTTTGAGAAAATGGAATAAAGGAATCAGTCTGCAGAGCATGTTACTGGCAAATGCTGTTATTTTTCTACCTTAACATTTTATCTTGGAAACTTTAGTCCAACGGGTCTGCCTATTTACATGGCTACCTACATCAATGGCTTCTGCTGGAAATAGATGGAGCTGTTTGGAAAGCCTATACATGTACAGACACTCGGAAGTAAAAGTCATTACCTCACTGAAAAGCAAGAAACATTAAGGACAAATTCTACTCTTCAAAGAGGCAAACAATATTTATTCTCCACTGTGTTATACCATTTGCAGAGTAAGTAATGGATAAAACACATCACCTGTCCCCCTTTCCATAGTCGAAATCTGTGAAATGCAGCTTCACAAATCAAACCTTAAAACTTTAAACATAGCTGATGTATTTCTATCTATGCAGAACCCACAGCTGGATGTCAGGAATAAACTCTCTTCATTCTCACGCCCCTCGCTCCCTGCCACCCTGCGTTTCAAAGCACTGTGGTTTCACCTGAGTAAGATTCAGGAAGACGAGTTTCCGGAGGCGATGCCGCGTTCTGTCCGACGTGTCGGACAGCTCTCCGCTTTGCGGGGCACAGCCTGGCGGGGGCTGCTTTGGGGTGGGCAGCGCCGGGACAGAGGCTTCCCTCTCCCGCTCACCACGTCGTCCCCATCGCGCTCAGGGGCTGGGACCCCGCGGGACGGCGACAGCGGCTCCGGGATCCGCCTCTCCCTTCACCGCAAGATCCACCTCGGCGGCGCGGGGCTGGGGCGAGGGCACAGGCACTCGCAGGAGGAGGGGCAGGGCGGGGCAGGACGGCCCCTCCCGGTACTAGGTATAAGCCGGTGCTGCGGGGTGAGGAGTGGGCTAGCTCTGCAGCCCCCGCCACAGACCCGGCAGCACCGGGTCCGCTGGACAGCGCTGGCGGCTCCGCGGGGGCGGCCGGACCGCTCCTCCTCCTCCGCCTCCTCCGCCCCCGCCGCGGCAGCAGCGGCGCGCCGAGAGCGCTCCCGGGGACGCGGGCAGGTGGCGGCTGTCCTGACGGCGTCCTCTGCGCCCAGGCTCAGGATCTCCTGCCCACCGGGAGAAGCTTGTCCGAAGAGCCGAGGGGTAGCGCACGGGAGTTTGTGTTTCTCTCCCTGGCCGCTGCGCCGGCGGCCATTCCTCTGCATTGCTTAAGGGAGAAAACTCGGCAAAGAAGGGGTAGGAAGAAAGGCAGTAGAGAAGGGGGAGAAAGTTGATTGACTTGCAGAGAGGTGAAGCTTTCCTTTGGCTCCCACTGCACTTTACACGGGAGACCTTTAGCCCACGCGAAGCTGGAGGATGGAACCAGAGCCCCCGCCCGAGCTCACAGCAATGCCCCTCGGGGAGAATGGGAGTGTCCACCTGGTGCCCGACACAGCCGTGCTGTCCCCGGGGAGAGGCACGGCCATGTTCATCATCCGCTGTGTGATCCCTTCACTTTACCTGCTCATCATCACTGTCGGCTTGCTGGGCAACATCACTCTCATGAAGATCTTCATTTCCAACAGTGCCATGAGAAGTGTGCCCAACATCTTCATCTCCAGCCTCGCTGCTGGTGACCTGCTCCTCCTAGTGACCTGTGTGCCTGTGGATGCCTCCCGGTATTTCTCTGAAGAGTGGCTCTTTGGGGAGGTGGGCTGCAAGCTCATCCCTGTCATCCAGCTGACCTCCGTTGGTGTCTCTGTCTTCACTCTCACCGCCCTCAGTGCTGACAGGTAGGAAAGCTGGGCTGCCACTCCAGCTCTCTGCAACTTGGGCTGGATGAAAGGTAAAGCTCCTCTCTAGATAAGGTCTCCCTGGTTTGCAATCCTCTCATTCCAGCCTGGGAGATGCTCATGCTTCTTCTCTCACTGACTGATGACAAGTGGTACTAACTGAAGTTGAAGGGTATCTTGAAATGGCATTGCCTGGCCCCCAGGTCCATCTGCAAGAAGTGAATTTAGCCCTCTCTTCTGCACCTCTGGGATGCTCCTGTAACAGTCCAGATATTGAAATTTATTCATTAGAGTAAGGTTTTAGATGCCAGATATGACCCTTGCCGAGTCACACTGTTGTGTCAATAGGCAGTGACTTAAACAATGTTAGACACAGATGTATTTTTTAATCAATTTATTTTCTTCTGCTGAGAAGGTGTACACATGTGTGCATGTATGTGTGTCTGTGCCGTAGTAGAAGAACAAGTTACCAGAGGGGTGACTGCCGGAACTCGTTTAGCTTCTGGGAATTCAGGGACACCAAATTGCTGTTTTAATTGTCAGTCTTAAACTTTCATTCAAACTATTCTTAACTTCAGAACTTTTAGAAAAGAAGAAAAAAAAAAACAAACACCCCTCAACAAAGTAGAAAGTAACACTTTTATCTCCAGTACTTGTCAAAATAGGAAGAAACAAAGAGCTGGATCCTCAGTTTTTCCTCCCAATTACTGTAAATGAGTTCTTAAATAATTTACAGCAACTGAGTGGCTGTAGTACTATGCTTCTGGCTCTGAAAGACAAATCTTGCAGTGTAATTGCAAACTTAAATTATATGAAATTATCTTTATTTTTTTTATCTAAGCAAAGGTTTTTGGCCAGAAATGAAAATGTTTAATTCCTTCTCCATAGAAATACTCCCATTTTCCTTTGAGTTTTGAACTAAGCCACTGAATTATATTGGTGCATGATGTGAAGAGTTGAGTTTAGAAATACATCTTCACACTTAATATTTCTTTAAAACTTTAAATCCTTTATTTTCTTTAATAGACTACAAGTAATTTCTTTTTCTTTTTTTTTTTTTTAGCTAATTCAGTCGATTGTTTGATTTCACTTGAGGGTAGTCTTCAGTGAACATTAATTTCAGCTCTATTTGAATCAGGACCTAATATATTTGTCTATAAAGACTACAACTTGTGAAAATGGAATATGGTTTTGAAGAAGAGCTTGCAAAACATACCTTAAAGTGAACCTGTACCTCTCTGATTGCCTCAGTTAAATAGTATTTCAAAATCTATCCTTACAGATGCAAGGAAACCCTGCAGTTCTCTTTGTGCTCTATTTCCAGTCCTTAATATCTTGGGTACATTTTATTTGAAAGGGAAGAAGTTAGTGAAGATCACCTCTCTAGAGAAATGTAATGTGAGGGAATGCTGGTGATTTAATGCTAAAATTGCAAGTACTAAAAAACAGTTTGTGTGCTGAGACCAAATAAGTTCATAATAAATACATTTCTCCAGCATTTTGGACTCCACAGTATATACCAATGTCAAAAATGGTTATACTAGGAATTTACAATGTTTCTTTAACCTTTGTAGTTTTATTTTAGGTTACTGGAAACAAAAAAACTTTTCTTTTCCAGCCAGAAGATCTTCCACTGACTTCAGAGACCAGTCTCTTAGGGCCCAGGAGACTGCTGAGTGAAGCTGGCTGAACTTTCAGTGGTGTCTGTGTTGGAGTCAAATCTATGGTCTTTGTACAACACTTGTGTTGAACTGGAGGGGTTTCTGTGACATTAATCCTTAGCCAGATTCTAATGTGTGCCATTACTAGATCAGCTGTGGGTGGTTTTGCTGGCAGATCAGAAGTGTTGGCAGCATCCTGCACCCAAGAGGTGCTGAGGAGCTGAGGCCTGGCTGGGGCAGTGTTTTCTTCAGATCAGTGAATCTAGGGTAGGATGTTAACAGTTTGTAAGCAGTGATGTCACCAAGAGGGCTCCATTATAATCCAGTGTCTATTTGGTCTGGTACACAATGTCTTCTTGGTGGCCCCTTCTTTCACAGATAATGTTCAAAGTACATTTTAATATAGGATAATTAAAGCCCTTCCTGCTTTTTGCTCCTTGTAACCATGAGACTGTACAGAATACCAGACATGGATTACACTAAAGAACAGATGTAGGAATACTTAGGATTCTTTGGAGCATGCCTCTGTGAATTAGGGTAAGGGACATTGTCTTGCTTTCCACAGTCTAATAAACACTTATTGTTTATGTGGAAATTCTGCATGACAGTTTCCTTGTGTGATACATTTACCAGAAGTAGCTACAGAAGGTACAAACTCTGAATGATTTTTGCCAACAAACTGAAGGAAGAAAAAGTAGTACTTTTAGTACTAGTTAGAGTATTACTACTTCATAAAAGTATAGTAGTATACTACTTTAAAAGTATACTACTTTGTAAAAGTAGTAGTATATAATTGCACATATATATATTTTCTAAAGTTGCTTTATTTCATATAGATCTTTTTTTTTTTTGGTCACAAAAGTCCTTCTCGGCATCAGTAATGCTTCAGTGTGACAAACATGCCCCTTTTATTTGGAAGCTTCATTATCTTGTATTATTTGAATTTTAATTTGGGGGGTTTTGAGTGTATGTAAAATGTAATATGTAATTTTTAACAATACTTTGCAGACTTCCCTTCCATGCAGATGGACTTTAGCAGCATATCTGCCTGAGGCTGCCCATCCCCATCACAGGAATGGCAGCTGGTTCTTCGGTGCCCTGCTGCAGCCCAACACGTGTTGGGGCAGAGAGAGGTGGGAGGTCAGTGGTGGAGGTGGGGATGGTGGCAGCAGAGATGATGCAGTGGTGGCACTGGTGGTGCAGGGTTTTGGTGTCAGAGCAGGAAGCAATCTCCCTCTCCTCTGGGATGGAGAAGGCAGCACAGGAGCTGTGCTGCTGAGCCAGCTGTCCCTTCTCACTGCCACAAAGGAGATATGTAGGGACAGCAACCCTGCCCCTCATGGCCACTGAGTTTTCTTTATTGTGGACAAACCAGACCACCTCTACAAACCTTAATATTTCTCTTGTTTATAAAACCAAAGGAAAAACAGGGTGGATAACAGAAAGAGAAAACTTGATAGAATGGATGACAAATGAGGAAAAGGGCTGAAAGACAAAACTGTACCAAAAAAAAGAGGGGAACTAAGGGGATTGTAGGACAGAACACTCCAACAGCACTCAGCACACACTGAAAATGCCCAGAGCTGGTATGTGATGGCTAGGGATGCACTTCCTAAAGATGTGGTGGGACAAGAATTGAAAAATGAGGCCTTTCTGAGCTTGTTTATCCAGGGTCCATGGACTGCAGTTTTGGCAAGGGCTAATGGATGTTGATGAGAAACTCTCAGGACTTAGTGTGGTAAGGAAGATAAAAATAAAGAAATGAGAATTGTTTGCCAGAGAGACTGCACCATGGCATGCGTGAAGAAAATGTGTGCCAGCATGTCCTCACTGCAAAAAGGGCAGAAGCCAAGGATGAACCTCACTCGAAACATCTAATGAACTTGCTCACTGCTGCACAAAGTGTTTTTCCAATTGATGTCCATGATGGACCATACATTAAGCTCAGAAGGCAAACTGAGTCCATAGGGCCCCTCCTCTTTTTCTCAGGATGAGGGATCTTGCTGTTTTGTGCATAGGAAGGAAACTAGAGGAACATAAGAACATAAGCAGGGAGGTATGGAAAGGTGCTTCCAGGATGCTTTTCAGAGTTAGATATCAGGATGGCATTTTAACCTTGGTGTGGACAGCTCAGGGGGCAGTGAATTTTAACTGAGTGCACCTCTGTGCACCTCTGGCATTATTGCATTTTTGTGTGATACCCACAAAATGCCAAGGCATCTGGAGTGAATAGCCTTTGGAGGAATAAATAGCAGCCCCTTCAAACAGCTTTAGATTTGTTCCATGTAGTCTTTCCTTTTCTCTTTAGCTGTCATTTATGCCTCATTTTTTAAGTGATTTGTAAAAACAGGATTAAATTTAATTCTGTTTCTTTTCCTACAATGAATTTTGTTTCTAATGAAAGATTTAAATGTGTTAGCTCTAATGCAGTTCTGCTGCACTCTAATGGAGACAGCAAAGCTGAACTTGCCCTACTACAACTGGAATAGCATCCAGTAGTATTTGCTTTTTTCCTTAGTAATGTGACATAAAGACACCTTTGATGACATAAATACTTGATTAACAGGTAATAGTTTGAAAATTTAAATTCATACTTCAATAACTAAATATAGTGCCTGAGATGCTTAAAATGTATTCTATAGATTTTCATAGCTAAACTATTTGTTCCTTCTATTTTTTTTCTTTATTTGTTTTATATTTGGAAGACTGCAATCTATATCTAAAAAAATCAGAAACATTTTTTGCAAGTTTGCATTTTATAATGGCTTCTGATGACATCTGATACCAATATCTTTTTGGCTCAGTTTGCTGGTCTATTATCATCTTTTTTTGGGGAACTTTGGAAGTGTTCTGGAGTGTGAAAAGCTGCCCCTAGTAACTTCTTTGGGTTTTTCATTAGTAATATCACCTTAATGAAGACTTCTTACTTTTCTCAGAATTTATTTTTAGTTTCTTTTTTTATTATGGCAGATTCTGATTCAGGCTGAAATACAATGACTGAAAAAACATAAAATCTTCATTTCTTATTACATATAGCTGAACAAGTGAAGCAGCACAGGGGACATGATTTCCATTTGAGCTCTAATAGCTGATAGTCAGAGACTAAGGAGTCCTTATGAGGAAAGTAGTATTAAATGACATCTTGAAAATTACTTCTAATTAATCAAAAATAAAGAAAAAATAATCAAAGGTAAAAAGGAAAATGTATAAGTGAAAAACAATGCCTTAGCTGTATACAGTAGATGGGAAAACAAAAATATATGGACCAAGTAGAATTACGAGATTCTAAAGTATACATTTTAGAAACCTTAACACTTGAGGTAAATGTACTGAATGAATGAATTACTGAAGTACATTAAAATAAATGATGGTCCAGATGTTTCTCTCATTGTAGGCTGTAAGAGTATGGTCATAATTATGCAATAACAGGCAATGCAAAAGAAATTTAAGAGAGGTTTGGCAAGCTTTGTCTGTTACATTTTTTAACTTGTTTTTTAGTTCATATATGCAAGCTTGACTCACAAAATAAAGCTTGCCAGAAAACCTTTGTCAAATTAAAAAATAAAGCCTGTCCTCACCTGTCCCTACCTGATATTTTCCAACTAATTTATATCCATCTCATGCAGATAAAAGGAATATGATGTAAAATATTACAGAAAAAAAGAGAAATGGCAGAACCACCCCCTCCCCAAAAATGCAGAAATAATTTTATAAGTGGAGTAAACTAAGGAGTTAACTATCCTAGAGTAATATTGTCCAAGCCAGGCAATTCAAATCAGCTGTTGGAGAAGTTCCTCTTGTGACTATCTTTGCACAGCTGAAAATTTCTTATCAAATACCATTTTCCTGCCAAGTTAGGCAACTGTTTGTCAAACTTCATACAGACACAAGCATCTGTTACACTCCTGCCTTTGAGCGTGTCCTGTGCGTGCTCTCCAACCCCTACAGAAAGAGCTTAAATTGGGGATGGTGAAGTGAGGAATGGCCGCGGTGTTTATCGCAGTCAGTGATCAATGCAGCGCCGGTGTTGTGCTGGCAGAAGACGCTTCATTTTAACTATTGCAAATGCCGGTGTCGGATTGCGTTTTGTAGCCTGCAACCTAAACACGGAGAAACAGCTTCAAAACCATCCCTCTCGTTTCCTGTTTCTTTGAGCTATTCAGTAAAAGCCTGTGTCTGTGACAGACAAAACAGCAGATCCAGCCCAGTTCTTAACAAGCGTGTATATCACCATTCATTTATTTTATCTGTTCGCCGCTCAGTGTAATGTGGTTATCCAGGATTCCCTTATCTATTACGCTGCAATGGGCTAATACGAATTGGAATGTTGGAATTCTCAAGTCTGCATATAGCAGATCCTCAGAAATGATGCCAAAGATCAAGTATGCTCTACCAATGCTTTGTCTAGGGAAAAGATTTCACATGATAAATTTGTTAAAGTATAAATAGTACATCTCTGTATATGTGAGCAGTGTGATGGAACTCTTCAATATCTTCCTGAAATGGGATAATTTAATTGAATTTTCATTTTAAATTGTTTAATTACAGAAGAACTTGTGTATTTACGTGTTCTGCTGCAGAACCAGACTATCTATTTCTGGTGCTAAATTATTTTATGGGTTTTTATATGTATTAATGAAACAAGGTATATGCAGACACGATCCCTGGGTCTAAACATGTTCCACTAGCAACTTCTAAATCCATGCTGATTCAGTGTAATTTGACAGTGTAATTACAAATAGCAAGTAAATTCTTACAAGTTCATTAAATTTGTAGAAACAAGAGGAAACCTACTTTGGTGTTCATTGAAGAGAAGAGTATTTTGGAATTAAGTTGACACAACTTTTCAGATATCAGAGAAAATAACCACGAGACAAACAGTCCACATAAGCTTTTCATAATTGCATCTACTGCATGATCTGATGCAGATTTGTGTATTTCCAGCTTTGTATGAACATATATCAAATAAAATTGTGGTGTGTACAAACATGAGAGAAATGGGTTATTTGGATATGTTGTCATTATATCTCATATAATTTTGTTTTCTTCCTTCACATGATTATCCCAAATATTGTTTCATATTTTTTCCAAATGCTTTTCATAGTATTTTTTTAAAAAATAGTTTCATGCTTGTACTTTGGCTCCAAGTTAGTTTGATTAAATGTATTTTAAGGATTGTTATATTAACTTTGCCCTCTCTAATGTTTCTATATTACTTTTTTTTTTTACCATAGTCTGTACTTGTTTTTTTTCTATCTACTCTGATTTCAAGGCAGACCAAGATCAGAAGTTGCAAATAAAATTGAACTGGAAATGTGTTTAAAAGTGAGAGAGTAGAGCTTTTAGATTATAATACTTTAGCAAATAAATGAATTTGCTGATTTTTTAATTTAGAAATTAGAGATTTAGGGTCTAGAATCTCAAATGGGAAAATCTAAGTCCATTCTAGATATATTAATAGAGGTTTGGTTATTTAATTCTTCCTGGCTTGTAACATTTCTAAACATCATCTGACCATGTAATGTTCTGCACAACAGTATGTTATCTGCCATGGCCTGGATTATAACTGTATTCATCAACAAAATGTGAGGAATTGTTTTGTAACTGCAAAAATTTTATAAAGGTAAACTGGCACTAAACATATTTTACACATATTTTTCTTCTTTCAGACACTCTAGTTTCTGTAATTGACTTTTTATTGACTTCTTGATCCAACAGTGATGATTTTATGAGATCCTTTGCATTCAAATATAAAGAGATATTTTTGCTGCGAGACATGCAGTAAACACATAGTAAATATGCAGACAAACAACTCTGTCTTATCAGTCTAAAGGTTGGACATTTGCATCAAACTCATTTGGAGAAATGGATCTCTCTTTCCTCAAAGTCCTTTGACCCTTCAGGACTGAGACTATAAACCTTCAAAGAATTAAACAGGGTTAATTATGGTTTTCTAGGTTTTTTTAAAGGAGAGCAGAGAACTAGGGGACAAGCCAAACAGTACCTAAACTTGTCCAGGCTGCACATTGCAAGGCCTAATATCTAGCCTAGGTACTGACTTCCCCCTCATCTTATCCACCCCTCCTGAACAGAACCCAAAATCCAGAATTCCAAATTAATATTGAAATAAGTAGTCCAGAAAGGTGATAGAAGCCAAGTGAATACATATGCTAAGCTTCATTATACTTCCCCTTGGGAAATAGTATATTTCCAGTTGTTTGTGTGATGCAGTGGGCTAAGAATAAAGTTCTGTCCTTACAGGTGAAATTAAATTTTGAGCCACTGTGTAGCAGGCCTGGGCAATGGCTCCCAGACACCCTGGCTGCATGAATGGCCCCTTTTTGTTCCTGGAGAGGCACATGCCAGGGCTGCCTTTGTCATGGCAGTTTTGTGAAGGCTGGTGCCTTTGGTGTGCCACATCCATTATTTAAACATGACTTTGCGACAAGACTCCTTAACTTGGCTGTGCTTAGTTTCAGGATTGTAAATGAAATTTAAGTGCAATCCAGGGAGCTCCCGGCATGCACAGCAAGGGAAATACAACTGCTTGCTTATTTTAAAAGTCAAGGAAGAATGGGCACAGTTGGGATGTTGGGTTGGGATGGGCCAGTCATTGTGTGAGGCTTCTGGATCATGCTTTCAGGCACCTGAAAGTGTGTGGTTTTGTTTTTTCTATGCACATACATATGTCTGTGTATATCCATCTATCTGTCTATCTATGCACAAACCCATATGCAACAGTACCAGAGCATGGGACTGAGGACTGGCAGTCTGGCACTTGTCAAACTGGTTTCCCAGAGGTCCAGGATGTGGTTTTGACCTGGGTCAATCAGTATTCTCTAAACAATTTCTAGGCATGAGTCAGGATTAAACACAAGCCCAGAGGCCATTATCAGCAGAAGCGTAAACTGCCTAATTTATTTGGATGTGGTGGTCTTGTACTGGGCTATTAAAGAGATTAATTGAATAGTCATGGATGTCCAGCCAATGCCACTTGGCCTCCAGGCCTAAAAATAGACTATGGCACTGTTTAGTTGGCTCATATAGATGCAACATCTTTATTAGATTTGGTTCCTTATTCTCCTCTCCTCTCCTCTCCTCTCCTCTCCTCTCCTCTCCTCTCCTCTCCTCTCCTCTCCTCTCCTCTCCTCTCCTCTCCTCTCCTCTCCTCTCCTCTCCTCTCCTCTCCTCTCCTCTCCTCTCCTCTCCTCTCCTCTCCTCTCCTCTCCTCTCCTCTCCTCTCCTCTCCTCTCCTCTCTTTTCGCAGTTGAAACTTAGAGAAACTGTCACTGTAATGAAGACCTGTTAGTCTTAAGATATGTAAAAAGCATGTTCATCAGTGACTTGAAATTACAAAATTTAAATATAAATTTACTGGAAATACTGACATATACGAACTTTTCTGAATAACAGCTGGTGAAACAATTTACTAATATTGCTTTCAGGAGCAGAATTGAACAAATTACATGTGGCACTTTTAACTAGTGCAGATATAAATGAACGGCTTTAAAGAAGTAGAACTAAAAGTCCAGATTGCAGGAAATGAGCTGGCATTGCAAGATTTGCATGAGCTTGTAAGAAGCATATAGAAAAATAGATTCTTTAAAGATATAACATAGTTAGCTAGTGTGAGACAAATAGCAAGTAGCAGAAGTAGAAAGAGAAGAAAAAATGAAAGGGAAAATTTCTCCTCTGAAACACTGAGTGGACACGACAGGTAATACATTTCATGAAGAAGAAAACCCCTCCACAATCCTGGGAAACTTCTGGTTTGATTCTTTTCAGGGTCGAGAAATCAACAACAAGTGTTGAAGCGTTATTGATAGTTTTTGGCACAACAGAGTGTATTTTTACAGAGTGGAAAACTTTTTCCACCTAGGAAAGTCTTAAGATTTTCCCCCTGAGAAACACAGAACATATGTCATTGACATTAAGTGTGTTTACAAATGGTCTTCTAGTCTGCATTTCAAATACTGTTTATTATATTCACAATCAGACCTCAGAGATGCTCATTTCTGAGTGAATGCAATTCTCTGCTCTCAAGGGATAAGCACAGAAAATATTTATATTACCTGAAAAAAAAAATACTTTACATTGCAGGAATTTATAAGAATAAAATAGAACAATGCAAATCTCAAATCAAATGATAAAATGATCCCACAATGTTTTCAGCTAGATAAATTGTTCTCCTCTTGACGATTCAGCTGGAGTTGGGCCAATTGAACTGCCCATACAAGGAAAAGGGCTTTGGTCTCATCGAAAATTTAATTTTACTGTAGTTGAGTGGACTGCAACTGGACACGATATGAGTATTTTTAACAAATAATGATTATACAACCAGGTTTCATTTTCAGATATATTTATAAGCTTTTATGTTGTTAAAATGTTTGTGTTTCAAAGCACCATGCAGAGATGCAATACAAGACTAAAATATGAATGGTTTTAATAAATTACTATAGTTTGCAGGAAATGCAGTACAATGGCACAGCAACATCACTATAAAAAGCTTATTTATAATGAGGCAAATAATACCAATCCCTCCAGCTCCAGGATTAAAATGAAAATTAAAGCAAAGTAATGTGAAACTTCCCTGCCTGATTTGTGTCTCTGCTTGGCTTCTGATACTTCATTATTATATTTATTTTCATTGTGATGTCATGTAGGAAATTAGGTGATAAATTAGGCTCCTATTTGTGGTAGGTATTATATAAACAGCAACAAGAAGAAAGTCCTTGACCTGAAGGACCTTTTTAAAAAAGGACAGGAGACCACACAGAATCAAAAGGGCAAGGAGATATTGAGGCTAATCTAGTTAGAATGGTAGGCTATTTTCCAGTGGCTGCCTAAGTATTGACTAGTTGTTTTGGGAGTTTCTTTTTAGTTTTTTTTTTCAAGGTCATCACAACAAAGTGCTCTAGAAAAAGAGGTAGGAAAGCAAAGGAAGGACAGTGTAGGCCTAGTAAAGGAGCACCTTCTTTTGAAATCAAGTGTGTGGGAGGGAAACAGCATTGTGGGTGCAGCAGAATCAGGAGTAGAGCTTTCTGTTCTAATTTGGAGCTGAGAAATACCTTTAGAAAATCTTTGAAAACATGGGTCAAGACAAGTAGATAAAATAGATTGGAGTTTAGAAGGTAACAAAATGTTATACCTCTGGAGAAAGAGGGTATTATTTTCATTAATTTATTTTGGGATTGTGTAGAAGGGAGGAAATTGCTTTAAAATGGAAAAAAAACAATATACAGAAAAACCAATCTGCTGAAGGAGAGTGGGCAAACTTGTGCTTGTGTCTGTTGGCAGAAACCACAGCTCCAAAGGCAAGAAGGGTTTCCCAAATTGGGGTCCCTTTGTCAGCAGTGATAATGATGGAGGATATAAGAAGACAGAATTTACATGAAGGCTTTTAATTAAAACCAAATGCATATTTATAATTATTTCCTGAACTTCGTGGCAACCTATAATTTGCTATTTTTTCATCAGTGAAGTAAGAGAAAAGATGAATTAACTTACTAATTTGACTAATTTGCAGCATTAGTCTAATTTACTGACATTGTTTTTATTGATGGAAAATATGGTCTTTGTAATTTAAATGGTTGGTGGTATGTTTTAGCCTTCCACTGGTTTTATACAAAGGAAGCGGTTGGGTTTTCACCTTGGGAACACTTCGTTTGCATTTAATTTTATCTGTAACCAGTTTCAGTTCACTCTATAGCTTTTTAAAGATATATACAAGATGACTGGTTTTGTAAAACACAGGGTATTTTTCTTTCTGTTGACACTGGGTACTGTGAAGGGCTAAGGGCTGAGTCCTAGGAAGAGTGCCACCTTGCAGTAAATCAAGTAGCAAGTAGAATAAAAGAAAGTTTCTTGGGGTTTTTTTTTGCGCTAAACTCAGCTGTTTTGTGAAGAAGGGCACTCTATTCCAATGCCTTTCCACTTGGAGTAAGTTATAGCTCAGGGAAAAGCATACTATTTGCTGAAACAGCAATATATGCCAAAGTAAAAATATATGTCATATCTTCTGCTAAAGTAAAGACTTCTGAGAAAGTCTTCCATTTAGAGATTAACTAGGCCAATTTGTAGCTAAAATAATTATTTGTGACGTGGTCATTTACTTGGGTCACAGGACTGTGGTCAAAATATTTTGAAGCAATGAAATGGAGAATGAGAGGAAAAAATCTGTACTACAGAACATTATTTTTATCCAGTGTCCTCCCCCTACCACAAAATCCTCAAACTAGCTCTTCCCTAAGAATGCAAACTTTTTTAAAAATGAGCAGATATAAAGACTTGCCATCAACTCAAAAATAGAGGGTCTGTCTTTATGTAATGAAATAAAGGCAGACAGCAATAGGAAGCAATTATTGAATAATAAGGTCACAGTTTGTGCTGAGGAATATTCATGCTTTGTGCAAAAACTTCTGTCCTTCCTATGGCAGTATAAAGGCTTTCTTTACACCTTGGTGTCCAGGGAGTTTCTCACTGCATGTTAGCAGAAATGGTAAATATAAATTAACAGAAACAGTTTTCTAAGTTTTGTTTTCTACTCCATGATAGGGGTGAAAATACAGTATTTTTTTTTGCTGAATTTAGAAAGGATATGAACATTAATAGGCATTATTTTTAATTATTTAATGATCAAACAGTTTATAACGACCTGAGAAAGAAGACCCCAGGGCACATTTTGACTCACCTATTCTCTGAAGGAAAGATTTCCTTGGGTACCATGACAGTGCTCTGCTCCAGACATTTTCATGGCATAGCCAGTTGCAACATTGGCTTAAGGTGTTGAGGGGCTATGAACTACCTGTGAGGATCTGCAAATTAGCCCTAAGGGGTATTTGGGATTACAGCTCCATTTTTCAGCATTCCCTTCAGCAACCATGTTATATTTTGGTATAAACTAATCCTTGGTAAGTATTTAGACACTTGCTCATACCCATACATATTTATACATCTATACATGTATATCTATCTACATGCATGGATATGGAATTTTATCACAAAGCAGAGGCATCTAATTTACCATTCTCCTTAATCTAAGATCATTGTGTAGCTAACAGAGAAAAAACACAAGCACTGTAGAGGGTGATTTAACATCTAAAATCTGAATCACTCTTTGAAAGCAATTCTCCAGTGACTACAAACACCAGAGGAGGAACAAAGTTATCTACCTGGAGTTTGAATCTCTCCTGACTCCCTTTCATCCGTTAAACTTTTCTTTGAATATTAAAGGAGAATTATTTTTTCCATTTCTCAAAATTTCTGCTCATTCAAAAAAAATCACAGACATCCCAAATCAAATTGAAAATGGAAACAAAAAGATTAATGTAGTTAAAAAAACCCCTGACTTTCCATATTGCCACAGCTTAGACAAAATGAAATGTTTTGTCTAACCTTTGTTTAAGGTTTAGTTTTTAATAAAAACATTAAATCATAACTTACATTAAAAAAAAATTAAAAATCTAAGTGGAAGTTTAAGGTATCCTTGAAATATTTTTCTCAAATTATATTTATCCTTATAATGTATACATTTTCTTGTGGAATGTCTGAGTTTGTATCACCTCCTGCAATGATTTTTTTAAATAAAAGAATTCCTGAACCAATGTCAACTTCTTTCTCTAGAGGGATATTTTCATTGTTTGCAGTTCTTCCAGTTTCCATTGCAGGGGCTATGAAATTATCAGTTCCACAAAGGTTTATATGCAATTTTACATTATGAGACAGTTTTCCAAAATGCAGTGTAGAGCAGCAGCTTCCAACTATTGATGTGGAAGTGTTTACTTTATGAAAGAGTTTAATACTTTCTGCACAGGCCGTTGGGAGTCATATGTGCCTGACTTTATGAAGATGCATATATTCCTCTGAGGGGGGCTGGGAGTGTCCTAGGGTTGGAAAGCTGTGGTGGCAGCAAGAGAGAGCCCTGGGCTTCAGAAGCCAAGGAAAGAAGGAAGGAAACACTAAGTGTCCATGTGCTGGTACACATGGAGTATGGAGGTAGGATGCACATTTGGAGATTTGCTGGGGCTATTTGGAGAAGCAAAGGGCAGAGCCACGGCTGATTCTTCACTTCCACCACACTGGCACAGAATGGGCACCTACAGCCACAGGTTGTATCCAGGGCTCCTTCCACCTCCTCTGGTAAGTGTATACAAAAAAAGGTAGAGATTTAGAGAATGCAAGTTAAAGAAAGATGACAAGCCCCTTGAAATCTCAAATAAGAAAAAACATGACATTATTTTACTTGATTATAATCAAAGATATGGAATAAGCTTGTTCATTGCATGTTGAATTTGAATACCTTTTAATTTGCATCTGCATTTTGATCAATTTCAGGTACAAAGCAATTGTAAATCCCATGGACATCCAGACCTCCAGTGCAGTGCTATGGACTTGTCTTAAAGCCACTGCCATCTGGGTAATCTCCATGCTCCTAGCAGTTCCTGAAGCAGTGTTCTCCGAACTGGCTCACATCAATGACACAGATAATGCCACTTTCACAGCGTGCATACCATACCCCATGACAGATGACATGCACCCAAAGATCCATTCTGTGCTGCTTTTCCTTGTGTATTTCCTTGTCCCTCTTGTAATTATCAGTATCTACTACTATCATATTGCAAAAAGTTTAATTAAAAGTGCTCATAACATCCCTGGGGAGCACAGTGAGCATTCCAAAAGACAGGTAAGCAATTTGCTTTTTACATCCTGGTAAAATGTTTGCATGCTGTATACACTTATAAGTGAAAGTCTAAGAATTATAACATCCAACTTGTTGGATTTTGCAGAGGATTAGTTCAGTTTCCACATGAAATAAACCAAGGATTATCTCAAAATTTTCCTTGTTTTCACAATTACTCAGTATTAAGCCTAATATGTAAATAAATATGAACAAGGAAAATTAAAAAATTCACTGCCAAGAATGCACATTCCTAACAGCAAATGAGATTAGTATATATGTTTGTATGTGCTATTAGTGAAACCATTATTTGTACTCTTATTGAGGAATGATGCTTTTGTAGTTAATGATGGTGGCTTCACCTGTCTCTCTAGGCAATAATTTTAGGAAAGAAATCTTACATGAATGTTTTGAGAATTGTCCCTTTTTATTTGTGCTTGGAAATGAGGAAACTGACATAGGCAGGGAAAAACTTTACTTAGGGGATCTAAGATTCTTCTCAGATGGAGTGCTGGAAACGTGAACATAGAGCATTAACTTTTTTTTTACTTTCTCGGATACAATACTGAACTTGCACTTTTCTAATATCCTTTCTGTTAGAGATGCTATAAAACTCTTGGTATAGATTCTGTATATCTTTGACACAAAGCATTTTAAAATGCTGGACAAAGCCAGTATTCCCCGTAAGGCACAGGAAGCAATAAGATAGTCACATTAGAAGGAACACATATATGTACAAACAATAGCTTTTGCAGTGAAAATGCTTCAACTACTTTGCAAAAGCATTAGTATTGGTAGAGAAAAATACCAATGCCCATTTAAACAGTTTTGAATTGTTTTCTCTGCCAGTAATTTAGAAAACTGCTTTCATGCAGAAGTCTCTTTGCATGCACACATTCTTTTAGACAGACCACATTCCTTTACGTCTTTTTTGAGCAACATTTCATTTCTACTCTAGTCTATTTCTTGTCAAAAGTGCATACATATTAGCACTTCATGTATTATTTTATTTTCCTGTGAAATATAGAGAGCCTTTTGGCTGAACCCTCTGGATAGAAACAATATTTAATTTATACCACATTTCTTAACTCACATGTATTTTCAAAGTAAGAACACATTTTTTCTTTCTACTTAGTTTTTTTTTCCTCTTTGTTCATCTGTGAGGCTCAGAAGAACAGAAAATTCTAGTGTACTTACATATGTCCCAGCAAGAGGAAATAAATTCAGCCTATTGCTATCAGCATGTTTCTTTAGGCCAAGTGTATTACTCACACTATACTTCTGCACTTCTTGGTGTCCTCTTGCAATCTGAGTGCAAATGCTACCAAATTTGAATGTTAGAGTTTTCCCATCTTTTTTGTTTTCCCCACTGTTTCTTGTTTAGATAGACCCAAGAAAACTATTTAAAAATACTAATTTCACAGATTTTGAAAAACTGCTAGAATAAAATCACTGGATTATTTTTTCCCCCAGAAAACTGAGCAGAATGGAAAACTTTCCTTCCTCTGCAAAAGTTTCATACCTGATATGCATAATAAATCTTTTAGGAGGAATATGGGGAAACTTTCATCCTCTCGTTAGTGCCTTCTACTTGGCCAGTTTATCTCCCTTTCTCAGTTTTTTTATCTCCCTTTCTCAGGAACCACTGTGTAGGCTCATCTCCTGCCATCTTTTCAACCACTCTCAATATCTACAATGTAATCTGTTATACCTTAGCACTGCAACTAAGGTACATTTTGTTATGTTATTGCAAATAATGGAACCTTTCACCTTACCCTGGATTTAAGATGCTTCAGATGTTGGAATGCAATTTAGGTGGTTTCCCTATGAGAGAGGTGCAAGCTGAGACCCTCAGTGAAAAATAAAGCTATACCACTGTATAGCTAACACCCTAGTAATGTCTACCTCATGACATCTGTAGATTTTCAAACTATATTTTCAAATAGCTTTCTAAATAAAACTTAAGTTTCAAGCCAAGCACTGAGATCTTGTCAGAAAAGGTTACGTTTTATCACATCCTTTGGTGCATGCTTACAGCTAAAAGCCAGTGTTTCCTTGGGTCATGAATCACTCTTGCTGTGTGTATCATATCGAAAGAGCAACGTTCTGTAACCACAAACAGCGAAAAAGTTCACTGAAAGTAAACTGAAAGTAAACTGAAAGAGGAAAAGGAAAGTAAATGAGATAGCAAAAGTAATTCAGGCCCCTGAAGGAAGCATTTTTGCTGGCCTTACTCATGACAATTGTTGAAGCTGACATAGAGCAAAATGCTACATATTTTAACTAAGTCTGCTGTGTGGGGTAGTCTAAGTCTGCTATGTGGGGTAGTTCTATTTGTTGTTGTTCATTTGAGTCCTCTTTGTCTTTTTAGATGGAAACTCGGAAGCGTCTGGCAAAAATTGTTTTAGTTTTTGTTGGCTTCTTTGCTATCTGCTGGTTTCCCAACCACGTGCTATACATGTATAGATCTTTTCATTACAATAAGATTGATCCATCGATGGGACATATGGTTGTTACCCTAGTGGCCCGAGTGCTAAGCTTCTGCAACTCTTGTGTCAACCCATTTGCACTGTATTTTCTCAGTGAGAGTTTTAGAAGACATTTCAACAACCAGCTTCACTGCAGGAAGAAAGCTCAGAAAGAGAGATCTGCCAGCTACTTGTGCAATTCTTCTGCCATTCAAATGACTTCCCTGAAAAGCAATACCAGGAACACAGTAACTACCATGACACAACTAAATGGGCACAACTTGAAACAAGAAATGTCATTATGATCTAAGGAGTGTGATTTTTGACTGTGAAACAAATCTGAACTTTTCAGCTTGTAACTCACTTTTGGCTCTTGTTCATAGTCCTCAGAAGAGAGGATCTGCTAAATTCTGGCCAATCTGAGGTTATTTTGTGCAGTCTGACTCTTAGTAAGTGAAGAGTATGTTCTACTGAGAAAACAAAACTGACTGGCATCATATTGTATTTTAAAGGAGATGCTGTATGTTTAACATCAAGGAAAGCAGTGTATCTGGTATAACACTGCTTTAAAAAGTATAGATTTTCTGATCTGAAAATCGGTGTTTTTAACTAAATGTTGATTCAAGCTTATGTTTTGCTTTAATAGATTTTGCATGATTTTAGTTCTGTGGTGTGCTTGCTTTGATGATTAAGACTGTTAGGCATTTTGGATTCAATTAAACTTTTATTTTTAATTTATTTTTTCTTTAATCAGCTGTCATGTCAGCACACGCAGTCAAATAACACAATGACCAAACCTTATTTCTGCTACTTACACAAGGCTGTTCATATTAAAGTTTGAAGGGGGATGTCAGAGCTGAATCCCCTCTTATACAGTGGCATAGAATCCAACAAATATCGTTCCCAAGCCGGATAAGAGGTTAGCTTTTGTGTCTGAGCTCCAGAGAGAAGGTGCTTGCAGTGTCTTTCTTGGAAGGGGCAGTAACAGCAGGCAAAGGCACCTCGTGGGAGTAGTTTTTTATGGCCAGTTCATGAGCCAAATGTAATTTAAAGTATGTTTTTCTTCACAATTAGGTGGAACTGCTCCAGCACAGATCTGTCTTTGTCACAGCACTGTATCCTGTACTTCTTCAGTACTTCTCTAAGGTGAATACTAGAGAGTACACTAGAAATGTAGACTGGATTTTGGAATTAGTTGCTAGTCTTATAATTTCAAAACCTGAAGTGCTAATGCAGTGTATCAATTCATTGTTCCCTTTGTCTATAATAATATACTTATTTAGTTGTGTTTGTAACTCTGTGAACCACCTGAAGTTCAAAATTTCTTTCTCAATTTCTTTTTCTTCAAGAAAAGTTATATCCCCACCCCAATTTTTAAAACAGTGAGAAGTGATATTGATGTAAACTGTAAGTGTTCTAGCTAATTATCTGGGGAAAAAAAACAACCCATTTGTAACCACTCAAGAGGGAATGTAAGAGATTGAAGTTCTTAATGTCAACCAGCATGGTCCAGCTGAGATTGGAGGATGCAATGTAGTTAAAGTTGTATGCAGCATTCAAACGAGAAAACTTACTCAGTTCAGTTTAGACTGGCTCCATACTGGCCTACCATAGCTGGTTGCAGTTACCCTGTGGCTTCAGTGGTTCCTTAGAAGGAACTACAAAGGAGCTGATAAACATGAATTTGCAAATCCATGTGGAATGGTTTAGAAAATTGTCATTTTGTCATAGTTTAGGAATGGAATTCCCAAATTTAGTGTTCTCACTGAAACACTCCAAACTATATGCCACTGTCTCACTCCACACTTCCCTCTCTCCTTCCCCCTGCAGTGGGATAGAGAGGAGAAATTGGAAGCACAAAAGGTACCTATCAAGGGTTAAGATGATAACAATTTACTAGAAACAGCAATGAAATAAGCGACAAGCAGTATCAATAA
This sequence comes from Sturnus vulgaris, assembly GCF_052056855.1. Classification (NCBI taxonomy): domain Eukaryota; kingdom Metazoa; phylum Chordata; class Aves; order Passeriformes; family Sturnidae; genus Sturnus; species Sturnus vulgaris. The sequence continues at coordinate 53,398,977 of NC_142245.1, read as the reverse complement.
CAATATTAATAACACAACATTATTAAAATTAATTACAAGAAGTGAAGGATTCACATGCAAGCACTCACCCTGGGGAACCTGGTGTACCTGGACCACTCACTTCACCATTGGCCTGACTGGATGGAACCCATCCCTCCCCAGCCCCCTGCTTTGGCATGAGGTGGTATAGAGTAACCTCGGGGTCCTGGTCATGTCCCTCCTGCCTACTGCAGAAATTAACCCTTTTCTGGCTGGAACCAGGACACATTCATAACTGCCTAACACTGCCTCATCCTCCTTTTTGTCCATTTTGCCTCTTCTCTTTCTTCATGCCTTAAGTTTTGTGTGAGCCCGCATGTTCTCAGAACTACTTTTTAATTTTATATCACTAATTCTACTTGGATGCCAGAAAAAGTTTTGGATTCTGCTCTTCTGATGAGTCTTGAGTCCTTTTCACTCACAAATATTTTATACCTGCAAAGCACTAAAGCTTAAAGTCTTCCTTCATGAATTCTTGATGCTTATCATTGACTGTGATCAAGTTTTCTGTTTATTTCTGCTGGGGTTTTCGTGTTTCCCTGTTCCTCATTTTGTCTGACAATCTTTTGTCACTGCGTAGCCTTTCATAGAACTTCTAAATCCATTGCGGTTTTTATTTCCTAAATGAATTTTTCCAGTGTAGACATTACCAGACGATACAGGTGCCCTGCTGGAAAAATAACAATCTAATTTGTAGTAGATTTGATGCTTCTGTTTGATCCATGCTCTTCACTCAATGTCTTCAATTGCTGTGTGTGATATGGACAGCATGAGCCAGCTTTCAGGCAGAATGGAAAACTACATTCTGCTCCTTTTTGTCGTGAGGGGAAGGCGTTCTGAGGTAGACTATAACTCCTTGTCAGGAAGTCAGCACAGTTTTGCTTCATTATTTCCCAGACCTAATATTCAAAATCTGTTTCAAGTAAGTAAACTAAATTGTATATAGTTCCTTTCAATTCTTGTAGCATGACATGGGGGAATTAGTCAATCTGGAGTTTTACTAGCTATGTTGCTAACCCAATGTGCACATTTTGGAAGTGTCTGTTACTGTGCTTCTGTACACATTGTATATAAGCTGTATGTATAAAGCTATTTTCAGATAACTCTGCTTGCTCACAATTAAAATGATTGTAGAATGCATCTTTTGAAGTATTCTCTTCTAACTGTAGACAAAGAAACAAAGGAAATCTGTAATAAGATCATGTCAGCTTTTCATATACTACATTGAGCTCTATGCCAAAATAGTTGTTCAAATGCCATCTGTTTATTTTCCTGTTAGGAAAATTTTCATATTTCAGAAACATCAGTTCTTTTCGGTCTTCCTCTCCTGAGTTTTGAGATGGTTTCTTTCAAAAATAATTTTTGCAATGATTGAGAAAACTACCATCCCTTCTTAGTCTTTGAAAAATGAGAGAATAGAGGTAGTTACTGTTTGCTTGGGGTAAGACATTTATTTTTGTGTAGACTAGAGGTAGTACAACATAAGTCTGATAGTATCTTCTCACTCCACCCTCTCAATACTAGAAATATTACATACACTGCTGAATCCTGAAATATCAGTATTGTTAAATTCTCAACTGACCCGAGATATCTCATTTAGCATTACACTATGATGTGATAATTATCTTCAACAAAGCCACTTCACTTAAAATACAGGACAAATCTTTATGACACACCTGCTCCATAGATACTTTTCTTAACTCAGTCAAGACAGATTCACAGAAACTATGGCCCAGGAATTAGCAGGGCTGATCAAGAGGTCTTAAACCCTGCTCAAAGGGGGAAAGGGATAAGACCAGGCTACTAGAGATCAGCCTAGGGGTAGCAGGCTTGTGATGAGGGCGAAACCATTAGCCCAGCTGAAGTGCATCTACACCAATGCACACAGCATGGGCAGCAAGCACAAAGAGCAGGAAGCAACTGTACAACAGGAAAGTTACGTATTTTTTATCTTGGAAACATGGTGGGATGACTTTCATGACTGGAGAGCTGCAGTGGATACCTCTAAGCCCTTCAGAAGACGCAGGCAAAACAGGAGAGGTGGTGGGGTGGAACTGCATGTGCCTGTGGGCAAAGATCAGGGGGAAGGTCAGCAGGGTGGACATCATGGTGGTGGGAGTCTGTTTTATTCCACCCAACCAGGACGAACAGACAGAGGCATTCTGCAAGCAGCTGGCTGAAGTCACATGGTTGCCAACCCCAGTATTCATGGGTGACTTCAACTTGCCAGATATCTTCTGGAAACACAACACAGCAAAGAGGAAACAATCTAGGAAGTTCCTGGAGTGTGTGTAAGACAACTTCCTAACACAACTGGTAAATGAGCTTACCAGAGAAGGTGTCCTGCTAAACCTGTTGTTTGTGAACACAGAAGGACTGGTGGGTGATTTGGTAGTCAATGGTTATCTTGGGCATAGTGGCCAGGAAATGTTAGCATTTCAGTATTGGGTGAAATAAGGAGAGGTACCAGCAGAACTTCCACCTTCCCACGAGCAGACTTTGGCCCATTTAGGACACTGATTGACAGAGTCCCTTGGTAGTCAGTTCTAAAGTATAAAGGAGATTAGAAAGGCCAGATGTGCTTTAGAAAGGAATTGTTAAATATGCAGGACCAGGCTGCCCCCAACTGTAGAAAGACAAGTCATCAGGGAAAAACACTACCCTGATTAAACAGAGAATTTAGGCTGGAATTTAGGGAAAAAAAAGAGAATCTATCATCTCCGGAAGGAAGGAGGGTCAGGTAACTTGTGAGGACTATAAAGATATTGTAAGGTTATGTAAGGAAAATATTAGAAAAGCCAAACTAGAATTTGGATGTATTTTATGACATGTGAAAGTCTGGAGTTAGAACTAAGAGTAGATGATCTCAAGACAGTGCAATATAATCAATATGACCTAAAACCACTGCCAATTCTAAAATTACAAAGTACTCTTACTTTTGAGCATCCCAATGTCTGCAGCTAAATGTTGCTGAGCCTCTATCAGCTTTGCCTGTCTGAGAGCAGATTTACTTAACTCCTGTAACAGTGAACACATTTCAGAAAAGCACAGCACAGCTTTAGGTGGGCTCATGAATCTACAGCAGCTTCTCCAATCTGCTTCTGTGGCTGTGGAGAATGGAGCTGTCAGCAGCAGAGGAGGTATCTATCTGTAGAAGAGAATGCCAACAGTGGCCAATATTATAGCTTTCACTATGCACCAGCCTCTGTTAAATGCTTCTCTTATGTCTACACACTGTTGGCTTTTTTTTCCTCTGATGACAAAAGCTGATGTGTTTGACACATTTCATTATTACCACTTTTATACAGATATGTTGAATAAAACACATGGACTAGATTTCCACACAATGAAGGAATGACAGTATTCTAAACCACGTTTGTGGCCCCTCGAGTGACATGGGCATCATTATAACCTCTTGAGCCAGGCAATAGTCCTACCAGAGGTGATGTGTTACTGAATCTGCTGGTAACCAATGCAAAAGTGAGTTAGCTGGGATATCATGATTGGAGGCACGTTGGGCCACAGTGGTGGAGTTCGCTGTCTTTAGGAATATGGGTGAAGTAAGGTGTAAGGTTAGATCCTGAAATTTAGGAAAGCAGAATTTCAGCTTTTCAAGGAGATAGTGGTATCTCTGGATATCGCCCTCAGGGACAATGGGCTGCGTGGAATAGGGCTGGTATATTTTTAAGGATGTCTTCTATAGAGTGAAATAGTTAGCAATCCCAAGAGTAAGAAATAGGGCAAGGAAGGCAAGGGATCAGCATAGCTAAGTGAGGAACTGCTTGTCAAACTATAGGGAAAGAAGCACATACATAGATTATATAAATAATGACAAGTAACCTGTGAAGAGCGTAGAGATGAAGTTTGGTTGCGTAGGGAAGGAATGAAGAAGGCCAAAGTGAAGCTGTAACTTGTGAACCTGGCAAGGGACGCAAAAATAACAGCAAGAGTTCTTGTTTCCTAAGATGTTTGAAAAGTCATGGTAGTTAGGTAAAGTCCCAAGAGTAAAAGGGAAAAAGACAGCCTGCAAGAAAGATGGAGAGAGACTACTTGCAAGGTCATAGAGTGACAGGACAAAGGAGAATGGGATCAAACTAAAAGGGGTGAGGCACCAGAAAAGGTTTCCCAGAGAGGCTGTGGATGTCCCATCCCTGGAATTGTTCAAGACCAAGCTGGATGGAGCTCTGAGCAACTTGGTTTAGTGAAAAGTGTCCCTGTCCACGACAGGGTGATTGGAACTAGATGATCTTTAAGGTCCCTTCCATGATTTTATGATATATGCTTGCTGTAGCAGTCTGGCTCAGCTGCAGACTAGAGCACAGACAAAGAAGAAAAGGCTAAAATCAGTGGTCCATCTCTTAACTTTTGAGTGAGACATTATTGATATCATTACTTCTAGGACCACAAACTCTTCCACTCCCACAGGACTTGTCTTTATGCACTGCACAGGGAAGGAGATAAACATAGTAAGGATCACTGTAAATGCAGTATTTACTTGTTTTGGAGATCTTTGCTTTGCCACTTAAAAAATGACCTTTTAATGTGGTTTTCTTGAATGCTCTATGTGCTATTTACAAAGAAGAGCAATTTTGTGGGTTTAGCCTTTATTGAGAAAAAGGGTCTGCATCACCCTGACAGTTTGTATCACAAGAAGTCAGGCTGCATTTTCCAGCGTACTGACCAGTACTAACAACAGGCTCAAAAACGCATTTCAATTAAACATCAAAGCTTCAAATCAGCTTATACCTGGAAAGGATTTAGCAGCAGCTGACCAGAAAATCAGCTAATCAAGATATATTTCTGAATAATATTATTAAAACCTGAGCAGATGCAAACTCCCAGTTTGACTCTTTTGCCCACAAGTGCAATAGAGAACAGAGACTACGTGCAGAGAGGAGGAAATGATCCTTTTACACAGTATGCACGGGAGGACCAGCATGCTGATGATCACACCCTGTGAGACTCCCAAATGGGCAAGCACATGCTAGGAATTTAACCAACTTCTGAACAGCTCTTCAAAGATATAAAGATGTTTTATGATTATTTTATAATGGCAGTAGCAGCCTGATTTGGGATAAAAATCTGGAGCACATTGCTAAGGAGTTTTTGGGAGTTTTTAACAGTATGTAATCAAGCACTGAATTGAAGACAATAAGATGATAGAATAAGGTCCAGGGAAGGGCAGTGGAACTGGTGAAGGGCCTGGAGCACAAATCTTATGAGAAGTAGCTGAGGGAGCTGGGGCTGTTTAGCCTGGAGCAAAGGACAAGGAGGTTCTCAAGGAGGACATTATCACTCTCCATAGGTATCTGAAAGGAGGTTGTAGCCAGGTGGGTGTTGGTCTCTTCTCCCTGGTAACATATGACAGGATGAGAAGCAATGGCCTGAAGTTGTGCCAGGGAGGGTTTACATTAGATATTAGGAAAAAAAATCACAGTTTAAAGCATTGAAACAGACTTCCCAGGGAAGTGGTGAAGTCACCATACCTGGAAGTGTTCAGAAAACATGTGGCTAGAGCACTCCAGGATATAGCTTAGTGATGAACACGGTGGTGCTGCTGGGTTGATGGTTGGACTTGATTACCTTAGAGGTCTTTTCCAACCCTAGCAATTCTATGGGCTGCTGATCAATTATTATTTACATGGTGAGTTGTAGAGTCTTTCCTTCTCTTTAGGAACACTCATCAGCTTTCTGTGGCAGTTGCTTGGATCGTAGATGCAAGTGTGATCTAAGAAGTGGTGATGTACAATATCAGCATTCGGTGACATTCAGCTGCCAACAAGCAGAGCTGTTGGCAATTCCCATGACATATTAGATCTGCAATCAAACTGGAGAAAATAGATACAATAAATATTTTTTAAGCTTCTTCTAGGTAAGAGAATGAGAGGACGTCAGAGGAGCTTTCCATTACAAAAAAAAAAAAAGTTTTTTAGTTCACAACACAACACTTACTACTTGTTAACTTACTGCCATTTAGCTAACCTGCCAAACCTTGTCATCATGTTGATCATCCAGAAAATGGTTCTTAAAACATAGATTATTATCTTACAGAAGCAATTTTGAAAACACAAAATTATTTTTGGAGAAAATAGCATGAGCTTAACAAACTAACCGAAGTCCACATAAAACTACTTTATAGAAAATGCTAATCAGGTAGGTAAATAACTACATTTAATGTTAACATTTCCTATTAAACATTAAAAGATAAGGAATGGCAGCATTTTGTGACTCAAAATTTGACCAAAAATTATTAGAACATGAGTCAAGAAGGGGCATTCATTCAGGCCTCTGTTTCTTTACTGTTTTTGACCCTTCTGATCCTCCATTCTCTACTAACTTATGTTGTGTCTTATGCAGAGAGAGCACGAAGATGTTTTCTGCTCTAAGTTCTAGTCATGTAATTAATTAGACATCTCAGATAAAATCCCTTAAAAGCATCAGGAATTCCCTGAATGCCCTGTTGCTGTTGGAGATTTTAAAATAAATTCTATTTTAATGGATTCACATATAGCTTTGAGATATTTGCTAAAACCTCATTCTAAGTCTGTAATCACTAGAAATTATGAGTTTAGAAACATTATTTTGGGCTCACATTGGTGTGAGTACAAAATAGGAAACCTTATTTTGTATTTTCTTGGAAGGTTTTTTGTACAAAGGAATTAAGGTGATACTGGTGTTTCTGAAAGATTCTCTTACTTTCCTTTTTATCTTTCCAACAGAAACTCTCAGGCCCTGAAATATAACATCAATTTGTGCATGTTTATTCTTAGCAGTGTAAAGCCATTATAAATACACAGCAAAACAGACATTCTTATATAAATTTATTTTTAATTTTTTCTCAAATACATGCAAAGCAGCCATGCAATTCTAATTTATATTATTAAGAAATGTATATAAATATAGCGAAAACAATAAGGTAGTTCTTCAAAGTGCTTATGGATTATAAATAAGACCATATGGGACTAAGTGTCCATTGCACTACCTCAGCAGTTACCTCAATTTCAGTATAATTGGGTTCTAATTAAATTTTACTTTTGGAGAAAGGCAGCTAAAAATTAAATCTTAAGAGCTTTATTTTTCAAGCTGAGAACATGTTGGCAAGTGCTCATTGTAATAAGCCTGTTAAAAATCCATTTATTCAGCTCATTTAGCTTCTATAATTCCCACAGAAACACAAAACCAACAAAGAACATCTAAAATCCAAAGTGTCCTGTGTGATGCTTTCCACTAAGATTGTCTTAAAAATGGAAATTGCTCCCAAGGAAAGAAATTATGCAAAAAATATCCACAATTTTTCTTGAAAATGTCACATTTTATGTGAAAAAACAATGTAATGACAGAGAATTTCTGGTTTTGAGAAGAACATTTCCATTTACTTCAGTTGGTCAGAGCGTGCTGCTAATAATGTGATGGTTGTGGGTTTGATCCCCATATGGGCCATTCACTTAAGAGCTGGATTTAAGATCTTTGTCGGTCCCTTCCAATTAAGACTATTTTGTGATTCTGTGAACCCAAACTACCCAGTTCAAACTCTCTGGCATAAATCTTAAATCTAGGGAACTGTTTGACAGTCCCCATGCAGAAGTGGTATGTGTAAAAAGATCAAGTTTTAAAGGATTTGTCGTGTATACTGAGAATTTTTACGAGAAAATTGCCTTTCTATTTAGCAATATTATGTATGGCTTTCATTTAAAGTGAAAGATATTGATATGAACAGGCACAACACAGTAATTTGACTGAAAGGCAGAAAGCGAAAGTCTGTCAGATGAAAATAAAGACATTTTCTGACACAGTTTAATATCAGACATCGAACGAGTGAAGCCATGGCACATTAGAACACAGAACTTCAGTGTTTTCCCACCAGTTGCACAATGGCAGAACAAGGAGAGCGTTTCAACACAAAAGCAGTTTATCTTCTTACTGAAGCAAGAATATACACTGCAGGTATAGTCCTGGGGTACATCCTTCAGACATGTCAGATAGATTAAAACTTTCTTTTTTTGTAGCTGTCTTTCATATAATGCTGTTGGATGAATGGCTGCATGCAGCACTCATAAGAATAAGAGAAAATGTTAAGTCTGTGACTTCTACATTCTATTGTGTTTTCAAAAATGCAGCAAATAATGTCTGATAAGTGAGCAGAAAATACTGTGGGGTTGTAATCAATGGGAAAGTACTCATTTTGCAATGCATCTGTTTATCACTTTTTTGCTAAGTGACAAATAGGTTTGAAAAGATACAAAATTGTCACAATCCATAAATATAGAGAACCAGAACAAATCATATACCTGATAATGCTGAGTAGACACTCCCATAGGCCTGCTGTTGTTTTCTGTACCCTTCAGAGAGTGTGTTGACTTATGGCATTGGTCAGAAGTGGGAACAGGTAACAACACTGGACTCACCAGGAAAATACATTTGACAAAACTCCACAAAACCAGATCACTATCAGTGTTCTGATGAATCAGTTAAGATATTAAATATTAATCATGTTAATTTAATGTAACAAAGTTAATGTAAAAATTAAGAGTGTGCTTCATCTGGATGTAATTATTCATCCAAATATAGTCTAGACGTGTCTTCCAGGATTGGTGCTCATTTTATTTGCAACCCACTCCACCTAGCATAGATGTGTAATTCACCTTCTATGGAGTATATGGCTTTTTGTCTATATGTCTGTATATGTCTATGCTTTCATCCAGAGTTATTAACAGCTTGAATGCCTGGACATTTATACAGCCCATTAAAAGAAAGGTGTTTGATGGGCAGCCATAAATGAGCCCACTTTGTTTTCTGTACAGTCTTTTCTCGCTATAATGATCAGAACTGTTGAAGAAAAGAAGGTGGAAAATCCTTCTTGCTTTTGGAGACTCATTAACAGAAGAATTCCATAATCTGAAAATCATGGTGTTCTGCCAGGACAGAAAGGCATAACCTCTGTAAGACCAGTGCTGAAAGCAGAAGTCGTTGAGTATCTTAGAGAACACTATATCACTATCATAGTGCATACTTCACTGATAACCTGAACAAAAAAGCTTCTTTCCATGTCTGGGTAAGAGTTTGATCAGTCAGTCCTGCCGACTTTCCAGTGCAATTCAAAAGCTGTTCAGCAAGCCCAACAAGTTGGGCATTACACATACTCTTATGAGGGTGCTACAGAGGCATGCTCACCCAGAAGGAGGAATTCTGTCATGGAATGAGGAAATAATGAAAGAAGACAATAGGAAGGTACCAGAGAAGAAGCCCCTAAAGTTCCTCAAAATAGGAGACATTACTCTGTAAACCTGATTTGGTTTCATTCTGGACTTAAGAGTCCAAGTGGAAGCATAGTTCAGGGACCTCATTGTATTTTCTTAGGTTATGGGGAACTAGAACAAATTGATGTGCACATCAATGATATGCACATCTTCCTGCTGGGGGAGTCCTTTCTATAGGAAGATGATTGGGTTAAGGGTGATATGAACAAACAGGAAGAATCTAGCAATACACCATCAGGGATTTTGGACAGAGATGGAGATTCTTCTGCTTCCTTTCAGCAGGCATTTCTGTGTATTGCAATGCACGCAAAAAGACTTTCTATTCTGTCAGGAATTCTGATAATTTCTGACCCAGAGAAACATCTGGACAATTTCATATCCTGCAGTTTGTGCTGTAGCAGTTAAGTGAACCAGGTTTTCTCTTCCTATTTAAATTCAGTAAGTTTTTCAACTCCACAAGACAAAGAAAAACCCCAAAGCCAAAAATTAATCTTTTATACAGTAATATCACGATAGAAATGCCTTAAAAGAAAAAAGGAGGAATATGATATTCTCAGTCTGTTTTTACACCCCCAGGCTATGGCAATAAATAACACTTAGCCTTTCCTCTCCTTCTCCATTCCAGTGGCAAAGTTAGTGTCATTCTTTCTGGAAAAAATTCATGATGCAAATAACAGGACAAACTTACTTTCACCATGGTGGGAATTGAAGACAGAACATAAATTTGAAAAATTAATGGTCCTCATAAAATTATAATTTTATGGATGGGGAAAGAAGGCATCTGAGACTAACCTTTAAGACTTAAGAGGTAATATACGAGAATTCACAGGCTATGCAGAACTAACTCCAACACATTTATGGTGTTTAGGAAGGAAAATTCCTGAAACTGTCTACAGCCTACTGTCTGCGATGTGCTGGAGGATGTAGCAAGTACCAGGGTCTTGTACTGATATGAAGCTGGGATATAGGCAGGACATTCACTCAAACCTGAATGTTGGAAAACGTCTAAAAATACAAGACATTCTTCTGCACTGGTATGCCTTCCAGGAAGACAAAATACAATAATGCTAAGGCTGGTCTTGAAAACTTAACATGCAGACGGAGTTTTAGCAAAAAGGAAACTTGTCTTTTTAGTGATTTTTTAAAAAAAGAATGGTAGGTCTTTGTCATAGGACCCTTACTGTGATTTGGATGAGCACTTTATTAGAAGTATGACAGAGAGAGAGGAAAGTAGCTGAGAAAGGAGGCAAAAGGACCTTAAAACGCTATTATTTACTTTAAAAAGTAAATCCCAGCAGCCTGTATTGACTGAAGAGGTCCTATATTTGTTTTAAAAGCCTTACTGAAATAGGACACTGTTATTTTACTGAGACAAGAGAAAGGAAATTTCAAGGGCAGATCATATCTGGAAAAATTCTCAAACTATTGTGGCCCCAAAGAAGATTGAGAAGCATCAGGCTCTCAGTGGATGAATGTGCCTTTTGTGCTGACTGAGCCAGCCTGACCTTGCTGTAAAAACCAGCCTCGGGAGATTTGGCAAACACAGTACATGTCCCATCATGGACACCAGCTGGGTGTCTGACATGAAGACAGCTTGTACTCAGGGCTCTCAGGCATGCAAGATATGAAGGTAGCAATGTGCTGGTGCTCTGGTCCCTCCTGGGGCTGGGTGGTCAGGCTGAGTTGACTGTACACTCCCTAAACATTGTCTATACCTTGTCTTATGCACAGATTGGAAACTGCTTATGGATACTCTACATCTCCACCAAATCCTTTATACATACACCTGACAGTCACAGGCTCTGTCTCTGGGCACAGTTCAGCAGAACAGAATCATGGCCTGTGACAAGAGTCCAAACACTCCCTTAACGCGCGCACACACACACACACACAAAAAAAAAAAAAAAAAAAAAAAAAAAAAAAAAAAAAAAAAAAAAAAAAAAGTACTGGTAAGAATTAATGCTAAGTGGATTGCCTTAGTGGGCCTTGTATTTCCAACACTGTCAGCAGTTTCCTTGTTCCCAGACTTCATGCTCATTCAGCTTTTGGCATATCTGTAATGACTCTCAAGAAGAAGGCTGATTATTACATACTGTGGTAGCTTTTCAAATTAAGGCTTTTTCTCCAAGAGTGTGAATTTCACATTTTGGTAGCAATCCACAAAGGATCAAATTTTCAGTTGACACACTTGAATGTAACTTGAAGTTACTTAATCCCTAAAAACTGGCCCCTCAAACTTTTTGCCAGTTCAGTTCCCCAGAATAGTATTTCATAATCAACCTCAAGCCTAGGGTTTTTTTCAGAAGTTTTTGATGTAGTGCTTTTAAGCAGAATTGTTGCTTTTACTAGTTTTTGGCAGATATTGTGGCTCTGCCACAATAAATCATCTATTTTGATGCAGAATTTCCAAAGTATTCATGTACTCGGAACTAATCAAAAAGGTGTCCAAATATATGTTTCTCTGAAGTAATGAATCCTCTAGCTGTTTGCCTAAAGCCAACTTTTTTGTTATGCTCATGGTTTTTCATCAATATAAGCAACGAGAAGAGTTTTCTTGGGAGGAAGAAAAGAAGGGTCAACCCTGCAAGAAGAGTAATATTCTCTGTTGGCCAAAGGGGTGCTGCTCTTTTGGTGTGTCAACAGCAATGTGATGAACCAAAGGTAGCAGTGGTTTAGTCCATCACTCATGACTGAAGTAACTGCAACTGCCTAAGATACACACAAAGACAATGGTCATCTTTGATAGGAAGTATTCCCTGAATGCCTTTTTGGGGTTTTAAAAATTAGGAAAGCATCACAATGGGAACTAATGTGGTAAGTAGACAAGAAGTTGAAACCTATGCAGTGAGTTTCAACACCTAAATGCTTTTCAGTAGTGTACTCTTCCAACCTACCACCTTCTCTGGGGATTCACAATGAGTTTAAGTGTGATTATTCTCCAACTAGATTTCTGATTAATATGCATAGGATATGCTCCCATCTTATCTTCCACCCTTTGGTTTTGCATTTGTAAAGCATATAGTCCACTAAACCTGTCAGGGAAGCCAATAATCCTAGCAGAGTGTGGATCATGATCAGTTTCCACACATTGTACTGAACTATAGATCCTAAATCTGAAGCAAGAATTAAGACAACAATCTGCTTGTGACCATCTTGGCTTGAGTAAATGACAAAAGTGAATGGGAGAGGAAGGAAAGAATGATTTATTTGCTTGCCAGCATTACTTAGAGTGAAGTAAGTGTTAAAAGATAGACCAGATGTGCAGAACAGGGAGATGCCAAGAGGCTGTCATGGGGATGTGAGACGACACACAGGAAAGGCTGGGATAGACAGATGAAACCAACCAGTGACTAGGGATTGGTCAGCCTGAAGATACAGAACAGGCAGCAGTGATCTTGGAAGCAGGAAGTTGGGTTAGGGCAAGCTGAAGCTACCTGGTGTGTGTGTCAGGAGGCTGCTGTCAGATATGCCTTTTGGCCATGCAGAAGCTCTCATAGCTTCGAGGAAGACAGCTGTACTAAAAGATAATGACTCCGTGATAAAATTGTGCAGCACCTGTGGGACTTCTGGCAGCTGCTGTATCAGCTTCATTTGTTTTTAATTTACATATATTGTTTTCTGTGAAAAAGATCTAGCTGGGAAGTAAGGAGGAAAGTTGCTTATTTCTAGGTCATGCTGCCTCACACATGCAGCACTCTCTGGAGTCTTTATCCCCTGGAAGAAACTGGGAAGGGAGGAAACATGCAGATTGTGCACAAATCACCTGATACCTTAATTTTCTGAAAGTGATTGAGTATGTTGATTCTAGCAGGGGATGATGGATACTGTCATCTCTCAGTACATGGTCAATGAAAACCAGTTGGCCCAAATCCTCCAGGATCCATACTCCAGGGAACATCCAGGTATTTTCTGCAACAGCTTCCATGACACAGGCAGAAAAAGTACTTCTGAGACTATCTTTTGAAGAGACAGGCTCAAACAATGAATTGGACAGAAGCCTTGTGTGCCTTTGCTGAAAGCTCCAGATGCTGGTTCATTGGCAGCTGCTCACTATCACTGCAAGTTTTTTATTATTTGCACAACAAATTGGTTGTCCTTCTACATATGTCTGCCTAAAAACCACCTGCCAGACAATTAGCTAATTGCCAGCCAGTAATCTTTGGACAGTGTGCTGCAGTGTCTCTTACATTTCAGCTCGTTTTTTGAGGCAGTACAAACTAAGAGAAAGCTGCATCAAATGAAAAAGTAAAGCTGCTCTAGATAATGCCCCTGCCACTGCCAGTTGCAGTGCAGGAAGGGATCTGGCACAGAAGTGCAGTGTAGATTTATCCCAGAGGCATACTGATGATTTTGCAAGAACTTTCTGCCTTCATGAGAGATGGACTTCATCTTTCAGTAACGGAAATCCACATTTTCTTGCTCTATTTCACTCTAGCTATTGTATTAATTTATTTATTTTCCATGTTGGACACTCGGTTGTGCCCCAAGGCAAAACCCTCTGTTAATGATGGCCACTGAACAGCATGGAACAGGAGAGATGAAATGTCAGTAGTTCTTACCAGGATACCAGATCAGGGTACGTGCTTGGTTTCCCACCATTCTTCACCACAGTCTGCTAACTCATATGAGAGCCACAAGAATGCTCTTCCATCACTGGGCTTAGCTGCTCTATTTCAGATGCCACACCATGGAAATGCCTTTTTCAAGGACCAAGGAACCTGAATTTAAGAAGAGAGTTTAGGTATTCTTTTCTTATTGAATTGCTTGTAAATGAAGATAGAAACACAAGCGAACTCATTTGCAGTAATATGATAAGAAAGAGCTAAACTAATGGATATGCAATTATAGAAAAGAGGAGATGATTATAAATGAGATATTTTTCATTTAGATCTGAATATGCAGATCCACTTTGATGAGTTAACAAAATCTATTGCCTTTTCAACACGGTATTAGTTCTTAATAATATTAATGGCATTTGATTTCTTTTACTGGGAAGAAAGCCAATCCTAATCACAGGCACGGTAAATACTGGTCTAATCCTTTTCTCTGATTTATTTTCCAGGTATTAATACAAAAATAGTTCTATGCATTTCTATGCCTTTCTGTGCATTGCCAACACGTGACAGAACAGTTCTCCAGGAGGTAGATTATTTTGGGTTCAAAAAAGGTTGTTGCAACTACTTCCCTAATCTCCTGACTCATTACAGGGACACCATGTGGGTTTTGAGAGCATGAGTTACTATTATTACAATTATTGTAGCCAAGAGTGAACAAAAAAAAAAAAAAGAAAAAGAAAGGAAGGAGCAGAATAGTGGAAAGAAAATAGAGAAAAAAATATAGAATCATCATACTGAAAATAAAATAAAATCAATTTTAAAAATCAGTTTTTTCTAGTCATCACAGCTCCTTCACAGATAATAGACTTGTATAATTTTATGGTAATTCAAGCACAAGATTAAATCACAAGGAAGAACGTCTTGCTTAAACACATTCAAAGAATTTTGTTAACTTTCAAAAATTTTATATTGTTAATAAATGACCTTATTAACAGCTCTGGGGGATAATTTGGAAAAGTTAAAGTGAAATCAAAAAGAAGGAGAATCTGGCTCAGCTATTTGTTCAGGTCACCAGCACACAAGGTAGGAATCACAGCCCTAATGTAGGCATCTTGTGCAGATACATACTTTAGTGCAACACATGGCTAAACAAAAAAAGAGAGGGTTAATCCCATCTGTCTCACCCATCCTTCTTGCTCTCTCTATTCCCTTCTAGTGTCACAATTTCATTTTAAAGCAACCTATTCCCAAATAATTTATACTTTCCTGGGAATTTGGTACACATTTTGTTGTTTTGTATGGTACATCAACCGTTAATATTTATAATCTACTCGTGCAAAATCATGTTCTAATCTATTGCTGTGTAACACAATTTCTTGACCCATCTTCAATGCATTGAGATTTACTCCTCGATATTAACACACGTTTTTTAACTTAAATCTTCATGGTTCTTCTTTTAAATAATCTTTTTACTTAATTTAATGTTACTGGTGTTAGAATTCTACACTAGCATTCATTAAAACTTCGGCCTTGCAAGCTAACAAAACATGAAAAATATAGTTTTGAAAGACTATATTGAAAAGACCTATATGATAGTCATTAGGACACTTTTTATTGCAGCTGTTGGTAGCCTGTTGTACCATGATTTATCAGCATTCATACTTAAGGACGTATTGAAGCAATGTGCTTCAATGGGTTCCTCTGGGAGCAACCTGCACTTTCAGAGCTTGGAGCATGCTTGTTTAAATAAAAACTGGCTGATGAAAAAGTCAAAAGACAGGTCTTTGTATGGAAATCCGAGGGAATGTTTATCAGGCACCAAAGACAGTCCAGGGACAAAGAAGAAAACTGGTTCAAACTGGTTGTGGGCACAGGGTTAAATGCAGGGAAGAAGGGGTGGATCTGAGGGCCAAGGGCCAATGGGAACAGGGGAAAGGGGTGCAGAGGCGGGGCAACCAACCAGGGGAACCAATAGGGTAACAGGGGTGGAGCACTGTGGCAAACCAGGACCAATCGGGATCAGGAGAGTGGAGAACATTCTAGGAAGTATACACATAAGGTGAACAGGGGCAGAACAGGGGTGGAACATCTGCATAAACCAATAAAACTCAAGGGATTAACATGTGGCCACAAAGGCCTATGGGAGGGAGGCACTTGTCACCATAATCAAAGGGTGTTTCTCCTTGCCTCTTCTTGCCTCTCCAGGGCTCATGTGTCATAGTTGTAGTGACAGACTCCTAGGGCTCTGCAATTAGAAAGAATTATTTCACAAAAACTAGAATTACCAATATCTACCTTGAATATTTCAGGTTGGGGAAGAGATGACTCATTGCTTTTGAGCTGGAAAAGCACATGTTTAAATGGGTATGTTTGATTTCACTATCACCCACAACAACCTCTCAGCTACCTGTGAAAGAGGTGTCTTCACCTACACTTTCTTCTGTACTGTATTTTTCTGAAAGAGTGTCACACAAAGAGGAACATAAGAATCTGAAAATTAAAGAAGAGGATAAAACGAAAGTGAACTTACAAGGTTAGTATGGGGTGTAAGGAAAACCTACGTGATCATTAAGACAGAAAAAAAATACATACAAAGATATCCTATCAGATCCCACTCAAAAAATATTGTCTAATTAATGGAAAAGAAAGTTTTCATAGTTGCAGCCACTGTATAACTCTTCAAGACACCTTTTTTTCCCCTAAGTTACAATACTTGAGTCACAGGGATTTATTTCTCACCATAAAAAGGAAAAGTAAAATGTTTCTTGGGATGTGAAAAGAACAGTATCTCTCCCTGATACTATCCTAGTAAAATAAGTAAAACAGGAAGAAGAAGCTCATACCTTATATTTTTTAACTGTATAGTGTATTTCCATTTCTAATGTTGGCTGACCAACTCCATCAAGAACTTTTCTCCCAACTAATTTGCATATTTACTGGAGATTTTGAACATACAGAGAAGTAGTTAGCCTCAAATGAATGAGAAATAACTTCATTATAAGTAAATTTCCAGACAAAGCAGTTTTTATTCCATGGAATATGCTTCAATCAAATCCACCACTGAACAAATCCATTATGGGTCCCTTCCAACTCAGCATATTCTGTGATTTATACGTTCCAGCAATCTTTGAGAAAATTGGAAACCAAGGCTTCTGCTAGGCAGAGTTCTCTCACTTCTTTCAATGTCATCTGCAATGGGCTTCATGAACTATCATAATCGAATATATTTGGGTCTCTGTAGTTAATAAACACCAATATGGTTTAGAAAAAGGATGAAGTTGCTACCTGAGGTTTACAACATATCTCCTTCCTAGTTTCAGTATTTCGTCTGATATCAATTACCAAACCATGACTTACCAAATGGGAAAACTAGGAAACCGTAAGAGCTACAATGAAGAGGAACATGCCAACCAGCAAGGAAAGGTGTTACCAGTTCTAGTCCCTTCCACTAGTAATGGCAAAACACTCGGAGATGGAGAATAGTATAAGATGGAATGAAGTATTTCAATTCCACAGCCGCCATCAAAGAACACATTAGAAATATTTTTTCTATTGTAGTACTGGCAATTCCAATGTCAACACTAATTGAGGATTCATTAGGACTACTCTCAACAATATTTTGCCAAGTGGGAACAGATAGAATTGGTCTGATTCTCGGCCCTTCTAGTGAGGTCTTTTTGCCTTTCACGGGCAGCTGCAGCGCAAACAGCACCCAGTCTCTTGTCGCTGCTGGCCCCAGAGTCGATGCCTCTGAGCAGTTTTCTTAGGGATGTCCATTGTAGACTGCTTTGGTTTTTGAGGTCCACACAAGCAGCCAGCACAGGACAAGAAGCCCGGCTGCTGCAGACACGTGCTTGGTGCCACATCCAAGTGCCACTGGCCACAAACACAGAACCATCGCAGTCCTTGCCCGAGCCAGAGGGGAACCACTGAATTGTCACCACAGAGCGTCGAGCTCCTCGCCGCACCCCTCGCCTGACGGCAAGGGCTAGCAGGGGGCACGGGCACAGCGGGCACACACACGGATCCTCCGGGACGCGGGGCCAGGAGAGGGAGCCAGGGGCCAGGAGAGGCCGCTCCGCCCCCCCCGGAGCTTCGGCTCCCCGCTCCCGCAGCTCGCAGCGCAGAGGCCGTGGCGCGGCGGGGACGCGGCGCTCGGCCCTGGCTCCGTGCGCTCCGGCTCTCGGCGCCCTCGGCAGTGCTCGGCCTCCTTCTGCCGCAGCCGCCCCCGCTACTCGCCCGCCTCCATCGCGGGGCCACGGCTGGGCACCGGAGCCGGAGAGTTCCCGGCCCTTCCCTTGTTCCCCGCCAGACAAGGGGCGCTCTGCCCGGTCCTCACGTTCCCGGGGCTGTGCTCCCCCGACTCGCCCAGGAACATGCCGGGCTGGGAGCCGTGGTTGCTCTGCTTTGGCCCGGCTCGGTTCCTCAGTGCCGCGCGGGGCTCGCATGTCCCTCAGAGCCCGGTCCTGGCCTTCCAAGTCAGGACGCCCCGAGCAGGCGCTCCTCGGTTTTAAAAATCTGTAAGATTATGGTCCTGAAAGAGGGACACGTTGTGGTTATGGAAATGACAGGTGAAGACAACGCTGCCAAACGCCCACAGTAACTCCTGCTTCTGAAAGCCCTCTACTTTCAATGAAAAGAAACATTTCACAGCCTAAATGATAATTTTTTGTCTGCCATTTCCTACAGTAACTTTCCTTTTGTTCGCTGGTAATTTTGTTGAAGTAACAAAATGGAGATTCTTAAAAAGCTGTTCGCTGAACACATCCCCAGCTCTAAAATCAATATGTGTGTGTACTTTTGCTCATTGTGTGCTCATGTCTCCTGGTAGGGTGATAATGAAAAAAATTCCCTACAGAATCGTTTTATTTTTCTTTCACATTCTTTAGAAATACTATGATACCTTTCTAGACAGATAAACCCTCTTATTTAAAAGCTGTTTTCTCTGAAAAAGTTTCTAAACTGACACTACCTGTTCCTTGAGGAGAGTGGGTAGCAAGTGCTTCATTAGATTTCCTTACTTCAGAACAAGTTACTGTGGTGGGTGGCTGCTCCTTGGGGCACATAACTATTGCTTCAGGAGGGCCTTGTGCAGTCAGGGCTGGGTGGCAGTAGTGAAATAGTGCAAGATCTGTGTCACATTCACAGTCTTGCCTTAGAAAACTCCAGTTTAATTAGATATTCCTGGAAGAACAGGCTTCTGGAGCTGTAATGGTATTGGTGTGGCAGTCTCTGAGCATCATCATATGCTTGGTAATGTGATGCAATGTGAGAGCTGTGCCTTCTGACACGTTTAGTGCCTCTCGATCAGTTTTCCACTGTCTGCCTTTTAACAGGCTCTAAATAAAATGCATCACAAAGGAATATGTTGGAGATAAAAGGGAGACTAGGGAACATGTCAGACTTCTCTGGAAGGAAATGGGAGAACTGATTGCCTAGGCTATGAAGAAAGCTGCTATACTCAATGACTATTTTGCCTCTGTTCATTGGCCCGTCCTCCAGCTACAATACCCAAGTGACAAAAGGAAAAGACAGGGACTGAAAGAACAAAGGGGTAACTGTTGGATGAGGGAAGAGTAACTGATGTCATCTGCCTGGACTTGTGCAAGGTGTTTGACACTGTCAGCATGACATCCTTTTCTCTAAACTACAGAGATGGATTTAATGGATGGACCACTTGGTGGATAAGGAATTGGCTGGATGGTCACATAGAAAGGTTTGTGGTCAGTGTTTTGGACAGCAGTGATAAAAGGCATCCTCAGGGGTCAGTGCTGGGACTGGTGCTGTTTGACATCTTAGTCGGTGGCATTGATGGAGGGACTGAGGCACTCTCAGCAAGTTTGTCAGTGTCCCTGAGCTGACTGTTGCAATCAACATGCTGGAGGGAAGGGATGCCCTCCAGAGGTACCAGGACATGCTTGAGAAGCGAACCCATATCAACCTCATGAAGTTCCAAAGGGCAAGTGCAAGACGCTGCACCTGGGGAGGAAATACCAAGCACATGCTGGGCAGAAAATGTGTTAAAATTGGATTAGGGAGACATGCCTCTGCCAGAATTAAGGTGCAAAGGGGACCATATGATGACAAGATACAGATTTTATTTAACACAGGTTTCATTTAATAAGAAATGTGAGGGAGAGAGATAGAAAATATATACTGAGGCTGCAGGGAGATATCCAGGCAAAGGCAGCCCGTGTGGCTCTCTCAGGACACTGGGCAGGCTGTGGGCCAGCTGCCATCTGTAGGGCCCAGCCTGGCTCTGGCAGCAGGCACTGATTTTCTGGCCGTGCCATCAGGAAGGGGCAGTGGAGGAAGAGAGTTGTTTCTGAGGGGAAGCCGGCTGCTGGCTGAGGGCCTGGGCTCCAAACTGGGGAGCTGAGGGGCTGGGGCAGCTGTGCAGGGCACGGACCAGGCTCTCTGTCCCTGCCTCGGGCACCTGCTCCTCGAAGGTGGGAAAAGCTGCATGTCCTCTCGGGGCTTGGGAGGGTGAGGCACTGACTGACTCTTGGGGGCACAGCTCAAATGCCTGGCACTCAATCCAAGCCTCCCAAGGGACAGGCACTGGGAGTCCATCTCCTGCAGATTCTCCCAGTCTTTGCTCTCTGTCTTCTTTGCACAGCTTGAAGACACTAACTTTGTCCCACTTGTCTTCCTCCCACAGCAAAGGCTTGACCCCAGTGCTCTGGAGCCTCACATGTTCCCAGTTGTCTTGCATGAGCTCTTTGTCACTGTCATCTTCCCAGCTAGACTGCATGAATCCTTGGTTACCTTTCCTGTTTGGCACCTCCTGGCAAATGGAGTCTTCCTCTTCAGAAGACTCTTGGCCAATGGGCTCTACCCAATCAGACAGTTCTTGGTGGCTACTGACTTCTCTGCAGGACACCTCTTCCTCATTGCATTCATGGAAGCTACAAGCTTCTCGGGACAGCTCTTGCTCAATGCATTCATCCCAGTTGGACTGTTCCTGGAAGCAACTGGCATCTCCATAGGACAGCTCCTGCTCAGTGTAGGCTTCCCCCAGGGTACTTTGTAGTAGCTACCGGCTTCTCCAGAGGTCACATCTAGCTCACTGCAGGCTTCCACTTCAGAAACTTCCCAGTAGCTACCAGCATCTCCAGGGTCTGCTGTGGCTCACTGCAGGCTTCTCCTTATGATACTGCCTGGTTAATACTGTCATTCCATAGGGTCAGCTCTGGCTCACTGTTGGCTTCCCATTAGGACATTTTCCAGTAGCTACCAGCATCTCCCAGGACAGCACTCACTCACTTGCAGATTTCCCCTTGAGAAACTTCCCAGTAGATACCAGCATTTCCCAGGAACAGCTCTGGCTCAGTGCAGACTTCACCTTGGGTAACTTCCCAGTAAATACCAGTGTTATAAATGAGTTAATGTTTGGGAGCGGAGTTGGGAGCTGTCGAGTGGTGTGATAATGTTATGTACTGTTGTATCGTTGCTCAGTTGTGTTTGAATAGTTGGTTAGTTGTTGAAGTTATGAGTTGTAGGTCAGCTGTTGTGAATAATTGAGGGGAGTTGTGATTGACAGATGGGTGATGTAATATAGGTGCTTGGAACCTTCTGGAATATTGTGTCATGGGGTGAGGTCAATGGCTTGAGCTTTGATTGGACTGTGTGTCAGCCAATGGAAACGGTGAATTTAGGAAATGATTGGTCCAGATTGCACCTCGGTAAGGACCAACCAGCAACTGAGAAGGGAACCAATCAGAGAGAGAGTCGAAAAATGCAGCAATCCGGGAAGACCAAGGATTATAAAGACCCCTGGCTGCTCAGCACCGGGGTCCTTCAAGGGAACTTGGAGTCCTAAGAAGTACCCTGTGCAGCAGGCACAGTTGTTGTGCTTTGTTGTTTTCCTTCTGTCTTACTGCGAGGGGCCTGAGATAAAATTTGGTTTGCGCCTCCACTGCTTTTCAAATGAAATGAAGTTGAGTTTCTTAGAAAGTCTGAGCCTTTTGTTTATTTCACCAGCATTTCCCAGGAACAGCTCTGGCTCAGTGCAGGCTTTCCCTTGGGAAACTTCCCAGTAGATACCAGCATTTCCCAGGAACAGCTCTGGCTCAGTGCAAGCTTCCCCTTGGGAAACTTCCCAGTAGATACCAGCATTTCCCAGAGGCAGCTCTGGCTCAGTGCAGGCTTCCTCTTGGGAAACTTCCTAGTAGATAGCAGCCTTTCCCAGGGACAGCTCTGGTTACTTGCAGGCTTCTCCTTGGGAGACTTCCCAGTAGATATCATCAGCGTTTCCCAGGGACAGCTTGCCTCAGTGCAGGCTTCCCCTTGGGAAACTTCCTGGTAGATAGCAGCTTTTCCCAGGAACAGCTCAGGCTCAGTGCAGGCTTCTCCTTGGGAAACTTCCAGGTAGATAGCATTTCCCAGGGACAGCTCTGGCTTACTGCGGGCTTCCGAGTGGGACACTTCCTAGTAGCTGGTATCTCTTGGTGTAACCTCTCACTCACTGCAGGCTTTGCCTTTGGATACTTCCCAGTATATACCAGCATTTCCCAGGGACAGCTCAGGCTTAGTGCAGGCTTGTCCTTGGGAAACGTCTGAGTAGATACCAGCATTTCCCACGGGTAGCTCTGGCTCACGGCAGGGTTCCTGTTGGGACACTTCCTGGTGTCCAGAAGCTGTTAGATTCCTGGTGTAACCTATGGCTCACTGCAAGCTTCATCTTGGGACACTTCCTAGTATCTGTTGTTATCTCCTGTTGAGAGCTCTGGCTCACTGCTGGCTTCCTTTTGGAACACTTTCTCTTGGCTACCAGAATTTCCCTGGCACGGCTCTTGCTCACTGCAGACTTCCTCTTGGGATACTTCTTGTTAGCTACTAGCACAGTAGCTACTAGCTACTGAAGTTCTGCTTTGTCTCGTTGCAGGCTTCCCCTTTACAGTACTTCTTATAGCTACTGTCATGCCCTGGGTTTAACTGGCTCACTGCACTGTATGCTTCCCTTTGGGACACTTCCAGGTAGCTACCAGCATCTCCCTTGAGTCAGCTGTAGCTCACTGCAGACTTCCCCTTGGGAAACTTCCCAGTAAATATCACCATTTCTCAGGGAGAGCTCTGTCTCACTTCAGGCTTCCCCTTGGGA
Source organism: Sturnus vulgaris (assembly GCF_052056855.1). NCBI lineage: Eukaryota > Metazoa > Chordata > Aves > Passeriformes > Sturnidae > Sturnus > Sturnus vulgaris. Next base: position 53,376,043 of record NC_142245.1, on the reverse strand, counting down.
TACATTCTGATATGTACCAGTTTCTCCTGGGGTCAGATGCTGCTCTGTGCAGTCTTCCCCCATGGAAATTTCCTTGTAACAATCAGCATTTCCTGGGGTCAGCTATGGCTCAGTGCAGGCCTTTGCCTGGGCCACTTCTTGGTATTTGTTCCATTCTCCTTTAGATAGCTCTTGGTCTTCCTCCTCATCTGACCAGTAAAGCTCAAGCTCACCGGCCAAGCCCTCTCCTCGCTGTGTTCCTGTGGCAGTACTGACCCCCTTTCTGCCTCCTCCTGCTACTGATTGAGGGTGTGCTCTCCCAGGGGGCTTGGGGAGGGGCTGGGGGCGCTGCAAGGGCTGTGTAGCTTAGAGATCCGGGTCTCTTCTTTTCATGATGGAGCTGCTGCTTCTGGTTGTGGAGCCATGCTCTGCTCCAGGTCCCTCTGTCCTGCTGGGTGGTGGCCAGGTGCTTGGATCTCCAGCACAGCCTTGCTCATGGTAATGGCATGCTAAGTCCAGGAGAGCCTTGTTGCAACCTGGGGGGCTAGGGAAGGGAAGGAAAGGGAAGGGAGAAAGAAATTGAATAAATAAATACAAAATGAGTGGGGGGAGAGAAAGTGAGTGACCAAGCCAGATTAAGTAGAAAACCTCGCTGCTTTGTGGATCCCAATGATTGTTCCCTTGATGCTCTTTATCAAGTCATCTTGGTGGTGTTAGAATTCTTATTCTTATTCTTATTCTTATTCTTATTCTTATTCTTATTCTTATTCTTATTCTTATTCTTATTCTTTTATTTTATTCTTATTCATTTCATGCCCCCCCACTCTTCCAATCACACTTTTTTGCATGAATAGTTCACTTGTTTTCTTTAAAGGGGAATGGGGAGGTAGAGATTGTTTTTTGAAGGGAACTGGACATGTTCAAAGGAGAAGCAAGGTCTTAAACAGACACAAACTTGCCTTTGGGAAGTGTATTGGTGAGTGAACAAACAGCTAAATGCAGTCTTACCTGCAACATGCCTGAGAGGACGTGAAAGGGAAAGCATGCACAACTTACACAGGAGCACAGAGATACAAAATCATCTTTATCTAATTGTTCTAAGTATATTCATTTTGTTCTTGCTCTTTTCTGTTCATCCAAGCACTTTTTATGCTAGTCTTTTCTTCTGAATCCCATTTCATGTTCTTGTATTAACTGTGCAAATAGCCAGCAGCACATTTGTAGAAGGGTCCATAAGGTTTAATTTTTTTATTGGTAATGAACCTCCAATGAAGACTTTTCCAAGGCTTACATTATACCTTATGTCTAGTGGGGTGAAAAAAGAGATGTAGCGGGGAAGCCTGAAATAACATTAATTGAGAAGAACTTTAAAAGCTGGCTCAGTTTTTGAAGTCCGTTCTCTATAACAGCAAATTTAAGCATTGATATTTTGTCTCTGATAATGGGATATAAATTTTCACTAGAAACAAATGGGTAATTCCAGTCATTCTGACTCCATAATCTGCCTTGCCAACAAATACCAGATGTTTGATATATTGGCATTATTGAGCTTTTCTTCTGCTATTTAAACTTATGCTGGATTACACTTAATTACATTAATCAGTGTAGTTCTATTATCATTTCCCTTAATGACAAAATCTTGGCTTATCTGCTTGAAAAGTTGCTGGCTGTGATCAGGCACTTGACAGCTTTTGAAGAAGAATGACCTTTAACATGAAGCTAAAGAGGATGTTTGCTCTTATTTATGCTTGGGTGAAGTTCAGCTCATAAACATGTGCTCTCAGATTTCTTTCTGAGAAGAAAATTCGTGTTAGACACAAACACTCTAGCAATGTTTTCTCATACTGTAAGGCTTGCAGGTGTTATGAGTCTAAGCCTAGCATTGGAAAGTAATTCCAACACCACACACAGCTAACGCCTGTTAACACCAGAAGTGCTACCACTTTACCTTGTGAATACCCAGTTCTTGCTTCCCTAGCCCCAGGAAAGAAAGGATGAGGGAAAAGGAGTGTCATGAACGTGGGCTCCTATCACTCCAAAGTCCATGTTTCATTAAGGCAGGGAATTTAAACTCTTCCTTTCTGCTTTGAAAAGCATTTAATTTGCCCTAAGTTACACTAGCAACCGCACTCCAATATGTGTGGCTATATGAGCAGAAAACCCAGTGTCCTGAGGGCTCCAGTTCCAGATTTTGTCAGCTCTTTGCCTGCTAAGAAGAGGAGCAAGTCATATATCCTCAAGATACACAGATGCCTTTGCATATTCACATGGTTCCTGGCAGTGAGCATCATTTAGATTCTTGGGGTGCAGCCTTTTCGTTCTAGACTGATGTAGTAACAAAGTCACACCCCTGCATTTTCAATAACTTGGCTACCGACCACATAATTTTGCAGTTACAGTATCTTCTTTTTCCCAAAAATTCAATCAGTTCAGGAGATGCAGATATTTTGTGAGTTTTATTCCCTAATCCATGATTTCAGCCCTTTAGTTAGATTATATCACTATTAAGTATATCAGATGGTAACATACAATGTTGGCTTACAAAATTTATATAGAAGCAATAGCCTATTTCTACTTTTTGCTCAATTTCGGGGTTAAAGCTTAAAGTATTCAAAGGTTCTTTGATATATGACTGACCTTTTTTTAGTAGGGAGTTATAAAAATAAAAACAATTTCAGTTTTCCTTTGCTTCCTTGCACCTATTTCAATACCATATTCTCTTCCTCCTGTTTCTATATGTAAAGAAAACAAAGAAGGAAACAAGGTTTGAGGTGTCCTTTTTATAGCATTATAACAAAATATTAAGTGAAATGTCTTGTGTTTCGTTTGGTTCCTCTTGTTTTATCTTGATGAAATAATTTTTGTTACCTTTTAACACAGCTTTTTGATAAAAAATATATTTGCTTTAAGAGTAACCACGTATAGTTTTTGTTATTATCACCTCGTAAAAAGCCTAATTCTCTGCAATTTTAAGACAGTGTTCTCAGAAAGAGACTGAAATATCACAAAGAATTATCTCCTGGTGAGAAGAAGACAGATTTCTCTCAGCAAAATGCAGATTAATTTCACAGGGTTTTGCTCAGCACAGCAAAGGGAACCATAGCAACATAAGCAAGTGTATACATTCAAAAGCTGTTGTTGACTGATACAACTGAGACAAAAATTAAGGAACAAAATCAATAGTGTTCAAAGTTTGCAAGCAAAGATGTGATCATCATTCAAATTTTGCATTTGGATTCAGAGCTCATACAAAATCAGGTATAGAGGTCACAGATAAGTAAATTTGAAATCTCTGGGTTGCATTTCTATTGATAAAACAAATTTTAGTAACTGGAAGAGTGCCTTGTGAAATGCAACTCTTTGTGCAGTGTGTAGGGTGTTTGGTGGTCACTTCCGGTTCCTGCAGATTCAGTGAATTAGAAAGATAATCTTCTGTGCTGGTTGCTACTGCATATATTACACTGATTAACAATCCTGATCTTTTTCTGTAGATGGCCTGTCATGACACCAGCATCAAGTACTGTTCTACTTCTCCTGCAGACTGGACATTATTTTGCTTGGAGAGTCACAGTATACTTGGGTATAATAAAAGAAAAATTCAGACTGGATTCAATCCATAAAGTGATGGGAGAGAAGATTATTAATGGCAGCCCCTGTAGTTTCCTGTGTAGGAAAAGAACAACAGAAACAAAAATCTCAGAAGTTAAAAAATCCCCCCAGAGTATATCTGTTTTACAATATATAACATCAGTTTGAATTGAGATAATGACTTTGGTTGATAAAGGCTCTGTAAAACACAAAGCCTTTGAGTAAGCAGTTTGATATGTACTTTATGTCCTTCAGATTGAAATCTGGCATTTATGCACAAGATATTTAGATGAGAGCTGACCTGAAGCTCTCAAACCTTGTCATTAATAAGAAATAACAGGTGAATGGAAAACTTCCATTCCATTGAATTTCCATTGAAGATTTTCAAGGAGTGGTTTTCAGTGCAGCATGACTCAATAAACTCATCAGTAATCAAGAACCAGTTTAAAAAAACAACAAAACAAACCAGTGTACACATTAGACAAAGAATCTAGTGTTATCCTTATTTATATCCTCCTTATAGAGGGAGGGAATTAACAAATACATAGCTTTACCTCTTGAAATGGCTTTTTTTACCTATGGAAGGAACACACTGAATCCCATGGCTATTCACATTTTTAGAAGGATTGTGAAAATTTGTGTATAGGGAGAGTCTAAGACTAGAAGTGATTAATGATCTGTAAAATATGGCTTTCTTCCAAAGAATTTAAGGGTTCATTCTTTTTTAGTATATTCAGGAGAAGTAAGAGAGGCAGTGTGATTCAGTTGTAAAGGTATCTTCAGGAAGAGAAAATGGTAGGTATTTTAGGATTTTTCCAGCTCACTAAAAAAATTAAAATGTAATGAAAATAAATGTTCTGGACTTACAGCTGTATTATTTAGATGAGAAAAATTAAGTACATTTTTATGAAAGCCATAATTACTCAATTATCCAAACCACCAAGATAAGCTGTAAATATTAACAAGAATAGTATTTTTGTTACCACACTTATTCTTGAGATCTTCAAACGAAATTTGAATGATTTCTGGGAATATGTGTTGGCTGAATTCAAATTACTGAGGTTAATATGAAAATAACTGAGAAAAATTCAAGATATACTGGAAGTCAAAGAAATAGCTAGTCCTTCCTAGCCTTCATGTTTTTCATCAGCATTTAAAAATCTACCTTTTTAAGCCGGTATACTGTGTATTCAGTACCAATACCTGGAACAGACTTAAGGGATATGTGTGTGTGTGTGGTGTGTGTGTGTAAATTAGCAGTGGTGGAAAGGGGAAATAGGTTTCTGTACATCTCCTGCAAAACACTTTTCTCTCCTTTCCTCTCTCCCTCCAAAAACTCTCATGGTCATTTCCTAACAGTCAGCTTACAACTGAGAAGGATTTGTCTTAGAAGGAAAAGAAAGCTTGATGGAGGAAATACTTAGCAAAATGGATTTATGTCTGAATTACCAATAGCACTTGCCAGTTCAACTGATCAGTTCATAAAGCATATTGAAAGAGATGGGTAAGGCTGCTTCCATATGCAAATATGTGTGTAAATATCCTCCAACTATATAATCTGGAGAGTGGTAACACACCCCACTAATTTCTGCTCCAAAATGCAAAGCCTGAGTAGATGGACAGTCAGAACAGCACTGTAGTTGACATCAGGACTTTGCTTATAGCACTGGAATTGTGACTGTGGCTTGCTAAGCAAAATACTTGCAATGCAGAGTTAGCCTATATTCCCTCATGCTTTTAAATCAGTCATGGGGAGCCTTTAAAATTTTTCTTAAAAGCACAGTTGCAGCATTCTAAGGTTCTGATTTTCAAAACAACAGCCTAGGATGAGAAAACTGTCCTAGTCAAGCAAATGCTTCTTCTTGCAGAAGGTTACCTAATTTTTTTTGTTATTGAAGGCTTTGTACAGATGGAAGGGAACTCATTTTGCAATGGGCAAATCTGAGCAGATTGGGAGCAGCCAGGGATACCTGGAATTTTTGTGCAGTTGTGATGAAACCTCCTGATTAATTTAATATCTTCAGAAGTAGCAGATACCATGGATTATTAATGCTCCAGATGCCTGAAAGCATGCTTGTGGTACAAATGGAGACCAAGGCAGGGCATCCCTGATTTCTCATTGGACCCAAGCTCACACAGTGCAGCAGCAGTGCCTGGCAGGTGTGGGAAGTCACATCCACAGCAGGAGGTGCTGTCTGGAGGCAGAGTGTGTTAGTTCAGAGGCAATCTTGGGTGCACACAGCTTCCAGGCTGTCAGCCTTCATGGGTCGAGTACTGGTAGCAATAGTCTGAGGGGTCTGCTGGTATGAAACTCATCTGGGAAATGTTACCTCAGCAATGAACTGTATTGAAGCATTACCTTCAGCAATGTACCACTTGCAGTCTTGATAATTTTACTGAAACTTCCCTCCTAAATCCCTGTGCATGTAAAATCGATTGTTTGCAACGCAGCTTTTACATGAGAACGCCTTTTTATCACATGCTGTGTCATGTATATGTTTTCTTTCTAGATCAGTACCAACAATATTTTTTTTCAAGCTAATTTTCCTTGCTTACCTTATTTTTCTTTCCTGTTTACCCATAACAGAGCTATTTCCAAACTGTTTGAAGTCAGCAGAAACATTACTAGAGACTTCAAAGGAGCCTGAATGTTTTTTCAAGAGCAGATCAGAAGGTGCCTCCTGTGCTAGAGGATCAATTAACCTAGGGAACGTGAAGTGCAAGCAGAGATAGCACCAGGCTCTGTCATTTCCCACAGAAAAGCATAATTCTTCTGAGCAGAGAAGATCATTTGTGCATATTACCTGTCATGTTTGGGGAGGTATTTTTAGGGTGGCATTGCACAGTCTAAGAAGGCAGAAATCATTTTTATTTGTGACTAGTGACAAGACGAGTTTATAGAGTTAAAAAGTTTGCTGGTGGAAATAGCTATATATCTTGTGTCTAAGACATCTTTGTACTGAAAATGTATCCTGAATTAAATCTGATTTGGTTTGATTTCAGTGAATCTGCTAGTTAATGTTTGTATTGTGCAGTCCCATGCTTCCCCCCACAGAGCCTGATTGTTTTTAAAGCAGACACAATGCATTTCTCTTTACCACTGACCCACTTCATAAGCCAGCTCGACTTAGTTGTGATGCCTTAAACATAACATTTTTACTAAGCTGAGGTTCTAATTGCCTCATCTTGAATGACAGTAATTATTGCCAAACCAGATTTTTGTTTTTTTTTTTTAAATTACTGTACCAAGAAGGATGGCCACTTATATCCGTGTGCTTTATGATTTCCTAGTGTATCCAGATATATAAGCTTTCTTTTTCTTGTGCAAGGGAAAATGCTCTCAGTCTGCTTTGCAAAACACATCTAGATTTATCCTCCCTGCAAGGCTTAAATTCATGAACTTAGTGGCTTTGGTTGATTGTCAACAAAATCAACTAAATGTATCTGCAATATTCTGTGTTTATCGTTCTATCAATTATAACTGATGTAATTTGCTTCGTGATGTTTGCACTGCAACTGGCTTATCACTCACCATTTATCCTGTCTTATGCAATAGAACACATTTGCTGCTTGGATTTACAAATGGTTCATAAAGCAAGATCCCATTAAATTCGTGTGCATACTGGTTTCTATTTTAATTCTTATCATGCCTCCATTTCATGATAAACAAGCACAGACACTGCTTAGGGAATGACGTTCCAATTACAGATACCTGAAGATAAATAAAATCTTTTTTTCTTAAATTCACTTGGGAGAAAAATCCCTCTTTTAGGCATGAATAAGAACTTATTCTGATGGGATAACTTAGGCAAAATTAGTGATTATTTACGTTGTGAACAGAATTGCGATCTAAATTGTACATACAGAAGCCCAACAATTTACTCGAGCAATTATCCTGAGGCTAATGTGCTTCCTTGACTGGTGATGTGACTCCGTGAGCTCTGTGTTTTAAATAATATTATCCACGTAATTAATATAGATTGAGGAGATGTTCAGAATTATAATGAATATGGTAACTCTTCAGCTAAACAGATAATTATATCAGGAGGAAAGAATTAGCCAAATTGTGCTGGGTTTTGGCAGACACTAACGTTGGATAGCTATATTCGGTTTCATTTGTCCCTAGCTGATACAGGCGACCCAGTCTCCAGAGACAAACAGATGGACATGGTTTACTCTGTCACCTGGTTCACTATCTTCTTGTCTGTGGTGCTCTTCTTATGGCAGCAAGCTGCTGCTGGTAGAAATTTGGCACAGAGACTCATGAGCAAAGCATATAGGCATACAGCAAAGATTGGGAATATTGAAATATTGTTAAAAATTCCTTCATCCCCACCCCCTTTATTTTGTGCGCATTTTAATTAATCAAAGCTCTTTGAAGCCAAAGCATCAGAGCAAAGTTGATATTTTGGATTCAGCTACTAGAATTTCAGCCTCTTGGAAACAGTTAAAATTACTCTAAGTGTTCTTAATTTTGAAACATTTTGATGCCAATAGTCTCTTACTTTGGTCTTGGCTGTTTTAAAATTCACCGCACACTGGTTTAGTACATGGTTAGTTTATGTGCCAAGATACTAATTACTAGTGATAATGTTAATAAAAATTACCTAAAACTAGGCCAAAAATGTTCCTCATTTGGCAAAGAAAATACACATACATGTTATGAAACTATCAAGGTCTTCCCAACGCTATAAAATCCCCAGAAGTAGAGGTATTTTACAGAGGCAAGTCTTTCTGAAGAAGAGTGTTTGTTCAAAATTTTGAAGATGCTTAAATCAAAATAAAGGTCAAGATTTCAAATGTCATAAATGTAGAACATACATATATATATGTGTGTGTTTCTCTCTCTGTATATTAGATTATAGTGTACTATTGCTTTTTTATATGTTATATATCAAGCAATAAAATCAAAATTATATGCATATGTGTGTATAGATATGCATGTTTTATGTTGTATGTGTATCCTTTAGGTATAAAAGATAATATACACATAATATATATAAATATATGTATATAACCATATATAATACTATGAACAAAGCATGAGGCCCTGAATGTTTTTACACTGCCTGTTTATTTACTGCTTTCCTTTTAATTCTGTCCTTTCCTAACTTTATTTAGAATCACATATGAAAATGCTGTTTCTACAAAACTTTTAAAATCTATTATATTGTCACAACCAGTACATGACCTCTTCAAATTCTTGTGTATATCAAAAAATGTTTTTATTGGGGAGTGCAAATATAATATGCTAGGGAAAAAAACGTGTCCCTTTTGCCCAAGTCTTCTCCTGTTTCTAGTTTCACAGTTTGTTTGATAAATGAAAGGATAACTTTCATGGTGCTAATTTTCCTGTAGCATTTTCCTGTAAGCCCTAGTGAGGACTAACATCTTTCCTTGTGGTGTGACATAGTGTCATACAGCTTCCTCACTCCAAAGAATTTTAGGTTTTTGGTGGATTCATAGCACTCATTTTCAGTAGTGCCTAATCTTTTTAGTGCCCAGGAGTATAGAGACAGTAGGAGTGAAAATAAAAACAAAATTATTTTGTATTTGGTGTTTGCAAAGAGTCATTCACCCTTGAAAATTGTAATAGCAACTCTATAATATAGGCCTTAATTATGGGCCCCTCTTATGGCATCCTTTGTTTTTATCAGGTTTATATCCGAGTGGTGTACATTCACTTTTTGTAGACAAAATGATGTGAACTCTAATTTTTCTTGAAGAGTATTCATCTCACTAAAATTATTCAACAAGAAAAAAGAGTTTTTATTTTTTTCATGCTCAAGGACTATTAGGCAGGAATATAATTCAGAACTATAAATACAGTTCTATTAAACTTTTTTTGCCATTAAAATGAAGTTATAAAACCCTTTTATATTTATCACAGAATCATAAAGGAAATGACTCATTAGGGCTGGAAAAGATCTCAAAGATCACTGAGTCCAACCTTTGAACAAACACCACCATGCCAACTGAAACACACTGCATGCCATGTCTAGTTGTTTCTTGAACATTTCTGGGGATGGTGACTCCACATCCTTCCTGGGCAGCTTGTTCCAATTCTCAACCACCCTTTCATTGAAAAAATCCTTCCTGGTGCTCAACCTGAACCTCCTCTGGTGCAGCCTGAAGCTGTGTCCTCTCATCCTGTTGCTGTTTCCCTGTGAGAAGAGGCCAATCCCCCCATGGCTACAGCCTCCTTTCAGGGAATTGTAGAGAGTCATCAGGTCACCCCTGGGCCTTCTTTTCTCCAGGCTTAACAATTCCAGCTGTCTCGGGCATTTCTCATAGCACCGACTCTAGCACCTTCACCAGTTCTGCTGTCCTTCTCTGGAGTTGCTCCATCACCTCAATGTCTTTCTTTTGGTGAGGGGCCCAGAACTGGACACCTGATTCGAGTTGTGGCCTCACCAGTGCTGAGTACAGTGGAAAATCCCTGCCCTGACCCTGCTGGCCGCACTGTTTTTGTTACAGGTCAGGGTGCCATTGGCCTTCTTGGCCACCTGGGCACACCCTGGATCGTGTTTAGCTGCTGACCAGCACCCTCAGGTCGTTTTCTGCCAGGCAGCTTTTCAGCCACTCTGCCTCAAGTGCTGCACGGAGTTGTTGTGACTCAAGGCTAATGACCAGAGTGTTCTCTGTCTCGTTGAACTGTTGGCCTTGCCACACTGATCCAGCCTGTCCAGATCCCTCTGCAGAGCCTTCCTGCCCTCCAGCAGATTAACACTCCCACCCAACTTGGTGTCACCTGCATTACTGTTATAATGTTTTAAACTGTGACATCCATTAAAACTTTCTACTGATTTTAATGACCTTTGAATTAAACCCCCAGTGTTTTACTTGCTTTTAATTTTGATTGATTTCCACTGTTTTAGAGCATTTTCAGCAAACAAAACAAACAGCCCAACACACAGGAGAATCCTGGTGAATTCTCCAATAGGAGATGAAATTTATATGTAGTCTACCAGTTTAACTACTCCATGACTCATGGAATGACATGCATGGTGAGTTTATAAAATCAAGCTTGTAACAAAAGGCCAAATGGGAGAATTAATTAATAAGACAAATATTTGTAATCCCTGCACATTGCTCTGTTTGTGCAAAGTATTTGTGTCATCTATCCACTACGTAATTCAGCTAAACAGAATTGTTATGTTAATGAACCCCCAAAGTATCTCACTGACGTCCAATGACTTACACCACTGATGTTGTCCAAACACCCACAGAGCCGAATATTAAATAAATAATGCAAAAATCGAGAATTTTCTTGCAGCTGCATCAATAAAAACCTCAGTGGCTAAAGTATTCTACAGGCTTGAACTCCTTTCTTCATGAAGTAAACTCAGACAGCTGCTGGGACTGACTGGTGGTCTAGCTAAAAAAAAAAAAAAAAAAAAAAAATTATTTGGGACAGATTGTCCCAAAGTCTTGCATTTTGTTAAGAATAAAGGACTCCTGATAGGATGAGTTTAGGACCAACACAGCCTTTGAAGATGAGAGCTCAGTATAATTACAGTGTAATCAGTGTAAGTGATAGATGACATCCCTTAAAATCTTAAGCAAACAGAAAATTGCCTATATATTCTTTATTTCTATGGTTTTTATTCCTTTTAAACAGAAATTATTTTCATTAAAAAAAAAATCCACAGTAGACAAAAATTCTGTCTTATATAAGCCTGTGATTTGTAATGAAGTAGGAAAATCTCAGTGCCTCCTCTCCTTTTCTCACACATGCATTGCAATCACATCACATCCTCCCCTCATTTTCATGTCAAAATTATAGGGGAAATGAAGCAAAAGAAACTCATCACGTCTTCCTTGTCGAGCATGACAAGTAGGAGACCATACAGGCTATATAAATTATCTGCCATTTTCCTCTGGCCAGGAAATTAATTTGCAACTGTTTTAAAAACTTTTAGTGATCATCAAAATAAGTTAACATTCAGAAGTACTGAAGTATAACAACACAGAAAAAGAAACCCTACACTTACCTTCTTATGTGCTAGTTGCAGTCTTATCTCTGATACAGTCCTAGCTAGAAGGAAAAATAGAGATTTTAGCTGATACTGAGTGCTTAGTTCTCGAATAACAAGCTCGCAGCTACTTTCGTCAGTTTTCCAGTGGTGCAAAAGAATTAAAATCTGAAACCTGAACAGATTTTCTGCCTTGAGCCTTGTCTCACTGACCTGAGTCTCTGTCCATTACACGGTGCTGGCCATTTACTGTGACCCTAAAATCAAATGCATATATGCATATGTTTCTCATGAGGTCTGCAGCATATATTTGTAAATTCCTTTGGACATCACAACAGCCACTGATATCAGCCTGTGCTTGGCTCAACTGCTCCCAAAGCTGGGAATTTGAACTGCCTGGCAACCTTTAGACATCAAAACCACATTGCTATTTGTGTGACTGTGCCTGGGAGTGGGAGCTCACCTGCAGTTGCTCACAACTGCAGGAGACTTAAGGGCCACAGCTTAGTTGTCTTACACCACATCACTTGCTGTCCCTAAATCGTGTCTGAATCTGCTTTACTTGGTGACTGTCAGTGGCAAAAGGGAGTGTTTCATTCTAAACCCTCACTTGATGCAAATCAGTATCACCCATGTGAGCAGAGCAATAGCACTGTATGCTGGCCCATGCTTTGTTTTGCTCCTTGAAGTGTATTTTCCTCTCCATTAAATGTTAGGGTCTCTCACAGGCCAAAAGTATTACTTCACATTACCAGAAGCATGTTTTATTCATGTGTTAATAATGTCCTAGATAATTAAATATAATGTATCCTTAACGTGCTATTTAATGCAAATAACAAAACTATCATAAAGAAGCACACATAATTTTATGCAAAGAGTATTCTAGCTGTCTATTCCTGGTATCCACATGAAAATCTGTTACTCTGATATATCTTCTGGGCTAAATATTTTTATGCATTTCAGACCTACTTGACTGAATAAAAAAACCCCAAGAAAATATATTAGCTAAATTTAGCCGAATCGCAAAGATTTTACTTGAAAAGATTTCTTTCAGAAAATACATGGAATCTGGTCTGTTTAGCATTTCAAAAAGAAAGAGTGTTCTCTAGAAACTTCTTTCTCTTTTTGTTGCTTTCGTTTGTAAGCATATTGTTTATCTTGAAAACCTTGTTCTGTTCTACAGGAAATTATTAATTTCCTCTGTCTGTTTCCATTTTTCATATGCTAGCTCTGTGATTTTCAGGCTCTGTTGCTTCCTTTACTTTCTCCACCATTTGTAGGGGAGAGGGGAAAAACAATGCCCATGTTTATTTTGTGCTTCTCTTCTTATTTTCCCTCCCCTGTTACATTTGTGCAAGTCGTGTCTTACCTTTTTTCATGCTATTTCCTCTCAGAATTCCATTGATATGAATTTTAAGAGTATTTTTTCTTGACACAAATTTATTAAAATTTCCTAATTTCACTAGGGAAGAAACAGATTTAACCAATAGGATCTGATCATCAAACATATTTTGTAATGAAAGGATTAGACTGAGTGCAGCACAATCTGGGGAAAGCTGTAACATTGACTTACACTTGCATCTTACTACCAATACTATTGCAAAAGAAAGGGAAAAAGGTGGCGAGGTGATAATTTAATATATTTCCACTTACACGTTCCCAGTTTCTGCTATAGAGGTGCCAGGGAGCTGATTTTCAGAAAAGTGATGGGAATGGGGGATTAATTGAGTCAGGGATCCTAAATGAAGTGGACCAATGTGCAGAACACTGGGTGACACTGAGCAGACTTGGAAAGGTCTTTTACCAGGGTTCTGGTTGGATTTTAAATGACTGCACATGGGAAAATGTGTCAAGCCATTGAGGATGAGGTCAGTGTGTCTGTTTTCAGTTCAATCATGTCAACAGCCTTTGATAATGCTGACAATCCTATGTGACTGTGAGTAGCTTGTGTACTGCTCTATACTGCAGTTATGTGAATCACAGCTCTTTATTTACCACAAAACGTTTTCAAGAAGCAGAAAGAAATTACCTTTCACTTTTTATCTCTTAGAAGAGAAAAAATAATGAGTACACATGGGAAGTTTTGCTTTGCTGAGTATTGCAAGGCAGGAGGCATATTGGGGGTATGGGCTCAGAGGAGCCATCCAAAGAAGATCCATGTCCCAAGGAAAACTGAGAATCTGTTTCAGAGGAATTCAGTAGCAGATGTACATATAGATAATTAGGGAAAGTGTGTTAACACTGACTTTGTATAGAAGAGTAAAGAGGTAACAACTGAGTAACATTTTCAAAAGTGGCACTCTAAAACTCGAGGAAACCCCTTGAAAATCTGCTCCAACTCGACTTTCAAAGTTCAGAAATCACAACAGAAATGTAAGTTTTCATAAAGCCTTGGGGTGATATTTCACTCTCAAGCATGGGGAATGTCAGAGGTGTTGCTCTTAATTTAGGAATATGGAGGTGACCCCTCCCAAGGCGCTTTATACTCCTTGGTCACATCTTTCTGAACATTTCCCTCCTGGTCCTGCACAGCCTCAGCCAGCCCTCTATATATTGAAAGAAGTTCTTGGTATTGAGATATTTTTCTTGTCATGCCTGGAATCTCTTGGCACTGAAATTTATATTCACCAAATGAATTGTAAAATGTAATGAGAACTATGAAATTTTGGTAGATACAGGAAAGAGTCAGTAAATGTATCACAATCATAAGATAGCACAAAAGATCCAGGCAAATCAAAATGTAGCCCTTCACAAAAATCTGGTATTTAGTTCACGTAATGCCTCTTATGAAAAATTTCTTAGCATGTGTGTGTGTGTTTTTAACATTTCTACTGCTTTGCCACTTTCTTAATGAAACTGAGGGAATGTCTGCATGCTACAGATCTGCCCTTTTTTGCTGCAGGAAATAGTGTTCTGTAATGGGGAGATACAAATATTCTCATCTGTAGTGATACCAGCTTATCTTTTAAGGATGTAAGTTCACGTTCAAGGTTGTTTTGCAATAAAAGGTGGTTTAAGTTATTGTGAGTACCCAGCTGTGTCTCCTTCCCTTATAACAGTCACCTGGGGAAAAAATTTCGGAGCTTGGGCAGAAGTGTGATGGCAAGGTGAAAAACAAACAGAACCAAAACCTGAAAAGTTTCAGTTCACAACTAATTAAAAAAACAACTTTAATGCTCGATCTTAAGAAGGACAGAGCTATTTCTGAATGTTCTCCTTACTGAATTTACTGGAGCCAGTGGCAAGCAGTGCTACTCCACATCAAAGTCACGCTCAATACAGTATTTTGCCACAAAGCTGTCAGAACTCCAATAGATGGAAATATTGAGCCATCTTGTATTTCCTAACATATTTCTAGAACTGCCATATCATCAGGGTGGTCAAATCTTTGGGTATGATTGGCCCCTGTCAGTTCTTGTCACACTTGTGCTCGCATGGCACCAGAGAACAGTGACTATCCAGAAGCAAGATACTTCCATCTTCTGTACCAAGGATGACATTTGCTTATCCTGTCCTGTATTTATGGAGCTGAAAGATGCAGTGTCACTACAGATCTCTGTGTCTTCTCATCAAAATGCGCTCTTCTGTTGCACAACTTGTAGAAATGTTTGACTATTAGGAACAGTCAAGTTTTGTAATATGTGTAAGCAGTCATTAAGCACACTGTGCTTTTTAAATCAGTTTGTAACTTGCACATTTATCTTGGCTTCTTTGTAATTGCTATGAAATAGAGTTTCAGATTATTATTCACCTGCTGTGTTACAATTAGCATGTTCCTACTAGCTTCAAAATGGGAAACTAAAGATGAACATCTGAGTCTAATTAACAGTTCATGTCACACTTTACAGGAACTAATACTTGTTGCTTTTGGCAGAGTTAAGAGCCAATAAAATAACATTCATAATGGTCATATTAAGGTGCCAAACTTTAAAATGTAATTAGTAAAAAATTAATATAATTTGACTTATGGAGACACTGCTATCTGAGGAAGGGAGACATTTTACATTATGTTTATGAGATTGATGGAAAGGAGAGAAAATAAAACTGTATTCTTCACAATGCAAATTTGCACCCAGTAGAAGCTGTATTCATTTTCGTCAGCATTATAATGTAAAAAGATCACACAAAGGAAATAATGGTTTAGATGTCTTCTGCACAGAGTAGTTTGAGTTAACATTGTCAGGAAGGCATGAAAATCCTGATTTGTACTTCTCTCAGCATTTCCTTGAAGGGTTAATGTAATGGTATCACTGAATTCTGAATTCTGTCCAGGAATTGTCAGCCTTGTTCTAATTAGATTGGAGCCTTGGAAGAGAATTAGTCTTGAAATTTATTACAAAGAGTGAATTCTTCATTGCTTTTCAGAAATAGGTGTTCTTGTCCCTGGCAGAAATACTTCCTTCCTGTCCTTGCTCTGGTAAAACGCCTATGGTTCCTCACATAAATCTGCCTGATTCTGACACTGGTATTAACCTTCAGTCCTGCTTTTTATGTTCTTCCTCTTGTTTGCATTTTTCAAAATGTTTTCTTTTATTTCCTACTTGCTATATGATATCCTTGAATACTGGTCTCTGCTTCACTGCTTTTTTTTTTTGGTGGGTGAGGGATGTGCAGGCCAAGGGGCTAACTAGAATTTTCTTTTTTACCTTATTATCACAACCCCGCCCCCCTCCCCCCAACATTCTTACAAAAAATATTTCAAGGTTCCTATTTAATTAGATACTGGCTAACTATTCTCAGAGATTTAGGTGGGATTCAGTGATGTTCTCATGTTACTAAACAAGCAGTGAAAATGCTAAAGAATGATCAAATGGTTTAAGTACCAGGAATATGAAGGAGATTTTGGTCTTTGTAACTGAAATGTGTTCACAGTAGGAACTACCCTAGGGAGATGGAGACTGTGTGAGTACTGGAACAATAGATTTTTAGATCTGACATGATTATAGGGGAGTTTCTGTTAAAGAAAGAGGTTGGGAAATTACGTTGGTACCTGAAAAGAGGAAAGTCACTTATACAATAAACTAAAATGTACGAAAGACTAACAGCAGGAAAACAAACCAGAAAAAGTGCAAATATTCATGCAAATAATAGAAAATTACATAAACGTCATGACAAGATTTTCTCCATGGGGATTATAAAGGGGATGGTAATCAGTAAAATACAGCTGCAATGCTTCTAAAATTACTTTACAAAACAAGACACTAAATTGTAGTGATCCAAAATAATGGTGCAAGATATGGTGATTGAATATAGTGAGGCTTGCAAACCCACCAATCTTCATGCCACTGAAGACGACAGAAGATTTGTATTAGTCAATGAGTTTACATTGCAAAACACCCGGAAGTGTTTAGTTTCCAAAGAAGTGCACCATCACTTTGGATAGAGAGGGCAAAATCTTCAAATCTTTTTAGATGGAACTCAGTCCATTCACCAGAAAGATTATTGCCACAGCTACTTCTGGGAACTATCTTGGACTTGTTCTATTTTTGTTTTTGTTATTTCCCACAAATGTACAACAAATTCACAGTAATTAAAGCTAGCAGTTGGAAACCCATCAGATTTTTCAATTATATGCTCAGGAAACTCCAGGTTTATCACCTAGCATGTATTTCATCTTGGTATCAAGTCTAGACTATCCAGTCATTCACACATTAACACATATGACTGGCTCAAATTTCAGTAGAGAGTTTTTTTCTGGCTTGGCTTGCCACAGAACAGCTATTTGGCACCTACCTCCTCATAGGCAGAGTGTTAACATTTTAATCCTGACCTGCAGTCAGATTATCAGCATGAAACGCAGGACACTTGAGGAAGGAGATTCTGACCTGACAGCTCTAGATAGACTCATTCCCTCTGGAGTTTTTCTGACCTTCAGCTGCTGCTCCAGACTTTGTGTCTCCATCTCATACATTTGCCCCTCTGTTCACTCTATCCTTCCACTTTTGCAGTTTGACAAATCCATAAACCTATGTGGCTAACCTCTGACATATGCAGACTTACGGCAGAGATCTGCTCGTTCATCTTCCTTATTATTTTAAGGAGCACTAAGTGCTCCATCTCCTGAGTGAAAAGTAAAGTTGTGATGTGTTCATTATGTTGCATCTCTAATCCTCACAGATACAGATGATCTTTGGATCTCAGTCATTAGCAGCTTTCATTATAGTATTATATTGTGGAAGCTTTTTTTCTCCCACTTCTTCTCCTCTCCAAGAGGCCAACACTTGCTGATTTCTACAAAAAAACCAAACCAAACTAAATCTTGAAAACAGTTTAAACATTCATTGTTGCTTAACGTGTAAGCTTACTTAGATTGCCAAAATGGATTAAAGGAGCACATTTTACTTCAAATATCTCCTAGAGAAAAGTGGAGCTATTCCAAACCTCTTGGCTTTCCTGCCACATATGGCACTCCTGCCTGACAGCTTCTAGTAACTTGTTTTTAATTGTACCACAACTGTTACTACAAACTGTAAAGACAATTTCTTCTTCTGGGTTACACTTGCACGATTTTTTAGCAGAATTGCTTTGTCAAAAAATAGAGATTTAACATCTGCAGCAGTTTGTCTCAATAATCAAGAGGTTCTATTTTGCCCCAAAACAATCATGGCAACCTTTTGCAAAATGGCTATTAATTAACCAGTAACATCAACCAAAGGTCAGTTGTTTGGACAGATCTGTTTTGGTACTGGCCATGAAATACATGGAGGCAATGGGGAAAATGCAGTGCCTTGTGGTTCAGTTGTAAATGGCACAGAGCTGGGATTTTGGTCCAGTTGTTGCAGAGGTGTGCCAAGTAGCTGACCACTGGAGAGTTGCACCACTAACCATTTCCACATGGAGAAACACACTGAGACTGCAGAGACTGTGCTCTGGCTCTGTGTCCCTGCACAGATTCAGACTGGCACTGTCAGGTGGCTGCTACAGACTTCTCTGGATGGAAGAAAGGCAGCTTTGTAACACTGTCAGAGAAGAGCCAGTGCATCCCAGTGCTGTGCCAAGGTGCAGCAGATTTCTTGCCACACCTCTCCAGAATTAAAAGCTCACTTGCACTGTGGGAGAGAAGGAGATGCATTCTGTTTTTATGAAACAACAAAAAGGCCTCTATTTTCCCTCAGTGTCTTTTATTATTATATTACCAAATCTCCCCTAGGAATTCTTTCTCTGAGGGACCATTTTCAGCTCCAGAGGCCTTTTATGTCATATGTTTACCTGCTATTCAGACATAAGAATATAATGTTTACTCCCTCTCACCCTTTAGGATTTAAAAGCAGCTGAGACACCACTGTAAAACTCATTCTTTACCTTTTAATATACAAGATAATATATCAATCTCTCTTTGTTCACAGTGGAATCTACTGAGGATTCATTTTTTTTTTAAAGATGGCTGCTTATGGTAGCTGATCTGTTTTTATCCTGACACCTTTCCAGAGACAGAAGTATTATTTTTTCTGATAATCTTTCAAAAGTTCTTTGGCAATTCTTTGGTATGCCTGAGTTAGTTCCATAACTTGCAACAATATATATTCTGTCTTTGCAGGTAGAAATGCCTTTTAGAAAAGTTGATACTAGTACAATGAGCAGCAGACCTATGACCTTTACTAAGACCCCCCTTACACATATGGATGTAACATACTTCCATTTTAAATGGAAGTAAGATGGAAATTTTACTTCCATTAAAAGTAATTACAAGTAAGATCTATTTATTTATTTCCATTAATATTAAGTTTAAGGTAATAAGATATTTCTCCTTAGTCTGGCCTTGCTTTTGTAAAGAACCCAAATTTTATGTTGTCATTTCTAATTCTCAATGGCAATAATGCCTTTAGTACAGGACCCTGTTCTAACTGAGTGAATACAATTTTCAGAATTATTATTGTGGATGGCAAAGATCATAGTCAACATATTTTCTTCTGTCATAGTTACTTTCCTGTTTTATAATACTAGAAAAGCTTTTACTGATTCAAACTTTTTACTGAATGAGCCAAGACTCCCAAGGAAAAAATGAAGTGGGAAGATATAATTGAAACTGTGCCCTAATACACACAAGGAAAAAATTAAGATTGCATAGATCATCTTGAAGTTTCGTATGATATTGTTAGCTAAGATTAAATTTCTGTGCTAATTCTAGCAAAAGGTAATTTAAAACTTTCCTTGGAATGTGACTTTGGAGAGAGCTGAAGTTGTTCCACAACACTAGATATCCAGCCATCCAATCTCTCCATCCATATGATTCCATTATTTGGATACACATAACTGTCTAAGAATGAGGACTCTTGATTCTGGGTTCACTGCTGACACTGCCTTCAGTTTTAAATGGCTGTGTACCTTCTACCTCTCTCCTGCTTCCTGTACAATTTACTTTTAGGACAGAAGTACATGGGGCATCCTTAGGTCATAAAGCAGCTCTATATCTCATGCTGGAGCAAAAAATGGGATGTGCTAATGCACAGGACTACACAGACCAGCTCAGGTTTCTGGAAAAGCAAAAAGGTCTTTCTGGAAGAGAGAACAGTAATTATGAACATGGCTGTGGCTTGAAATACATCATGATGAAGATATACATCTCTTAGGTAGAAATCAGGTTAGGAGATAAATTTGTCTCTCTCTTCTTGTGTGGCATGGAACAGCACCATGCAAATTTATATGCTTCAGGCTATAGGCTATGTACTTGCAGATTCATAATCACAGTATAACACGTACTGCGCAAATATATTTATTCTGTATTCAGACCATGGATGGTTTAGGTGTGACTGAAATGGATATCTACACCAGCATCCCCATTTACTGGGTGTATGAAAAGTCAAACCTGCTGTATATGTCTGTGTGATTCCAAGCAGAGCCAATTTGTTTGTTGTTTTTCTTCATCATTTATTTAAATCTCTGAAAGAATCATAGCATAATAATCCATGAGAATTACTAATCCCTTTCATTTTTATTCTGATTAACTTCCATAAAAGGGATTTGTCTAGATTTTAGGCAGAGAGAATTACTCAATTGCACATCATCACAATTACACTATCTTTCTCTGATATTTTAATTAACACTTTTTTTGATACACAATTTTGATTAATTTAATTTTGATAACACAATTTTGATACAGTTGCTGATAGTGCGCTTATTTTCATTTTATTGCAAGTGAAGCTCAGGATTTCCAGAGTGACCCAGAAAATTTAAAGAAACAGCTAACTTTTGTAGTTTTAAACTGATTGGATTTTTCACAATCTAGATATCTCAGTTTATTCTAAAGAGATGTTAAGCAAATTTTACATTCGCATAACAATTTACTTCAAAACTGAACTGTGAATAAATACATAGTCCAACATCTCTTTCCCAACAGATTTTCTATTTGGCCAACATCTGATTAAGAAGTTCCACTTCTACTTAACAATTGTTAACTGCCTGTGATGAGTGTCTGCCTGGGAATATACTGAAAACATAATCCTTGGCCCTGGTACAGCAAGCAACATCTGCTTAGTTTTTGACTCAAAAAAACGCAGCCAGAATTTTTGATGTCAAGATGATAACTTTGGAACTTTAAAAGGTACAGTAAGGCAAACCTTGCAGCAGTTTTCCACATTAGCTTTCAGTTCTCTGAGTTTCGCAGGCATATATACACATCTATCTAAACCATGGGCAGAAAACAGAAGGTGCTATTTCATTGCAGAAAGTCAATATTTGAGTCTTTGCAGATTGTAATGGTTGCATAAAATATTGCTCCAATAAACCTAGGACATTATGAACAATATGCCACAAGACATTGGTGAGGACACCGTTAGCTTTCAGTACAGTCTATGTACATTTCTTCTAATAAGTTCCTTGTTTTTTTTCTTGGGTAACAACATTGCTGATTAATGAATAGCTAATTAATGGAGCTATTATGAACCAGAAATTGCTTAAGTTTTGTTCTTTTTTAATATAAATTCAACTTTAAAATTTGTTAGTTTGAATTAGCTAGTACAGGAAATCTTTCTATCTTTGCTCATTAAAAATATAATTAAATGAAAATATTTCAATAACAAAAAGTAAGAATCAGACAATTTTGAAGTGGTTCATATATATATATATATATAGGAAAAGCAAAATCTTTGAGGTAAAAGCACTCAAGTATACAATTTTAGTAGAGTTAAGGAGGATTTTTATGATGAAAAGTAAGGCTAAATAAGTATCCTTTGCTATTTGAGCTGGTTAATAAAATTTTAAAAGGCCAATTTGTATTATACCAATCTTTTGTCCTCTGAATGTCCAAAAAACCCCTTACATTTCCATATTTTCTATTTCACATTTTTCCCTTTACTTTGGTTCACCAGACAGGCAAGGAGCATAAATGTAAATAAAGATACCTGACAAGTTAAACTGTGCCCTTTGGAATATGCATACAATACTACAGCCGGATTTGTCTGCTGTATTTTATAGCATAGCCATTTAATGGCAGTTTTTCAGTGAGGTGGTGAAATCAAATACTGTTCACAAAATTCCAGCAGAAGCAGACATTCCACACATGCGATGTTACAAAATGTGCACGCTGAAATATTAATACTGCATAGTGAATTGCCAGAATTACTGAAGCTGACGCTGCTCAATGCATTGAGACACAGAGACCCCCAGACACCAGCTTCATTACCATATCAACCCAAAATTCTAAGTTGTTCAGCAATAGCAGGAAGCTAAAATGTGTGAACTCCTCCTCTTCAGTATCGGGAGTTTTTAAGGCACAGTGCAAGACCAGTGCAGATTTATGGTTTCTAGATTCACACCTGTGTGTCCATGTGCTCCTCTCCTGATTGCACTGGCTTGGCTGGTGGTGTCAGCAAGCTGGCAGCGTGGATGACACTTCTGTCATTGTGGAGTGGGTGCTTCACAGCTGCTACAACCACATTGAAACCACGGAATCATAGAATCTCCTGATTTGGAAGGGACTCCCAAGGATCACTGAGGTCCAACCCCTGGCCCTGTGGAGGGCAGCCCGGAGAATCACCAGAGAATCACCATGGGCCTGAGAGCATTGTTCAATTGCTTTTTGAGCTTTGTCAACCTTGGTTCTGTGACCATTTCCCTAGGGACCTTGTTCCAGTGACAAACTACCTTCTGGGTGACAAATCTTTTCCTTATAACTGGCATAAATGTCCCCTGACACAGCTTCATGCCATTCCCCTGTGTCCTGTCACTGTCACCAGAGACAAGAAATCAGTGCTTGCCCCTCCACCTTCCCTCACGAGGAAGATGCTTTAAGATGGAAATTACCTCATCTGGTAACATTTAGAAAGATAAAATAAAATAGAATAAAATAAAATAAAAACCAAAATAAAATACCGTATTTTGTTGCTACCTGAAAGACTTGAAGGCTGTTTGCTCTTTGCAGATCTTTTGATGACCATGAGAAATTATTCTGCTTGCACTTATATGCAAGAAGGCAAGAAATCTATTTAAGGAGAGAAGATCAACACTGCAGAGTGATGGGAAAATTTCGTGTGTGAGTGGCTTCTGCCACTTTCTTGACTCTGGCTTTAAAAGGAAGCAGTTCAACATCATGACCTGCTTGCACATTTTTGAGGGAGAGGTCTCCCAGACTTACAAGCAGCATGCAGAATGAACAGCGGCAGGATAAAAGGTACTATTAAACCCACTAGAACAGTTTAACTAGTGCTGGAGCTTATAACAATGGGTTGCTAGTACTATAATGGTCAATCTAAAGAATTCAACTCGTAAGAAAAGGAGAAATGCATGTGTCGGTTTTAACAAGTGCTCACCAACATTTAACGCAGAGTAACAAAATATTACCAGATTGTCCTGGGAAGTACAAATGTTTCAGTGTAGATGTTTTCAAGGACCAGTTCTTGTTTCAATAGAAAACAAAATAGATTAGTTGATGGAGGCTTCGGCATCAGACCCCTCATTAAAACCTAAGCTAAACAAAATCATACACTAATGAAGGGAAGGCTCCACTGTACGCCTTGTGTACTGGACAGAAGCAAAGATGAGATCTACCACAGAAAGGGTTAAAGTTTCATACTGAAAGGCAAGAAAAAGAAACAATGCTGTGCAGAATTACCTTGATTAAGACCTTAAGATGCTCATAGGTTATTACAGAATGTACAGCTGAACTGCTGCTTTTTGAATGAGACTGACTCATTGAATGTCAGCCCCATGCTGAGTACACCCCACTATATTTAGCTAGAACTTTTTTTTAAAGGACAGTTAGTCTTAGCTAAGTATAACAGGAGTCAGAAGCAGCAGTATAACCCTTGGTAATTGATTTTCATTGTTTAATCACTGCAATGCCTAATCTTTTACTTTCAATTTATTTTTTTCAGTTACTGGTTTTGGTATGCTTTTCTTCAAAAGATTAAAGAGCTGTTTGATGACTGGTAGTTTCTGCCTGTAAAGAAACATATACTCTGTAAGCAGATAATGTCATCATCCATTTTAAAGATGTAAGTACTTTTGCAATCCTTCATTAATTTTTTAAAAATTCTGTTCTCAGAATTGTCTCATCTCTTCTACACTTCTGAAATTATGAAAACATTTTAACAGTATGCTGCTGTTTAGCACACATAATATTGTTGTTCCCATAGATCTATTACTTTGCATTTGCTATACTGAAACATTTTACTAAAGCAAATTTCATTTGACAAACAGTTCAGAGCCGTCTCTCTGATCACTCTCTCCTTATCAGTATTTACCAGTTTGTCAGCTCTGTGTCATCTGCAAATTTTGGATTGCTTTTATGTGCTTCTCATCACTGAGGTACTGAGAGCTTTCAGTCTATTATAGTACTGTAAATGCTAGAAATACATCTGTTTTATGATGATTCACCCTTGAGAATGGCATTTTATCATCATTGCTTGTATATATTCAAATCTATTAAACTTATGCTTCATGGATGCTATGTCTACTCATTTTTTAATCAGACCATTGTGCAGCACTCAGATGAATGCTTTGGTTCCACCTGTATTGTGTCTGTCTCTGTCTTTATGTGCTGTAAGTGAAATCCCCTTCAAGTAGATCACATTTGTTTGACAAGATCTTTTTTTCCATAAGACTGTGTTGGCTGACATTCATAATTTACTTTCTCTTTAGTTCTTTATGAAATAATCTAAATTCTTGATATTTTTACAGGTATATTGGCCAGACCAACAGGCCTGCAGACGAACTACCTGATGCATGAAGAGAGCTAAGAAATATTGTCTCTTCCAGGTTCATCTGCCACAAGAGCTGGATCTGGGTTTTCTCAGTAGAGCCCCATACAGCAGCTGCCACCCCCCAGACCAAGGCTCCTTTGGATGGCAGCAGTCATAGTTTGGTGTGCATTTTTCTGAACAGTCCAGGAACTTGAACACTCCTCCAGACTTTACTGAAAAAACATCAGCAAAATAATTATCTCCTTGGCCGACACTTTGTTACTCTCTGGGCAAACTGTCTGGGCTTTCCTTAGTGTACATTATTTCACTACCATCTACACTGTTCATTAAAGTCTTCCTTAAGTATTCATATAATGAAAAGCACTTTGACATTAATATGTAATAAAATATTTCCTTGCTTCTTTTCAAGTAAAAATCATAAATATTAGTCAAACAATTCACATCATCATATTTAATGGAATTTTAATATTCATTCCCTATTCAGGTGTACATTCTCTTTTTCTCCTTTGAAGCAGTTAATCTGCAGTGTACTATAGGTTTATAAAAAGTTAAAGCTTGCCTGTATAGTCATGGTACTGGTCTGAAACAGCTTATAATATTTTGTGGTGTACACAAAAGGCATCTTCTGCTTGGAAGGGTTTTCCTGTTGTTATACTTGTCTCATTTTTAATTGCTGTTTTATTTTCCAAGTCTGTAATAAGAATATAACAGATAAAAAATATTGTTTTAATTCTCCCTGGATGAGAAGTGAACACTTTCATCCTAAAACATTAAGGGTATCACTTTCAGAGAGTTTCTTCCTCAAAGCATATAAGCCTGATTTTCTACTGGCTCACATTGTGAGAAGAGGAAGTATCAGGTGTGTTATCTCTGCTTAATGTCTTCCTCTTGCAGCATGTGTCCGTGTGTGGGTGGGCACATGGTGAGCTGCATTCCCTATACATCTTATACCTTTCTCTTTCAGGTGGGAGGGTAGAAGTCTCATTCATGGATACTTTTTGGATTTCATTAATAACCTGGATCTGATAGCATGCACAGAGACCAGTGCCAGACTGGTGTCTCATCTGAGCAAATTCTTTTGAGGCAAGCTGTCTGGCAGTCTCAAACTGGACCCAGAGCACACCATGCAGGAGCAGAGTTCTTTTGTGTACCTTCATAGCTAGAGTTATGTTTCTGCATAATGTGTTACTCTTGACTTAGAGTAAAGGCTATGATTTTATCTGTTTTTCTTTTTAAAATTCTTTTTGCATTCTTTTAGATACGAATGTCTGTTACAAATGACGGAAGTGTCCTTGGCAGGGAGGTGACCATGGGGCTTGGCGTGTCTCAGGTTGGATCAATTGGGTCAAATAAGTCTGATCACAATGAATTTAATTTTGATAGTTTTTGCAGCATTGAGAGCACTGGTACTGCAGAGGAATATTATATTTTGTTTGTTTATTTTAAATGTATTACTGCTGGAGAAGTTGACTAAAAGTTTTTAAAGTAATGAAATGGAGAGATTTTCCACAGAAATCAGGATCTTGCAGCATATCCTTCGATGATCTAAATTCTCAGGAAAGTCATTCCACAGCTGTAGCTGGTTTATTTCCAGCACTTTCCATTTCCTGGGCTTTGTAAGGTGTATTGCCAAAAGCATTAAAATCTATTCTGAAATAAAGTGCAATAAACGAGTGTAAAGAACAAAAAATGGGAAAAGGAACTTAACACAAATTGCTTTCTTGAGCTTTGATTAAACTGAGGTGTTTCAGTCAGTCTCCTTGAAAACCAGTTCTTTAGATTTAGAACTATGCGGAGAACAGTAATAATTTAAAAGTGCTTAATGTTTTATGCAGAAGTTCTTGTGTCTGAAAAGGAAAGGAAAAGTGTATTATCTAAAAATGGTTGTTTACACTGCATAGCTTATATTACTCTGCTAATGTATTTCTGTACTCTACACTTGGATCATTTCTGTATAATTTCAAAATGAACAGAGATGCAGGGATGAAATAGCTTAAGATAAATATTCTTCAAAGTTTGTGATGGTAATGAACATACCAGTACAAGAGTTTTGAATAAATTCAGTGTGAAACAAATCCTTGTTCTTATTCACAAGATTCTGAATACCTGGAAGTGAGCTAAAGTGTTCCCAATGCTTATTTTGAGGAAGTCTGTGAGTGGATACTGCATATTGTATTCTGCTTTTCAATAACCTCGTGGGACATTGTGGCACTGTAGTTTTTTCTGGGAGTATCAGTAAAAATGTTTTAGTCTGTCCCTTGGATAACTTTTTGGGGGAGGCTTGCATGTATTTCTGTTTTACTTGTAGAACATAATAAATGGACGTTGGATTATGGGTGCTCCAGAGCACAGAGTAATTGTTGTGTGATTTCAAGATTGTGCAAATGCCTGTACTGCAGCTTAACCGAGACTGATGGTAACTTGTTTCTCCTGAAGTCAAATTAACAGCACTATGGAATCAGCACTAATATCCAGCTGGTGTTTTATCCTGTTTAAAGATATCATTAATCCAAACTGCCCCCACTTAATCCGTCTGCAAGTGTATTTTGTCTATGTACTTCTACTGTTCAAGTTGTAACACTGCAAGTGTGAAAGTGCTGCATTGTTTCCACGTTCCATGTGGTAGTAGAATACCTATAAACAAAGCCTAGCAAGTCTCACAAGACCTTGCCTGCATTTATGAGCCTGAAAAAAACTACTCCTTTATGCCAAACCAGAAATAAGTGAAAGGAAAGTGCAAGTATTAAAAATTATCATCACTTTAAAGCTGTGGAAACAAAGAAAAGAAATAAAATAATTTGGCACTCACATCCTATTGCAATTTAATGGGACTTAAACTTCTCATACTCAGACAGAAATCTTAAATTTGGGACCAGATTTTGAAAAGATTTTACATATTGAATGAAGACATGCACGCAGTGATGTCCTCAGGAGCATCCTGGGTGCTCAGCCCAGTGACATCCCTACATTACAGCTGGAGCCAAGTAATACCAAAAGTAGGTAAAGTGTTTGAAACTCTCTCCTACATTTTTCTTAGGTGTTTGCTGTCAATGACTCTTAATTTTCTGACCATTTAAGAGTACTTGATATTTATATTTGTTCTTAGTCTGGAGGTAAAAATAGCTGATAGTATACTCTGTCCTATATTAATCATAAACAATCATATCCCACTTCTGAAAAATGTATCATGGGAATTGTGGGAAGGTCTTCCTTCACAACAGTTGCAGAGATTTAATCGAATCTTTCTTTATCGATGATGAAGATAAAAATATATTTCTGATCCTTTATTGATTATTAAAAATACTTTAAAAATGCTTTTAGGATGTTTATTTCTGAAAATCGTCACACAATTATTTTCAGAGTTCATTCATAGCACAATTGTTTTTCTATTAAAATAGTTCCTATAGAGGCTAAAATAAGACTCCATGATTTTTATAATCCAGCTGGTGTAGCTATGTTTGAAAACAGGATTTAAAATAAAACAGTAGAAATAGCTGTGGTTTGTATGTATACAAATTCTATTTAACAGTATGGGTTGTATTAAGACCTTAACAGAAAAGGTAACTACAACCCTGACACTCTGTAAAAAACTTGGTGTAATAAAGAGATTAATTTACCATCTTCTTCTGTTCCCAGAAGGGAGGAGTACAGTGAATTAAAAATATAATAGTATAATATGATAGTATAATGTAATATAAAATTACACGATATAATATAATATGATATAATTGTATAATGAATTGCAAAATTTTATCAACTAGTAGTCTAAAGGAAGAGTTGCAAACATGTAGTAATCCCAGTATGAAGACTCCCAGTTAAATCAGTTCCCACAAACTACTTTCTAGACCAAACACATTTCCAAAAATAACATTAAAATCTTTTTGATTAGCAAATTCCTTGAGTTCTTTTCTGTATTAGTCAAAAAATTATTCACTCTCTTCCCAATAGATGCAGTAAAGGGACAATGATCATGGTAAAAAAAATTACTTAATAACGTTCTTGCCTCTTCCCGAAGACTGTCAAATGTCTCCTTACAACTTGATCCCACTGTGTTAGTAGCTGCCTAATTAAAATTCTATGCAGTTCTTTGAGAGCAGAGCATGTTTATCACAAGTTGATATGCACTGTATTTTAATGTGCTGCCTCACTCCTATTAACTAAATGTTGCATTTGTTTGATACCTACAGTGCTGTCTATAATTGCTAATGATGCCTAATATATTCAGTAACTCCTGATGTATAATTTTTTTTCTTGTAAAGTGCTTCATTGTTGTAGCTAGATCTAGCTATTGTGCTCTGATACATAACTTCTCGTTTGGAGAAAGCAGTGAGAGGGCTGTCTTGTCTGATGGGGTTTTGCACAAAGTATCCTGAGCAATTGCTCAGACATGAGGGAAAATCTTATGATGCTTCTATCACAGGAGCTTCTTGCTGCCAAATAAATGAGACAAGCGTGGCAAACTGATCTGTGTTCCCCTGTGTTAGCATTAATGGAAAACATTTGAAAAACTTACACTGGGATATGCCCATAAGTGTGAGCAGGGATCTGTGAGGAATTGTGTCTCTACTTAACATATAATGCCTTCCAATGTCAGAAATATTGATCATTATCTCTGCCCTTGTGCTCAGCTGTCCTGTCATGAATAAAACATCTGGTAGTAGAACTTTAACCATTTCCACAGAATAAGATCAGTCGTGTCTCTTGTGTGCCAATCAAGATGTCTAAGACAGGGATCTTCAATCATTTTTTTCCCATCTCTGAAATTTCAGCATTCCACAGAGCTTTCTATTACAAAATATATTTTTAAACGGCGCATGCTTTGTTGCTTCTCTACATAACATATAGCATGGGTTAAACTATGGACAGCTATTTCATTTTATATATATATCTTACTTATTTTTTCACTATTCCTTTTCCTCACCCATTGCACCATTAGTTATGACCATAAAATAGTCAATTAAGATTTAGTTATAGTCCAGACCTCTGGCAGCATGATTTCACTCACTTTATCTTTCTATAAGATTTTTTAAAGCTAAAGCCACTGCTGAATATGAAGTAAAACATCAGTGTAACCAATTCCAAAAGAATTTCAGAGAAGGTATAAAAACGGGTCCTGAATCTGATAGCTTGAAGACTGCGTAAAAGCTTTATAGATACTGCCCACTAGATTAGGAAAAAAAATCAGGAAAATTGTAATTGAAAAAAAAAAGAAGAAGAAATAACATCTGTTTGGGAAGAATCTAAACCAACAGCAGTTAATTTCCTCAAGAAGATATGTAGCAGACATTGTGCTCAGACATCAACAACTTGTATGAAAATAGAATGACAGTATTCTACACAAGCTAGTCTTAGTCTTTGCTGTGGGAGAATATCTACCTGTGATGTAAAGGATGAACTTTACAGCAAACTTTGACACGTTGAATTTGGTAATTTTTGAATCTCATTCTTATATTCAGGAGGAACTAAATATAACTTGCAGTTAGTGGGCATGACTACATCTATATCTAATCTGAATAGAGGTGAAACACAAAGTATTTATTTTTCTAATACAGAAGCTTTGCCCTATCTAAAAGGGCATTCCATTATTTGATAGTCATCCCTCAGGTAAATTGTGTGACAGGCAGGGTTCACAGTGTTAATGGTGTGCAAGTCTGGCTTCACAGGCTAACTCTGCTTGTAGGTAATTTGAACATAATGGTAATTAATAGCCTTCAGAACAGGTTCATACCAGGAACATTGCAATACAAATCATGTCACTATAGACAAGGCTGTGTTTCCAGTAAATATTTTCAGCTTCTGGTCAGAGAATATGGCACTTGTATAGGTTCACAGGATGGTGTGAAGGACTGGAAGGGATAATCAGAGGTCATCTAGTCCTTCCTCCTGCTCAGCACAGATCCAACTAGAGCAGTACCTTATGTGAAGAATAGCCACAGTTTCTCCTATAAATCTCCCTTTCAATTCATGCAGATGATGATTGAAAAACTCCAAACATACATTTCTTTTCCGTGCAGGCTTTTATCTCAAGAGAAGTTCAGCACTGTGTTCTGAACCACTCCAGTCTGAACAGTAGGCACTGAACTTGATCTGTCATTCCTGTAAGAGGCTCTAAATGCTGGAACATTACTTAATCTTTCAGTGTTGTTTTTCTTCCTCCATTTTCATCAGGGTTTCTCTTAACCCTGTGAGATATTTGGTGAAAGGGTTGCGTTCTTCTGTGCTAGTAAATGTGACTAGCATATCAGGGTCCTCCTCATCTTGGCCTCATGGATCCTTGTTTGGCATAATGAGACTGCAAAGAATTCCCAGAGGCACAGTGAGAAGCTCACTCTAATGAGGCATCAGATCACTGCATGGAACAAAGCACAGGATTGTTTTTAAATACCGTGTCCCTGTTCGCATAAATTTAAATGACAGGCAGATATAGCTTTAAGAAATGTTTTTATACTAATTAGTTTCATGTCAAAAGGCTAAACAATAAGAAATAAATGAGAAAAACTAACAATTTCTTTTAAGAATGAAATTACCACAATACAGATTAAAGCAAGACAAATGTTCTTGTGCAATATATGTTGTGAGATAACTTCATTGTTAGGTACAGGGTGTAACTTCCAGTCTTTGATATGGATGAGAGATGTTCATCTCACATTTCCAAATTTCTTTTAAGACCAGAGAAGGAAAGGAGATGGAAGAGAGTTGGGAAATAAGATGGTGATCCTAGATTTCCGTAGAAAGAGAATGAAGAAAAAGTGGGCAGGAAGGGTAATCTAACTGACAAAGAAAGAGAAAATTTATATTAAAATGTTGCTTTCTTAATAAAATGGGTAAGTATCGAAATATCCAAGAACTTCCCTGCTGGCATACATGAGAAAACCTTCATAATATTTTTCTAGTGCCACAGCACTCAGGAGCAAAACCATATATTTTCAGCTTTACCTCCCCTCAGAGTGTTGATGTTGTTCCTGTTCTAAAGTAGGGGAACAAAATTTAAAAAATAACAGCTGGCAAGAATTTTAGAACAGAGAAGTGGGAACATAAGGAGTAAGAGAAATATGAACAGAAGACGCATGAGACTGTAAAACAGAAAATATGGTGGGAAAGGAGAAGAGAGAGGACTTGGACAAAGACAGAAGAAAACAGTAAATGTGATCACTGAATACAAAAAGTAAAGACCATTGAATCATCAATTCATCACAAGGGACTCTAACCCTATTTAATAGACAAATTTGCATTAATATTCCTGTAGTTAGTTAAGATGTTGCACTTTGAAGAAGAGAGGACATATAAATATACTAATGATTTTAGACTGTGCTGTGTTGACCTTGGCTGGATGCTAGCTGCCCATCAAAGCTGTGCCATCACTCTCCTCCTCAGCTGCATGGGGGAGAGGAAACACAACAACTCGTTGGTCAAGATAAGAGCAGGGAGAGATCACTCCCCAGTTACCATCACGGGCACAACAGACTTGACTTGAGGAAAACTTGATTTAATTCATTGCAAATCAAATCAGAGTAGGATAGTGAGAAATAACTCTAAAAACACCTTTAAGCCACATCTCCCTTCTTGCTAGACTTTGCTTCACTCCCTATTTTTGCTCCCTCCTCTTCCCCCGCAGTGCAGGACAATGGGGAATGGGGGATGCAAACAATTTGGCACATATTGTTTGTGCCATTCCTTCCTCTTCTGGGGTAGGACTCCTCCAACTGTCCCTGCTCCAGGGTGAGTCCCTTCCATGGGATGCAGTCCTTCAGGCACAGCCTTCTCCAGGATTTGGCCACTGGGGGGACTTAAGGGAAACTTCTCATAGCTTTGCACAGCATCCAAGCCTGAAGCTGAAACCTTTCCACACAGATCCAATACATAGGCAATTGACTGCTCCTTGTAATCCTGACTGTAGCCAGTGGAAATTTTACCATTTGTTTCTTTGTAGTCTGTTAATATTAATATTAAAAATGAGGGATAAAAATGATCTGTAATGTAAGCAATGATGTCATATGAGTGGTGGATTGCCCTGGAAGATTTAAGGTTGAGGATAAATTTTTGAAAAATATGACCTAAAAGTCATGTTTTGTACAGCTTCTGACAATAGTTAGTGATATTAAGCTGAGAATAACTAGAAGATGGATTTTATTCTAGTGGAAATAAATGCTGGGATGAAGCAAAAAGAGAAGGCAGAGAAAAGCAGTGAGGCAAGTGTTTTCACTGCCTGAGAAGTGAGCTCAGCAGTGCTGTGATAATGTATAGTCAGTGCTGTGGTACATGTACTCTAAAAAAAATCTTCTTGTGTGTTACACGTTCACATCCAAGGCAAGACTCATATCCAGGAAGTTCCGTGAGTTGGGAGCTTCACAGCTAAGGTGCTTTTCCTCATGTGAAAAAGTGGGTCACCATCATGTGTTTCACGAGCATTATTATCCCATTGGGTAAGGAGGATGCTCCTCTCTCAGGTTTTGTACAGTTGGTAAGCTACTTGTTTTGGAAGAATTCTGTGGATCTTTTATTAGAAGTAAAAAGTACTAAATACTGTTAAAAAATCTATTTAATTTATCAAGTTAAGCTGCC
Source organism: Sturnus vulgaris (assembly GCF_052056855.1). NCBI lineage: Eukaryota > Metazoa > Chordata > Aves > Passeriformes > Sturnidae > Sturnus > Sturnus vulgaris. The sequence continues at coordinate 53,342,799 of NC_142245.1, read as the reverse complement.
ATGCTAATTTGCAAACTATATACATAATAATTCACTTTCGAAGCCCCGAGTTATTTTCTTTTAACATTTTTTCACATTCACGATCAGTACATATTCATTACTTCCCTTCCTATTCATAACATATGGCTATGTTATTTATTTGGTTGCTTTCTATTCAGAACAGGTAATGTAATTCTAATGAGAACAGCACATTTCTAAAAACATGTTAGATTTTGTAATTTTATGTAACAAACTTTACCCACTTGTGATTCCATTTCATAAAGGCATTCTTCCTGTTTTTAATTAATTGAAAATTAGAATATATTCATGTTATTTATAGGTTGAACAGTGATGCAGTCACAAGCATGAAGCTTAGAGATTCAGACTGTGCGTGTGCACACAGATAAATGACTTGCATTAAGGGGAGGGAAACTGCTTAATGGATTTTCAGAGGCATCTCCAGTTTAACAAATACTTGAGCTTAGGTGTCTGTCTCAACTCCCATTGAGAGGATTACCCCTTGGCACACTTCTGAAGCTTTTTAACAAGCTTCAAGGGCTACTATGAGTTGCATATGAAAAAAAATAAGCAACTGGAGATCCATTTAAATGGAACATTGTTAAAAACAAATTTTCATGAAATCATCTTTATGTATAAAGGCATGAAATCTGTTTTTCTCCTTCTCTGGATCTGACAAAACTTCCTGCTGTGTCTAGACTCAACAAATGTAGCCTTTTTTTTCCCCCTCATAAATTATTGAAGTTACTTGAAGCATCTCAGCTCTGTTCATTTCTGCTATTCTTTTCTTTCTCATAGCTCCATGAGAATATAGACCAAAAGGATTTCTTTAGACACTGTTCCTATCTAAAAAACAGAAGTCAAGTAATAAAGAAAAAGATACCTGGCCTTGCCACTCAGGAGGTCAAACAAGCTGAATGTAAACGTAGACATGAAAATTTGCCAGGAGGAATGCCTACTGGACCCCAAAGTCTCTGGGAGGGACACATGCAGTTGAACTCTTGAGTAAAGAATTTGGTTGACTCCCTCTATTGTGGCATACAAATGGTCTCACCTACAGTGTGTTATGAAAGATAATAAACTGCAGTCTCAGTGACTTAATAACAAATGTTAGTTAAACCTACTGTTAAAAAGACCCCAAACCAAAACCTGCAAAGATTCTAAGATGTTTTGAACATGTTTTCCATCAATTTTATTCCTGAATATGCAAGTTGGTATATCTGTAAGAAATGGCTGGTTAAAACAATGAAGAATGTGTTCTCTGTTTTTGTAGAATTTTCCCTTTGTAAATGCACTTTAAAAGAAAAATAGCAATTAAAATTCAGAGTTCCTAGGTTTTTTTTTAATTCTGAAATGATACATTGAAAATGTTTAGTAGGTGTAGTTCATTATTGAAAAAGCAAGTAATTATTTTGCTCTTTAATAAAACATACACTAAAATATGGTGGAATTGAATAAATAAAACAAAGCACCCAGAGATTGCTACCATAATTACAAAGTAAGCAGACATTTGATTATATTGCTTTAGAAGTGAAGGGAATTGAAATTGCTGATATTTCTCAATAATTACAAGTCCTGCAGATATTTTGTTCTCACTGAAAAGGAGGACTAAACAAATCCTGTGAGTCATTACATTTGCATAATGACTTTCAAAGTTTAGCATTTGGAAAAACTGTTGGTTAAATGAGAATGATCAAACAAACTTCATTTTAAAAGAATCCATTCTAGAATGTAATCTGAAAATTCATTTGATAATTTGAAAAATCATTTGAAATTATTTATTGAAATTACTCTTTTTTTTTTGGTTCTAAATCTAGAAAATCCTACTACTTGGATTTATATTTGTTCAGTTCCTATTGAGTTGGATGAAGACCTCTGACTCAACAATGCTTGGGTTCCACTCTATGTAGTTGCTACAGCAGATAATTTAGGACACTGGAATTTTGAAAACTTTTACACTAGGTAACAGTGCTAGGTTTTAACACAGAAAATAATTTTCAAGGAAGAAATAGTAAAATACAATGGGTGAAAATGAAATGAATTTCCAACCTTAAGAAATTTTTATAAGGAGTCAATTTGAAATTAGTCAATTTCTAAATGAAATTAAAGTCAAGTAATAACTTAAAATATAGTTTATACAAAAACTGAATAATAATTATAATATGTACTATAAAAAGTCTTGGATTCAGTTTTCACCTGTTATTTGGATAGCTATTTAATTAATCTAATTCCATTTACTTAATTTAATCTTAAATTAAATTTATTTCTAATTTATCTTAAGAATAATTAATCACATGAAGCATCTAATAAGCAATACTTATGCAGTGGCAAAGAGCTGGGACAAAATATTTACAGGCTTTGGGACAAAAAATATGTTTTGTATACCTGAATGACCTTGAATTTCTGTAAGTAAAGGAAATGTTACAAAAAATTTTCATTACTGTTTTCAGTTATTGGATTTTCTCTACTACATTTTTCCAACTTGTGGTCAAAAGCACCTTACCAAAATTAAAAAAGCATGCAGTGTAATCCAAAATGCAGAATACACAGCTGGAAATATTCAAATGCTGAACGCACAGGTAGAGGGATTGCAAAATTTAGCAGACTTTTTCAGGATGTGCAAGACAACATTCATTAACCAAAGAAGAAATATGTAAATTGTAGGATCATATCACAGAATAAAGATTCTCTCTGAGCTGAAATAGAACTTACTAACAGCTACCTGTCATGGGGAGCAAAGTGGTTCACTCCTTATTGTTAACCTTTCCCCTTTGGATGACCTGACACAAAGAGTCAACAATTTTACAATAGAATATTAAAAGGCAATAGAAAGTAACTACCAAGTAAAATAATAAGCAAAGCTCATTGACATATACTATCAAAGTTAGGTTCTTTGTCCCTAGAAATGAACTTTGAAATGAAATGAAATGAAATTTTCTAAAATAGCAGCAATTTATGTTGCATATATCCTCTATATATACGATGCATGTACTCTGTGCATGTATGCTCACACAAAAACATTTATATATACAGACACACAGAGAAATGTGTGCCCAGCTGTACATTTCCTCATGCTTACACATGTGTACACATGCAAAACAATACTTTTTCCATTAGTGGTATCCATATGGGTATGTATACACTTACATGTATGTGGATATGTAGACTATTACTGATAGCTATATACTTTATTAATACTTTGCTACTACTTTGCTGCTACTAAACCTAGCTTTATTACTACTATCTGGCTGCTTCTTTACTACTAAATCTGACTACTTCTAAGGCTTGATCTTAAACTAGTTTGGTAGTTAATATACCCTAATACAGAGCATGTTCTCTATAAGAATGTTTGTTGATTAGATATTTATGAGGAAAAATAACTGATCATGATTTCTAGAAGATGTCAGTGGACATGGCAGTTTCAATTAAATTTTCTGCATTTGGCCAAGCTAACTAAATGCACAAACTGCTGATTTCCTGGACTATCATAGTCAGCTGTGAAAACATTACCTGGTGTGCAAAGGAATCATCTATCTGTTACACCAAGAGAGGCTCAGGGAACACAGAGCAGGGAATAATCAAAAATTCCAGTAGTTTCTGACAGCCTTGCAACACAATCCCAAAGAAACTCTGTTCTGAAGGCAAGAAAATTACATGGGGATGTTGGAAATGCAAACATGAGACAGTAAGCAGACACCTGGTTGCTTCACAGGTGAGGCTCCAGCTGTTCACGTGGTACTTTGGAAGAGCAGAGTTATCCATTTGCATCGTGGACATTAGCACATGTGGACCTGCCCATGCTCAGCCCATCCAAACCTTGAGAAGATGTTATGCTGAGCATGTGCAACAGCAACCTGGGAGGATTTCCAGGGGATTTCCTAAATGTAAAGAAAGTGGGCTGGCTGTAGGTGATGACTTGCTAAATCAATTGACCCAAGAATTACCGCAAAAGTGTTTTTCTTTATGGTTTGTTTTATATTTTGTAAGGAAAACTGGAGGGAAAAGGAGAAGTGCAGATGATGGAGAAAGAAATGGAAGCCACTGTTTGGAAAAGGAAGGTTTGAAGCAACATTTCCCAGTAATTCATTGTCTCAATATCCCATAAACCAAACATTATGTGATGTTATGCCGGGAAAATATTTACACTTATTTTATAAGTTTTTCTGAGAATGATACACACAAATACCAGCTGCGCTCAATTTCTATTTTCCTTTTTCTTGTTTTCTACCTATAATCCTTGTTGTTTTAGCTGAACTGTTTAAAATGCCTCTTATCAAGCTCTGGAAATTTTCTTATTCTAATTTAAAGGTAGTCACGAGGATTTGGGTTTTTGCTTCTCAAATTTGACATTCATTAGATTTGCATTTATTATTTGGATGTTTGGGAAAAATATGCAATGACTTCTTCACTTTTTCTAGTCACAGGAAGATTTCTCATGTCCCTCCTGTACTTACGCAAAGATAACAAAACATTTGGAGATCACTGAGTCAAAAATTCATTAAAACCTTCCTGAATATTTTAAATTTTTCTTTAAAGTGTGGATTAATTGGTATTAAAAGTATTTTAGAACACCAGAGAGCACAGACTGTAGGTACAGAGTAACCTAACCTATGTTTCACAGTAGGATTAGCAGTAAAGAAAAATACAAGTACATTTTATATCCTAGGGATTAGCCACTGAATCCTACAGCGTGACAAAACTAGAAGTCTTTTTCCCAGTATAAATCAATAATTTTTTTAATATCCTGTGGATGTCAGAATAAGAGTGAAACCTGATAAAAAACTGTAGCTTGAGAAAGTATCTTGGCAGCCATCACATCAGGTCCTTTTCCAAGACACAGTAATTTGGGTTTTTGAGGTGAAGACAGAAATAGAGAGAAGGACTTCGAGCTGCGCACTTTCTGCTGCTTTTGAGATAGAAGAAGAAGCTCAGCATGCCTTCATCCATGTTTCAGAACCAAGCCCATTTCTGATTTTTGCACAGCATATAAATTATTTCTGGAATCCATTGTTGACATACATTCCTGAGATCAGTTCATTAATCTGCATAAGAATGACTCTTAAGAGCTCTATATGCAACTAAGCACACAATCTGGTGCAAAGAATGTGGAACTATAAAGTAATGTTACTCCTTTAGTCTGAGGCATAAGACTTTGGCAGAAATTATTGAGATAGGAAAAGAAATTTTCGCTTTGGGCAGGCTATTCCATGATGAGGTTTCCTGTATCTTTCTTTCACATAAACATCTGCTGTACTAGATAAGCGTTTTTATGGCCTCCAGTGAGAGTCCATAATCACATGCTTCACATCAGTCTTTTAAGGTCATACATATTTACATAGAAGGCCTAGTGCTAGTGAATTAATACCTTAAATGTAATTTCTCAGCTGCCACATCTGGCTTCCTGTCAGTACCCAGGCTGGTTAAAACCCCCTGAGTCACACTTGTCACAGATATATATTTGCCAGAAAAATTACAAGGCCTTTCTGCTCCAATTTCACTTCTTTCCAGGAAGTGCAAAGATGCTTTCTCCCATATAATGTGGCATGGCCACTGACTTTTCAGCTCATGAATCCAAGGTGTGATGGCAGCACATGCTTCTACCAGTCCTTTAAATTATGGTTTATATTGTGAGCAATAGGCAACCAAGGTTTCCTGAAGGAGTTTCTCCTCTACTATCAATTTATGAGCAAATAATTGGGCACAGAGGGAACAGATCAGTGTATCAAAGCAGTCACTGTTTGTGCCCTTACACCAAAGCAGAATATTTTTTGGCAAGTTTGCCTTCTGAGTAAGTTTAATGTGGTCCCCCAGACTAAACATTCCTGGCAGGTGTGTGGTTTGAAGTCAGTCATATCACCACCATCAAGAGCTGGAGGAAAATCTTCTAGTACCTTAAAATGCATTTGAGCTGTAAGTTAATATTGTTCTTAGTTCTGTTTATCTTGGATATTTTTCAGTGCATACTGGGGGACTTAGTCTACTTACAAATCTAAAGTGAAAAAGACTCTGGTAACCACAGGTCAATGAGAAACAAGAACAGAAATAAGGTTGCCACCCACTTTTAAACTAAAGCCTAACTGTGTTACGTGACTCTGATGCACAGAAATAATTAATCTTGCCTACATGTGTGGGCACTGGTGTAACTGTTTTCTCAGGAGGTGCTTATCCTGCTGCAGCAGTGAGACATCAGGCTCTTTAGTGGGAGTGAAATCAGGATACACAAGTAGTCCCAGTTCTATGACTTTCAAGAGTCTGCAAACGTTATTCCTCTACGAATAAAATATTTCCCAAGTCATTGTATTCCAAACTGGGATTATCTTTTAGATCATAAAATGTCTAACGAAACTGTTAACACAAATGCAGAGACCAGACGGATGTTTTTATGCAGTTTATCATCCAGCAGCTGTAAAAGCTGAGGGACTGTTAAATTTCACAAGCCTTTGTTCTGGTACATTGCAGCTGGGCCTGCTGGACCCATTTACATCTAATGGGTATTTGGAAGAGGTAATCTCTGAAACTTGACAGCATCTTCATTGAGAAGTCAACTGGTAAAATTCCTAATAAGGTTAGTGTGAAAATCTTATCCTTTCCCTGCTTTTATGTAAAGTGATGGCACTGCCCTGAGTTCTGGCTGATTAAAGGTATCCTTGGTGCAAGAAGTCTGGAGACAAGCACAGATCTTTTGCAAAGGAGTCTTGCAAATTGAAATTTTTAGATATATTGAGGCTATGATCCATCAGTTTTGTTTTATCTCAGGCATTACTGTGGAGAGGATCAGTGTATCTAGATCTCTTGATCTCTCATTACCTACGTGGATTACAAGGCTCATGAAGATCACCATTTTCTTCATCATCTCTGTAAGATGCTGTCAAATAAAAGAGAATGTCTGCTGGGTGCTGAAAAGCACCTGAAATGATACCTGTGAGAAATCTGACTGACTCCATTCACGGCAGTGTATTTCTGCTGTGCCTACCTAACAGACCACCCACTACTGACTCATTTCTCTTCAAATATGTATTGTCCTGGGTCTTAGTGCTTCCTTATGTGACTTCAGGACATCACTGGAGGATACTGTCATGCCGACTTCTCAAAATGTGATTTTCAATATGAGAGCTTGAATGTCATCCCAGATCAAAGCTAGGTTTCCTGTCCTGAAAACAAAACAATCAACTAAAAACCCCCAATAGCCTATTAGTAAATTTATTCCTTTTTTAGTATTACAAATTTTTTTATGAATTAATTTTTTTTTCAAATATTATAGTTGAAAATGTGTAGAAATATTAGAAGGTCACATTCTCACACTCTATGTGTATACACATATTTTTACACATATTGGCACGGGAGATAGGTTTTGTTTAAATCACTTGTAGATCCCTCATGTTTGAAAATTAGAAGACCCTGCAGATTGTTTAGTTTCAGTATATCTGAAAAGACTCTGTTGCTGTCATCTTACTAAGTGCATTTGATCTTTTGTAGTACAGAGTGAGTCTAAACTTTTCAAAATTTGTCTTATTATCATCCATCATCACTCCACTCAAATCATACTGGAGGCAGGAGAACGCAAGATGCATCTTAAGCATGATTACACTGAAAAAAAATGAGGCTGTGGATTTCCGTGCAGCCTTTGTCAACAGTTTGTGTGAAATACTTATTTTCCAGGCAGAAATATGATTCTTTTTTTAGTCATCTTCCTTTTTGCTATTAATGAAGTGGAACAGTGAAAATGAATCACCATATAAATTATTTGAGAGTAAAACTGAAACACAAGCAAATATTGGTTATGATTTTGCATGCAAATAATCCTCTATGCAGCTGTAACAATAACACATTCTTTATCAATACAAACTCTCTCATAAGACAATATTGCCTATGTCATATCACTTAAAGACTAATAAGTACTTTGTCCCAAATACTTTTTTACCAAAATAAAATCCAATAATCAAGTGCCTAATTTACTGTCTTTATTTATATACATATTTTACATAAAATTTCATCTCCAAATTTTGCCTGTATTATTTTTTAAATGCACTATGTTTTTCCAACGGATTTATTGTATCAGTCATTTTCAAAACTGATTAAAACTCATCTAAAAATAGTTGTAAATTTGGTTATGCATCTCCCAGAGATGATACAGTTTGTGTGTTAATATTTTGATAGAGTATTGTGAGAAGGCTTTTGCTAGCAAAGTGGGCTGCAGCTGCTCACTTTAGGGTGTGTGATCTCACTTTAGAACAGCCTCTATTTAGGTGGCAGGACACTCAACCAAACATGGTCTTTCAACCAGTGCCAGGCTGCCACAGACTATTGTGAGCTTTGGGCGGAGGTTTGAGAACTAGATAGAATGTGAGGGGAGCGGAATGGTGAAAGTGTCCTCAAGCCTTGTGCTGGGACCTGGTCACAGCCATTTGCCACCCTGGGAACTAAGGAGGCATGCTGTGGGAAGTTTGCATTGCAGATAAATTACTGAGCCTGACACATACCCATAATTTCAAGCTGTTTGAATATCTCTGGAGAGTCTCTGAATTTCAGGGTGACCTGAGGCACGGCACCCAGATTTCATTTTGTAGAGAGCCTGGTCATGTAGGAAGGACTCAAAACATCTTTTCTAACTTGTACTGGTCATGTAATGTTACTATAGTATTAAATTAAATAGATGAAGGCTATAGACCAGGAACACTGCTGAGGCCTACCTACACACTGGGTAAATAGTTTTTAACCATTAAAACTCGTAAGATTTGTGAAGTTTCCTCATTTCAGTAGAATTAAGGCAGCACCATCACAAGTATCCACAAGTGCCTGTGGATACAAACAGCCAGTTCAGTCATTAATTAGACTGGCATCAGGAGTTCCTCCAGCCCTCACTATCACAATGCTTGACAATCTGGACCTCCCTGTCTGGGAGGACAAGACCATCTCTGTCACTACCCCTGTTTGCAGCAGTAATGCTAAAACCACTGCACCCAAACCAGCCACCAATTCTGCAGGCTGTTGTAGGTGAATGACAATAGAAGGTAACCCTTGCTCTGAAGAGTTGGTGCTCTGAAGAGAAAAAGTGGATGGAAAAGGCAGAGAAAAAACAGGATGCAAGTGTCATCATTCCTATTTTACAAAAGCAAAATTGCAATGTAGAAGGTCAGGTAAACAAAAAGCTGCTGTAGATCTGGGATTGGGAGACGGAAGGGATAAATCTATTAAATCTTATTATTTTTGATCCCTGCATCCCACCAACTCAATTTTAAGTTACCCTCTCTAGAATTCTGTGAGGTGAATTGCAAAACAAAAAGCAACTCATGTTCTTGTGACTGCATATTCACTCTCTTGCTTTCCAGCTGCCCCATTGCCTGTTTTCTGTATAGATGAATCCTTAGTTACTGTCAGGCTTTTCCATGTTTTTTGATTTTTCTCGAGTTAACAAATACCCTATTTGCTCTAAAGAAATAACAGAATTATAAATTATAAAAAACAAATTTTAACATTGGGAAGGACAGGAGAAAAAGATTACTTTCACCATCAATAGAAGTACTATTTGGGACAGATTCTAGATATATGTGAAATACCTTTCTTATATTTGTTTTTTCCTCCAAATATATTTCTAATTTGGATTCCCTTGGCATTGACAACTTTGCCTTTTCTTTATTTGTTTTGTTCTTTCATAATAAAGGATGTATAATAAAGGCTTCTCTGAAATTTATATCAATTAGAAGTATGTGTTTCCAGATAAAGGCTTCATACATGGAGGACAATACTATTTAATACCTATTTAAATGAAGTTTCTCTTGAGCCACTGATGTAGTTGAAATTGTGTCCCCATGAGATGTATTTTGCTGCCTTGGTTTTCTCTGCCTACTGATGGTGATATGGCCTTAAAGGAAACACACCTTTGAAGTGGCTTGCATGTGGTCTGTTGTTTTTTTCTTTCTTCACCAGGTATAGAAAGCTTTCTTTTTTTTTTTTTTAGCAGTTTTCAGTGAGATTACAAGAAGAAATCCTAAATTAATGCCTCTAGAAGGACAGCACTGGCAATATATATAACTTCATCTCAAATACTACCTGTATTGCCTGGGAACCCAAGCTGGGATCCAGTGATGGTACTAACATCTCAGACTTACTGTACACAGATTTGCAAGGTAGGACAAAAAAAAAATAAAAATCAGGTAAAACCAAACCAACTTGAACAGTTCTTTTTCACTTTCTTAAGAGTAGCAATAATACCTTTCACAATGTTATGACTGTCTGTTGCCTTTGTGATAGCTGGAATTATTTAATTTTATTTTAGCCATTCCTTGAAACACAAAAAGTACCAACACATGGCTTTGAGATTCAGAAAATATCACCCTATACAAGCTTTCACTGAGTTTCAGCTACAAAGTAAATGTAACTAAGAAAAAAAAATACTACATTAGATTCAGCCCTCTTTTTTTTTCTTACCTGCCTAACTTCTACCTCCACTGTTTTTCTCACACTCCATCCTTTCCTTTTTGTGTACTGTTTTCTTTTGATGTTTGTGCTATCAGGAAAGTAAAGAGGCTATGTTCCCACTAGTCCCAAGGATCTTGTGATAATAAAGTAACCTGGAACATTTTTGATGCAGAGGGTTTTTCTTGGAAATTCTGCTGTGGATGGATCTTTGCATTATCACAGTTTCTTTGATAGTTCTTTACAGACCATTATAGTTTTCTTCCACTTTGGGGAATATGTTCTAACCATTCCTGTCCATTGCTACTAGTAATTGCCCATGAATACTGATTTATTGTACGGTGCAATATTATGGATCCAGTAATACCATGTATGGAGAGCCCTACCTTTTCTTTTAATTCTTTTAATTCAATATTACTTTCTGACATCTTCTTTTAAGTGTGTAACAAAGCTATTTTCATAATTCTTGCGGTAATAGTCTCAGTTTATTAACTTCCAGTTTACACATAATCTGTTTGAATCATCACCTCGAACATTTTATTGACACAAAGCTGAAGTGCGTTAGGAAAAGTCTAATATTCCTTTGTGCAATAAGGGAACTGGGTAAAAAAATCATTCTAGGTACTAAATGACATGCTTTAGGCAATGCCTAAGTTATTTCCAACTCCCACAATGGATACTAAACTTCAAAATGATGGTTTCCACTATCTCTAGTTAAGCCACCACAGTATTTCAGAGAACATCCAAATACTTATTCTTCCTAGTTTTCAGGGTTAAAATGTCCCATATCTGTGAGGGTTTTCTGTTTGATATGCCTGAAAGCCCCTCTTTGGCTTTGGAGACTGATTCACTGTCACTATTTCATTCTCAGCTCCAGTAAGGTCTGAATGAGCTGACTCCCTACAGTTAGTTGTTACAGCTTCCTACATACGGTAGAAATATTCCAGTTCTATTACTAGAGCACTTGATAATGATGTGGAATGTATGGATAACTCTCCTCAGTGTGAGTGCCTGGCTGTGGGAGACAATTTTAGGCTGGGGAACAGGTGCTGAGAACTGATAAAGTCATCTTGATGTTTGACCACCTCTTTTGCATATCCTCTGGTGTCTTCATCTGGGAAAATGTTCTGGGATGGAAGTTCTGAGTGATGCAGGAGACCCTAGCATGAGGCAGTCTGGTCTGAACACTTTTCTGGTATAGAGCTGATGTTGCTGTATGTGTATTTCTCCATATATGTATATGCATGTGTATATATATATGTATACATACAGGTATGCACATGTATTTGTAAAAGGCAGGAGAAACAGAGAAAGAAAACAGATTGTAAAGGAAACAGATGTCTGTTAGGCTTTGTCTTCAGACAGTTACTAAATAACCATCTGAAATAGGCCAAATATGAAATGAAGCTTCAATTCCCTTACTTGTGATAAGAGGAAAATAACATTTTTACCGAGATGATTCTTATTTGATCAGAACTGTTGCTTAGAAAAACTATCTACAACTGTCAAAAATGTGTCCAAAAAGTTTAACATTTCTGATTTTCAAAGTTAAAAGAATAACTTGTTAGTACTCACTTTAGATATATGTCATTCAGGGTGGTTAAAATATTTATTCTCATGACTTCATGGCTGCACATGCCAACTTACATCACCTGGTATTCTGCTTTTAGCTTTCATTTTGACATTTCCCAGTAAAGGCAGGGATTTTTCTCTTTTGACCTCCCTCTCATATTTTCCATTTTCGTAGAACAGCATCCCTGTGCAAATCCTGTATAAGTCTAGAATGCTAAAATTGATTTTACTTCTAGCTCAGATCTCTTCTCAAAGAAATTATCTAGTACCAACTTGGTTCCATTTTCAGCCATGCAGAATGTTGTCCCTATTTATACAACTTTCTAATAAACATTATCCTCTGAATCATGATTGTGGGAATATTACTGACACAGTTCTTGCTTTCATTTTCATATGAAATTGCTCCATTATATGTTATTTTGTTTGGAAGTCATTGTTTTAATCAACTTTGACAGAGGAACCCTGCCTTCAGCTACATGCTTCACATAGTTAAGAATGGGTCTGCTTCCAAATGCAATTTAATCTAATTACTAAACAGAGGCTGTGTTCCTGAAACATGTCTACTATTCCTCTGAGTCCTAATTTCTCTTTTTGAAATTACTGGCTAAGGGTCCTTCCACATGATGTGTCTGTTTTTCCACTTGTGCTTTCCTGACATAGAAAGTTGCCCTTGTGCATCCCTGAGAATGGTTTTGGTAGGTGTCTGTGCCGAGTCAGTCTGACAGATTCAGTGAGGAATGATTTGATTCATTCAGTCAGATCTTGGGAGAAAAAACAATTGCACATGAGCAGAGAGACCTGTTTTGGACAAAAGCTAATCAAGGCAGACCCTGACATCAGTGTAAGGCATTTTTGTGTTCATAGCTCCATATGTCCCATTGTTTAATGTGCCCACACAGTCTGATGGCTGTGATGTTGAGTAGCATGAGACCAAAATACTAAAATCTTAGCAAGTTTTTAATTAATTGGTCATTTTCAAGATAAATGGATTTTTCATCTGGAAATATTTTAAATCACTTTATTATTAAAACTCAAATAAAAAAATATTGTAAGATTTAGATTTGGAAAACATGCCATGTATACTTTATTTCTCATGTGCATATGATCAGACCTGTTCTCCCATTTCTCCAGCACAAAACTAGTGTTTATACCGAGAGAATAATGACTCTGTTTCAACCACAAATATTTGAGGTTTCCTTTTCTCTGCTCGCGCCTTTCCTTTGGGCTGCAAATCAGAGCTCTCTTCTGCAAAGATATACTAATTAATTTTCAGATGAGTGAGTAGTGGTGCTGTTTCATTCTAAGGGACGTTATTTTCTTAGGTGATCTTGTCAAGTAACAAGTCTTCAAAAGTTCCCTTGGGAATGGGTGAAAATTAGAAGCAAACTTCTGTTATCTCGTTAGAAACTCTTTGCACACACTGCAATGAAATTGCAGTTGTCTTGAAGAAAATTTAAAAGACTCTCCTTATTAAAATGATTTTAAAAGTGCTTTTAACTTTGAAATGACACACAGGTTCCTTTTAAAATTTGCCTTTTGCTTAAAATTCAATTTAATAATAGAAAGATCAGTCTAGGAAGAGAAGTAAGATGAGACATAACAAAAAGTCAAATTTCCAAACTTTAAATATATTTCCTCTTAGAAAAGGTATAGGCTGAAGAAATAGTAAATTTTACTAACCTCCATTAGGTGGATCTGAAATTAAATCATGCAGCAAAATACATTTCCATGGATGTGGGAAATAACGGTCATTTTGGCAGATGTTCTGGAGACTGAATTCAATTTTGTTGTTTAATGTTTGCCATCACAAGATTTCACAAAAGCATTATTTAAATACACAGAAACAGTTTAACTATTTAGCTGAACATCAAATACACTGTTTTGCTCAGTTTGCTCTTTTCAGAAACAGCAACACAGCATAAATCAGTCCACTTTTTCATTTATTTTATTTTCTAGTGCATATATAGCTGGCAAAATGCTGCAAGTGATCTACTTCATTAAGAATCTGAAGCAAACATACGAGCTGCTTTAAATGATCACATTAGGGTTTACACGCCAGTTATTCAGCAAACTTAGAATAACCAGAAGTTGCAGCACTTCAAGCTAAAATAATGATGGCATCACGTTACTGCAACATAGGAAAGCATGTCACTAATCCATCCAGGCAACTCACATTTTGAGATTATCAGACTGAACTAAATTTTTGTTTCATTTTGTCATTCATGACTCAAACCAGCTATGATTTGATGAAGTACAGAACCTTTTAAAATCCCTATATCTGAAGAGGATGAGGATCACAAAAGTGAGTGGTATGTCTCTGGCAGAGAGTGGGTGATTAGGGAGAGCCCTGACCTGCACACAGACACTGCACTGGGCTTTTTTGAACAGTGGTATTAAGTCAACAGGTTTGGCCTGAAAGATAATTTGGGCATTAAGAGTGTGGTTTTTGCACCCAGAATTGGAGATCTGGCTGCACTGACAGTTACAGAAGACAAATTCTCTGCTCAAAGTCAAATAAAATCCTCTGAATCCTGAATTATACAAATGTATTTGAGAACATAAGTGACGATTATGTTTGGGAAATTATAAACCTTTAGATTAGTCCAGAAAAATGAATTGAATTATCAGATGAGATCGTTTCATAAAGTTATGTTTGTGGGTGGACACTAACTGTTGCTGTACATATGACTGTGGACAGTTTTTGTGTTTCTAAAGTGATAATGCTTAAGAATCACTAAAAGGTATAATCTGGGTTTCTTCAAGTACATTTTGATCTGATCTAAGATGTCTTAGGAAGGGCAGTTCTAATGACCTTACAAGCAATAAAACACTCACATAAGACAGTAATTTTTTTCAAAACCCCCTCCAATTCTGGCCTTTCTAAATTTCTAAACCCTTTCTTTATGTGCAGATCTATTGGCAATCTTTGTGTACATGATATTGCTTCAATAATGATATTAGAACATCAAGATGGTGATGCAGTAATGTAAGGAAACAACTCTCTTGAAAAGACAAAAACAGCACTTCTACATTCTCTGTGGACAGTTCCATTTTCCTCCCTTTTCCCCCTTTGCAAGACACATGCATGAAAGATTTAGGAGAAAACTGTGGTTGAATGGTTATAGAGATTTTTCTCTTTCCTGGCAAATTTATTAGTGAATGGGAGAGCTGAAATCTTAGCTCAGAGTTCTAGAGTTTTCGTTGGACCTCCTGAAGAAAGGTGACTCAACTCCACAATTCTAGGCTTGATGAAGATGAGAAATATTGTTCTTTAAGGAACTTTAAGGAACTTTACAATCCCATATGGTTGCAGGCAGGTACAAGCTGCAAAGAAAATTCTTTCAATCTTTAGGCACAGTATCTCTTATTTTAAGACTGTCAAAATAGTCTGATGCTTTTCCTTTTTTTTTTCACTGATTGAGTGTTCTTGGATCCTAGAACGACTTCAGTGTAGAAGTAGACATTTCAGCACTGTGGCAACAAATATAATTACGTTGTTTTATTTCTGGGGAGAGGAAGAAAACACTTTCTCTGGTTTCAATTTTCTTCTGTGTTAGGGCAAATCACAGGTCAAATTATTCTGGACAAGACATGTTATTTTATTTTGATGCATTGAGCTGTTGAGAAACTGCTTCTAACCACAGTATTCATCGACAAATCCATATCAGCTATATTTTACTTTAACACTGACTTTTTGAAATTATAAACCCCAGAGATGAGAAGGCAATTCTAGACCAGTCCAGATAGAAATCATATTAAAGCAAAAGCAGAACTTCTTACAGATCAGTAATTTTGCATTTTGACAACCGCCTGCAATGGTTGGAACTTCAGATAAGAAGTCAAAGGAAAAAAATCATGCTAAGGGGCAGACAGACTGTAAAAGTGGATAGGGTGTGAAGAATACAAGATGCATGTCGAGTTTAACAAGGGCTAACACTTGCTATCACAACACAGCCAATGAAATTAGAGACATCTTAAGTTCAGTTACTTTACATGTAGAACCTTGGCCTAGACAAGAGAGACATGGATAAGAATGACAGTGTTTTGCTTTGACGTAATAGAAAAGGAAATCTAACCACTGTATTAGGGTCTGTTTAAATTGAACAAAGTATTTTTCTTAAACATTGAATTTTTAGAGTAACAATATCTGACTTTTTCTTACTGCCCATAAGGGCAAAACCTGTTTTATTCATGTTAGGCATTTTAATTTTATCTGAAGTAATACATGACATTGCATTTAAATACAGTGTATAGTCTGACCTTTCTTCATTTGAAGCATAAGGAGGAATTACAATCAGTTTTCTTATATAATGGATGAACTTTTTTCTCTTGTTAACTTTGCAATGGAACATCTCTGTAAGGCAGTACAAACTATTGCCCTTTTCTCAGATACATTATTTATAGCTGTAAAAGTGTGCTTCATTTTCCTTACCATGAATTCATACAGGGCTCCTAAAGATGAATACATATTATTGCCACTGCTAACTTATGCAAATTCTTATGTTGGAGGTGAACCCTCAGGTGCTCTTTATTTCTGGAAGCAGTGCCTGGAAGGTCTGGTTTGAACCTTTTTTACTTTTGTGTGACCCACTGATTAAGAAAACCAGCTGGAAAAGACTCATGCTCCAGCCAAGAGGGAACTGATGAAGTGATGATCAGTAATTGATCTGGAAGGAGATATACAAGACTAGCACCTTATGGTTTATTAATACTGATGAAAGAGGAATTGTTTTGCTGTGCAAAATTAAGACAAAAGTTCTTTAAAACTTTTCTATTATATGCAGTCCACCTATCACATTACTCATCACTTTAATTCCTGGTATTGAATACCATAGAGTTATTTTTCCACTGATTTTTATTTGAAGATATTCTTAATACATTACTGCTTTGCCCACTTATGTAAACTGAGATAAGCTAATAAACTAACGATTTGCAACAAGATTTGTCTACTTTAGGTAGATTCTTACATTCTTAGCATATTGAGATTGATAGCTTCAGTAAAATACTGCAATGGAAAATATCGCATGAATTACTTGAAAAGATTTTTTAAAAATCAAATATTTATCATTAGGAATATCACCCTGGACAGTGTTTTCTTTCAGATGATAAAAGAATTCTGAATCAAAATTGTAACTGATATCTCTTGCTCTTGATTTGATCTCAGTCATCTGATAAAAGTGGACACATTCCTGGAGTTTTTATTTAATAGCTTCTTGTAAAAGTTAGTGGTTTTTTATGTATACATTTCCTCTTTTTTCCCTACTGTTTTTTATTTCAAATTTGATAATTGGTCATGAACAAATTTAGGTAATGTGTAAATATATACTGTTTTTCTTTCACCACAGTACAAGAGAACAACATGGTAATAAAATATCTCAACCAACAATAATCTCTAAAGCCTAGCTCCTCCCTATTTAACAAACCTTACTTTAAACATGTAACACAGCCTGTTTTTTCCAAGTACAACTCCCTAGGATGTCACAGGTCTGTAATGTTAGCCTTGTATTTAGGTCAAGTACTTTCTAGCACGTGTTCTTTTCACTGCTCTCCCTTTACAGGGTCAACTGGCCACTGGATTGGCTCTTTCTCAACAAAAACATTTTAGAATTGTATATGGTTGAAGCATCAGAGATGAGTGTCTTTCAAAGTATTTTTTGTAGGACTGGAACTGTGTTGAATGACATTTGAATATACATCACGGACTTTGTCACTCTCAGTGTGTTGGTTAGTTAAGCATTTTGTTGTTCAGGGTTTCTTTTTTTTCCCTCTGGCTTACTTTAGCAGTGACATGTCTTGCCATTAATTAGAAACATTTGGATAATAGGTATTCCTTTGAGAAGGGAGCAATCTGATTTACTGAAGGCAGCTATGCTAACAACAGTAGGTAGAATAAAATCCTCCAGTCCTTACTTCGCTTACCTGTGACATGAGATGTGTGTGGAAGTATCCTGAAAAATATCACTATGTATAAAGCCACTTACAAGCCTGTGAGACTCATTTATTCTCTACATATTTCTACCCACTCAACAGCCAAAATTTACTTTTGTATAAAAAAGAAGATATATGCACTGTGAAGACTGTCTGCAAAATGCTCTTGTAAGAAACTTATCGATGACTTACCCATGTAAATACTTTTATCTAAGGTGCTTTACTTTAAATTACAAGAAATATTGCAACATATTAATAAAATTCGAAATTAATATACCAATATCAATAGCTATATCAAATTGCAACTAAATCAAATGGAAAATCAACCAAGAAAACCACTCCTGTTTTACAGACCTGCTCACCACTGAAACTTTAGCTACCACCATAGAAAGCCAAATAACTTGTAAGCAGATTTGATTCGTGTGTAAAACTGAAATATAGTGTAGCTTTGTGAAAAGGTCCATTGAGATACGTGATCAATTTTTCAACTACTTTTATCTCTTTCAAAGTTCCAACAGTTTTAAAAAAAACGAATTTACCCAAACTTAGCATGATATATTTCAACAGGTTGGGAAAAATGCAGTGCTATTTTCTGACATCAAGCCATAGCCAATGAAGTCAAGGTAAATTCATTTACAGAGGCATTGTAAACTTTGGTGAATCTCTTGAAAGACTATTACCGTCAAGCTGAAAGCCAATTAGGGATACTAAGTCACTATATCTTGCAAACAAATGATTTTTTCAAACACCAGAAATCTGTAGGACAATAAATCAGAATATTTTCAAGAAAAAAAGGAAGAGATAACCTTGCTGCTGCATGGATATTCTGTTATAGTTTGATGTGGGGAATAACAGAAGGGGTAAGAAGATTAAATTTTTTTTTAAAACCAAACCAGAATTGTATCCATAAATACCTGGAACAATTTCATCTGCAAACTGAAAACCTCTTTGCAGTGAACAAAAATGACAAAACCCAAGGATTACTGATTACTGCTATGATTAAGGGCTAACACTGTAACAGTGCTGGAAATACAGTGATCTTAAGAAACAACAGACAAAATATTGCCATAAGAACATCATTCATTAAATTGAACATACTGATTGAAAGATCAGAAATATCCATTAAAATGCTTAAGGAAGATTTACTTTTCATATTTATTGTCCTCCATCTCCTCCAGTTCTATATTTCTCTTCAAAGAACTTGAACAGATAATCTTTGTCTGGCCATTTTGATAGACAGAGTTTCCTTAAGGGGTTATATCAAATTCTGTACAGCTAGTGATGACCAAAAGTAAATATATGATCCTTCAATTTATGTAAAGAGCTTAGACTGTGCAAAATATTTTGATTTTGACACTTTCTAGTGAAAAGTGTCTTTGACCATGGCAGAGGTGCTTGAACTAAATGATTCTGTAAGCTTCTTTCTAACCCAAATGATTCCATAATTTATGTTATTTATATGGTCTCATTGAATAATTTTATTAGGTTCCATGTCTTCATGTTATTGAACAGACTGTAGGCTTTAGCTGGGAGGAAAAACCCAAACATCCTCTGCACAACCTTGCCCTCTAATCTAGATAAAATCATGTACAGTGGCAGATACAGAGTAAACAATTTGTTTTAATTAATTAGAAAATTACTACCTGGGTTGTTATGTGACAGTAAAAGTCTAGTGTGATCTGTCAAGGGCTTCATCTCTCCAAATTTTATAGGGCTCAGCTGATTCAAAGCAATGCCTGGAATTAAAATGTTGAAGATTATATGCCATTTCTGCCTGGAAAGGGGAAATACAAGACAGTGGATGTACCATTATACATGAATGATATAAAGAATGGCAAAGAAAGGAAAAAAACAAAAGCATGGAATAAAAAGGATCTTTTGGGAGCAAAAACATTTTAGAGAATGAAAAAACTGCCCTTCCCTATAAAAGGCATGAGTCTTTGGTTTAATTCCATATGTTTTCTATAGGTGGATAGAAATGTAGTGGAAAATTAAGTCTATGAGATCAGGGACAGTATTATTCTCTGACATATTCACTGCCCAGATATATCTTGATTAATGAAGTAGAACAGAAGTGCTGGTGGGTAGTAATTCTCAGATATGTAAGTTTTCTGTATGAAATAATCCCCAAATCAGTCAGAACAGATGACGATATTTGTACTCTAGCTTTGAAAAAATGAGGAAATTACAGAGGATTTATGATATAAAATAACCTTGGAAAAACACCACACAAGAAGGTTTATTTTAAGTAAAGCAGAAAGCATAACTAGATTTTTAACTAAAGTTTAAATTTTGGAAGAACCACCTGAATAAATTTAAATAACAACTTCATGAAACCGTCTGGATCAAGCAAGGTACTTTGATACTTGAGTATATAAAACATTTGGAAATATTCAAAAACAGAGGTGGAAAACATGCCAGAATAAAGGGGGAAAATTCTCTGAAGCTTATATTCTGAAAAGGGAAATTGTGAGAAACTGTGTCAGCTCTAACATCTCAACAGTTTCAGAAAGAATAAATAACAATTTTAAAGACTAGAGCAAGTGAAAAATCATTTGCAGGAATATAAATCGCAGGGGAAGTATAATAAAATCTTCTGAAGAGGTTTAGACTACACTTTCATATATTCAGCTAAACCAAGTAGAAATAAGTAATAAAATAAAGTGCTTAAAAGTTAAAGTGATGGAGAGAACTAGCTTCAGCTTGGTCTTTAAACATCATCACCTTGTAGAATAAATAGCAAGATTTTAGCAGAATAGCTCCCTATCTTTTCTAGCTAATTCTAAGTAAACTGGTCATTAAAAGGGGCTCAGTCCCTAAAAGGGGCTCGGGGCATCCACACCTCCGTTCAAGACCACACTGCTTGGAGCAGCATCAGCATCTGTCTTCCCACGAAGCTTTATGCCTTCTCTCTAATTCTCTGTGTCTTCTGTTAGTTTTGAAACTGAGCTAATCTGCTAAGGGAGATCAATGCAATTGCATACCCCTTCATCTAGACTTAACTCACCTGTGCCTTCTCCTTTGGATTTACAGCCTACAAACTTCGCCTCAATTTTAATGTGTCAGCATTTGATTTTATGAGAAACCCCTAGCTGGTATAAAAAACAGATGCACCACTAACCACATGTATTTTACTGCTTGGTGTCATAACACTGGGAATGGAAAATTCAAAGTGAAGTACTAGAATGTCTTTCTGATAAAGGCCCACCTAGTCTAATATTTTCTTGCACTGTTATCTAGGTGGGATTAGAAAAATTTGCATGTTCCTTTGTTGATTCTCTTGTATGAATAATTTTTTTCATTGTTGCCTGTTTTTTTTTGTTATGGCTACATGTCTTCATCTGTATTTTGCACTTTACTTGGTACAAGTAAGGCATAAATTCAGGCAAATAGACAACAACTAGACATTTCTTATCTAAAACCACAGAAAATTAGACAAACCTCCCACATGATGCACCTCACTGGCATATTATTGAATGTAACAGCGTAGGTGGATTTAGTAAAAAATCCCAGAAACTCACAGGAAATCTGTCAGAGCCCTGTAAATTGGATATAATTTATTACCTAAGCTCTTCTTGTTTCTGTGTCTGGTTCTGAAGTTGGCACAGGCATAACTGCCTCAGGTCTGGTTGCACTTTTCACAGAAATGCTGATGGCTGATAGGCTACCTAAGCAGGTGTAGAAGAGACTGCTTTGCAGGCAGCTTATTCACCTCTTTGTTTTAAAATGCTGCTCCTTTCACTGCAGTTTGTTGGCCTAAACAGGAACCTGAGTCTCTGAGGTGCTACCTACTTCTGCCTGTAGCTACTTCTTTTCTGAGGACACCTACTTATTATTGCCCAACTCCTCTTTTATACTATCAGCTGCAGTGCTAATTGTTTTCAGTTCTCTCCATCCCTTTCCTCAAAATGCTTGCTGCTAGAATCAGTGAATTGCTGATGGGGTCAACCAACTAATTTTTGTTTGTTTAATCATTTATTGATTGAAAACAGATGGGAAAGGATGATTCAGTGTAATCACACACACAAACACACAAATTGTCATTTCTCCCACTGCTATCCAAAAGACATCTAGGTTTCTGCTCTCACAAATTTCCTTTCTTGTCATGGGGCAATATGAGGTAAGAACTGAAAACAGTGCAGGAGCACAGATGGCCAGAGGGTCACAGTAGCAGCATGGTATCTGGACTGGCAGGCAAAGCTGCTGAATACAGAGGGAGGGCACTGTTCTTTCTTCCAGTAGTCCTGGAAGTGTGCTGTGAGCTTTTCCAGAACAAACCACAGAGCACTGGGAAAGGTGAGTCCCTGCTGGTTAGCAAAACATATTGCACAGCCTCTCTTGTAGTATGAATGGAAAAAATTGAGAGAGATACAGATTTTTAAGCATTTTTTTCTAGCCGTGTTATCAGTTTCTTGTGAAAAAAATTGAATTAAGTAATTTATGTTGTGAGTGGAGTTTAGGATTTACAGTGCAATTACTGGGCTCTGAAAGTGGAGTGTGGAACTGGTTGGAAAAAACCAAGGATATACCTACTTCACTTTAGATTAGAGGTAACTCCTCATGTGTTACTGAAATAGTAGGATATGGAATCACAACTCTTTTATAAGGAGCATCTTTCTGTCTTCTCTGTGATGTAAAAATTCTCCCTTTGTTGTACAGATGAGTTAGGTTTTGTGGAGGGGTGTACTAGAAGAATCCACGATCTGCTTCTCTTTTTAAATTTTTTGAAAGTCTTTAGAAATAGATGCCACTCAATTCCTACATGCAGTGAGAACATGTCTTTCTGGTAGTAGTAAAAACCCCAAGATGTAAACAATTTCTTATTTATTCACTCTCAAGCTTATAAATGCTTATAAATTCAAGTTGATTTTTATAGATAAAGGCTATAATTACAATATATCACTTAACGTCATGCCGATCTGGTTGTTTTTCAAAGAATCACTTCTTCCATACTGCTTCCAGTGAAGAGTTCTATATTGAGCTTCTGTTTGTCAAGTCTTGTGCAGTGGTATCATCATGTACTTTCTATTGCTTGCTTTGGAATGCAAGTGGTGGTTAATTGAGAAATAAATGAGCTGTTTTGAAAAAATTTGACAAAACCAAAATAACTGACAAACTTTTAAAGTTTTCTCAGAAAGCCAGTGAGGATGACTAAATGATGGCATGAAAATTAGCAGTGACACCCATAAATACATCCACTTAAAAACAGGGAAATTAGTAACTGACTGCATCCTTAAACTGTGCTTGTAGTAAAATTGTATATTTTGCCAAATTCTTGAATTGAAAATTAGTGACAAAAATACCTGTAACCATTTTCTCCCCCTCTCCATTGCATTCTTTACCAAGAAGCAAGTCTACATTTGAAGTATAGATAATTTTTGAAATTATTTATTTTGTGCCCTATGGTCTTATTCTTATAATATATTTTGGGATATGATAGTGTTATTTTCTTGCCAAAGAAACATGTGGAATACTAGACATAACAAGTGTGTCTTCTCTAACAAAAAAATATTTTCAAAAACTATTTCAGTTGCCAATATTATCAAAGAGTGTGAAAGTGTTTATTCCTTCCAACCTTTTCTTTCTCTTTCTCAGGAAATTGTGTGGATGATTAAAATTCAGTTTAGTATGGGAGATTTAACAATTGAGATTTTGTAATAAATACACACAGAGGTAGTCACAGACCACTGAGAATTTCTCAGGTGGCTTTTCAGGTTTTTAAAAGGAAACTTTTTTTACAGTCAATGTTAATTTAGCTAACATTTTTCAGACTTTCAAATGCATTTTTTTTGTTTGAGTTATATTTTTATAGAATGACTCATAAATCCCTCTTTCCCCTGGAGCCTAATCAATCAGCTTGTTAAAGGGAAAATTTCAGTTCAGAATTAATGTATATGTATATGCAGATCAGGGGGAGAAATATTTTAGACAAAACAGAATTTCAAACTAGCATCGTTTCTCATGGCTAAGGGTTGGAGTGCAGAATGCCATTTTGTCTAGACTCTTTTCCAAGGAGAAAATGCTAATGCTGTCCTTGTGCTTTGGGTGATCGTGTTAAAACAAAAACCATATAGTAACCCTGCACCTTCCCTTCCTGGCCAAACGGGTAGATGCTACTGAATTTTACAGTGCTAAGTGATTGTCTTCCAAAGTAGCTAAATTTTAAGTTGTCAGTAGTAAAGTCTCACCTAAGAATGGCTGCTTTTGCAAGAGTGGAGAAGATAACTTTTTATTTATTATTGGTCAGAAGAGTTATGAACCCATTCCATTATTTCCACTATGTAACTCAGAGACTGTTCCTGAGTTTAAAGTACACTTGTTCTGCTCCTACTTGACGTAGAGTGTATGCCAGGATATATAACTTGGGTTAAAAACAGGTTCCAGTAGATGTAACCCAGCCTTCAATTCAGAGAAACATCTCCATGCTGTAAGCTTGAATTCCCCTCATGTCAAGATAATTGCACTTCATGAATAACCTTTCATAGTAACCATTCTGATTATGTAGAAAAATGTTGTTCCACAAAAATATATTTTTTCTCTTAAATTGAGCTGACAGGATACAATTCCAGTAGAGAAATTATTTGTTTGGCTGGAGTAATCCCATCTCAGAAAGAAATTGAAGAGTTGTATCTGGTTGAATGGCTGAGTCTTGGGAATTTGTACAAGGCCTGCATGCATTTATTTTGTTTAAGCTTTGGTTCAATGGAGGCCATTTCATGGGGAGATTGTGAAAGAATAAAGCCCGGTTTCAGTGACAAAAATGTGTATCAGAAATCCTTAAACTGAACCTATAACTCATGTTCTTATTCTACTAAGCATAACTGTGAAATTTCTTTTAATAACTATTCTATTGCAATTTAATATTATATGAATCCAAAGTGATGCTGCTTTTGATAAATTTTCATTATAAAACAGAGATAAAGATCTGTGCTGCAACTATTTTCTTTTTGAAGTAGCCAAGAATTGTCTAGTGTACAATAAATATCTGTCTCTAGCTGTGTTTTGAAATACTAGTTTATAATATTTTCATCTTTTTCTAAAAGTGAAAATTTTTTTCTTAGTCTAATGATATCATGCCTCAAAGACAACCTGGTCAAAAAAATGAACCTTATTTTAATCTTAATTTAAATCCTTTAAAATAGATACGTAAGCTTTCATGCTTTGATTGAGATAAGGTAGTAAATTAAATAATCATGCTGGAATCATTCCTAGATTTAAATACAGACTACTGATTTACATTGTCTTACTTTGTAATCAATCTTTAGCTAACCTTTTCTCAATATTCTTAAGGAACTCCCGAAAGAAATAATTTCCTTTATCTCTATGTAGATATATTAAATTATATGCCATATACCATTTAAATTACCAAGATATATAAAAGTCTGTAGACAATACACAGAGGTATTCCTAGGCCTTTGATCCATGTACTTCCTTGTAAATCTACAGAATTGAAGTTAGGAGAAACGGAAAGGTTTTGGAAGCTATTATTCTCAATGATTCAGTGGAGACAGAATCTTCTGGCGCTGTAGAAATTAAATGACAATTTGAAAAGGGAATAGGGAAGCTGTTCAATAATTCTACTTGATCTGATTAAATTCTACCAGAAAATAAGGTAGAGCGCAGGGTTTTCTGTGTTAAAGAAACATACATTACTATTTAATTGAGAAAAGCCTATACAAAGGTAGACTGATGTTATTTTAAAATATTAGATTAGATGTAAAAATCCATGTAAACTTATTTTTATAATTCCACTCCTACTGTTCTTTTGTTGTTTGATTTGGTTTTATTGGGGGGTGGAAATGACATCTTTCAAAGCCTTTTTTAAAAAGAAAAGTTGAATTCCATATTTTATGACAGCCTTACGGAAGTTTTGTACTTAAATTCTGTTGATTCAGAATCGACAGCAAATCAGAAGGGAAAGTGAGGGTACACTGCTTTGTCACAGTAAGACATTTTGGTTTGCTATCTGTTTTGGAATTATGATTTCCAACATAAATTCATCGTAGAAATATTGACTAGAGAGATGAAAAAAACAGGAGCTAAAAATAAAGTAAGAATTTTTGTGGCTCAAAATAAATGTGAAAACAGGGATCATTTTGTAGTCTAAAAATTAAAGTATTTTAAAAATTATTCCTATGAATATTAGTCCAAAAAAAGATCTAATTTTTACAGCTAAAGGTTTTGCAGTCTGCAGAACGACAGAGCATGATGTTCATAGCCCTTTCTATTTCTGTCTCTAATGGGAATTGTTGCCTCTTTTCCTCTCCAGGCACTCTATGCACCTATTGGCAGCTGTCCTTGTGGATGGGGACATGGTAACCATGCATGATGTAGACCCATCATGAGGAAAATGGAGAATTATATATAAATTCATACTGATTTTATGCTCAGGCATGAAATTTTTTTTTCTGAGGCAGTATTCTCCTGAGGCTGGAAAAGAAACTCAGATTCCTGGTGGACAAAGTATTGTAGCACCTTCACATGTTAAATGATGAAAGGAGGTTTCTTTTTCCAGCTTAACAACTCAGGTTGGTAGAATTTTCTGGTTGCCATATTTTTTCTTTCCTAGAGAACTAGGTGTAAAACCATTTATTTCACACATAGGAAGATAGAAGCACAATTTGATTTAAGTAAAGGTATCTAGAATAAGACTTCTGTAATTTTTAACTCTGCATATGATTGTCCTTGCTATGACTACCAGCATGAAAAGCTGAAAAGTAGGACTATAATAAATCAAGAAAAGAGCATGTCTTACAATGTTTGACTTGAATATAACATCTCCCAAGCATGCTGGTTTAAAAAAATATTAACTTTTTACAATAATCTGTGGGCTGTAAAATGATCAGCTCTAGCATGCGAGCATCATTAATTTAGAATTATCTCATGGGAAGTAAATAAAGTCCTTTTTTTTTTTTAATGTTTGAACAGAGCATAGAGGACCAAAGACATACACCAAGGATAAAAACTTAATCCAGCAGAAAAAAAATGTCTGCTGTAAATGTTCAGTACATTGTCCCAGCTCCTGGGAAGATAATAAAATTACTTTTCCCTCAGGTGATCGTAACAACAGAACACACTGAATGGACTGAGCTTCTGAATGGACAAATTCTAAAGGCACAGGTTATCCATGGTGAAAAATGGGACTTCTTTACAAGTTGCAGATAGGCCTGGAGGAGTAATAATTATATGTCTTTATATAACTAAAAGGTTTCTGATATTTACCTGCATTTGAATTTCAGAATTCATACACAATTATAAATTCAACCTCAGTGCCAATAACTGCAGTAAAATAGGTGTTGATGGAGTAATGCCAAGTAGTTAATTCTGAGCTCCTAAATTATGAGGATCTCCAAATAAGATGTTATGGAAAAGTAAGTTTGTCAGAAAAAGCTGAAAAGTAACTGGTGAAGTTATAAATAACTTTTCTGAGTTTCAGGTGCAATTAGATAAAATAACAAAAAACCCAGCAGGCACTGCAGAACTATTTCTTTTATTTTTTGACAAAGGTGAACAGTTCCAATTGGTAGGAAAGAATTTGAGACTTGAATTATATTTTCATAGGCCAGGAATGTTTTTCTGATGCTAAGTGTCTTAGAAATGACAAGGCATGTCTGCCTAATCCCAGGTAGCTAATCCCAACCTTGAATGACCTTAATTTTGACAGCCACAAAGGACCACTATTTTTCCTGCATGAAAAATATATGAGGATTGGAAAGATGCAAAGAAAGCTTATACTGAGTACACAGATATCAAGTGTTCTGTATGTTACCATTCTGTATATTAACCTGCTGCACCTTCAAGGCCTTTGCTTTTACCCTAGCCCAGACAGCAGTATTATTTGAAGCTTCACTGCTCTGCAGGGGTACAATAATATTTCCACACCAGGATCCTTAGCCACTGGCCCTAAAGAATGACCTTCCTTGTGGTGAAGTCTCACACAACACAGAGAAGCAGCTCCCGATTTCTTTCCTCAGGGAACAGTAATATGTATTATTATAGCAGTAATAGATGTCACCAAGCTCACTCTGCTGTTATTTCTGCAGCTCCCTTCTTGCTTTCAAACACCTTTACAGGGGAATTCTCATTGCTTCTTGGATTACAAATAATTTGTTTTTTTGAAAGCAAATCAGCAATAAACCAGAAAGGGAGTCCAGGTGTTCCAGCATTTGCCATGCTCTTTCCCAGTCTCTGGACCAAATTCCATGATGCAGATATCAGGATGTGAAATAAGACTGAAGAGTGGGAGTGATGTTCCTAAGCAGTGCTGGCATCCTGCATGGGGCTGTTTTTCGCATTTCAAAGATTTTGCACTTCATCTCAGTTACCTGAAGGGGTTGCCATTTACCTTTACCTCACATTGTTATTGTCAGATAGAAAGACTCCAAGAGGAATAAAGTGACAAAAATATAGTTGTCAGTTCATACTGCCTCTAAAATCATAAATTTAGAGGAAACAATTGTCTGTAGGCACTTATTTGTTTACACGGAAGTAACAGATGGGCATGAACCACAAACACATATGATGCCCTGCCTCTTTTAATTAATTAATTGATTGTGAAATCTGCAGTCAGGTGATTCAATTCTGACTGCTTGTTCTCTGTGGTGATTTTAGCGTGCTGACAGTTTAACACAGATTATCTGCATTGCCTTAACTCTCCTCCTTTTCCAGAAGCAGACAACTCTGAAGGGTTAAATTGCCTCCATCCACAACTGGATTGGCATCATCAAAATGGGTGTAGGATTCAAGGCATTACATAGATATCATATTCCTCCAAGTGGGACCCCAAAGCATATATTTCTGAAGCATGACAGTGGGAATTTGTTTAAATTCGAATTACATCAATTTTATGATTGCATATTCCAGCTTTTCAGGGCTAAGATATCCCTTTGCTTAAAAATTTTTCCCTGTTTTCAGCTCTTCTGCACTGTAATCCCACTGGTTCCTGTTGTATCCAGAGTAGATAAGAGAGAAAGTGCTTTCCTTGCCTTTTTTTAAGTTACTTTTTATGTGCTTGTCCTTTGCAGGTCATGCTGGCCCATTTAATGCCTTCCATGTTGCCCCTAAGTTCATGTGTTTTGACCAGATGCACTGATTTCTAGACTTATTTTTCGTGCTGTCTCACACCTTGTCTTGAAATGCAGGATCTGAAACCGGCACTGAAGCTGACCTTATGTGGCGGCATAGAAAGATCACTTTAGAAGTGTCTCATACAATGCATCACTTTTTCAGCACAGCGATCCTTATGATTCAAACTCTGTCTGTGATCCTCTGACAGCTGTAAGAATGATGCAGGAGGCAAGAGAGGTCACCAAGCAGGGACACAAGAATACAACAGTAAAAGTAATATGCTCTTTTGAGAGTGAGAGCACAGACAGGGTGTGATAAATGGATACAGGCTATGATGACAGTCCAGCAGGTATTTAAAAGCATTTTGCTGCCATCTAGTACTTTGTGTTAGTAGAAGCACTACTCTTTGGAAAAACACTAGGAAAAGAAAAGAATAATGTGCAAAACAAAAGGTACCAACCCTTAGTATGTGGCATCTAGTATGAGCTTCAGGTGTCAGAATGGAAGAACATATTTTCTGAGCCAATACTTCTCTGTGGGATACCTCTGTCCATAGGGGAATTAAATCCATAATGTAGAAGTATTTCTGTGAATGGTAATATGGCTCCTCTAACTTGCTCTAATGCTGTAAGCATAAGGAACAAACTTGTTTCTTACTGCAGGGTCTTGGAGATGTGCTGTTCATAGTGCTTAGGTATCTTCCTGGTCCATGCACTTTTCTCAAGTCACTGGTTTAGAGTGGTCTCTTACAGTCTATCAAGCTCAGTTTCACAATGTATCCGTGAAATGTGTCAGTCAAAACATTGCCCCTAAGACAAATATTGTCCCCTATCATTGTTGGATGATATTTTCCCTGTACTCTTCTTTCACTGGAAATATATGCAAAAAGCCTCTCATTAACACATTGTGCACAGTCCTCTGGCTTATTCTACCATCTATAATGAAAAACCCTCCACTTAATCATCTCCCTTCCTCATTTGGGTAGGCAGGAGATACGACTCTGAAAAAACCCTTATTCTATTGAACTTCTATACTCAGAAATACATATTCCCTTGTTAAGTACAAAGCATATTTGTTTCTATCCATGGCAGGTACTCCTAAATAATCTTTATCTTTATGCTAATATGGCAACCATTTTTTATTTTATCTCACCAAATTTCCTTCATGCTACTTCCATACTATTCAGCAGACTCATGAATTATGTCCTATCATGATATAATTACCTGGATTTCCTGAAACTGACTGTGTGAAAGTTACTGTCTCTCAAGTATCAAATATCTCTGTTGAGATATCATTGACACTTACATGGAATGGACAAGCCTAAAAATCACTTTTAGGATCCTAAAAATCAATTTATGCATTTCACTGTCTAAATCTTCAGTGGAGAGAATTTGTATTCTTTTCTACATCTGTTTCCAAATAACAGAGGAAAAAAACTTTCACGCATAGCTGACGGACATGATGGAAAAACTTAGGAGTGCTGTAAACTGCACAAATGTCTTCTTTAAAAATTAGCATTCATGATGCACATATATTACTTTACCACAGCAGCTACATACACATGTGGGAAGGACCCTAGGCTATTGCCCTTTCAAGAATAGGTAGTCGTCTCTATTGTTGTATTATAGCTGCAGATCCAAAAAGAAATTTCTGGCAGTCTGCCGAATAAAAGTCCTTCATCCCGACATTTTTTACAAATTCTATCCTCTTGACCTTGGTTACCCATATACAGCCCCAAGACAGACTGAGATGTACATAAGTGGATGCACAAATACAAATATGAATAAGAGATGGGGATTTTTCCACCTTCTCTCATGAGGACTAAGCTGCAGTATTTTGCAGCTGTGAAGAGTGAGGTAAATTCAGGGATTAACACATAATATATTTATCATTAGGTGATATAAACATTTTTTATGAACTGAGATATTTTGACCTTCCAGATAACTTGCCTTCAGCACAGTAATATCAAATAAGGATGTTCAATTGAGTTTCACACTGTGATTCTGTTTCTGAAATCTGTTGTGCTTGAAAAAGGCTCTGTAACCTGTCTGCATCTACAGACAACAGAATATAAAGGGACTCTTTAGTCTGCATGACCATGAGCCTTGGATTTATATTTCATCTATAATTTAAATTCTCCAAAGTCCTTTGATTGCCTTTATTTTTAGTTCTCATTTGGAAGTTTAAACATTTGCTTCAGGGTTTTAAAACATCTGTTGTTTTTTAGCACAACAAATGATGGATATTAGGTGCTTGGTGTGAGAGAGTTATTGGATAAAAAGATACATTAAAATTGACTGGCCGACAGATTAAAACTGGGTTTGGAATTCAAATAAGCTTTTAAAGAAAAGGAGTACAACATTAGAGACACTAGAAAAGTGCTATTCAATATTAGTTTTGACGTGACAGAAAATACTTATCAAATTCCTCACTATTCAAAAATATGCTTGGAAAATTGTATATGAACACAAAATAAGATTTTGAAAGAAGCTACTGACTAGTAATTAAGCTGCTTTCTAGTTCCCTTCTTTTTCATAGTATCTTGCTGATTGTTGTGCTTACTGTGTTATGAAATTCACTTTCATCTAAACACAACATTACAAACATATAAGCTAAACCTTTGTGTAGTATATGATGACTCAGTACACTCTGGCATAAGAATATTTTTAGTACCTTTGTGTTGATTATTTTTCAGTTGATCTCAGAGAAGAGCATTAAAGATATATGGTATTTAATATAGGTTTAACTCTCTTGTCATCATTATTTTTTTTCTATTTGTATTGTAAGTGAAAGAGTGTGGCACTGAACAGAAGCATGGGACTATTGTATCTTCCATTATATGAGATTCTGTACTGCCAGTTGCTAAAAGCCTGTGGGCTTCACTATGTGCAGAAGAGTGATGTTGTTGGATGTGACAGAGGGCACGGGGACAACTGCTCCCATGGACAGCACTCATTCATAACACAACTGCATTTGTTGGACCCACAAGAAAAACCATAAGGGTAAAAGCAGCTCCAGCCATGCAGAACATGGAAGCATCAGTACATAATTTCCCAGGGCTGTGTATGCACTCGGTCTGTCACTGCAGAGGAAATGACAGCTTTTAGTAAGGAACAAAAGAGTAGGTCACTTTTGCATTGACTGCCTGACACATTCTGTGTTTCAGAGCACAGGTGGGAGGATGGTTGTACAACAAATATGTTCCCCCTTTCACCTTACTAGGTTTTGTTTGACTGACACCACAGGAATTTTGTGGGATTTATTCAAATCAAATTCTTCATAGTTTAGCTAGCTTGAAATTCTGGTGAGGGAAAATTTGGCATTCTGCAATGAGGCAAAGGACAAAGGTTGAAGGAATTGATGTAAACATTAATATCTACCCAAATTTTCAGTGTTTTCTCTGCATGTTTTTGTGATCTTAGGAGTATATTTAAATACATACTAATAATGTATGCAGAGTCTATTACTGAATTTTAAAGAGTTTCCATTAAATCATCTACTGGAAGTTGCTATGGGTGATGAATTGTGTCAGATCTAGCAAGGAATAATTTCACTAAATAAATGAAGATGTCCCAGAGAAACTTCTGGTGAATACAAGGAAGAAGAGAATGCAGCTAGTCATGAAATGTCTTAGCCCATTTAAAACAAAGTAAAGCCAGATGTTGGTGAAATATGTGTTAATTTATGCATAAAAATAGGAAATTTCTGTTTCACTCTAAAAAATATGATGCATACTTGTACATTCTCAAAACAAAGCTAACGAGAAAACAATTCTACCTTATCTCATTAGAAAGCATATAACCTTTTCACTGGAATTAAACTCAATATGCCACTTTATTGGAGAAAATAAGAGGGAATTCTTTTAGTGTCATGTAAACCAAGTGATGGTCAAAAACATTAGGATATGTTTCAACATCTTACCTTTTCTGGCCTGTTTTGAACAAATCTCTATAGTCTTTGGAGCCTGTATTATTTTATTTTCTTAGTTAATCTCTTTTATGGAAAATCTTTTGAAATCCCTAGGTGTATAGGAGAGGAGCTGATTCTGAACTGGCTATTTAATAACATAAGCCTCTAACCTTAGTCTGAAGGGATGAGATCTACTTACCCAGCTATTCTGAAATAAGAAGTGGAAATAAACCAGAAGAGCCAGTACTGGATGGTGGCACCAATAATGTGTAATGCTAAAAGCTACACATATTAATTGTCAAAATTAATCACTTGACTATAGATATGTTTGACACGTTAATAACTAAGTGTAATAGATGCTAATTACAAATTGCACAGTAGGATCTAGTTGCAGAAATACATACTTTATGTTACATTATTGGCAATACTGGGCTCCAGCCAGGTGCCTCGAGAGAAATCAGGAGCAAGTAAATCCACAGTGTGGGTAATCCATTGATGATTAATGGAGAATTAACAGCATTTCATGATGTAAGCATCCAGCACCTTAATATTTCAGGACTTGACCTTTAAATGACAATTGCCTGCTTCTAGCTATCTGTTTCTAATATTTGGGCACTGGTAAATTTAAAGTTGCTGCTCAGCTGTTTCTTAGCCATATAAAGGACCAAATTCCAAACTGTGAATCCTAAAGATTTTTTGAAATATCTTCCAAGAACAATAAATCTTAAACTGAGCAAGACCCCCTTCAAATCAGTCCTTTTCACTGAGTTCATTGGTAGGATTTGATCTTCTGTGTGTGCTTGAGTGGATGAGCAGAAAGAGAATTTCTGATCTCAGAATAGTTTTCCTTGATACTCCCTTGATTGTAGAAGAATGGAAAAAGAACAGTGATGGAGACCTGTAAAAAAATATTGTGCCTTGTTCAAGTGGTCTGGAAAAAAAAAAGAGCTTTTGCTGAGAACTCATTTTGTGTGTTTACTGACTTCTCTCAGCCATGGAAGTGATCCTTTACCACCTCCTATACACTCAAGGAAACCAATGTGTGTTTTGCAGGGAACCTGAGTGCCAACTCCCAAGGACACCTTTAGTGATGCTGAAATGCGCCAGTGCTTTGATTGGAAACATTTTCTCCTATGGATTCTCTGGGCACACATGAGAATTCCAGCTTCATGGTGTGGTGACACAGCAATTCCCATGCATGGTGAACACAAGCTTTCTAAAAGAACAGTGAAATAGTACCCTAGTGGTCCTTACAAAATTTTACCCTCTGGGAGTGCCAATGGAAAGTACAGAGACAGGATTCAAATAAGGAAATGGCTTTTCAAGGCATGGCTTTGTTCACAGGTATATAGTTTTATCGAGGTTTATTTTACCTGGATGAGAAGGTGTACCAGCTCCCAAACACAAGTCCAGGGACAAAGTGTTTATGTATTGCTTGTGGGTTTTTTCAAAATCATCAGTGCTTAGAACTGAACTATATAAGAAAAGCACCTTTTCATATTTCATTTGCAAAGAACATCAGAAAATCAAAGCTCTTAGAAAGATAACATTCTTATGAGATTCACACATAATTTCGAGAGCAAAATATCCCAGCAGATTGGACTCTTCATCATGATGTAATTATGATTATATGTTGTAATATATCTTGTATATGATATACTATATATTATATACATTATATTTTAATCTAAATAATTATATATAATTATAATAATAATTATATATAATTTATATATAAAGATATATTTTATGTATGTAATATATATAATATCTATATAAGTGCTTCATCCTTTTGCAATTCCATTTTGCAGAAATTGTTTGCAGAAATTGCTAAAACTAAGGTTAAAAGGTTAAAACTAAGCTTGTCTTCCTAAAAATGAGCTTTTACTTACACACCACAATGAAGAATACACATGAAGTATTATAATCAGAAAGCCTTCTTTTCACTTTTATTTTGTCAGTATGACATTTGTCAGAGAGACATAAGAGGAGCTAGAAATATGTAAAAATTAAGATAGTGCTTGGAGAAGACTAGTATAGAATAGAAAAAAATTTTGAGATCATACGTCTGTTGGAAAATCCTTGGATGAGTATGTGTTTTTGTTTGAATCTAGAGAAGATAAAATTTCTATGGTATTTTTAAAAGCCCAAACCAACCAACCAACAAACCAACAAGCCAAGGTAAAGATTTTATCCCAAAAGATTAGATCTGATTGTTTCCACATTTGGACATACATTCCAGGTGACAAATTTTATATGACTGCACACCATTTGTATTGCTTCCCTTCTTTAGGTAAGTCTTGCTCTGTATAAAATGTTTGATACAGATCATAATATATTTCAATTTTTCTATTCCAGAGAGTCTAAGAGTCTCAGGCTTCTTGTAATGTAAAGATCTATGCATTTTATATCCTCATTTGAACTTCTTACATGACAGCTAATTTTGCTCATACTTTTTATAGTATTGTCATTACAGGTAAAATTTCTCTTTTATATTTGGACAGTAGAACCTGGAAAAGCAAATTGCAAAGATTTTTCTGATTTGTGCAGAAGTATTAAGTTTTCATACTTTTGATATATGTTCTCACACTGCTTAACTACTGGTTTTTTCTTTCTTTCTTATTGTTGGATTA
Source organism: Sturnus vulgaris (assembly GCF_052056855.1). NCBI lineage: Eukaryota > Metazoa > Chordata > Aves > Passeriformes > Sturnidae > Sturnus > Sturnus vulgaris. The sequence goes on along the minus strand of NC_142245.1, from coordinate 53,307,277 downwards.
TATGTTCTTGGTTTCTATCTGCTTTTTCCAGACTCACAATAGAAATTAGTTCAGTGTACTTTTTATAGTCAGCATGAGTCCAGGTGAAAAAGATTTGCTGTCTGTTTTTAGATAGTTATATTATTTCATTTTTTTTTCCTGGAATCTTTCTTCCACGTCACTGGTTTTCGTCTTCTGATATATTTGAAAAAAATTTCTTCATATACTTTTTTTTTCACTCTACATTAAATTGTGTTAGAAACCAATTCCTTCATTTTTCTCCAACCTACAAATATCAGTTTTAATTTATTTTCAACTTGCTTATTTATTTTATATTGATTTTAGTATTTCTTTTTCAATAAAAACTTCCCCTTTGTGTTAAAAACAATTGCTATAGCTTCAAATGTCCCATTAAATTACTTCATACTAACAATTCATATGAAACTCTTAAAACTGTTGGTTTGACCCTTAAGAGTAAAAGGGGACAGGAGATATAAAACAAATCTCTATCCTCCTTCATTTCCTTCAAGAACACCAAGTCAAGAGATTTCAAATAATGACTGTATTTGGTAAAAAACTTTAATGATGTTCATTGCTTGTTAATTCAGTAATATCAAAAGCTTGAAACCATCAATCTTCCTTTAAAAATAATATTTTGCAAACAATCTAAATTGAAATACTGTAAGAAAACAAGTGAAGCATTTTTATTCCTGGGCCAATTACCTCAGAAGGATGACAGGATGACTGCATCTTTCAGCAGTCTACATCTCCACCCCACTCTCTGGGGTGATATGTCAAACTTCCTTCTTGGAATAAACAAAGTGAATTCCACGGAGATGGCAACTTTCTTGGGTTTGGACTTTTGCTGTGAAAGACAGTGATGGCCATTTTGTTGATAATGTGACAATACAAATTTTTTCTTCATCGATTCCACCAGGTGAAATGCCTAAATTTTACTTTTTTGAGAGACATGAAGGTCTGGAACTTCATATTTTTGCAAAGTTTTCTTTCACACAAAAGCTGTGCCCTGTATGGCTTGTGATAACACAGAGAGGAGGAAGAGCCTCTTCATGGGCACATATGCACATATGGGTGAGACATTCTTTCCAACATAGTTTGAGCATCCAGTAATATTCACAAAGTTTTTTGCTAATTGATTTGCATCCATAATTGCTAGATGGAAATATAAAACAGCAAGTAAAGACACAACAATATAATTGGTTAAAATCTTGTCTCTTTCTCTTAAAACGTTTCAAAATGTCACTACAGAAAATTATGTATTATGTATTCTGTATTCTATGAGTAATTTGCTTTGCATATAACTGTGATGGAAAATCTCTGGGTAAGATTGGCTTTTCAAGGGGTTTCTTGATAAAATCACAAAATTAAACCAGGCTCAGTTATCCAAGTGGGCATCTTCACAGAGGGCTGACCAGAGCAACACTCAAGCTCAGCACAAGCATGAACTGATAAATATAAGCATGAACTGATAAATATTTGGGGTTTTGTTCTATTTTTCCATAACAAAAATGAGCTTAATATATTACTAGGCTAAGCACATACCACTGTAAAGCAGATAAAAGAGACTGCTCATTTTATTTTTATTGAACAGATAATTTTTTCACAACCCACTTATTTTAAGATTATGATGGTAGAGAAAGTAATATATCTTATTCTTCAAATAAAAAAACCGTTTTCATTAACATGGAATATGAATTTCTAATGGAAAATACATTTTTTTCCTGTTCTCACTATCACGTATTTATGTAAAGAATTAATTTAACCAGAAAGAAAATCTTTTTAAGTAGAGCAAAAAAAATCTAATTAACTAAATTACTGCAACAACTAAGTGAATAATTTTCCTTGACTTCCTGACTCTTGAAAGTCTTGCTACAATGTCCTATTAATTTTCTCAATTATTAATATTATTAGTTAAAAATAGGTTTTTTACCCTACACAGCTATAAACTGTAGCCAGCTATAAACTATTCTGAGTACATACTAAATAATAAAAAAATCTCAATTATCCTAGCTGTAGTGAGTTCTTTTCACTCTGCTTCATTTGGCAGAAGAGAGTATCTCAATGATAATATATATTTAGTTGTAATGCAACATGGAAAAAACCCAAAGTAAATAGCTGCAGTAATATATATTTCCAGGGCATAAAACTTACTCTGAACTCAGACAAAGCAAATTTAACAGTCTAGGTGATGAAGTTTGACTGTTAAATTTAAAAAGCTGTGTTTTTATCACTCTGATTTTTAAGTGTGTTTATTCAATAATTCCAGCTTGGAAATTCTCCTTCAGATCTACACGACATTTGCTGTTGGAACAACTCCAGGGAAGGGCCACAAAGATGCCCCGAGGGCTGGATCACCTCTCCTATGGAGATGGGCTGAGAGAGCTGGGGCTGTTCAGCCGGGAGAGGAGCAGGCTGTGGGGAACACCTTCCACTACCTAAAGGGGGCTACAGAAGCACTGGAGAGGGACTTTTTACAAAGGCATACAGTAATGGGACAAGAGGGAATGGCTTTACATTGAAAATGAGTAGGTTTAGATTAGATATTTGGAAGAAATTCTTGATTATGAAGATATTGAGGCACTGGAACAGGTTGTCCAGAGAAGCTGTGGGTGTCCCTCCCTGAAAGTGTTCAAGGTCAGGTTGGATGGGGCTGTGAACAACCTGGTTTAGGGAAAAATGTCTCTGTGGCAGGGAGGTTGGAACTAGATGGTATTTAAGGTCCCTTCTAACCCAAACCCTTATATGATACAACAATAAGATTAGTAAATGTAATTTACCCATATATATATATCATCTATGTGTAATTTAAGCCTGTGGACAGTAGAATGCTTTGTCTCTCATTAACAGACATCTGGAACTATAAAACTACAGTTTCAGGTAACTCTGACACTTTCTGTTTGAATTTAATTGTTTCATTTTCTGAAATGTTTACTTACATAGTATAGGTCAGAATCATCAGCAACATCCACTGTCACCCAAACAGAAATCTATTCCTATAGCACTCATCTGATATGGAGCCATCACAGGCCATCACAACACTTCATCCCCTTCTACTCTATTTTCATCTTGTCTGGCTAATCTTGTTTTTTTTTCTGTAAGGGTCTGTTTCTTGGTGTGAGACCTTTCGGGACACTCAGAACAAAAGAAAGCAGCCACAGCATCAATACAGCACTACTGTCTCTGCAGGGGCCTTGTGCAAGGTCAAGAACTAATTTCTGAGCTGGTTCCTGATCTGACATTCATAGAGAAGAGTATTACTCTTTGACCAAAAGAATCTCTTCAGTAGAAAATGGGGAAGAAATAAATTCACAGTCACTCATCTGCTCCTTTGTTAAAGCAACAGGGAGTACAACAATTCCACAACCAACTTTGAAATGCATATTTGAATGGGCTCAGCTAAAATCTGCTTTTTAATGGAACATGTGCTGTATATGCAATGAGACAGCTGGTCCAAACAGACATATCTTGGCAGAACCTATTTCTATGGCAGTGAGACACAAAATCAATGTGAATGGGAGCTCATTTTAAAATGACTCATTAACTTACAAATTTCACTTCCATCTAAAGATATTTAGTCTGTTCCTGTTGCAAGATGGATTGTTGAAATTTATATTTGTGAATTCTTGTAATTAATTAATTTAATAGAAATGACAAAAGACAATTGGACCCTAATAGCACTTTTATTCAGAAAAGACTCTGTTATACCTTAGCAGTCACATTGACTTCATACTTCATTATCAAAGAGAGCAGGTGTATTGAAGCTGGTGTTTGCAAATGGAAATAAATGTGTCAGACAAATCGCATCCTCCTTTCTAGTTTGGTTAAATATATAGGCTGTGGACCACACACCCATCTACAATATAGTACTTGACTTTAATTTCTTTGGGGGAAGTAAAATAATTCATATTCTTGGAAAAGGGGAATTATTAAGAAATCAGATGTTCTAAGATATTATTCCATAAAATAAGAAACAGAGAAGCTGGCAAATTTTGCAGACATTCATTTTTAGATGAATGTCATTATATTATTCAGATTAATTTCAGTATATTCCTGCTCATGGTCTTAAAGAGTATGCTCATTAACAAACTGAAATGTGTGTAATTTTACATGGGATTGGTTCAAGTTCAAAGCAGTGGAGCTCGTTACAAAGTGTTAAGAAATATTAAAGAAAGACAATGAGAAATTATTAATTTCAATTAAAGAAATGGTGTTTGCAAGGTAAAGCAGCATCTTTCATATATTCAGAGAGAAGTAAGATATTTATCTGACATAGTTTCCTTTTTCCAGCTGTTTGCTCCAGTAGGTAACCCTTCTTGCTTTTTTCTGTAAGTCTGACTGGATCTGACAGTTGTTTCTGTGTCACAGAGATCAGAAACACTATGATTAACATTACAAGGCTGAATTGCAGAGTGCCCTGATATTTCATAGTATTTTCCTTTCCTTGAAACTTACTGCAAGCAAATAATAAATTATTTTTCCTTTATGTATGTGTTGCTTTTATTTGTTTTTAATTTGCCTTTCATTTGTATTCTTCCTGAAGGAATTAAAAATTAGGTTAAAATTTAAAGTTTCCCTGTTTTGGAGGAAAAGAACATTTAAAGATTTTATTTTCCATCATTAAATTATTCTAGTAGGAGGTTGTCACCCCTCTCTCTCTCCCTCTCTCTCTCTGGACACTTATCTGAGACTTGTCTTACGAGATCACACCAACAGAAAGAGAGGAAAAATTGACACTACTTAGCTTCCTAGGAGTTGTATGCAGAAGACAAGGTGAAGGCTGAATCAGCCTAATATAAACTTTTTTTCAGTCTAAAAACTAATTTGAATGCAAAACTTAATGTCTGTATAGGCTTGAGCTATCTCAAAGGTCAACCATTTTCCACTGGTTACTTATTCATGCTCTGTTTCACACTTTGGAGTCATCTGTCAGTGTGAAAAGCAGAGGTTCATCGACCCATTAGTTCAGCCTTTGGTATTCTTCAGGCTGTGATGAATGATTGTGCATGTAACTGCTGCTCTGTGTCACTTTCACCTGCATCACTGTTTCTGGACATCTTTCTAGTATGTAGGAAGCAATAGTGACTTTTCAGTGTTTAAAAAATGGGCTGGAAAAACAGAGCAAATTTTCCTACCGCCATTTTAAACTCTGCTTTAATATCCAAATCAGAAGGCATTCAGGAGAGGCTAACACTCCTATTTGTGGATTGGTAAGGATAAAAGTTATGATGAAAGAATGTAGCATAACATTATTTATGCTATATTTACTGACTGCCAAGCACAGCTTACTGTAGAGAGGTTTGAGCTAGCTAACACAGCTAATGCCTACTAAATTAGCTAGTGGCTCTACACAGCAATATGCAGTTTTGCATGCTAGGTAGCAAAACCATTAGGTTTAAAATGGCATTTTTGTCTTTTCAGTGTGTTAAAATACATTTCAAACATGACAGAGACAAAATGCTTCCCCTTTTGATGAACACTTCAAATATGTGAACTTTTGTCTGAGAGCACAGCTGCTGGGACAAACTGAGCAGAGAGCTATTGCAATATTGATTCAGCTTCTCCTTGCCTGCTGTGTCTCCAGGCACTGGCCTAAAATAACTGTCAGGTGAAGTATGAAAATACTCCTTCATGGTGTCAACATAGCAGAAGACAAATACAGTACAAAGAATTGTCAGCAGAAGGTACTGCATAGCACAGCATTCCAGCATTTCATATTCAGCCCTATCTCCTTCCAGCTCTGATATAACTTCTCCTTTTTTATCTTTACAACACCCTGCCACTCTAACATCAGTGTAAATCATTCACTTGCTCTTTCCATCAAACCCTGCATTCTCCAAGACATACAACAGCAAACTAGTCTGTAAGCTTCTGGCAGTCCCAAGCAATCTGGATATCTGCTCTTCAGACTCAAGCCATGCTGGTTCTGCTTGGAATTTTCCTGTATTCTCACAATTCACTTCAGCTTTCCAATTTTTTGTAGAGTGATGGTTGATGAGTTACCTGAAGTCTGATTTTTATGTCAATGGCTGTTTTCTACTGAAAGTCTCTGATTTGCCTTATTCTCTACCATCCTGTCCAGTTGAATTTATTTTGTACTGCTCTCAATCTCTACCTCCAACACATGAATCCGACTGAAAGATGTCCCAGAATTTCAGCTTTCTTCTGAAGCAGGAAAAAAGCTCAATACACTTCTACTATTTCATCTATGTTTATTAAATAATACCAACTTGGTTAACTATTGTAATAAGTTAACATCAAGATACTTCTTATGAGTCTATATTGGCAAGTTTTTTGGGACTTGCATTATGAAAACTTTTTCTCCACCTCTTTCCTATTAGTCCACTGGCATCACTAGTGAACTGACTGTGAAGTTTCCAGAGAAGAATAGAAAATCTTTCTGACTGAAACAGCAGAAGATCTGATGATCACTAGAGGAATCAGTTTTCAAGCCCTTTCAAGTTCTTACAAAAAAAAAAGAAGTAAAACAAATCCCCAAACCAAACTAAACTACCCCAATATTGGCAGCTAATAGCACTTTTTCAATTTTATTTTGTTCAGTTATCCATTGTATATGGGTTCAGAGAGGAGGATTCAACTGCTTGCCAAGAGCACTTTTCAGAAACCTCAGGAAGACCAGAGGCTTTCAGGAAACCTGACCAGTAGCAGTTACAGAAAGCTTAGAGTTTGACTAGAAGTGTGATGCACCTTAATCAAAAGAGTTAGCAAGACTTCAAAAGACTTTAGTGACTTTAATTTATACAGGAGTCTTCATAAACAACTTTGATTAAAGTGTGACAGTTCAATGAATCTGTGGGTATGATGCAAGCAGAGTGTGAACAGTCTTTGTTATGAATGCAGTTAAAATTACAAATTTCATGCTATTCAGGAAATTAAGATGGTTGTAGGACAAGTTTCTGGAAATAACAAAAACAAACACAGCTCAATAAAATCTCCTCTTAGTTACATATCTCACTGGATAGAATACTGAAATAAATGAAAAAAACCCCGACCCCGTTTTAATTCATAAATTGGAAAAGTGGCAGAAAATTGTATGTGTATAACTGCATACAATTTTAAGACTCACTGATAAGGTTCAAGCTGACTTAAGTATAAATAAACATATATGAAAAATTCTTTTTGAAAGGAAGTTAGTGGAAGAAATTGTATCCTTCCCCAAGGATTACCTATGTGGAAGACAAAAACCCATTAGGGTGATTAGAGGCATCATAAAACTCTATTAGAGATGCATGTTTTTAACCAAAATTGGTATCAAAAGGATTTGCACAAATGCTAAAACTCTATCAAACTACTGTTTTAATTGAAAAAAAAATATTGTAGAGAGCAAAGAAAGCAAATCTATTTATATATTGATTACTAGGAATGGGACTGATAATCAGTCTGGATAGATTGTGTAATTAAGGTAAATTGATAGCACTACCAAAATAAAGGACCTTGAGAATACTCTGCGTTAACCTCACCAAAATAAGAATACATTGTTTCAGGGAATATAATTTATTCTGATTCATGTTCTGCCTGGTGGAAAAGTTCTGTTTGGTTTTCACTCAGGAAAATGATAAAAAGTATGGTGGAGTTCTAGTCTTCCAAAAGATAACATTAAGTAATCTTATTTCTCAATGCAATGAAACCTGTATACCTAAACTATATCTGGCCTTCAAATCAGAGTATTTAGTTTAGAATATTTTGATGTAATTGATCCTGAATGCTTTCCAGCCTGAAAGCAAGTTCAGTCTTGCTGTGGTGGTGACAACTTTCTACAGCAATTTTTATTTAAAACCTCAAAAAACAAGAACTATAACACTCATAAAAATTTCTGTGTACTTTAAGCAACTATTCTGGAGATTACTTTTAGAACCAGAACATTTTTTGAGGGGAAAAAAAAAAAGAAAGGGCAAAACCAAAGTCCATACTTCCTTCTTGAGTCTGCTGGTCTCCTCATCTGAAAGCAGCCACAACGTCGTTTCAGCAAACCTTACTGAAACAGCTGGAGAGAAGCTATCACTATTTATTGGCCAACAATCTCGTCTTCTTAATGTGTTTTGTAGAAAAAAAAAGTTTTGCAGCATTCTCGTGGCATTTGAGACTGATTAAATAAATGAGGAATTGAGGGTTTGGATTCTTATCTGAATGTACTAGAGCTGTAGCCTGAAAGGTATTCTCTTTCCTAGGTAAAACTTGTATTATGATTAAACTTCTGCTAATGGTTTTAGCTCAAGTACTCTCAAGTGAAATATATCTCAGACAAAAAAATGTCTACTATATTTAGAGCCAGTAAATGTATCCAGAATATTTTATGTATCCATCTCATTTTATCTCAGATTGCAGTATCAGGGACTAATTTATCTATTCAGAAAAATGCTCACATTTCTTGAGAACGTAAATTGCTGTTTATTGACTTTGTGAAGGGAATTTCAACACCACACTGTCGATTCACAGTGTCTGAAACCAAAGGGACAGCTGCAATGCAGGATTTGTAAAACAAAGAAATGGAGAGAGATATGTGCTTTTCTTAGGTTCGTCAATTTCCCTTAATTTCAAAAGCATACTGCTGGTTTAGTTATAAGAGCTAATTACTCAGTCCAATACTTTCTGAATTGTGGAGCTAAGCTTCAGTGATGTTGTGCTCTTTGTGTCACCTGGAGTATATCAGGAGGAGAAAGTATGATTTTTAGCACACTATTTTGGATGCTTGTAACTGCAGCTGAGATGTACTGATGCCATAGAGGCCCCATGAGATCCAAACCAAGACTGAATACCTTGGAAGCTGTGAAGAGAATTTCCATCTGGAAACTTCTAGAAATTTGAAGGATTGGTTGATAGATTTGGAAATATACTTAGTGTTAGCTAACACAGTAAGCTAGCACAGTTAGCTAAAGTGTTAGCTTCAAAGGGGCCAAAGTACACTGCATATCTGTCTCAAAGGATTAATGAGGTTGTTTTTTTATTAAGTTCATGACATACAGAAGAGAATACTGATCTGTCAGCAGGTGTTGTGGGCTGCTGTCAGGTTTCTCTAAGGCAACTACATAGGATTATTATGCAAACAAAAATAAAGATAGCCTTTTAGAAACCTTTATTTTCTTCTAGAAATGTAGAAGTTCAGATTGTTCAAAGTGATTGCTACTTCAAGTAAAAGTTTTCTTTGACCAATTGGCATATGGCATTGAAATAACCCATGAAGAATGAACCAACTGATACTTAAGCAGGAGGAAGAGGAAATTAAATAAAGATGATCTGATAATGGTCTGTAGGTGCATGAAAAATGACTGCTTGCTTTTCTAAAGTATCTTAATCACACCAGAAAAAAGGAAGTTCATCCAACGTGTAGAACTAATTATCTGATGCCAGTGACTAAAGCACAACTACAGCTGATGTGAGGAGAGTGTAGCATGTCTCACATTGAGGGTCTTTAAGAAGAAGCTTCTCAATATCTCCATACTTGGGTAAACCTGCCTTGGGCAGAATGATTGATTTGGTTGGCCTTGCAGTGAGTGATTAGATGGCAAGAAAATCTTCAGCTTTTCTTGTTCAGATCTTATTTTTAGTTTTGGGACCTCTGATTTCACGATCTTTGAGCTCTGTAACAAACTCTTAACAGAGGTCCTTACAGACTTCTTCACATTCTGTAGGTAACAGATTGCTGTTAGCATCCTGAATCAAAATTTAAAAAATCAATATTGTTTTTCCAGCTAGGAATTCAGTTCAGAAAATGGACAAAGTAGGATGCAAGAATGAAAGGAAGTAATCAGTACCATGATTCTATAGACCAGTTGGATTGTCACATGGATTATTGCATGCAAAAGACATCTGTTTTATATCCACTTTAATTTGATTTGATACCCTGGAGTAAAGAAGCTCAAGTATACAAATGGATTAGAAAATACATTCTTTAACTTTAATCTTTCAATATAATGACCAAAATGTCTGATAAGAACCATTGATTGACTGCCAGCTGTGATAAAATACCACAAATGCAGTTGTGTAGTTGTGTAATCAGACAGTTCTGATTTATTGAATCCAGCAACGAAGCCTCATGAGGAGCATACAAAGTACAAAACCCAGTTAAGATGACTCAATTTCAAGTCAAAGAAAACAAGAAATACAAAAATAAACCCAGATCTCATTCCTGGCTGTGAGGCTGTGGAATTGCTCTGTTTTTTATTTCTTTGACAAAAGGTGCAAAGCCACATGTCTTCTTCTGAGTGTTGTAATATATTTTTTGGCTATCATTTTTCATTCCAAGAACAGCATTTACAACTCTGAAAGGAGAATGTGTAGAGGGAAGCATGTCTCCTTGGAGTACCAGCTTCCTGTAGGCCCTTTGTCTTGCTACTCAGGTCTATTGTACAGAAGGATATTGTCTAACATCTATACCTTTCCTAAACAAAAGATTTTTGTGCAAAAGAACAAAAAAAAATGAACACTCCAAGGTGCGCTTCTGAAACACCACAGTCATAAAAGGAGACAATTACATTAAAATTATGTTCAGAATGGTAGCAGACATCGGTATTTTGATAACATTGTCTTGGAATGTAGTGATAATTGCAGAAAAATAATTCAAAACATAACATTGTGTGCTAGCAGTTATCATGGTGAAAAAATGCTCTAGAAATGCACAAAGGCTTCCATAAATTGTATGGGTTTATTTAATTGACTATCACTATATTTTCCAATAGAATTTTGTTTTTGGTTGTTTGTTTTTGGTTGTTTGTTTGTGTTTTTTTTTTTTTTTTCTTTTTGGTTCCCAAAACATGACATGAAAAATAGTTTTCTCTAATCAGAGACAGCTTTATAGTTAACAAGAGTAAGAAAGAAACAAAAATCCCCTGTAATACTAGAAACAAAATCTCTGATACAGGAATAAAAATGTGAGATTATTTGAGACTATTTCAGTAGATTAGATATTTTTAAATTATTTGGACTAAGTCTCATGAAGGAGAACTGGTTGAACAAGTCTTCAGACTTGTGCCTGATGGTTATTGTTAAGAACTCACAAAGCATAGGAAGACTGGGAAAAGATGTGAACAACCAGAAAGGAAAACAAAAAACTTAGAATAATTACAGTTAGTCAGATGTTTATGCTTCAGAATACCTTGTCATAATTTGTAGAGCCACTAATGGGAAACACATTTCATTGTATTGAAATAAGAGATTTAATTCATGCAGTGTTTTGCTAAACTTATAATCCTACAACAATCCTTACAAGAGTAGGAGTTGAATGATGCCCTATGTAACTAGCTAGTACAGTTAACCTGTTTGTTGTTTTGTACTTGGAGAAGACATTTTCAGCCTTGTAAAATGTACATGGAACATGCCCTGCATCACCAGATGATGATAAGCAGTAAAGAATCCTTTTGTTATATACAAATTTTAATTTATTTTTTTCTTGTTAAGATAGTGAGTACTGGAATGGATAATTTGCACATTCACAACAGAAGCATCTGAAACAGAGTGGGAATATTCAAATGAACCCGAGCCATCAGGCAGTCCTAATGTTGGTATCTGACTGGTTTCTGCATCGACCAGTGGCCAAAACATGACATATTCTAGGCGAGGCTTTACAAGGATCTTGAATGCATTTCTGATGCCTCTGGGCTGTACTTCAGTCTTGGTGATTCTTATCATCTCACCTACTTGTGATTTGTGGCATCCTTGGTAAATGATGTTAAGAAGATGATAAAGTTCTGTGAAAAGGGCTAGAGGTGTCTGCTTGGTCTTAGCCAGTTACAGGAAAGAACCTCTAATTATCCTGGCTCTCTCTCTTTCAGCTCTGTCATGTGAACACAAAATGGGTGTATGTGTGGCAGGTAACAGAGGCTTGCAGGGAGTTTCTGTTACACCTTATACATATAAAAACCCTTTTGGTCTTGTCTGTGCATAAAAGCACCAGGTCCTGCATTTCCATGTAATTTTTCAGATTTTCAGCTTCTAAATGAGTCAGGAAAAAATTATGTAGGCATGAGGCTGAACGTAAATGTAAAATACAGAAAAGGCAATATTTTATTTTATGTCTCATTTCACTTGAAAAGTTAATCTAAATGCTGTGCTGGCTGTTTTCTTTTCAATAATTGAAATATTACACAGAACAGAAAAGGAATGCACATTTCTGGCCTAAATTAAAGTGCTTCTTTCTACATGGTTCACCTTTTTTTTTTTTTTTTTCCTGTGTGATTCTTTCAATGCCTAATAATTCTGCATAGGAAATTATAAAGTAGTAAGTACATGGTCCTATTTTGTGATGAATTAGAACTTTGGCTTACAGTGTGATTGACAAATCTGTGCAACAAACAAAGCTGAAGATAATTAACATTATTTATGAGAAACATATTTTTTATCAGCAGATTATTTTTATTTTCTCTACTTGTACAACTTAATGACATTTCTTGTCAGCTTAAATCAATGTTTTGTAACATAGATCACTATGTGAGCATCAAATAGTAATTGGCAAAATGCAAATATTGTAGAATATGAGAATGAATAGACTATCTGAAAATGCAAAAAACCCCTCATCTTGCACAAATTGGAACTATTGTGGAGTATTAGAATTGCACTCCTTCCTTCCTTCCTTCCTTCCTTCCTTCCTTCCTTCCTTCCTTCCTTCCTTCCTTCCTTCCTTCCTTCCTTCCTTCCTTCCTTCCTTCCTTCCTTCCTTCCTTCCTTCCTTCCTTCCTTCCTTCCTTCCTTCCTTCCTTCCTTCCTTCCTTCCTTCCTTCCTTCCTTCCTTCCTTCCTTCCTTCCTTCCTTCCTTCCTTCCTTCCTTCCTTCCCTCCCTCCCTCCCTCCCTCCCTCCCTCGATTTTACCCCTGTACACATCTAGAATATCTTTACAATTTAAATTGTTTTGCAGTTGATTTTTCACTCAACTCTAGCCTCGGTGTATTTCTTTATACATATCAAATCTAAATCCAGCTGTTACCCTTAGAAGATTATCCGGGGTCATTATGAAAAAGCTGTTGATCACACACGAGTCATATGCATGGTTATCTTCTACTACTCTTCCAAGGAATCTTTAATAACATCATTTTTAAAAAACCCAAAACATTTAAATTAATGGTTCTCTATCTGCTGTTTTCTTCAATGACTGGTTCCAAAATACATTTTTTACATCAGTAAGACTTAATTATATTTAATGTGATGCTCTGATGAGGGTATGGCTCCTCCTTAGGCTGTGAAGTAACAAGGACTTAACAAAACAGTTTATTTGGGTTTTTAAAAAAATTTCTTTATCTGTATATGTGCCAGACAAGCACTATCAACAGGGGCACTAGCACACTAACTCAGTCTTTAATTTTATTTATATCAAGCCTTCTAAAATATTGCTGTTAGTTCTTGTTTTCCTTTAGGTGTTTGAACCTGACTGAATAAATTGACAAGAAATGTCTGACATTTCTGCAGCTCTGTCATTTTATACCAAGATTTACACTTCTTATTTGTTCTAATTATGGATCACATATTCACCTTGTTAAAAACTCACTTCACTTTGCCCTAAAAAAAAATCATGCAACTTGTAGATGTTTTTCTACCATTTTTTTTGCTAGGGAAAAGTCACTTAGAAAAATTATGAGATATAGGATGGAAGCAAGTAATGTGGTACCTCTGCACCAGCTGCTCAGTCTGTGTTTGCAGGGCACTCAGCATTATATGGAAAGCATTACTGTTCATTATTTGCTGTGGAGAGAAAAACTACCTCTTTCAGCTGGCACAGAGAGCACAGAACAAAAAAAAGGAATGGTTTCTTGTGAAGCCTCAGCAAGTGCCTTTCACCTGCACTGAGCCAAGCTTCACCTAGAGAAGTTAAATTAAAATACTGCCTGGAAAACTGCTGTCAGGAATGAATCAGAGCCCTGAGAACTCTTGGCAGTCCTGTTGTTTCTCTTCTGCCAGCTCGCACTCTCCAGCTCTTAGTCTAACCTGGCTCCTACCTAAAGACACAAGAAATCTCTCAACCTTCACTGCCCCTTCAGGTGCCATAATACTGTGGTAATTGTCAAACAAAGACACACTTGAATTCTGCATAAATGTACAAGAATGGACTGGACCAAGCATCATCTAGAATGTTTAAGAATGCTTTCAATAATAAAAATTTATGACAAAATATGTAACAATTTTGTCAGCAGTGGAGAAAGAGACCCTTCAAAATTGTCCCAGAAGCTAAAATAACATGATTTTACTGCATCTTTTCCAGGTGTAGCTTAACTCTACTCTGTGAAATCAGACACAGAGTTTTTTTATATTTGTTGTATTACAGAACAAATGCCAAATTCTACTCAGAGTATGATGAAGATATTGACATTGAAAGCATGTCCCAGTCTGCTTCCATTATATTTGCATAACTACAAAGCCATTTCAGTGGCTTCAAACCAGAGCTCAGTGTAAGAACTTGGGACAACTATCTAAGTATTAGACAAGCACAAAAAAATTTGTAAATAATTTAAAACAACTTTTGAGCAAAACAAAATATTTGCTTCAGAGATTCTGTAAACTAAAATATTTCCCCATAGAAACAGTTTTTGTGGTTTAAGAATTCTGTTAATATAGAAGTGGTAATTGTTCTTCCTTACTTCCACTAATGAAGATTTATCTAGAACTAACTCAAATTCAGGCTTTTTTTTTTTTTTTTTAGAGAGTTTGGAAAAGTTTTTTTCCTTGCTTTTTCTGCCTGTGGCTTTGCCTGCCCTGTATGGCACCTCAGTAGGTGTGGATATCAGCTAACCTTGACCCATGGTACGTGAGGTCTTTGCTGCAGTGTCCCCTGGTTAGGGAGGGTCAGTAACTCTTCAGTTGGTGCTAGGGAGTGACAGTCACGGGCAGAGGGGTGCAGGTGGTGATTCCCTCAGTCCTCTGGTGAGGAAAAAGAGAGTAAGAAGGAAGGCAGTGATACTGAAGATCAACAACTGCTCTATTGTGGAACAAGTGTTGGCAATAGAGTTTTGATTTTCTCAGCCATGGGAGCCTGTTTGAGCATACATATAAATATCTGAAGAGAGGGTGCAAGAAGAGGGAGCCAGAATCTTTTCAGTGGTGCCCAATGACAGGACCAGAGGTAATGGGAACTACAAGAAAAGCAGGAAGCTCCCTCTGAACACATGGAAACACTTTTTCACTGTAAGGGCGAGCGAGCAGTGTCACAAGTAACCAAGAAAGGCTCTGCAGTCTCCATCCTGGAGGTTTTTTGGTTGTTGGTTTCACTCAAATTGACAAGTGTAAAACTTCAAGAAAAGATGACAAGCATTATGTTAGGCAATATTATTAGATTTTGAAAAGAATCTGGGGGATGGTAGGAAACACTTTAGAAGCAAGTCTTTAGAAACAGCCTTCTGTACCTAGAAAGAAACTTTTTCGTGGCTAAAACATCTGGAAAATCTTTTAGATTGGATTAACAAAATCAAACAAACAAGGACTTCTTTAGCAAAACTCAGTAGGGCTCTATACAGAGATTTTATTGTCCAGAAAGTTTTAACATTGAAATCTAGTAGAATGGTTTTGGGAGTGATACCTCCACATCTCAGGTATTTTTCAGTTGCTGAGTTTTATATATAGCTGTTTATGGTCATTGCATTTTTTCCTGTTGCTCTGTTAAATATTCTTGTGAAACAGATGGTCATTCATGTATCTTTTTCAGATAGCTTATTTTTTTTTTTAATAGCTAAGCAATGGGTGGTTAAGTTTATGCAAAGACATTCCAGTGATTTTGGAGAGTAGAACTCTACTCCAAGACAGATTCAAAAGTTTTCTTAATAAACCATCTGTGAAAAAAGTGGCTTCTTTTTTCTTTTGTCATATTAAGAAAGATGAAGAAAACAATTTTCCCTCATAAAAACAGTTTTCTCCCTCTTAGGTTTAACCACTTTTTCCCCCCTTATTTTTTTAGTGTAAGAAAATAATCTTAAACTCAGAAGATACAACAAAAATTAGAGATTCTACAGATAAGATATTTTGGCAGTGTGTGTATAGGCATTTTTATGAGGTCAGAAAGTTATTTCGCATAAATGTTGTATTTCAGTCACAACTTTTGTGTACATAAGTTCTTCAAAAAACATACAATAACTTTTAAAACCCCAAAAACTGTACTTCAGATTGTGCTCGAGACAAAAATATCTACTTTCATATTTTCCCTCATTATTCTGTTTTATTTTGCCACTTAGAGAGCCCAGTTATCCTTTAATTGAGCTGAAATGTGTAGCGTTGCACAGTTGCAGTAAAGCTGAATTTCTTATTTGTACTTTGGAATCTCTGGAACCCAGAGAGACACATAAAATTATCCCCTTCAGTCCTGTGGCTGTCAATTAGTGACTATTTCAAACACTCCTAGTGATGAGGGCTGGTGGAAATTGTGCAACTGGGTGACAGGCATTCTGAACAGTATTTGGAGAAGGGAGTCACAATTTAGGCTCTTGTGGACGACTAGGGAAAAAAAAAAAAAGGTCTGGAATTAACTGGCCTTTACTATCAATACAGCCCAAATCTAAAAGTAGATAGAGTTATTAAGAGAGTGGAGCACTAAGCAGAGCTGAATAATGCTGGTATGGTGGGAAGTTATTCTTTACATGGCATCAGATGGCCTAATAAATATGTCCAGTGTATAGATAACCCATCATTTAACTTCAAAAATCTCTGCAAATCTGAAGCGCTTCATGTCTTCAAACAAAAATAAAGAGGAATCACTGGGGTGTGAGGGATGGCTGTGCAATTTCACAGCAGGTGTGTTCTGCCCTATGGTGGGAAGAACATATCAAGTTATGGCACAGACAGGAGATGTACAAAAATGTGTAACTTTTAAAGAAGACATCTCTAAAGAGACACAGGGAAATGACTGTGAGCTTTTGTTACCTTAGGGTATTTGGTGTTTTTCTCTAAGCTACTGAAAAACCTCAATGAGATCACATTCTATCAGGGAGATGGTGGATCTTAGGCAATCTATTCACAGTTTTTCTTCCACAGTTTCCCTGTCACTATGTATCTCATACAATGAGCCCACATGAGGAATGTAAATCCAAATCTCTAGTATGTTATTATAAAATAGTACCTACGAGTAGTTGGCTGATATGAGCCAGTTATCAAGAATGTTCTATAAAATTCCTTGTTGAGACATTTCTCACAGCAATGTGAGAAATTGCAAAGCGTTAAGAAAATCTTTGTTGATTGAAGTTTATAAACACAACATTTTACAGTATCCCCCATGATAAAGCAGCCTATCATGCCTTTGGGGTTTCTGGCTGCTTCTTGGAGAAGGTTATGCAGATGGGGAATATTCAATATGTTGGTGCTTTTGTTTTTTGCTCAAACAATTTTGTATTTTGTTTCCATTTTCCAGAAATTGATTTTAGGTTGTAAGAAAAATTGAAATGTTAAGATATCTGTAAACAGAAAATGCAAAATTAATGTTAGTTTAATGCTGTTGTGCAACTACCTTCAGTAATGATCCAATATTTCAATGCCTTCCTTTCATTCGGGAATCCAAGCTTTGGCAACTAGAGCCCACTCTTTTGCAGACACTAATACTTTTGTGTCTCTGATATCTAAACAATATAGTTTCAATTTTCAGTTCTTATAAAAATATTTTTAAGTTTTAGAAAATAGTTTAATTATTAAAAAATCCAAAAAAAGAAACCCCAACTCCCTGTCCTTCAGTATCA
The DNA here is from genome assembly GCF_052056855.1 of Sturnus vulgaris. Classification (NCBI taxonomy): domain Eukaryota; kingdom Metazoa; phylum Chordata; class Aves; order Passeriformes; family Sturnidae; genus Sturnus; species Sturnus vulgaris. The sequence continues at coordinate 53,289,623 of NC_142245.1, read as the reverse complement.
CCCAAAATATTTTTTTCTCTCCAAGTCTAATATTGTCAAGGGGAGGTAGAGGTTTTTCTTCACATTGTTTCAGAACGTGCCCTAACTTCTTTAGAAATCACATCATCCAGAACACTGTGTGCTTAAGTCTCTTAAGGAAATAACTTTTTGAGTTCACTGGAGTTTTCTCAGTGCTTTGTTTTAGTTGGAGTGAAGCAGCCTCCTTAATGAGAACAGCCAACTAATAATCAAAATGAAATTATGTTGGGTCTGACCTTTATTTTCCTGAAGAAAGACAACTAATTTGACAGAGCTAGACAAGTTGGGCAGAATAATCATGATGAGGGTGGAGTTAGTTTTTTTGTTACTAATTAATTTCTTGTGTTTCTTTCTGAATCCTTGAGCTTTCCATATGCACACAGTCAGAAGAAATGCATTCATTAATTCTGACAGCAGAGGAGATCTACCAACACTTGCCTTGTGAGCCAGAAAAACACTTGATACCAATATGATAGGTAGGAAACCAGGCTTCTTTTTTTTCCTAAGAAAATATTATTTTACTATCTTTTACTTCTTTTACTATTGTAAGGGGGAATGAATGATTCATGTAGGAACCAAACCTTTAGATGACAAAATAAGACCTCATTACTTTACCTGAACTTAGTTATGCGTTTCAGCTAAAGGAGCACTGAAGTAAGACAGTTCTGTCTCTTTGTACATTTTTCCAAGTCAGAAGTTACAGATAGCTCAAGGGTAAAAAGATAAAATAATCTCAGAAAAACAGCCTAAATACTTTTTTGGTACAAGTTCTTTATATTCCCACCATGAAAATAGAATTACTGCATCAACAACAACAACAAAAGTTCATGCTTTATAAATTTTTACTACTTCTCTGAAAGGTATTATAAGACTGAATTATTTTGTTATTTTACTGTCTCTAGGTAAGAGGCAAGGAAGATGGATGTGACACCAACAGCCAGAAAGTAAATTCTGGAGCATTTTAGGCATGTCTGTATTGGAAGTATAGTGCACAATTACTGGGGAAAAAAAAAAAGAAAAAAGAAAAAAGAAAAAAGAAAAAAGATTTACCTGTTTTTAGAGGGAAAAAAGATAAAGATCAGTAGATTTAAAGGATGAAAGGTAATGAAAAGACAGTATTGGTAGAAAGAGAAATAAGTGAGCATCTTACTGAAAATAAAAAGATGGAAAGTTGTGGTTTTTATTTAGGAAAAAAGTCTGTGAGACTAGAAATATATTTTAGTAGAAATTTATTTAATTTTATGAAATGACTACATGTAACTGTAGTAAGGCATGCTAAGTTTAATGCCAACATGGTTATAGTCAGAGATGACCTCAGAGATCCCTTTTATTGTTAATCCATTTTCCATGCAGTTCTGAGGAGCATCTCTCATAAGCTCATGAATCCCATGGATCTAGCAGTGAAATTGTGCATATATTTGTGGCAGTGCTGTTGGAAGACCAACAAGGTACTAAATAACCCATTCTAATGAAGATGTTGGCATTATGTGAAAATTAGAATGGTGTAATTTAACCCTAGAGAAGGTATTTTAAAAATTGCATAGTTTAGCAATTGTTTAACAACTATTTGAAACACAAAACTATACTGGGTGAATGGAATATAAAAATCTCCCTTTTTCTACATTACATTCATACTACCGAGAAAACAGATAAAATAAGGATGACTTTTCAGATGGACATGTTTCATGTATAGTTTCCTATTATTTTTAATTAAATGAGTAGTGCTTCTGTCTCTTTTAGGAAATCAGTCATGGCTTCCATTTTGCAAGAAATTTATGCAAATGGAGGACTTCTACTCCCTGTAAAATGTGGCAGAGTGATGATGAATATTTGTTTTGGAAAATACAGACATGTCAATTGTGATTAAGCATTCTCTAAGTGATATCACTGTTATATTTTCTTTGCTAAAATGATTTTTTAAAAATAGGTGGATCGAGCCAGAAATCTTTCAATGCATTATAGAACTTAATTAAAGAATAATGTCAAATTTTAAGGCGATCACTCTTGAGTTCATAGGTAAGGAAGTGTGTTGTATCAACGTGCTACTTTTGTAGGACTAGACAGAAACAAAGTTTAATTACTACAACTTAGGACACATGACTCTCACCCTAAATGTATCTTTAAAACAACCTAATGATTTTCCTCTTCCTTTTCATGAAATTGCAATAAGTGAAACATTATGGAGCATACAGGATATTTGCTTACACCACTCTTCATTTTAAGCCATTGCTAATACCCACACTATCAAAAATTCAGAAGGGAGAGACATAACTGCATTTCATAAACCATATTTTTCATTTTTATTATTCTATATTTTATTTTTGGAAATGTCAGGTTGCAATATCACTACCGGAGGTCCAACAGCACACGTTGGCCTGTGTGATGCAGGCTGCTTTCTGCTTAGTCCTAATACTTTCCTAAATTGTTTTTTTAGACCTTGCTGTGATGAATGGACTAACAGTCAATTTCATTTTTTTGTGAGGCAGTACTAATTCTTCACTTCCCTGTCTCTATTACTTTGCTAAATATCAGACCAATTTGTCAATTCATACAAATGTGTATAGGAATATTTGTGCATATATTTTTCAGAGAAAAGTGAAAGATTATTGATCTCAGCGCACTGGTTTTGAATTCTGGTACTGACTTCTGATGACAAAATTCTGTATTGCTTTCTTTAGCTACATGTAATGGATGCATTTCTTCTGTATTTGAATGATCTTTACATTTTCATTCCAACAATTTCACATCCAATGACAGCATAATCTGTTTATGACTATAATTTCTTGTGCATTTGACTGTATAAACTGAACATGAAATCAAATTTATCTTTCACTCAACCCTGTCTACTAAGAATATTTTCTGTCTCTGTGTATATTAAGAATTTAAGAAAGAAATATGTGATTGAAGGAATTGTAGACAGCCCCAAGCACAGTGTATCTTGCACATCTCTCAAGATTAAAGCTTCTTTACTCATAATTGCTTGGACACCTGCTCTTTAAGATTTATTATATTTATTTTTTGTCTTTAGTGCTAGCTTGCCAAAGCCAAAATTATTAGTATTAAAGCTGCCTGAAAACACAGTCTGTTCCTTTTTATAATTGTTTTTGTTGTATTTCTCTATTTACCCAGTCGGTATTATTTAGAGGGAGAAATTAATGAATTAATGATCTGAATGAAGGCCAGGATGCTCTTTTGGTCCATTCTTTATATTGATTACCTTTGCTGATACAGAAAGGTCTCCATGAAATCTTTCATCTGTCTTTGCTGTTAAGCTGATCAGATGTAACAGTTCAAACCTACAGTAAAAGTGTTTGTATTAAAAGGTGCAGATGAATTCAGCAATATCAACTGCATTTTAGCAGTGTAAGGTGAACACACAAAACTCACCATCCAATTTTCATTTCAAGAACTATCTGGAAAAACTTCTGCTAAGCTCAGAAAAAAAACCCTGATTTGGATTTGTCTGTCTTAAAAGTGTCAATTGCCACTGCCTCATAGTTAGGACAAGCAGTCAGTTTATTAATTGGCCACACGATGACATTGTAATTTTCTATATCCTAGATAGCTCTCAAACTCAAAGTTATTAATATTAACTTTTCCTTTGCAGGAGAGTCCAAAATTCTGCAGAACATTTACACACATGGTTGAGCTTGAAGGGATGTGTGGGATGTGTTAGTCAATTAGGAATAATTATTTAGAAAAAAAGACTGTGGAAAAAGAAATTTTATTGCATAGAAACAGCTCTGAAATATTCTGGTTTGTATTCCAGCTTCTGAACCTTTTTGCTTATCTCTGTATTCTTCCTGTTCAGTCAATCAAGGAGTGCAGAAGCTGGGGGTATTCAGAAATTTCAGGCCTTTGACCCAGAAATAAGTTTTGTGCTTCACAAGATTGGAGAAAGCTACAGTTAAATCTTTCAGTCCCAATTCCACACTAAGGAAACAGCAAAAATTGGGAATGGTGCTTGAATTATCAATATTTTCCCAATTTTCTGTTTCTCCCAATCCAGTGTATGTTCAAAAACGTCTAGGCTCTATGATATATAGTCCTTTCAAAGTCCCTGTTTTGAGCACAAACATTATACTGCACTGGAACATAGATAAAAATTTCTTGTGACAAAAATTATATTAGATGAGGAATGTCCACCAAAACTCCTTGGCTTACATGAAGCATTCCAGCAAGTTCTGCTAGATCCAAAAGACCATCTTCTAAGGACTCTCACAGGTCTTAGGTATACATGGGAGATTCTGGAGGTGTCGAGAACCCAGATGAGCTGACAGAGTCCAATATCAGAAAGTCAGGGATACAATGATGGATCTTTGAAAGAAATCACTGATTTAATTGGTTTACCTAGTCTCACATCCTAGTAATTATATCATGAAAGTCTATATCCATTAGTGGGAATGAAGAATTCTTCTTTGGAAGAATTTAGTTTTATGTCTTGATAGCAACAGAGTCAGGCCCCTTATTGTTTTTGCACAATAACCTTTTTTAAATATACAAATAGAATATAATCCTATAGTGAAAAGGAGATAAAGAAGATGAAATCTGGGATCATTTTTAGGTTTGTAAATGTAACAGCTGTGAACCATGGTATAGCAGTAACGAGCATGGAAAACATCTAGTGTCCATTAGCAGAAAACCAAATAAAAACTTAGATGAAAATCATCCAGTTTCAGTGAAAGCCAGATATAGGTAGAGGAAAAAACTTCAGGAAAGAACTGGAAATGGAATGTAGCAGTCTTTCTGTAACCAGCAGAGACTTTGTTTACAGATGTCTAAAAGCCAGAGACTGTTCTTTTATTTTATGGACTAAAAGATCAAAAGATAAAATTCTTGGTTTTGATAGAGGAAACAATACCCATGATTCAAGCCCTGTTGGATCAAATGGCAAGTTTTGGAGAAAAATGTTCTTGTTTCACATTCCTCCACTCCTACCTGTGACTGAGGAATGGAAAGCAAGACGATCATGCTTTAGTTCTAGCTCTTGTATAACAAATGTATTAGTAATAAAACTGTGAAGATCAGGTTGCTATAGCTATCTTATACTAAATACATGAAAAAAGGAAGAAAAAGCTTTTGCAAAATATTGTTCTGTAGACATATAAAGCTTAAAGTATCTGAAAGATGACTGAAAGATAAAAACCCAGATTATAATACAAATTTATTTTGCATACACTTCCATAAAACATATTTGGATTGTAATTTTTCATCCCACCTCAGACTAAACTAACAGGAGTATTTAGAAGAGAGCAATCTTGGGTAACAACTGTAAATAGCACTAAATTTTTTATCCATCTCACAGAGTTGGTTCCACAGTGCTGTCATTATCTGAAGAGACACAAAGCATCTAAATGAAGAATATGCTTTTCATTTGCATGTATGCAATAACCACAGTATCTGAAAAAAAATGATGATTATATCCCCTTGGGGCATGATCAAACTCACCATTTGAGAAAATGACTACATTATCTGCCCAGTTCATTATGAAAGCATCTTCTTCCTTTGTTTTTTTGTGGTGATACTTTAATGTGGGAATGAATGACTGAAAATCAAGAGATTTATCTTTTGAATCTATTATGCATTTTTCAGTTGAATTTAAAGTATAAACATTTTCTGTGCTGCATGTAATACACAAAGGAGTTGTGCTTTGAAGTGATTTCTTTTTTAGATTGTTTTCTTTAATCTCAGTGAGTTTATAATATAAAGGCTGGGCACTAAAAAGAGTTGTAACTATGCTGAGCTGAGCAGAGTTAAGTCTCAGATATGTGATTCTGTTCACTTGAGCTATGCTGGCTTAGTAGTAGAGTTCAGCCTGCAGCAGACATGGACACCTAAACATCAGATAAAGACGTTTAAAGGAAAATGCCAGACCTGTATCTGCAGTGGCTAAATGGAGGGTATGCAGCTGGTTACCTTCCCCCAGGGGACACATCTCACTCAGCTGAATCCTATTGGATTTGAATATAGAATCTATAGGAGATCCTCTGCAGTATTCACATGAGACTGATCTTGGAAAACTTACAGAGTTGTGGTCACAGGAAATTGGAAGAAAATGCTCCAATTACAAAGCCCCTCAAACATCACTTAAGTCAGCATTTTACAACAAAATGCACCAGTGATATCCTGCTAACTACAAACAAAACTATGTGAGATACAGGAATGGCAGCTTGAGATGTCTGACTGTGCTTTAAAATGTTGCAAAGTTGTATGATTTTCTTCTATATATTCAAGTAACTCTATTTTGTAAAATGATCTCCCACATTATATATCTGTATACAAACAGACAGCAACCAAGCAATAGAAATGGAAATTAAACTCTATTGAGGGATGCTAATGGAAGCAGACACTTAAATGAGAAGAGTTTGCAACTTCTGCAAAATTCACTGAGTAGGAGAGTCCTAATGCCTGTAGGACTTTGAGAATTTGGTGAGTATTAATTCCCTGTGGAAGGAAAATATTTCCATATTTGTTAGTTTTCACTATTGAAACATGGACAGCAAATAGCTTTCTGACAGAGGAGCTCTTAGACGACTTGTGTGTTTTAATTCTGTGCTACCTAATATAACATCTGGTTTTGCATCGGAAATATGAATACAATAATTCAAGTTTATATCTTATTATGTATTAGTCATTACTTAACTTCATAGGCCATATATCAGGTAGTGTGTAAAGGAAAACAACTGAAAAATTAATATAGTTTACAGTCAATGAAAAATAAGACTGATTTATTGTGGATAGAAACTGACTTTTGCATCTTCACATCTTCACATACGACTGGTTGTATCACACCCCATATTTTCAAGAATTGCCTTATTTATCTCTTTTGAAACTGCTGCTGTGGATCTTCAAAATTTTGCTGTAAATGTAGTTATTCATCAACTGACACTCAAGTCTGGATTCACAGAGGTTTACCTTGAAAATACAAAACATCTAAATTACATATCTGGAAAATTCACTGCTTGTTTTCTTTGTTAAATTTGTAAAGGAGGACCTAAAACATATTCAGTTGGTTCTAGTTCAATGTATACCTAGTATGGAGGGACATTGATAAAAGAGATGAATATTGTTTTAATGCTAACTAACATTTCATATTAATATTTCTTATTTTGTGTTTGTATTAGTGTATTTCATGTTAGTGAGTTTTCTATTTTTTCAGATGTTATTGGGAATTTCATAATCACCACTATCTCCATTTCAGCGCAAACCTGGAATAAAGCAATGACATTTAATCCAGAAGACATGGTAACTAGAGTATTTTGAAGAAGTAAAAGATACGGCAAACAAATAAAATAGAAAGTACAAAATGAAATTATAGTTAGAACAAATACAAAAAACCCTTTCTGTGTTAACAGTATCTTTTATCACAGTCAAAATTAAGAAAATATATGTGCATGTGAGAATATCCGCACTCTGATCACATCATTTTTTCTGTGTCATTTCTTAGGATAGCAATCCACCTGTGTTACAACAATAAATTAACCTTTTAAAAAATTTCCCTGAAGCAGAAGAAATGTAGTCCTTATTCCTCTGATCCAAATGAAAAATACTGAAAGCTTTTGAGGGCAAAAAGGTATAGAGGTCTTATCATTTCATTGTGATTCAGTTGATAACCTCAGCCAATGAAATACAGATAGTGGCTCTAGAATATTGCATCTTGACAATAAGCTCACTCTAAAGCACTTTTCACCATTGTTACTATGAGCATGTCTAGATGTAAATGGCAGTCAATACCATTATTCAAATTAATAATCTTAAATTAATTATCTTAAGAGAGCATACTGGTGAAGCAGCAATGTAAATTAATAGAATCAAATGTAGAATGTTCTTGTGGAAATTTCATCAAACAAGTATTCTCTTTATTACAGTTGTGCTGGAGCATAGTAACATAGCTTGTGAGCATGTATTTTGGGATTTTTATTAGTATAGTACTTTTCTGTGCAGTAGGTGTTTTGCATGTGTCTCCGAACAAATGACTGCAACGGCAATTTGATAACATTCAGACAATCATATGATCAAACAAGTAAAGTGACTACTTAAATGTGTAAATATTTATTTTAGGAAACTAAAGTATTGCTCTTGCTTTACTCAGAGAAATAAATAAATCTACCAAATTTTTTTCCCAGTTATTTTCAGCAGATTCTATCATGGTCTTTCTCACAGAATCAGTAAAGGATTCCCACAGAGCAGAAGCAGAGACTGAGATGTTATCCACATGCTTAGGAAAAGATATTTTAGTAGGTCTTGACAGCCATTACTTTCTATACCTCAGATTCTCTAAAGCTCTATATTCCCACTGGAATTGCCACACAGAATTTTAAAGGATTACAAAAGGTTTAAATGCCTGGACCTATTTTTTTGGGGGGATGTGTGAGGCTTAAGAACCTGAAAGTAATTTTAAAAAAAATTAAAAATATTAACACAAAATATAGAAATTTTAACAGCCTTTAATAGTGAGGGAATTCTCAGAAATTCTACTTATCTGACATTTTAGCTTTGTTTTTGAAAAAAGAAAGATATAATTCAGCTGAAGCATAACATAAGCTCTCCTACCAAATCGCTGTGATGGTCAAAAGAAGAGTAACCATCAACAATTTTCACTGCCTTTGTGATATTTATTTTAGAGGGAAGGAGACACTGAACTACAGCTGTGACATGAAACACAGCCTGCTTCCTCTTCAGAGCCATACTCAGCTGAAGCCCTTACTCATTCCTAAAGTCAGCAATGTCATTAAATGATAAGAATATAGTAGGGAGGGAATCTCAGAGAAAGCAGCAGGATGACTGGGGAAACCGAAAGGCTGACTTCCAATGAAAGATTTGTAAAGCTTAGTATATGTACATAAGATATCAGAGAAAGAGTTTTATTTGTGAAGAATCTCAGAAATTAAAATGCTGAGGAAAAAAATAAAGACCAGGAGAAGGAATATAAACAGGTATAGATTCTTTTTACTATCCAGAGGTCTACTTAATTTCACAAATACATCCCTGTTCAATGCTGTAGGTGTAGGCACACTAGATTAATTTCTAGCTCATATCCTGAAGGTTTTATCTTCTTAAGGTTATTAGCAGCAATTTGCTAGTCTAAAAGAAATTAGCCCTACACTGATAGTGCTCTACAAATAAGAAATCAATAATAATTGCTCTGCACATCAAAAGAGTTCGATTGGCAACTGCTGAAACTTTTCATTTTCTAGGATAATATTGCAAAATGAATACAGTCATAGTCAAAGATATGATTGCAGCATTAAATATAGTAGTAGATTAATTCTCAGTGGTTGAAACTGAGAATCTGTAATTTAAACTTATGGTCATTTACCTCTTACTCTTGTTATTGGGATGAAGTAAAATATAAAGAAGAAGTATGTTAAATCACTTCCAAAGTATGATGAGAAACCGTATATGCCAGTAGTTTGTTGCAAAAACTGGAGGAGAACCTCTGGCATGTCTTTAACAGACTCATAATTTCAGTCATCTTTGTAATTGGCTTCAGAGAGAATAACTGAAGTAGAGTCAACTTTCCTTTGGGCTGATGGAGTATATAATTTTGCAAATTGAATCCTTTGTTACATTAAGAGAGGAAATTAATATGTTTAGCTGCATTTTCCTCAAAGCAAGACTTTTTTTTTTTTAGAAATAGAGTGATAATAATAAATAACATAACTCTATTATGGTTTTAAAAGGAGATTACTATTTTATAGGATGAAGAGACTACAATCATCTCTTCAGAAGTAATACAAGGAAGTCAACTGTGCAAAAAGCACCCTAAATAAAAATAGAGGTCCTCTAGCAGCTTTAAACATAAAATAAATTCTGTGATCCTAAAAGCAAACAAAGTTTGGAATTATAATTTAATCATATGTGGGATAATTTGTTTTCAAAATTAAAATGATACCTGTACATTTTAGATAATGGTAATAAAAAGAAAGCAAACTTTATTATTTTCATATTTCTTGGATTTTTTTATTACAGCAAAAGGCATTGTAAAAATTACATGTGTCTGTGAGGGCAGAAACAAACACCTATGGACAGCAGAAGGTATAAAATGTTACTGAGAAAAAGGACTGCTCCTTCAACACTGAAATTTGTGAGCAGAAAGAAATAATGGGGTGTAGTGATCCCCAGTAGCCCATTTAATTTTGTATTCTTCAAATATATCAATAACAAAAGGAAAACCAAGAAAATGGGGGCCCATTGCTAAATGGAAGGGGAACCCTGGTAACAGAGGATATGGAGGAGGCAAAATTCCTGAAAGTCTTCTTTAAACTGGTCCTCACTGACAAGACCAGCCCTCAGGAATCTCCCACCCCAGAAGACCAAGGTAAAGGAATGTTAAATGGAGACTTTCCCTCGGTCAAGGAGGATTAGGTTAAAGAACACCCAGGCAAACTTGACATTTACAAGGCCCTAATGGGATGTATCTAAGAGTGATCAGAGAGTTGGCAGACACCATAGCTAGGCTACTCATCATCATTTTCGAAAGGTTGTGACAATCAGGAGAGATGCTTGAGGACTGGAATAAAGCAAATGTCATCTTAGACTTCAACAGGGCAAGAAGGAGGACCCAGGGAACTACAGGCCAGCCAGCCTCCCCTGACTGGCCTGTTTCAATTCCTGGAAAGTGATGGAGGGCCTCATTCTGGATGTGATCTCTATGCATATGGCTGACAGGAAGGTGATCAGCAGTAGTCAGCATGGATTCAATAAACGTAAATCATTCTTGACCAACCTGATGGACTTCTATGATGGAACAAATACTTGGGTGGATGAGGGGATAGCAGTGGATATTGTCCACCTTGACTCCAGCAAGGCTTTCAACACTGTCACAACATCCTCATAGGCAAACTCAAGAAGTGTAGACTGTTCAATCTTAAGAAGAGATAACTTAGTACCTTATCACTGTCCATAAATATCTGAAGCAAGGGTGCCAAGAGGATGGACCCAGGCTACTCTTGGTGGTGCCCAGCAATAGGGCTGGAGACAAAAAGCAGAAATTGATAAAGAGGAAGGTCCACCTGAAAGAGGAAGAACTTCTTTACTGTACCTGTGAACACACATTGGAACAGGTTGTCCAAAGAGGCTGTGGAGTCTCCCTTTGCAGGGATACTCAAGCACTGTCTGGAGACAATTCTGTGTCCTGGCCTCTGGGATGACCCTGCATGAGCAGGGAGCTTGCATGAGAACATGATCCCCTGTGGTCTTTTCCAACCTGACTGATTCCATTACTCTGTGGTGTTGCTTATCCTTGTATTTTCTCATAAAAAAGGGTTTATGGAGCAGGTAGGGATTTGGTTGCATAATAAAACTGTATTGGGAGCCTTGTGGAAGATGACTTCTGGGATTCAATGATCCTGGGAAGGCCATGTCTGTTCTACTAGGGATCTCTATTCCCATATATAGAATGTAAGGTCCATAAGGGAAAAAACTACAACACTGAAGTGAATCTGGGTATTATCACATTCTAATAATACTGTTAGACTATGATTATATTAAATGTTTTGCTTTGTTTCCCTAATACTGTAAAGGAATATTTCTGAGTTTGGCTTTTGAATATTTGATGCATATTCTTGGTATTGAATAATGGAAGAAGAGGTGACAGGCAGAAAAACATAATATAGTATCATTTTACAGTGGCCAAATTAACGTGACAATTTACTATTAAGAAGGGCAGTATGTATTTATATTCACTCAAAAAAACTGTGCTGTAAATTGTTACATATTTACATCCCAGATACAGAGGAAGACATGAATAAATATTTTAGCATCTATATTAATAACGATCTTTTATTTTTATGGCTTGAAATGAACTGAAATGCCAGTGGTTAAAATAAAAAACAATTTATTTAAGTGCATAATCTTTCCTCAGAAGTCATTCCAGTCCCTAGACATAATTATGAATGGTCAATCTTCAGTCTTCGTTACCTCTATTGTGCTCTGAATTCATGTTTGATGTTGATAAAGAATTTTAGAAATAAAAAAATACAAGACAACACAACTACAATGAATAAATCTTAAATATAATTAATATTATGTAGTCAACTTGAAGAATGTCCTTAGTCTTTCAGAGAAGGCACATGACTATGTGAATAACTTAATTTACTGGCATAAAGAGGCAGTGATGGAGGAGATACAGCACTTTAATGCAATGCTGAGATAAAACTTACCATTACACACACTAAATGCTATATTTAGTGTGTAAAACAATTGGAGAACTTTACAAGATGGATGATTATTGATTGGATAATTTGGAGTTTAATCAAATTCTCTTTAGATTTTTTCCATAATTTTTTGCATCGCCACTCTTACATTTATTTCAGTTTTTTCAGATATGCCTATATGATGTTGGTACATCAGTAAACAATTTATGCAGAAGTACATAGGCCGCATAGATTAATACCTTGGAGTATCTCCCCTATTCAGCTCTCCAGTAGGAATTTCCTGTGCCTCCTCCTACTTCCTCAGAGTTCTTAAAGAAACAGAAACAAAACACAATCAAAGAAACAAAAAATACAAAAGGCAAACAGGAAAAAGACGCAGTACCTAGTAGATTTAATAACCTGGATAAAATACATCGGACACATATTTATTTCAACCCAGCAAGGACATTTCCTAATCAGGTAATGCAAGAGGAAGTGTTAGATGAAAGAGCCTTTGTTTGCTGTCTCCAGCATGTTTTACCAAAACAGAGAAGGCTACCGCAGAAGTATAAGTTTAAAAAAATTCTTACTGTATTTTGGGAGGAAACATCCTGTTGGAAGTGAATGGAAATGGTCCTAGGAGATGAAACCAAAATTTTCAATTGGCCATTAAAACAAATTGAAAGTACTGCAAACCACACAGTGGAGATGTAATAAAGTATGGTTGAATGAGTGAGCTATTACATTTTACATCTCACACTGATGAAATGTTCTTGCAAATATGCCAGAATGACTTCATAGTAAACTATGATAATCTGTGGAGATAGCAGTTGCCTGGATAAATGTTCATAAAGGAGATTTGGTCAGCGTGGCCCATATATTCATTGCATGATGGTAGCATTTCTGGAGTTACTGAGGATATTAAATAGTAGACTAAGAAGGAAAGGAAAGCTATTCCGTCTCATAAATCAGATTAGAGAATATAAACAAAGCAATTACGGTTTGGATAGTAGAGTCCTACTTCATTATTGGGATGTCTATTTAACTAAAGGTTTCCAGAGAGTTTGCCAAACTTTGATTGAATCAAAGAATCACAGAAAGACTGAGGCTGGAAGCAACCTCTGTGGTCATCTGCTAAAGCTCCCTACTCCAGCAGGACCCCTGCTGAAGCACAGCCAGTTGCCTGGGACCACGTCTAGGTGGAGTTTTACTCTCTTTAAGGTTGGAGACTCTACAATCTGTCTGGGCAACCTGTGCCATATCTTGGTCCTTGTCACAGTAAAAAAGTGTTTCCACATGCTCAGAAAGGGCCCTCCTGTGTTTTATTTTGAACCCATAATCTCTGGTCTTGTCCCTGAGGATCACTGAAAAGAGCCTGGCTCCTCCTTCTTCATTTCCTCCCACCAGGTATTTATGCACATTAACAAGGCATCCCTGAGCCTTCTCCTCTCCAGGCTGAACAGTCTCAGCTCGCTGAGCCTTTCCTCATGTCTCGGATTCTCCAATCCCTCAATTATCTTCGTGGCCTTCCTCTAGACTTCATCCAGCATGTCCATGCCTCTCTTCAACTGAGAAGGTCAGAACTGGCAGCAGTGCTCCGGGTGTGGACTGGCCAGTGCTAAAAAAAGGATCACCTCCCTCCAGCTGCTGGCAATGCATTGCCTAAAGCAGCCCAGGATGGTCTTTGCCTTCTTTGCAGCAAGATTGCATTTCTTCTTATTTACCCCACTATGTACACCACTACTTCTCTGACACCTTTTCTACAGAAAATTCAAACTAGGTTCTGCACCTCTGTTAATAAACTCAGCATCAATTTACTGTTTGTCGCATGTAGATTGTTCCTGTTGGATGTTGGATGTAATGATACACTAATAAGGAGTTTTTCCACTGGCCTTGTGTGCAACTTTGTCCAAGATCCTGTCAGGAGGAGAATGGAAGGTAGTTTTCATGGTATCAGAAGCATCTTCAAGGGATCAAAAAGCATGCCACTGAGTACTCCTACAAACAGAAGCTGATGATCTGCTGAAAAGAGCATACTAAGATTTATATCTTTTATGTATCTCCAACAGTCTCAAAGGACAGATTATGCCCATTATTGAAATAGCTTTTTTACAGCCAACAAGGTTTTATTACCAGAAGATTAAGCAAAGTTCTGAGCAGTCTGCTTGATAATACAACACCAACAATATTTAAAAGATAATTATTATCAGATTTTTTCAAAGACAGCATAACTTTTATGGTGGTTGTCACAGTAAAAGTAGGAGTAAAATTGAGTTAAAAAACCCTCTAAAATCCTTTGCAATCCCTTCATGTTTCTGTATCAAAAATCAGGATGCAGTCATTGGTGGTTTGGATTACTGGAAGCAGTGGACAGAGACTGAAGTGAACTACTGTAGTATAAGGGAACAGAATTGACTGCTTAACAAGGAATTCTTTGATGTGACTAAATATAAATATAGTTTCCCTTAAAGTTCTGTTGGTTTTGTTAAACCAATTCAATATTTTTAGGCTCTTTCACTTAAGGAAAAAAATGTAATAAGGTTTCTAGTGAAGAAAAATTTAATTATTTCTTTTATGTCGAACCAATATTTTATGCTATCTCAAACTTGATACAGAAATCCTCCCTTGCAGTAAAGAAGGGACCAGTGGTTTCTTCTAGAGATGTAAATTATCAATTCTTATAATACATTACATTTCTTCTAGATGCTATTTCTCCTTTTCTTTTAAAAGAATCCAACCCAAGAATCCTCTCATTCTTTGCTCTAAGGTCTATCCAACAAGATATAGACAAGAATAAGCACATATTGATACTATTTTATACAGAGTTTATTTTTTTCAAGAGATAAAAAACTGCAGATTATGCTTTAAGGATTATAAACCATATAGTTTTATTTTCAAATTTTGAGGGTTTTTTTAATTCATTAGCTGAAAATAGCTGAAAAAGTGGTTTTTTACTAGGTACTTAAAATTTTTAAAATATTTGATAATGACTTTATTTAAAGGGAAATACTCTGGGTTTTATTTTTAGCAAATTTTTTATTATGATTTCTTACTTCGGTATACAAAATTACAAACACAAAAATTGCTACACTGAATGTTCAGAACTTCTATAACTTTTTTTGTTTCACTTCATGTGAACTTTTGAACCTCTTCTTTTCTAGTCCTCAAGATCAAATAAAGTCATGCTCACCTAATTTCCCATAGAAAGGCAGTGCTGATATTCAGTGAATCCTGTGGAAACTAAAGATTGAAGAGGTAGGGAACACAGACCTGAACTGAGATCATATGTAGTGCCAAGTCAGGCCTGACAAAAGAGAGAGGTGATAGCAGATGACAGAGATAAAATCATATTGCTGACGGGCTTTCTTTTGCGGCTGGTAGCTGGGACAAAATTTTGCCTAACATACAGCAACCATTTTATTTCTTTTTAGAAAATACTTTAATTAAATTAAGATAAATAGTCAGTTCTGAAGTTAGACATATCTTAATTTAGTCTCTGGAATTATTCAAGACCAGGTTGGTTGCAGTGTTGAGCAACCTGGTCTAGTGGAATTGTCCCTGCCTGTAGCAGGGGGGTGGAACTGGATGATTTTTAAGGCTCCCTCGAACCCAAACCGTTCTATGATTCTATGATTTGCTCATCTCTTTTGGCAGGCAGCACCTTTTGTGCCCAAGTACAAACCTTTTCTGTGACAGTGGCTCAAGCATTTACTGTCCCCCTTTAGGTCACTCAGCTGCCATGTGCACACAGAGCTTTTGAGCTCAGGCTTTTCTTTCATTCCAGCTAGTGCTATCACCATGGACATCCCCAGAGAGCATCTCAACAGCAGAGCTTGATTTTTCTGCCATATTAGGTCTCATTACCTCTTCTAAGGGTCCAGGAACCAACAATAGGATCCCTTGTCCACTGTCTTATTGCTTAATGTCTTGTGTATAACTTAGAAACGGCTCTGCCAATTAAAATGTTTATTTGTGTTACAATGATATAATTCACAGTTGCTAGTTATATAGTTGTCATGGTAACAAAGGAATTGCAAGCATTGATTTTTTTTACTTCTATGTTTATCAGCCAAAATAATATTTTCTAATTCCAAATACTCACAGCTAAATGCCTGAACTCATAAATATCCCAGCTCTCAAAACTCTGAAACATCTTAGCCTTCACTGTCCTCTGAAAAGATATTTTTATTCTGATTTCTAAAAGTTGGATTTGAAATCCACTAAATTATTTCAGTTGTAGACAGATTCTTTGATTTCAGTTGATACAAATGTCTTTGGGAGACAAGGAGTGTATAGAAGACAAAGAAAATATAGAAAAATAACTCGTAGAGTTTTGCATACTTTAAAATTTTTAATATCTTGGAATTTCTGTAACTAATTACACCAATTGTAATTAATGGTCTAATCTGATATAATTCAGTCCTTACATAATTTTCGTGTGTCAGTGGGTAAATCGAAGCAAAGATTATAGTTATTGTGAGGAAACTGTTTCTTCTCATATTATGTACACTGCTTTAACAGAAAGGTTTTCCCTAGGCAGCTTGGAGGTTGGAGAAATAATGGCTGAATATTAAATTACTTAAATATCACTCAATTTGCAATAAAAATGTGCTAAGGAGTAGCTAAATTTTCTGTGCTTATTAATAAATAAATAAGTATATAAATAAATAAACCTAATTATTGTCAGAGGAACCTTCCACTATTTGTTTGATCTTTGAAGTAACAGACACAGAATCATTAGTGTAGATCTAAGAAGTTATTGTTGATATTTCTGAGTGCAAAATGGAACACACTCATTAGCTAGTCTTAGTCAAAGGCATACACACATTTTTTAAAAGCCATAAGCCATTTAAGAAATCCTTATACACTGTGTCTGATTTTTTCTTCTGCTTAAATATAATTTTCTGATAACAAATCAGTAATAATTTTATTGAATAATTAACATTATAAAAGCACTTGGCACTTTAGGAGGAATTCCTTTCGCTGTTTGTACTGTAATTCAAGTTTCAGACAGGTCCTAGAAAATATCATCAAACAGTGCAGTTGTTTTCCAGACACAGTGGAGATTTTTAATAAACTCCTCATTAAAGAACCTCAAAAGTTTTTTAAGGATCCACTGAAAGAAATATTATTTCCATTTCATAGAACAGCAATATCACTGTTTATTTCTCCAGGAAATCTCTTCATAATGAGAAATGCTTTCTAATTTGTATTTGTAGATAAAGTTATGTTTTCATTGGAAAAAGAGGACTTTGTTGCAAAATGTGGACACAGAGTTCTACCATGAAATTAGTGCCTTCTGTGAATAAAACCACATATAAGAAATTTACGGAGAATTTGCACAATGACCTAACATAAATCCTTAATCTCTGCTTGGAAAGATGAAATTCTGAATTTTGCTTTTCATTCTTAAGTAGCAAAAAAATCGGAATAGGTGCCCAGAGAACTTGTGGAAATTACATCCTTGGACATTTCAAAACTTGAGGCCCTGATGCTGCAGTTGAATCATCATGGTTGACCTTGCAGCAAACTGGCACCTCAGAACCCAGTGGTTCTTGGAGGCTGGACCAAATAACTTCTAAAATTCCCATTCATTCTAAATTATGGTAGGATTTGATTGCAAATTTTGATTAGATTGCCAGCCTTGCTCTGGATGTGTTCAATTTTTAAGAAAATATAGCTCTGCCAAATTTTTGTTAATTGTATTTCTTCTTTGATGCTGCTGCTAGGGTCAGTGCTTGCTGGTCAGACTCCTGCGTGTGCCTTGCACACATTTTGTCTCTATCCCAACACTTAGCTTTGCAGCAGCTCTGATTCAGTCTTGAAAAAGTGTTTGAGATAGTGTCTTATATCTTGAATCAACTTTCTGGCACATATCGTAGAGTCATGGAATTGTAGAATGGATTGAGTTGGAGGGCACCTTAAAAAGTCATCTGACGTTGAATATGTGCTCATCAAGAGCTATCAAGTCCTAGCACCCACCTACTCAACAAAAACCTCACTCTTCAGGGATATTTTGTACACAACTTTTTAACACACAAAACTAGCTGTATTAAGCTTTATGTGAGAAAGCAAACTCACAGAACTGTAATAGAGCATATGTGCCCTGTGAGAACCCATGAAAATAATTGATTTTGCACTGTGGGTAAAGGCATGCAAGTGCTTAGCATCAGCTCAGGATTATATTACCAGCTGAAAGATGTGAACAGGGACGCAATGGGTAGTTGCAAATGCCTAGTGAATGCAGCATGAGAGAAATGAAATCCTTCTGGGTTCAATATCTGTAAAACCAAACGACAGCAAGCACCCACGCTCATTAGGGCTTTTGCCTTTACCTGGGGAGTCTCCATGATATGAAATGGATGGCAAAAATCTTTTACAGGCAGTTGGAACAGTTCCAAGGTTTGATTATGCTGTGTTTTAGGGAAGTTTTCCAATCAATTTGAAAAAGCAAGAGTGTATAGGAATCTTTCTTAAAAACAAGATTTTTTTTCTCAGACCAGAAGTGCCCCCTAAACCTTCCTTAAACTAAACCAGAGTGTTTTGCTTAATGTTTCTGACCTTTTACATATTCCACTCATGTTGTACTTCACAGACTTTTCCATGCTTGGAGTGATACAGTGGAGACCTGCCTTACACATTTTTTGTCCCTTGTATGCACCAAGATTAACAGTTGCATGCTATCACAAAAAGCTGAGTTTCATCAGTGGGAAGAAATTAAGAGCAGCACATGCAGATCTTTCCCACAGATTTTACTGTGTATTTTGATTAACAAAATGGTTCTAAAGTTGTCACATGCTCATATTGTTATTTGTCTGGGTTATCCTGAATAAGGTTTGCTGGAATTTTTACTTCAAGATAGAGAGAAACATCCCATTTAGAAATTTTTTTAACATTCTGAGTTATTTTTAGACTAATTTTAAAAATTCCCCTATTTGGAGTGGAGAGAAGAGGAAATGTCTTGTCATCAGTGGAGTCACCAGACTATTATTTAATAGATATATTTGAAGGGAAAACACTATTACTATAAAAGCCAAATAACATTTTAATCTCACTAATAACCATAGCTATGTTTAGCAGGTATCTTTCTCTAATCCAAAATCAACACTAAAGAAAACTTTAGAAACTAATTTAAATAATTCTGCTGGTATTTTTGTATTGCTATAATCTAATTCCCAGAAGTCTTATGTAAACAATTCAGTCGTGTTCAGAGGCCTGAATGGAACTTTACTGTGAAAGATTTTTCAGCTTTTCAAGTGTAACTACATGTTAAAAATCCTTGATTACTTCATCTGGAGAAATTTTAACTCTCCCAGATCACTGAGTCACTTCTGGATCAGAAAAAGCCAGATTTCTTTCAGATACGTATCCAGTGTGCCCCATTTCCCCAAGTTTCTCTTTTGCACAGATCTTCTAAGATGCCCTAATGTACAACATAGAGCTCAATTTTGCTTTTTTAGTGCTCTGTCACCAGCATGTCAGCAGTGGTTCTCTGGCCAGCTGCTTTTAAATGGAACATATCATGACAGCTCTGCCAGCCTCACCTTGGGTAATTTAACATCCTTCCTTCACCTAACTGCCAATCCTTGAAAGAATAATTTGGCTGAATATGACCAAAATTACTTGAACTTTTATGACTGGCTCGCTGATGGACAGTATGATAGCAAAAATATATTTCCCTTATGAAACCAGGCCAAAACCAGATTAAAAATCTATTTCCTTTGACAGGGATTTTTATCTTATTCTGCTCTTATTGGTATCAGCACTGTGTCATTTGAATCATCGTGATTCAATGACTTTGAATTATGAACCATCAACCGAGGATATATCTCATAACAGACACCATCTTTGTACATATATCTGCAGATGACTTCTGGGAAAAAGAATGACCCCCTCAACTAGTAATTTTTCAGTCTGAAAATCCTTTGGCACATAAATAGCTTTTAAAAAATATTGATGTTGGAATTTCTCCTTGTAAGCAGGTACTCAACATTAAGTGCAAACCTCATCACAGTGATGGAAAGTGTTAAGGACTGGCTTTTTACATATCCACATTGGCTATTTCTGAATTTGGATGTCTGTTATCTGCATGTAATTAATTGGTTGTGTGAACAAGAAACATCTGTCTTATGGTCCAATGGGATTATGCAAAATAGCTTGGATTGAATGGCATTAATCTATTCAGAATTAAAAAGTGCTGGAGACAGCTTGTTACTTAAAGTGCATAGAGTAACTTTCTCTTGTCTGACAGCTTTTGAGACAGGATTTATCCAGGGTCATTAAAAAAATGTCTGGACATTCTTTAGTTTTGCCCATGTATAAGAGAGAAGATGGGGAAAACAAGGACATGAGGTAGTAGAGAGTGTTTGTACAGGCAGCACTGTCCAAGAAAAGTGTATTTTTCTTTTCCAAGCAATGTAAAAAAGAAAAGCACTCTAGGTGCAAGGAACATCTGCTCTCAGGTTGAAACTTTCCAAATAGGAGTGGATTTTGTCACCCTCTCACACAGAAAGTTAATTTTGCCAATTTATATTACACTACATTATTTTGGTACTAACCTCAGAGTTTTTTTTTTGAGATCTTATGTATAGTCATGGACACTCCCTTGGAGTTTAAGAGAGTATTAGACTGCCAGAAGAGACTCCCAGGAAAAGCCAGGAGCTGAGGGGATTTACACATTATTATCTATAGTTTTTTAGTTGCAGAGGCATATTTGAATTGGTATGAAATATGAGAGTATCATGCTTATGTACCTTAAATGGATTGTGATTATCTAACTACTAAACTGAAACTGAAATTCAGTATCCATGACTGAGGTAAAAGGGGATTTTCACTTCCCCATGTGGAATAAAGTTTGTGACATTGAAGAGGAGGACAATAAAACAGAAAAATGATGCTACAATTGTGCCTGGTGTTAGAGTTAAGTCTAGTGATAATTTTTTTTTTATTAATTTATATTACTTTTTAATTTCTGGTACTGCAACAGATAAAGCCTAAATCTATGATAAAGTCTGATTCTAGCAACAGCATTCTGAATTTGGATATGTGGTAGAATGCATTTCAGCTACAACTGAATTACAGAGAATGCAAACTGAATGAATCTGTAAAGTGAATTTTGTTTTGGGATACTGCTTACAGTATGTGGTGACAAAGTTTCTGGGGAAGATTGTGAGGCTATTGCACTTCAATCGTAGTATTTCTTTTATTAAATGAGGGAAAAGTGCTTGAAAATGTTTTCTCCTAGTTTATATAATAGTCTATATATAGACATATATTAGTCTTATATACTGTACACAGCGGGCTGAATGGGAAAAGGACTTGTAGCAGGATTTCTTAGCAGATCTGGAGGAAAACACAGTGTATTTGTCTGAAGGAAAATTCAGAATATATATCCACTTTGCCCTCCTACAAGACTAAACACCTCATTTTGCTTTTGTACTGGCTGGTGAGAAAAAAACCCTAATATTTTTTCACTGGCTACATATATGTCTTATTAGCTCACTTTAGTTAATAAGAAAATATGTTTTAGTTTGAATCCCAAGTTAAGAAAACTATCTGTAATCTGTAACTGAAGATAAAATGATGGTGTACTCCTCACTGCTATTTTTCTTCTAAATTTCTCAAAGAACTGACATAGAATAAATCTATACTAAAGTTATAATCTTGTTATATAAATACAGTTTGACTGAAGAAATATGGGAGGATTTTTTTCTTTAAGTTTTACAGTTGATTATACCGCTCTTCAGATATCAGATTTATGGCTGTGAAGCCTAAAACCCTCATTTTATTCACTTTACATCAAAAGTTGTCTCCACATTATTTTTCCTAGAAGGCACCTAGAGGAACATGTTTAATGAAAGAAAATAGAATGAATCAATCTGTTTGTTCATACAATCTCTTGTGTTTGTGCTGAAGCTTTAAGTGTATTGGTTACTGCTTTCTTTTCGAGACACCATTCCTATAGAAAACCAATTGGCATTCCCTTCACACAGTCAGACAAGTTTGGAAGGGGTGCATATTTGAAGTAACATATTTCTAGCTAGGGAAAAATAAAATATTTAGTATAGGTAATCCTGAGTTGCTTTCAATCTCTAGACATGGGAAGCACTGCAATTACCAGCTAGGTCATCCTAACAAAGATTTCATTCAGGACATGCAATATCGTGTAAAATGTCCCAAAAATGGCTATTTAGGATTCAGCACGTCAGAGTTTAAAATGTCTTACTGCTAACTCAAAAATATAATATAATTGAATCTGAGAGAGTGTGGGTTTTTTTGGTTTTGGGTTTGGTTTGATTCTCTGGTTGAACAGTGGGAAGAAGAAGGCATGTCTGCAGCAGGGAAATGATGGGTAAAGAGGCTACTTAAACTGCTTAGCTCGTCTCTTAAAATTCTAAGCAATTATCCCTCATCTGTGTGTGTCTGGCTGATATTCAAAATATTCCAAGTAATACCCATTGTGTCCAATGACACCCAGCTGATAAGGTGGATCAGGAAATGGAAATAATTCACCTGTCTGGTATGGATAGCAAAGGCTGATCATCTTTGCTTCCTGGAGAATTGTGATGTCTTAGATTAAATGCTTCACTGCTTTAGGTAGACTTCTTTTCTTAGCCATATACTGTTAGGAACCTGTTTGAAGAAAACAGTGTGTGCAATGTTTAGATACAATGGAAATAAAGACAGTATGTATGACAAAATAGGTTCACATATTACTGAAATGTGGCATCAAAAATGTGACTTAGGGAGAAAAAGTTGATATCTACCAGCTTTCAATTGTTGTAAAGCTAAACCAAAGTGTAGTTTAGAGAGCTGTCAATGAAAAAACCCAAACCTATGATTAGTCAAGAGTTTACAGAACTAAATCCTAAAATGCAAGCAGGGTAGAAAATAGGTGTTTTAATAAGACCTTGAAAATTCATACTCAGACATTGTTGAATCCAGAATACATATTAACTCTTAATCTTTACCTATATATGGTTTCCTATAATATATATCTAGCTATTTCAGCATGACCAGAAATGTTGACTTTACGAGGCCTAATGACTTCACAGTTTGCATTTTTCTTGGGGGAAATGGGATTCCTCTTTTAGCTACATGTTATAAGATGTTTGAACATGAAAGTTTGCTCTGAAAAGGTCTAACAGCTCAGTCTCCATACAAAAGATATGTGTTTCTTCCTCTCTTGGAAAAAAAAAAAAAATCGTTTAAAAAAGTGAAGTGAGTGAAGTGGGAATTGAAATGAAGACCATGACCAGTATTGGAGAGTCCTGAAAGCAGCATATTTGAATTTCAGACACAGAACAGGGAGAACAGACTTGGATTTCAGGAATATGAAAATTTCATACATCATCAGGGCTAAAATAAATCCCAAAAGATATAATTTAATTTCTGGAAAATAATATAAAATCACTCAACTAAATCAAACTTTGCATTTATTAAGACTGACTATATAATCTTTCCATTTTGAAAGGTTTCCCGTTTATTCCATTTAAATTCCTTGACCTATCCTTTCATTTTAATGTTGTCAGTCTCTACTTAGAATATTTGTGTTTTCTGATGGTTTCTATATT
The DNA here is from genome assembly GCF_052056855.1 of Sturnus vulgaris. NCBI lineage: Eukaryota > Metazoa > Chordata > Aves > Passeriformes > Sturnidae > Sturnus > Sturnus vulgaris. The sequence goes on along the minus strand of NC_142245.1, from coordinate 53,265,895 downwards.
TTTCCCCATATTTGTATTCCCATTTGTTTGCCATATTTAAAGTTAATTTTGGGCAGGCATGAGGTAGCAACCCTCATTCTGTGTACCAGCATCACCTTCTGGATTCCTCCATTCACACTAATTCTCTGCTGCACTTGGACTTCCCTCTTTCAGAACCAGAGTGAGCCAATTGTGGTCCTTAGTGGGCTGTCATTGCATTTGAGTGTCCCCTCTAACAAATGAATCATTCATGCCATTCTGAAATTAGCTATTGCTTCCTTCATGGTACTTTATTTTTATTTTATATTTATTTTACCAGGTATGACCTTACTGGGTGCCAGACTAGAAGACATTTTGTATGGATTTTCTACACTGATTTAAGCTCCTGAGCTAGGTTAATTGTGTTCCACATGCAGATAGGAAATGTATTCAAGAATCAGCTCTTTCTAATATATCAGTATTAATTAGATAAACAATCTGTACAGAGAAAAAAGGTTTATTAAATTTCTTCAATCCCAGAGTTAATTTTCACTAAAAATTCTGCCTTACAACAGTCTTTTAAAGAGGATTTTCTCTCCTCTTCTGAACACACTGGACATTAAACCATTTAATAAATGAAATGGCAGCTAATATCAAAGTTTCATCTTCTTCAGGAGTTATGTATGTTGAAGCAACATTCAGTTATGTATGGCTTAAGTGTTAGGAATCATCAATTTACAGTACAAATTATTTTGTTTCCCTATTATTTGCTTTGTATTAATACCGGTTTGTGAATATTTCTTACGTTCAGAGATTTAAAAAATTGATCAGAGGTCATCTGAATTGCTTTCTGAAAACAAGAAGGTAAACAAAACAAAGTTTCTGTGGCATAAGGTGTAGATGGAAAAATCCAACATGTACACAACAGGTACGATAGAGACTTGACACATTGTACATTATTTATTTGCTATCTTTGTAAAAGATTAGCCAATTCCAAGGTAAGAACACCACATATTCATCACCATGAAGCTCAGTTGGTGTGTACCCCACACAATTTTCTGAGTCTTGTTCTTTAAAAAAATTATATCTGAATACTGATCTGACTCAGCCAAGCAGATGCATTTCCTCACAGCTGGAGCTGGCAGAGCTTCAGGCAATTTTCTGCTCCTGCTGTGCAAATACTTATTCCATTTCACTGTCACTTATTCTGCCTCTCCAGAATAGAAATAATTCAAGTAGTAAAAGACCCTATCAAACTACCATAGCAATTAGACTATGTGTGTAAAAGCACAGAGGAAACCCCAAAATTCACTTATATTCTGAAGGAAAAAAGAAAAAAGAAACATTGCTGATCTCCCAATCAATACCATAGAACTTCTATAGTCTTTACATCACCAGTATCTTTATTATCTTTTAATGAGTTTACTTATAATTTCCATCACTCAATGCTTATCTAATTTTGGTCTACAACTATTTTATTACAATGGATTTTTTAAAACATGAGGGATTCAGCATATTTAGTAATAGTGAGAAATTGATAACAATTATTTAGATTAAATTTATTTTTGTTCAGCAAGCATGTACAGCAGTTCTTATAATTAAAAAAATTTTACCCAGTTCAAGAATATCTGATTTTTTTCCTTGAGAAAATAATTTCTTTTGGTAGATCACAAGCAAACTGAAAGGAAAGACAAAGGAAAGCATAAAAACGAATAAACACTAATTTTGCTGCTGTTGAATTTTACAGTGTTTCCCATTGGCTTTGCAGGAAACAGAATTGGTCATGTGAGGACAACAGGATATTGAAGAAATTAATTAGTCTTTTTACTAAAATTTTAGGACTATTCCTTTTTATCTATCACTTAATTTTTCAGTTATTTTGGGGCAAAATAAATCTTAACAAAATTCTGAAAGGAAACATTTTACTCTAAATTTCACTCATTGCTGCTATTTATTTGAACCTTGTTAGCCATGCTGACTTCTAAGTAATCAGTATATATATGCTAAATAAAAGTTTAAAATAGTAGGAAACAATTGTGATATCAATGCTTGAATAAAAAAATAGAGAACTCTAGAAATCCTCTTTTTTCAAGGAAATTATTTTATGTAAATAGAATAGTAATGAGAAAATGATAATATATTTTTAAATAAAAAAATGAAACTTTCCCCAATATTTCTCACAGCACTATACTTTTATTAAATCAGTATTTTTCAAAATTAATATTCAAGTTAAGAAAAATATTCTTTTCTTCTTAAGGAAAACCGGGAAGAGGGAATAAATGATTTTACAAACTTTAAGGGACTTTCCATGCTGTCTGAAATAAATTTTTTATAAAAAACAGATGAAAGGTGGCTATTTATTGCTGTCAAGTCTGTCTATTTAGATTTTTTTCTCTGTATTCTTCCATTATTCAAAGAAATAGCTCAAAAGGCTACAGTGAAAAAGCCATGAGGTGTAATAAAATGAAGAAAATAGCCCTATGAGGGAGGCAGTTATTGTTTGTTTCATAGTTTGCTTTTCATCCATGCATTAGGAATTTATTGCAGCACTGAAGACTTTTTTGAGGAAGTGCAAAAGCTGAAGTATGACAGATTTGATGGGGCCTCAGTGTGTTTATGGAGAAAAAGAGAAAATAAAGATACCCATATCAGAATATCTTGAACTTGCAGTGTTGGTCAAATGTTCAGTTTTTCTTTCTTTTCTGTTGCCTTCTTGCTCAGAGTGAACTCAAGAGTGAGCAGACTAAGCAGTCTCAGGTGTTGTCTGCTCTGCCTGACCCACTGACTGAACTGATGGTTGTCTGAGTGACCAAAACTTAGTGCAGTACTTATCTCTACTAACACACGACCAGACATAACTATTAGAAATTTGAAGGAAGAGAAGTTTACATTTGCACAGAGCACTGAGTGTCAGTGGCCTCAGGATCATGGTTAAAAGTGTGCTGAACTGGTATTTCAGTCTCTATGATGTTAATCTTATTTCAGTCTGAATAACATTCTTTCATTGTGGACAGCAGGAACTCAATTGATATTTTGCTAAAGCATATTTCAAGGACTGTTTGTTTCAGAGCTAATTACAGATGCTGTTAAAGAATATTCTACTTTAACCAAAATGTGAAGACAGCTGCCTTGAGTAACCAGAAATTAAGATGGACGTATTAAATAATGAGAAAACCATAGCAACAGCAACAAATAAGCATTTCAACTCTTACCAGAAGTTTCACATGAAACAAGCTGGAAACAATGTCAGAAAAGTCTTTATAAAAATGAGTAAATTCAGCTCTTAGCCACAATGATTTTATGTGATTTCAGAAACCCTAGAGGATTCAGGATATTTGCAGAACATCTTGTATGCAGACTGCAAATCTGTTTGTTCTCGTGTCACCTTTCCCAACACCCTGCAATTTTGCTTTGACATTTAATGGTTGAGTACAATAAAGATTTCTGAAAAAAGCCCTCTCTTGTTTCCTAAGGGAAGATTTTATCAACAAAGGGAATAGACATATGTTTTATCTCTTTCTGAGAGAGTTGATTTTTCTGATTTTCTAGATTCAAAATAGCATAGCAGGAAATAAGAAAAATAAAAAGTGATGAAATGCATTTAAAAAATAAGTATTTGCAGGAATTTGCAGGAGCAACATGAGTGCATTGGGTCTGGCTTGGATGGCGTTAGTTTTCCCCATTGCAGGTGTCACAGTGCTTTGTACCTGTAGTTGGAAGGAAGCAGGTAACACCAATGTTTTGGCCACTTCTGAGCAGTGCTGGCACACTCCTCCACCAAGGCCAGTAGGCTTTGGGTGAGCAGGAGCCTGGGAAGGGACACAGCCAGGACAGCTGGCCCAAACTGATGGAAGGGAAACTCCACACCATATGACATCCTGCTCGGCAATAGAAGCTAAGAGAAACAAGGAGAAGGGGTGGAGTACAGTGGGGGTAAAGGTTATTTTTGGTTTCAGATTTTAACAATAACTCCAATTTCTGGTCAATTCTAACTATTTTTTTTTCCCTCATGATTTCAAGGGCCAGAAACCTGCTGTTCACTCCCAGTCCATGATTTACCATTTTAGTTTTATTTTAGGTTTCTGCTCTGAACTGTAATCAAGCACAGATTCTAGGAAAAACAGAGAATGCTAAAGTAGAATACTTGATATAAAAAATTCTTTTTTTCTCTGCATATTGACAATGTATGATTCTGGAAGCTCTCCAGCTGGCAAGAGAAATCTGCATTTTACCATTCAAAATTCATAAACAAGAACTTTCCAAGCCATGGGACATTTTTGCATTTATCTACTGCTATGCACCTTTCATATCTGAAATTATCTTCTCAAGATAACCGGCTCTGCTGCTGAAAGACCCTGCTTGGCTCTATGCTTCTACTGCTCACATGATGCTTATTCTCTTTCTCCTGTTTGTGATAACGTCAGCCTGGTTCGTGACCCAGCTGATCAGCTGTTGGGCAGGGAGTCAAGTACCTCCCAGCAAAATTTCCAGACCTGTGGCATGAAGAGAGCCAAAAATTAACTCTGGCTGATGGATCTTGTTGAGAGCTTGCTCTTAAGCTCATTTAAACACCAGCCAGGCTTTAGTCAAGCTAAAGCAATTAAGAATTCATGGATGAATACTTCAAATTAATTTCATTTATTCCTCATGCTTTACAATATTTTAATGAGTTAGAGATTAGCTCATAGTCCTTGAAAATTGGTAACTGTGTTAAACTACTCTGGAATATATATGATTCGCTTCTAGCTGATAAAAATATTGCAGCTGGGAATATGCTAATCATGTTGCTGGTATTATGGTAGCAATTGTAATAGAAAAACAAAATTAGTTTCTGTGGAACCATAGAAAAGCTGTTGTTTGCATCCTTTGGAATTCATTTAACTCTACGCTTTACAAGTAAATTTTAACCAAACAATATACTCAGTACACCATGCATAGGAGTTATGCTAACTCAGGAAAGAAGGAATAAAACTGAGTGGAGTAGCCAAAAGAAAAAAAAGAAAAAAACCCATCCCAAAACTAAAAGAGAAAAACACCAACAGCTAAACATCTGCGAGACATTGCATTTTCTATTTAAATGTGCTTCTGAACAGTTACATTTACTAACCATTCAAACACTAGAAAATTGAGCATGAATATGGTACAAAATAAACCCTGACAGATATCAATTTTTTATGACTAAGAAATTATAGCTTTCCTATACAAAGTCATCTTATTCTCTTGAACTGACAGCTTGTTAAATTACAGAAGTTATGAATAATTGTCTTTTGATTATAAATATGTAAATAATTTTGAATATATTTTCATTAAAAAACACTTGATAATTGTTTAGTTGTTAATACAATGAATTTGATTTTTTAAAAGTGCTTATTATTGGCTGAACTGTTCTCACTGACTTAATGAAAATTTTGAAAATTATCCTTTAAAAACCTCCTAGACAAAACTGTCTAAAATGTAGTCCCACACTACATGGAGAAAAAAAATCAGCTCTATCCCAGCCAAAACCAGTACACTAGAGATCTTGTTTCAAATGGTGTACTAGCAAATTCTCAAAGAAGAATGAAAATATATGCCAGTATCAAAGCACCAAAGAATCCTCTACATCAAGAAGGACCTTTTTGCTTTATCTAGTCCAACTCTCCTGCTCTGTCAGAGCCAACTAGAGCAGAATCCCCAACATCACATCCAGTCAGGCAACATGATCCCATGTTTGACCTGTCTCGTAAAAAAGCAGTATTTTTGTTGTGTTCAGATGGATTTTCATGAGTTTTAATTCATTCCAGTTGCCTTTTATCCTATCACAGGACACTATTCAGAAGACCATGACTCCTTCTTCTTCACTGCCTCCCACCAAATATTTACATCCATTGATCATATCCCCCGGAGCTTTCTATTCTTCAGGCTGAACAGTCCCTAGATTTGCAACCTCCATAAATAAAAACAAATACATAACACAAAAGAAGCAGGGAATTTAAATTTTTTGAATATTTAAAGCTCCTAATACCTCAATAGCCTTGTATACAATGATAAGAATATTATGGATTTTGGGATCCTGCTAAGCACTCTGCAGGCTAGTACTGAGAAAAGGGTTTTAGATTTTAGAAGACCAAACTTCAGCTCTGGGAGGGATTCCATGGGAAACTTCCATGGAGAATTAAAGAGCCAGCGCATGCTGGGAGATTTTCAAGAATAAGCCCCTGGAAGCACAGACACAGTTCATCTCCTTTAGAGATAAGGGAAGTAGCCAGGGCAAGTGACCACTTCTGATCTTCTGAGCCTGCTCAAAACCAAAAGAAAAGTGCAGCAGAGATGGAAATGTGGATAAATGCACATTGAGAACTTCAAGGGCATTACCAGGGCATGCAGAGATGGGATTAGAAGAGTAAAAGCTGATCTTGAGCTTCCCAATGTCCAGTCTAAAATTCCTCTGGTGCAGCTTTGAACCATTTCCATGTGTCCTCTGTTATGAGATTCCAGGGAGAAGAGATGAGCACCTCCACATTGCCTCCTCAGGAAGCTGCAGAGATCAGTGAGGTTCCCCTCAGCCTTCTTCTCTCCAAATTAGGCTAACCAGAGTTCTCAGCCATTCCTTCCAGCTCTTGCACCAGCTTTGTTGCCTTTGCTGCTCTCAATGCATTCAAGGACATAATGACCTATGAAATCCTGCTTCTCTGAGGACATTAAATTAGAAACATCTATGGAGTTTTCTTGAGCAGAGCTCTATCAGTTGGACCCAAGACACTAATCAACGAACCAAAATCGTAGCCCTAACTATGCCAGCAACATTTTTTGAACTGCATTGGATTTTAATTTTTTTTCATCATCTTATTAAAAAAATTTATTGATTTCTCCTTTTGGACAATGTAATTAAAATTACTCTTAGACTGCATCATGAATTTTTTTTCTTTCTGCTTGGCTTATTTATTTATTTAGCTAGTTACTTAAAATGTTTATTTTCCGTTGTTAGAGACAATGATTAGCAGGTACAAACATTGATTTTAAAAACAATGCATGAATGAAGCATAGATATCTTGAGTATTATATATAGATTGCTCTAATGGTATCTGAAAGACAGAGGTTTGTGTTTTGAGGCATGAAAAGTGAGGACTTTTATATAATTGAAAGAAACAAGTCTTAAAAATTTTCCATTAAACACTTGAACCTGACCATTTATTTCGGTAATTGTTATAGTTCAAAGTTGAAAACTATTTACAAGCATCCAGATTAGAAAATTATGATTCTTTAAAGACCTTTAAAATCTGTTTGAAATATCAAATACCTTTATGTAAGTGTTTTTATATAAATTCAAATAATTCATATTATTAAGTTATTAAGTTGTAATGTCTATAATTTAGAACAGTTCCTCTCTTTTTTTTTCTAAATGTATGACCTTTTTCAACTTCAAGAGATCACATCCTACCATATATACCCCATTTAATTAAATTAATCTGGCTTTTAAATATCTTGTACCTCAGTCATGGCAGTTAAGCATAGGCAGGTCAAAATGTACTGTTCAATAAGATCTCACTAAAAATCAATATTCAAGTAATGACTGCAAGAAAATATATTTAAAATGGATTGATTTCACTTTTTCTTTTTCATTGTCTTATTGGAGTGTGCAAGTTATTTTTACTTAGCTAGAAAAGACAACAGCCAAGTTCATAAAATATTTATGGAGCCATCTTCTGATGACAAAGGTAAGGGGGCTGGAAAATCATTGAGAAAATCTCCTGAATATCTCTGCTCCGTGTGGCAGGATGGTGGTGCCCACACACCACTCACTCAGGACACTGCTGTGAGTCATCACTGACAGAAGGAATACACATGCAGCTTCTTGCCCTTGCACATTTTTATTTTGCCATTTTTCTTTATGTTGATGTGCAGATTCCTTAAGGGTGACAGACACTGGCCCCACCATTTTTAGAGGGAAAGAATAAACCACATTAGGTTGTGCCTTCGTTAGCAGCTTGGCTCAGAGCAGCAGCTAGGTTTTGAAGCCCTGAGAGTCCAAATTTACTTGGGAGCAGGGCTGAGTCCTCAGGGAGGTTTTAATGCAGAAGAGCTAAATTCTCTCCACGGGGAACTAAAGTGGGAGTTGTGCTCCAAAAGACTCTGAGCCAGTGTGACTCAGGCTCCCCCAAGACCCTCTGAAGTGAGCAGCAGACAGCTCCTGATGGATCTCGAGAGCTCACAACAACCTGGAATATTTCTAAAGCAATATAGAGGGACAGAGTCTGTGAAAGTCTTTCTGCTTGCCTTCTGCTGCCAGACTTCAGCTCATTCTTCTGACTCTGTTGCTCCTCTCTAATTCATCTCACGCTTTTTCAGGACGCTATTTCTGCTGTTGTCTGAACTCATTATTTTGTGGTGTCTCCTCTGATCTCACTGAACATCTTAATGTTCAGATGAACTTTTAATAACATTTAAAATAATTATTTTTTTTCCATATGTTTCTGCCATGTTGATATTGTTCACTTCATCACTCAGAAAGTTCTAGGAAAAGGAGCCTTTGGCAGTATCAGGGATTGTTAACCTCTGTGTGTGAAAGATGACAGTTTCCAGGTACAGAGCACAGAATTCAGTCCAATGATGGCAGTGTCCTTGAAGTCATGCTTTGAAGGTATGCACTTGTTCCTTGAACACTTGAAAGGTCTTTGGCTGGAGGAATAACTCTCATTCACACTCCTGAAGTGACTTGCCAGGGGTGGAAAACATGAGAAACCTGAGGAATATGTATCCCTGCCTTCAGAAAACACCTGCAAAGCTGCATCTTACAACCATTCCTGCAAGGTTTGTGCCAGCAGTGCTCTTTCTGTCTCCTTTGTTATGCAAAAGCATGATCAACCATTTAAACTCAGACAGGATTACTGTTACTGTAGAGGCACCACGTATACACAAATATGTATATACTCATGTAAGAATGAACAGGACATATGTTCCAATTCTTCCCTGTCTTGTGGCTGATGAGATTCAGAGCTCACCCGGGGATTTTTTATTTGAGCCTCTCTGGTATCTGTTTGAAATGTATGGTCTCTTCAGTGTTCAGCTCCTAAAACCCTAAGCCTAAAACTTCCAGCTAGACCAACCTGAAGTTTGTTAATGTCTCACATTCACACACAAAAGTGTCTCCAGTAGCTAGTCCACAAATCTTGTCCTGCTCTCCCAGCTAGTCTGGCTTGAAGCATCCCAAATGTCAGACATACAGAGATGAGAACAATCACACTGGCAAATCAGGTGCAGGACTTATCAGACAATTGTTCTGTTCAGTGTCTGGTCAGATGGTCCTGTAAAAAAAATCCAACCAGTAAAGAAAGGGTGGAGTTGCCTGTGGATGTGTAGCAGAACACTGAGCACCTTGCAGGTTGACAGGAATTTGAGTCTGGAAAGCAGACTGACAAGGCACAGGATGATGTGTAGAGGTGGTGGAAACTGCTAAAATGCTTTCTGGAGACCTTCTGGCTCTTTAGTGCTGCAAAACTCTGCTCCCAGGCAGCAGCTGGTGAGCCAGATGTTGGAGAGAAAAGTAACTCAGATGATGAAAGGATTGATTTCTGTAACTCCAGGGTCTAATCAGCCAGCTAGCTTTCTTCTGCCTTCTAGTTCCATAACCTTTATCAATTTTTCCCTCTCTTGAGCTGCAGCTCCTACTCACAAAGTTCCCATGAAGCTTCCTTCCCTTTCTCCTACTCCCCGGGAGCTCTTCAGTGAGCAAAAAACAGATATGTTCTCACTTTCTTCTTCCTCATGAGCTGAATGTAGAATCACATTGCCTGCCTTCTCCAAGGCTAACGACCCTCACCAAGGTGCAAGAGCAGTATGCACACTACAGGAGAAGGATGTTTCCCAAAGGGTGTGCAGGCAAAGCCATCAGGTAGTATACAGGAAAGGTCAAAGAGAGCTTTGAGACTTTGAGGAGACATGATGAAAATAATCACGCCTGCCTTGAAAGGACTGGTTTAAGAGTGAGGGGGAAAGTAGGCAAATATTAAAGAGAGGAGGAGAATATGACCTCCCTCTTTCATTCCCACTCTTTTTAGTTTTATGCTTGGGAAGCTATGCTTTTACATTTTTTCATCGCAGTTACTACTTCACACTAGAAAAGGCATCGGCACTTAAGCATATGCCTTCTGATATACTCAGTTCATTCCCAGATATATACTCATAATCTTCAATAACCAAGGAGCAGAGATTATTCTTGCTTCAAGAATCACACTTTCATGTGATCCATATTCTCACAGAGGTTTTTGAGGGCTACCTGCTAGAAATGATTCAATGTGGATCAAGGGGCTCTCCACAGTGCTTGCAGTGTTTTTCACAGGAACAATGGATTAATGTGAAGTCAGTGTTGGGCCATGCTGTCTGGCAACATGCTTTCCATCATTTTGGGGGCACAGATGGAATAAGTATGGCCATGTATGAATACTCTCATGACTTAACAGTGTGGGAGTAGGCATGCAGGAATGTACATCTCCCAGGTTATACACAAACATCTTTCCATTGAATCAGTCTATTTCCTAAGAGAAAACACTGGTGCTCCCTATTAATCTTAATAGAGTACAGTGCAGGAGCTGATACTTCGGGATCTCTCAGTTTTAGAGAAATGAGCTGCTCCAAACAAAGTGGTTCTATTTCCTTTGTGATGATTTTGCTCTCGTCACTAAGAAATGGGCAGAAACCTCTCCAGCATTATGCATGAGTTTGAAGAAGTCCCTTTTCAACCAAAATAAGAGTTTCTAAACATCTATTCTCTGCAAGTGAAGAAAGGAAAATTTTATTCTATATGGATATTAAGTGATCCTACATGCAACTGCATCTGAAGTGAAACAGTGGATAACTGGCAAAGCAGTAGTAAAGAAAGACCTGAGAGGGGGATAAACATTGTTTATGTATGTCTTAATGGTGACAACTAAATGATCAGAGCTCTATGTATTAGTAATTTATGTCACATTAATAAGAATGTAAGCCTGATTCATATAGAGTAATTAAAATACTTGATGATAACTGAGGACATATTCAGTCTCTGCAACATGCAGGAGTTTATCAATGAATTTTTGCCTTTAAAAGTTTGATTCCTTCCATCATTCTTGTTTGGTTTTTCCTCAGATCTGTAAAAAACCTTACATTTTTTAACTTTATAATGAAGGAAAATAAAACTCATAGTTGCCTTCTGTCTAAACTGGGTGAACAATACAGTGTTTCTGTATTTTAATAATTGAGCAAACTGGATGCATTCAATCGTAGTGTGAGGAGCCAAAATTATGTTCAGTTTTAAAATGCAGAAATGATGTGGTTTTGTGATGCAAAAAAGCTACATTTCCCTCTCCTATTGAGCCATCTTGTGGTTAATAATTGTAATGTACTTTTAAGTAACATGATGGGAAAGTGTTATTCCAGTGTTATTCCAATGTTACATTAGTAAGAGTTATTTTCTTATATCCTTGGATGTTAAAAAAAAAAAGGTTTCTTAGAGTGCAAAAGAGATGTATTATAGTACGATACATGTAAATATAAAATAATGTGAAAAATATGGAAAGGAAATAATTATTCTTTAATTTAAATTAGGCTGCTGTCATTATCAATAAATAAGCTAGTACAAGGCAAATGAGCCCACACATATTTCCAAAAAGAAAATATATGTCAATAAAGCAGTGTTTTTCTAGAGATCTAAAGCTGGAGTGTCCTGAAGTTATACGGACTCTCATGAATAGAGTTTGGAAACAGATTTTTATATAAATATTAATACATTTCTCATGTACTTGAGTTATTAAGACCACAGTTCCACTACTTTCTCGGTAGGCTTTTCTGCTATGTACAGTGAGAAAATGATCAATTGTGAGTTGTGGAGCCAATAAGATATAAATCATAGAATAGTTTGGGCTGGAAGGACCCTTAAAACTCATTTAGTCTACTCCCCCTGCCATGGGCAAGGACACTTCCCACCAGTCCAGGTAAACAACAAAAGAGATTTCTTTCTTGCACTACATGTATACTGTATAATACAGATCACACAAAAGAGAAAGTGACGTGTGAATGCAGCTGTATTACATTACTAATAGGGATTCAGTGAAAGAACATTATGGGGAACAGCAAAACCATGGAAAAATTTCCATTCAAAAAGAGGCAAGTCATGCTGTGGAGCATCTTAGAGCAAAAGTGAGTAATTCAGTTATTAGTCAGAACTGAATGAGTCTCATTCCTTGTACTAGTGACTGTTTAATGGTTAAGCTCTATGTAACTCCATGAATTGTGAAGCAGTTCTTTTACAGATTTTGTAAGCCTTTGACAACATTTGAAACCCATGTGATATATGGCATAAAATGGATCAGTGGCAATCCTCTGAGGGGAAGAGCAGAGCAATGAATAGATTCTCTAGGAGCTGTCTGGAGCAGCAGAAATGAAAAAGAGAGGTTTAAAACATTTCACCCTTTATTCTTAAGCAAGAGAGCTCAACTGAAAGACAGGTCACCATAAGGTAATCCTAATACTGGCAGCAGTTTGTTTGGAGTCCTTGATGATTTATGATTTCTTGATTAATTTTGTCAAGGGATGCTGACTGGCCAGCTTTTGAAGACATTCAATGTGCAAGATAAAAAATTAATATGTATATACACTATTTGGAAAGAAAAAAAAAAACAGCATCCAAAAGGAAAAATGTAAACATTGGAAGAATTATGCCTCACAGCAAATCTGTCTGGTTGTGTGAGAGCCTGCTAAGGAACTCATATTCTGGGAGAAGTGACTTGAAGGAATATTACTGGTTCATCTTGACAAATTAGTAAGAATTTATGAGAGAAGGAAGTCACTGAATTCAAACTTAAGTTTATAAAGGTTGAAAGTTTCAGATTTTAAAATGTGGTAGGAAATCTGTAACACTACTTGTAAAGGGGCCTGATAAAATGCTGAGAATTAAAGGCAAGCAAAACAACACAAACCAAGTCACTATGACGTGTGTGTGTGTGTGTGTGTTCATGGAAGTGTTCATGGGTGTGTGAGGCTTCATAAGCTCTAACAAAACATTGGCCAAGAAGACAGCTAGATTTTCACAGTGGTGACAAGACTGAGTCAATCTGAAAAGCAGAAGTTAGATTTATTAATGGATGCTAATGTCCGTGGCAGATCATTAGCAGTATTGTTAATATTAGTAAGGCAGGATCTGGGGGTGTTTAGTCTGGGGAAGAGGAAACTCAGGGGAGACCCCGATTCTTCTCTACAGCTGCCTGAAAGAAGGGTGTGGGCAGGTGGGGACGCCCTCTTCTACCATGTCTCCAGTGAAAGCATAAGAATAAATGACCTTCAGCTGAACCAGGAGAGGTTCAGATCAGATATTAGGCTTCAGGGGAGCCAACAGCTTCATCTTTTACAGTTATTTGTGTTTCTTTATTGTGTTTTACAGGTATAGAAAGCAAGCGTAGTAATTAATTTAATTTTAAAAATAGTTGGAAATGGGAATGACTTACAGCTTTCTTTTGTGATTGCAAAAGGATTTAGAAAACAGATTCTAAGAATATGTTCAAATGTGACATTGAATGACTGGTTTTGATAGGTGTGTATTTGCATACAGCTGGAATACTCTATGTGCTAAAAGAGAATTAGTTGCATTCTCCTTTGTTAGGAAAATACCCAAATACTCTGCTATCATTTCACATTTATCTGTCCTTCAGAGATTAAAATAATGTGCTAAAAAGTGAGAGTGAAGGGCAGGAATGCTCAGAAACAAGGCAAAAAATAAAATCCCTCTTTTAACAAATGCACAGTTCTCCAGATCATACTTGACAAAAGGCATGAGAGGACACATATGACTCCAGTGAAATGAACAGAGTGCACTTAAAAAGACACAACGGGTGCAGGATGTATTTCCTTAAATCACCCAATAAAACATGTTAAGAAAAAACACACTTCATGAAAATTTTTAGACTATTTTAGTAATATTTGACTGCAGATTTAAAACTGATTCAGTACAAATTAAATTGACTGGGGGGAAAAAAAAGAACAGTGAAGGAGGTTTAAGATCAATATATTAATAAAAAACCGCAGCGCTGGAGAAAGAATGACCGCTTTCCTTATGAATGTGTCTTTATCCGGCCAGGAAGTGTTTTTGTTTCATTATTGGCTGTTATAAGGTTCGATAATCAATTTGGTGATGGATGGAGCGGTTTCGGTGCTGCGGGACCGGGGCCGCTCCGGCAGCTGCAGGTGCGGGCGCGGCCCGCAGGGGGCGCGCGGGTCCCGAAAAAGATGCGCAGGAGCCGCAGCTGAGCAGAAAATCAGAAAACACTCAACCCCTTTGGCCCCATTAAAAAAACCCACAACCCTTTTACCCCAAGCCCCAAGAACCTTTTTGGAGTTTTTCATGCCTTTCCCTCCCCCCCCGCCCCATTTTTAATCGTGACGTTTCTTGTTTTCTCTCCTGGACAGCCAAGTCCAAGATGCTGCAAGAAAAATTCCAAGTAAGATCAAGAAATTTGCGGCTTAATTTGCAGCCTCATGAAAACAAAACAAAACAAAAAACCATCCCAAACTCTAGAACTAGCTTGGGATAGGTGCTCAGAAAACTCTTTGGGTTTTTTTTATCTTGTAAATATATGGTGTAATATCTATCTTTTGGTTCACTGGTACAAAATGCACATTTCACAACCAAAATGATAACAGACTGTGAAGCGCATTCAGTGGGATAACTGAAGTAAAACAATTTTAATTCTGAAGCTTCCCATGATGTCTCAGCATAACAGATACGGTATATTTTTAAATCTTCCTCAAGATTCACCAAATCTGTTGAATAAAAATAACTGAAATGAAAATATTATTGTTTACATTAGTACTCCAGATTTGTCATTAAACAGTGTTTAATAAAACATTTTAATGCCCACCAGTCATGCTGAATAATCAGAAATTTCTCTCTTAACAGAGTCCAAAGTGACTAGCCATTGCTGTATTACAAAGTTGAGTACCACAGGTCTTTTTCTGTTTCAGAGAATACACATGGGATTTTATATTTATGCTGTACAAACCTGAATTGTACAGAATTGGGCTAGGGCTCTCATGAGAATACACTCTCTTACAAGATTTGTAGCACAGCAGACTTTTCTAGTAAAAACTCAATTAATATTTAAAAACAAACAAACAAACAAACCCAAACCACAAAATTCAAGCATTTCCTGTGGGACTTCACTACAGCAAGAATTAGTCTCCGTAAACTGAAAAGCTGCTAAAAGCTACCACCACATTTGTCAGCCCAAAATGATTTTTGATATAGGTCTAAGAGAAGGGTAACTATGAAAATGGAACCCCAGACATGCACAATCCCTTCCTCCAGGAAAGTTCATGGAGATTCATAGCACAGAGTCTGCCTTTTAGTCACTGTTAGTCATCGTCTTAGTCACCCCTTTTCCTTTTGTTAATAAAGAAAATGATGTGTCCTGGATCTATTCGAGAGCTATAGGGAATTTCATCATTCTTTTGCTCTCAGCAACAGAATGTCTCACATCTCTTTTGGGTGAGAGGAAAGGGAACTGATGCCTCAGAGTAGCTGCAGTGCTTTCTAAAGCTTTAAGGTCCTACAGCATTTGATGGGCTAGCAGAACTGAAGCCCCTATAAAACCACATACCTTCACACTGTGGAGAGGCTGAGAGAAAAGCAGAACCACATTCCTTTCTGGAAACATCAACTGTGAATTGCCATGGAGGATGACACCACACAGGGGCAAAATACTTGAAAATACTTGAAAACAGCTATAGAATTTAAACCCTATTTTTAACAAGGTTAATTATACTGATTAGAATAGGATCAAATTACTTTAAAATAGATTTCCCCATACATACCCTAACTTCATCATATGCTTCTCTGTGAGGACATGAAGTTCAAGACCAGGTCTACACAGCAGTAAAATGAGAAAGCCAAAAAACTTCAAATTTTTCAGTATTTCAAGGTTCAAAAAAGACCCATTATATTATTAGCTGAACTTATGCTAAAAATCAAGCATCCTGCTCAATGCATGTACACGTGGACTCAAAATTACCCAATTTTCTTAGTAAATGAACAAAGAAATAAGTAATTGCTTTCTTTCTTCAAGGAAGATTGACAAAACGCAAAAAACCTATGTATTTGCAAAATCCATTGCCAGCCGGATTTGCAGATTCACTGGTTCAGGTGGAGATTTACCTTAAATTGAGCCTGAAGACAGTAAGTACAGAATTATTAATAGAAATTGTATGATTTTGTCCTTTCTGTTTTTTAATTCCCCAGTAAAAGGGGAACAAAAGTTGTAAGCACATCTTCATCTAATACTTATGGAAGACAATTTTTCTGCCAGAGATGGGACATGTTCTCAAACATGCCTGTTTTGGAGTAAGAGCTGAAAATTTTTACACAGCTCCCTGTCTTTATAATGGAGTAAATAGGCCCAGCAAACATGCCATGCAAGATTTCATAATCAGTCATTGCCATTCCCTCACACCAGAACCCTTGCACACCCTATTATAGGTAGCTGAATGTTTATCAGACAAAAAGGTCTCCAGAAAAAACTGACTGAAGCACTTGGAAGTTAAGAAAACCTGTTTAAATCAAGAAGCAAGAGACTTAGAAGTAAATGCCATAAATGCCTTATATAAGTGATTATTCCACGGGGCTCCTGTGTAAGTCATGTTCATAAACCATCCAGCCTTGACAGATCTCACCCTGGCTTTGCTGCAACATGAAATCCATCTGGTTTACCCTGATCACTCCTACTAGGTCAAACCCCACAAACAGCACCCAAATTGAAACAGTGAGGGTGAAATACCTGTTTGGGCTCAGGTGCCCACCAACCTAGCCTCAGAAGCTGTCTTTAGCAACTTTATCAGCAGAAAAACTGGCATCTTTATTTTTAGGGACAGATATAGGTAGAGATTTCGAAGATCAATGTTTAAGCAGTGGTGATTGAGGTAATCCCATGCAGTGCTGTGATTTGGAAGTCCTGGGTGGCTCTAGCTGCAACTGATCATCTGAGATTTGCAAAATTTATCCTAAATCCGATATTTATTTTTCTAAACATATAAAATCCAGCTTGTTACAGTAATTAATGAAGCTACTCCTTTCAATTAGAACCCCATCTCACAGCAATAAAATGGAGTTGATTCCCCACATAACTGGTGTGCATTTCATTGCATAATGTGCAGATTGAGACACCCGCTACACCTGCTCTTCTACCCAGACCTTTACTCTTTCCATTTTCTTCTAGCTTCTATCTCCACATCCAAAAAAGCACACAATCAATAATCCAGTGCCAGATTTTTTCATATATGAACACCTTTCTCTTCCAAATAGTAATGCAAGATTCATATTAGATCTAATGTGGGACAGGTTTGAGTTGTAGCCTCAAAGCTGAAAGCTTACATTCAAAAGCTCAAATTCAGCATTTTCTTTTGCTTTGCCCCAGCTGGTTGTAAAGGATTTTCTTAGGATATTGCACTGCTTGGGACTCAGACTCTTTCCCTCAGACGAGGTTTATTAAATCAAACTACATTTACTCATTTGTAATTCCATCCCTTTAATCTTCAAAAAATATTTCTCTGAGGCTTTCCTTTGATATCTATCAAAAGGTGTGGTCTATTCCGCTTAAAAAATGGAACAGTGAAATGGATGGTAAGAGCAGGAAGACATAACCATTGTCACTCTATTTTAAGATGAGGGCAGACCTTACTGGTTATTAAGTCAGAGAGAAAGAATAGCTGTTAGAGAGTTTAAATTAAAAAAAAAAACTTGAATGAGTTCCAGGGAAGATAAGAGAAGTATAAATGATATATTCCATTATAAACCTTGTAATAACTTAAAATTGATTAGTGTTTGAAGACTGATGGATAACTACAAAGCATTACTATTATAAAGCAAAGTGCAATTTTTTTATATCATGCAACTACTTCAAGATATCTAATTTTTTCCTCTTTTACAATATTCATAACAGAAATAAAGAGATATCTGTCATTCATGAGAAACGAGTCTAGTTCTGAAAACTATATTGTTAGTCATATCAAGTTTTAATAGAAAAAGTGAAATAATGATTTGGAAATAGGGGGAACCAGGATCAGAAGGAATGGTTCACAGGAGGTCTCTATCTGCTTGGAATCTCAATTATAGGCGAAGGGAGTTCAGCTGCAAATATGAAACCTAAAATGAATATATTCAATGACATACAGGAGAAAAAGTCCATACAGGTAAACCACAATTTAGTCTTGAATTCCTGACCAGACTATTTAGTCTCCTCCTTACTTTTTTCCCTACCTGGGAAATAAGAATATAAGAATTCATAGGGCAGTAGGTAGAAACTGGGCCATGGAAAATGGTTGCTGGCTTTAAAGAATAAGGAAGAGCCTTAGAAAACATGTGTGATCTCAAGTTATCTTTACCAAACAATGAACAAAATATTACATTGGAATAATACAATTTAAAATCCAGTTTTGTTCTCAAGGCAATTCCATTTAGAAGAACATTCTTTCTGTGATCATAGTGTTTTAACATAGCCAGCACAATTTAGGACAGTAGTTGAACTATTTCATTGGAATCCAATGTCACAAATATGGCCAGCTTCTTTCTACTTCTCATTTTCCCAAAGAAATAGATTTCTAAATAATTAAGTTACCTTTCCTGTGTTGAATTTTCAGATTGTGGCAAACCTTACCTTCTATTTAGGCTGCTATCTGGCTTCATAGGTACAAGGATGGTCAGACAGACAGATAGATAGATATGGACAGGTCTCTGAAAGACAGTGTGATTAAATTTAACATGACAAGGCCTCTTGAGAACCAAAATATAACAGGATAATGCACTGTACCTGTTGAAATTGTGTAAAGATGCATGGTGGCAACACAGAAGCTAAGGTCACTGCATATTATAAAAACCTCCTCCTTCATGCAGACTTCAGACAAAATTTTCCCATCTCTGATGACTTAGTTAAGAAAAAGTGCTGGGAAAATCATTGATTTCATTTAAATTTGAGTTTCCTGGCAGGAAATGAACAAATTCATTTAAGAAGAAAAGTGAATTACCAATGATTTCTGACTGGTATTTTTGTAAAGCTCTCAGTAACAAACGTGGACTTGACAGATTTCCGATGGACATGCAACAACATGGATAAAGATAGAAAATAATTTGGCTGACCCATGACTAATTACCACTGATAACCACTGATACCATTTTAGGTGGTATATGACACAACCAGGAGGGTTTGCTTGCTTCAGATGAGGCAATGAAGGATGCATGCTCTGCATTTTTGAGGTTTGAAAAAGAGCTTTGAGCATATCAGACTGGGTGGAGATATAGAAAAAGTGTCTCTTGAATTTTCTTGTTTTCTATATTGCATTCAGGCAACATAGAAAAATAGTTTCAAAACCTAAACTTAAGGAAAATAAGTTGCTAGTAGCCAATCTTTTTCTGTCATTTGCAAGGGACTTGTTTATTTCAAAGGCAACGAGAACCAAATTCCAAATGAACTTATGGCTCTTTGGAAAATGCCATCCAACACATCCAGGAATTCCTGGTGTTCTGTGGTATAGAAGGCAGTTTATCCCAAAGCAATAATGACAGCATTCGTTTTAACGTCTCATTGTACACAAGAACTGAATATTTTACACACGAGTTATAGTGCTACCATCAATTCCAAACATTATATTCAGAGTTAGAATAATTTTTGAAAACTTGATGAAGTAAGTTATTACTCTAACCAGTAAAATGGTCATGGGGAAGGAGAGTTGAGAATGTAGAAACTAAAATTCTGTTATGGATGACTAATACTTAGCTGTACACTGTTTGCATAAAAATCAACAAACTTCTCGGGATATGTTGCAGATGACGAAAAAATTATTTCTCAGCAGAAATTGATTTTGACAGATGCCATAATATGCAGGTAACATCAAAACTGGTGAATAATTTAAATGTCAATCTAGACATCATTTAAATAGATTTGAAAATAGAAAATTTATATAGAAAACATACAGTTTATTTAATTTTTCATCCTACATCTTCAAAAGAACAATAATAGTCCTAACATGACCTTAGCAGAAATAAAAAATTGCTTATGGGAAAAATTGTAATTCACTCATTAATTCTGGAGCCTTGCTGTAATAAATCGAATTACATAACAGACATCAGAGCAGTCTTGCATGATTTATTTTCTTGAAGTGTGATGTAATCTATCTTTTTAAGTGTTTCTGAACATGAAAGAGGAAGTTCTTAGGAGTATAAGGATTTCATATTGGAATAGAGCAAGAGTGTCTCTGCTCCGGGAGTCTCCTTTGAACAGACGCCACCCAGAAACTTCAGTGGGAACATTAACCTTTACATAATGCATGGAATTGTCTGAATCTGTATCATGAAATTTTTATTTTTTTTTATTCTAAATGGTGATCACTTTATTTCCCAAGGTATTAGGGTTGATTGATGTTTTGTATTGTTTGGTCTTACTTGAGGCCTAATTGAAGAGAGGACATATTTATCCCTATGAATGCTGTTTATATTCTCATCTTAATTACTCCAATATCATTCCAAAGTAACTTCCTGAATATTAATGCATTGCTCTGCCTTGCAATTGATGTAAATGGATCTGAAGTCAAGATTTGAAACTTTTATTAAGATTTAATCCACCTCCAGAGTAAAGGCAAAATTATACAGCTGTTAATACTAGCACCAGTGGACATTATATTTTATGTTTTATTTAGACAGCACCTTTGATCTAAAGCACAAGGAAATGATAAATGGGGAGCAAACAGAGAAAGAGAAGTGGTAAACAAACAAGGAAGTAGGAACAAGTTATCAAGTGCTTGCACAGAAAGGGATCAAAGAAGAACCATCAGGCGGTCATTAAAGCCTGTGCTAAAGCAGGTCTGTACTAAAACAAGTAAGAGAGAAAGACAAAATAAAAGTGCAGGATGAAGCTAGGAGAATCACCTGGAAAACATTCTCCTTGTGATCTCTTCGTGGAGAACAGCATTACTCAAAACATAAAATAAATGTTTAATTTGTTCCCAAAATTCGTTAAATAATTTCATTTATTCAGCACTGCCTTTGGTTGGTAAAAGGCAAATCTTATATTGCCAGAGATAAATAATTCCCTTGTTTGGGAGGAATATTTGTAAACTGAATGTTTGCATCTTAAACACTGTGTTTGCATGAAGACATGAGCATTAAATACTGACAAGACAAGAAAAATACTGAATTTCTTAGGATATTAGAGTAAAAGAATCTGCCATTCTCCATTACTTTGCCTGCAAGTTATCAGCTGCAACTATCAGGGAGAAGTTGTCAATCAACTCTATTGCAAGGATGAAAGAGTAGATGGTGCAGTTTAATTTTATTATGGAAATTGATTTGCATCTTTTATATGTCTTGATTGAAAACTTTCCAGGTAATGGCATTGAAGAATACTCATAAAACTGCCATGACTGTGGTAATAACTATTATTATGATCAAATTTAATAATAAAAAAACCTGCCTGCAAGATGGGCAATATGAATAATTCATGTACACTGTTGCTTAAAATGTGATAGAGAGAAAAAGACTTGTAGGAAAATTCTTAATGTATCCAGACAGGGATGATAATTGGTTTTTGCAACTAAATGAGTACTTCATGTACAAGACAGCACTAACAAGGCAGGAGAAGAAATTTACACATTGGGGAGACAATTTCATTTATCTGGTTACAGCAGGGTAAGTGGAATAAATGTTTTTCCTTAAAGGAATTGACAGAAAATGCATATCCTGATAATAATTAGTTTTGTTTACAACAAGAGAACAACAGAACAGGAGGCACAATAGCATCTTTTCAATATGCAATAACATATGTAGCATATGCTCATGTAGGCCTTACTTATGCCATTAATCAACTACCTGCAAGCACTGACCAGATCTCTTCCAGTGCTGCCTTTTAGTTGCAAGCATAAAAAGCAGACCAGCATATGGAGAATTGTTTCACAGTTGCACTTTATTTAATTTTCTTTGATTCCTTTTAAGTATACAGTAACAAATAAGCTTCTGTTTCCTGCTTTTATTGCCTACCATCTGGTGGGAAAAGCATGGAATAGCAGAAAAAGTGACAGGTGACTAAGAATATTTTAGTGGAAGGGTCTGAAGTTATAGCAAGTAGGAGTTCATCAAGGGTAACAACTTGAGGAACAGAAAGCCATACAAGAACTCATCTCTTTACTCTTGTCCAATGGCAATGATGAAGTTTGAGAGTCATCTTCTCACTTGTTGATATAAGGTGAATTTCTTATATACCACCTTCTCAAATTAATGAAAAGAAATGAAACCAAAGTTTCCGCCTCCAATATTTAAAATAATATACCAAAAG
The DNA here is from genome assembly GCF_052056855.1 of Sturnus vulgaris. NCBI lineage: Eukaryota > Metazoa > Chordata > Aves > Passeriformes > Sturnidae > Sturnus > Sturnus vulgaris. Next base: position 53,243,618 of record NC_142245.1, on the reverse strand, counting down.
CAGTTAAGTAAACTGACAAAAAACTTGGGAATTGGATATAGTTAAAATCCCTGTAAATACATTGTGCTTTATCCATTTCTAATTCTCTCTTACTTGAACCTGAGATCAATCCTCTCAGTTCTGGCTTGCCACCAGGGTCTCTGATCAATGTTGAGAAAACAAAATGACAATAAAGAATGCTTTGAAAGCCACTGTGAGAACGGTGGGAAAACAAAACAAAATGAAACAAAACAAAACTGTATTCTTTTATTATGACTATGGCTTGTGTCTCTGTGTGTTTGTTTATGATGGATTACTTTCTATGGAGATTAGATCTAAAGGGAGTTACACTTGAGAAGCTAAGCAGTAATTCCGCTAAGAGGCATCTCAATAAGTACTAAAATAGAGTTGCTTGTTTAATATATCTGTGCTTGCTTTGCCAAGACTAAGATCTTGAAATGATAAACCCCCCAGAGGCCCCTTGTCAGCTGAAAATTCTGCCCCATGACATGGTTTACAGGATGGATTGGAAAAAATGGTTCCCAAAACTGCTATAGTTTCAAACTATAGTTCGAAGTCTGACTGTTCTTGTTCTTCTTGACCATTTCTAAATGTAGCCATGGGGAAAAAAAAATCTCATGTTTCTGGATCACAAATAGTATCTGGACATTTTGTTGATTCCACAGTAACATTCTTTTCACCTTTGTTAATTACATCGGAAAAATCAATATCAGAAAATGCCATAGTGACATATCAAAAGATTATAGGAAATCCTGTTTCACTTCATTAACACAGTTTCTAGAATTGCTGCTTCTGTATGTTATTGAGTTGTAGTGATATACTGAAAACCTTAGAAATGAAAGCAACATGCTCCTGTAACTTCAGAGAGAAAATACAACAAAGGAAAACAAGATTCTTGTCTTCTCTTTGAGAAAAATAGGCAAATAGTCTTTAGCCTCCACAACTGGAACTTCTAAACAGCTACTCATTAGCTTCTTGGAGGGGGGAAAACAAAGAAAAAGATTAAAAACCAAGAAAAATCCTCCCACACATTATCTGATATGCATTCAAAATAGATCCAATACATTCAACAGAGACCAAAGAGAAATCTTATTTATATGAGCCTTAATATTTGGCATTATAGAGAGAAATCAGAAAAAGTGACTATTAAAATGTCATAGTAGAAAAGCAGAAACATTTGCCTAATTTAATAATTATGACGAATAGGAAGAGAATGCTTCTTCTGTATTCTTCTGTCTTTTTTTAAAAAAGAATGATAATTCTTGTAGCAAGAAGCTTTTGTTCTGGCTAATACATATTTATTTTTAATACCAAAGTATTGTGGAGGAAGACAAAGTTTTGATGAAACTTGCAAATACAGAATATTCCCTCTGGCACCAGTAGTACAGGTAGGTGCTTGAGATCACGTGTAGGAAATGGTTGACATGAATAGAAACAGCTTGTAACATCTTCAAGGTAAGGAGCTATATCTAACTATGATAGGAAATGAAATTTCTGTAAATTAGCCGTCCAAAGGGTGCATAATGTAAGAACCAAATTTGTACAGCTGATTTTGCAGATTTCATAAACATTTCAGAATGAGACAGGAGACATTTGAGGAAGATGGACGTTCTTTGGTCTCTGTACTGACTTTGCACAACTTTTAAAGAGAAAACACAGAAATATGATCCAGAAAAATTACTTACATTATTTGTGAATCCACTATATATTTCGGATGAACTTTCCCTTTTGCCTTCCCTTTCACGTTCCACTTTGCGACCTAGACTAATCCCTCCTCTGTCTCCTGACATACATTTTATAGTAATTTTCCCTTGCAGCTCAAATTTGACTTCTGTGAATAATGAGAGAGACAATTCTTATTGGGAAGGCAAACTGGTTTATGAGTACTATGAAAAAAAACTTCCAGGTCATCAGGTGTTACTGCCATACCAAGGATTTGCAGGAAGGAAAAGTGATGGGCTGTCACCCTGTCTCTTTTCAAAGGTTTACAGATGAGATTCAGTTCATTGTTCAGTCCTTTGGTCTCAACTTTCAAACTTTTTTCTTAAGGGCAAGATGTTTTTTACAGAAGAAAGAGACGTGGATGTCAGCTCAGATGATATGCTGTATGACAGTTGTTCTTTGGCAACGGGTTAATGGCCTCATTTCATGCCTCTGGATTTTTCCTACAATTGAAGTTACTATACATACAGCTTCAGGCTGGGGAAAATAAAAATTAAATGATTAAGTGAATCTTTTGTCATTCAGAAATGCTACTTCTTTGCAACAAGTATGTACTGCAAGACTAATACAGAACAGATGAAGGAAACCAACACAGGAAGAGAGGCTACAGTTTAGTAATTTGCTAATTGAGCAAGATGGGAGTAAGAGATGAGCACTAATCCTTGAGTTTAAAAAATGAATTTTAACTCCTGGCTGTTTGGGGAAGGGTTGGAGAAGAAATCAAGGGCTCAGCAGGAGAGAAAGAATTGTTTGCTTTCTCTCAAAGTGTCCAAAAGATTTTGTTTTTATTCCAGCTGAGACAAAACAAACCATATAGAAATTTTCAATATATCTCAAAAAGTTGGTATTACATCAAACAAACTTCTAACTCTGAGATGATTGACAGTGAAAAAAAAAGGCAAAGCAAATGAGAATTGCAATACAAAACTCTTGGGTGGATCATTAAGTAAATGGGATAGAGCCTGAGATCTCTTCACCTCAAAAGCACCAGTCTGTACTGTCCAATCGAAAAACTCTTTCCTCCATCAGAGTCCCCAACTGATTAACCCTTTCCTCAGTGCCAATAAGAATGTGTTTAAGTTACTCATGGACACACACAAAACACATGGGTGATCTGCTTTGAAGTGCCAGTGCCTTAGATTTAATATGTTAATAATATGCTAATAATTTATGCATAAAACAGGTTGCATTGAAGGAAAAATCCGATATTGTCAGTTTCCATGACAACCAGTGTGCTAGCAGATTACACTGTCTCACATCAGATGGTTGCCAAGGTTGTGACCTATTTCTTAGTTTTAATCATTTCATTTGTGGAATTTGGAAATGCTACCTGGAAAACAAATGATAAAATATTGCTCATGGTTAAGGATAGTCCTTCAACATAAAACAATCTTGCATACTAAATAAAGTACTAGGCTTAGAAACTGAAAAGAAAGCATAAAGTAATAATTCCATCAGTGAAGGAAGGCATGGACAGTTGTGTGAACAGGCAGTGGGCTGGTGTACAGTATCTTAGAGTGAAGTCAGTGGTTATGTACAAATTATGTCAGTAGTAGGGACATCTTTCACAACACCAGGTTGCTCAGAGCCCACTCCAACCTGACCTTGAACAGTTGCAGGAACGGGGCACCCACAACTACTCCGAGCAGCCTGTTCCAGTGACTCACCACCCTCACAGTAAAGGATCTTTTCCTAACATCTTCTCTAAACCCACTCTCTGTCAGTTTGAAACCAATCTCCCTTATCCTGTCACTACATGCCCTTGCAAATAGTCTCTCTCCACTTCTCTTGTAAGCTCACTTCAGGTTTTCTGGGCTTTCTGTGCTGTGAGCACACCTTGCTGGTTCTCATCCACCAAGTCCTTCTGGCAGGGCTGCTCTCCATCTGTTCATCCCCCAGCCTGTGTTGGTACTGTGGGTAGCCGTGACCCAGGTGCAGCACCTTGTACTTGGTCCTGTTAGACCTCAAGAGATTCCCATGGGCCTATTTCTTGAGATTTTTCAGATCCCTATGGATGCCATTCCATCCTCCACGTGTGTCAGCTGCACCATTCGGCTTGGTGTCATCTGTAAACTCGCTGAGGAAGCACACGATCCTTTCATCTGTGTTATTAATATACATAGATATTAAATAACAGAAGAAGGAGATATTAAGAAGAAGATATTAAATATCACTGGCCTCATACAGACCCCTGGGGGACACCACTTCTCACAGATGTCCATCAGGACTCTGGGCTATGGACCACTACCCTCTGGATGTGACTGTCCAACCAATATCTTATCCAATATTTTATCTGACAGTCCAGCCATCAAACCCCTCTGTCTCTCATTTTCAGAGAAGGATGTGGAGGACCATGTCAAAGGCTTTACAGAAGTCCAGGTAAATGATAGAGGTAACCCATTGATTCTCCGCTGACATAGTCGTTCCATCACAGAAGGCCACTAAGTTGGTTAAATTATCAAAACTTCCAAAGATATTTTTGTAAAAATGAGTGTGCAAGAAAGCAAGTATTTTATAGGTTGTGTGCCATAAAATAAAGTTCTGCTGCAGTTAAATGAAAAGGAGCATTTTCAAACACAAACATGTGCTAGTGGACTAGATGATGTCATGTTTTCTGGATTCTTCACTGACCAAAGCTCACTAGAGTTTGAGTAACTCACTCTGGTTAGTAATTTTGTTATTTTTTTCCATGCTTAATAAAGGTATCAAGTTGCCGTTCTTAAATAAACAAGTTGCAATAGTACCTTCGGGGCAAACAAATGGTCTTCCCACTACTTGCTCATTTTACACTGTGTCAGTGTAAAACAATCCAGGAATGTAAGTTTTGTCACCAAGACTCTTAGCTGGCATTTTCTAGTTGGCTGAAGAATTTGTCCTTTATTTTTCTCACATATCAGGCTACAAGCTTAGAAGGCAATCACTGTCAATCCTCTTGGTGAGATCAATACCATAAGCCCCAATTCCTGCTACTGAAACCTTGCTTTCTATGGCCCATAAAACAAATAATCCTGTTGCTTTAATCAGATTGGTCTGACCAAGTCAGTTGAGGTAAAATGAAAAACAGCTCAAGCCATTCTTTCTTTTTCAGGTTTGCTGAAATGTCTATCAAGTGATACAGTTGTAATAACTGCAGCAGACCTGTATAACCTCAATAATTCACTGGAAATTGATTTCAGTTATCACAATATGATTAGAGGAATGCATTAGTCATAACTCGAATAAATTATCTCTTTTTACACCAGTACTTTTGGACCTGCTTTGTCATTCCTTCTGGTTTTTTCTTCCTCCACTCCTCTCTTAGATGTTGTCCTATTGTGGTAAAACATTACTTTTGAATTTGAGGCTTTTCTTTAATTTTTATTTTTTTCTAAGAGATGCAAATAGTAAACAAGATGAAACATTGCAAAACCTGTTTCGTGATGTTCTATTTTTTCTTCCATTTGTTATTCTTGAACCTATTTTGTTAATGACACATATATTTATAACTGGCCTTCTTTGGGAGAGGAATTAATTCTAAAACATAAATAGAATAATGAATATTTCTGCTTCCTTCTGCCCCAGGCTGGTCAGCTAGTCCAAGCAAAAGGATTTACACAGAGCTGTTGGCAAAGATTTGAGTTATTTTCTAGCTGCCTGGTTTATACAGGAATGTATTCTATGTAAATATTTACTGTTCAACCTCTTCAGAAAACACTTATTACTGTAGAACACTTTTGTTCATACCAGTACATTCCTGTTCTTACGGTTTTTTGTGGAATAGAAATGAAGTCTTGTCTTTCTAAGGAATCAGGTAAAATCTCATTTGGAGTACAGCCCTCTTTCACTGATATTGAAACTACTTACTATTCATTGACCCACTTGAGAGAAGTTCAAGTATGGCATTAAGGGATAAGAGAGGAAATAAAAAAGTGGGAGAAGAGTATGACTAGCAACATACAAGTATCACAGCTATTTTATTTCTACCTACCACTTGCTATTTAGTAACACACTGGATGAAATAAAGTGTTCCTAGAGAGGCATAGCTTGTCTTAGCAACTAGTATCTATGACTTTCTGTCACTCTGTAGAATCATTTCAGCTGCTCACTGTGACTCAGCCCATGTAACACTGGAAAAGTGGGCTCTCAGCAGGAGATAGAAGGGAGCAGACAAGCATAAAAGAAGACAAATATAATACCTAGATCTTTTAGCAGCCAAACACTTGGGATAGTACTTTGGTGACACATGAACATTTGGTATGTGGATCAGAAAAGCTGGAATTTTTTTACCACTTCTCGTGGGTAAACAGGAGCTGAAGGCAAGATACTGCTATTTTTCCTCCTGCTGTTACGAGTAGTGACACCTACTTGGCTCTACAGAAGAGGGTCACATTTCACTGGCCTTTTGCTAAGAAGCAGTGCTTTGAAAACTCCTTTCTCAAGTGTCAGGCTGGCTATGGGATGCTAGGAGCCAACTGGGGCTGGCAAGGTAGCCTGGATGTAAAGTCTACACATTAATTCTTCTCCTTTGATTAGAATTTCCTGAATACTGGCAGAGAAACCCAAACTGAGGCCAGTCTTAATGAACCCAGTTGTGAGGCATGAGGCTCCCAATTCATTAAAACTGTACTCTTCAACATGCTTTGGTGGATCATTAGTAACTTGATGATTCTTTCTCCCATCCATGTATATTTAACATGGTGAGCCTATTCTCAAAAATTTCTAGTGGGAAGCCTATACATTATTTTTTATCAGCGTCTAACATGATTATAACAACCCCCCCCCCCCCCCCAAAAAAAAAAAAAAAGAAAGAAAAGGGGGAACTCTTGACATTTTAATTGCACCACCCGTTTATCTATTTCCTTTATCCCATGAGCTGCTAGTAGTATCTGGGGGTAACAGTGAGGTGATACTTCAAACTCCTTGTGTTTATTCCTTGCTTCAGCAAACCATGCCTCAAGCTACTAATTTGTGAAGAGGTGAAAAGCAAAGCCAGCCTGAGGAGGAGAGAGACATATTGTGTGTACATGCTTCTTCTGCTCTACAATGTTTTATCCACACAGCTATGTCAGTGAAGAGTGTGAAAAAACTCACATATTCTTTGCCAAAATAACTATGCCAGCCAAAAAAACCCATGTGGACGCAGCTATGCTGACAAAGAAGAGCTTTACAGGCTGACCTCTGGGTGTTTGGAGAAGTTGCACAACTATGCAGGCAGAAAAACTCCTTCTGTCGACATAGTCTGCCTCTAAAGAAAAGGATCCTGCTGCCACAGCTAAACCAGTATGGATATATTTGCATAGTTATACCTGTAATATAAATCCTGCATCTTGGACAGTGGTGAGGAAATTTAACAGTGGTAGAAGAAACAATTGTGGCTATTTTAAACCTCTGTGAATAATTCTTTAGCACTAGTCAAAATTTGCCTATCACAATCATAACATCTTATTTCTAAAACGTAGAATTAATTCTACTTTATTGTGTTAGCTTTTTATTTCCTGCTTTGTCTCTGGAGTATCTGTACTACACCAACATCTATCATTAAGTGCTGTTTTTCTAGGTCAGTGGTTTAATTTCTTGATTATCATTTATAATATGTCACATTTGCAAATTGCATCCTGAAGTTCTAAATTTCCCTAACAGTTACTGGAATTAATGAAATATTTAGAAATATTTTCATCCATTCCATTTTAACAACAAGCTAAACCATGAAAATTTACATATGTTTATGCACTTTTTCAATGTTTTTTAAAACTGCAGCAGATAGAAGGTAACTACTGGGGAAACTGGCATTGTGGTAAATGTAAGTAATTCAGAGAATACTAACAGGAGTATCTTAATAATTTTCTATTGTTTTAAGGAAGCAGCTAAGTGAAAAACCTGCCAATCAACAGGGTTTGGAAAGAGTAAGCACATGATTTTTTTCACACAATTCTTTGGAAATCACTTAATGTTACTCAATCTTCTCCATACTTGTTTTGCTATTTAGTATTTTCTTTATTCAAAATGATTTGTTAAATAGTCCTGCAAAAACCTAGCAAATATAGATACTTTTCCAGCCAGGAAGAATTTCCAACACTTCTATCTTCACAGGGTAGTAATAAAAATATTTACTGCATTTTAAATTCTCATAGCAAGTCTTTTACTCCTACAATGATGATGACCTAGGAAATCCATGGTAGGAACTCCCTTTCTCCCATGTTTACGCACAAAATGAAAATGTAAAATATTAAGCATCTCTCCTAAAAATACTCAACTTGGGACTGTGATTAGGACCAAATTTTTTCCACTTTCACGATAGTGGTAGTTTATCCTCCTTGGATTTTGCATTATTTATGTGCTTAATCAGCACGAAACAGTGGGAGATCCCTAGATTATATACACAAATATATACATATACACACACATGCATACACACTTATGTATATGCATGATAGTTGGGATTTAAAAAGAAAGGATAAACCATTGCCTCCAAGATAAAGTCAAAAGACAGTATAAAAAAACCCTCTCCTGAATTATTTTCTAGTCAGAACATCTAAACTGTGTACAGTTTTCAGTCAGAGCTAGGCACTTACACAGGAGATCACTGTCTTTGCATTATGGGCCTCATTTTCTCTGTAAGTTTCTTATCAGGGAATGGGATAGCAGTGGCTAGCTGAAAATAGTCACTGAAGATTGTAAAGCACTATTGTCACAAGAGAAGAATAAGTTTGGAAGACAGATGAAAGGACAACAGGAGCTTTATTTTCCTGATATTGGTCAAAGAGAAGCCAGAGGTCAAAGAAGCAGATTTTTCCAAACATACACACACTCACATTTTGTTTGTTAAATCTTTCCTTCCAGTTTTTGAGGTCTAACAAAATCCTGTACTCTTGTCTTTGCACAGAGTAATGTGCAAGGAGGTCTGGCTGTGGGAAGACTCTTCTACTTAAAGGTATAGGGCACTTTCCCTTAACAATGAGGATGACAAATCAGGTACAACAGGAGGTTTCGTAGTGTTGGAACAAATTAAGCTGCTTTTATTAAAGCAAACAAGGCGGCTGAGATCCTTTGATATATCCATAGTGCCAACATCCTGCAGATGTCTCACTTCAGTCAATTAATCAGCCATTTCCCAGAGCGTGGCAATTGTTTATGCAATCCACTTTGATATGTTTTATAGCATTTCCTTTAATCCTCCCCAACTTTTCATCCCTGGCAAAAGCTTTATGGTGACATAAACCGTGATTGTGCAGTAAAGAAAATCGCCTTATGTTGCAGTCTACAACTGCTTTATCACCCTCATCCTAACATACATAACCTACACTCAAACAGCTAAATATAGGCTAGGAAGCATGCTGCTTTAATAGCACGTAAACTCAATGACTTCTTGACAAAGAACTTAACCTCTGTCAGGGACAGAGTCAGAACGATCATGGGGACCTTTTTACTTCTCAGTCAATGACATTTATTGCCATTATAGCTGGCAGACATTTTTCTGAATAGAAAATTTTTCATTAAGGCAAAAAGGAAGAAAAAAGCTCTTTATCCTCCCTGAAAAGCCTTTTTTTTTTTTTTTTGAAACTGAAAGCATTTTAAAAGAAGTCTGTACTATTTAAAATAGCAGTATTTTTAATTAGATTTGTATCTTTTTAGTTAATGGAAACCAGAAATTATAAAAGCTACAAGTGAATACTTGTAAAAGTATGAACAGTGTGTTAGAAATAGATCCAAATATTTTGCATTGAAAAAGTAAAGTAATAAAAGTTAATCAGCTACTGACATTTCCTTTAATCCTTCTTTATATCAAAAATGCATTGGGATCTACCTTACCAAAATTATTTTCTGATCTGTTTTGAGTTACTGCCCTGTGATATCCCACAGTGACTCTGGTAAAGAAAGTGTGTAGAGAGATGTTTTTAAGCATACAGGCACCCTCTCCAGTGTCTGCAAACTCCCTCTGTATTGTACCTTATAGAATAAACCTGAAGCACCATTTCATGTTTTAAGTGTTGAAAACCACTGCTCTGAACTACAACGGTAAAGAAATCAACTTTGGTCGTAAACCTCAATCTCTTTCGTCCCTCCTTTTTCTCCTTCAACACTTGCTGGTTACCACTAAGAAAATCTAAGCCTGTGGAGAGATTCTCTAGGATTTATGAATAGTATTTTTATGCAAATTAATCTATGTCAGCAGGTTTGGTTTTGTTTAGACTTCTTCCCCTCCCAAAGGACAAATGAGATTATCCTCCCCAGCACCTGGCCACAGAGCTTGATGATATATACCATCAGTAATTCTGTTCTTTACTCCAACACTGCATAATTTTTTGCTACAGGTTTTTTTTTCCCCTTTTTACTTTCTCCTTAGGTTAGAGAAGTGTTATGGTTTAAATTTGGATAATTTCCAGTCTTACTTTTGTGTCCCATACTATATATACCACAACGATCCTTAATTGGCAGTAAATAGAGAAAAAGCAGTCATCCTTGTAAAGCAGCTGTTCTATGGATATATGGTATAACACTAGTGTGGAGGCTGTGGTAGCAATATTCCAGGTCACAGCTAGATTAGATGGAGGACTTTGTCATACTGCACTAATAATAACTCCACTCTAAATTTGAGGGAACAAGATGGGCAGGAGTGTCAGGCAGACAGTCTCTCCCTTGGACAGAAATGAGACCATTCTGTTCTATGAACTTGGTTCCCTTTTCAAGGGTCTTGGTTACCTTTTGCCCTTTACTGTGTTAATTGGATAAACCTTGATGATTAGAATATGGACCATTATGCTGGCTTTGTAACATTTCATACTAGATACTTTTGGTATTGTTTTAGACACCACCAGTAAGAGTGGAACAATGAGATTTGGACTTACATATTTAAGTATATTTTGTAGTGTTTAGTACAGTAACAGTTTGGCTTGGTTTTCTATTGGGGATGCTCTCACTTCTTGGTTAACATGATCTGTGAGGGCTACCATTTTTCAAAGACAGGAAATTAATTTAATTCACTTGATAATTCCTTTTTCTTATCACTAGACAGAACACAAGTTATGTCTGAATTCAATTTGTTTGAATAATACTATTAAAAGACACAGAAAAAGGTATTCACCTTTTGTATATGGCTTCAAATGGGCTGTGTGCTCCTTTAATTCTCAAATATATTAAACCTGGATAGCTTTTCAGAGTGAGCAATTGCAACCAGGTGGATGCAAATTCATTGCCCAGCAACAAATTAATCTGTGCAGGTATGATACATCTTCTTCCCCTTCCCATTATTGTAATTGAATATTCATCATATAACAAGTGCAGTTAATTAGCAGATTATTCATTTACTGGACAAATAATGAACATCTTATTCTGAACAAAGAAGAGGGACAGGAAAGCCAGAGGGAGAGAAAGAAAACATACATTTTTATAAGGCTATTATTTAAATTAGTCTTCTTTTAAATAAGAAGAGAAAAGGAATCACCATGGTCCCACAGAAAGCAGCAGTAAGCCTCCCAGAGTATCAGTGGGGCTGAATTTCAGTCCTCATATTTCAAAAAGAGCAGAATATTACCACCACTTTAAAACAAAAAATAAACTTTGTGACATGTCAAAATTTATTCACATTTCGTTTGATTTATTATGCTGTCATTTCCTAAAGTTTTTTCTCCAACTGCTTGTCATCATCATTCTTTAGTCTGCTTTCTAATGTTTAGATGGTAAAGACCTTTCACAAAAGTAATATTTTTCCCTTCTCTATTTGTGCTCATTGCAGCCCTTGCCCGTAATTCAGGCTCTTGTATAGTACATTCTTGTCATCACCAGCCAGAATGAAACACTTTATTGGGATAAATTGACATGTCTCCTTTAAGGGGAACGGAGCCAACCAACTTACCTTGATAAGGAATAAGCCTTAATATTAAAATTTGTTTACTTAGACGTCAATATTTTTTTTTAATGGATACTGTAAAATAACTTCAATTTCTTGCTGATACCTGTTTTCCAGAAATTTACCCATGCAGAAGAGGCAAAATGCATCTCTAATATAATTCTGCCAATGCCAGTGGTCTTGTGCGAGATTTAATTGCATCCAGCATCTTTAAGCAGTGCCAAGAGTAAGTTCTCATTGAAAGCTCAGTGGTGAGAGGAAAACATTTCAGTTCTAGATGAAGCTAGAGGAGTAATGTGTGCAGCTACATGGCATCAACCCTTTGTGGAAGGTTTCCTCACGTTGTGATAGTTTATCATTAAACTGCAACCTGTCAGCATCTGCCAGAATGTTCCAACATTGGCTAACTTTCACAACTGTGTTAAAGTGAAGGTATTGGACAAAAAAAATTATATACTTCGAGGAAATTTTTGACAAATTGAGGGCTGATGCAGTGAGCAAGGAAGGAGGAGAGAACATGGGGGAAGAAGGACAGAATATAACGGAAAAAAATAAAGCTTTCAGTTAAATGGATCCAGAAGTCTGGGGCAGGGAAGTTGGCACGAAGTGTCTACTGCTTTACCTTAACAAATGCTCCATTTCGATTACATTGACCTGAGAAGTCCCTGCTCTCCAACGAATGAGGTTGAATTGAGTCTGGAAATAGCTGCATCAGCCTCTAAATTTATATTTAGCATCATTGATTAATTGTAGATTAGTACCTTGTAATTTACTCAGTAAAAATTCATTATGCTTTAGAGTTATACAAAAAATTGTAATAAATTTACAGAAAAAGAGAAATGACATCTTTAAATGTTTGAAAGTTTTAGTGGCAGTGCAAGATGACTCTGACAACAGGTCTGACATCACTGCTGCAGTTGAACCTCTCAATTAAGTTATGGCATATATCAGTTGCTGTGTCTTTTGTTGATTATTTTAAGCTCAACTTCCCCTGCCATAGGCTGGGCAGATTAGCCCACTATTCAGATTTCTCTCTGTCCTTGGCCTGAATTTATAGAAGCTCCTTGTTCTGGGCAATGTGCAACACTGAAGTTGCAGCTGAGAAGTGGGACACATCACACCAAAACACCAAATACACAGCTCAGCCTCATGCTAACTCCTGGGTTTGAGAGTTATTTTCTTTTCATTCCTCACTCTACCAACCTGTGTTAACTGGAGTAGCAGCTGTAGAAAGTGAAACTGCCTTTGCTATTTTTACATATGAGATTATGTAAAAAAAAGTGGAAGATTGTGCCTATTTATAAGGATAAGGAAAAAACCCTCAAACCATTAATTCAACATGGGGAGTGAGATTATTTTCTACACTTATTCTTCCAGTAATTACTGAGCTTTTTTTAACCAATCATAGAGGAAGTCCAGATTAACTGGGTCAGATTGCTGCAGCCTTCTGCATATGGACAGACAAATACCATTCCTGAAGGGAAGTCTTACTCAGGTAAGAATTGGTCCCTGAGGCTATCACAGATAGACAGTATAATAATTTTATTCCCATTGAGTTTCTAATACAGAAATAATTATACAATTACAAAACTCACAATTAATGTTTGTTCTAGACACAAAATTAGATGTAAATTATAACCAGAAATGGCTGTGAACTTAAAACTGAAACTATGTCTCAATGAGCTAATCACTTCACTTAATATTTTTCAAAGGTAAATGTCAGTTTTAACATATAATCCCAAAGTTCTGTCAGAAAAGCAGTCTGTATGGCACTGCTCTCTGGCTTATCAACTACGGAAACTTCCAGTCTTGGTACAAGGTTCCAATTAAAAAAAAAAAAAAGAAAACAAAACAATCTGAGCAAAATGTTTCTCTGTATCTGACCTCTATTATTCTGTTATACTCTTCAAAAATGTTTAATGAGATAACAGACAATTTTAGTGAATGGGAAATATTGTTTGGATGCTAACAATATGAAGTAATAGAAGAATTGATTTATTCTCCTATAGACTAGAATATTTTTCTCCAGTAAAAAATAATGATTCCATAAATCAGAAAATGTTCCATTATTTACCTGTTCCATATTTAGTTTATTTGGAAGGAATGGAAATTTACCTTGGCATGTCACAGCACACAGAAGGGAAAACAAGCTGTGGAAAGTAACTATATTGCTAGAATTTTGTTCTATTATAGGAGGAAGATAAGATTAGTCCTACAACTTTATTTAAAACTGTATTTAAGGGCAGATGCTGGATATGACAAGTCAGAACATGCTTTACCTAAGGGTCATAGGCAGAAGAATAGGTTGAAAACTGTTTTCAGGACATTTCTTTTTGAGATACTAGTGGTGAGCTTCAATATGCTCTTTAACCTTTCTGTCTCTAGCTGGTTTTGGCTAGATCAGGACATTACCAGCTATGTCCTGGCATGCCACACGCTGGAGCTGGAATCAGCAAATTACAAATGGGGAACAGGCAGTGGTGGGGAATGGGTTCATTAGCCATGTAACCACGGTGTGTGCAGTTGACCTCCAGTGAAGAAGGCCCTGAACTGATGAGTGATGCTTCCTGGAAAAGTGCATCGGGAATGGATTGCTTTGCATTGGCATTGTTTCCAAAAGCAGCTGCTCTGTGGTCCAGCCAGAGACAGACTAGACAGGCGTTTGCTTGTTCCTGACTATATCAGCAGGAGTTCACCACTAATGCTCTAATATAATATTAATTGAGTGAATCACTCAATGGGAACTGATAACAACTTGTTTCAAACTTGTAAATGGGTATCCACAAGGCCAAGCCTTCACTTATCATGCTGTTTCACCCCACCAAAATAAACTCCACATATATGAAAGGTGGATTGCAGATTCAAAGCAGCTTTTTGAGAAACATGAGGATGTTGCAGGTTACAACCAGAAACTGAACGCCACTAACATGAGACAGAAATAGTTTTTGGAGAAACTCATCACTTCAGTTATAGTCCACCATTCAGTCTGGAAAATTCCATGAGTTTCAGGATGTAGTCAATATCCCACATCAATCTGCATCCAGAAGATGTAGGAGGTTGTCCTAGCAGGATGCAAGTCTTGCTGCACAATTTCATGTGCAGCTCTGTTAAAGAGAATGAAGCTCAAATGGTTGGGTTCTGTGTCAGAAAACAAAGCTTCATGGACTTTAATAAAGTATTTAATATTCACGGAGAATAAAGAAAACAAGGTAAGTGGACAGGTTATTGCATCTATCACACTAACAGTTTTATATTCAACAGTCTTGGCAAAATGGGAGTCCTCCAAAATAGAAAATACATGGTTTGAGTCCCTGCTGCAGAACAGGAACTTGAGCCCATCTCAGAGATTTGCTGCTCATGGGGCTGTGGGTATTTCTCAGGATCAGTCCTGAAATGCCTCTCTGTAGTTAAGAAACTTCTCCAACAGAAGGTTTATTTTGGAACACAAAATATTTTCAGGAGATGGTCTATGCAATTAAATTATTCCTGATCACTGCTTTAATTTAACTTCCACTTTTAGTTAGTGATCATGATCATTGTGGTCCTTTTTCTGCTCTTTTTCCATGTGGGTTTTGCAGGCATAAAAGGGTTTCAGGACAGTTGCAGAAGGGAAAGGTCAGGTGAGTTCAGGTATAGAAGGATTAAAAATATAGCAAATAGTTTTCCTACAGTGGTAACAGCAACTGTGAGCAGGTGAATGGAAGAGCCTCTCTGAGGGGTGAAAACACACCAGAGGTGGAGCTTGAGGCAGGCATTCATTGATAAGGGGCTACCATGAAAAAATATGGTTCATATCTCATCTGTTGAAACTCACACACACGTTGGTTACCGTTCACATGAAACCCTGCTGCTTTCCCAAAGCCTCAGTTAGTGCAGAGTCATTTCAGATGCTGCTACCCCGGTTAATTGCTATCATGTGAAACTCTTGCCAGTTCAGCTAGGTGAAAATCTGGGAATGTAGCAGATCCTTTAGATGAAAAGAAATTTCTGGCACACAGTGAAATATGTGAGTGATGCACCAGCTTGAGTATTTAGAGCAGAGTGCAATATGAGAAATCCAAATTGAAATGTTCAGAAACTGAGGATCCAGTGTATAGACTGAATGGATGCCATAGCTCTTGTTCAGTGACATCACTCACCTATATCCAGGAAAAATGAAATGTTAGACTAGGGATTCTGATTCAGGAGAGAGCCAGCAGAAAAATATAAAGCAGGGGGAAAAACAATAGATATCCCATTGATAGCTAAAAAGTAAAGGGACCTGGGTTCAAAGATAGCATGGTCTTCATTATCCAGGAAAAAAACAAAACAATCCAATGAACTCCCTCTGGCCTTGTATTTCAGGTATTTTACTGATTCATGTTACTATATGAAGTAGTAATAGTAAAACGTGAAAAGTTAAGGGGTATTTCCTCTGCCTTGTGTTGCATTTCTAATAAAACAAAGTTAATAAACAGAGAATTTGCAAATGTTTCAAATGCATGTCATGTAACACAAATGATCATCCTGTACTCTATTAATCTTGCTGTACTTCATATATCTGTATCTATTACTTGCATAACATTTATTCTCTAAAAAGGTAAAAATTAAAATCTGTATCCCCAAGAGCTCAGGGAGGTCACCAGTGTGAATTAATTATTAACCAAGTAAAAGAGCTGTACTCCAAGGAAATTGTGATCAATTCTTATTTGCATATTAATTGATGGCTCATTCAGGAAAGTGTTAAAATGCAATTTTCAGTAAGAGAAAATGAATTAATTCAGAGGAATTGTTCTTAAGATAGATACATAGCTATCTATGTTAGAAGGGAAAATATTGAAAGTCAATTCTACAAATATACTGCCACAGAAGGAAAAAGGGAAACCACATGTCTGCTCTGCAAAGGGAGACTGGTCTGAGCAAATGCACATGTGTTTCCATCATCATATCAAAGAAGGGTACTTCAAAGAAGGGAAGACTTGGAATAGGGAGAGATGTATCCTGCAGAATACTACCTAGAAGGAGTAAACACGCAACAGAAACCCCACACAATTAAAAACTACTAGGTAACAGGAGTCGAAGTTTAACCAAGCTCTTATCTGCACTAGAGGACTACATTTTGAGTTTAACAGTTTAATTCTTTAGAGAAGCACTATTTTCTATTAACTAAACAGACCCAGAAAACCCAAAGGTTTTGTTCCCTGAGCTGTATCAAACATAACATAATTCAGGATTAAATCATCAGTACTTTTCAGTCTACTCTAGTTTACATGTCAATGACTCAACTGCTCCATCAGCCTTCCATCTTGAAAGCCTAGCACTTGCAGTGTGTCCAGGGCCTGGCAGAATCAGGTGGTTTCAGACCTAGAAAAGTGTGTGTGAGTGTGCACGTGTGTGTGTGCTTGTGTGTGTGTGTGCTAAGATCAAACCACTCACAAATGCACTCCCTGGAGAGTGCTGTGTTTTCTGTGCTGTGTTTTCTGTGCTTTGTTTTCTCTCTATACTGAGCTGGTTTCGGCTAAAGACATTCAGGTGCAGCAGCTACAGAGCTTAAAGGAGTCCTCACCATCTTCAAGGATATTTGTGTTCACTTAAACCAGCAGCAGGCAGAAATGTAGTGTGCACTTCAGAGCACCAAGTTCTTCCATCTCAACAGTTTGCTTGCACAGTGGGATGCTGGGTGCTGCAACAGCATTTGCTTTGTGGATCTATTTGAGGGATAGCTTCAGGGAAAATCCTTATATAAAAATTGGAATAAAAATGGCCGCTTGGGGCCACATGCTGACTATCACTGTCAGCGGTCAGTAACAAATCCTGGGCAGAAGATGTAAGACGTTTGCATACTCTTTTTCCTTCCAGCAATGCACATTTTCAGGACTTGTAGAACTAAGAGGGATAAGGTACATCATTACCTGATTTTCCAATTGCTTCTGACACTGGACCCAGTGAAATAGAAAATGATTACATCACAGTTCTCTTCCTCAGGTGGCTTTAGCTTAGATGTTGAGAACCACAGTGGACAGTATAAAGGAAAAAAAAAAATTAAGACCTGAATCTCATGTTTTATTTTATTACTCAGTCATTAATGGTGTCTGTCTGAATTTTCAATGCCTCCTCTAGTTTTAGCAATTGAAATTAATTATATCGGCTTCAAACTTTGTCATTCCACTTAGTCATGTTTCTTTATGAGTTTGTTTAAAATATGATGGAATAGTGCAAATTCTCACATAGATATTTTACAGATCTGTCTTAATTGTGGAATTTAGAGTATTTTTTGAATTTCTATAGTCTGTATGCTTTTACCTCTAGCAAATTCAACAAATAATGTGGAAAACTTTCAAAATACATTGAAAGCTGTGTATACTAAAGTAACAATAATGCACAGGTTCATTGATGCCTCTAAAGAAATCTAATATGTTGGGGGGTTTTTGAGATTAAAAATCCTATTTTTTGGAGAGATGACTTATATTTACGTAAAACACTTTAACTCTTCACTGGTGTATTATGCTTAATTGTGAATGATTTGCAATATCAGTTTTAACACTTTTAACCAAATTAAATAATAGTTTGCATTTCCAAGGGAACTCTGGAATCCATTTGTAAACATCAGCATTACATTTTGCCTCTTCCATTCCTGTACTGCTCCGATCTTGAAGTAATATTGCCATATATAATATGCTGAAAAGATCATTATTCAACAGTTCAAATCGTGCAAGCCACACGTCACAGCCATAGGAACAGAGCAGAGTTTGAGACAACGGGGTGACAGAAATACCTCTAAGAAGCAGGGCAGAAATAAGGTTTTAAGGAAATACATATTTCCTCTGCAAAACTGAGTGAAACTTCTAAACTTCTGAAAGAGACACCAGTGTGTGGTGCAAATGTCAAGGTGGAGTATTCGCTGTGAAAATACAGTTGCTAGTAGCTATGTTTCTATGATTCTAGGATTCTGTGTTGGAAAGATCAAGTACTTGCCCTGACTCAAAGAAAAGATTGCAGTCATTTAACAATATCAAAATGTTTTCTATGAGAGGATGAACAATACTGCCAAAACATAGCCATGGCATAGGCATCCTTTCATCTCCATGAAATGTGAATTCTCTATTTTAAACAGCTAGCTCAGAGTAATCTCTCAGTTTCATCTAAGAGTTACCAAATGACCAGATATCTCATAGGTATTCAGGGAAGAAATAGATGTGGATAAGAAAGAATAAAGTCAGACTAACAAAAGCAATAGTAATCTCAGGCCTTTGAACAGAGGGGGAGACCATTGGCGCCACAAGGAACTCCAGGAGCAGCTAATAAAAGTATGTCAAACAGTTACCTCACATTAATATTCTAAATGCTCAACTTGAATGGAAAAGAGACATTCAAACTACTACCTTTAAGCTTTCCCAAATTCACAGGATTAGAAACATTTCTTCCTTTTCCTTGGAAGAGGAAATGTAGTTTTTCAGATATTGAAATAAATGAGGCTAACTACATTTTTGAGCAGTCTGCTTCCCAACTGAAACTTTGTTTTAGGTTACACCCTAGCATTTTATTTTAATTTCTTTAATATACACTACTGTAGGGAATCATTAAAATTAATAGGTATTAATGTGTCTAGTGCCAGGAGCAGTTTATCTATGAGTGCTGTGAAAGTGTCTATTACAGTGAAACTCTATCCTACACCAACAAAAGCACATTTCAGATCAGCTCACTTTCATCTGCAAAGAAATCAGCACTAAATCTAGATTATAATAGGTTGCTCAGTCACTGAGACATGACAAGCTGTTTACCACTTATAAGATATCCACTGATCAAAACTGTGTAGAATCTTCAGATATAAAGACTCTACTGTTAGCTTTCATTTTTGATATTTGTGCTGTTTAGACAGCTATAGCACAAAATAACTTGTTATCATTATCAATGTATTACTTCACTCTAAAATGAAGTAGCCCAACATACAGTACTGAGGCTGAATAACTCTCTTCAAGTACATCTGCTCACACAGCCCTAATTAGAAAGCAACAGATTTCAATTCTTTATTTAGGCTGAGAGAGGCTGGAGGGCACAGAGCAACAAATAAGGAGCACTAGGTGAAAAAGTGTTTGGAGGGGTTAGGCATGTGACAATCGTGTGAGTCAGATTTCCCTGTGCTAGATTTTGTAAATGTGGTTGGGAAATGAGAAGACATTTTGAATGGCTGCATATCCCACAAGACCACCCTTTTTACAAGGCCTCAGTTTCCTTGGGCTGTATTTCTTCCCTTCTCTTCTCCTACAGTTTTTTCCTGTCATTATTCTGTAGAAGAGTTGCATGTGCAGCTTGACATCCCAAGATTGAGGATGCTCCAAAAATCATCTGTGATGCCTGCTGGATATCAGCTACCGCTGTTTGATACTCAACAAATAGAATATTAATCTTTATGCAGCATAGCTGCATAAAGGATCAATCAAGTAGGCTGCTGGGGATTAGAATAAAGAAATTGCAGCCTCGGATCAGAGTTGTTATCCATTTATTCTGGAAAGCTGTCACTGACCAGATGTTTCAGAGGGAGATAGACCCTATGGTACATGGACACTCTAATGCAGTCAAAAACACACCAAAGTAATTTAAAATAATATCTTTCTGTGAAGCTGTTAGAAAAGATCTCTATCCCTCTCTCAAGCCGCCACCATTATTCAAGATTTCCCTTCCCTCTTGTTGCACAGGAAGAGAAACAGAGATTTATCTGCTGAAGCTCAACTTGTCTTCCAATTATCATCACTTTCTGACAAATAAGAGTAATTATTTAAAACTGCTTATTTCAAATTATGTTTTAAAGTGTTCTGTTTCCCTTAAGCAATTATAGATACTTGAAAAATATTGAGTCTCATTGTAATGGTTTAGATCAAATGAGAAAATGGTACTGATAACACCATATGATTTAGAGATAGGAAGTTCAAACCCAGTGGGAGGTGTCTTTTAATTCAAAATGTTATTTCTCTCAATATAAAAAGAATGAATAAATGCTCAAAAGATAATTATATTTATCAGCCTAAAAATATTGAAATACCGTTTTGTTCAAGAAGCAAAACAAAATATTCTATGAAAACAAATTTCTATGAAGCCGCCTCTGCTGTGAATCTTAAATGCTGATAGAGAAGTATTTTGTTTCCATTTCCTTATGTTCATGTTCAAATTTATAAGTAATGCCTTGAGATTTATTAATTGTCTCGCAAATCAAAATATAATTATTAAATTTAACATGTAGAGGTAGTTTAATTCTTATTTGTATTTAGATTTTGTTATTAAGTGTGAATAAGTGGGTTATAATGAATTTAAAGTATTATTTTAATATGCAACATGTTTTAGAAATGCATTTAACTTATACTGTACACTTTAACAAATACTGTACACATTAATTAATATACTTTATTAAAGGTGTAAAGAGAGCAATGCTGTGACTTCCTTATTGTATGTAATTTGTAATTTTTGTTTCTTTGCATATAAAAAATGCCATAGTCAGAAACTGTCATACTGTCATGGTCAAGAAGAGAATATGCCTGAGATCTGAAGTCGTTCAGTCTCAGATCCAGTCTGTACAAATTAGTGGCATTCTCACCAGAAAAATTTGTAATTACATCACATCTTTATTTCTTAAAGCCATGTCTCCCATACCACCTAAGCACCTAATACTGAAGGTAAAAAAGGCACCTCTAAATGCTCATGCAGATAGGACAGGGTTAAGGAAACGTGAGGCCAGAAGAATTAACCAGTAAAGATCAATACTGAAAACTCATGATAAACAATCACTGCCCTGGTCCTGTTGATCCAGGCCAGGATGAAATTGCTCTGCTGCTGCTGACCAGCACCCCCAGGTCCTTTTCTGCCAGGCCACTTCCCAGCTACTCTTCCCCAAGCCTGTAGCACTGCCTGGGGTTGTTGTGACCCAAGGGCAGGACCTGGCACTTGGCCTTATTGAACCCCAAACCACTGGCCTTGGGCCATGATCCAGCCTGTCCAGATCATTCTGCAGAGCCTTCCTGCCCTCCAGCAGATCAACATTCGTGCCCGAAGTGTCATCCATGAATTTAGTGAGGATGTACTTGTTTGTCTTGTCCAGATCATCAGCAAACATGGTCTGGAGTGGTCCCAGTACTGAGCCTTGGAGAACCCTACTAATTACCAGCTGTCAACCAGCACCATTCACTCCCACTCTTTGGGCTCGGTCATCCAGTCAGTTTTTAGCTCAGAGAAGATTGCACCTGTTCAAGGCATGGGCTGCCAGCTTTTCCAGGAGAATACAATGGCAGTTAGTATCAAAGGCTTTACTGAAGTAAAATTTCATCTCAATTTCCCTAAGAAGTCTAACAAGAATGTTACTTGGCCCCATGGCTTACATTTTTAAAGTGGTTTCAGACATTGCTACTTCACTGCAAAAGGCCTTTTCTGCCTCATCTACATTATCTCTCAGCAAAAAAAGGGAAAAAAAATGAAAGTTTCCAAATGGGTGAACACAAGACCAATATATTTCAAGTTTTTCACTTCAGCTTTATGCTTTCTAAGTGCTTCTGTACTTTGGCATTGTTAACTCTCTCTCAGGTTTCCTGCTCCTGAGGTGTTTCAATGATACTGGAATCAGCCTTCTTGTTCTGCTGTCACTGTATCACCGAATCTTACTTTTCTTTTCCATACATGGCCACACCTTCGGTTTTCTGAGGAATACATTTTCAACTGAATAGAATCCATTTCACTTTTCTTCTAAAGTTGATTTTTTTCTAGTTTTCCTTGTCGTTTTGTTAAGAGTTCATATATTTTGTCTGAGACGCCAATACTTATGTATCTTAACCCTCTAAATGCTGCCTGTATAGATTTCATTCATTTGACTATCTTTTAATTTCTTCTTAAAAAGTTTTTTCACTTTTTCATTTTGTTCTCTCTTTGTAGCAAAAACTATTGCAGAGCATATTTTGACTTTATTGCTTAATGAAGAATGTTAGATGCAAATACATTATAATCACAGACACAATGATAACAAGGTTTTGAACTGAGCTCTGCGCTGTACTCATTCCTTTCTTACCTTGTAAATTTACCTGTGAGAATATAATATTTTTCCATTTCAGGTGTCTTAAAATGTATTTTTTCTATTTTGTCATAATGATTCCATGCTAATTTAACTATGTCGCTCTCGGTGGAGCTGAATGCTCCTTTTATTACTTTTATTTCTGCCTTGATGTGATTTCCCTTAATATGTTTTTGCTACTTTCATTCTCCTGGCTGGCTGATTTATTGTACTGATCTTGTACTGTTTTTATTTATTCTGTTTGGGATTTGAACCCACAGGGATTTTTTGTTTTCCAGTTAGGCAAAAGACATATTGGTCTGCTTGACTCTAGAATGCCACCTCTAAGAAAAAGGAGTGCCTTGGTCTGAGACCTTCTCCTCCTTGTTCCATATCTGTAAAAATATCCAGCTTCTGGGAATAGCTATCGTCTTATCTCATTGGCAAATGGCAGTCAAAATGATGGAATATCTAAATAAGGGAAAGACTGTAGGTATGTTTGTTTCCCAGACTCTCCACAGTCCTTGTAAGGGAAAGATTTGAAACTAAATGAAATCCTGAGATATTATTGATATGAATACCTGGCTTAAGACAGACTGCTTTTTTTTTTCCTTTATTCTAGATAAACAAGTGTTTCCTTCAAAGCAGAAAGGATTCTTAAATAACTATTGTATTTTGTTTATCTCAAAATAAAACATTTTGATACAAGAAAAGGTAATGTCTGCAACAGTACTAAATAGCAGCTTTGCCTCATGACGCAGAAAATATTAAGAACTATGAACATTTCTGTGATAAATTTTGAAGCAATGATGCATGACATGGTGCAAGGTGAAAATGTTAGTATAAAATATAAATATAGAAAATAATAAAAAATTATACTCAAACCCTCATCATTTACCAATATTGCAATGTTATGATACAAAAATAAATAATTAGTTTTTAATATAGTAAATTTTCCTGAAACTGAGTTCTATGACAGTAAGTTATTTCTAATAATGTCTCTTGAGTCACTTTAGCAATGATTCATTCAATAAAATTGATCCTGACCAAGAGGTCTTAGTCCTGTTTTTGATGTCCTCTCAGACTGCTGTAGATTATGGCAATAGAACAGTTGGAAGACTGTTCTCAGTAGAAGGTTTTTCATCACTCCACAAAACTGAGAAAGCTTCCCTTCATGAGGATGCACATGACTTGGGATTATTTAGACCACGGTAAATTACAATGCAAATTTTTTTCAGTTTTCAGAATGACAACAAGTGTGTTGTATGGGGACACAACCACTGTCCCTAATGTATGACAAGGGTCAATATAGCACCAACTCAGAAATTACACACTTATAAGGATGTTTCAGAAACCGCAAACACACTGGACAGTAATATCAAAATGAGTGAAGATAATCCCACTGAAGCACTGGGAAGAAGCACACTTCATTCCACGTATTCACAGTAGTATCTCTTTTTTTTGATGCTGTGAAGAAACTTTTCAAAATAGGAAGTGTGTGAGAAGTATTAGAATAGGTCTGTAGTGAAGATCTTTCTATTTTTTTCACCCTTCTGAAAAAACCCACCAAAACAGCACATATTTATAAAGTGTAATTGTGGTGTCATTTGAATGCCAGAAAGCTAGTACCTGAGATTTTTTTTTTCAGTTGCTTTATGTTGCCAATATAGACTTTAGTTTAATTGCAGACGTTCTTAAAAATAAATAATTATCTGTCATTGTCATTCAAAAATGATAAAATATTAAAATAGATGCATTAAATCATTAAAACATTCAGCATTATTTAGACAGATGTGAAAACTTTCAAAAAGTATGTATTCTGTAGTCTTTAGAACACAGAATTTTATGCATTTTATAGAAAGACCTTTCAGATCAAAATAGAAGCCAAATTACCCATAAAAATATTGTAAGTTGGTAGAGGAAAAGAGAAGACTTCTCATTTCCATATTTTCCTGAAATTGGAAATGTTACAAAGATGCATAATTGTCATTGTGTCAGGCTGTGTCTTGCACAGAGATGGTGAGGTATCAAACAGCATCTTTCCAAAAGGAGGAAATGCATAAGTCCCCAACTGGATACAATATAAGAAAAGTGGATGTGGCGTTTTACTTGGCACTTTAGGAGAGTCATATATATGTAACAAAAATATTCTTTAATGATCAAGAATGACTAAATACAAAATTAAAGGAAGTATATTGTGGTATGGCACCCTATGAAAAATTTAAAGTTCCTTTGTGTAGCATGTAATACAACTATAACATACCACAGAATTGTTTGAATTTGATTGTTTGACAGCCAAATTTAAAATTATCAGATACCTCCCAACTTCTTTTTTTCTTCTGAGTCAGTAGCATGGTTTCTGTAACAGAAACTATATTCTGTCTAAATATTCTTTTCCACAGCTTCTTTTCTACATATACATTTGCTACCCACTGCAGGAGCAGCTAAAGGACATGGTGTGTGGAGGGACACAACTGAAGGCAGTGGAGTCACTCTGTAACTGAGAAAGGTGAAGAGCAGCAGGTCACAGACGCTGTGAGCAATAAGTGGATTCATTTGGTGATCATGGGATTTACACAAAATCTGTGTGTCACTCTGGCTTAGTGGTTCTGACATATTGCTCTGTACAGTACCTTATTGCTGATTTAAGCAAGTTTCCTCTGTTGCAGGAACTTTAGCTCAAACCATTTTCCCTCTCAAAGATCAGACTTAAAAAAACAATCTCTCTCCTGGGTCATTCTTTATCTAACCCATCTGCAGATTAAAATATAATGAAGATTTGCATAACATTTTAGAGCCAAGATATACTAAAACAAATTTTTCAACGAAGCAGAACTACTGCCACATCTACCATTGACCATTTTTGTAAGACTGCAGCAGAGAAGGTGTGAGAAAGATGTTCTCCTTTTCCATAGAAACACAAACATTTATAGGGACAAGAAAGCTAATATTCGTTATCATTTGGCAACATAATTTATACCAACTAAGCTCAGGTGGAAATGCTTATGCTGTGCTCCAGGAATATATTGAACAGCTTCATCACACATTATAGTTTTCAAATCATGTTATTTAGAAGATGTTTGTGTGGTAGGGTTCTAAGGATGACATAACTAAGAGCTTCTGACTGTATCTGGGGACTCTTTTCATTGAGATTGCTCGTCATACAGCTATCTGAAGCTATGTGCAGTCTGCTTCATTGCAAATAGTGATTGGCCTGTTTGTACAGTACCAGTCAAATCAGACCTGATCTGACTGGAGACAAGAGGTACCCTCATCATATGAATAGTAATTTACTTTATTAGTTTCAGGGATAAGTGGTTTTAAAGTTAGGAATGATTTCTCACAACTGGGGTAGCCATCAGATCTGCCAATTGGAGCACAGAAATTTGGTCTACCTAACTGCTTGCTGTGTTGGGACAATTTCCTAAGAGGTTTCTGAAGAGCAGCCTGCAGGAAGAAATGCAACCCAGACTGTTACCCCATGGAGCATTGTCCCAGTGTGCTCCTCCTGGACTCAACCCAACCTTGCTGTTTACACTCATATGCCAAGCCCATCTGGTTTCACTAAGTTCCTTTAGGTTTTACAAGGCTCCAGCTAAATTCTTTGGCTCCAGCTTGCAGAATGTGCTTCCATGGCAGAGGATCTTTATCTGGTATCACTTTTTGGAAATGGATCTCTAGCTATAAAAGCTACTCTGAATCCCCTAGAGGTCCCTCTGCATCCTTAAAAAGCTTAGCTTGGTTTTTTCTTGGATCCTGACACCTGGTATTGAGGTCAGAGTAGATAGTTTTAGCACTCTAGTATAACTTAAAACTCTATGAAAAGGACCACATGCTTTTTATTCTCTTACAGTCTGGGACTCCAAACTGTGTGAGTGCATGTCATCTGAAGAAAGGAGATGCAAATTTTTCAAGACACTTCTAAACCAACATCTCCCATTTGGATAACCCAGAGAAGAGTAGGAGCAAAACCAGTAAGCATCTACTGACTGACTTTTTCATTCATTCACTTAGTCACTGAGATAGAAGAAAACTACTAAAAAATATTAGTTATTGTTTTTAAAGGAGTAATTAGATTAGGACTTCTGTTTTACATATAGTTTCCTATCTGAGAGCAACATCCCTTTGCACATCTGGGCCAGCAATCAACAGACCTCTTCCTACACAAGACACACTGCCCAATGAATTTACTTACAAGTTTCCCCTCTCAGCTCTTGTGTTTTCAGACACTTAGCAATACTACCTGCCTTTTTTTTTTTTTAACTCCCTAGAGTGAGTTCTCTGCAGCAGTGGACCTAGGGAAAACTGTTTTTGCTGAGGATGCTGTCATTGTATTTCTGTGTTTTGGCAAGATATGCTCATTTGCTGATGGTCACCAGCAAATGTTCTGAAAGACTTTACTGTGACTGATTTATAAGCACTGAAGTATTTTATATCAATGCTTATGACACTTCTGGGATAAGGAAAATTTCTTTTCCAAAATAACTGAAATAAATAAATACATATACATATGTGTGCAGCTATATATATACATATATAGACATATACATACAAATGTATATATACATACATCTGTAAGTAAAAATTTATATAAATATAAATATAAATATAAATATAAATATAAATATAAATATAAATATAAATATAAATATAAATATAAATATAAATATAAATATAAATATAAATATAAATATAAATATAAATCGTAGATTAAAAAATATATATATTTACACTTACTACATATTTTGTACAAAGTGATGACCCCAAACAGAACTCGGAAAACGTAGGCAATATGGGAAGAAATCAGGCAATTATATTTGAATCTTTGAGGCTCAAATTCCAGTTGAATTTGAATTTCTGTGACAGACAGATTTTAAGTTCCCTCTCAAGTATTTGCCCTATCCCATGACTTAAAAGTAAATTTCTTTTTTTTCTCCTCCCTTATTTGAAGTTGAATATCAAATTGGGTTTGAAGCCTTTCCTGATTTTCTAAAAGCATCTCTATGTACTTGGAAACTTATATATATTTTTTCCACTAAAGCAATAATATCAAAACCAGTTAGATGGACGGGTAGTTGGTTGCTGTCTAAAATTTGTGCTGAGAATGTAATTTCCAACCTAGATCCATTTCAGGATTTGCACTGAACAGTCATGTAAATGAAACCAGGAATGAACTCTTTCCAGGAACAGAGTAAAAGCCATGGATGATTGTCAAATAATTTCGGAGTAACCTTCTCTTCGGCTGCCCTCATAATAGAATAGAAAATATCAGCCCTTTCAACTTTTACCATGTTTTCTTTCCCAAATACAGGACACTTAAACCCCAACAAGCGGAAGCATTCTTGATCTAACTTCTATGGGTGAGAGGAGATGTTTTCTGATACATTTATAAAATGTCAGCATCATAGACAATCAGAAATGTATCAAAGGTAGATTCCTAGATTGCATAATCAAGTAATCTCTTTCTATAGAAAGATCAAGAAGATTTTAATTCAACTGAATCTGTAAGATCACAACCATGGTTATGGTAGGAC
This sequence comes from Sturnus vulgaris, assembly GCF_052056855.1. Taxonomy (NCBI): domain Eukaryota; kingdom Metazoa; phylum Chordata; class Aves; order Passeriformes; family Sturnidae; genus Sturnus; species Sturnus vulgaris. The sequence continues at coordinate 53,215,528 of NC_142245.1, read as the reverse complement.
AAGCAACATAGGAGACAACCAGAAACATGTTTAAGATCCTAGAATGTTAGTAAGATCTATAACTATGTGGGACAGAAGTGAAAACATTTCTTCAGTTTTAATCATTTTGGGTAGGTTTCCTACCGTGTGAATATTATATAGTGTACAGATGTATTATTTACATTATATATTTCTATAGTATTATAGTATTCCTGCTCCAGTCAAAGTACAGAATACATAATGCTCCCTTAGCCAACATTTTTCAACATCTTTCTGTCCCTGTTCAGTGCATACTCCTGCAAGTTATCTACTGCACACAATTTTGACCTGCTCCTCATGTTATTTTTTCTACAGTGCTTACCACTGATATATATGAGTGCTTCATAAACAATTCCTTTATCATCACAACACCTCTGTTGAGAGCACTGCCTCTTTTTTAGGCACAGAGAACTGAGGAACAGAGACGTAAACGTGAAAAGTGTACTTGAATGTGGAGTGGCTAATCTGAGATGTTTAAAATGTGATTATATGCATCTTAAGGTATGACAGAGGAGTCTATTAAAATGTGAAGCACAGATTTAGCTACAAACAAGAGTGCTCAGCATTTCTGCAAAGCAGAAAAGGCAAAAAGTGTGTCTGTGCCTGTGGGGACACGAGCCCTTTGGCTGTACTTTGGCTCTGTGGCAGGAGCCTTCTTTCCCTCCTTGCCTCAGCATCCTGGCACCTCTGGGGAGGCAGCAGGGGAATATGATCTGGAAGGAAACCATGTCACATTCAAACCAGGCACATTTCTGGACTACCTGAGCATTCATGAGAGCAGAGTGAATGTTATTAATCCCCTGTTTAACATCAGTGGCTCACTGTGAAATCTTTGTGAAAGATAGTGATAATATTCCTTACAATGAGAAGGCAAATTTGCAGAATACATTTCACATTTTTTAAAATACCCCTGGACATACTGTCTTGGATGCCTAAAAAACATGACTGGAAATGGCTGGGAATTGTGGAAGCAATTGTCAGAGTATTTTTTGATTGTTTAACATTACATCCTGAAACCTTAATTTTCATTCACCAGAATTTACATGAAAAAAAAAGTAAATTATAAAAATTGGTTGTATTGGACCCCTTCACTAGAGCAATTGAAAAAAGGATGAAAGTTTTTATATAAACAGGGTTTAAAGTAATAGCTGATGTTTCCCTTGATCTGCACATGTTGGGGAAAAATGTTCAAATTTGCTTACAGGAATCCTTAAGAGCTCACATACATACTCTCACTTATGCATAGCAGGTTGTGTCAATGGTGTACATTTAATTTAGCACCAACATCCCAATTAAGAAAAATGACCTTCAGAGCAGTTCTGAAATAAAATATTGACATGCTTTGAAAGAAAAATAATGGAAAAAAACAGTCAAATTTGGTTCTGCTCTGTAATACTATTATGTCTCTAGCAATAGGAAAATATTTATGTTTTCCATTTTCATTCCAAGATGGTCATGCTGAAAATGTTTTTATAAATGAATAGGCTAATTGGTGCATGATCACCTGTCAGTCTACAGGATTAAGATTAACAAAAATATAATTGCAGGAGAGGGAGAAGCAAAATCTTGTACAACTGCTTAAGACCCAAATTATTTGTGCATCCAATTTGTGACAGCCACAGTGGCACCCAGCTCTCCGTGCTCCCTTTGAAAGCCCCAGCCTATGTCCGTGCATACAAAATATTTTCTGTTTTCAGACATGTATTAGCACTGTGCGAACATTCTGGGTTTTTTTTTTTACATCATCCCAAGTGATTTTTTAAACCCCCACCTGCCTTACTGAGTGCAGCCAGCTGTATCTCAGAGTTCACCCGTGAAAGCTGTTTTGGAGCAGCAAAAGAGGAGAAGAGAGCAGTATGCAGACAAGCCCGGCATCCAGGCAGGCAGGCTGGGGAAGGTCATTTGCTGTCGAGTGCTGGGGACAGGAAAACGCCAATCCCACAAAGGGATTGTGCTGGGGACTGCGGGGGGACAGGAATCACTAGGTGGCAGAAGCGCTCCTTCTGCTGCTCCTCCTACCCCGCGTGGTGTGGGCTCTAATTAGGTCACTGTACGGTGAAGTAGGACTGGGTGATAAATAAAGTAGGTTTTCTCTCCTAGTACACTCTGCAGCTTAATTTCGCTTCTTTTTGGGTGGTGTTACAAGGTGGATTAAAACTTTTAAAGGGGGGGAAAAAAAAAGCCTCCTTGCCAAAGTAAATGAAATTTAAACTCAGTGAGGAGTAACAGCAGAAAAGGAGAAATAAAAAAAGGGAAAGATGACTCCTCTCTGGTGACATTGATATTCTGTTCAGAAGAACACTGAGGAGGGGGAGGGCTGTGCAGAGATGTGTGTTAAATCTCAAATCCAAACAGGCAAAATGTGCAATTTTGCCAACTCCGGTGCAAAGCAATAATGTACACTTTTTCCTTGAGGTATTTTTGTAATTTTGCTAACAAAAAGAGAGTTTTAGTCAGCAAAACATGACTGATTTCCCCTTCCAGAGATCGGAGTAATGTATCTCACTCTGGAGGTGGTACTGAAGGTCAAAGATGAGATAACATCTCCTGCATCACTTAATCTCCATCTAACTGGGAGCCACATTACCCCAGAGCTCACTGTCAGCTCATGGAAAGGAAGGTACAAGTTGTCAGAACAATTATTACAGAATGTGCTTAATCAGATTCAGAAAGCTGTTCTTTGTGGGTTAAATCATGTTAAGGACTCGATACTATTTCCAGAGAAGTCAATGCAAACCACCCTTTGATTTGACTAAGATCAGATTTTGCCTTCAGTGCAACATCTGACTTCCCAAAAGACATAACAGAAAAGGAGTTTTCAAAACGAGGAAGTCAGAGGACAGAAATTATCCTCTTCCTCTCTTGGCTTTCCACCCCTAATCTTTCAAGGAGAATAATAGACTTACTTAGAAGATGACCTGGCTGAAAGAAACAGCATAAAAATATCAAGAAACCAAACAACATTATATGTGCTAAAACATGATTTCGGCAGAATCTGAAATTCTGCCTAGACCTAAAATGGTGATGCTTAAACGTGATACTGCAGATATATCCTAAGAACAGGAACCCTGAAAGCTCAGATCATTCTCTATTTCATTCTCAAGGTGCTCACTTGTACTGTTTTGGCTTGGGGGCTTAGGTAAACAACTCTTGCTTAAAACCCAGTGGGAATTAAGATAGGTAGAATGCTGCAGAAAGTCACAATTTGTTCAATTTATTTAAGTGTGGACAACTTACTTTGACAGGATCCGGTTTTAACAATGCGCTTTTATTTACTTCAGGTTTTAAACACAGTAAGGGATTGTGCCTGTGACCAGTTAATATAATATCCTAATGATCCAAGGTGAGAGGACAATTTTAGTGGCATCACATAAAGTGTGGATGAGGATATTTGGTATATCTCAGTTCTGGCCCGTGGGAACTGCTAGAACCAGGTCTGATCTGCAGTGGGACAGTGTCTCCCCTGAAGAGTACTTGTCACCTTCTGTTCATAGCCACTCCTGGAGTGGCTTTCTCGGCTCTATAAGCTATCATATGGCTTTTGACCAAATGAAGATTCTTTTTTTTATGTACAGCTAAGTAGGTTGGACATTCCTGGCTTAACTGAAGATTCACTTAGAAAAGATCTCTAAATCCCACCTTTAAGTGGGTGAGATACCTACTTTTATACAGACTTTTGCTTTTAATCCCTTTTCTACACAGAACTAGTAGGAATCAGCCTACAGCTTAGGGCACTTTAGTGAGGGAAACTTCAGCCCCCTTTCCACCTTTTGTTACCTAAGCCTGAGCAGCTCTGAGTTTCCAGGTGAACTAAACTGCTCTCTAAATGGTGGGCACAACTCTTATAAATCATCTGGTTTCGGAAAGCAATGCAGTGAACTCTGCTCTTCCAAGGGTACATGAAAGCAAACATTTCATGGACTCAGGTTTCCTTTGTTCAAATGAAGCATGGGAGCTGAGATTTCCCTTTCTCAGTGTTTTTCAGTGATACCTGGTAATTTTGGGAGAGATCACGTTTTATTGTACACTGCATAAATCCTTGTGGATACCAGATTGGATAGCAGTGCCTGAAAGACATTGCTGTTTTTCTTTTTTGAGATGCTGAAGTCCTCTATTGGACCTAGGGCTATAATTTTGTTGTTTATTACAGTTAATGAATTTAAGTAGGACACCAACTACATTAGCATATAGATGCTGCTGTGAATTTCAGAGTTTTGAATAAGTTTCAGACAAGAGGGAAAGGTACAACATAATTCTGGTATCTATAACACCATTCACTCTGAGATTTGGGTGGATGTTCTGCGGTGGGAATCTTAGTTATCACAGAACAAGAATGCTATGGGCCTGAAAGGGTGTGTTAATATTACACACATAATTCAGACCCTCAGGTGGAGACAGCTTTGAAAGAGTTAAAAGAGTGTTAAAATAGTAATGCACTTCCGTCCCACCATCTTTATTTTTCATGTACTTCTTACTCCACAGGTATGAACTGTAAGTGCCTGTCTTGGAGAAAATCAAACTAAAGACCAGTGCAGACCTACAGGCTTTCTTTAAGAGGTTACCAAATTGATTTCATTTTTGTCTGTTTCACCATCAAACAACTAGTAGCATCACAGCAAGAAACTTTATTGCCAGAAGATTTGGTCGGGTATGGGAAAGATCACTTTCACCAGTGTCATTACAGTCTTCAATTTCCAGCAACAGCTGGAGACTTCATCTAAAACATGTTGTCCTTGTGTTTGATCTGGAAATCATAAAAAGGTAGTTAACTGCTTGGACTAGTTTAGTCAGCCTCTATGCTTGCTTGAAAATGAACTATGTTGAGGACTAGATTCCTTCCAACAAATCTGGTTTTACCACCAGATGAAGATGCATTGAAAAGAAAAAGTGGTAAAAATAAATGTCGATAGTGGACTCTTGTCTACTTGTGCTCCCTCATAAGTGACAATACCAGGACAGGACAGCCATCATAATTTCTTTCTTAGAAGTTCTCAGTGTAAACAAGAGCTGACTGTGGATTTAGAACGCTAAACTTATTATTTGACAACTTAGATCCCAAAAGGATTATTTTTGTTACTACTAAGCTTGAATCTGATGTAGAATGAGGGTTGGATATTTTTTTTCCTTGGTATTTTTAACTGCTCTTGAAAACATTTTGTTGAATAGTAGGAGTGGTTGGTACATTTCCAATTTGGAACTGCTTAGCTCATGAGTTCATAAAATAGCTGCTACAACTGAAAAGTACTGCAGCAGCACAGAAAAAAAATCCTAGAGAAAACTCTGCAGACTTATAAACACATTATTTTTTCTTCTTAATTGAGGTCCAGATGTTGAAAAGAAAACACATGGAAACAAAAGAAATTTGGTTACTTTTAAACAAAACTAATATATTTTAGTTCTTTTACTTGAAGGGCATTATAGAATTTATAATTTATGTTTTACAGTTGTGTTATGTGGTGCAGACTAAGAATTAGTTAAAAATCACTAACACAAAATAAGATACATTTAGCTTCATCCTCTCAACTATTTTCCCATTAAAAAAAAATATTTGTGGTAAGGGAAGTATTTGTGTATTGTGTACTCAGTACTCTGCTTCCTTATGAGAATCAACTCAAAACAGAGATGCCTAATCTTTCAGGCAGGGCTAGCCACAGAGTCTATGATGGGACCAAGTCACTGTCTCATGCTGTAACTTCTCCCCAGCAATTTGTCATACCCTTGCCTCATGATCTCGTGCACACATGTGCGTTGCAGAAATATCATGAGTAGATATACAACACCTTCCCTCTTATGATATTTTCCAAATCCATAAATGCCTGAATTGTCCCATGGCCAGCTGTGTGTATACTCACCACTCCTAGTGTCATTGCCAGATGTGTAGGCTTATTGCAGAGCAGAATTCTGAAAACCACTTACAACAGCAACAAGCACCAGCTTACACACCAAAGCTGGGGTGCTCCTGCCTCAAGATGTCTATTTCTATCCTAGAAAACCTGTTCAGTGCACAAGTATGTTGGGATGGCATCATGTTCTGACCGTCACATCAGTTTAAGCAGATGTATTAGTTTCTGTTTATAGAACAAATGGACTTTGCTGACAAAAGATACAGCTACTTGATTTCAAAATCAATTTTATTGTGTGCTGAACAGGTGAATATTGGTCCACTCAGTCATGAACTACTGCATGGGAATGAGATGGTTTGTTCAGCAGAGATATCAAACTGTGGTGAACAGGTTGCTGCAGTTTTAGTGATGAACTTAATTGGCATCCAGTGACTATAAAATAACAGAGGGCACTGCAGGTCAGACTTCAACTCTATCAGCAGAGCCCAGTGGGGAATCTTCTAGAGTATCTGCAGCACTATTGTTCTCTTTATTCAGTACTATCAGCACCTCCTTTTCTGATGAACACCAGGCATTTTCTTTTAAACCAAAAAAACCTCACAAGTGGCTCTATGTGCCGGGATGGTGTAATAAATTATTTGCATAAGAAAGAGTGATTAGTCTCAAAATACCTCCTTGAAAAGCAAGGAGTTGAATTTTTGTCTTTAATGATAAAGAAAAAGTCTCATGTCACACTCTGTATTTCATTGTGAGTCTCCTATAAAATCATTTGATTAGAAAAGCAGAGGATAATTGGCATGACAAAAACAAGGACACAAGAAGTGAGGCACTATGTGCTGTTTCCACAAATATTGCTGCTAATTGTGTCAATTAAATTATCTAATTAGTCTACAGCAAATCACTTGAACACACACTAGCACAAATTCAAAGCATATGTTTCTACAGAGAAACTAATAGTTCCTAAAGGGTCAGAGTTTAGGAAAAGCCATCAGACATGGCATGAGCAAAAGCATATCTCTGATTTTAATTTTGATAATTATCAAACATATATATATATATATATATATGTAACAAGTATATAACAGGTGATCCTGCTGCCTGGGAAGTGATCTGATAATAAGCTTTACACGTGGCATGACAAAACCAGACCTGGACATATCCTGAACATTCTAGGAAATAACCCAGAGCCATGGCAGGGAAGAGCTCACATTACGAAGCTTTTGTGAAAGGCAGGCCATATGTGCTGGCCTGTGCTCCCCAAGTTTGGAGCAGGGCATGCTGACCTGTAATTGCTGCATAGGCAGAGCAGTAGAAGTGAAACCTGTCCATCAGATGTTCCCAGGACCACCATCTCATCCATAGGGATCAGCTGTCAGGGCACAGCCCATGCCCAAACCATTGAAACCTCTTGCAGCCCCAAAGTCAGATGCCTGCTGGGAAGAGCTGTTGGTCCGTGCTCACTCCCAAATGTGCCCAGGAGTAGTTCAGGTGAGTGGTAGTTCACACAGGCCAAAACTAGCTTGAGCTGTTCTGTCACTTGGACTAGTCAGGCAGTCCTGGGGTTCCAGCACTTTCACTTTGCTTGTGCACCAGTAGTCAGTGACATCTATTTTACTCTTGCATGATGCACTCTGAGAGGGTTGCCACTGTTTTATAGAGAGATCATAACCTAAGTAGGTTGCAGATACTGAAATCATTAGTTTGACTAAGAGATGACTCTTTTTGCAATTTGAATCCTTTATCTATATAAGATCTTTATCTGTAGCTATAAAAAAAGAAGCCTTTAGTTGTGGCCCCTCTCCTGCTGTTCAGCACAAATGTGTTACCCAAACTGGGGCCCAGTAATCACCTTCATTATCAAGATGTCACCTTAATCTTTGGCAACATCCTGAGTAAGATGTGCTGCCATGTGTGGAGAATGAGAATGGTCTTAGAAGACTAAGGACAATGAAAACCTTGCATTCTGTTATTTGATACCTTCTGGAAGCAGTTGTTTCCAATCAAAAGTCCAACATATCGTAACATACCATAACTTATAAGTACTCCATAAATAAGGAGTGTCCAAAGAGAAGTTAGATACAAAATCTTTGGGGAAATCAATTTGGAGGAAGCTTCTGGAGAAGGCTGTAATTTTAAATTTGTCACCATTAGTTGTTACTGCACATTGATGTTTTTTTGTACATCTCATATGTTTAATAAGAAATTGCATTCTTATTTAGTTGTGGTGTGACAAAGCTGCCTGAAAAACACAAGCACAGACATATATTTTAAAGCTGACCAAATAAACCCTTTCCTCTGTCAAGCTATGATATCCTCTACTGTTTTTAAATATAGCTAATTTTTAATATAAGCATGTTTTAATACAAACCCAGAAGCTGAATCTCTAGAGTATATTATTTGAATTGTATCGAATAATAATTGAGATGAATTTGTAAGTGAAAAAGTGGAATATGAGCACAAAAATAATTTAGTTTCCTAATCATAATTAAATTTTTAATCAAATTTTGAAGCTGCAGAAATGTCCTCAGTAGTTTTAAGACCAAGTGTGAAAGAAAATTGTTAAAACCTGTGAAATGTCAGAGCCTTTTTCAATACTGAAAAGAGTTTTGTATAAAAACTTTTGTCTTCTATTCAATAATTAGACACGGCCCATCAAAAATGGTTACATACCCACAAGTCAGAGAATTTCTTACTCTCTTCATAACTAAAATTATTTCCTCATTTATTGTCCGCAGTGGAGGTACAAAAATTTTGGAATCAAATTTAATCACTAGATAGGGATATTTAGAGATTGGCAGCAATTTTGTGAATTGTATCATTTTTCCAGAAAACTATATCTGTGTGTGCCTCTGCCTGTAAGTGCAGGCGGCTACTTCACAAAAATATCAGAGTCGAAACTGAGGGCTTATCTAACTAAATATCATACATTTATATAAACTTACTAGTGTTCATGTTTTAGGTCACGTTACTCTTTAACTGAAGATATTATATGAGGACAGGAATGTTCAGGAGCAAAGGTTTATTTAAACAGTATTTGTAAATGTGCTTCCAAGGATTGGGTGGGTCTTGTAGAAAGAAAGAATAAATCTTGAGTATCTGTATTACCGGGGAAACACCCTACACCTTCAGTATGGTCAGCTCTCTCTGAGTAGTAACAACGATTCTTTGTTTCCCTCTCAGTTATGCTGTTATTGCAAAGCTTAATTTTTTCATTTGTTATTTTTTGCAGAATTGTTTTCAGAATCTGTACTTGTAGCAAAGCAAAAGTGAAGTACTTGATTGTCCAGAAAAATTATGGAAATAGATGTTTTAAGAGTGAAAGTATCAGTTTTAGCAAGTGAGCCAAAATTTTATTAACTTAATAATCTTATCTACATGCTGACCAGTCAGAAATAGGGATAGCCTTGGCACAGTGCTTGCAAACCACAGCCTGGCAATATTTTTGTTTTCTGCTGCATCTTGCTCTACTTATCACCTGTCAAACTGCATCTGTAAGACTGATTGAGTTTTGGGTACCCTGGTAAAGGAAAGACATTGGAAAGCTAAAGCAAGATTTACCAAGACTGTCGGGGATGGAGCATGCAGCAGTCGGGGAGGGGCTGAGGCACCAGAGGTGGGTCAGCCTGGGGCAGAGACAGATTCAGAAGGACCTTGCAGCAACCCCCAGCATGTGGGAGCAGCTGGGAGGGAGGTTCAGCAAGAAGACAGTGTTGAACCCTCAACGATGGGGCTTGGTTGGAGGATAAGAGAAAACAGACTGCAGTTGAAAAAAAGGCTTGACTGGATGTCAAAAAACTCTTTTTTCACCATGACAGCAGTCAAGCAGTGGAACAGATTTTGCATTCTCCACTCTCAGGGGTGTTCAAAATATAACTGGATGAAATCCTGAGCTACCTGAGCAGCTGACCTTGTTTTGAGTAGGAGATTGGAATAGAGATTGCTCAAGGTCACTTCCAGCTTGAGTGATTCTGTGATCCTGTGATTCTATACCTTCAAATAAAAGTGATTTACATATATTTATCTGCAAAAAATTGGCCTGGAGAGTTCTTTAATTTAATAATTAATTTAATAATTACCAGTTGGCTCTTCACTCCTAACAGCTTAGCAGTTTTGCACAATATTGGATCATAGAATCATAGAATCATTTAGATTAGAAAGACCTCTAAGATCATGGAGTTCAACTCTTAGTACTGCCAAGTCCACCACTAAACCATAATATATTCCAGTATGGACCATATTTTATATGAAATAACTATCTCTTGAAAAAAGCCCCAAAATCAACACTGCAGAATATTATCTAAACACAAACAAAAGTCTGTGCATTTTATACTGCGATGTCTTGGCAGAATATATGTTACAAGTGAAACCAAGATACTTTATGCCTTGGTGTAGTTGACTAAGTTTGATCCAACAATTAATTTGGGCAGGGACAGCTGCCTTATAATTAAAAATAAGTCTTTGCTTTGCCAGACCTCAGATTTTACATTATTGGAAACATTCTTCTTGTGCCAATGTTTTAGGTTAAAGTTAATGTTTTAGAGTTTTATGTTAACTTTCCACTGAGGGATAGGAAGACATTTCCTTCTCTACTCGTTTCCCAAATGCATGGATTAATTGGCTTTCACTGTGCACTGAGCTATTTCAACAACGATTGTATTTGCCTTGCACTGTGAGATATTGGTGTCATGCCTCCAAAGCATGGGTGATCCAAGCAAAACAGTAAATGAGGTAACACTTGGGGTTTGGGGCCACTCTACCTGCCTCCATTCAACAGTGCTCCCTCCCTTCTTACAAGCAGCAGCTGCCAAGCACACTGGTTTCTGCACCTCCTACAGGAAGCTCTGGTGGGTAGAAGGTAATATTTTGTTGTTCCTGCAGTATCTGGTGATCCAAAGGTTGTTCTCTTTTGCCTCTTAAAGAAAAAGCAATGTGCAGTATTCGTCTTGCAGATGATTGGATCACACTACTTTCCACTTGTGAAAAAATCCTTTTGTACAAAATAACAAGTATTTGGACAGAAATTATACAGGCTCATATTGCCTTCTCCTTTCATTCTCAATATTTCCTCATACTAACTTGGTTTATAGATTCCAACTCTGGTTTTGAGTGCAAAGCAGAGTCAGTGAAAACAAATAAGCCTCAGTATCACAAGCAAGTGCATGTTTGTGTTTTAGAGACAGAAATATGGCATCTACAAATCTTGCATATTGTGATGCTGTGCAGAAGCCTCCTCGAACACAGCAAACTACATGTAACATAACGAAAAATATCATCAAGGTCAGTAAAAGCAGAGAAAGGAAGCCATGGTATAGAAGAAGAAACAGGTCTTGATTTTTCTTCTGAGACTTTGTCCTCTTATTCTATGTTTTCAAAATATTGAACGTCCCTAGCACATGACCTTTATTTGGTACATCACGAATTCATTTTGCCTTTCTATTTTATTTAAAGATGGATGTCATTGATTTTATTGACTACTCTTCTTCACAGACAGTGCAGGTGTTCTAATGAAACTTAGCACAACTGTTACAGTCTCTTAAAATCTGATTTCTTTTCTAACTACCGGCCTGCATAATCCAGAAATAAATAGGCATTCATGTAAACAAATTTCACAAAGCAAGTTCAAATATAGTAATAAATATACATAAAGGATATTTTTCCCTTTTGGAAGGAAACAAATAGTCTTAGAGTGATAGATTTAATTTATTAATATTAATGATCAGAAATTGGAATATGATGACAAAATTTTCCAAATACAACAAGTTGCAAGCATTGCCCTGTTTTTAAAATGAAACTGAAATATTTTTAAACAAAATAATGGTTTTAATAGCAGCTAAGAAGTGCTTACCAAAGAAAAATATTGCTTTTCATGAAGACCAAGAAAGGACATTTGTACAGTATAACCATCAGAAATGTGTCCGTTTTCTGAGACGAAAAGGCTTTGTTTGCTGAGAACACTTGTTTAATATGGATCAAGGGATTATGTTGTCTTTATTTGCTGATTAGCATAATGATTGCAAATTCATGTGAATGGCCAAAGTTTCACATTCATGTGCTGAAATTTCTCCTTTATAGGTAGAAGAGGATCACAAAAGGTGCAAAAGCAGCTGATTGCATCTATGTGGGTTTTCTTATGGGTTTATGTGTGCTGCATTTCACAGTTTGCTTTGCCATCATTCAGGGCTATCCCCGTCATTCACCAGATTCTGCAGAAGTGTTGGAAGGTCCTGGCAGCTTCTTCTTAGATGCATGTTCTAATTAAGCTATGCCTATATGTGAGTGTCTTTTAGTGCTTCTGACCTCAGAAACCTCTGTGTGTGTGACCTATAGTTTGGAAGATGACTGGAATGGTAGTAGTAAGAAAAGAACTATTTGACATTACTTATTAAAAGCAGCATACACGTGCTAGATGTAACTGAAAGGAACAAAAATATAATTCCTTCTCCAAAGAGTTTGTAGTCAAAGTATAAGAGAGAAATAAGAAAGGAGGTAAGAAGGAAATAAAAGGGAGAAGGAAATAAAAGGAAGATGGTTAGTCTTAGATGGAACTCATATAGTTATGTGGCTTTAAGTTCAGTTTCTTCCTAAGTAATAGCTAAATATTTAATAGATAAACAGGAGTTATAGTATCACTGTTGCCTACTCAAGTCTAGGGAAAAAAGCAGTTGTTAAGATCTTCTCAATTCTGTATTCCATAAAGTTTTTTTTTGTAAAGATGGATTATTATGAGGTTGGTGACACATGAAGTAAAATTAAGAAATGAGAGGGAAAACAATTAACAAGTACAAAGAATGTTGAAGTTATTCACAGGGAAAAGAGATTTGTGGGATAGGTAGGGGTAGAACACATGTACAAACGAGTGGGAATAAACCACCTTTTGTGCCTGGAGTTCACCGAACTATGTCCTTCTTCAATCCCAGTAACTAAGAATTATTTCTGGAGCAGGATTTGCAATGTTATCCAGTACGCAAAATTCCAACTCTTAAACCTTGTATCTTCTTGTATCAGAGAGCTTGCAATAATGTAATGGCTACTTCAGGATCACTGTGACAAAATAGTATATTGAACACCTATAATAATTATACCAATATTGAATAAAATGGAGCTATGTCATTTCTCCTGACCCTATTACAGATTTGTGTACTCACTTGTTTTCAAGGCCTATTGAATTCTACTCAGGTAGCTTCTGCCTACAGCACATTTAGCCCACAGTGAAAAGCCGCATGTTGGAAAGCAAATACAATGCGTGTCATTGTTGGTAGAAGACACAGCTGTAGCTTCCCACTTATTAGGCTGAAAATGTATCCTGTACTGTATTGCTTTGGGCTTTGTCAGCACACACAGTGTGCATTTTTGATAAAACACAGGCTGATCTAACCAGACACAATGTGACTCATGTAACAAACGGCACAGGAAAGAGATTTGCTTCTTTAATGGATAAAAACAAGCAACTCCTTAACAACAACATTTGCAGCTGCCCTTTCATATTTGAGATAACTATGGTTATTAATAAGTACTTGACTCTACATCCATATTGAATTTCTGCTTGTTTGTTCATTCAGAAACCAGACACATCACCAACATGATGTTTTGGAGACATTTGCAAGCTTCATAGAACACCACATGTAGATCATACTCTGCCTACTGGGACCCACTGAAACATCAGGGCATCTTTCAGACATGCAGTTCTACCTTGTCCATTTTGTTCTCAGTAGCAGCAGCATAATGCAGACATGAGCAGCCATTAAATCAGGAATTCCTTTCTGCATACTGGAAATAATGTTTATGCAGTTGTTTTTGTGCAAAGGAAAAGAATGTCCTGACCCAGTCAATAAATTTCTCTGGCATCAACTGCTATAGTTACAGACCTGGCATTACAAAATGCAGTGCTGAACTGTGCTAATTGGGCTACTGTTGCCAATCCAACCACCCATGGAGTCAGCGTTTCTCTTTTCTGCAGAGTAAGTATGATCACGCTGCTAGAAATGAGAAAGAATTGCTCTCCTAGATGTTCCAAATTGAGCTAGTTGGGAAAACACTCTTCAGAAGCTCAGAAACAAATTAATATCTTTAACAACATCTCTTATAAAGAAAGTTACTTTTTGTTTTGCTTAGTCACAGACAAAACTCTCAGTGCCTGCAAGAGTCAACAGTAACGGGGGGCTAAAGTCCCCAGGAGCCATCTGTGAGCCATGCAGCCACTGCTGTCAGGCAGAGCCGAGAGCTTAAGGAATGCTTATTATGCATAGAAGCACAATAGGAGACACCAAGCTTAAAAATGGAGAAAAAAAATTATGGCAGTTGACTTGTGCACTGTTCCAGCTCCCAGGAGTTTGCTGCTGGCACAAAGCACCCAGCTGAAGGTACACCAAGTACCACTTGCACTTTGCAGTTAGCATCCTGCCCAGCTCTCCCAGGAGACAGATGCTCTTCTGCTTAGCCTACAGGCTGCATTTCACAGACATTGTCCAGGGCCTTAAATCAAGGACAATTTTTTTTAATCTGATAAATTACACTGGACACAGAAGATAGAAACAATTAACTTTTGTTCTTTTCCAGGAGAAACTGTTGTCTGTTTGCTTTTGACCTTCTGTCTTGCAAATTAGGGAAACTTCTGAATTTTATCAGAGTCTTTGATGTCAGCTTCTGAAAAGAAAGATTGCCCTAGAAAATTTCAAAAGATTGCCCTACTATGTGTAAATATTCAAAAATTTAGAACCAGGTACCGTCATAGGTGACTTCTGTTTTCATTTTATGGAAAATTATAATCCATATAAGTGAGCTCAATAAGTAACACAGTCCTTACACGAAGGGTTTGTAGACACCTTTTCCCTAAACACGCATATCCAAAATCCACACCAGCCAAGCAGGTAATGAAGTATAAACATTTCTCTGTGAGCCTCACTGCTTCTTTCTGCATCTCTTGCTATTATCTCTGGTGCCAAACCATAGGCATTCTTCCAGTTACTCAAATACTCCAGATATAACCTGGTATTTAATGTACATTGATTGATATATTTGCTGTGATAATTGGTCGTATTATTTTTGATTGCTTATTACTGATATTAGAACAAGGAAGATTATCCGTGGTAGTGGAAGTACAAAGTGATGATGTACCGATAAAGAACTATTAAGAGGAAAATGCTGTGCTTGAGGACAATAAAGCCTCAGATTTGGGTATCGAGTCCCGTGTGACTGTAAAGCTTCTTGAAGCAGTCATAGTACCATTCGTTACTGAGCCACAGTTTAAAATCCCAGTTAAAGGAGGAAAAAAATATTGTTTTGGGTAGCACATGGGCTACTTCCATACACTTTGTCCCTGAGGACAAAGTCATGCATTAACTGTATTATAAACTCCAACAGAACATTGAAAGATCATATTTAATGGACTGAAAAATCCTCAAGGAATGTAAATGGCCAGGACTGGAGAAAAAGGATTAAAAGCTGCAGATGTCTGTAAATAGCCTGGTAGACCTGTGCAGACATGAGGAAGAACTAAATGTTGAAGCTTGGGTAATGTTTAGTCCTTCTGAACTTGGCCAGCACTGCAGGAATTGAGTAAGTGATGGAGAACATATAAGCAAAGGAAACATTCATGCAGAGAAAATAGCTGTGTTCCCAAATGCTTTGTATAGCTTATGTTCTTCAACCCTCAGTACTTCCCATGAACCAGAACATTTCTTATCACAGAACTTCTAGTTGAAAAACACTCCAAGGCAATAACATTTTGTTGCCCAGTTGCAAAACATATAACTTTGTCCACAAAGTTCAGAGTTGGGAAGTCAGTTATCATCATTTATCCAGTTCCTCCTATCTGGTAACAGAGCTTTTGAGGCCTTTAAAATGTTTTTGTTGTGTTTCCAGTTTAAAAGCTTCTGCTGTAGTTTATGCTTCCCAGTTTTATATGTTTCTTCATTAAGATCATGGTTTGGTTGCATTCTCACTGAAGAGGATATATATAAGCCTGCCTTTGGGGCAAAGTTAATGTCAAAAAGAAGTACCTATTTGGTAGTAGTATGTTCCTATTTGCTTAAAATACTCTGTCTGAACCTATGTACTGTAACAGATCCATCTATTCAAAATGTGCAGCCACAGGTTATGCTTCTGGTTTGAAGATGCATATGCACAAATTATACAGCTATTTCAGACACGACAAAATCACTGAGTATAATAAACTGCAGAAGAGTTGCAATAACAGGAGAATGCAGTTACTCCACTGAAGTTTAGCATATGCTTTCAGCCAACATTTGTGTTTACATTACACTTTCTTGATGAGGTTAAAGCATATAGCTGTAGTCTACTTAACCTGCTTTTTAGGGAAAAGTCATTTGGTATTAGACCAGAAAAGACTGAACTGTGAAATGATGTAAATGTAACACTGATCAGGATTTAAAAAGAAAAATTAAAATATGTGGGAAACCACCATGACTTAGACATTCATGCTTTTGCACGCACACTTCTACAGAAGAATTAGTGTAGTGCTCAGGCTAGTTTTCCCTCTCTCAGATGTTTGTATCACAGCAATCACAGTATCTAGGTGCCAGTTTTGACAAAATTTCACTTGGAAAGAAACAGTTATTATAGGTTTCATTGTGAAATAACTGGTTATGTGTCAGCAGCTGCTGTACAGAACTGCAAATACATCAGTGACTGTACAGAATGAGTGGTAGAGAGATTTAGATACACATCACTGAGTCCTGGAGAGACTGCAGGCACTGTAGAAGACTTCCCTTATTACATTCCTATTCTCCACAAAGTTTTCCCAAGGAAACACCTTTAGAGACATCCCAAAAGGGCAAAGTTCAATCCAAAGAAAACAGATTCCTAAAACCCAGAATCCCAGTATACATTTATGTTCTTCAGAATACACGTCAATTAAATATATCTCATTCAATTACCTTTGACGGATCTTAAGGGTATTATAATTGACTCCCTAATTCTAAGAAAGACTCAAATAGAAATGCTAATATTGTATTGGCAGAGGCAACCAGTGCTAGTAATAGCTTGATGAAGCAATTAGCATTTTAATGGATTTATATACAACACTTAGTTGCATTATACTGCAGCTACCATTAGTGAAATCTTGGATACTTGTAGTCATTTGCTAAAGTAGGTAGTTATCTGATACTTGTTTTGAGTCTTATGAAAATGGATCATTAAATCAATTTCCAGGAAGTACATACCACAATACTTTCAAATACAATCTATACTAGTGTGTACATTTTCTGTAAGACCTTTGTACTTTAATTCTTCCCTGATAGTTCAGGCTTCTATAATTTCACTACTTATAAATATATTAGGAAAGTAAGATCTGTGTTTCTCCTCTGCGTGATATGCAGAGAATATTACCCACTGTCATTCCAAATTATGCAGCTCTGTCTTTCACATCCAGGCCTCTTTCTACTGATTGACTCATTTAAAAAATAGTTTGTTTTTACACGTATTTCTTAAAAATTTTTTCTAATAAAAAATACGCATGTGCTGACATGAAGTGTATAAAAAGGAAAGGAAAAAGTTTGTATTCTTATTTGAGTCATCATCTGAAGAGGCAGAATGGCACAGTCTCTGTCTGTGGCCTTTATCCTCAGAGGTATTTTAATTCACTATTTTCTGTTAGGGGCTGGTTTTCTGAGTGAAGAAAAAACCCCAAAAAACAAAACCAAACACAACCTAATAAAGTTTAAAGCAAAACTTTCTCCTTGAAAAATCTGAGGAACAGCAGCAAAGATATCCACGATCTAGATTGCCCTCCAGAGCATGTATCAAGATCTTGGTAACCAAGAAGTCTGACTGCTGAAACCCTGGCTTTATTCAAGCATTCCTGGGAAAACTATGTTGACACAACTTTGCTTATATTCTGAGCACTTTGGGGTTGCTTATCCACTACTATGTGTAGCTCTTCACCTTGAGTATTTAGAGCTCTTTAACAGAAATGACTGGATTACCATACCGAGTGCCTTTGGGGTTTTGTTTTTGCATGTGTTAAGTGTGATTCTGAATGAAATGTTTATTCAAATGAGTGAGAAAATATTCTTTATCTACAATAAATCTTTCTATGATTTTGTATACTTACACTTTTAATATTCATACTCATAGAGGGAGATTTAGAGAAGTTTGGGCTTTATGGTTCATCAATACCAAGAGAAAAGAAAAAGGAAAGAAGAAAGGAAAGAAAGAGAAAAAAATATAAAAAAAAGCATAGAAGAAAAATTAACTTTAGCTATAATTTTTCTCTTCTATTCACTTCATATGTAGTTTCATTTGAAGTTTTGGGCACATGTTGGGGTCATTTCTTCTTTTATCAAAACAGTTTTCCCATCTTAATTAAAATCAGTGGACTATGCAATTCTGTTAGATTGAAGGAAAGAAGAGTTTTTAAATTTACATTTAAATAAAACTGATTTTCTGAACTTCTGATATAGTTGCATTTTTAATATCTTGTGCTTCTTATTATAAGTGGTACCACTGGAATTATAGAGAGTCTTGGCACACATTTCTTACTGCTGTCCTTCAGTAGTAGCAGTGTGTTTGTAGCTGTGGTAGTCTAAGAAGAGAGTTAAGGCAAAGCACACAGGTGGAGGTAATTTTTTAATATTTATTAAATCTACTGGTATAACTGGAAGAAGCGATTCAAATAAGTTTTCTCAAAACATTGTACATATTTTCCATCTATTACTTTTAGTCTAATTGAAAGTATTATTCATTACAGCTGAGAATACAATAATTTTGTTGTGGTATCTTGAGTGGTAATTTTGTAGCTTTGATATTTCATGATCAGAGCTTGAAGTTTAACCTTCTAATGACTTTAAAAAACTAAAAAGACCAAAGAGTGCTAAAGGGTGCTTTTTTAACCAATTTTTACCGATTTTTAAAAAGTCTTTCATTTGCCTTTCCCCGCCTTTTTTTTTTCTTTTTCTTTACTACTTGTTTCTAGTCTTACCTCTAGACTTCTAGTTTTCATTGAAGGCTTCAATGCTTCCTCTTAAGTAGACAGGGCTTTCAAATGGCTGTAGTCAGAGACTCCAGAGTACAAATGAAGCACTAGAGTACTTCAATTAACACTTGAACTGTGTGTAATTAAGAGGAATTCTCTGCAGTACAAGAAGATGTAAGATTTACTTCCCACACTGGTACACTATGCACGAAGTAAGTAGAGATGTACAAGAAAATTTTCTTATTTTAGTATTCAAGTAGGAATGGCTGGGAGAAGAAACTTCCTTAATTATTTTCTATTTAATGAATTATTTTCTTTTTACATGGAAACTTGAAGAGACTTTCTCAGTTTCATTATGTGCTGTGGTATGTCAAAAAAACCTTCATCCTTATAGTCCTCTTGGACTTAGCACAGTTTCATACTGAATAATGCTTATGTTAGATTGCAGCTGATAATGTATATTTATGGTTTTAGCATTAACAGGAAGTGGAAGAGCTGATCTGAAGGTAATGTAATATTTTTTGAGAATGCTTTTAGTTGATATTTGGTTGCTGTCACTGAATATGTAATTACAAGAACACAATTTTCCACCCAGGAAAAAGAGAAGGGTATTGGAACATTTTCTAACTGAGATGTAATGGAAAGTAAAAAAAGATACTTTTTTGTCAGAATCTAAATAATTCTGAGACATTTTATTTTCCACCACCTATCATAAATGGTTATAACACCACAGTTTCTAAGCTAAAATTGTTTCCAAAAATGGAAAATGAGAATTCTTTTTTAAAACTGTCAAATGAAACTTTTTGACAATTCCAAAAAATGTGAATAATAGAAATTAATTCAAAATTAATTTTCTTTAGGGCTATCAGCTACTTTCTGTGATGTCCTGGAATAGTTTTTCAACAACAAAGAACTTTAGCATTTTTTGATTTTCACAGAAATCCTAGTCACCTGCAAATTTCAGTAATTTGCTATGGAAAGAGCCTATCAAATTTGCTGTTGAATTTCTTGGGAATGATCTTCTGAATGAATACATGGGAATTTTTGCTTTTACAGTGAAAAAGTCTTCATTTTTGTCAAACTACTATTTCCAGTCGGTGCCAACCTATATTAGGTTTGTTGATTCTACTGGAAGTGCCTTTACTTTTCCATTCACATCCTCCTTTGAAGGAATTAACCAGTCTAGGGGAGTTGGTTGCTCGATTTTCTCATTGTTTGCAGTCAGTGTGATTCTGAAGCCAGGTAGTAAAAAAAAAAGGAGACAATGAGTGCTTCATTTAACGCTATCAACATCAATTATACATGAGCTCTGTGAGCTCCGTTTACCTAGGAAAGTTGAATGCTCAGGCTTGATCTTAAACTCTGGTCCCTAGAGAAGAGGCAGTCATCCTGCCGGGGATAATGATGTTCTGTATAAGGCAACAAAGTTTTATCTGTATTTTCCTAGTGCTATATTGTACAAATTTAAATATCACTCAGGTTCAGGGAGGTTTTTCCACCATATGGAAACACTTGAAGCTGTGCTTAGATACATAGAGTCTCAATATTATGCCTTAGATTTAATTGGCAATTCCCACTAGTTTAGTGGCAGTTCTGCATCTAAATCTTGTTGTATCGTGCCCAAGAAATGTCTCATGAAAGATTATATGCATTAAAAAAGAAACTAAAACCAAAGATGAACAAAAAAATAAAGGGGGGGGGGGAAGACCTTAAAATACAACTCTCTCTACAATTAAAAAAAATAAAAATCTAAACCTATTTATTTTGATGCAAAAATTGGAATGGCTTAGTTTTAAACATTTACAGTCAGAAATCTAAAACTTAGGGTCTCTTGTAAACCATTACAGACGCAGCCATCCATACCCAAGATAAACTTGGTAATTGCTTTTTAGGCTATGAGAGTTTTGTCCTTAAGAAAAGTTTTCTCTTTTTCTGCAAATAGCTTGTAGTCAATTTACATTTCCTCAGCTTGAAACTCACCAGAACATTGTGTCATGCCCATATACTAATTGATTTAATTATGCTCTGCAACAGAACTTGCCAATAAAACAAAGTGTGAGGTATTGTTACTGCAATAAACTTGGGAAATTCAGAGAGAAATACAATGCACTTTAAGTTCCTAGTGCCCACACACTCGTTGCCTATTAATATTGGATGTAACTCTAAACAAATGTATTGTCTTGAGAAGTTTTTTTCCATAGGAGTAATATTGGGCACTGTCTGATACAAAGTTAATGTTTATCTAACAATGTGTACAATACAAATATTTTTGCCCCTTTAAGTAGAATATTCTACAAGTATTGTGAATTTGTTTTCAGTTGGACTTTTTTTTTTCTTTATTCACAAAATATTGAGTATATTGGAGCTTAACTAAATATTTTCCCTTTCTCACTATATAAGGGAATAAATTTTGGGGAGGGTTAGTAATTCTGAGTATTCCTGAACATATATTTCAAAAACCGCAGTGCAGAGCATGGTAGGGTGGCAATGGTAGGAGCAGAGCAAGGTGAAGCAAAACAAAGAGAAACATTTGAAGTTTATTTATAATTGCAAATGGGAAATAAATGAAGAAGGTTGAAAATAGATAAACTATCTTCCCAGCTGCACAGCAAAGTATTGACAGTGCTGTATAGATGCTTTATGTCAACTATACTTCATTTTCCTCTGTCAAATCTAATCAATCATTTGTCAGTATCTGTGATGTCGCGTGTCAGAAATTCACACTGAATATAGATAAATTTACTATACACAAGAATACCACATATCAAAAATGCACCTACCTGACAAGTTTAGCAACATCATTGAAGAAATGTCCTTCAACTGGAATGAAAGTGACAAATATTAAAAATGCACCAAGACAGAAATAAAAATACTTGAATTTGCAACTAACAAAACATTATCAGAAAAACGTCCTGTGTCTTCAGGAGAAGAATTCCACTCCTTTCCTGAAGGTGTGAGTCCTGATCTTGCAGAGCCCTAAGTACACCCTCAGAGAAGTCCCACTGGGTAGTCAGTTAGGACTGACTGTAGCTGAATGAATACTTTTATTGAAAGTGAATAAACATGGCTGTCATAAGAACACTTTATCCATCACTGTTTTTTGCTACAGCTAGTCCATACAACTGAGGTCTACTCAAGGATAAAGGTATCCAACTTGAGATAGAACCCAAGACCCTTGTGAAGATTTACATACCTCCTTTAAAAAGTACAAGTGAAATTATACACCTAAAATCAGGAATGGAAAGATCAGGTTGCTGAGCAGCAGGCAAATTTGAGCTTTCCTAGATGAAACAGCTCTAAGAAGAAATGTCTGAAACTTTCATCCTTCAGTTCCTGGACGAACAGTTCCTTTCTGAGTTTAACCCAGTTCTTCGGGTTAAAACTTACCAGAAACATAGGGAAAAATGGAATTTTTCCACTTCAGGATGAAAAGCCAAGTCAGGGTTGATTCTGTTACATAAATAAAGAGAAAAATAGATGTGCCACACAGGGCAGGTTTCCCTTCCCACTGATTCCTGTTGCTGCTGTCAATCGGCAGATTAAAGCAATCAGGGATAATTCCTGGGTCAGAGACCAGAGACTGACCCTTCTTAGGGCAGTCTATCCTAAAGCAGTCCTTCTCTTCCACAGGGGCAGTCACTTCACCACACACCCCTGCCCATCTGAGAGGCAGAAGCATGACCCAGCCTACTTTTAGAGTTTGAGGCCAAGCCTTTCAAAGAGGAGCTATGATCATTTTGTTGCTGTAACAGTTGGTAATTAATGGGACAATGGCTTTTTACTGCACCTCTAGGACCCAAGCACCCAGGATCCTCCACACATCCTCTGCAGACAGGGCCTCTTATTTATACTACATAAGAATGACTCTACTTCTAATTGAAACAAAAAATATATTTTAGACTAGATATTTTTGTCTGTGATGGATAATAAAATTTTTAACAGTGTTTCAAGTGTTCTACTACTGGGTTACAGAAAGGTTATTTGATGGCAAAAAAACCCATCATCTTTCACTATAAACTTGAGAAACAGCAAAAAATGAAGGAATTTTTGGGCTTTCGTATTCTGACTGAAGAACCCGTTTCAGGACATCTGTAGATATTTTGATTACTTCTTGTTAGTAAATTTAGCAACGAAAATAATTAAATATATATGAAGTGTTTTCTCTCCTTTTCTTTCTCACTATCTTTTTTTTCAAGCTTAGATGATTATTAAATTTAATTTCAATTACATTTTTTGTTGACCACAACTATCACTAATATGGCTTACTTTATTTTTAAGATGTGATCCTTTTATAAAGATGAGAGGACACAACAGAATTTTAGATAGAAATGTTAAAATCCATATGCTTTCTTTTTTACAAGTGAGTCTTTGTGCTTCCAAACACTTCCAAGTGTTTGGAAAAAGTGCACTGAGTTTCCTGAAATGTTTTTAAGATTTCTTGTAGTAGAAAATACTCATGAATACCTACTGGCTCAGGAAAATAATTTAAAATACATACTAATTGAAATTTAAAATTTGAACAATTTGGTGTAAAAATTCTGCCAAAATTGGGCAAAATGAATCATTGGGAAACACTTCTTTTTTCTCCAAAGGAAAGAAATGACATTGTAAGAGAAATAAAATGTAGCACTTATTCGTTAAAAGAAACCAAAAAATACCAAATATTCATGATTATCTATCATATTGAGAACAAAGATGTTTTTCTTAACTAGCTGTTTTTATTTATTTATTCTTTTTAGTTCACAAACATTTAAATGCTCAGGAAAATTCTTCCACACCAGAAAATACTTATATCCATTTTTAAATGTCATTCTAATGTAAGAGATTCACCACAATTCAAAATCAATCATAAATGTTTTTCTTTTTTTCTTATATCTTTTATGTTTTCTTCTTGAAATTGAATTTGTAGCAATTTATCATAAATACTGCAGTAACATGACATTCTTTTCATTGCACGTTTAATTCATTCTTACAAGAAAAATTATTAACTGAAAGTCTGGAATAAAAGTGATAGGTTGTTTTGTTTTTTTATTTAGTTGCTTTTTGGTTGTTTTTTTTTTCCCAAAAGCATATTTTAAGCTGAAATACATAAATTCAGTCTAGATGCACTGTTCTATGCATTGTTCTGCAGTCCAGTATCGTAACACATGATGTTTTAGTTTGGATTTCATGAGGACTGTTAAAATGTCCCTCAGCCCTGTTTCAGCTAAAATATGATTTTTATTCCCAGTAAAGTAAACAGGAAGGTTAAAATAGGCAAATAGATCAAGATGAATAGATTGTATAGCAAAGTGCCAAGAGAAAGGAAGAGATTACAGTTTTTTGTTCTTTTGAAAGTTACTAGATTATAGGGACTGGCAAATAGAATGATCATTTGCATAGGTATCTGACATATGATTATGCCTCAGATGATTTATGTAAGGCCTTGACAGGCTACAGTGATGAGCGTGCTAGAAATACGATAGATGGATAAATGGAAGGTACTCAGTGAGGGGAATGTGAATTGGAAAGTCAATATCAATTTGAAAATCAATCAGCAAGAATAAGACTGCTCAGTTTGAGTGTGCAAAATATTCGGCTAAGGGCTGTCTGTAAAGGCTAGGTGGAATTCCTGAATGCTACAAAAAATGTTTCTCCAGCAGCATTCAAATGTCTGCACTAAAACGAGTGAGACTCAATTGTTTATAACTCAGAAAATAACAATCTTTTTTATACCAGAACCTTTCCTTCTACTGTCAGGAGCCTGTCCTGTCTATCTAGGATTTAGAGGAGACTCATTTCCCTTTCAGCAACATGATCAGGGCAGGGTGGCTGTAACACTCTGACCTCTGGCTGAGAATCCCACAGTAAGCCTATCCTTTAGAAAGTTGTTTTGGTGGAGACACTTGGCTGCCCTCATCTCTATGTCACTTTGAAAGCCTTAGCAAGAGAAAAAAAAAAACAAACGTTCTTATTTTAAAAATCCTATATATGTAAAGGACTCTCGAAAAACTGCACCTATTTATACAGAAAACATATTTTCTGTATAAGGGCAGTCATTATCTCTGTGTTTTTGTGCAGCCTGGTACAATAAGGCTACACTGACTAAAGCATTCAAGATTACTTTTGCTAGAATGCATCCATAAATATGTTAGACAAGACTGGGGTTAAAAGCCAAGAAGTCTAAACTTAGGAAATGTCAGAATTTATGCTGATAATACTTAATGCAGGATATACATCATTTGTTCATTAAACACTTTACTATTTCTTACCATCTCCCAGATTTTTTTATTGCTTGGGAAAGCTCATACTCAGCACATGAGAAACAGCTCAGGCTCTCATTCCACTCCCTCTGTTCAGGGTTTGGCACCATGCTTTGTTTACTGCATATGATTTAATCAAGTCTCTGAATACAGAATTATTAATATTCTCATGAGTTTTTCCATGACACTGCTATAGTATTTGAATATATCAAAGGAATAATTTATTAATCTTTGTATTTTTGTGACATGAAATATAATTATTCACTTCTAAGAGACGAGGAGGCAAGATCCATGTTGTGTTTTTTTTAAAGATTGTTGTAATTTTGAATGCCTAACTGAAGATGGCCTGATTTGTTTCACAACTTATTGCATCACAGCATTATTTACCCAAAGCACAAATTGTATGCAATTGAATAACAGATGTAGGGACATGGTGTTTCTGAAAAACAGATACGACTTTTTTGTAGAGACTAAAAATAATACAATCATTTGGAAGCTCTAGGTGACTTATCTAACACTATGTAAGGACATTCTCATGTAGATGGGGATAAATTAATTTCCCGTAGGCAGTTCTAGCTGTCTAAACCATAAATCATACTTTTCCTAGAATTCTTGCATTCTGTTTACACAATGAGCAGTGTAAAGGGAAGAATTCCTATGACAAAAAAACCACTCATGGCAATTCTAGAATATCAGAGGGAACAGAGAACTATTGGGCTGAGGAGAAGAAGATGAGAAAATTAAAAAGTACAAATACTCTCTTTCTGATAGGAGCTTCATGAACTCCAGGTTATAGAAAGCAGAATAGTAAAAGGGGAAGTTACAAGCTTACAAGGTCCATTATGTTTGTTGTCATAAATGATAAGTAGACAGAACTGGAATGAGAAGCATGCAGAAAAAAGTTGCTTTCACAGACACTCATAAAAGCAGAACCTTCTTTCTCTTGCTGCTAAAACACAAGGAATGCATTCTTCACATTCTTGGTATGGAAAACCTGCCTCTTACCACTCTGTATCTTATGAACATCCATCTAGCAGTGGTTTTTTACATGAAAATGGAATCTCCTTCCCAGAAACTTTTTAGTATTAAACACCTTTACTGCTACAATTGTCATTAATTTACTGTCTACACCATATTGCTGACATTCTTTGCATGTTAAACAGCAGATACACACAGGTCTGTAACAAGTATTGATTGCAATGTTGAAAATGTAGAACGAGTAACTAGGTGCTCTGTGGATCACAAATTTATTTTACTTTCTGTTCAGAAAGATGGATATAGCCCCAACCTGAGCAAAAAAGTAAGCAGTTGACTATACAGCTCAATTTATAACATTGACTATGAAGCTAACATGATATCAGCAGGGAGGTACTGTTCAGGGCTCCTTACCTCCTTGGTAGGAAGAAAATCTCATCTGGTGTCCCAATTTGAAGATGCATTTGCCATCTTTAATTCATCTTCTATTTGTATTTCGGATTTTTTCTTAGATCAAAATATTCCCAAAACATAAAGGTTTCCAAGTGGAAATACCATACGTCTCTAAATATCATCTTATTTTCATCTATCCTTCCAGACTCCAAGTTTTGGGGTATGATTTGACTTATATCAGTGTTATACAATTTGGAATGCATATGTGTGTAACTATTTTACCAAAGACAGTGTAATTTCTCCTGAGGCATAAGGTCACCAAAGTCAC
This sequence comes from Sturnus vulgaris, assembly GCF_052056855.1. Lineage (NCBI taxonomy): Eukaryota > Metazoa > Chordata > Aves > Passeriformes > Sturnidae > Sturnus > Sturnus vulgaris. Next base: position 53,188,798 of record NC_142245.1, on the reverse strand, counting down.
CTCTGTCTTAAATGATTTTAAATCAAGTTGCCAAGGTTTACAGTTTCCCAGGCTTCAGTTTTTTACTGTAAGTGCTAAAACTACAAAAGTGGTCTCTTAAAGAGTGCAGAGTCTTGATGTAGTTGGGCAGTGCTAAACCTGTAAGCACAGGTAACCAGCCCATGTGCCATAAGAGGATGTCTCCTGTTTTAATGCATCTCACTTTCTCTTAAAAGTTTTAAAAGTTCTAAAAGTTCTAAAAGACATAATACTATTACTATGCTGGATATTCTTCAAAGCTGCCTGGGGGCACCAACCTTTATGGGAGTTGGTTAACAAAATCCTTAGACATTTTTGGAAAATCTAAACAGTTTTTTTACCTCTATAGTGTTCAAATATTTATTATTGCAGTAAGGCATTAAGGTTCTGCTCTCCTAAATTTGTAAAGCATCTAACTCAAGCAATTATGCTCACTAGCTGATAGTACTAAAATTCCCCTGTCAAATAATACATACAACACAGAATGTGGGCCAAATGTTAGCTTCCTGCCTCTAGGTTATATTTCCCAGACCATCAAAAGGCAGTATTTATAATGCAGCCCCTGAAAGACATTTTAACAGCTATAATGAAGAAGATACTTTTTTTAATTAATACATGTGCATAATCTCAAAAATGGCTTAGTTGTTGCTTTCATTAGTCTAATTTTTTCTGGTCATAGTGAACACTGCCTATGTAATTTTCCAATTAAAATTACAATTCTGTGACTGTAATTGAAGCTTTATCTACTGATCCATCAATTCAGTACAGAAAATGATCTGAATGTAACAACTTGATTACATTTTCCTAAATAGACATCAAGGTTATATTCTATTCTAAATATATTTGCAAAAATCTAAGTAAAATGGATTTCTTTATCACTTAAACGAAATGTAAACCAATTACTCAACAGCACAACACTTCTCAAAAACTAAACTCATTTCCTTCATTTGAATTAGCCCTTCAAAAAGAGGACAGTCCATGTGAATTTTTTTTTTCAGTTGGTAAAACTGCTTAGTTTTCCAAACCCATACATTTTATTAATAAATCCATCTAGGGCCATTTTTACTATTTTCCATATTATTTTCCTCCTCCAATTTGCTAAAACTTTTAAAAATTCAAGAACTTAGGATTTTTTGCAAAACTGGGAGCTTTTGCCTTGCACTTACTCCTTTATCATTTGTTGTACTATGTAACAGAGAAGCCAGAGTGCAAATAGCTCATCAGGGCCTGTCTCATACCATAAAGCTGAAATGAAGTTTTTGTTACTTGGGATTCCCAGTCCAAAATTACTGTGTTAATTTATTTATTATTTTACACATAAACTCACAAAAGCAGGAAATCATCTTTCCATCAATTTGTGTTTTGGGGATTTACATCAGAAATAGCACCTTAAGTGATCTCAGGAACTGGACTCCAGAGGAAAGAAGAGTTTATACTATTAGTAGTACTAGCGTTTTGATATGATCACCTTTCAGCATTCAAGATGTGTCAGACACTATAAACAGATTATTTTGAAAAGAGGTACGAGAAATATTATAGGAATTTTCTGTAAGGAAGTAAAAGATGATAGACTGTGAGAGAAATATGAATGAATATAGGGAGTTTTTGAAAAGGATGAGTTGGTACACAAAAAGGTATGGTTCCATAACCATGAAGAACAATGTTTTGTTCATTAGCTAAACAAGGCAGGACAAGAGACAGAAATAGAAATTATATAAATATCAATATCTATCTACCTTTCATAGACCTAAGATATTAGATGTACCTAAATATGATTTTATCTATACATATATTTATGATATGGATGAGAAACAGATGAGAACAGAAAATAGACAGCAAAATAATAATTAGAAAGGATGAAATTTTGAAAACTGATAAGGAAATGTAAAGATACCAGAATAATTCTTCGACTGAGAAAACAATCTTAAATCAATATTCATTGCAAGCTAGACATCATTACTAGGGGTTATTCAATGAATGAAAAAGATAATATATTCATATAAATACTCCTGCTTAGTATATCAACCAAGAAAATGAAACATGAAAAAAGAAGGATAAACTAGCTCTGTAGTGATAGCAATATGTTAGACTGTTTATAATCAATTCACAAAGAGCCAAGTGAGGAAAGGGGGTGAGGTTATTGTTCCAAACTCAGGAAAATGATAATACCGAACAAGATACTGCTGAAAAACTGAGACTTCTTGTTGTTTACAGAGATCCTTTCAGAGTAACTTAAAACTGCTGTCCTACTCCAGTCAAGTTAAATTCTCATCTTTGTGGCAGCAACAGAGTCTGGCTCCTGCTGAGAGGACCTGATGCCTTTATCTTGTCTCCCTGTGAGACAGTGACTTCATTTCTCAGAAAAAAAAAAAAAAGAGTATATTTTACATTTTAGGATATAAAAATGATGGAAAATCACAGCACTTCATGCTGCTAAACTTCAAGCATCATCTACCATGAATAAATATATTCAATTAAGATAATAGTCAAGAGTCCTTAAAAATTGGCTGAGGAAATGTCTGCTTCTCTTATGTTCATTTTAATAAATCTCCAAATAAGAAAATTCCAGCAGCTTGAAGAACTGTTAATCTACCATAGTCAGTAGCTGGTAAGCCTTATATCAGTCCTAAGCAATAGTGGAAATGCTGGTATAAAATTCACTGATAAGAAATTCAGTGATAGGAATACAATTAATGCTAGCCAAAATAATTTTACATAACTTAGATCTAGTCAAATAAACCTGATTTTAGTGTTTGATGAATAAAAAATTTGTCTAGAAAAAGTCCAGCTCTTTTATACTCTGACCATGATAGGCATAGGACACAATGTGACCCAGAACTCTGATTAACACTCCACAGTATGAACACATCAGAATCATCAGAAAATCCAGTGGGTGGATCTCAAAAAAGTATGTGTGAATGGGGAACAAGCACTGTGTTTTCCAGTGGAACTCCAGAATACTAGGTTATATGACATCCAAGCCTTATGCAACATACCTTGAAATGGTTCAGAAGAAAACCAGAAATCATGGATAAAACTGATGGATGTTGAACAGATTGGAACAATCAGTAATAAAGATGAAGATGCAGAATTAGGGTAGATGCATGATTTCTGAGTAAAATGGACCATTTACATATAGCTAGATTCAACGAAATCAAATAAGAAGTCAAATGTCTTGCAGCAAGTGGTGCAGGAAATTCATACAGAAGACAGAGCTGTCTAGTAAAAATCAAGATTCCAGAGAGGAAATAGGAGCCATAGTGGACAAACGACTTAATGTCTCTTGTCAGTGAGATGCTGTGGCAAAAAGACTAATAGGAAGAGTAGAAGCAAGATGCTGAAATTTTACTTGTAAGATTTAGAGAGATTTTAATATTGGACTGCCATTCACAATTCCTTTGTCCCCATTTCTTGAAATAATGCTGCAAAACTGAACCATTTGCACAGAATTCAGCAAAGTGCCACAAAACCCAATCCTGTGAATGGTGCAATTCTTCAAGTTTTTGCAAAGCAGGCTTCAGTGCTTGTAATAAGAAGATGGAAATGTCAGCTGATTACAGTGTACTTATATTTCAATGGGAAAAAAATAATGGGGATTATCAGGTTCTTTAACAGCTGAAGGCATTTGCTTTCCTTATATCCACAGTTGGTACCTAGAAGCTGAAACCAGACATTCAAATAGGAAGCAAGGCAAAATATCTAATAGTTGTTGTTGGAATCATTGTTATTCTAAGTAGGAATTTTCTTGCTATAGGTAACTTTTGTCTTGGTTCAGTTCCATCTATTTTCTTTCCTTTTTTCCCTCATAGTTTGTTTGAAATGTTGACTGGGCAGATATTAATGTTGCTCCTCATTGAAGTAATAGAAACCAAAGTTACTTAAAAGTCAAATATAAATAATCTTTAAGGTAAACTTCTGTAACTCATGTAAATTCTGGAGTTGATGGTGACAAACTTAAAGTTAACAAGTAGTTTTAAACATTGAGAGACATCAACATGTGAATTCTCAACAGAATTAATTAAGCAGATGAATACTTGCTGGATGGTTTGGTACTGTAAGTAGGTGAAAATATCAGGTTTTTTATTAATTTCTGTTGAAAAGATAATAAAAAAATGCATTTCTATACTACTATAAATATATTACTAGAAATATAGACTTGCTTTAAAACTCCTTGAGGAAATTCTCAAAATTTCCTTCCTAAGAAGTAGCAATTACACAGATGGATCATCCTCATATCCTGAGAATATTAATTTCAGATTAGAAATCCATACTAAGATGACTGTGACTTCATACAGAGCAATAGTTCACTATAAATGACTCTTCAAAAACATCATCATATGTCTCAGTATAGCAATGTTTTCAATCAGACAGGTAGTTCTTATTCACGTGTTTGCTAGTAATAATACAGAAATCTGTCCCAGTTTTGGAGACATGATCATAGAGTTACAGAGTATGCTGAGTGGGAAGGGACCCATCTGGACGACTGAGTCCAACTCCTGGTCCTGCCCAGGACATCCAACAGTCACACCATGTGCCCAAGAGTATTGTGCAAATGCTCCTTGGACTCCCACAGGCTTGGGCCATGAGCACTTCCCTGGGAAGCCTGTTCCAGTGCCCAACCACACTCTGGATGAAGAATCTTTTCCTGATACTCAGCCTAAACCTCCCCAGACTCAGCTTCATGACTTTGCCTCAAGTCCTATTGCTGGTCACAAGAGGGAAGAGATCAGTGTCTGCCTCTCCTTTTTCCCTCACAAGGAAGCTGTAGACTGCAATGAGGTTTAGCCCTTGTGCTTCTTTCCTATGTATTATTAAATACTAGAAACTATTTCGTGTTCCAGTATGCCTTATCTATGTGTCTGTGTTTTGGGCTTTTTTGAAGACTGTGACATGTATGATTTCTGAGAACTTCAGAATAGGATACACCTTGAAACCATCTGAATTAACACATCTTCCTGTGTTATTTTCATTACAAATTGCATTTGAAAATCATTCTCAAAGATTTTCAGAACAAAAAATTATCACTGTAAGCCTATAACAAATTATTTGTCAGCAAGGATGGTGTTTTATGCCTTTTTTTTTTTTTTTTCACTCTGCATGCTGCTGAATCCATTCTTCTTAGAAAATATATGCTGGCTCTTTCCCATTTAGTGTCTGTTATCCTACATTTTTTTGGCGTGTATTTGACATGACAAGCAGCAACTGAATGAGGCATAATTATAAAGGATTCTATGCCTGTTGTTTAAAATAGAATTATTTGCATGACAATGTATCCTGGAGAAGTAGAAACCAAGAACGAGGGCAAGCCTGAGCTTAAACAGGCTGCTGCTTGGTGTCTGCTTTAGGATGACCTGAATCACTCTTCATGTTCTGACATACATAAAAATCAGAGGCACCATTCAAATTGACAACAATATTTGATATGGGGATGAGAGGGATAACACAGGATTTAGCAAAGTTTCAGAGCTCTGTGGTTGTGAGATTTGGATGTTTATTGGGATAACGGGGACTGCTTCTATTGGCACTGGATGACAATGCCTAAGCAACTGAACTGAACCCTAGCATGCTGTTAATTCTATTAACTAAAGGTCAATCACTTACTGCACATGTGTATCCTTATCAAAAGATGCCTACTTTTAGGATTCTTAATTTGAAAATTAATACTAATTCAAATCACTATTGACCTGAACTACCAATCTGTTTACATAAAATGTGTAAAGGTGAAATGTTTTTGATACATACTAATTTCTTCATTGAGTCCCAAAATGTTTTCTGTATGGAGTCAGGGATTGGGAAGTAGACAGAAGATTGCCTGTCTGAGCTTTATCTGTAGGTAAAATCTTATGCAGTTCTTGCAGCCCTGAAACTGAGCTCCCGATGAAAAAAGAAACCTCCTGGAGTAAGGCTATTTGTGTCAAGGCCCTAGTGACCATTCACATGTGAATATTTCAGAAAGAAAATCCCTCTCTGTTTGGAGAGAGTCAGACCCGATGCAGAATGTGCACCTTGGTTTTAGTATTCCCCCCAATCAGTGTTTGCTTGTCTATGTGTACTAGAATGTTTTAGTGAAATTCTTGCACAAAAGAAACCAAAACAAAACCAAAAACCTACAAGTCCTCAACCTGCCCCAAAAACCACCAAAAATCATTCACTCCATTTTGTTCTGAGAAATAACATTTCTTTTTTCTATATCTGGAAGAAGTCAATGTAAGGTAAGTTTACTGAAAAACTTCTTCTGGTCCAAAATTAATACTTTTAGTTTGGCAAAACAGCAAGAGAAAACAGTTTTACAGTGGTAGGCTTTACAGAAAAATAACTATATTGTCCTCAGTACATATATGTACTTCACACAAGGAGTGAAATAAACCAAAAGCTATTGGGAAATTGAATGGAAAAGGGAATTTCATTTTTATAAATCTGTTTCAGTCGAAAGATACTATGGAAAGAGAAACAGAAACGGTTGTGTCACACAATTCTTTATTTCATGTTTCTTTTTGAAATATCAACTCCTGGAGTTGTGAATTTGTGAAAATGGCTACTACCTTTCTCAGCATCACACCCATTACAAAAATAGAATACTGGTCACAGCTGCCCACTAACTAAGCTGTTATTATTAAAGGGCATGGTTTGGAGAGTCTTCTAGAAGTTGCAACACTGCAATTGCTGAAAAAATAAGACTATAAAACATACTGTAATGCTCAAGACTCAGGCTTAAAATGGGAGACACATGAGACACCCAGATATTGCAGAAATTGTGCTTCAGACTTGCAATATTGTGCTTTTAATAGTGTCTTCTGTAGACTCAATAATTCTAAATGAATTAATTAGCTGTATAACAGAGCAATTAGCAGAAATCTAGCTGAAAACCATGGGTATTTTTACAGCACTACACTGGGAAAATGTACGCACATATTTTAAAGCAATTTTTAAATATATTCCAGTTATTTTGTAAGGCAAATTTCAGAATAATTAGACATTGTTGATGGACACTTTTCTAAATACTTCATGTCCTAAACACTTTAGAGTGTTTAAAGCCTCCTTTTTTGAAATTTTGTCCTCCTAGAAGAGAACCAAGTCTCACAGTATAAAACGGATTTTAAAGTGAGATATAAGAATGTGACACAGTAAGTTTGAATAGTAGTGAAGACAGCATAACAACTTTAGATAATTCTGCTTTGCTCAATATTCATTGGAAATAAATGTAAACTTTGCATTATTTGTCTCTTTTTTCAACAAGGTCATAATGAACAGAATCAAACATGTTTTACAGCATTAAAAATGCTGTAAAAATAGAAAAAGCAGAAGAACCTTTGAGCTTTATGTTTAGAGTAGAGAGAGGCAAAGGATGCAACATATTAATTTTTCAGAAAACATATTTCTGTTGTTACTACCTACCACAATATGCACACAAAATGACTTGGGATGTCATTCAGATCTGTGAAAGTAGCACTTCTGAGGAATCATTAGTCAGGACAGCTGTATTTTTATTAAAATAATTGCTTGAATGCATCTGTGAAAACTATAAAATAAAGTTAATATTCTGGAAGCTCTAAAAAACCCCCCACCTAATGTCTAGTTTCTAGTAATTTAAGAATACCAGCATAAGAAACAGATGGCAAAATAGCTCAAAATCCTTTGGAAAATCTTCTGTTACCATTAAAAGCTACACCTGCTGAAATGTGTGATCTTACTTTAAATGTAGAAAAACATTAATAGGAATATACAGCAGTGTGGTTATATCTCTTAATTGGTATACCCTAGTGGAAACAAACATGCTAATTAAGCGATCATCCTGATTATAAGAGCCTGATAGGAATGCACAGTGCTGGGAGATACTAGTTTCTATTTCAGCAGTGGCTTTAAAAATAATAATAGTGAGATGATTGAAATATTTATATAAGTGTAAGTGACTCACTATAGGACTCAGAATGAGCATGAAGGGAAAAGAATTGAAGTGGAGATATTTGCGGCACAGAACAAAGTTACAACTTCAATCTTCTCTATAGAGTATTGTGGACAATACCAAATAGTCACTTTGATTTGACTAGGTTTGTCATTTTTCTACTCATTAGTAATTGAAATTAATTGCGTTCAATAATTGCATTCTAAACTCATTTCATTTAAGATTTTACTTTAATCTATGTGCCAATCTAGAAACTGATTTTAAAGGTCTTGTTCAAATCCCCTACTGCAACATTAATCTGGAATGCTTGATTCAAATTCTTCTAGTTCTGCTTTAGAGGTTTGCAATAGCATTCAATTAAATTTGCCTCCATACTCAAACAGACTCCAGTTCCACCTTCACTTTAAGCTGGCTGATCCCATCAGACTCAAAGTAGCTGCTGGGTACAGCCAAACGAGAGACATCAGAGCTTCCAGACCCCTGGTCATTAAACACAGCAGATTCAGGTAATAAAATAGATGTTTGGATCCTTCAAACTTTCCAGTCTATTTTTGACTCCAAAGAAAGTGAGGAAAAAGAAATAAAATTCAATTGGAAGTAGGCAATAGGGATAGAAACCAAAATGCTCTGTTGCCTTCTGAAATAAATCCTTTTTTTTGTGGAAATATAGACTATTTCCTCAAATGCAACAAGGACTAAAAAGAACAAATGTTTCCCTTGACTGAAATGCATGCTTTTATTTGAACCATATGGTTGAGGAGAAACAAGATCAGCATTTATTTGATCCTTACAATGGCATGTATTGAATAGATGACAAAAGACTACAAGAAATTGCAAATGTTGTCAAAATACCGTATATCATATGGAATAAGGACTGGAATAGAGCATTACTTCACATGTTTGGTTAGGAACTGCATCTGGAGGTATGCTTGTTCCTAGAAGAAAAAAGAGTAAAACAAAGCATAAAGTTACTGCTAAATTTTAAATCCAATCTATTAAATACATTATTGTGTAGGAGGCTGAACATATTACCACAAATTCACTCTTAAACTTACATAGAACCCAAAGAAAGAGGAAGTTTCTGCAATATTTTTAACAATAGTAATCATCTGGTATTAAAAAAAAATCCCAGCATCTAGCACAACATAATATTTCTGATAACAGTTTTATTCCTTATTGTATGTAGAAGAAAATAAGAACATGGCTGCTTAGCCTTTCCTCTGTTATGTGTCAACAAATAATACAGTAATTGTATTTATATCCAAAATCTCACAAAACACTTAGCACTTGGAGTTGTGGTCATGAGCAATAGAATTACTCATTAACTGGCAAAAAATACACACTCCTTTTTTTCAAGCAGAATTAATAGAATAAAGCTCTAAGAATCCTACCACTTTTCTTTGCCAGGTCCTTTCTCATCTCTCTCCAGCTGATCCCTGGGCTTTAAAACTATGTGCCTCAACCCTCACCCCAATACATTCCTGAACTGTAGGATATCTGCTCAGCACAGCCTGAGCTTTTGAGGATCTGTTGGAAGCTGCTTCTTCAAGATTTCTAGGAATAGTGTACTATAAAATGAGATCCGAGTCTTTATATTTCCATCTAATTCACCAGGTATTTCTGTATAAGTTAAAGGTTGTGGAAGAAGATAAAAATAAAAATATAATTTTACTGTTTGCATATCAGGATTGGCATATAGAATATAAGATACAGTACTTATGAAACTGCAGATATGGCATTACTCTCTACTTGAGTAAAAGGGTTAAAGATCTCTGAGCACAAAATAGTTGTTGAATTGCCAGAATTAAAGTGACACAAGTAAGAAAAACGCAGAAGCAAACAATCCTCCTTGCTACCCCAATTTCATAAATGTATGTAATACCTGAAGAGGTCCATAGTAACTATAAGGTTCCCTTTCTGAACTTTAGAAGTGGCTCTCCCGGCCATTTTTTTGCATGCTTTACTTGAAAAGTATTCGGAACACCAAGTGATCACATTCTCTCAGTCCTTCTCAATGTGATTTGTGAATCCTTGACCTTACAGCATATATGGTATTAATGCACATGCACATTTGTCTCTCTCTAAAGCATACATGTGTGTGTATTTTCATATGAATATACAGTAAGTTGAAGCTCTCAGAAGTTAATGAATGACACCTACAGTTTAGGAATACTGACCCAGACAGTGCAGGAAAGAAAAAGTCCTGCAAGTGCATCTGTGCTAGTAGCCTGTGCATTTCATTGCAGTCTGTTGCAATGTAAAATGTCTGACCCATTCAGCATACCTAAAAGGCAGCACCACAATGAGAGCACCCCAGACCTTTGATACACTTGTGGGTAGCAGGACAACAGGACACTTGCTGTAATAAGAAAACCAATTGAAGGGGACTCCTTGTACAACTGAGTGACAGCACTGGAATTTTCAGGGTTCAGAAGTAATTAGAAAACAGCTGTGAAGGAAAATCAATTGTTCCTGGTCATCAGTGGCTTGTTTTCCAGAACTAGAATAAAGAATGCAATATCTTTGAAAAGAGCAAGTAATTGTTTCTTCTTTGTTTACTGTTTTAACATTTCTCCACTTATTTGTGCTTGCTATATTTTAGTTGCCTCAGGACCACTTTAAAAATTCTTTGATTCTCCTAATTATATTGCAATACTGTCTAGTCATAAAAATATCTTTTACAGAGTTCTTTAAGGTAGTGATCAGTGATTTATGAAGAGCTGAGCAAATGCTTATAAATTACTCTTTGATGGTTTCATAACAGAAGACTTGCTAAATGAGAAAAGCTGAAGCCCATCCATGAAATCGTAGACTTATTAATATTAATAAGTATTTGACCCATGAGATGCCTGAAGTCTTCAGATTCTTTGTCCTGATCTTTGAAGTGCTTTTGAGATACACCTGTATTCTAATATAATAATTTTCTTTTTGTTGACATTGCCATGAAAAGAGTAGGAGTTGAAGAGTATTGTGTCTGTCACATAGTGCAACTAACAGACTAGGAAGAACCTTTGCAATCCAAATCATGAGATCAAATTTTAATTCTGGCAGGAAAATATGAGTTTTAAGCTATTATCATTTGTATTATGCCAGCATTGTTAACATTGATTTAGCCTTACACAGTGACAGAAATTGAAATGCCAGGAGTGATAGCTCTGCTGAACTGTTTTGAGCATGTAAAATGGTGCAGTATTTGATTAAATCACCTTTGATTCATTTGTTTGTCTTGTGCTGCACCGTAAATTTAATCTCTCATTACATGATTTGGATCCTAATTTACACAGGATTCGAAGCAGGAAAGCAAAGCACATGTATTTACAGCAATATTCCCTGTGACCTCTTGTTAGTGTGGGGGAATGTTCCCTCAGAGTGAGAAATGCTCATGTGAGTGTGTGCAGCAGGAACCTGCACAGCTATTCAGGGAAAAAACAACCCCGCTCTCATTGTGTGCTTGCACAGTGCTTAGCCCAGAGAGGCCCTGATCAATAATTTGAATCCTGAGGAATTACTGCCATGCAGCTGACTATTGAGACAACCATGCTAACAGCTCTTGGGAGCTGTTCAGGAGCAATTCTGTGCCTGCTGCACTGTGCCACGCCGGAGAGGCTCCTGCTCTGGCAGGGGTGGCAGCTTCCCATGCTGACATCCAGCTGCACGCTCTAAAACTGTGCTCGCCTCTGGAGGGTAAGCCAAGGCACAGACCCTTGCAGCAAGAACGTATTAATAACGCTCTTAACCCTTCTTCCTCAGTCCTCAGGGCTGGTGTGCCTTCAGCGCCTAAGCCACATGCCAGGGTTGCAGACCTGGACCCATGGTCTGCTGCCATTCTTAAATTAGCTTGTTCTTTAAATGGTTGTAAAGAAACTTCTGCTAAACACAGATACTCTGAAGAAGATATTTAACTGCAAATGTGTTAAAACTCCTTGCTGAATAATAATAAGGGGCTTCAGCTCCCATATTTCTTCTTCACAAAGGAAGACTTCACAACTTCCAAATGAGCCTGTCAGAAAATTTCTTATTCACAGCTTTGGGCTTCATATAGGAAATAATATTGCAACTGCATTCATTTAAATGGAGTATATTCATTCAGAATTTTGGGATAACAAAACCTAGAGTTCAGGATCCAGACAAAACCATAAAGTATTTTCATAGTATTAGTGAGGACTGCCATATATATTAGAGATATACTGCCATTTGTAAATTTCTACCTAGCAGTTTCAAGAGACTATCTTTCCTTGGCAGAATGCACAGAAATCAATGAAATAAATCTAGAGTACAATCTATTAATTTACTCAGAATAATGGTACCAACTTTAGAGGGCACATTAAACACTGGCAGTGGAGTTACTTTTTGGATAAAACTCTAAATGTCAACTCTTCTACTTACAGCAATTTTACATTGCTGGCCATTCTGTAACTGTGATGAGGTTCCTCCTAATTTACACCAACATAGATGAAATTAAAATAAAGGTCAAATGTTTTCACAGATTGAGTAACTGTGGCAGCTCCTTTATCTGGCCAAGAAGAGATAGACCGAAGGTTGTACCATCTGGCAGATCAGCAACATCTCTTTAAGGTGTTCTCCCCATTCCTGTTTCATGAAAATAAGCAAGTGAATAAACTAAAATGATAAAGTAGTACAACTGGCAGTCGTGATGAGGAAGTCAATATAAATGAGTCAAACAGTAAGGCTGAGGGCTGAAACACACAAAAAAGCTATTTTACCTTCTAGGCAGCTTCTCAAATTGAGTATTGGTTTTGAGGCAGCAGTGTGGCAGGGAAGGTGATGGAGCTGCCCACAGTTCTGCCTCTATGATCAACAAAGTTTTATAAACATTGAATTTGCAAGGAATTTTTTTTCCAACTGGAAACTGAGCAGAAAAAAATTTTATAAATAATTGAAAAGAGCTATTTGAAATGCTCATATGACATTAATGAATTGTTTACCTGACTGGAAAACTATGGACTAATGTGAAGTTCATAAACCCAGAAACAGTATAAATTGTGAGAATGGTGGCTTTGGAAGTGTGAATAGGTGATGAGCAGTTACAGAAAGTATATCTCATCTGCAGAATTAAAAGAGAATTTATTAAGACGGTGTTTAGCAAAGAAAAAAAATCCTGTAGAATAAATTTGCAAGAGAAGAAGGGAAGAAAGAATAAACACTGCTGTAGTGGCTTGTAGTGAGAGATGCAAAGAAGAGATCAAGCAGGTATGATATGGGATGAAGCATTTAGAACTGCAAGAGCAGAAAAAGGAGGATCTAGAAAAGAAAAGAAAAAAATTACTTGGGATACATTAAAGTTTGAATGGCTTAAATATGAGGAAGGCTACTGAGCCAAGCAAAGATTTTAAATTAAATACAGGATTTTCCTTGATCTGTACATTCCAGTGCTTTACTTCTAACATTAGCATAGCTAATGTATCTAACTGAAAAGACATGCTGCTGTTTGTTTGTCATACAATTAGTAGTGCACGGGGAGGGATGCTAATGGCTGGGCAACAAAGTTTGAAAAATAATGGCATTCCAGGACAGAGATCCAGACTTCTCCAGGTTCACCTATGCTAACTTTTCCTTCTGGCAGTGTGTTTTCGACCTCTGAGGCTTTTGCAGGTGACAGCATTAAGATTCCAGAAGGCACAGGGGGGGCATTGAAATTCCCTGCAAGCTTTGAATCTCTCTCCATTGATCCGTGTGTCAGTCCATGATGCAGTCATGCACAGATGTTACACAACAGCAGCAGCAGGTTGCAGAGCTCTAAAAATATTTTGATTTAATTGAAAAAAAAAAAAAAGGTAAATATTTTAAGCCCTTTGTTTAATGCCCCAGCTTCCTCTCTGGCATAAAACGGTGGCTGTTGCAGTAAGAAGGTGGCTTATTCTTTTTGGAGACTACAATTGATTCACACAGAATTTGAAAGGGGAAAAAAAAGGAACAGAAAACATGGCATCTGAAAAATAGTGTAGACAGAAGAAGAAAGAGGAAAGCAGACACTTGAGAAATTTTTCAAGCATGATTCTTTGTCTTCTTGAACTCTGATTTAAAGGTTGCTTAGCAACAGTGGCAGTAACAGCTGGGACACCCTTGATCTTGTTGTGTAAACTATTAAAAATAGGTGATGGAAAGTAGCACCATGGAAACAATGACAATTCTGAAGCAGGTGTCTGCAGCGCTGCTTTTCAGCTTAATGTCAGAGGTGTAAATTACAAAATTTATTTCTCCCTTTAATCTGAATTTTAGAAAGAAAGAAATCCTTATATTCCCAAAATTAAGTAAGACTGAAGATTACATTATCCCATTCTGTGGCACTGACTCCCGATTATTGCTTTATATGCTCTCTTGCCAGAACCTTTAGAGGATCTTCATTTCCAGAGACTGAGGTAATTTCACTCCAGTGAATTACTGAAGCAGTCCTTCAGCAAGGGTCATAACTGGTATTTACAGTATTAACCTCAGCTATAAAGGATCATAACCCTGATTGCAGTTGGACAGTTTAGCTAAAGCCTCACCCAGAATTACTATTATTAAAATCATAATCTGAAAATGCTTACCTTATATGGGGCTAATAATCATAGCTAGGATTAATAAACATAGACATTGGAATCAGCAAACCTCATTCTGAAAACATTTAGAGACCCAGGGTCAAATTTTTCTTAATGTGACTAGTAAATCTGTGGCATGCAAAAGAGGACCAATTCTCAGAAAGAGGCATTGTCTGCCCTTTGAAACAGCCTCCTTTTAGGGCTCTTTAATTCAATATCCCTGTTAAAGCAGGCAAACTTCCTTTAAAAATATGAGACAGTAGATTTTATGAAGCTGAGGATGTTGAGTGTGAAAAAAACACTCTGCATTATTAGTGAGATTTTTATGCACTGTTAAGCTAAAATATTAGAAAAGAGAAAAAAATATTCCTAACCCATGAGATAGTTGTATTTTGCATTTTCTTTACTTTTTGTGCATTTGGAATGAGAGATAAATAGAGCCAAATACCCAAAAAGGCTCAGGGTCTATGTAATTTTGACATCTTTGTCCTTATTCCATCATGGGTGCTCTTGCATTCTGATTTACCAAAAACCACCAATTGCACAATTGAAAAAAAGAACTATATTGAAAAAAAAGCATAAAGAATTGTTCAATAAAGCCAGCTATGAATCTAAATAACAACTACTTAGGGTTATTCTGACTGACCAAAGCATCTTCAACTCATTACTGCAATATCTTTAAAGAATTCAGCTTAATTTTTAAATACTTCTTATGAAATAAAAAATTATTCTTTCCTGTGAGCATCTTTCCTGCTGCTGACATTGGTGCTTTGCTAAAGCAGCATCTTCTATCAGTCTTGCTTTTGCTTATCTTGGAAGAGAGAAATTAGGTAGTGGAATGAATAATTTTGATATTATGTTGCAGTGCACTGTACTATTTTTAGAAGATATCCTACACTGAGGCAGGACAGAGCTGACATGCAATGTCATTGCTTCCTGGGGAATTAACTTCTTTTGCAACCTGGATGTAAAAGAAATACCGGGTATAAACCTTACAATTTTTGGTTTACAGCAAATTTCACAGAAACCTTTACTGCTTTCTTGCTTGGATTGGCATTTCTACAGTACCACAGAATGCTTTGGTTTGGAGGGGAACTTAAAGATCATCCAGTTCCAACCCTCCTGTTATGGGCAAGGATGACACACAACTGGATCAGGTTGTTCAGGCTATAGGGTAGCATGAAAGTTACAGGCTGTTTCTTCTAATCTACTTTAGTCTTACATACTTTCATATATTGCTAGGCAGGACAATTACAGGCACAGGCACATTCAAATAGTGAAACTGACACTGGGCTGCATTTGAAAGAACACAGGAGTATTAAACCTTTGTGCTCAGCACCCATTTCTTCAAAGACTCTTCTGTAGTGCGCAAGAACGATGTACTATCCAAGCAGATAGACTTGTCTTCCTGACCTCCATGAATTAAACTAAGTGCCAGAACTGACTTCACAGACGTCTGTTCTTTCCAATAGTTTCATAGCAGCTATTCTACAATAATCTAGTAATATTGAATTATTTATTTTGCTCGAATTATTTTGTGAAATAATGTATTTGATTTCATTTGTCCTGCCCCGTATGAAAAGCAGCCTGTCCTCCTCTGCAATTTAGATGAATGGGGAGTTGTACAAAAATGTAGAATTTATTTTCAGTGTTCTGTCATTTAGATCTAATTGGTAGCAGACAATTCACAAAGAAAGCTACTTTAAAAAGTTTGATTGAGGAATTTAAGCAATGAGATTTATTTTAATTTGTGGCATATCCAAAGGCTGGGATGACATCTACAGTATGCGGGAATAAAAAAGAGAATTTTAATTTTTAACCTGAGTTTTACTCTAGTCTATAAAATTATGTGAAGTCAGTGGAATCACCTAAGGAATAAAATAGCATAATTGGATATAATATTGTTACAGATTAAGAAAACTTTTCAAGACCTATACGTGATACTGAGAAAGTGTAATGAAAATTGTTAAATATTCCTTTAAGTATTTTGGGGGGAATAAAACTTATGAGAAATGTGACTCATCTATGTCTTCAAGCATCTATTACACCAAATCATCCCATAAGTTATGGCAAAAAATATGACAGTTTAAAGAATAAAATATCAAGGTGTTACAAATTGCCTTTACTATTTGCTAATGTTGTAAGTTTTTTGAGGTTCCTGAATGTCTGTATGCACAGAAATATTTTACTCTAACAACAGCCAGAGCCATTAGGGTAGGCTATCATGGCCAATGAACTCCATTTTGGATGACTATCAATTAGTAAAATATTTTAGTACTCCACTACTAGCATACCAAAGCACTAGAAATTTCTAAATATGAAGGAGTAAGTGTCCAGCTTATGTGTTTTAAAGGAAAGTTTTCAACTGAAATTTTCTCATGAATATGTCTTCTTAATTGGAGGAATTTGAGAGATAAATCCAAGGGAGAGATAATCTCAGTGTTTCTATTATTAGCTAAATGTTTCTTTAGATTCTTTTGAACAATTTACTAATGCTGTGGTTTTTTTCTGGGAATTCATACTTTAGACAGATAATTTTCCATAGCTTTTTATATGCCTCTAAAAACTGGTTTCTTCCTTTTTCCTTATTTGCCACTTGCATAAAAAGCCCATGTTTTAGGAGCCAAAAATTTTCTGGGGTCAGTACAAGATTAATCATGAAACCTGGGAATTTAGGGCCATCATGGATCTACTGTAGTCTCTACCAATCCCTTCTAAGCACTGACTTCTAGAAACATATTAAAAAGATCTACCACAACAACATACTCATTTGAACAAGGCTTTCCTTATTTGAAGGAGCTCAGGAGAACAACTAAAGCTACAGAGGTCCATCATGTTGCTCCATGTACTGCTGCAATGGTCTGTGTATTCAGTATGGCAAAAATAAGAGCAGTGAAATCCAAGGCTACCTGTTGGGGCTGAAACATCCTCTAACTGATCATGTTGCCTGGCAGAAGAGCTGCCTGGAGGCTTTTCAAGTGGACTCTGATACTAGAAACTTTAGCTCAGCTATTCTCTTCTGTGTTTATATAACATGAAGGATTATGTCCTTGATTTAAGAAGGGGAACACCCTGAAGCTGCCCTCTGAAAATGAAATAAAACCAAAATAGTCACAGTATGCATGGTATTAAAAACATTCCCATATGATTCCTCCACGTTGGCAGTGTTCATCATCTTTTTGCCTCTCTTGTACTGCTAAAATTGATCACTAAGGTGGAATTGAATGGGAATGAGAAGTCTTAGAAAGGACATCAGTCATCTTGTCATCCAGAAAATCCTACATCTTCACCTTATCCCACCGAGCAATGTGGGAAGCAGGGGGGCAGGGGCTGCTTGGATGTTGGAGCATTAGAGAAGGCTGCGGGGCTGACTTATCCTCGAATATTGTAGCTTCAAGTTTCTGTGGGTTTTGGAGCTCAGCCTACAGTTGTGGCACAGACTGGGGCCAAACCCCAACCGAGGCTGAAGTGGCATCTCCGTGCCACAAGGAGAGGGTAGCCCGGGGGACTCAGGCAGGGCTGGGCTGGTCCCATAACACTTGTGGGTTCACTCTGGACCCTGATGTTTTTCTCCTCTGTCAGGTGAGAAATTTCCCTTCCGCATTTCAGTCCCCATCCTCCACTCCCTCTCTTCCAGCCTCTCTGTCTATATTTGCTGGATTCAGCATTTCCAGGATCTTTGTGTGAGACAATTTTCTGTACATGCTAGCAAATAAACATATGGAGCAACCCAACAAGCCTATGCTCTTGCTGATTTCACTGCCTGCTGGGCAGTATAATGAACTACCAAATAAACTGTTTGCCAGCAAAATTTTGAGATTAATGCTTACAAAAATTAAACTTAAGAACAGTAATGAAAGAGTGGAAAACTGGACTAACCATATTCCATACTTCTCAGACAAGATGTATTTTATTCCTGCTATGTCTTGACAAGTATCTTCCCACCAGGACTGCAGTTTGCAATGTAGAAATTAATCAGATGTTCAAGATAATTAAAAATACATTTCTAAGTGCTGTTGGAAAAGAGAGATGTGGAATGAAGGGACAAGTTCTTAAATGGACTCACAGACAATGATTTTACAGTTCAGTTCCCCTGAGCATCCCCATTAAAATGAATCTTAAAGTTACTTTCAATCTCTTTGCAAATTTACAGTATCAGCAAAACAATTATGGACACTTTTCTCAAATGGAATGCAGATTAAAAGATTGGGGATTTTGGCTTTTTTTCTTTGCTTCTTTTTTTTTTTTTCTTCCCTCAGTAGTAGCATTTAAGACAGGAGTGAGTGGAAAAAATAATACTTTATTCACAAGGAAAAGATGAACATAGATTAAAATAAAAGAGTTTCATGAGGATGTATTGAATATCTAGAGGCAAACATGAACAGTGGAAAGTAATTTTCAACAGGGATTTTGGGACTACTAAGCTAACAGCAGGCTTGTCAAAAGATCTCCAGAAATACATCTGTGACCTGAAACCTGTGAGCCTGGGAAGAGTCCAAAAGAACTTTGATGAGATAGAGATGGCTACCCCTTTACATTTGCACAAGTTATGGAAATGGTGAATCTACTATGGGATTTGCCTGAGAACTGCATCCCATCCTCCCAAAAGATAAGAGGCATTTCCATTGCTATCTCCTTCTCTTACGTGTTTTCCCAGTGGAACGAGCTATTGGAAATGTTAGGATTTGTTTCCAAAAACCTTCCAAACATGTGACTATTTTAGGAAAAATCCATCCCTTGATATTTTTTCACTGAGAAGATTATGCTTTTTTAGTGCTCTGAAATCAAAATATATGCCTTTGTGATTAGCCCAAGAAAGGAAAAGGAAGTGTGATCTTTCAAACCCAGAAGAGCAAATTATGCTTTCAGTAACATGATGCATTTTTTGACACATTATATATTTATTGAAAAAATTACTTGTCTGCTTGGATACTATTATTATTATTGTTATTATTAATAATAATAATTTTATTATTTATTTTATTTTTAAAATATTTTGCTCTTTTCAAGACTCGTTGTCCCTTCTGGCACTGGAACTACATAACACTGAGTATGTGTGACACCACATTAATTTCCATATTGGAGGATTAGGCTATTACAAACATGGGATTAGGCCCACTTGAAGGATCAAAGCAAAAAGAGAAGTGAGATGTGAAGAATTTTTTTTTTTTTTTGCCAAGCAAACAAATATCCAGGATAACAGAGCAAAAAAGAAAGCAACTGCCCAAGTGAATTTTTATAATTTAACTTGAACTCCTGATCCTGAACTAAGAATACTGGATTTTATCTGATATATTTTTTACCAGTAGAAAAACTCTGAGTTGTTTGTTTTCTTTTGTTTTCCACTGCAGCAGTGTTATTCATACAGAAACCAATACAGAATCTGAAACAATATCCTGAGGCCATTTTCATACAATTTAGCATCTTGTATTCGTGTGCATCATCGAACAGCTACACTTCCCATTCACGTTGCTAAGTTATTGCAGTACATTTGTGGTTGATTTTTCCATTGATGCTAGAGCAGTATATACTTAGCAGTGAATAACTTATTCCATGAATTCAACCCCATTTTCCTTTTTTTGAAATGTCCACAAATAGATATAAACATTCATTCCATTTCACTGTGGAATAAAGAAAAGATTTCTGTGATAAACTCTATAGGTTTGTATTGAGCTGCAATTATTCCATGATTTAATTTTGATATTAAACAGGTGCTTAATAATATAATTTTTTCACCTAATTTCCATAATTTTTTATCATTTACTTAATAAATGTTAAAATTTCAGGATAAAAGATTAATCTGATACAAAACTAGTATAAATTTCTTTAATATAGAACTGAGTGCTTTGAGGGGCTGAAAAAAAGGAAACTGAAGCAACATGATACGTGTAGAGACATTCTGGACAAAACAGAAAACTGTAAGAGAAATAAAGTGCTCTGAGCCTAAAAGAACCCTATATATTATTTCTCTAAAGGAAAATATTTATATATACCCCCCATCTTCCTTAAACAAGGTTATGATTTTCTTCTTAATGGAAATGCTGACTCAGTAATCTTTGGCTCTTGACAAGGCCAAAGAGCTCTAATTGATTCAGGAAAGGTAGGAAGAGAAACATGATTTTCATATTTCTTTTTCACATTACTTTCCTTTGTTAAGCTGCACCAAATATTGTCTTATTTGTTGTCCAAACAATCATCCGTTTTGCTTCCACATTTGAACATAGTAAGTTAATCTACATGCAACAATGTCTTATTTCATTGAAAATTTCCATAGCAGGTCTGAAAATATATGCATCTAAATTTATATGTATTCTTTATGATCTACCTCTATACCTAAGTACTGCATTCCTTGAAAATTAATAAAAAATGCCTGTCACACACTCAGAAAAGCACACATAATGATGACTCCCTTTTAACTATCTCTTAATTTTTTGTCCATCTGGAGGCATTACCAAGAATATTTAGGTGCTCTGTTTAGCTGGGGGGATAATAGGATGAGGGAGGCTTCTCTCATGCACAGTAGGGTGAACAACAGAGGTCTTTATCCTGACTTGTAGATATGTGTCGTTCTGTAATCCTGTGATTCTGTTTGCATTAGTTCCTTATAAGTAACAATGAAGGTATGGGAAACTATGTTTTAAAACAGCGATGATGTGATATGCACCAGAGAGCATCCACTTTAGAGTTTAGAGCATGTATTACAGTCAACAATTAGCTCAGATAAAAACGAAGTGAATGAAATGCAATTTGCTATTTGACGAGACTGAGCCCCATTCACTAAAATGACCAAAATATTTCCCCATTCACCTCAAAATTTGATAAATAAAAGTTGTCTTTGAATTAACTTTGCAAATCAGACTTCCATACCACGAGTAAATTAAAAGTATATGTTACCAATGCATGACTGACAGAATCACCAGCAAATCTAATTGCATATGGAACTTGAAGATCTCACTGGAGAGTCCTTCATTGAAAATAATTATGTGCACTTTAGTCTGTGCACTCTAGGCAGCAGAGTCTGGAGAGCTTAAAAGTAAAAAAAATAATAAAAGAAGAAAGCAAGAAAGAGTGAGAGTATTTTCTTGCCAGGCATATTTATCCAAGCTCACAGCTCAAGATTAATCCACAAGGGTATAGAGGCAGAAGATTAACGAACTAAAGACAGTCTTCATTCCTTGCTGAATTTTATTTTTACTTTGAAGCTATTTGAAGGAATACGTCCATAATATTGCATTCTGTCAAGCACAAGCCATTGTTCATGAAACAGATGTCCAATACATTTGTATCATCTGTGTAGTGGCACACACATACAATTGCACAACGGAAGTTATATTCTCACAGAAGCTGCAGAGGAATTTATCATATGTGAGTAAGACATCAAAAAAAAATCCCATTTGCCTTGTTTTCAAGCAGCACTAGAATTAAGGCTGTATTTACACTGAGGAGGGTATGGAAATTTTTATGGAACACAGCATTCACAAGGGGTTATGAAGCAGCAGGATAAATTCTTCACTTAAATTTGAAAGGTTCAGGAATTATACAAATCATGGGAACTCTAAATATGTATTACAGAGTAAGAACAGAAAATTTAAAATGCAGCAATTATTAAAGTTTGGTCTTAAAATGCAGAATCACAGAATATTGTTATTCGAAGGGTCCCATGAGGATCGTCAAGTCCAATGTTTAAGTGAACAGTCCATACAAAATCCTGGAGTATTTAGCAGCAGGTTCGAACCAACTGCACTCAGTCAGTCAGGTAGTAGGAATGTACTCCAAAGATATCCATGCAGCCTTACACTGTGCACCAAAAATTTAGCTGAATAAAATTAAATATAGGTGTACAACTAGAGACAACTAAAGGGTTCAAAGTAGAATGCAATACATCAAAGAATTTGCTACAAACCAGAAATTATTTGCTTAGTTCTAATAATGCACTGGTGGTTTCTCAGCTTCTTTTGGTTTTGTGTTACTGTTCTATGGCTAAAAGCACAAAAAAACCTAAACCAAAAAACCCACTTATTTTTAATTGAAATAAAAGTAAAATTATAGTATACAGAAAGTATCTCATGTACATTGCCAAAAAAAGTATGAAATGGGTTTTGAAATGAACTAAGTCTTAAGAAAAGTGATGGGAGAGGAAAACTGCCATAAATAATGCAATAACTGTGACTAGTCAGAGACAGAATAATTTTCTACTCATTCATGAAATCAAAAATACCTAAAGGAAAGCATTGATTCTGGTAATGGAAAATGCATGAGAAAGATAAGACGCAGATGACTTTAAAGGACTATATAGATTAAGGTAACTTGCACATGTTTGATCACAGAAAAAGATTTCTGGAAAATGAACATATACAGCAACATTGGAATGTAGATCTTCAGTCCATGCTGGACCAGTCCTCTACCCTGCACTACTTTTCAAAATTCATCACAGCAAGACTACTGCCATGTGCAATGTATTATTCCTGTCCTCACACAGTTATTCTGGGGCAGTTTATATTTAGTTCAACAATGTCCTAGAAAATCAAGAGATTTTGGAAGTGGAACAGCTTAGTACAGACCTTCTCAACATAACATATAAGTGGTCTCTTCTTGAGTACTTTCTCATTTAAACTATTTCATGCAAAACCAAGGAGAATTTGTGGTTTTAATCTGGAAAGGAGATTCAGGGATGAATGAAACATCTAGATATTTTACATGTTAGCTTTCTCAATGAAACTGCAAAATTTATCCAAGGTGCAAGACACATAGGTGAAGTTAGGATCTACTTCAAGAAGTGATAAAAGTTTCTGCTAAGTCAGTGGAAAAAGAATTTCACATTATACAGTGCCAGTCCCTCTCTGACAGAACAGTGATAAGCAGTTGTTTATGAGCACCAAATATTCAAGTATTAATTGTTGTGCAAGTAAACTTCACATGAAAAACAAACAAATTGGGTATTAGAAGAATAACAGCATTTTTAAAAATACTTATGGGTAATCTTTTAAAAAATGCAGTAGTGTATTCAAGACATTTATTGCTTTTGGAGGAGTAAACATACAAGAAGTCTATGCTCTCTTTCTGCCCCAGATGTTGTAGAAGAGAACTAAGGAAACCCTTGTAATGGTTTGGGCTGGGATAGAGTTAATTTTCTTTGGAGTAGCCAGTATGGGGCTGTGTTTGAACTGTGTTGATATTTCAGGGATGTTTTCATTACTGCTGAGCAGCACTTGAGAATGTCAAGGCCTTTTCTGCTTCTCACACCACTCCACCAGCAGGATGCTGGGGATGCACAAGACATTGGGAAGAGACACAGTCAGGATAGCCGATCTCACACTGTATGATGTCATGCTCAGCATATAAAGCTGGAGGAAGAAGAAGAAAGGAGTGATGGTGTTTTGTCTCCCCAAGCAATTTACTTGCTTCATTTGGCTCTTTGTTTTCATGCATGGCTTTTGCTTTCCCTATCTCAATTCATGACTTTTCTCACTTTTACTCTTCTGGTATTCTTCTCCATCCCACCAAAGGAGAGTGAGAGAGTGGATGTGTAGGACTGAGTGGCAGTTAAGGTTAAACAAAACAGCCCCTTAGACAAAAAACAATTATTACTATTATCTGGAAAAAAAAACACTAAAATTCTGAAATTATGCCCAATCTAAGCACTGCAAACCCATCTAACTCATTGGAAAACAGAAGTCAAATGATGGTGATGCATTTGGGCAGATAAGTGTTGGTTTCAACATCAAATATTCTTCCCAGTCCTTGGAACTGCACTGTCAGAACATGTTCTATATATGATTGTCCCTGAATCAGAAGCAGAAGGACAAACAAGGATTGCCTAGGCCCTGATGAGAATTTTAGTATCTAAAGTAGAATACTATAAAATTACCAGTATTTTTGTTTTGTCAATATCTTATCTTTGAACCATATAGACATATAAATGGTCTTTGCCATACAGAAGATTGGTATTTAAGACTTGGAATGTCTCTACAAATACATCTGGCTTCTACAGCACCATTCCATTTCATCTTCTTTACAACTTCAGCATCTCATGCAATGTTTCTTAATAGCTGTAATAAAGTGACTCAATGCAGGAAAGCGACAAAAGCACATTCTGCCAGGAAACAGAACGCAACCTTTGCTTGTGTTATTCTTGACATACTCTATGCACTGAGCACCTGATAATTTTCTTGGCCATCTGCTTTACAGTTTTGTGACAATTCCTGATTTTCATGTCAGACCAGAACAAAAAATCTATTATTGTGGTTTGGACCCAGCGTAGGAAGTACTGTAGCAAGAAAATATTTTGAAGAACAAAGAATGTACAAACAAAACATGGTTCTGTGAGTTAGGACATGAGACAGATTCAATAGGAGTCAAAATTGCTCCTAATCATGTAAGATGTAAGTTTTGCATAAAACATTTGATATTTTGTCTCTTATTTCAGGCTTTGCAGAACTTTTAATACATGATATTATTTTCTTTTTGGTTTTTTTTTATTTTTTTCTTTTAATGTCTTCTTTTGTTTAGAAAGTAAATGAGTGCACTGGCATTTAGCTCTAAGGTTGTGCAAATTCTACCCAGTTAACTAGAAGTAAATACTTTGGTATTTTTATAGAAGCATGAATATATGCAAATCCCTCGGGCACTGCAAAGACAGGAAAGGTTCTAACCCATTTATTAAAAAATTCTGTATATGATGGGCAACACACAAGCTGGGCTAACTTTGAGTTCAAACTAATGTAGACATCATTGCCTACAGATCTCAAAGACACCTACCTGTTCTCCAAGTTACTTCCTCAATTAGAGAGCTTTGAGCTTTTGATAAAGTTGCTCTATACATGGCCAACATCTTAGACACATTTTAGGTATCATCACCCAGGCAAAATTAATTCAGTTCAAGGGAAGATTCAAAATATTCTTCTAACATGCTCTCTGTATTATTCTTTTTTGGACTCTTCCCACCACTCTGTCAATTAATTCACAATTTTTTAGAAGACTGTTAAACAAACTCACCTGTCAGTAATCAGATTGACACTTAACAACAACTCAAACGGGAGAGAAATAGTTCCCCATCAGACAAAAATTATCATGGTCATAGCCATTAGCTGCATGTTACCTTACATGGAAGAAAAACTTGTGCATAACAGAAGGTTTCCTACTGTTTCCAGCAGCTAGAAACTTGAACTTATCCTTGCAAATTAAAGCTACAAAAAGCAAAGAAATTCCAGTTTTTATACAGTGGCTATGGCAACAAAATCATGGACATTAAGTAAACGAATTCTTAATGAAATTGAGGGAAACAGAGAGAGGTTTCCTAGAAACTGGATTAATTCTGGGGCTTCAGGACAAAATTTTGAAATTTCTCCATCTCTTTTATGTTGGGGCCTTCCTATATGTCTGATCATCTCTACGCCCAAAGGGAAACTGAACTTCACTGCCTGTACATATGCTGATTGGTATGTTTTCTCAGGCAGGTAGCAATTCTTTTGAGGTTTCCCAGCTTGCATGCTATCTGGAAACAAATGACCTTAGTTTGGAAACTGGGTATCCATATGGTCTTTAACTTTACAAGGTTTTAATGGAAAAGGTAGTATTTATCTCAGGGGTACTGGCATGGATGTGGGAAAAGGCTTGAAGGAAACTGAACACTGTCTTACTGCCCACTGATAATAAAATAAATGTATTCTTGCTATCTTCTTGGTATTGCACACAAAGTCAGCCTAAAGATATCTGAGGAGTTCTAGAGATGCAAAAATACTTTAACTGCCAGAGCCCCTAAATCTAACTGTAGGCTATAGTTCAGCTCAAGCTCTTGATTCCTGTCATTTCTTGAATTGATAGATCATACTGGGGATCCACAAAGAGAAACCTAAAAAGAGCGATTTGAAAAGATACAAATATATTTGGTTATTATGTGATATAACATCAATAAAATAGTCAGTGAAGACAAAGATGGATAACATTGCCAAATGTGCTTCATCCCCACAAGGAGTTCACGAACAGACCACTGTAACACCACATTACTGTGTGGGCCATTAGAACGACACCTTGGACTGGCTACCTAGAACAGAGTTAGAGAATAAAGTATTAATTAAAGGCCTTTAACAGATGCACCTTGGGTACTGCAGGAGCCTCACAGAGGCTACACCCAAGATGAATGACAGTCATGAGTTTATCAGGCCAATATAAATTTGGCCTGTTTGCATTTCAGGGGTTAATTGTCCAATTACAGCTTCAGGTAATGAAGTCACATTCTCCCAGTTTGCCCCTTCCCCAATTTACTTTGGTTTATACTTTTTGGGCCTGAGCCTGTGATGATGATCTTGGTCCTCAGGCCTGGAAGGATTGTTTTGTCTGACCAAATTGTGATGAGAAGTTACTAAAATTCTATATGAAGTTCAGAGTTAGACACTAATCCAGTACAGGATCTGAAAAATATTAAAGCTAAATGTAAGTCATCAAGAGGATGCCTGGAAAAAATAGGAGATGCTTTTCGCCACAGCAACAATCGTGAAGAACTTCCCAAGCTGAATTACTGTGTTAAGTTTTCCAGATCTCTGGCTTAAGACCAGTATTCTGGTAGGCATGTCCAGGTATTGAGTCCTACGGAAAAAGTGTGGATGAAGAGTGAGCTTCCCCTCTGATAACACACTGGGCTCTTGATAAATTCTGATAGAACTGGCAATTCATCATAAAATGAGCATACAGAAAGCTTATGGAGAGAGAATCTTAGGACCCTGTAAATGTTTTCTGCAGAGCTAGGTATCAGAGGTAATATTCAGTCTAATGATTACCCTAGATCAGCCTTTTTCTTTCTGTAAAAGGAAAACATTAGAGACACAAAGACTTTATCACTCATATAAGAGTAAGATTTCTCTTACATTGGTAGTGATAAATGGGCAGTGTTGTTGTTCTCAAAACACATGTGAATTAGACGCAGTAAAATTAATTAAACAAACAAAAAGATAATGTACTCAGTGATGGAAAGAGGAAATTGAAAAAGCAAGAAAACTCTGCTTAGTAAAGAATGATGACAAAAAGTACCTTTTTTCCCAAATTCTGTATTGCATGCAGTACTGTTTCAGAAGAGAAACTTTCCAAAGTAAGGTGGTAGTAAAAAAATAGTGCTTTATAGAATTCAGCAATATTTTTTCAGGGTAGTGCATATGTGATGACATCATGTACATTAGAAAACAGACTGATTTAAATTATTGCAGACACTACGTCTTTAAATGTCACTAATGTTTTCAGTAAGGTCGAATTTCAGGAAAATAAGCAATTTATAATTGCATTTTCTTACATAATTATCATATTGCCATTACAGAAAATGATTGTCAACCAACAATTATATAAAAAAATCTTTGGAATTGAGAGTATCATGTACTTTTTAAATAAAAGATAGGTGTCAGAGTTTCAGAAGGGTTTATGGATTTAATATAGCTAAGAAAATATTTTGTAAAGAAATTTCCAGAAGAGTCAAACCAGACATGTTCTTAATTAAGAGAAAGTTGCATTTAAAAAATAAGATGATTCAGCGAACACATACGTGAAAGCTAATGTCAACTAAGCCCATCATTCTTTTAAAAGCTACAGAACCAACATGATACTGTAATTATTAAACAGAATGTTTAACCTGAAAAATTAACCAGATGAATCAGCACTGATGTTTTGGAAACTCATCTGTTGAATCTTCTGGAAATAACAGAGAACTAATTGATGAGATTTGAGTATATTGTCACAAGAAATAAGAGGTATCCCTTAATTCTAAGAGATGAAACTGCAGTGACGTCATGCCTGTGCTCCATATTCAAATGATTTGCTCTTTATTATTAACAAGTGTTTTTAATTGGATTTCACTTTATAAATTTAATCATAAATCCTGCAAGATTCTGAACACTACTGAGTGATTCTAAGAATCCTGAATTTTAAATGCAATTGAAGACAAACATCAATTTTCAGTATCTCTTTTGAAACTAAATATGCATTTTAAGCATTTAGATTTCTGTACGCATGGTCAGAAATTGGTATCCATGGTTTATACACTGTGCTTGTGCTCACTCAGCTTAGAGGAAAGCCACAGCTGAGTGACTTGATTTCCTTCATTTAACAATAACTACTAAAGACAACTAGAGCGTAACATGCTGCAATATCAACTTGCACCTACCTGAACAGGCACAGCATTTTCATTCACTCTCAGTGCTGTATCTGGCAACCTTTTGAGTGTTCAATATACATTCCAGTCCAGACAATACAATAAAATCATGAGATTAAATCTGACAAGTGAGCATTTTTTTCAAGGAAAAGATATATGCAGACAAAAATTGTATTCAAAAAATTATCATAAAGACAGTTGCAAGTATCTTCTCCATAAAGTAAAAGTAAGAGAAGCTCCCTGAATAACTGTGAATTTTATAATAGCTACAGAAAAATAACCATCTTTTATATATTAGATGGCTGTACTCTTTATAGCACTATATATAATAGAACTGATTGCACCTGTCAGTCTCAAGGAGTACCAAAATAGTATGCAGTATTTCTTCCTTAAATTATTTTAAACTGTATTTGTGTTGCACACGCTTTTAAGGATTTTCCATGCTCTATAAGAGAAACAAATATATGTGACGGCTACTATGGTAGTTTCATGACTCTAAATAAAGTAAAACAAAAAAAATGAAGTACCTGTTCAAAGACAGAAACATAAAAAATTATCCAACCTGAAACTCATCTGTACAGGCTTATTGTTTTAAATTTTTAAATTTGGAATTATCATGATAAAACTTATTTCATAAGGCATAAACATATTTATATATCGCTTGTATTATGTTGTATATAGCAATTTTTTTCAATGTTTGACTAATGTTTTCTTCTGTTAGAATAAGGCTTCAATATTAATCTATGCAAGTAATATTGACTAGAAACTTTTCAGGAAAGTAATGAAAGCAATGGAGCGTAAGCAATGGAAAGGAGATTTTTTTTTTCCCCAGGAAGAAACAAGTAATCACTGGTTATTGATCACAGGCATAGGAAAGTTGATTATCACGTAGTAATTAATAAATTCTGTTTCATGAAAGTGAACTCACAGAGAAAGAAAGCTTCTATAATAAGACAGTAGCAGAATATTAGAAGTGAATAATTTTTGGAACATTCAATACAGTAGAACAATGATTTTGGGGTAATATTAAACTTCTGAACTAATTCCTTAAATTGAATTATGATGGATTAGGGATTAGAAGAAGAAGAATATTCAAAATCAATTTGAAATTAATCCACATACAGAGAATAAGTGACATTTCTGATACCAGAAATTTTTGATAGTGTACCACTCAGGGATAAAATTTGATGTACTAACTTGAAACATCCATCCTACGCCCAAGATATTGAGTATTAGTCCTTTAAAAGACTAAATATTTGAACTAAACTTGAAAGGAGTATAATACTAAATTAAAAATGGTTTCAGCATCTTTGATGCATATTCTATAGATTCAAACTTTTAAAAATTCTGTCACTTGCTACCAAGGCCTGTAGCAACATGACAAGGGACAACTGTTTTAAGCATAGAGGGTAGATTGAGATTGGATATAAGGGAGACATTTTTTATGATAAGCGTGGTGTGGCATTATAGCAAATTGTCCAGAGAAATTCTGGATGCCTCATTCCAGGAAGAGTTCAAGGTCATGTTGGATGAGGCTTTGAGCAATCTGGTCCAGTAAAAGATCTTCCTGCCCAAGGCAGGGTTTTTGGAATAGGTGATCTTTAGAGGTTCTTTTGGACCCAAACTATTATATGCTTCTACAACTCTACAATATTTTTTTGCTGTTACTTATTATTTCTTTGATTGCTGCTCTAATGTGCTTCTGAAAATCTTGATAACAGCATTTAACTAAGATACACATTGTAGATCTAAACACATTAACGATCATGAAGAACTTTACTTTGAGGAGAATGGGGCCATATATATACATTATGCAGTAGTATTTCCACTGAAATGACACTTTATGTAAACTTTTATAGAAAGCGATCAAAGAATGAAAGCTATGTAAACAGATTAAAATTTTCTGCTTTTGGATATATGATTGCTTTAGAAGGACTGTGGTACAGTCTGACCCTCTATTTGAAAAGGGCTTGGGATAAATTTGATTTAAATTAAAAACAAACAAACAAAACCAAAACAGAAAAGAATGAAAGTTCAAGGGCAAGACATGCTATGTTTCTATCTGGAATGATTTAACAATCACTAGCAGGCTTGCTGCAATACATAGATTTTTCCAACTTTAGTCTAGGGCTTTCAACACTTGCCCATCTCCCACATTCAATTGCTTTCTATGAAATGAGGGAGGATGTTTCTGACAGCACTTCTTGATTTAATTTTGTACTGTTGGGCAACAACAGATCAACCATAGTGCACCCCTGGTGGATTTGTATGAGCTGGGGGATATAGCAATATCCTATTGGATTTTTTGCTATCATAGGCAGGATGCCAGACACAACAGGGAGAATTAATTATTAACAGCACTGCTATCTTTCCAACTTAGCTTCAAGGCACTATTTTGTTTGCTCTCACTGATGGTGATCATTTCTCAACTGTTCCGTGTATAATGAACTGCATGTGCCTCTCAGATTTCAGGCCTTAATCTAGCAGGTTATCTGCTGTAGCCACAAATCCTGTCGTTCCTGCAGTACCCAGGCATTGGAGTCTGTGATTTAAACCACAGACCTCGCCAGCAATATGTAAAGGATTTCAGTAAAGAGGAGATCCAGCTCAGGCAGATCCATGGGACACTGGACAAATATGTGAAGGATGCTCATTGGGGGACTTTATGTTCATATATTCCAAAATAACCAGCTAAATTCTATAGGTTAACTAATGGAGAGAAGTACAAATGTGTTGCATGGACTCATTTGCAGGTGACAACTGCCATTGCTTCAAGAAGGTGACAATTCTCTTTCAAGTCTAAAAAGTACCTCAAAACTTAAATTATTTTGAAGACCAAGGGCATATCTGAATAATCTTTTTTTTTTAATCTGAAAATTGCCATTTCCAGTGTCTTCAAACTTCAGTACTGTAGAACTTTTTTTCCCAGCATGTGCTTAGTATAACATATAAACAATTAAAAACCTCACAAATATGTATGATTGTCTTTGCATGTTGAGGAACCCGTAGTAATGTCAATATTGCTCTCCTAAATCACACTACAAGTAGGCTGAAGAAAATTAAATGTGAAAATGAAGAAAAAGATTAGAAACAAGATTTACAAACTGACCAGAACATCAGCAAACAATGGTATTTTTTCACTAAAAAACCCTGAAACAATGAAAAATGAGGTTAAAGCTATTTTTCTTCTTAGTACTTATACAACATCAAAGGTATTAATGTGACTGAATAGGTAAAAAAAGCAGCAAGCAATTTTTAAGCTTTCGAGGTAGGGTTTTCACTGTTCCTATTATGAGGAGTTTCTAGTTTAAGAATAGGTGCAAGAACAAATTGAGAGCTGTGTAAGCAATTTCTTCTCAGAAGCAACTGGAATTCCAAAATGTGAACATTTCAAAAGATATTTCCTCAAAAAAACTGCATTAGAAAATACATTTTCATTTTAGAAATATGTTTGCACTTTAGAAAAAAAAATCACCTAGTGTAAAATAACTTTTTTATTTGATAATTTAAATAAGTTAAATTTTGATTTTACTCTTAAGATGATTAATTGGTTTATTTATTTTCTCTATCCTTAAAATATAATTATTCAAATAATACAAAAACTTTTAAAACCAAACAATGCTAACATGAGTTGGAACACTGTGAAACAAAATTCAACCAAAATTTTATGAAAAATTCCCACAGATATAGAGACAACGTGACATCAATCAATTGGAATTTTTAAGGGGGAAATCATTATATGTCAAAAATGCTTCTCATCTTCTCTTGAGACTCTTATGAGACTGTCTCAAAGATTAACCTGTTTCATTAGATTAATGGTAATATTCAAATGTTTTCAAAGGAAGTCTAGGGGCACATCTTCATAGGAGAAACAAAAGAGGATTTTTTTTCATGTACCATTTCTCAATTCTTTCTTGTGCATAAGAAGGTAATGAGATGCATATTTGGATTCAAAGCCTGTATTTGAAATGCACTTTTTTGGACCCTGTATTCTTTCTTAAAGTTAATAGCAGAGAAGTCCAAATGTGGAACTTAAACTACAATAAATTTTTAGTAATATTGAATTAAATTCTCGCCCTTATTTATCAGGAATTTTCATCACCACTTTTTCTTATTTAGAATACAACTAAAAATGCTTTTGGACTTTTATTTATAAATTACTACTTAAAATAATGCTTTTATGCATTTTTGATATATAGAATGAGTGAAGTAAATAACCAAATTAGGGATTTAAAGTTATTTAGAAAGATGTTAAAAATTTTATGTGGTGCCATAATGGACTATGTAGCCTTCTGTAATCAGATAATAAGGTGTAAGGCTTTTGCTATTTTTAATAACTGATAATAACTAAAGTATAAGGATTAAAAGAAAGAACAAGAGGAGTTATAATAGAGATATTTATTTGTCAAGTCACTATGCTACCTTCACTCAAGGTATGATTTGAAGTCTTGGTATCTTGTCCTTTGCATAGTTTCTGCTACATAAAACAGAATGCTGTGGCATGGGAAAATGCAACTTCAACTCTCAAAAATTCAGGCTGAATGCATTGCATATATTCATCAGACAATCAAGGATGCAGCTTACAGCTGAGATAAGGAAAACAAGAAGTCTAAAATTTGTTTAGTTTAGGAGACTTTTTGCAAGTATTAAGCTTCCCTTTTGGAGGCTGCTTTATGTAAACAGCACCAGAAATAATTATTATATCTTCAGGAGGATGGAGATTCTTTTAAACTTTTAAAAACCTTTTAATTCTAGAAAGAGTAGTATTGAAGCAATCCATGCAATATTAGCTTGAGTGTAGGTAGAAATGAAGTGTGGAATTCAACTCTAGCTTGATAACAAAATAGTTCCTGCCTCATAAAAGTTTGACAAAAATGAACTTATCCAGAGCGCCTAAACTGAACTTCTGGAGAGGATTCCCAATGTCTATTGCAATATCTGCTTCTCAACAAATGCAACAGAAAACGTATAAGGCATCTGTGTAAATTAACTTTTCATCTCGTAATTCTTTCCTTTTATCCTTGCTTTGTAACCTGTTTTGAATTGCTGAGGACAAATGTTGCTATTCAGAAACACATAAACTTCTGGGAGATGTCAGATTAATTTTTTTCAAATATAATTGGCATTTCTGCAAAAATGTTCTATTTTTCCAAAGAGGAACAATACATACCAAAGATATTTTGTGGCAGCAATCCAAAGACTGATGGTATTTTTAGAGCACAGTGGAGCTTTTAAAGAAAAGTACTATCAAAAGCCCTGGTATTTGCTGAGTAAAAGGAATGGATTGCCTTATTTTCACTTACATGTTTGTTGAACAAGCTTTGAGCATTATCATGTGGTTTTATACTTGACTCATTTGTCTATTCATTTCTTTTCATGGAACAAGCCCCAGAGAGCAATAGAGAAAAAAAGATAAATGCATGAGCAATACTATCTGTTCTCAAATGTACATAGAAAAAGAAATGGAAGTCATAATTATTCGTTGTTTTAAATAACATCCTTTTAATGTCTAACATTTATTTTCAATGTTAGAATCCAATTAAACGTAATAATAAAGACCTTTACAGTACAATATCTTTCAGCACAGGGGGCTTACGTAGCTACTTTCCATCCATTATTTGTACATTTCAAACTGGTTTAGTACAAGAGTATAATTATGGAGAAATATAGGAGAATAGAAAACAGTTATGTTTTGTCAAAAATATATACAAATACAGCATGATGCAGGAGAGCAAAAAAAGACAGTATTAGAAAAGAAAGCCCAAAGCATTTAACCAAAAAAAACCCTTTTTCTGCAAGAGAATGCAATTGAAACAGGAGTAAAACAGCTGAGTAACTCAGTTATTTATGACCTTGTTAGAGATGATCAGAATGAGCACCTGAAATAAACGTCAATATGATCCAAAATACCCCCAAGGGATGCCAGGACTAAGACAAGTGACAAGCTAGCGTGCGTCTGTCCTACAAAACTGATGTTGCTGTAGCTACTGCTACAGATAATATCATCCAGGACACACGAGATCTACTGAAAAACAAATAAACATGCATTTGCACAGAAAAAAGCATGTAATCACTTTGCTTTTTAAGCTTTAAAATGGGAAAACAATCATACACGTAAGGTCACAGACAAAGGAACAAATTTATTTTACTCCTATCAGAAGGAAAGAAGACCAAACAGGTAAAGGAGTTAAAGATTGACTGAAACATGAGTCTCCATTCTATAACTGGGGGTATAAAGCAAGAAGAATTACATACGGATCTAAGTGGATAGAAAGTTCTGACAGCTGCAAGAAAATAGATTAATAATTATGAGCAGGAAGAATCTTCATTAGCTACAAACCAAGCAACAAAAATTATAGACTTATCTCCATTCTGGCCTCCCTGTGCCAAATTATAAAGCACTTGGGCTAGTATAAGAAATACTGTTGGCTTTCTGAGAGTTTTTTTTGTCCATGTGTTCCAAAAATAATATAGTTGAGTGTTGCAGTAATATCCCAAAACCAAACAAGAAAAATAGTATTATCAACCCACAGAATAATATTTGATTGGTATCTTAGTTAATTATGACCAGCTATCAAATAAAGTATTTCAGGCCTTATATATTTTTGTATCTACAGCTCAGAACAACTACTAAACTGTGTATATTTGATTACAGAATATAAAATCCTCTGTTTTCAAACTTAGATTATTTTGACAAAATCCTTTTGCTCATAAAATGTCATCTGGGACAAGGGCTTAAATCAATCATTGCTAACCAAGGCCAGCCCTCACTCAGGAAATGGTTCAACATTTTTTATTGTGTAAAATGCACACATGCACACATATGCAAACACACATATGTATGTGATCCATACCATACATATATAAGTATGTATGCATACAAACACATACACACCCCTATATAAATACAATATTATCTATCTATATTATTAGAATTGATGTTTGGAAGCTCAAAATAGGATAAATTAATGTTTAGATGCTTGCAACCCACAGCTTAGATTTTCTGATGTTCTAGTGTTTGTGTCTAGTCCTAAAATATCAGGGAAATGAGGTCTTTTGAGATGAAGTAGTATAAAATTAGTACAATCCTATGACTCCTTAGAGGTCTTACTGCCACTGCAATTTGCTTTGCATAGGTTTACAAACTACAAAATAATTTTAAGGTGAAATGCAAATGCTAATACCTTTTTCTCTTTACTACTCTCCTGTTTTTTGATTTATTGATTAGCTTTACTGGCAAATACAATACCTGCAAATCTCTGAAGGGAAATCCATTCATCTTTAATGTTCTCCCTTTAAAAAAAAATGTTCACATAGTTTGTTGGAATCATAAAGACAGCAAACTAGGCACACTGTATTTTTTATTTTCCAACACAACATGCTCAAGTGAGTGCAATGTGGTGCAAAAGGAAAGTTCATTTCTATGTTGTCCTAGATCCCTTGTGCCTGAAGCAGCTAAAGTATGTTCTAAGAAACAGAAGGTTAAGGAGATAATAGATTATTAAGTACCAGCTTAGTAATAAATACAATTTGAATAATTTTTCTCATAACCTAGTTTCCATTAATGCTCTGTTAGCAAAGTGTTTCTAGGGAAGAAAATAATCAGTTTTAATGAATGTATAACTCTACACTCACCCACTGTTCTCCGCCATCACTTTATCATCTTATCTTTTTAAATCAATTACCAATGCTCCCCTTCTGAAAACAAACAAACAAAAATATTAATAGGGAAAATAAGAAAATATAAAAAAATATAAAAGCTATGGTAATCTTTGTTCCTGGAACTATGTGTCTACAAATGTGTGCAATTACACCTGCAAGGGTTTCTCCCAACTTGGCTTATCATGGTGGTTGCCTGCTTTCTAGGCCCACTTCAGCCCCAGGAAGAAATTTTTAATTGCTTAATGGATATTTCCACAGGTTGTTTCCCTTCTCTGAACACGTGCAGAAATTCTGATGTAGGGAAGAAGTTATTTATATTTAAATTTTACAAAAGAACTATCTATCTATCTATTGAGAGGCCTCAAACATAACCCTGTCAAACCTCAGGTACTTGTAGGCACAATTTTGCCTTGTGTTCTGCTTTGTATTCACAAGTGATAAAGGAGTAGAGTTGATACATGATGCAGTAAGTGGAGGACCATATGTAAATCAATCTTAAAAAAATAATTATAGGAGTAAGAGTACACAGTCTCAGTCTAGTCCTAACATGGCACAGGTTAAGAAAAGTAGACTTTAACTTCCCTGGCTAGTGAAAACAATTGGAGACAAAGAATGTATGATACATACATGGTCCTGCTTATAGTGGACTTGAAGGTATTGGAAGAACTTTCACCCATGATCATATGTTCAATGTTTATTTTCTGTACTCAATATATTTAAGAAATACCACTACGAAATTTTATATGTAAATTTTTTGTGCTCTTTAATTTGAAATATTATTCCAGTATTCAGGGTGAGGGTGCAAGGATATATAGACATATGACATGTTTTCACTTATTCACAATATATATTTTGCTGTTTTATATAGTGTCAAACTTGTGCAAAACAGTTCTAAATAAAGGAAGAAAACTTATTTTGGAACTTTATCTGAAAAAAAACATTGAAATTAATTTTTCCTTTCATGTGTCTCCAACCTTTTCAAGATGTAAAGGAGTTGAAGA
This sequence comes from Sturnus vulgaris, assembly GCF_052056855.1. NCBI lineage: Eukaryota > Metazoa > Chordata > Aves > Passeriformes > Sturnidae > Sturnus > Sturnus vulgaris. Next base: position 53,151,538 of record NC_142245.1, on the reverse strand, counting down.
TTGAAACGACGACTATAATAGTAAGCGTTAAAACTTCCATACTTTTCCCCTTTCAACACTAGATTTTGAATTACGCTTTCTTAAATCTCTAAGGAACTGTTTGAGCCCTTCAGAAAACCTACTATCATAGCTCTCCTTGAATTTCTCTATTTTCTTTTAACATACAATGGTCTAAAGTATACAAATGAAATAATCTAAGTATTCCTCCTCACAGTCTACAGAGCCTTGCAAAGGTTGCAAACCATTCTGAAGTTGTTGATGCTTTTCAATATTCAGCTCTGGTAACTGCAGTCTAAAGCACACTTCCAAAATGTGTGGAGGAAAATGTGACTCCTGCAGACCTTGCCCAGAACAGCAAATCTCCCAATCCAGCCAAACTGAAAAGCAATTTTAATTCAATAGCATGATATGTTAGTGACAGATTTTTTTCTCTATGCAGTTCCAGGTTTTGCCATCTGTTAGGTCAGTGCCCTTATTGCAAAAAAATTAGTTACAAAAGTGATTTTAATAGTGACTATATATCCCTGCCCTTGGTAACAAGCCCAAGAAACTGATTTTTCATAGAATTTCTAATACAGTTTCTTTGAGGACAGAGACAAAGGTTGGCAATTTTAGGAGAGCAGAAAAAAACAGAACTGGATTTAGAATAGGAACCTGTTTTCAGACTATGAATACTTGGAACTACAAGTTTAGAGCTGTCTCAAGCATTCCAGCTATAATTTCTATTTTATTTGGAAACAAAAATACACTCCTCTTGTTTATAGTACACATACATACATTCTGTGCTACAAAGATTTGAATCAAATAGCATGTGAGTTACAGGAATATGAGCCATTTACCATACAGTATAATTCTGGAGTTTAGAGTCAATTATTTGGGAAGACAAAATAGAGTCAGCACTGTAAAGCCAGCAGTCAGTAGATTATTCTGAAGCACACACCATCATATTGATATTTAGAGATGGATACTAAATAATCACATGGGGAGATATATTGAGTAATTTTGGAAATAGAAGATATATTTAAACTAGCAGGCCTATGCCTAGAGAGACAGAGATTTCATTTATGAAAAACACTTTAAATGAAACACTGTGCATGCTGTTGAATTTAAAAGCAGCATAGGAATGGAAATTTCTATTCTATTCTATTCTATTCTATTCTATTCTATTCTATTCTATTCTATTCTATTCTATATATGTGTTAGACAAAAAAACTCAGAAGTTTCATAAACTCTGCATAGTAAAAGGCTTTAAAGAGTAAGCAGATTCTTTTTTTGCTCTGATTAAATTTGGAAGGAGACACCACAATTATAACACCTCCTATTTGACAGATAAAGTCTTTCTAACTATAGGCATTTCCCAGTTTGCACAGGATATAAGTAACAGGTGTTTTGAGTCAAGAAAATGACTGTGGCTCAATTTACTATGGTATCTTGACAAAGAATAATGGGACATTATTCAATTCACTAAGTATTATTTACTGTAGGAGGAACTACAGCTGAAAAGAAGGAATCAAAGACTTTAAGACAGTGATCATCTTAATCTTTCTTTAGCAAAAAGAGAATACTAATCTTATGTGAATGTGTGGGGGAAATATGCATTAAGAAGTCACTTTGTAGAGAGGTTAAAGCAATTGCAAAATATTGGTTCCAGGAATTGCTCAGAATATTGTGCAAGAAATCCTCTACTCTATGCTGGTAAATCCAGTGGTGGGAGGATGACAGCTTGGGGATTATTTTTTTTTTTTAATGGAAAGTAGGCTTTTTTTGCTAGGAAATTGCTCTAACCACAAAGAGAAAGATTCACTGTGAAAATATGAACTTGATTCTGTTACATTACTAGCTTCATGATGGAGACAGTTTCTCTTAAAACCCTGGTTGCTGAAATGAAGAGATTAGAGAAACACCTCAGCTTTCATTTTAGAAATGAGTATATATTGATCTTTCCTACTTACAAGGGAAGCCAAAGCAATATTCAAGTTAAAAAATAAGTATGGAGGCTTACCATTTACTCTTTCAAACCTCATTAACCAAAAATTTAAACTCCTGGCTTCAAGAGGTCCAAACTCAGGGCTGGGCAGCATTAGGAACTGGTATGTAAACTGTATGCTTACATTCATGATAAACTCACAGGCAGTCAGGAGGATGTTTCAGCATACTAAAATGTAGGTCAGATTGGAACAGTGATACAGGGACACCTTGATTGGAAAAGGAAATATTGCTGTCTATTAACAGTGAAGAAGCTGGTTACTTCTCTCTCTCACACACACACAGTCTAGCAAATGACTTCTGTGTCCCATCCAATAATTCTCTTCCAAAGGGGAAGGAGCATCAGATTTCAAACACCAGGCAAGGGAAGAAATGGACCATTAAACATCATGGCAGAATTATGAAGTCAGGATTTTATTACACCAAGAAATCCTAGAAGGAACTACCTTAGGAAATGCCAATGTAAACATGCAGATACAAACTCATTGCAAAACATCTTATTGGCACAGGTGGAGTGGAGCACAAATTTATACAGCCTTCAGCTCTGATCTACCTCTGCTACAGCAGTTTGAAGCATTATTATGTTAAACAATCAAAGTTCCTTCTGTGTGCTAAAGGGAACAGCTGCTAGGTGGAGAAGGAAGAATATTCTGTATCTTGGCCTTACTATGGCCTGTTTTTTAATAGAGAATGCAAACGTGGTTGATGAACTGTTCAGAGAGAAGTTAGAATCATTAACAAAGTGTAGAGGTGTGTTGAATGCGATTCAACGGGGATCTGCCTCAGTCTTGACCTATGCGTTGTTCCATAAATAATCCATATGATAGAACACAGGCGGTTCTTTTTTATATTAAGCCAGCATGAAAATTGAAGGGATTTGATACATGTATTCACGGCAAATAACACCAATGTCCTGGAAAAACAAAAAAACAAAGAACAGAAATAAAAACCAGAAAAATGAGGACAAGTGCAAAGCACTTGAGAATGAAAGAAATAAAGACAGTTTAAGCATAGAATGAGAAAGTCACGTCTGATCATAAAAGAAGAGTCAATAAATGTGCCAATCTTACAAAAGTATTTGTGGCAGGAATTAAGCCTGCATGACATGTGACATAGTTCTTTGTTTTCTGCAGCACTGGCAGTGCCCCAGCAAGTGTATTGCATACAGATTAGAACATCACACCTCTGGAAAAAGTAATATCCCTTGAAAAGCTTCCAGAGGAGATCAATGAGAACGATTTGAGGTCTCTAATAACTTTGTTCTAGAATGAGAGAACAGTAGACTCTGAACAATGTAGTCTGAACAAGGGAACAGAGGACAGCAAGACATAAAAACAGGTTTTAAAATATAAAAGACTGATACAACAACTGCACCCCCCCATCTGATTTGTGTGTCTTCACCTGAATGACAGAGATAATTGGTCCTGCCACTGCTTATATAGCCCCAATCCCTGGAGTCATGTTTTTTCAAGACAATTTTTTTCTATCTCCCAAGGTATGCTCCTAGTATTGAGTTGATCAGAGAGGAAAGTGATTAAATTGGCAAGCATGCATTCAGATGGAATTTTGAAAAAAAAAAAAGAAATGAGAAAACTTTTATCATGGTAAAGATAAAAAACCCTTCTCAAAGTTTGCTGAATGATTAATAGCTTTGGTGTCTCAAAAACTCAGCTTTACGATTTTTTCCCCTAAAAACTACCTTAGTAATGTCTTACATGATTCAATAATGACTGATATACACAATCTAATATATAATGAATATAGATCTTTCCACAATTTTGCCCCATAATTTCTAAAGTTATCCTAAACTGAAATAGTGGTAAGAGGATTCATCTCTATTCTAATTGTCTATATCAGAGTAATTTGAAAGGGAAATGGCATAACACTCATAGATATCTAAAAGTCCAAAATATCTATAATCAAATCTCTTTCATCACTATACCATAGATAACTTATCAGACCATTCTGTGAGGTAGTTTTTAAATGTTCAAATATTTTAAAATGTGAATCACGTGCATTGCATAATTAAATTCATTCCTATCCAGTAAAAAATTGGAGAAATGTGTTTCTTTTTACTTTATCTCCTAACAAATATGAAAATTGGTCTTTGGCTCATGGTTTCTTTCTGTATTGATTTTAATTAAAGGCATTTAATGATTGAAAGCTAGAAGGAGACTTAAACCTAGCAGCAACACATTCTATTTGTTCTGCCACTGTTGTGGTTCAGGAGAGGTATTCCTCAATTTAGTGCTCCCACTCAAGCCAGGCTGGCACCCTTCTTTCCCTTTCCTTTCCTTTCCTTTCCTTTCCTTTCCTTTCCTTTCCTTTCCTTTCCTTTCCTTTCCTTTCCTTTCCTTTCCTTTCCTTTCCTTTCCTTTCCTTTCCTTTCCTTTCCTTTCCTTTCCTTTCCTTTCCTTTCCTTTCCTTTCCTTTCCTTTCCTTTCCTTTCCTTTCCTTTCCTTTCCTTTCCTTTCCTTTCCTTTCCTTTCCTTTCCTTTCCTTTCCTTTCCTTTCCTTTCCTTTCCTTCCCTTCCCTTCCCTTCCCTTCCCTTCCCTTCCCTTCCCTTCCCTTCCCTTCCCTTCCCTTCCCTTCCCTTCCCTTCCCTTCCCTTCCCTTCCCTTCCCTTCCCTTCCCTTCCCTTCCCTTCCCTTCCCTTCCCTTCCCTTCCCTTCCCTTCCCTTCCCTTCCCTCCCCTCCCCTCCCCTCCCCTCCCCTCCCCTCCCCTCCCCTCCCCTCCCCTTCCCTCCCCTCCCCTCCCCTCCCCTCCCCTCCCCTCCCCTCCCCTCCCCTCCCCTCCCCTTCCCTTCCCTTCCCTTCCCTTGAATCAAGGCTCCACCCTCTCATGGCTACTGAAAAGATTAACCCTATCCTTGGCCAAAACCGGGATAGACATGTGAAATGATACCAGCCTGAACCACTTTCCTATATTCTCCAAAATAATTCAAGGAATAATTTCTAACTCTAGAGACAGGTCAAATGGGAAAAAAATGCGTAGTGAAAAAGAAATTATTGAGTTACACCAAATACAGAGAGTTTCCCTTTTTTCCCCCCACTAAATGTTAAGTATACTCCATGAAAGCTTTAGTGAGCTTTTTGAGATTAGGTACTTTATGAATCCCACTGGACTTTTAGTACGTATATGTCATGCTGGCAGGTGATATCAAGAACTAGATAGTGACGGAAGAGAAATGCAGGGACTTCCTTATCCATTTCTGGCTCATAGTTACTCAGGTGACTGAGAATTCTGTGAGTGCTCTGGAAGGCAAGGACAGAGTCCTCCAAATACTGCAGTGTAACCCTCTGAGTCTGACCAGTCAGTCTAACCAAGGTGCCATGACAAGAATGTGCAAGCATCCCATGATTGAACATGGAAAAGAAACTGGGATTCTGTAACCCAACTTAAATATTTTATTGAACCTCTTTGCCTGAGTTTAAAGGCTGAAGTGTCAGGGAGGGGAGTTAAATGGCTAATGCCAAGATTTTCTCATTTCTTGTATAACCAGCTTGCCAGCTCAGGGCTGTTGAGATGCTTAGCTGACACTCACAGAATGGTATTATTTCAATGCCAGGGCAAGACTTCTCAGTTAATAAAATGAATCTCTGCCTTTGAAAGTCAAAGGAAGTTGTCTATTTTCAATCAGAGATATGACAGAGTCTGTAATTTTAGCATATTATCATTTCAGTAATTCCGATTAGTATATGGTCAGTATATGGCGCAAATATCTGAAAAATAAAGTATTGATGGTAGAAGTTAGAAGACAATGGTTTGTGACTTATTTAATAAATGTAGTTGGTTTGTTGGTTTTGGGGGATTTTTTTCTCCTGTATTTAAACACCTGCCTATAAGCACAAGTGAAAAGAAACAAATGCAGCTACTACTATCTTCATGTGTGCCTTGGCAACTTGGCTAAATATACACTTGGATTCATTTTCTTTACCTCATATTCATACTGGGATATGCTTATGGTCTTTTTAATAGCTGCAACTGAAAATCTGTTCTATCATTTGCAGGTTTCATTTTATGCAATTTATTTATTAAACAGCATATTTAAAATTCAAACTACTCATCTAGGAATGATTCTTAAGATTTTAATTATCGTATGTTAGTGCAATTAGGGTAATTGATTCATTGAATGTTCAGATAAGCAAAGTGCCTTAACAAAAGAGGATCCATTTTAAAGGAAACAGAGTTTGAGACAGTGAATAGGAAAGAATAGTGATGCCTGGAAAGGCTGACCTGGAACAAAGACTAGGCAGAGCAAAAGGAATAAAATAGGTATTTATTAAAAGGATACACCTTGGACAGTGCAAGAGCCTGGCCAAGGTGACACCCAAGTTGAATCCAAGATGGATCCCAGTCACACTTTTATAAGTTTTAGTTCATCTACATATTGGGGTCAGTTGTCCAACCACGGCCCCACATTACGAAGTCTCAGCCCCCTGGGTTGCCCCCTTCCCTTCGGTGTTGTTTATGCTTTTTGGGTAATGGGTGTCCTTGATTCCCTAGCTGGGAAGGGATTGTTTTGTCTAACTACCCTGTCAAGAGAACTTACTAGCACCTAATATGAAGTTTCAGAATTAACACACTAAGCAGCAGAGGATCTGAAGAATATAAAAGCTAAAATCCAAGGCATCAATATAACTGTATTATCAGGATACTATAAAATGTATATTTTTATATGATTAAATTTTGAATCTTGATAAAGAAATTTTCAACTTTATTTCCTCTTAATGAAATATCCATTAAACGTTGCTTGCATTTGTCTCTCTATGTATGTGAGTATATATGAAATAATGGATAGAAATAAGAAAAGCATATATATACCAAAATATTATACGGGAAACATGTTCTCTCTCACAGAAACTCCAGACAGCCACTGTGGTGCTTCCTGACAGAGTAAAGCAGCAGGAGACAGCTAATGAGGCAAGTCATCCGTTATCATTGCAGTGCTTAGCCTGATTTAGTTATCTGAATCAAAATGACAGATTCAGGAGGAAGGCTCCTGGGAACCTGACTGAAAATGTTGTGTTGATGTTACCATGCATTGATCAATCTAGTGGAGTGCCTCTTCGTCTCCATGCCAACAATGAATAGAAACAAAAAGCAAGGGTTAAAGGGCATGCTTTCGGAAAACTGATATTGGGGGAGGTGTTTTCTTTATAAACAAGTTTTGTTAAACACTGAAATAAGCTTCATGCCTGGGACAAGTCATGGCTCTCCAAAATATGGGAGGCTTTAGAATGCAATTTCAGCTTGTCAGGAACAATTTTCCTCCTTCCTTTAAAGATTGTTTAGAACTTTAGCTTCAGAGCTACACTCTATGTCAGTGGTTGCTTATTAACTTGAACATTAAGAGAAGGAAAGAGATTTCAAGTGTTTCATTGCCAGCAAAATGCCAGTCAGTAGTATTTTTTTAAAGTGTGATCATATTTTTCTAGAATATTCATTTTATTAGATGGGGAAAGTTAATCTTCGTAGCATTAAATATTTTTAGAAAATATGCAATTTAGAAGACAAAAACAAGTTACTATGTGCAAAATAAAGAAGCAAGTGTTGACTAATTTTAATGAGGAGTTAAAGGTAGAGCTAGAGTTTTTTGAATGAGAGCTCTTAACTAGGCTTTCTTGCAAAATTAGTAAATTATATTTTAAAAAGAAAAGAGAGGAAAATATAGCCTTTGTAAAGAAAATCAAGTCCATACAATCAGAGAATCATAGGATATATTGACTTGGAAAGGGCTCATCAGGATCACCAGTCCAACTCCCAGCCCTGTGGAGGACAGTCCAAAAATCGCACCATGTGCCTGAAAGTGCAGATCAGAGTGAAACAATCCCCTACCTTGCCTGGCTGGTGATACTGTGCCTGATGGCCTCCAGGGTTGGCTCTCCTGGCTGCCAGGGCACTGCTAACTCATGCTCAGCTTGCCATCATCCAGGACTTCCATGTCTCTTTCCATGGCCCTGCTCTCCAGCATCTTGTTCCCTAGTCTATAAACACAATATGGATTGCCCCATCCCAGGTGCAGATTCCAGCACTTGTCCTTGTTAAACTTCATATGGCTGTTGATTGTCCATCACTGTAATTTGTAGAGGTTTCTCTGCAGTGCCTCTCTGCCCTCAAGGGAGATGACAGCTCCTCCCAATTTAGTGTTGTGAACAATTTTGATTAGTATCCCTTCACGTCCTGTATCCAAGTCATTAATGATGATGTTGAAGAGAACTGAGCTGAGGATGGAGCCTTGTGAAACCCCACTGGTGACAGATCCCCAGCCTGATGTCCCCCCATTCACTGCAACCCTTTGCGCCCAACCCATGAGCTTGGTACTTTCCCTTTCCCTTTCCCTCTTCCAAATTAGTTTAAAGCTCTTTTAAGGAGCCCCAATAACTACTGCCCTTAAATTATTTTTCCACCCTGAGAAAGGTGCATCCCATCAGGTTTCAGCAGACCAGCTGTTGAATAGATCATTCCATAGTCAAAAGACCCAAATATTTCTAGTTATACCATCCTCAGAGCCCTACATTGATCAGATGGATCTGCCAATTACTATCAATTTTATCCCTTGTTACCAGAAGGATCCAAGAAATCACTATCCATGCTCCATATCCTTCAGCCAGTCATCCTGAGTCCCTGAAGTCTTTGATTACTATTGGACTTCTCTTTGTTTTGTCACTGCTGTCTTGAACAGTTATGAATAGTAATCACTTACTAGTTTGGAGAGTTTTCCAGTAATGTCCCTGAAGGGAGGAAAGTGTTAAAAGCAGAAGAACAGAGATGAAGATGGTAGACTCACTGGAGTGACTTTGCAGCTAGGAATGTTGAGGTCTGGAAAATAACAGTGTGGGAAACCCCATATTATTATGCTCCTACTGTTTATCCTCTGCCTGTTTTGAAAAGTAGAATCCCTGTGATAACAGGTGTTCCACTGAAACTCAGAGGCAGTCTCATAGATGTGCCTGAGCTCCCTTTTTTTGGGAGAAAAATCAAAGCTTAGAGATCCTGAAGAGCGCAGGGGAGATCACAGTATGGTGGCAAACTGCACATGTGCAGATCTTTGAAAAATTGCTGCAAACAGCAGCCCCAGAGCTCTGTTGGGATGGACTGAACTTAACAGAGCCTGTGTTCCAGCTTGTGTGTCACTGCCCAGGTGTTGCTTCAGGATCCTCCAGTTGGCGCAGTAATGAAATAAATTTACTCTTTGCATTTCAGCTGTTGTTTCATGGTTTTTCTGCCTGTTTGCCTGTGGTGACTCACACAGTCCCTTGTCTGAGAGACAGCAGACTTCCCTGTGACTGGAGTCCAGTCTGCATATCAGGCTCTTAATTCCCTTTAGAAGGGAGTCGCCTCTTAGAGCTACTCTTTTCCTCTTAACAAAGGAGGTCTTGATATGGCATACAGGTGATGTTGCTTTAGGAGACCCCTATATCCAAGAAAGGCCTTTGCCCACCTCATCAATTGTCTGAATTTCTAGTTCCAGGGCCTCAAACCTGTTGCAGAAGATGCCAGTCCTACTTTTTACATTTTCAGAAGGTGGAGTGGCCTTGCTTCTGATACATGCAGTGACTCACTTTCAGCTTTCATCTTCAACAGACCCTTGCCTCATTCCCATTTTCCAGCCATTCAAAGAGCAGATGGTGCTGAAATCAGAACCAGGAAATTCCAGTATCCCAAACAATAAGAAGTTACAAACCTCGAAGACAATATAGTAATTTTCCTATTTATATTTGAAATTAAAATTTATACTAATGCCGACAACAACAATGAAACTTAAGCAACTACAGCCAAAAGGCACAGACTGTGGACTTAAGAGACAATAATTAATACAGTGTTGAACATTTCTAAATAAAGATACAGAGAGAAAGGAGTTTGGAGATGGTAAGAATAAGACTCTTGACCTAAATTTAGAATCATAAAATTGTTCACATGGAAAAGAATTTTAAAATCATCAAGTTCAAAGATTGACCCAGCACTGACAAATCCACCAGAAAAACCATGTCCCCAAGTGCTACAACTACCAATCTTTGAAGCCTTTTCCTGTCACTGGTTCCCTGGAAGACCCCCACTTGGCTACAGTCTCCTTTCAGGCAGTTGCAAAGAGCAATAAGGTCTCCCCTGACCCTCAGTTTCTCCAGATTAAACATTCCCAGCTTCCTCAGCTGTTCCTCATCAGACTTTTTCTCCAGACCCTTCACAGCTCTTTTGTCCTTCTCTAGACCACCTCAACATCTTTCTTGTAGTGAGGGACCCAAAACTGGACGTAGGACTCAAGGTGTGGCCTCACCAGTGCTGAGTACAAGGGGGACAATCCCTGCCCTGGTCCTGCTGGCCACACTGCTTGCAATGCAGGCCAGGATGCCTTACACTTCTGTAATTTTTTTATGCCTCTCTTCATCATGTCCTTCACAGTAGTCCTATTCATCATCCTGTCTTTGAAATCTAGACTGTAAGCTGCCTCAGTGTTTCATAGCAATCTCACCTGATCAAACTCTCTAGAATACTTCATATACCTTGTAGCATGGGCATCCACTGCTTTGTATGGAAGTTCCTAACTATCCTCATGTGACAGCAAACTAATGCAGATTAATCTTGTACCTGGATTTGAAAAGATATATAAAAAACCAACCCAAAACAAAAGAACCCACAAAGAAGGATCAACTGAAAAATAGGCAAATCCTTGCAGGAAGAGAGAAAGAGGTTATGCTCTCCTGGTGTGTCATACTTGGTTTTTTGTTTTGCTCATAACTCATTCACAGATCCAGTGCAGAACTTGCAGCAAGCCAACCTTGGTGCACTTTCAGATATTCCTTAACATTTTTCAAGGTCCTGCTTCTTTTATTGTGGAAGGTTGTAAGGATATTATGATGCTTGAAAAATACAGGGCTTTTACAAATATGTCACAATTAGACAATGTACATTTATTTAGAAAATTACATCTTTTTAATATTTACTAGATATCCTCATCTTTCCTAGGAGCAAAATGTGTATTTCCATCAGTTCTACAATTTGAGTGCTCAGTCACAAATATGGAAAAGGGCTCTTTACTGAAACACCTGTATGACAGAGAAAGAGCTGGGATCTCTGTGGATCTGCACGCTCCTGCCAGCATGCATTATGCATAGTGCTCCAAAGGAGCTCCTTGTATAAGTAGTCTTTGCATAAATGGGGAAAAAAAAAGGTTAAACTTCACAGAAATACAAAATTTTGGATTGTATCATTGTAACCATGTTACAAAGGTTCAAATTTGTGATCAAGGCTTAGAGATTGGAAGATACTTTTTTTGTAAGAAGGATATTATCCTAACTTGCTTGAATCCCCTTGTACCCAAGAGATGGGGGTGCTGGATTGTTTTGGGGTGCTTTTAAGCACAATTCCTTATTGGATAAAATAAATACATAAAAGAGGAGTGCTATTTCTAGAGTGGATTTCTCTGCTTTTCTAGCACTGCTTGTGTTACTGCTGGCATTAGTAATGCAGTATGCAGACACTGCCACAACTCAGTCTTGTGTGACCTGAATAAAACTAGTGTTTTAATAGTCTAACCACTGTAAATGTCATTGATGGGATGGAGACCTGTCAAATAGGCAATTTATTACCAGAAGGAATATGAGTTAAAATACATTCCATGATCTTATAAGGCTGTAGAAATTGTTATATTTTAGTTTTTTGAATTGAACAGCAAATGAGATACAGAGAGCAAATTATTTTTGTCTGTCACCATTAGTTGCCAATACACTGGGCAGAGTGAATGTGAAAACACAGCTTTACTTCCTGTCTTAATAAAATATTTCACAATATTTTTACACCAATGTTGTAGTAGATGGGAGGAATGATTGACTGGCTCAAAGCAACCAGGTGGAAAGATTGTGTAGGAAGGCGGACAGAGCTCTGTGTAGGTGGGACAGTGTTTAACAAATACTGATGATGGTTGTCTATTCCTTACATACTGTGATGGAACAGCACCTATAGCTATGACTAAGGGATTCCAAAAGTATCATTAAGCAAACTCTGTAATAATGAGAGTTTTAAGTTAAATAGGTTGAGTACATAAAAAGCAGAGTAGACATATTACATAAAGAAAGCAAAGTTGATGTTACAGAAATTCTGATGAAATACAAGATTCAGGATTGCACATGTCAAAAATATGTGGCCTAGGTTTTATACTCTATAATTTCTTTTTTTCATTAGTTTTCTTTCCATACTAATATTTTTTCATCTGAGGCATCACTTAAGTTGCTCAAATGGAATGCCCTAAAGTTTCTTAAGAAATAAGTCTAATGCTATTTTACAATAATATTTCTAAAGGAAATGGTCTATTCAATGGTAAATCTTAAATCTGAATGTAGCCCTTAAAACCAGTTGGTTAATTTGCTCATTCTGATGTCAAAGTTGAAGGATACCTTTTATAAATTGCATTCAAATTAGGAATCATCTACAAATGCTAGGCTTCCTGTTGCATACAAAAGGAATAACCAGAGCAGTTTGAGTATTATCAAAGGAGATAGCTTCTGCTGCAAACATACCTTGGAGAAAAGCTGAGTCTAAAATGAATTGAATCAGAGCCAACACTTTATTTTATAAATTCTGAAAATACATAACCACTTAGTTCTTATCTCCTTATTTGGGAAAAATAAATTAACTCTATCCCTTCCTCATTTTAAGGTATTTCCAGATTCTCTGCTAAATTTTTATTGCATTCAACCTATCTTTGTTGCTGAGTCAGAAGTTTATTGACTGTTCCAGCCACCTGCCATGCAAAGAGAGTTTGATGCACATTCCATGTTCATGTTGACTTTCTTATCTTTGAGAGAAGACTCACTTAAAAAATTCAGCTGACTTCAGTATATACTAGTCAAATTTGGCTTAGGGAGTGCTATTTTCATATTTGTCAGCACTGTATATTAAAAATGGCCTGAAATCAATCAGATGCTTTCCTTCTAGGAATTTCCATGTAATATGGATTGAATTTAAATGTATATACAGAGAAGCATACTGAATTAACAACAGATGAAAAGTGGAAGGCATTTCTTCTTCTCACAGACCTACAAGTTTCTTAGGATGGGAAATTGCAGGCAGTGTTTCTTTGTGATTTGGTGTAGTTCAGGTATGTCTATGGTAGTGGAAGGGAGGACAGGCTTTCAAATTGCACTTAATGTTAACTAGTACAAAACAGGACAGAGAATCAAATTCCAGAAGTAAAACAGAAGTAAAAATATTTCAGGGACTTGTAATAAACATTGAGCACAGCAAAAGTATCAGATCATTGCCCTTCTCTTTCTTGTGGTATAAAATGTTCAGGACACTTTTAACTTTGGTAGCATTTTCATTCTTATTTCCAAATAGTGCATCCAAACTCCTCTAGTGCAGTTTAATTCTTTGGGACTGTATGAATTGTTTTCCTTCCTGGTTTTCTTCATAATCTTGCATTCAGTTTACAGAATTCACTCATTCCCTTAATAAACAATATATGAAGTCCTAGAAGCAGAATGCTATGTCAGGCCATGGAATGGTCAAGCAGTAACAGTTTGGAGAATTAGTTTGTTCATTACAGAGCTCTAAAAAGGTAAGTGTCCCATACACAAGAATCACAAATTTACTTCAGGATATATCAGGTGAAATAAGGCTGTGTTTCCAAATGCACAGATTACTATTTATATAACTCTTTATCATTTTCTTTGAGCTCAGCCTCTTGGTGTTGCTTTAGTATGGGTCCAGGTCTTTGGTTCAAGGTAGAGTTGGATATCTGACCAGTGGATACTGGAGAAAACTTGGAGATTCTTTGGATTATTTTATTTATTTTACTTCTTTTAAAGAAAATCTGCAATAGATTTAGTAATACCAAATTATATCTCTGAATTTCATGCAACTTTAGCCAGAGGTTTAATAAAGAAAGGCTGAAAAAATTTTAAAAACATTATAATTTTATGCTGTATGCTTTCCCTGCAACTAATGTTTTTCCTTTCTTACTCAGAACTGTATTTATTCTGTGAGAATTCTATGCCCTAAAATTCTTATTTTGGTTAAAAAAGGGATATGACAATCAAAACAATGCAGATTTTTTCTCTTTGAGGATAATTTCTGTTTAGATTATTGCAATTTATGTTTTTTCAAGGTTTTTTTTTTCTGGTTCCATCAGCAAGCCGAGAGATGCATCTACTGTTTGCACAGTTAAGACTTCATGTTCACCTGCCATCCTTGGAACCAGGTTGTTTCTTTTGTCTGCATTAATACAGTGACAAAGATTCAACAGTACAAAAATATTCACTGACTGCAATTTGTGTGACCTCCTAGTTTTCAAATTAACTTGTCATTTATGCACATCTATAATTGAGGGTAATGTTTGTCCTGCAAATATTTATTACCATAATGTGAGAGAAGGAAAGAATGTATCTTGTCTCAGAATGCAGTCTGCACAAACATAAACAGCAGTTTAAAAAATTAAAACTTTCTGTTTGTAAACTAAAAAAATTAAAGGCTGAAATAATGAGAACTTATACCATTTTAGAGTAATTTTACACACTGTCTTTTCTATACATCTTCACTTCTTCCATTTAGCCAAAGGCAAAGAAGGGAAAGGGAAGGAGTAAACAGCCTGAATCTGTTTTGTAAGAGATCATGTCAGTTGTTATTAACTGTTATATTATGTTTCATTGGGCTGGTTGAAGGCAAACAGAAGGTCAAAATATTTGTTTTTCTTATTTGCCTTTCTTATCTTTGAAAGAAAATTCACTTATAATATTTCAGCTGACTTCAGTATTTTTAAATTAATTTTATTAGAATCACCATTTTCAGCAATAGTTTTAGAATGTGGAAAGCTTTTGAGAGAAACATATGGATGCAATACCTTTGGGGGGTTGGGGGAAGTGCTTATGTGGTGGTATAAAAATGTCATGCCTGTAAGGACTAATATGAAGAACATGAGCTCACTCTAACTTAACCCTGTAAGCAAAGGAAGATGGCTATGAATTACATCAATAAACATTAGGAATATTCCCCATTCCTAAATATTATTGTGAATTAGTGGACCTAAAAGAACTCAGCTTTTTTTTTCTCCTTTTGTTTTGTTTTTGTTTTTTTCCTCCTATAAATGAATGGAGCACAAGTTACACAAGATAAAGTGTAGGTAGTGTCAAAGCCAGTAAAATAACCTGATTTGCCTGAAAACTAGCAGTTTCCATCAGGCAATGTATTAAGTTTTTATGCAATCTTATTTCAACCATACTGACAAATGCAGCTTATCCCCTGGAATTTTTTTTTCAGTTACAATCACAGTCTTACACACTTTCTTCCCATGCTGAAGACCAATCTGAGATTTTTATGTCACTGCACATAATAATTCTGCAAACTGTTTCCAGTAGTTTCAAGAATTCAGTGTATTCAACCCTATGCTAGCAAGTTGGACTCACACAGATGGACATTTTATCCCACAGAATTTCTGTACCCAACAAGGCTATTGCCTTATTATGTAAATGCTTCTCTTTGTCCATTCAGTGATGTATGATATTGCAGGCTCTGGCAACAGACATGATTTCCTACAGCATTAATGGCACAAGCACAAAAGCTCAGCACTACACAGATTTGAAGCGACCTTCGAGCCCTTCCCCACTGTCAAATGGCAAGATGCATGACAGTAACTTGATGTTGTAGTGTATTCAATAAAGTAGAAGCTTTCACAGCTTGGCATGATAGACAAGCAAAAGCCCCTGATAAAAGCATGGGCTCTGAAACTGCGTTCCAACAAAAATGTTGAATTTGCCAACATACCGTGAGACCTTTTCATCCCGCCTTGCTTTGAGGAAGGAAATATCAGTGCTTTACTCTTACCCATGTGTGTGAAGGTTCTTCATTGCTGATTTGATGAAGAGAAGTGGCTGAATAGGTGAATCCATTATTTGAAATATTTTTTTAAAGAATGCAGAACTTGTTTGTGAACATTTTTCTAAATTTTGGTAAAGACAAAAATCATAGAAATATTTTTAACAGGATTCCTGTCAAATAAATAAAATGAAATAAACACATCCAATAAATTAAATATTACACCCAGAAAGCCATGCTCACTTGAAAGATACTATACAGGGGTTTTGAAATCATCACTGTCCAAGTGCTTCTAATATTTAAACTTCAGAAAGAAACTTCTCTGGTAATCGCTTTCAGAAAATCATCAATTGCTTGTAGTTTCCCACACAACAATATTTCAGATTATTATTGTGATCGATGAATAAAGTGGAACAGTCCATTATTAAAAAGTGCATGAGTCATATTTTATATACAGTAGATCAGGTACTGAGAATTTAGTTATTTTTAAAAGCTATTCAACACTGAAAAATCTGTGCCGCATTTACACATATTGTAGAACATTCCCTGGGACTCCAAAGTTCTTTCTAGAGTTTTAAAAACAGATCATTAAGAGGTCATTAATTAATTAATTAATATTCAGACCTGTTTTCTTCCAGCTCAGACAAAGAGACAGCCATTTTAACTGAAGATAACGTGCAAAAATGATTATTTGGAATCATGGCAATGTATGCATATTTGTGTGTATTTAACATACTTTGTACTGGATGCAAAGCTTATTCATCATGCAAGATGGATCGGATTGTAAAAGAGGAAGGCTTTTAAAGTATATATTTGCTGTGGAAGATGATATTGGGATGGAGGACTAGTCAAAGAAAGGGAAAAGAAAAAGGGCTGGCTCCATTTTTAAACTGTGTATCACCCTACAAAATTATCCTTATCTGATAAAGAATTTCTGCATGAATTTAAGCATCCTCTTGCGAGTAGTTAGTAACTGTGCATTCATCATATTCTGGGCTTGACCTGAGATCATGGGGTCTGGTCTGCAGAAGCGTTCAACTTTCATGGATTTCACACAAAAGTGCTTTGAACCTTTAAAATGCTCTGTAATGCATGCTGGAAAATCAGATTCTACACCCTCAACTTGGACTCTAAAAATCCATGAGTGCACTTGACCTCTTTGTCTCTTTCTAGTACCTATAAAATAGGGAATTACACCATCTCTTCATATCACTAGAGTGCTATGAAGATTAAATAATTTTTGTGAAGCACTCTGATATTGCTATTTGGGCATCATAGAGAAACCCATGAGAAAATTAATCATCCTGTCTTCAGAATGACTATGCACTACATAAATCCTAAGGCTACACATTTGACAACGAGAATAAAATTTACTGAACAGCTAATTTTCTAGCTTCTTTGTTCTTGTTCTTTCTTCAGTCATTCTGCTTCTTTTTTTTCCCCACAACTCCCAAAGTTTTTTATCCTACGCTTGCCAGAGATTCCTGATAACAGCTTTCCTCTAGCCCTTCCTCTGTTCCCTCCATGATATGCTGCTGGATTTTTCCTCATCCCCTACTGCCTTCCCAAAGCAAATTCCAAAGTAAAAAACAAAAAAACCTCTGAATTTTATTCATTGATGTCTTATTATGCCTTCTGTGGCAAAGAAATAATAATTTTTAATGTATGTGTAATCTGGGACAATGAGTTCTGATCTTGATCACAGCATTCTCATGATGCTATAAAATTAAAATAAAATACTATTACTGTCATGGCTGTCTTATAATTTAGTATAGAAATCTTGCACCACACGCGGCTTAGTTTGAATGTGACCTCATCGATTTCCTGGTATATGAAAATTAAGAGGGACAAAAAAGAGTGAGAACTGAGAATATTGTTGTACATTTTCTTTTTTTCTAGAAAATTAATAGATTCGGTTTTTAGTAAATGTCTAGAAGACCAATTTTTATATTATCTTTTTATTTTTTTTTTTAATATATAGCACACAAAATAGTTCAGGAATCATTTGCCTGTGTTGTTCTTCTTTATAAATTCTCTACAACTATTTTCCTTGTCATTTTTATTGAGAAACAGTTCTTCAGCCCAAAATACATCCTGAAATATCAATCTGACACCCTAGCTTTGGTTAATGACTTCTCTTAGATAGAAAACGTTAGATGTGTCACACTGAAATGGATTTTTAAGCTTGTAGGGTCAGAAATACAGATTATGTAGCTCCTAGAATTTAACAGAGTTGGCAAAGTACATGAACAGAGAATCAGATTCATAAAAGCAGGTTTAGAATAGCTTTGGTGAGTCGCTTTATACTTCCAAAGGAAATAATTATTTTATAACACAGCTCCAGCTGTCTATCTTTGAACAATATGGATTTCAGTGTTTCAGAAATCTTCAGAAAAAAAAAATTAATGGGAAGATAAGACAGGGAAGAAAGACCACCAGAAACTGAATTGATGATTTATGCACTTTTAACCTTGGGCAATTCAATTTCCCCTGATTTTAAAAGTGAAACTACCTCTTTAATGAAAACACACTCTATTAGATTAGATTATTTGTAAAAAAAAAAAAATTATATAAATTCCCCCACAAATGTTAAAAGCAGAAAGCTTTTTAACAGTGTCACAACTAGATATAAGAAAATCTATATGGATCATTTAGGGAATTGGATTTTACTATGATAGGAATATTTAGAAGAACAGCAAATCAGACCAATTTAAAATTTTAGGATGACACTGTTCTGGACTGACACTTGTGAACAATGAACATTGTGTTGTCAATGGGTACTTCTTTAACACTAGCAATCATTACCACTGCATATGCAAAATACTGAGACCTTAACAATCCTAACCTAAACCAGCTCTGAGTGTGCAGTACCCTAGAACTGATGTGATTTCATACACATGAAGATCAGTGACCAAGATCAGTCAGTCAAGGTTTTTCCCAGGGGAAGAGAGTTGTAGAGTGGACTCTCTTCTTTCCTCCCATCTTTCTTTTCTCATTGCTCTGTCCAATTCCCTAAAGAAATGAGATTATCTCATCTAGTTTTGACAACTTATTTTTTGGGATCAGAAATCAGGCTGACATAGTTTATTCTGCAAAATTATTATTTTAGCAGATGTCCTTTCTGCCTGTTCCCCATCTTTAGCTCTGCTCTGTCATATTTTACTGCTTTGTGCATGTTTTTCTTCTCCCTGCTTGTGCAACTGTACTAGAGACTTCTCTTTGCTGTGGGTATTGTTTTAATATTTAAGCTTAGCTTTCTTAAACAATGTTATTAGTAGTGTTACAATGATGTTAAAGTCTTAGACATTTTAACAGTCATACTATTTTATGTTTTCTTTTCTTTGGATTCAAAGCATGCAAATGTTAATAATGCCTTCCTTAATGTCTTCCTGCTACAGGTCCAATTGACCTCTGCTTTGTCTTGAGGAGTGGCAAATCCATCTCTCATCAAACTAGCTAGTCATTTTTCAGGCTTTGTCCACTGACTTTATTCTTCCTTCACAATTTAATAGCCAAAATGTAATATATTTAGGAAAACACCATCACGTGATTTCTAGAACCTACTTATAGCTGGATTCCCACCCATTTGGTTTCTGACCATAATATTGCCCCTGAAAATGTGCAACCCAGGGCCTACAGGAAGCTCTTGGGCCAGAGCTCATTCCCTTACTGTGATAATGAACTAGTTGTGGTCATAAATCTACAGTACTGATCTTAAACAAAGTTGGGTTTCTGGAAGGTCCTTCAGGACGATTGTTTCAATACCTCAGTCCTCTGACAGCTTCTAATATTGAGACAGAATATGCCCATTGATGATCTACATAACTATGTTCTTGTGGAGCAAAAACTTTGCACAACTTTTCTAGCTTTGTGTAATTTATCCTAATTTCTCAGCTCTTTTTAACTCCCTGTGGTAGATGTTTCCTCTTTCCTGACCACACCCATACAGTAGATTGGCAAACACATGCTGCAGTGTTTCTCAGGAGAGCTGTACAGGACCTGGTGTCAGCAGCTGTGCTTGGGCACAGCAGAACAACCTCAGACCTGCTGTGCTGGTCCTGGGTCATTTCTGAGCAGTGGCACTGGCAGCCTCCAGTCCTTGCCAGAATGTCTCACCTAATGCATCCGAGAGGTAGAGCTGTGACAGGAAATTGCCATTAGAGCAGTTTCTGGTGAAAAATACCTTCTTATCGAAACCAATTTTTTCCCTAGAAAAATTATATTATTTACTGTGAAGGTTGCAAAAAACATTCAACTGTTCATTTCTCAATCTGTCCTGAGCAGTAATCAGGAAGCACATCTAGGGATGCCAAGAGGATTGTTCTGCCAATGCCTACATTGCACTTGTTCAGATACAAATTTCTTTTCCGGTAGGTGACTACTGAAATTTCTCTTAATCCTGACATGTCTAGAAGGATTTCTAACAGTAAGTGACATTCTCCTGACTATACACATTCATTGAATTCAAACCCACATGCCTTTTAAGCTGAGGGGTTTGGAATGAAATTGCTGCTCTTCCTGCTCCACCCTGCCATGGAGTGAAAATGTTAAAATTGAAATCATTATCAGTGATTTCAATGATGGCTGTGTATGTTTAGTTAAAATGTGAATATGCATCCAAAAATAAGCGCATGGCATCATACTATGACAAGTGATTGAGTCTGCCAGCTGAGTCAGAATTTTTATGGAAAAAAAATCTTTTAGGAAAAACCTGTCATTACATTATATTTCCTCCATTTTGACACATGCCAGAATCCACACAGTATTTCTATTAATGAAAAAAAAAAAAGTAGGAATTCTTGTGAGCAGAATAAATAGCTTAAATAGGTTGCTTAAGAGACAGTGATTTTTGAACAAATAAATAGGGTTTTTTTGTTAATTGATTTAGTCAGTCACAGGAGCAGATTTGAAGACTGGTGGAGTTTTTATATCTATTTTAACCTGGTCGATAAATTCTTCAGTGATTGTACCTATCCAAAAGGATCATAAGTATTTCAAAAATTCTGAAGGTAAGTTTTTTTCAGTTCATGACTGAAATGGTGTTCTATTCCAATAACTAGGAAAAATTCTATTTATTTGAATTGCTATCTTCAAAGCATTTTTCTATAACTAAGTTAATTTCCAAACATAGTTGTCCAAACAATATAACAAAAAATAGATTACCTTTTGAAAAATGTCAAATGTGCACTTTATTAACTGTAAAAAGTCATGCTTTCTTTATGCAAAATAAAGTTTTTTTGGAAATGACCATTTCTCAGTTGCAGTCTCAGTTTCAACAAATCCTTCTTTCCCAGTATGAGAGGTTATATATTGATAGAAATCCCTTGGTCTTTATGCTACAGTGATATTTGAAAGATAACTTCTGCTCAATGCTTCTGTGATCCTGGGTAACTGGCAACAAAGAGCAGCTCAGGTAAAACTATGTCTTATACACTATTCTTATATCCCTGCTACTATATCAGGACCTTGACTAAACTGCAAATTAATGCAAATTATCATCTGTGATCTGGTTATTCTCTGACAAACTGGAGCAATTATAGCTCCTTGATGCCATGGTATTTTTCTGCCCACCTAGGTAGGTGGTTACCTGGGGCAACACCTGGCATTTCCTTTGTGTTTCTACTTCCTCATATCACAGCTAACTCACTATTACTGAATAATATAAATTATGGCTATCATTCCAAGGAAATAAAAACAGAAAAAAAGTATAAAATTTACCCTGATATCACAAATAAATCTTTATCAAAATAAACAGGCAGGAGTTCAACTTCACTGTCATTACTCTTTTTTATTGAAAAAACATGTTAGGCATAGGGAAATGTTTTTCCTCTGTGGAGGTATCATTACTTTTCTTGGCCATAAACAGGCTGCCACAGCAAACACTACACATTTGTCTAACATTCTAAAGGATAATTTTTTCTAGGGTGAAATACATCATTTTGCTCAGCAGCCTTGAGTGAAACGCATGCTTCAATTGATTGAAAATATTTTATTCTCTGGCTCTCTGAACAACATAAACTAAAAGCAGGGACATAAAGGACACTCTTCTCCATTTTAAGGATTTTTTTTTGCCTTATATAATAGACAAGGAAGTCATACCTACACTGAGATATTATTAATTTCCAGTGCCCTAAGAAGTAGAATAATAGCTGAAGAACACAAAGGGTGTCAATGACTTTTTTTCTTTCATGTTCTCTGAGTTGCAGTATGAAATGGGGATTAATAAACACAGCAGCTTTCCAGTAAAGAGTATTTTTTAGCTTTCTGTAGTGTGCAGCATGGCAAGCTGGAACATCAATATTTCTTCAAAATCACTTAAGTGCTTGTCATGAAATGAAAGATTAATTCCTTCACAGTAAACTTGCACACAATTCTTAGGTTCTAATTCTCTGAAAAGCATAATGATCCTAGAGCTTTGAAAGATGCCAAGCCTGACATTTCAGGAGACTGAAAAACTGTACTTAGCCATAAAGCATAGAGATCACAGAGGGAACTAGCTCCAGCATGATACTTTTCTTCTATTAAGTCACCTCTCCTCCACACGGCAAGTGCCAATTCCAAAGACTTGCATTGGATATGGCCTCTTTATCCCTGTCTGCGGATGACTCTGGCAACTAATATACCTGTCTTGGTGACAGCGTTCTGGAAAAGAAGGTCTGATAAATAGTATGAATTGCTAGGATTTCCTAGCAATGTGCATTGGTTGGCTGGTTGGTTTTTAATTACCTTGATAAAACAGTTGGAAAGATGGGTGACAATAACTTTACCTACTTCGGCCACTACCAGTGTCCACACATCTCCAGTCAAATTTCATGTTTTTCTCCATGGTATATTTATGACTTCTTTTTCACAGCTGTTTTCTTCCCACAGTCCTGTTCTGACATATTGTAAATTTAAATGTCTACTGCAATTTTACTGTGAGTCTTCTTTTGATCAATTTCCATTTCAGAGGAAATAAGTATGATGAACTTATTATAAATCTGTTGGTGTAAGCAATACAGCGAAAGGAGTAGGATAATTATTCCTATCCATACCAGAAGAGAACAAGCTGTTGCTTTTGCTCTTCACCTCCTTGTTCAGACACAGGCCCAACCTCAGTGATCAATCTCAACCACTTACTGAAGTGATATGCATGCTTTTACTAGTCTAAAATATGGCCATCAATTATCTAACCCTTAAGTTTTATCTGTTTTATTGTCTTTCTTTTTCTTTTTTTCTGCTCTTTGAATTCACTGAAATGACAAGTTAATTAAACATAGGAGCATGTTTGTACTGCAAAGGATCATCAGAAACCCCCCACCATTCTCTGTAGATTTTGGAATATCCAGGGTTCCTTTGAAAATTCCTATGTAACAAGTGTGGGCCGATGATAAACTGATCTTTTTGTCCAAATTCATTGTATCTTTACCACCTGTATGTAAATGGTGTAAAATACCTTTTGTAAATTGGAAAAAAAAAACTTGAAAAGGATTCCACCTCAAGACTGGAACATGACAACAAATACTTCAGATTCCACAGTCATGTCTTGTCCTGTATGAGTGATAAATGCAATGACTTCTTTCAGCTTGTCTAGATTTCACAGTATGAAACAACAACACTTGAAATATATGTACAATCTGCACACGATCTTTCAGATAAAAAAAATATCCCCTCTAACTCATTTTAGCAAGTATTTCTAACCTTTAAATATGAGTTTCTCCCCAGTCCTGAAGAACTGCTTTCACTGAACCTCCAACTGCCTCGTCACCATGCCAGACCACTGAGCCCTGCATGTGGCTGATGAAGTATTTCAATCTGCTTTAGGATTAACCTGTTTTTTCTGTGACACAACACCTACTGTATGTCGACTGGAAAGGACGATTAACTAATTTTCAATTTGTTTGTGGACAGACACCCATTTGTAAAATAAACAGGCAAATCACTTCAAACAGAGAGAACACTCAAAGCTAAGTGGTATATTTCTTCAGCTGATACCCAATGACCTTTCAAGATGAAAGGATAATAGTCAACGCAGAAAAGGAAGAAAAAAGCCCTGTGTGCTGTTTGCAAGGTTTAGAGGTCACTTGGCTACAGAGAGGGAAGGATACAATGGAGGCTGCAGAAAACACTGCAGAAGAAAACATGGACTAGGGTTTACATTTTTTTCTTCTGAGCCTGACCATTCACTACTGGCCATCTCCATTTAACAAGAGCCTCTGTTTCCCTGACTAAGGGTATGTTCTGTTTATTGTGTGGCAGAGGCTTCACTTATGTATTAGCTGCCTATCTGAACTCCTCTTTGGAGAGCAAATAATTGTTCAAACCCAAAAGCAAAAGGGCATGCTTATCCCCATTCATCCGTCTGGCGATCATATGACAGGGCTGAGAGAAGATGGTGGGGGTCCTATAAGACAAAGTAAGATATTATTCCCAATGAAATCCTGTGGCTAGATGCACCTCTGTCTTCAAGTACAATCAAGGTCTTTGTTCTGTCACAGATCCTGGGAGTCAGCTTGCTACTCCCATTGAGAAAACTCAAAGCAATTTCCCACACTCATAGCAAGGCATCACCAGGCCATAAAGATTGTTCTGTCCTCTGAGCACACAACGTTTAGACAGAAATAGAAAATTGAAAACAAATTCCTTTTCATTTTACTGACCTTCAGAAGCTATACTATTAAAAGCAGACACAGAATTTGCACCAGCAGAACCTAAGTCTCAACACAGAATATGCTTTCAGAAAATCTTTTTGCCATGCCCACTTTTTGATTAAAACTTTTATACTGCTTGTCTTGAAAAAAATCATTCTTTTTCAGCTTAAGGGCTGGAGAAACCAGTCACTTCCTACTATTTCCCACGTTCAGGTTTGCAAAACAATCCTGATCACTGCCTAGATATGTTAAATCTTTTTAATGGTACTCTCTATACAGATAAATGCTAAATTGATCACCTTTTCAAGACAGGAGTCAGCATTCCAAAGTCACCTTGAACACTACCATCAGAAATTATTGTTTATCCTTGGGTTATTCTGTCTGCATTAAAAAAAAAAAACCAAAACAAAAACAAAAAACCAGGAAAATTATTAAAATAAGCAAAAAGCTAGTTAAGTACAGTTTAGTCTTAACATTAATTTCTATGTGGGACTAATATGTTTCCACCTTTATATTACCATCTTTACTTATCTTTACATCTTTATCTTACCTTTATCTTATTCATGTGAAATATTATTTTTTTTACTGTAACTTCTTTTTTACCTTTTATTGCACTACTTCTGAAAAAATTACAGATTAATTATATTTCTCCTCTCTGAAAGTTGTCTCCACGTTTGGTTTTTGTTTTGCTATGAAGTGAAAGGTTTTATGTAGAGAAGCAATATTTGGATGGTATGAAGGCTAGGTTGCATATTTAGCAGGAGGTTAGAAAAGCTCTGTTTGTTTAGCTTCATGAAACAAAGGCTGAGAAGGAAGTCTATAAATACATCAGCAGGATAAACATCAGGAGAGAAAAGAACCATTTAAGTGAAACGCCAGTGTTGTCACAGGAACAAATGGATGTGAACAGCTGGAAATAAACTTAGTGGGAAATTAAAAGAAATGTCCCAACTCTTAGAGCAGTCAGGTTCTGGAACATAGCCTTCCAATAAGAAAACATAGGACACAAAATCCTCCAAAATAGTTTTGAATATAGAAGCTGTTATATAGAAGTTGTTAGTAAATGAGTTTTCTGAAAGGTGAGAAAATATATCAAAGAATTTCAAAGACTTTCTTCAGCTTTAGGTTCTTGGGAGTTTTATAACGGTTTTATTTATTTATTTTGATTTGCCATAGCTGAAAAACCTGAATGGAATTTCAAAAGCAAGCTAAAAGAACTAGATGTTGAAAACAAGTTAATTAGGTCTCTAATTTCTGCCTGGTCTCCTTTGAAAATCCCAGTGCTGAAATGTATCTCTTTAGATACGAATAAGGATTACATTACCTTGCTCTTGAAATATTCAGTGCTCCTCTGGGAAACTGAAGCTCTCAAATGATTCAGGGAGATACAGACATAGTGACTAAAATGTGAGTAAAGTGTTTTTAAGCAATGGTCCGTCCCCATGATCAGCTCTCAAATGCCCACAGTTATAAATATCAACCTGCTGTAACCCACACTCCTTGGGTCCAGCTATTTGCTGACCAAGGGGTGTGTTTCTGTTAAACATAACTGTATGACCTTGGCTTGGTTTTACCCTAAAAGTTACTGCTGAGCTGTGGTAGCCTTCTTACACCGAAGATGTTCATGATGAGAAAAGAAAAAAATTACATAGAGGTGAAATTTTTGAGGGGATTCTAGTTACTAGCTCAGGGAATAAAGAGAAAAATATCAGTGTGAAACAATATAATACTAAGAAAAGAAAGCAGATAACTGAAAGGTAGAGCTCAGGAAGAATCTTGTTTAAAAGCTGATATTCCTTCCCCTGCACAAAAGGTGTCTGGGCAGCACAGACTCATCAAGTAACTGCATGCTAATGATTGGTCTG
Organism: Sturnus vulgaris; assembly: GCF_052056855.1. Lineage (NCBI taxonomy): Eukaryota > Metazoa > Chordata > Aves > Passeriformes > Sturnidae > Sturnus > Sturnus vulgaris. The sequence goes on along the minus strand of NC_142245.1, from coordinate 53,125,246 downwards.
GTAACACATTAGTCTCAGTTATAAGCTGACATACCTATCTAATAAGAACATTAAGATACAAATAATCATAATACACCTATAATGTCTGCATGAGTTGGTAAAAAACTCACATTTTATCAAAAAGTTGTTGAAATGTGATTCAGCAGAGGAAAGGTTAACTGAGATGAACAGGAATTCAGAATAATATTTTAGGATTCAGAGGTTCAGGAAAACAATTGGCAAACTCAGTTTCATCTTTTTAGGCATATTAACTTTTTAAAATGCTATCCCTCCTGACCATTTTGTCCTAAATTCTTACTGCTTTGAAGGAGCTGACAAGGCATATGTGTCCACTGTCACCTTGACTGAGCTAGAAGTATTTTGTGGATTGTGACAGAAGAGAGGATTTAAAGGATTTCTGCTCCCACCACAGGCCATGTCATGGCCTTCCACCATGTCTATACATGTCAAAACTGTTCCCTGTCAGATCAAATCAACTCCTTACTCCTTAATAGCATCTACATTGATGAGGCAGATGAGCACATTTGTATCTAACTGGTGTTAGAGCTGCACTGCAAACTTGTCTTTTTAATAGTAATGCTGTAAGGAAGGAAGCATCTGTAATAAGTAACAAGATGGTACAACACAGAGCAAATTGCTTGGAGACAGTAACTCACACAGTTGCTAAGAGAAGCAGCTAATAAATATGGTTTGAATAGAAATGCTAATGAAATAGAGCTGGATGCTTGTTATGTCGTTTAACACTACTGCATATACAGCAGTTAATCTTTTTCAGGACTCTCTTCGTTGTCACTGAGGTCTATGCCTGTTTTTACTGCTTTTACTGCAAATCAGATAGATACTGTCACATGGCAGGAAACAGTGAACAAATGTAGTGATGTAAGGTTACATTCAGCTGGACACCATCTATCTGAATGATTAATTGAAGGTGTATGCAAAAAGCTACTGAAACTCAGCACTTCTGTCAAATAGCAAGTAAAATCAATAAGAACACCACTGTCTTGGTCTGTTGTACTTTTTGTAAAAAACACAAAGACAAATCAAGGATATATTTTCAAACCTGCCAGGAAGTTGCTGCAAGATAAAAGTCTTATTTTTTCCCCGCTGAATTTTATCTTCTATTAATACAATGGCATCTGCAGTAAAATGATGGAATCTAATATGCAACACGCTTCCCATATATTTCATCATCCCTGAGGTTTTAAATGTGTTCTTGTTCAACCTTTAGTTAAAGATCATTGCTACTATGAAATCAATTTTTGTTGTTCTCCCGGGTAAATGTTTAAGAAAAATTTAAGTACAGTCATGTCAGAAAAGGGGCATTTTCATACAAGATATTTACATGTATGTGACATGTCATGTTCAGTTAGTGTAGTCCATTGGGATATCCTGATGAAGGAATATTAATTTCAATAGACAATTGACCACATGCAAGTCCAGCTCCTTTACAAATTTTTACATCCATGTATAGACTTCTTCACTGGGGTGCTATTGGGGAAGTTAGTTACATCTTTTGTCTTGAGTCTCTGAACCAAAACCAATTTACACTTCAGAACATGTAGAAGAGTATCTAAATTACCTTGCCACTATGCCAAATCTATTTTCAGCAACCACACAAAGAGACTGAGTATTTCAAGCCAAGGAGCTCAAACCACATTGGGGAGTAGCAAATATAGCTAGTTTCTATCCTGAGAGTAAATGTCAACAGCTTCAGTACCGGCTTTATCAGAGAATGAAGAAAGAGTATTTGTGATTTTTTTCCCCCCAAATAAAAGCTCACAGTCCAATATGTTGTGAGATTTGTAAGATCAAATGAATGTTCTCTGAGAACTCTTGAAAACATTCAAAATGCAAGAAGCCTTCTGAGTGCCATATGAACTCATTCTGAGGCCAATGCATTTACTGGAAAGACATAATGGATTTGATCTTTAATCCTCTCTTTGAAATACTACATTCATAGGATATATGGAAACACTATGATGTCTCTTTGCTGACTAGAAGTATATGAATAAGCAAGCTTACAATCTGGGTTCCTGTTCAGTAGTTTTTAATGTTATGTAGAAATAAATAAGGGTCCAATCCAGAATGATTCACTTATTCACAGATGTAATGAATGCCTGAATAGTTCAATGAACTCTAATGAATGCAATTTCCAAAGACATATCTTAGTAAGATGTGCTAAACATCAACTAAATAATATTGAGAGTAGTATATTGATAAAAATACCAGAATATTTTGCCTCCATAATCTGTAGTTGCTTTTGATATACGTATTTCTACTTCTGAACACATTCAGACAGACACTGTAGCTCCTGGAAACTGCAGAGCACAAAAGCTTTATGAAGAATGTTGTATGAATGTTTCTGAACTAGAAGCAAACAACAGACAAAGGAAAAAGAAGCTTCTGCAGTGTCATGGTTTGATTCAAGAGGTAGAAATGGAATGTAAATGATGCTTAGTGTACTTGAAACAGATTATGCCTGCACTGGTCTGTTGCCAGTGTCAACTGGCTGCTAATGACTTTTCTAGAAGCCTTCACACATGTGGCCTGTCAGAGACTGAATAGTTAATGCCTCAAACACTGATATAAAGTTTTGCTTATTATAACGAAAACTGTATAAAGAAGCTACAACCAGAGAAGTCTCCCTGAAGATACCTGACTGTGACTTTGGACTGAAAGTCAAACTGCTGAGATTAGATAAAGGGAAAACCCATTCTTCAATCACTTGAAACAAACAAGTAAACAAGGAAATGAATTTTTTAAGCAATGGTCCCTCCCTGTTTGCTGGAGCAGCTTTGCACAGATTTCCCACCAACTGAGGAGGGCTGAGGAAGTTTGGGTGTGCTGTAACCTCGGCTCAGGGGCAGTGAACCCATCCTCCCTTATACAGACTGGCTATGGAACCCCCAACCTTGGGAATACCCCATCCACAGGACATTCACGTGAGAGGCAGCTGAGGGGTGCCTTAATCCATCAAAATGCCCCGAAGTCATTCCTGCAGGACTGCATGTGATGCAACAGACCCAGAGTCTGTTCTAAGTGACAATGGCAAAGTCCTTCCCCCAAGGAGGTGCCTGGATTTTCCTACCTGGCCTGTGCATATATTAACCCATCATATTCTGTGCTTTGTGGGGGACATTCACCATCATTAAGCCCAGAAGAAGAAGATCAACAGAATGTCATTGGGATCCACAGTGGGGTGATACTTTCTACCTAGTCTGTCTCCACCTCACTCTCTCCCCCACCATATTCCCCAAGCTCCTCTTTCCCTATTTCTTTCTCTCCCCTTTTCTTTCCCTCATATTTGCTATTAAATAAAATCCCTACTACTGTCACTGGCATATGGCCTTGTTTGCACATCAATTTGGGATGAGAAATTCCACTATAATTTTAATAACTGAACCTTAATATGGCCACAGGGCAGAATTAAAAAATAATGAGTGGTATACAGTGACTTTTCTGCATGAAATTCTCAATCTCCTTGTCAGATTGTTGACATTTCTGAGTAATATGAAGTTCATGATAGTTCATAGAATTTTTCTAATAAGATTAGATAACTTTTCTAAGCTGATATACTCAGTTAAGAGAAAACAGTCTTAATTGCAAGTGGAAAGAGATGGAAATCTCCAATGAGTGATATATCCTCCCCTAAAATGATAATTGTTAGGTGGAATAAATTGCTGTCTGGAGATACCCACTTCTGTCTATCACTCAGGCTCAGCTAAGGTAATGATTCTTGGTGATCTCTTCCACATCTCCTATGTTTAATTACGTGCATAAGACTTCTAAGGTGAAGACAGCAGATCGTTGCATTGCAGTGATGCCATTACTACATATCACTGTAGATTTATAAACCCTGTTTTGCTTTCATTTTTTGGAGAGGGCTGAAGATGACTAGCAGATAAATTTGAAATACCACTGGGTCACTAGTAAGTAATCAGGAAATTACTAACTTTAAAGAATTTTATGTATATTCAGGAAAATTGCTATGATTTTTGATTCAAGATAAGAAGCTGACAACCTAGATTAAGGATTATCCTTGCTGACAAAAAAGCAAGAAGAAACGAGAAAAAACACAGAATTTTGGTATTGCTTTTGATTATGGAAACTTGTATGTTTGCCTAAATATGAAAATAATTCAAGTAAAATTCTTGATCAAAGAAGAATATTGTATTTTTTCACTGAGAAGGACTTTTTTTAAACACCTATGTTAGCAGAATATTTGCTTACCAGTTCATAATAATCAGATCATAGAATCTTAGAGTTGTTGAGTTTGAAATTGCGCATCAGCTATTTTTGCACACTGATAAAATCCCTCTGAACTTTGTTCTCCATGCTGAACAATGAAAACTCTCTCAGCCTCTCCTTGCATGAGATATGCTCCAAGACCTTGATAATCTTTTTGGGTCTTCAGTGGAATTCTTTCAATATGTCCAGCTTATTCTGATACTGGGAAACCTAGGCTCAGAACTCAAGGTATGTCTTACATGGGCTGAGCAGAGGAAAAGGATCACCTTTCTTGTCATTATTTAGCCTGGCAATGAAAATATTTCATATATATATATATATAAATATATTAATGAAAATATGTATATATATATTGCAGAAAATTACTGTTTTCAACAGTATTTTGGATAGTGTGAGAAAATGGATGCCCTGAAGCCTTCAGGTGTGCTATTTGGGGAGTAAAAAAATGTTCATAGCTAATCTGAAAGATATTTCAGATATAGAAAATTTCTTTACAAGAAATAATTGGAAATAAAGAGAGAAAATTTAAATAACAACACATTCTGAATGATTTGTTTTATATTCTTATGTAATGCATGAGATTTATTTGGAATTCTGTAAATCTTACAGGATAAAAAAAGTCTCTTCCTGAGAGTAAATATATAATATATATATTTACCATATGTATAAAAGATACTTAATAAATACTCTCAGCCAGCTTTGATTATATAAAAGAAACCAGCTGGCTAGTCATAAACCATTCATTGTGTGTTTACAAGTCATCAGACCAAATGCTAGTACCAGTACGAGCCATATCCAGGGGACCTCCCTGCTCTTGCAAAGCCACAAAAGTTCATGATTTTTCTGTAGCTAAAGGTAGTGAACTAAATATAGTTATTTTGAACTTAACTTTCCACCCAGCTTCATTCATGATCAAGTTGTTTGCTGGAGATTCTTTATTGACATAGTATTGAAGGCTTAAAGGTTAAAAGGTTATAATGGAAAAAAAACCCAAGAAATAATGATTATTTGCTACTAGGGTAAGGCATAAAATGTTGCATTGTGGTATAGTAAAGGGAGAAGATTTTGTCTTTTAATGTGTTCACTGTATTGCCTTGTATTAGATAACAATTGAACTAATTTACTCTCTTACAGATTGTTCATTAGTTCTGAAGTCAACACACTGACACTGTTGTCAGCAAGATGATTTACTTAAATAACTTGCATTGATGCCTGAGTTCTCTCAGGTGGTCTGTATTCAAGAAAATCATCATATATTCACAAAAATTTCACAATGATTTTTCCCTTTACTCATTCCCTTTGTACTTCATCAAAACTGATTGTACTATGACACTTTAGGGTGGTCAGGTCTTTCATGGCAAACCTGTCCTTTTTATTTACCCTCCTAAAGTGTTTACAGCAATAACTGAACAGAAACTTATATTTTAGAGGCTACTTTTTTCAAGTTTCCTTTGACTGTTTGGACTTTGTCTGGTAAAAGCTTGCTTACAAACATTTCTGGAATAAACTGAAATCAGTGAGAGACTTTCTTACCAGAGTACAAGATGAGGCAGTCATGGATGAAACACAAGTGACCTCACAGTCAGGAAGGATACGAGGTTTTGTATATCTTGTATTGAAAACTGAAGTCTTTCTGAAGGTCTCTTGGTAGCCCTAAGAGTAAAACCAATTTATTTTTCTTGTTATTATACCTCTAACTGCCAGGTCATTTTTTAAATAAGAAGACTTAATAGATGTCAATGCTGATTTAAAATTCATTCTAAGATTTATGAATCTCACTTACAAGGTGAAGGATGGTCACAAAAGCTAAAATGATAGACACCCTCACCACCATTCAGGGAAGAAACAAAATCTGACAGAAAGCAAATGTTAGTTTCCTTTTAACCCTACTGCTACCATGGAAAAGTTACAGATGTTAATAGAATACATATATCTCATGTTTCATTTGCCTTTGCTGTTGAAATTACATTTTAAGTTTGGGGGTTTTTTTTGTAGTTTGAGTAACATTGTAAATACATGAATGAAATACATGGATTTTGCTCACTGTATTAGTTTTGGACTCTAAATGTCACAATATTTGTTCTTCTCCTGTGCATTCTTTATCATGGAAATCTTAATAGGAAAATGAAAAGGAAATAGAAAGTAGAGGCACCTTTTTTTTTTTTTTTTTTTTTTTTGGTAGGTATAACTAGCATTATATTTGGGATAGTAAAATCATCTTCTTGTATAATTTATTTCAACATGATTAAATGAGTACAGCAATCACTTAAACAGCACTCAAGGAGATTTGAAAGTGTTCACTCCCTTAAGAAAAGGAGAATTTTCTTCATATGACTGGCTCTCCAAATGACTGAAACTTCTGCTGAAGTGGGTGCTATCACAAGGTACGATGCAAACAATGAAAAAGGAAACAAAAGATGAAGCCATCACCTGTGAGCTCATTGAAACAGAACTCTTAAGAGAAAAATGCTCTTCATGCCTCTGGTCACAGGATTCTGATTTAAATTAAAGCAAACATATTGTGAAAGCTGTAGATTTTTTTCCTTTTCAATTTAAATCTGTGCATAACAGGCAAATGCACTTCCTATGTTGGAATAGGCATTCCCAAACCTACTTTGATTTTATGAGTACTTGAGGAAGGAATGGAGAGGGCTCCTTAGAGAGCACAAGGCAGGGCCCTGCTGGCCAAAACCTGTCCCATCACCTCTGGACACCAGCCCCCATCCAAGGTGCAGGACAGGCTGGGGGACATCTGAGAAACACCTGAATCTTACATACCATTGATAAAGAACCAACTTTATTTGGAGAGCACTTGAACTGAACTACCTTAAGGAATGCCTTACACACGGATTTGAATATTCTTTCTCCTCTTGTATTTAGCTGATATCTAAGGGGATTTTATAGTTGCCTTTTATCAAATAGATAATAGCATATTTAAAACAGAATATAAATTAACAACGGCAATTGTTAAACACTATGGACAAAGAAAAGAGAAAAGTGAAAGGAAAAGATATAGAACACTTTATTCTTACATGGTTCAATACATTCAAAATAATTTTCATTTATATTGAGTTAAAAGGTGTCTCTATATGGCTAAAAAAATTACAGAAACTTATTTTTAATAACTGGCTTTCCCTCTAGTTGGAGCCAGTAGTTCATCTTAATTCAGGATTCTTCATTTATCTCCAGGGCCCAAGGTTACCCCTATTCAAAGGTAATGTGTTGGCAAAGACCCAACTTTTTCTTCCTTTTTTCCATGAGTTCTGACTTTGGCTATGATCATCATGTTGGACTCACCATCATTTCAGTCTACTGTCAACAACCAGCCTGCCATAGGAAATTTTGGGGGACCAAATGGGAGAAAAAAGTGGCTGGGAGCAGATGGACAAGAGACAGAGGAGAAAGATAAACTGGCAAGACGTTATTCTGAGGAGATATAAATCCTGTAGCAACTCAAGTCCCAGGGGACCTAAGATGGAACATTTTTGCTCATTTATTTAGATTCCTGATAGGAACAGACACAATCATACATGTTCTAAAAAATGGGTAAAGATTGAAGTACCCAAGTTGTTGGAATAAGGCTGACAAAGACAAGCGAGATTGCTTTCACTTTTACTAGCTGGGGTCTTGTGAGCCAGCGATCATTCCTAGCTAGCAGAATGTCTGTCTCATCTGTTAAATCTGAAGAGAAGCAGCAACCTGACTGGAAGAGGGCTTTCTACAGTTTACACAGCAGACCTTTGTAAACAAAAATCCCAAATCAGGCTGCCTAACCAGCATGAACTGGGCCCTACTCCAGTCTATTAGGCTATTAGAACAAGCCTCTGTAGTCCTACTAAACTCTGAATGAGACTCAGTTCCTGAAAAATGGCTCCCAGGATAAGGTCATGTAAAGCAGACTTTTCAGCAGTCCTCTCACCTAGACTTTTCACTTCCACATGATCTCAACCAGCTCACTGCTTATACAAAGAATTTCTAAATCATCAATCCCCAAACTTATCTGGAAATTCTCTTGAAACAACTTATATATATAGCAGTAAACAACAACATCAACAAAAAAACCCAACAAAATCAAAAACAAACAAAAAACTCCCCAAACATCCCTAAATCAAATGTTTCAGGCTGTAATTATACCAAGAACTCAATAAAAATAACATGACTGTACCACTGAACAAATCACCTCTGAACTGGTGCAGAGATCTTTGACCAGTACCAGATGTTGGAGCAATGCCTGATTAGGTCCTCCTTTTTTGTAAGGTTTAACTTTTTAACTGATAATTCTCTGAGAAGACTGTGCCTTTTTCCACTTTCAGTGAAGTTAAAAGTAGGGTCGTTAATGCTAATGTTAATGCTAATGCTAATTTTTGGAAAAAAAAGAGGGGAAAATTATTAAAACTATTAGAATCTTAGGGTTTTATATCCTGGCTAAAACAGCTGCCTAACAATTACCATAAGGCATTTTATATCACATGAAGTTGTATACAGTAGGCACATAAGTTTAACATCCCATGGGAATTGAATCACAACAATTTTCTTTAAGAGTTATCTATCAATGATTCAATTATTAACTATGTAAATTTATTTGTGAATGTTGTTCTTATCCATACAGTCTCACAAATAATATGCATTTTTCCTTGTTTGGTTATTTTTATTTTATATAGAATATTGATCACTATTTTAAAGTGCATTTTCCAAGAATGGATTTCACTCACTTTTCCCCAAATAGATCCTAATTTGACATGAAGGAAAATAATTTGAAAAGAACTTCACCCACAAGATATTATTGTGTTTTATTATCAAGGCTAACATATTGTCTTTAGAGTTGAATAGAATGTAGCCTTTCCCATCTATACATGTTTTCAGGTTAAGAAAAAATCTCCCCCAAACTTCATAAAACCCAAATGTCTTCCCTAATCAGAAAAAACCTTGTCCATTGCTCAAAACCACAATGATCTATATGAGTTAGATTCAGTAAGGATCCTGCTATAATAATTACTTACACATACAAAACCTTCAAATGAAAAATATTCCTAATGGTTTGCTTCTCCACAGTCAAACCAGGACCTGTTCAGGAGTACAGTGTAGAATTCTAGACAGAATTAGAGCCCTTCCTTAACCTAAAGCAGTACACAGAACCATAGACTTTTATCAAATCTGGGCTAAGTTTCTCCTTCAGTTCAATGAGAAATTTAATAAATTCTGAAGTTAGTTGATCTCCTAAAAGTTTTCAGTTCAAGTAGAATTTTGGACAAAAAAGTTAAAATATATTGGAGACACTTCAGCTTTAAGCTTGCATTTTCTATGTGACAATTTGCAAATGTACATGTATCAAATATGTCAAAAAGTAGTTAAAATACCTAAGCTTAAAGATTTCTGAATCTGACTTTCTGCAAAGAGGAAATATCCACAGATTTCCTCCAAGATGTTTCAAATTAGTGTTCCAAATATAACCAGCTGAAGAAGGGTAGTTTGCATAAACTTATCCAAACAATTTATTGAACCAGAAATCTGGGCTTTTAAATTTTGCTTTTTATTTCCTAGAAGCAAAGTCTATTTTAGGATTAAGGAGGGAAAAGGAAACAAAGTTTACATTGAACACATACACACATTCAAATAAATTATTTACAAACAATCTGGATACAGTAAAGGACTCCAAGATTTCTAGCAGACTTAATTAATAAGACTATTGCAAAAATGAGTCAATTTGCCCCCTCAAGCATAACATAATGCTCCCAAGTAACTTAATCAGAGCCATAAAAAGCTTATGGAGAAGATCAGACAATTTTAATGATCTTCTTCATTACCTCTGAACAGCTAATCTAAATAAGACAGATATCTGTATAGATCAAATGATACCATCAGTATCCAAATTTACTCTCTTCTGGTGACTAAGACCCTGGAATGATTCTTTTCATTCCACTAAAAAAATTGAATTTTAAAGCATAAATTGATTTGTGATTTCAATTCTAGACCAAGCTCAATTAGCTCAAAAATAGAAAGTGGGAATAAAAAAAGGTCACAAGGCTTCCACAATAAATTAACTCTGTATAGCATTCAGAATCATGGCCATAACTTTTTATGCTACTTACAAGTATACGCTCAATTATTTTTTAATGTTGTTTACACTTTAAAGAGAATATAGCTGAGATCAATAGAGTGGATTAAACCATTTTATTTCTTTCTTGTGTATTGTTCAGGAGACTGAGCTGAATTACAGAACAAAGTAACTAATGATTAAATACCTCCACTTTGGGTGAATAACTTAAAACATCTTTTATAGCCATGATTTTTGAAGCCATGATTTTCAAAGTCAGAAGAAGAAAATTTTTATCAAGAACATTTGCCTTCAAGAAAAAAATTATGATGAACCAAATATTGAGATACTGAATAATTCCTAATCATAGGTTTTTATTTTCCTGTTTTGTAGAAGGCAATTTTTTTGCTAGATTTTAGAAAATAATAACTGAACATGTATATCTAAAGCAATGATATTGAAAAGGTTATCCTGAGATCAAGATCTGGAGTGGCAGAGATTTGCAGACATAAGTGAGTATCCAATGTATCGATATACATGTCAAATAAACTCATTAAATAATTAAGCTTGGTAAGGCACTGGTGATAAATAACCAATATGACTGTATACTTAGAGATCAATTCATGCACTGAAGTGCTGTTACTTGAAACAAATAGAAGAAGCACAAGAAAGAGCAGTCCAGATTACAATATATTAAAGATCATATAGGATGTTTGTAACAGAGCTGTGAAGTAAATCATCCAGTTTTTCTCTTTGGGAGAGAAGGTATCTTTCCATGCTCCCAGGCTCAGAATGGGTGCCAGCATGGTAATGCCAGGGTGCTTGATCCACTGCTTCATTTATTTCCTTCTAGCCAGGGAAATCACAACCACTAAAGGAGGTTCTAAAGGAGGCTTGAACCCTGTGGTATTTTCAGAATAGAGGGGTTTAATGTCCTGACTGGCTTGCAATAATCAAGCTGGAGGCTGCTCATATGTTCCCTTACAGCACTGATCACATTATTCACTTACCCCCCTCCTGTTTCTTGACCCATCTCTTAGCTGTCTTTTCTTCACCCCAGCCTTCTCCTAAATAAACCAAACATTTTTTCTTTCAATTGATCCCACTTTTGCTGCATCTGTTGTTGTTTCTGGTACTGTTACCTAAGTGATCTCAGCCTTATATGGTGCCGTCACCCTCACAAGACTCCTTTCCCAAAAGCCAACTCTTCAGGTACCTTTGAAGTTTCTCTGTTTGTCATTTGTTATGTGTCCTGTCTACTGGTTTCACGTGTCACATCCACATCCTGCTCAGTTAGCTTTACTGTGAGCCAGGGCTTTGTCAGGGATCCAGTCATTCACTGGCAGCTGTAATATCAGCTCGCAGTTTCCCTCTGCCATTTGTACTCATGATGATGGATGGAAAAGAAGAGACCTCCATTCAATTCTGAGTCCAGCCTGATCTCTGTCAGCTGATTACACCTCCTCTAACCTCACAGACATAGACTGAGCACAGAAACTCACCCTTTCAATTTTGTGTTTTCAGAGTTCAACTGCCAAGGCAAAAATCTGCCTTTAGAATTAGCCTTTTACCTGTCATTGCTATTAAATAAGACCCAGGCAAAAATATCTAAAAGTGCATAAAACTTAAGATGAACCACCTAAACCACGTGTTTGTCAGATCTCTACAATACAGAAATTTTTAATTACCTCACAGGGTTGGTTATAATAGAATAGAATTTGAAAGGAAAGAAAAAAGAGGCAGTAAAACAGCAAAAACAGATTCCAAAGCCATTAATGCAATTGAGGAAAAAGAAAGCAATATAAAACAATGAAAGGAGGCGCTTATTTTACTAACAGGCTGATAGAGAAAGTGTAGAACAGGTATCAGAAAGAAAAAAATAAAGCTAAATATCATAAGATGGATAGTACTGCTGAGACTGCTTGTTTACCAGCAGGATGTCTGGACTTGCCAACCCAGAGAGTCCCTTTTGCTTTTATGTTACTAAATTGCATAAGCAGAAAGTGGTAAGAAACAAATCCAAAATGTGTGATAAAAAGATTTCAGCAGTACTTTGTCCTCAGCTGTACTAGAAGAACTATTTTTTGAGAAGATTCTCATAGGACAGCAACTATGAACTCACTTTGCATTTCCCCAATAGGAGGGAGGCAGGGAGGCAGGAAGAAAGGAAGGAAGGAAGGAAACAAGCAAGCAAGCAAGCAAAAATCCTCAGAGGAAAATAGTAAAACATAATTACAAATATTTTCAGCTAGAGAGAAAATTTGGTATCTTTCAAAAGGATACTTCCTCGTGTCTGCCAGATAATCCCTGGATTTCTCTGATTTTGCAGGCCTGGAGACTAAGAAAGAGAGGAGAAAAATCATATAAACCTTTACATTTTGTCTGATCACTCCCTCTGGAAGATGAATATGCAAAAGATTAAAAGTTAATGACGTTTGCTGGTATGCTGGATGGAACTGAGCAACTAGCATGATGATATGCTATTTACATGTCCAAAGCAGGGAGATAAGTTTTGCCATTAATAATGCACTTGCATATGCAATTACAGACTTAAAGGGCTGTATAGGTGCAGGATATGGCAATCATGGGGCTGAAGCTTTTGTGTATGACAAAATCTGGTACTCATTGGAATTACGTTACAACACAAATTCAATACACGGTAGGTTAAACATCCTAACGCAAATCTTCAGTACTCTTAGGCACTACAACTGCACCTAGGTATTATGGTGATTTGCATCCTGTGGGTCCAAAACAGATTAAATACTCTGTTCAATGTGTCAAGTCAGTTTGCAATGCAAAACAGATGTATATTTGCTTTGGCTTCTGCAACCAATATTTAAAATAGAAACTGGGAAGCTGATGCAGAGAAATACCATTTTAACATTCAATTTCCTTTTACTGCTTTGTCCCTACTTAAGCCTTCATTTCAGCAGTAATGAATGCACGCGGTTGTTGGTTTTTAGTATCTCTTTCCTTTGGCATAAAATTAAAATGTGCTCCTGTTGGAGCAGAACAAATATAAATTAAAAAATTAGGAAACAAAGACTCCTTTTGCATCTCACATCTCTAAATCCATAACAGTCTGTTAGAAGCCTCATTTACTTTAATACAAAATGTTCTGTAGAATTTAGATATTTCATTGTTAGAAATCACAAGAATCTTGAAAAAAGCAGTTATAATACCGTACATAATGACTGCATGTTAGATCACAATTTGTTTTACAAATCTTGATACAAAATTAAGATGAACAAGTGTTTTAGATTAATTTTCAAATCACTTCAAATTGACCACTACTGTCCCTTGGTGTTTCAAATCCAATTTTACCATATGCAAATGTTGTTGAGTCACACAAATAGGCAAATTTTTAAAATAACCCAACTCCACAAAACCTCTATTCACCCTGAGATTTCAAAGTTACATGTTTCTGTGTTGTAGGGACACATATTGAGAAAGCAAGAAAATTACAGCCTGAAAAATATTCCAGGCTGGAGCTTTTCAGCTCTGTTCCCAGCCGATAAGCTGGTCCAGCTCAAGGCTAGGGAGAATTTCTCCCAGGGTGATAATTTGGTCAAAATAAAAAGGAATTAATAACAAAGATAGAACACCTGTTGTAGTGTGTGACCAGGCCTGGGAATGGGGTGTCTTCTCTGAACCAATCACCTTTTCTCTACTCTTGGAATTGTGAGTCATGCTATAAAACCAAGTGTGTTTCTGAATAAACTTGTCTCTTTCTTTTCTATCATGAAAGATGACCATATAGCTGTGCATCTTATTTCCACCACACTTAAAGGGTTAAAACCCCTTTCCACGGCTACACTGTGTGATTTATAAATGATCACAAATGATAATGGTTTTTTAATGTCAAATCTTATCCTCTGGTGTTATGTTGGTTGCAAGATGCAAGCCTAAGAAGATTTTTCTCATGTGGTCTTAGGATTGTCAGCATGAACTTTAATATCCACTCTATGTGTGTCTTGACCAGAATTTTCTGTATCTTATACCTGTAGTGGACACATACAATTGTCTATGTAACAGAATTTCTCCATGGGATTTTTTAGTAATCAGAAGGACCAAGGTACTCTTCAGGTGAAAGTTTATTTGTTTGGGTTTTTTTTTTGGTGGGTTTTCTTTGTTTGTTTTGCTTTATTGTTTGCTTGTTTTAGGGGTTTTTGTTTGTTTGTTTGTTTGTTTTGTTTTTATCCTGGACTGTAAAAAGCAGTTTAAAAACTACCTTCTACTGCTGTACATCCTTCTTTAATACAGACTTACAATGTAAAGTAACACAGTTCAGGTATCTCTTGGCTACTTTAGAAAAGATGGTGTACATAAGTGAACTCCAACAGCTTTAGAAAAGCTACAGGGCAATGGGAACTGCAGGTTTCTAGGTCTATCCCAAAGCTTCAGAAATGAGGTTAAAGCAGCATTGAATTCAAAGCAAACAAGGCAAATCAACCAGCCAGAGATGCTATGGTACCTGCAAGGTAATATTGGCATCATATGGTAACAACCAAAAAGGGAAAAACAGACTGCACAGGACAGAGGAAAGTCCTTGAAAGACAAGGAAGAGGAATATGCAAAAGATTAACAACGTTAATGACATTTGCAGGTATACTGAACAAAGCTGAGCAATGGGCATGAAATGGAAGTATTTAAGTCAATGGCTGGTTCAGGGTATGGCCAAACTGACACAACTATTATTACCACTTTATACTTTATGTAAAAAGGAATGAATGATTTCTGCATTAAGCTTCACTTCTATTGTAGCCAAAGTGATGCTGTATTAAAAAGGAAGGTGTTATGCTAAACTGTGAATTCATATCACTCTGTGACTAGGATGAAACAGCATTCACCGAGGAGCACTTATGACTGAAAATTAAGACTCTTTCAGAGCTCTGGGAGTGCAATCCACATTTTTCACTAAATGTTAATGGGATTTTGGAACCTAACTACATTAGCGACCTCTGAAAATCCCTATCAAAGTGACTGAATTGCAAACAAAAAATAGAGTTTCTCATTAATCTCCACTATTGTGCAAGTAGACTGGAGGGTAGCCAGTATTGTAGACATCTTAAATGATGTGTTAGGGGTGAATCTAAAAATTAACATGACTTTAGTATTAGGTAAAATAGCTGAAAACACATTTAAAGAGACATGTAAAACACACAAATGAGCATAATACAATAGAAATCAGCAAAGCTTCTGTAAATGTGAATCACACTTCTTAAGACTCATTTTATTTGAAAGAATTGAAGTAATAATGGAGAAAGAATTCTTAAAAGTAGTTTACTTGAATTTCTGAAAGGCCCTCTAGGAAACGTCTGGCCCAAAAATGTTAGTAAGAGGAGCAAGTAGTCTTAGGGAGCAGTGTAATGTTAGCATAATGTCTAATAAGTGTGCTGATATGAAATGAAATTTTTGAAAAACACTGTTTCTATCAAAATAAAACATTTTTAAATATAACAAGAATAATAAAAATCAATATTATGCTACTATATAGGGAGGTGATGAGTCTCAGTATTAACATATACAGTTGGTTTTCATCAAAGGTCTAAAATACAGAAAAATACAAACAGAATAACAGGCCTCATGATTGTCACTATTTTTATCATGCTGTAACATAGTTTTTAAAAGGCAATTACTTTAAAACTGAAAAGAAAATAAATAATTATTGGAAGTAAAAGAGAAATTACACTGTATTTTTGGCTAATTTTGCCAATTTCTGTGCTAGCAAATTGCTTGAGACTATTCACTGTCATCGAGGTCAGTATCTGCTAAGCACCTCATAAAATTTCAGACTTAAAAAAAAACCTCAAAAACTCTTTTCTGTTGAATATTGTCTGTTAAATCTAAAAAAAAAAAAAAAACCCCAAACAAACAAACAAAAAAAAAAAAAAAAAACAACCAAAAAACCAAAAAGGGTATTTATTTCAGAGTTCTAATTTTATAGAAAACAATACTTTCAAGGATTTTTCTAAAAATTTGATCATGTAGACAGCCAAGTTTCAGTTCCTAGAAATGTTCCTTAATGCTTCTTAGCTGACTAATATAGAAATAGCCATTTTGGCTGAGATCCAGGTTTATTATTAGAAAAAAAAGATAAAAGTAAATAAATAAATAGATAAGTAAAATCAACCAAAATTAATTGCTTGATTTGCTACTTCCCATTGTAATTTTTAATACTTCAAGCAAAAATCAGGTTGTTAAAATATTGCTAGCATGTCAAAACAAAATACCAAGCTTGTATTTTCCTAGTACTGCTATAAATTAATATAAAATACCTTCATTCAAGGCAAGGCAAGATTTATTGTTACAGTAAAAATTTCATTTACCTCTATGCCAGTCAGAAAACAATTATAAGTCTACCAGCCACCTCTCATCAAACAATTGCTCATTCCTTACATATATTTAGAAACAAGCTTACCCTTTACAAATGACCCCTAAACTGCAGCTCCTTCTAGCTGTGCTGATTCAGAAATACCTAGGCCTAATTCTGAGTCCAGGCTGGCTCCTCTGAAGTAAAATGTAAACATGCTTTTGGAAATCCATGTTTAGTTGAAATCCATGAATTTTATGAGTTTTGTAATGGGGCACAGCTCTGAAACAGAAATTCCAGTTAAGGTAAACCATAATTCTTTTCCTTTAGGGAGAGAGAATAACTATTATGCAACTTGAGTACACCCACAGTGTATCTGACAGTCTGCAGCTTAAACTCTAGGATTATTATAGTTGTCATTATACAGGACTAACTCTCAGTCCCTGGAAGAGATGTAGAGACACAGAACTTGATTTAGTCACCTAAAGATTGCTTACCAAAGGCCTTGATGTGACTAAGATGTTTCACAAGGCAAGCAGATAGGGCAGTGATGTGAGCAGAGACCTGCAGTTTTCTGAAGCAAGGGGCATACTCCATTAAATTTCGTCTGGCACCAGATGGAATAAACAGCAAGGCTGTGTCTACTCTTTTGAATGGAGTCCTACAAATCAGTACATAAGCAGCAGGACTGTGAGTACAATCACTTTCAGTACACTTTCTCAGCAGATTCAATACACTTACACAAATTATATGAGAGACTTTTGTGGATTGGACACTGCATTTTCAAAAGTAAGCACTTTTTTCCATTTACAGAACCCATTCATTTAATGCCAAGAAAAAAAGACATACATGCCATTTCATAACTTAACATCTTTATTTTCTTGAGTGAATTTTGGAAAAAAAATTATTTCATATTTTATTTTGCCCACAAATAAATTTCTGAGCACAGTATGTCATACAAATCTAAGTTCCTTTTGTCATTTGAAAAACATCATCATGTTGAATGCCAAAATGTTTCTAAGCATTATATTCCTTCCAACAGAAGAACTATTAATTTACTGGGATATAACAATACATCACCTTACAGGTGTAAAATACCCTATCTGTCAACTTCTTTATTTTCTTCCCCTGATATTGAAACTTATGAGATCAGAAACCCCCACAGTCCTGGCTAACAAGTTGCTTAAGTGTCAACAGAGTGGTTTCTGCGAAGATGCTATTCTCTCCTTGAACTTCAAATCCCACATCTGTAACCTTTTTATTGTTCCTCTCTCTAACTTTCTGATTTTCAGTGCATCTAATGGGTACATCTTGCAATTAGACCAGAAAAAATAGGGCCTTTTATTTTTAGATTGTGTCAACACATTCTGCAGTCCTATGGCCTTTCTGTTCTTCAAAACACACGGAGTATTCCCACTGGTTGTCATGAGAATATCTTCAGCTCCCTGATCCTTTTGTGCTGAGAAACTTGAATTGGTGTTTGCCACATGACTACTAGTACATGTGCAGATATCAGCATATGAAATACATATTCATTAATTTATGACTTATCATTAAACATTCAGATAGTCCCATACCTTTTTAAAAAAAGGCTTATTGCATGGGCAGACTTTCATGACACTTGTACTTGCAACGTTTGTTTGTATGCTTTTATGAAAAAATTCTTCTTCAAGTACTGTAGACCACTTCGATAGCACTTCATTTGGATATTGAAATGGTTTTTAAATTGGGTGTATAAGGAATTTGTAGTTTTTTCAGCATAGAATTCAGGGTTGTGTTTCAGCGGTATAAAGTTCAGGGGAGCTGGACTCTAAGAGGAAGTTTATACATTTTAACTTCCAGTCAGTAACTTTTGAAGTGTTTACCAGGAACACAGAGATACTTGTTCAGTCTTATATAACCAGAAATTACATTGCAGTACAAGAACTAAATTTTGAGGGCTGATGATTCTCTTGAACTTTAAGACCTTATCTGTGTTAACTGCTTGACAGCTCACTGTTACTTATTCTTGCTCAGGTACTCAGCAGTTAGAGATAAATTAAAGACCCCCTTCCTAGTAAGTCTGGAACTTTTCTGCACAAGCTTAGTATTTGGTCTAGCAAAAGATTTAAATCAGATTTATGTCCTTCCTGATGGCCAATTCCATTATTCCTTTTTCTTCACAGCTTCTTAATTAGGAGGCTTTCCCTGATAATTCATTATTTGTACTTTCTTAGCGTTTTCCTAAGCTTTCCCAAATAGTTATTTTTGTTTTTGAAGTTGGAGGAGAGATGAAGTTACTGTAAGTTATAGCACTAGTAAATCAGGAAAGATTCAGCTGGGGTGTGAGTGTGATTGATTGAATGATCTGGTTTAGATATGTGCTGATGAGATGCATTATTGCAGTGGCCCCTTAAATAGATTTACTTTATCTCTACTGAAGACACTGAAGTCAGATGAATCCCAGGCAAAGTGTATGCATTGTGCCACATCAGCATATTTCTCATAGTTTAGTGCAGTATCAGTATATGAACAGCAGTACCTTACAATATATCAAATACTGTTTTGTATGTGGCATCTTGTACTGAGTTTACAATCCTTTATAAAATACATTCTTTGTGCTTGTTTAAAATACTGTGGGCTTTTTCACAGGAGAAGGTACTTTATTCCTAATTTCCTTTCTATATAAAGTAAGTATAATTCACATTTTTCCTCCTGGGTCATTGAAAGTTCTGTGAAAGAAGATTCTTCCTTTCCATTATAACAAAACTATAGTACAAGAAAGTAAAAAATAAATGCACTTTCCATTAAATTTCTAAACTTTCACTTAAACTGTCCATCCAAGCCTAATGTAATTCACGGAGATAATCCAGCATAAATTTCATGCCATTGTTCTAAAAATATTGTTTCTCTTCTAGGGAGTTATTGACATCTGGAAGCTGCTATGGAATTTTCTTCTCAAACTGGAAAAGAAAGTACATATGATGGAGAAAACATTAAAGAGCTAACATGCTTAACTTCTAGCAGAGGCCATAACCATCTTCTCAGAATGAAAATGTAAATTATTTAAGTCCAAAATGTCAAATGATTGGAAGCAAAATATGCTCAGAATCTTCTGTTTGCATTTGGTCTGACATTTTGGGAATTAAAGGCATCCCTAAAGCATCATCAAAATGGATATATACAAGCCTAATGATTGCTAGAAGGATGATTTCAGGACCTGGAAAGATATAAAAGATTTATCTGTGGTAAGAGTTTTGGCAGGCCTTGTAAGAATGGGCTCATATGATAAAGGTTACTTGGTGGCTAGAAGATAAACTTAATTTTTAAAGAGTGTGGGAAGAGTCTATGGAATTTCTACAGTTGTTTTGCAAAGGTGACAACAATAGACATACCAGTATAAAATCAAAATAGCTAAATTTATAAAAATACAAGGGAATAAGGAAAAGAATATTTTTCCTTCTCCATAGACATAACTTTTTCAGCAGCTGTTAGTGTGCTATATCTCAACAGAAACTGCTTACTGCTTACTTAGTAAATACATAAAACCAAAATTGTTTGAGGAGGGCTGAGGTGTTATGCTTTATCTCAGTTATCAGAATGTTATAGAGAGAAGTAAAAAAATATTCTTAAACAACAACATTAAAAGGTGTGTATTTAGTTCACCAATACATCTAATGAGAGGAAAAACATACATTTTGTGGAAGATCCAGCATGCATTTCCTAGAAAGGAACTTAACAACTTGGAGAATACATCTGCATGAAATAGAAATTTACTTTGTTTCAGTTTGGAGTTGAAAATTCTTGAACATAATCTGCTCAAGTTTATGGCTGCCATATGGTTTTTCTATGATAAATTGCTAAAGTATGTAAATAAATAAGAATACACAAATCATAGAAATTAAGTCATGCAGTTCCTCATAGAATATTTTAGAGGTAAACTACTGTTGGCAGATCAATGGTCAAGTACATTTAATTTTCAAAATAGTGGAGGATATTTATGTGGATCATTCTGATAGTTAATCAATTTACAATAAGTTTAGTATGCAACCTTCCTAGCATTAGAATGAGTTACTCTGAGAGCAATCCTTTTCCACTTCTACTCGGTACTTCTCTTTTGTGCAAATTGGATGCTTTGAAAGCTACTAGAGATGGAATATAAATTTTTTTCCAAGAGGCAAAGGGCTCAAGCACAAATCTTGCTGAATTTTTTAAGGAGGGGAAGAGGAAAAACATCCACTCTTCTGGAAAACCCTCCATCAGCCACGCACAGCAAGGATTTAAAACTGGTTATCTTTGCCTACGTCCTCAAATTCCTTTGCTGTGAAAGACATAAGTGAAGATAAAAGTGAGATTGAGACCAGAGATGGCGTTGAGTGGGAATGAGGAAACCTGGACAGATCTTAAAAACATCACACAGCTCCTACAAGCACAGGCATGACCAGGAGTTAATCACAGCAATCTCTAGGTGCAGTGGTGAATGATAAATAATCAGACTCATCCTGTGCTAGTCATTTGATATGGTAGTTTGGAGAATAGTGCCTAGAAAGATTATAAACTGTAGCGTGTAGAGGAGGAACACAGCACATGACACATTTTTTCCCCCTAAATATACTTGATTGATGCACAAATGTGTGGCTCTTGTGGGAAACGGCAGAAAGGGAAAACAGCAAATAATATCATTCAATTTATATAATTATGCAGCTTTGCTGGTAACTGTTAGAAATAGTTGAATCCCTGTTTCTGGTACACTTTTTAAATAGTTCCTGTTGAGATGACTCAGATGTTTCTGAAAATAACATTAGGGTAAGGATTATGTTGTCAAGATAAAAGAAATTCTATTTTTAAGTGAAAACTTGTGCCTGTACTTTGAAGAATGAACATGAAATTTGGAGAATATGTCAGATGAGAATCAGAGAAGTTCCTCTATTTCTATAAATACTGACTTAAATTTCCACCTAATTATTTGATTTATTATATTCTTTTTCAGGCTATTTATTACACTCCAGAATTCATGTAAAATGAAATATTCCTACGTAACAAGAAGACTGTAACTACAATAACAAAATTTAAAGTTTTAAAGTAGTGTGCAGATTTACTGACCTGCATAAGTTTAACTGGGTGTTTTTAAATTACAAAATTATTTTTAATAGTATGACAATGTGTTAATTTGTTCCTGCGAAAGACTTGCAACACAGTAGTGAAATCTCAAAGCGATATGAAAAGTGTTGTTATTTTCATGTCCTTCTCATTTGATAATTTAATGCTCAATAGAAAAACAAAAGTCTTCTTCCAAATGAAAATTAGGACACTTTGAAGTGTCTATTTATTTTGCACTACAATTAAGTCCAAAGATTTTAACATTAGAATAAAAGTATGAGTTAGCATTCTTAAATAAAAGCAGTTATCTATGTATCTGCAGAATTTATTTAATAGTGGTCAGTCTAGCATAGGTCAATACAGGTAAGTCTTTACTCAATAATGAACACAAATCATGATTTATATTAGACTAGGCAAAATCAATGTAATTTGAAAAAAATCAAAGTCAAAATGAAATGTTTCAATAGGATCAAAACCACGAACACCAGCAAAGAAGTCCAGATAGGTCCCTGTTTAATAGGAAATAAACTCTCTTTCCAATACCTTTACTGTTTCTGCAGCCACCATCCAATTATCCGTCAAGTCCATAATTATTCAGTTTCTCAATGATTTTTCATTGGTTATCTCAAAGCGAATGCTTATCTATGTGCTTTTTGTTTTCACTTATTTCAAGTGCCTATTCATTACTTGGGGCACATTAGAAGTTTGACAATATCTTCCACTGCCTCTCTTGTGTTTGTATTTTACTTTTATCACAACGTAGTAATAGGTTAGGTAAATCTGAAGGCTTTTAAAACACCAGTCTTAAACTTTTATCAATGAAATGCACATTATAAACACCGGGGTAAATATAATAAAATCGAAAGTATAAAATCTAGGATAAAATAAAAATATAGGTCACTGTTTCGGACATAACAGCTTGAAAGTGCTTGAAAATGGAATAAACAAACTCAGAGACACAACCTTGAATAAATCTGATTAGAAAAAGAGCAATAGATTAATAACTTTAAACTTTCATATGGTATTTCCTCCTGCTGGGTTAAGGCGATCAAAGATTATTCAAAACTTATTAATTTCTATTAGCCTATAGTAGCCCTGTACTCTAAAGACAACAGAAATACTACCCTATGTGAAAGGCACAGTCCTTTAACAGTGGCAGTAATCAGCCTGAGGAGCAGTTAAGGATGAAAATAGCTCAATTTTACCATTTACTTCTTCAGGAGAAGACTTGGATATGCAAAGGTGTCCTTCTATGCTGTATTTTCTGTAGAAAAAAACATTTTTTCATCTCACATTTGGTATTCCTCTTATCTTTCATTTGTGAACAGCTTTTCACCATGCCTGTGCTGCTGTTTGCTATCACCTTCTATATAAACAGCTGCTGGATCACATTCTTCACTAAAGAATCAGTAAAATTATTCAGGTTTGAAAAATGAGGACAAATAATACCAATGTCCATATCTCCTGCCTGGTCCCTGCCAGCAGTTGTCTGAGCCCTACAGAGGGAGAAATGATTTCCAGCATGAGAATGGCCAAGGTCAACAAGAAATGCCTATTGGGAGTCTACCTTTTCTCAACATGTATGCTGGAGACAAACACAGGTTATTGGCAACAGCATCAGCTGTGAGATGAGAACTAAAGATGCAGTACACAGATTTTAAAGCCTATCAATCCATGAGAGCCTTATGGGAACATAGAGTTTGACTGGCAGTGCAAGCAGAGAAGGAGTTTGTCACCCACTTGGCAAATCTCAAATAATTAAATATTATTAACTGCATTTCAGCCGTCCCATTAGAATTAAAACTAATATTTTATCTTTGACAAAATAATGTATTGACCTTGTACTGAATATTCAGGTCACTGGTATTATATATGTCTCTTTCCAGTAAAATATCCATCACTAGTATCATTTAGCTTCAAAAGAGAAATCTGAGTTCGTTTGCTCATGAATATTATACTCCCCAAGCAGATATGAAATATACAAGCTTTCAGAGCTAAACATGTAAAGCTAAAGCATTTTCTTTGTTAATTTTTAAAACTGGCAGTTACCCAAGGGAGGTAAGTCAAATAAACACAGAGATATTGCATCTTACTGCTTTCAAATACTGTATAGGCCCTCCTCCTTTCACTGAGGGCTGTATACAAACTGAATTCATCTATTTATAGCATTCAGCACATACTGAATCAGTGCCTCCCTGTGAGTTTCCACTGGAAGGATTACGCATCTGTGTAGGTGCAGTTTGACAGCAGTATAGCTGATGTAATTCCAATGTGCTTAAATCAGCTGTGTCAGTCTAAGCATTTTTAGAGTAATACCTCTGTGATTACGTTACGGAAGATCAGGGAGTGTTTTAATTTTACCAGCCCACTGTAAATACAGCATGATAAGTTTGATTGAAATGCAACAAACTGCTGATATCCTGTAACATGAAATTCAAATTTTGTTAAAGAAACTATTCAAAGATGGACAAGAAAAATAAAAAAAGAAAAATAATATCGTATTGTAAAAAGCCAAGCAAAATGTGGCAGATTTTCAAAATAATTTTTAAACAATAACATTATTAAAGATGTTTGCTAATGGAGAAATTTAAGTAGCTGATGAACACTTAGAGCTCAGGTCTGAAGAGGCAATAACATGATAAGACCTCTCATCTCAGAAAAATCCCTGCTCAGAGGTGCCTTCTTTCTGTTTTAAGCATTTGCCACAGGTGGAGCACATGTCCATTCCACAGCAGCCTTGGCTCTTGGCAGAGCAGTGCCCCTCAGAGAGACACCCACCGTCCATTTAGGGGCCAGGACATGCAAGTTCTGCTTCCTGAGCTGTCAGGAGCATCCTCAGTGGAGAGGAGGGCCAGCCAGCTCACCTGAGCCTGTAGATTTCATCTCATTATAGAAATAGTGGGTTTCACTGGTGAAGGAGAAGTAAAGGACAGAGACTTTTTACAAGGTGATAGGACAAGGGACAATGGTTTTAAAGTGAAAGACAGTAGGTTTAGAGGTTGGAGAGGCAGTGGAACATGTTACCCAAAGAAGCTGTAAATGCCTCATCCCTGAAATGCTCAAAGCCGGGTGGGATGGGGCTTTGAGCAATCTGATCTAGTAGGTGGCATCCCTGCCCATGGCAGGGGGGTTTGAACTAAATAATCTTTGAGGTGTCTTTACATTCAAACCATTCTATGGATCTATGATTTAACTCCTACAACCATTGAACAAGTGCAAGGATGTGCAGAGAACTCCAAGCTATAGTTAGACCACACCAGGATGAGGCTGAGCCCAAGTCACAGCTGTAGTCATGGGAGGTGAGGAAGCTCTCAAACTTTTGTATCTGTACTACTGGCATCACCTTCAGCACCTTCAGCAGGGAGCAGGTAATGGCCCACCATCAGCACCTTCATTCAGGGAGAGAGCCATCCAATTTTTATAGGGAGAGAACTTTCTTTTCCAGTTCAAATTGTACCTTCACCTCAACAACATAATGCATTCCTGTAACATGGGGGAAATTGGTTTTTGCTCTCCGTGGCCGAGCAAGTCTTATAGAATAGGTCTTCTGCATCATGGGAAATTTTTGTATAGTCTGAACAATTGCCTGATAGCAACATTGCCCCTAATCCCTAAAGGAAGTGCCAAGGGTGCCACTCTGGGTGGATTTTTGGCCAGTATCTGTCTTGTTGATCTCTAGGCTAGGTATGAAATCAGATTTGCAGTTCCTTCCATTTCACCCTCAGGCACCTGACTCTTCCTATGCAGCTGAAAAATCCTACAAACTGTTCTGTAGTCCTCAGATGAGGGCAGGTCTCTGCAGATTTTAGGAGTATAAGACCATTACTGACCCAGCCCTACCTAATCCTAGACAACAGAATTATCTGCAAATATGGCAGCCATAAAATATTCTGCAATAAGAATTGCTCCATTTATGATTTTATTCACATCTTTTAAATTCATGCCTTTGAGCAGGACTTCCAGCTTTCTGAGATAATAACGAGGTAATGAAAAATTGCTGGTTTTGATGTCTGTTTGGCTAGCAGCCGCTAGCAGTGGTTAGGATCAAGAGAACCGCAGATGTCCTTTATAATATTATCAGTTGCTGATGGGAAGATCCCAGATCTGAAGCACCATAAGTCCCTTCAAGAGAAGGACATAAGGTTGGAAAATATCACAGAGGTAGAATTAGATTATACAAAATATATATTTCACATGAGCACCTTAGGCATCTCTTTGATTTCTTAGGTCAATCAGTGTTTAGTTATAAAGGATGAAATCAAGTAGTCAGACTGCTGGAAAAGATTGAAATAGAATAAGTAGTCTGTTCAGGACAATAAGTAAAGGATGTTTATCAGTTTATAGCACATGTCTAGATTCAGAAATGATTTGCTAGAAACAGTGTTGGTATGCTTCCCAGAGATAATGTTTCTCTCTTTTGCTTTTTCTGTATGATACAGACGCATTCAGATGGCAGATATTAAACTAGAAACAGCTGTATCCTCTTCACAAAATATTTTATTATTGACAACCCATATGTCTGTCGCCTTCCTTCTTAAACAGACAACTGCATGCCACACAGCATGCAGAGAATTGGGGCATATAATAAAGACCCGAAAAAAAAAAAAAGAGAAAAACCTCTCTGTCAAGACTGGTGTGGATTATGTTGTTTCACCCTGTACCATAAGTAGTTGTTTACACAGGCAGATACAGAAACAGAAGACAGATATAATTTAATTTTGTTAAAGTAGGGCATTTCTCACATAATGTATGCTTGTGCCCTGCCCACATTGCAGCTAGGACCTCCAGAAGACACTGTGCCTTTTCCTTCCTGTCCATTGTCATAAACCAGTTAATACTTCTCAGGTATTTTCATAGACCATTGCTTTCTCACTCTCGAGTTTAAATTTGCAACCAATTACATATTGCTTTTTCCAAAGGTATATTAATTCTGTTCTCTTTTGGCAGCCAGAGTATGTGCACACCTCAGAATTTCTCAAGAAGATTAAAAACACAGATTTTTTTTTTCTTTTTTCAGATGGAAGACTGGCCATAGAAATTATTCAAATGACAAAATGGGCAAGAAATAAATGCAACTTCTAATTTACCAAAAACAGACACACTCACAATTTTAATTTGGACTTAGACTGAAATGACATTCAACAAGTTGATGACAATTTTTCTTTTGAAACATCTCAACCTCACTACAGAGAACATCAAAGCCTACTTAACACTGTAAGAGATACCTGTGGGTACTGGCCTACCTCTCCACATGGAACACGAGTCTGCAGTATCATTTGAAATTCCTAACTTGGGTCTTGAACATCGTACAGATACATTTGCTTATTTTCAATGATGTGATATTCTTTCAGCAAGACTAACATTCTGAACTTAAATGGCAAATTTTATCTAATGCCATCAGCAATTTAACCCACTGTAAAGTAACACATTAATCTTGGAATTTTGTCCAAAATTCAGAGACAATACAGTTTATACATATATAGGTACAGGTTTTATATGTATATATGTATACACACATAAAATCTGACCAATCAGTGGGTTCAAATCTGAGGAGAAAAGTACAGCACTGTACCTTCACGGTGTTGGAAATACCTCTCTGGAACATCATCACATGTTGTTTCCTGGTTTATGTAGCATATGACTGAGGATGGACAATTTCTCTCATGAAGATTTCTGTTGCTGCAGACAGCAGTGATTGGAAGATGCACTTAATTCAAATCCTTTTTAACAGTTCAGAAAAGTCGATGGTGCAATCCTTCATGTTTCCTTTTTGTCATTTCTGTAAAGACTAAATTTAACATTCTTTAGTGGTCTGATCAATTTACTGGAAGGAGAGATTTTGCTATTCTCTCCCACAGTGGTCCACGGGGAGACTGAAAATTGAACACATTTTGGCTCCTAAGTTCCAAACAATTCCCACTCCAACCAATTAGAGTTGCAGTTCATCATGCCTAATTTTCAGTTGTCCAAAAGTTAGATGTCTTAGTACTAGCCATCTGACACAGCCTTTATATTCTGTGTGCAGAAATGTGTGAATTTCAGGAGAATGATTAATCTCATCCTAAAATAGGTATAAAAAATTGAAGAAGTGATTCAGTTGAAAAGGTTTCTGTTCCTTTCCATTAGCTCTGATGATTAGCTAAGATTCAAGCATTTAAGAACTTTTGAACATTCGAGTTCACTTGGATGAATTCCAGCTATGGTGTTCATTGTGTTTTGTTTTTTTTCCCTTGTGCCCAGTCCTGAAACATAAGCATGAGATTTTCAGCATGAGAAATGACATCAGAATTTAGATTTAACACTTTGAATACTGCGAAATAGAAATATTGAAAAATTAGATGTGTCATGTATGATTTCATAGAAAAAAAATGCAGACACTGAAAATTGTCAATAGATATTTGTGAATTGGAATTTCAAAAGTATTTTCCTCTTTGCTGTTAAAAAGAGGTGCAAGTTTGTCCTATTTTTCACATAAACATCTATCTGCCTTTAGATAGTCTGCAAAAGTGCATTTTTGTCCTCTTCATTATTCATGTTCATTCATTATTCAAAGTTCAGGTCTTACTGAGAAAAATACATTAGACATATGGTTTAACTACAATTGCATTTGTACAAAATATTGTATGATTTTTCTCACAACTGAAAAAGTTGAAAATGGAGAATGACATTTGTCAAATATGCTTAGTGACAGAAATGCTGACAAGAAAATCTGCGGACTTTGATAGCACAATACTCGAGCATTTAGATAAGCACAGAAGAAAAATAGGTTATTCACGTTCCTAATATATTATAAAAGCAAATGTGTTGGGAAAACTCATCAAGAGTTTCTTGCATTATATTATAGTATTTAATAGAAACACATATGCCAAAATTATCAAAACTCAAATGCAAATATGCATAGAGAATCCTAACAATTCTTTAGTTTGCCAACCCTTTCAACACTTTTACAAAAATAATGACCTCCATATTTTTTCCTATCCTCCTCATTAAACCAATATTTTGGACAGAATTCTGGACTGACTGATAGAGCTGAAAGAAGAAGCTCTCTTTCAGCATCTCACTTTAACCTCCTGTTGTATACCACAGGATAAGGTGATACCCTACTTAAGAAAAAAAATTATAAAAGATCTTTATGTAATTATAATGTGAGCAATAAGGTTAAAAATACAATATCCATACACGAGGAAATGGGACTTTGATGAATTCCCACACTGCAGTGATGGGGTTGAAGCAATAAAGTTATCTCTTTTACTCCTGTCTTTCTAGTTTGTCCACTAATTCCGAGAAGGAAAAATGAAATCACTAGTGGCAAATAAAAATGACTGCTCTGTCAAAAGAAAAAAATATTGCTTGATAGAAATACTAAGGAGTTCAGTTTGGTTTTAAGTTTTTTCTACTATCTCCACATATTTACAATAATAGAAGGTAGCACATTTAGAAATACTGATTTAGAAATTTGCTTGCAATTCTCATGATCTAAGTCTTCCTGTCATAGCTAGCTCGAGGCACTACTGCAGTCAGGGAATTTCATTTATACAAGTTCAATTAACTCCTTTTCAAAATATAGCAACATCCATTGTTCCAAGACAGTAGTTTAAGTGGCTGAAAATTTACTGAAAATGGAAAGCAAGAGCACTTAGACCTCTTTCTCTTGGAAATGCTAGAAATACATTTTCCCTTTTGAGTGTTTTTTTTTGTTTGTTTTTTTTTTTTTTGGTTCCTGGATGGGAATTGGAGGTAAATGTCATGGATGATAGATGGATTCCCAGTAATGATGGGAGCTAATTCTTCTTGGAACTGATTTTCAGTATTGTTTCATAGTCTACCTGACTTACCTTAATAGAAATTTTTAAAAGTTGCATTAAAACAGAAAATAAGTCCCAGTCATAGGCAGAAACAAAGGCAAAAAATTGCAAAACAAATTCCTGTTCCACGTCCATATCACAATAATTTGTTTGTATAGCATTCTATCTTGAATGTTTTGGTTCATTCTCCTGTTGTCACTGTGAATATGACATCTGCACCATTATTTCATGATCATATTTTAAAACTACTCTCTGTAGCTGCTATTTTCATGAAAATCTCTTTGAACCATCCCACAGAAAGGAATAGCTGTCCCTGTGAAGTTGCTGAAGTTTATCAAATATAAACAGTAATGTAGCTATATCCAGGAAACATATTTTAAGGACCTCAATGAAAAAAAATCCCTTGGTCTGTTTTATGCTAATTAGTTTTGAGTAAAATACATACGTTTGTATTAAAACAAAAAAGAACTACTTACTCTTAAGCAAATGAAGGGTATCTTTACTATGCTTTATATGTGAGTGAAAAAAACCCCCATAATCTATAAATGAGTGATTGTTTATATGTTTCTGTTGGACTAAAATCCATTTGTTTTGTATGCAAGGACCAGGATTCTGTGCTTTAGAACGAGAGTCTTCCCAAGACAGACTAGATTTCACATACACAACTGTAATGAAAAGAGGGACTAATAAGTTAAAAACTGTAAGGCCCATCCTAAACTTTAGTAAATGTGGAAAATAGGGAGGAGTTACTGTATTTGATTAACAAAAAGATATCTGAATGGACCTCTCTAATCTTTGAAACTATGCAAAGATTAGCAGGTACTGGAAATAAACAGGCAAGTTGTGCCACTCAGTCAATTTTATCTTTAGTTTCTATTTTTGTATAGTCGTCCTGGAGAAATGCTCGCTCTTTTGAAGTTTGCATGATTTTCTATGGACAATTAGTGAAGTTGTTATGCAGCCCTCACTCTTCTCTGGAGAACAAAAGAGCTCATCCATTTTCACAGATGTGCCACCCTGTTCCTGGACTGAATTGTCCCATCTTTAGAGACAGCACACCCTGTGGTTTGAGGTCCACACTAATTTAGATTTGGACCAAATCAATAAGAAAAGCTTTCTGTCACAGTGCACTTAGTTAGTAAAAGGCAAATGATGGAAGACCTATTGTTAAATAAAAACTTCAGCTTTAAAACTTTTGATAAGTGTAAATGATGCAATAGGGGGAAAAAAACCCACTTGTAGTTAATAAATGCCCTCTTTCCATCTCTCTATTTTCAGGACATGTTCAAAACCAGGCCTTTTGGCAACCTGTAATTAAGATGCTACAGTCCTTTAGGTGGAAATCCCAAAGGAAATTTAATTTAACCCAATGTTTGTTTTAAATATTTGGTTTGCACAATACTAGAATTGGCTTTGTTTTGTTTGTTATTTATAGATTTTAATAAAGCAAAGACAAATTATTATCCTCCTCTCCCACTATGAGGACAAGCAGCCAAAATTCTAGAAGATAGTTTTGATATAGGGTCGAAAGAAGCACTGAAGGATAATTTACTCTGTCTTCTTACAAATTTTTACTTTTACTTCAACTCTTTGACTACTAGGGTAGTGAGGCATTGGAACAGGTTGCCCAAAGAAGTTGCAAATGCCACACTGCTGGAATGTTCAAGTCCAGGCTGGACTGGGCTCTCAGCAACCTGGTCTGGCAGGATTTGTCCCTGTTGGACAAAAAAGTTGGAAATAGATGATATTTAAGTTTCCTTTTAACTCAAACCATTCCATGATTCTAACATTTAAATAAATAAGTTTACAAGATAACATGTTTGATTAAGGACCAGAAGTGTTTCTATGATCAAGGACAGACCTTTGAGTATGGGCCTCTCTGTTTTATCCACTCCTATTAAATGACACTTGAGTGAAGAGGAAAATACTATTCTTTCTGCTAAATGGTTACGTTATGGTCCATTTAAAGAATTCAAACCATGAAAATCCCTCTAGATACCAAGTAAAATTGTCAAGAAGAAGACTTTTAAGAAGTAGTATGCAAACTACATTGTTTTCCAGTAGAATTGCAATATTTTTAGTGCTCCTTCATCCTGCCCTAAATAAGTGGTCATACATGTCCCGGGAAAAGAAGGGGGTTTCTATTAATGTGAATATAACTGGTTTCTTGCTCATGTGAAATATTACTTCACACTAAAAACCATAGACAATGTTTGTAGCTTTCCATAAATCTCTGTCCCCTGGGAACTAAATTAATGTTTTAAAATTGACTTTATTTCAAAACTGACAAAAATGACAATCAAGAAGTTGAAGCATAAAACTGATTGTTTCAACAAGAAAACTCCTTATTAGAACTTTCAGGAACTCTAATTAGTATGCCTTTTAATTGGAGAAAAATTACTCCTGTTACAAATCATTTCTAAAACAAGCAAAAAGGAGAACCCTAAACCAAAATTCTTTTGATAGGGTATTATGTGGGAAATCACTAATAAAAATATAAAAATAGAAAGAGGCTATCAAAGGTAGCTTAATTTTATATCATAAGACCCAGGTTATTACTTTCCTCCACACAGACACATTCCTCAGCACTTTTGGTCCCCCATCATCAGCATTCCAAACTGCAGGCCTGCGGCTGCAGCCACACACAGGCACTCACTCTGGAGTGGGGGAGCTGATTGTATAGCCTGAAGTGTTTGAATAAAGGCTTATTACAAAGCAAATGCGTGAGGGTCTCCTACAGTGTCACTCCCCTCAAGCA
Organism: Sturnus vulgaris; assembly: GCF_052056855.1. Taxonomy (NCBI): domain Eukaryota; kingdom Metazoa; phylum Chordata; class Aves; order Passeriformes; family Sturnidae; genus Sturnus; species Sturnus vulgaris. The sequence continues at coordinate 53,093,009 of NC_142245.1, read as the reverse complement.
AGCAAGGCGGGAAATTGATCATCATTCTGGAAAGTAATTAAGTTTGAAAGGAAAAGTAAATCCTATTTATCTAATGCAAGCTCTGGTTTAACTAAAGGGAGCAACTCAAGCCCTAAAAATGCCTTCCTGAAGAAAAATTACAAAATAAAGCAGTTATGAAGAGTGAGACAAAATAGACATAAATAGGAGGCATGTAAATTCATGTTATGAAAACAAGGCTTTAAGTTAAGTACACCAGACATCCTCACATTCGTACAATCAGAACATGTAAAGTCTTCAGAACTGACAGAAATATTTTATGACACGTATTTGATGACAGTGAAGGATCAGTAGCTCACTTACCATAGTGAAATCTGGGAACACGGCCAGTAATCTTTAAAAAACACAGTTAAAATACATTAGTTAGTTGGTATATAACTTAAAAGGATAGCATGCTCTGAATATTGGACTTTTCAATTGTAAACACTGATGGTCGAAACTCAGAACATTTAATTTCTGTTCTTATGAATATACCTATTTTACCTTTCTTCTCTTCTTAAAAAGTACCACATAAAAAATATCAAATAGGGTAAATATTTTCTAGGGAAAAGATTAATTCCACTTATCCTGGCATGTCTAAAAATTTGCATTAATTTCATATAATGTAGCTGAAATTTGATCTCCACTTAATTCAATGGCTGCAATTCCTTACAGCTTGGTTTTTGTTGTACTCTGCCTCAGTTTATGAGTTGTCTCACAATTATATCTTATAAAACCTTTTGTACAGCTCACAGTTTTCAAGTATTAAAATCTAAGCTTATCAAATTGTGAAATACAAAGCTCTAAGACTTTTAGAAGTGACTCAAAAGAGAAATCAAGAAACCTATCCCTATGGGCAGTTACATCTTTATGAGCTCATAGAGTATGTGAAAAGACCAGAACACGAGTTCAATTTTCCATATTGAAATCCATTCAGTAGGTTTGCTGCCCTGTCTGGCAGGCAGCAGCACCTGAAGCAGCCAATACCCAGTGCTGGAGAAAGGAGCAGTGAGAGCAGCTCTGAACGGGGCACCCAGCCAATGTCGTGGTGTGCAGCTCTCCCAGCCTGCAGTGATTGTCTTGCAGTGTGACTCATCCAGCTCCCAAGTAATCTAATAAAGACATGATTCAGGGCAGTGTGATAGGAATCTTGATTGATTTTGCATGCACAGGTTTCTGACATGTACAAATGGAGAGGACTATTTTGTAGATAATGATTTGATGCCTACAGAAAGCCAAAGACATAATTCATAACAAAAGCCACTTTTCTTTGTAGGAGACAATATATTATGTTATGTAAAAGCTGTGTGGAAAACAATATTTAGCTTGTAATAAACTTTAATTAAATAAAATGCTAACCCTGGACTAGAGAAATAATGTATGTATAAATGTTGCCTGTAAGTTGTTCTCAAAATTATGGGATGAATTATTTTCATTCATAATTTTTATGACTCTTCAGTTGCTTGGATTTAATGAGCAGTTGTACCAAGAAAAACATTTTCACCTTATGACTTGAAATATTCTGGTATTGAATTATCAGGTAGTTTTTCCTGAGTTCCAGCAACTTATTTGGAAATGTCCATCAAATCATAGCAAAAAGTCGTATCACTTTACTTTATTGGAATGCATGAAAATTAAGTAACACAGTTCTACTGCCACAAAAAAACCAAACCAAAGATAAAGATATTAAACTTTTTTGGTTTTTTTCTCTTTACAAACTCTCTGTTTAGAAAATACGGTTGTGCTTAAAGAAGTAATGAACTTTTGATGGGCAATTTACAGTGGTAAAAATCAATGGATATATTTGACAAGACATTACAATGCATGTCCACTACTACAGAACAAAGCAGAACACAAATTTATTTTCTTCCTTGTTTATGAAAGAACATTCTTATTAGCAGCCAATACCACAAATAAGGAAGATTTTTCATGTAGAATCTCTTCCCTTCTTCTCAATCTTCCTCTACTCTGTCCTCCATAGACAATCTTAACAAGTCACCAGAAAACTTCAGAGGAAAAAGTTTTCAAAAATGTTATTGAAATACTGTCAACTTTATTAAACCACTTGAAGAACAATTGACATAACTGAACATTTACAATTTTTTGTCAGATGCTTTATTATATGGTATTTTGAAAGCCACTTAAATTCTAATTAGGTTTTGTATCAAATGAATTTTTATGCAACCTAAAATCCAATTTAATTGTTTTTTATTAATCAGTTAGTACCATACTATTATGTATACCAGAGTATTACATATGATTTATATATACATTTGTGTATGTGTGTATATAAATGATAAAAACAAATATTTCACTGCTTGTTTTCAGCTTTTTTTAAGAGTAGAAAAAACGAAGGAACCCCAAACAGAGTTTTTTCTATTCTCTTAACACTATACTCAGTGTGACAGTCTCCACCTAAATCCTGTGGCCCTCTGGGCATAACCAGAACAATTAATGCTGGAAACTGTTCCAAATCCTTCCTGAAGAATTTCTAGTTCTCTCTTCTTTCACCCAGTAGCTTCATTTTTGCCTGAATAGCTAATGTCAGTCAATCAGCATAAGGAGAATAGCAAGATTAAATTCAGTGAAGGGGGGAAAAATGGAGTGGTAAAGATAAATTTTACAGATCTCACAAGCTCTGGCATAAAATCTGCAGAATGTGAAATCATGGCTTACTTACTGCACACAGCCACCTTTCCAGCTTTTATTCCGAACTGTCAGTATCCATTACAGCTTCAATTCATTTATTACCATACCTATCTTTCTTTCTGCCTGTAATCATTTATAAAGAAAAGCAAACTTCTATTGCATTTACTGATGCTGCTGAGACTTGAATGGAACTGTTTTTCATAGATATTAGGCAAGCTTATGCCCTTACCATGTAGAGTTATATTGTGAACCACATCTGCATTTAGACCACTGCCCATAGTGTATGCTCAATATATCTTGATCTAAATTAATTAAATTATTGTAAAACTACATAGGCTAGCTGTGTTCTCATACACTTTAACTCAATTCTATATTTATTCCTCTCTGGAAGTGTAATGTCAGATTAAGTTAAATCACCTTACATTTTAAGCAAAGGTTTTGTTACCTACAGGCTAGTTTAAGAAATTGTGTTCCATGCTATTCATTTCCATTAATCTGTTCAACTACTCTACCTAAGTGATTTTATTTCAATGATTTCTCTTTAAATCTAATTTCATTTAGTGATTTCCAAAGATGTTTTCTTGCTTGCTCTTTCTCTCTCTCTCTCATCAGAAAATCCAGTTGTTTTTTGTTGGTTTACCACTGACTAAATTGTAGGCCCTATTCACACCTGTCTTTATCACCAGCATCCCTGTCTGTAGTATTGGCAGCTGTACATGTGCAGAATTTTACAATGCCCAGCAGGAGGAAATTGTCCCCTCCAATAACTTGAATTTTCTTGATGAGGGAGTTGAGACATTCAGGAATGCATTGCTGTCTGTGCCTGCAATTGCCCGTGTCAATGGCTCTTAACTATAGCAAGGAAAGAATTGCCTTCAACAAGACTTGATGAAGTGAAACCCACAGACTGCACCAGCTTTTGTATCTAAAACACTCTACAGTGAAAGAAGTCTAAGGATTTCTAGATATCATATCCATCATTTTATCTATCGGCTTTCTCACAAGTTTTGGGAAAACAGAAGAGTTGATATTACCTCTCAAGAGTGTCAGATTGTAGTCAAGGTACTGACAGAGCTACCTGCTTAAAAAAAGGCAACAGAAATTCTCAGGAGAGGAACAGTTATGCAATACAGTGAAAACATACCAGATTCTTCTTTGTCTGTAACCATTGAATTCTTCACTTCCTGACCACTAATATGTTTTTCATTATCCTCTCCCTTGAATAACCACATATTTTAAAGGAGCTTTGGGGATGAAGACTTGGGTCCCTGGGGGGAATTTGCACTAGCCAGGATGATCCACAGTTTTGAATTTCTTGATGCACATTGTGTTAGTGAGGATTTTAATTAAACTCAGTGGCAGATAGTCTGAAGCAGCTGAGGCCCATAGCTATTATGTATGAAGAAAAAGCATTGAAGGAGTAGATGGATAATTATATTGAAATCAGGATTCATTTCAGGCTTCCATGTAATTATCTAGGTCATCAAAACAGTTCCCGAAAAACAGGAAATCTTTATAATTCAGACACATTTATATATTTTTTTAAGCTATAATATCTAGCTGGGACAATATTATATTTACATAGTATAATTTTAAACCACATATTTATCCCACAAACCATTTCTTAAAATACAAAATAACCTCATCTTTCTCTGCATTCAGAAGTATCTGAAAGCCTAACCTACCTCACATCTGTATAAGACATACTGCTTTTCTAAAGCCAGTACTCCAGTTTCTGGAGAATGTAGCAGAAACAAAAGGTGAGAAGCCCAGACTTGAAAAAATAACTTCTCACTGCTGTCAAAAAAATGAAATAATAGTAGAAGGCTGCTCATCATCATTTTGTCATGATCTCATAAAAATCTAAGACGAGAGTAAAGAACCAACTGTGACACTGGGTAGGTGTCACTGAAATCAGTAAACATATATGTTACAGAAAATTGTATGTTCATCAACAAATGCAAATATTGTTTGCTTTGGGAGTATTCTGCTTAGGCTGGGTGCAGTGTAGTAGCTTCAGGACTTCAATTAGTACTGAATACTAAAAAGAAAACCTTTCTCTCATGTTCAGATTGGAATTTCTGTCAAGTATGATAATTACTATGTCATCACCTGCAACTCCTTGCTTAAAAAAAACAAAAAAATCAAAGTCTTTAAAAAGATTTGACTTGTTCCCTTTATTACACAGAAAACCTTTCAGCTAACAAAAATGCTTGCTTGTAGTTTCTAGATCACTTTAAAGTGAGGCTGAGGTAGACAGGTATAATTCACATTTTCTATCAGACCACCCCAGTCAGCATCATTCATCATTTGAGGTGTGACCATGGTGGGAATCACCACAATGGACAACACTCATCTGTAGTGCCTGGTTATATTCCTGCTTATCCCTCTGCAAAGCATCCATGCACCATTGCCACCCTGTGAATCCACCTCTAGTGCATCCCGACTGTATTCATGCAACTGGTGCCAAAAGCTTTTTACCATGCAATGTCATCAGCTCTTCCTCTAGAAAGCTGGATCCTACTGCCCTGAATATGGTACAGCACTTTCACAGAACAGCTTCCTGAAAAGAACCTGGAGAAGGTACTCTTGCACACACCCAACCTCACTACTCTGTTAGGCAAGGTCTCCTCGGATGCCATCAGGACACAGTGAAATTGCTTCTTCAGTGCCTGTACTCACACTTCCCTCTGTTTTTTGTATTTTTTGATACTTTGAATCTCACAGTCCCCTCTCTTTTCCATTCCTTGGCACACGTAGTCATGTGATTCCTCCCTTCTCTTTTCTCCATAACTTTTCCCCATCTCTTCTTGGAAAGTGCTTGAAGAAGGCTTTGTTGGACTGATGTCTGAGTTGAAACCAATAAAGATGTAGCTGATAACTGTAAGAGAAACTGTTTAAAGGAAGTAAATAAACCTGGCCACTCCCTGCCGTACATTCTGTACCTACTCCCCCATCCTCCATAATTCTTGCAATAAGCATGCTAGGGGGTATAGCCCTGCATTGTATTTTAATTGTATTTCACTGTCCAAAAATTTATCTACTTCCTTTTTGTAAGCATCTATATCATCTACAACACAATCGCTTATGGCAAAGGATTCCGGAAACTTTCTACCAGCAGGGAGAAATATGCTCCTTTATCTGTTTTAAATTAAACTCCTACAGTTTTCTAGAATTGCTATCTATTTTTATTGCTGCAGGCTTATATGCCAAAGTGTAAGTCTGCCATCTTTATGATTTTGTGAATGTTTTTCATATCTGACTCCTAGGTGGAGCATCACTGATAATTTATTCTCTTCTCATAAGCCAACTGTTCCATCTCCTCCATAATTTTAATTATCCTTTGCCTTCTCCAATTTGTCCTACTTGAGACGCAGAGATAAGAATGGCCTACCATGCTGAAGATGCAGGCTCATCAAAATCTTGTGTGACAAAATTGTCTCTGTCCTGCTTCCAGTTGCCTTCATAATGATGCTAAGCTCTACATTTTTCTTCAATTTTTTTTTTTTTTTTTTTCTGGCTACAACCACATGCCAAGAAAGTTATTTCAGACAAATGTTGGTCCAAAATCTGTTAGTTAGGTGCTATTTCTAAGTTCAGTACTGGAAAAAAATATAACATACAATGGAAAGTTAAATGACTTCTCTCTGTCACACAAGTTGAACCAGAATCATATTTTGAAGGGTTTCTCTTCTTGTTTTCTGTTGCAATCCTTAAGTGACTCTAGCTTCTTGTATGTCAAAGATCAGCTCCTTTTCTGTCCAACTTCTCCAGAAATTTGTTTAATGAGTTTTCTCACTTAATATATTGTAAGGAATAAGCAAACTGGTTTAGAAAAGTATGGCTTCATGGTCTTCCTCAGAAATTTGGTCTACCAAGGCACAGCTGAGGCTCTGGCTTAAAATCAGCTTTGGTAGTAGTTTGTAGGTTCAAAGGGCAAGGCATGACAAATCTTAACCAAATAGATAACATAGTATCACACATAGTGTACACAAATGCGTATTTGGAGAAAACATGTAAAATATCCCTTGAAATCCCACTCCTAATTTAGCAAATTTGGGAACACTATTTACACATGTTTTCAGAAAACTTTACTAAACATGCTGTAAATTAAAGTTTTTTAAGCTCTCATCCACATCTAAAGCTGTAAAAAAACATTTAAGCCTGAGTTTTCTCCTTGCCTCACAAAAACTGTCCCCTCTGACTAAGCTCTTCTGGCATTATAATGAAGCCTTTCCTCATTGGGCCTATTTTGAAGCATTTTTATACCTTCTTGCTATGCACATTATGTTGGCTAGGTAACTCCCTAGCCGGTTTGTGTTCTCATTCAAAGCAACAGCCTACCAGTAAATAAAAATGTTCAATTACCAAATGAGAACTGAAACTGCAGTCCTATCACTTCACTTCAGGCACCATTTAAAAAAGAAAAAAAAAAGAAACAAAAACAAACCCAAACAACCCAAAACATTAATAGTAAAACAGGAAATAACACTGATTTGAGATTGGTTTTTGAGTGGCATTCACTCGTTAACTATTCCAAACACATTAGCAGCCTGAGGGGATCATCCATGTCTCAGTGGAGAAGATGCAGTTAGTCAAAACTTTTTATTTATAACAGTCACAAGAGTATTCAAACCAGGAGTTCCATGCCTGCAAGCAAGGGAATTATGTAGCACCTGAAGTCACACTTCTACATCATGTTTTACAATAGTATTCTGCATGACATAAACATTAAAATAAGTTATTGAAAAAGAAAAAGCAAAAAAAAAAACCAACTAAAAAATTTAATTAATTTTCTTTTATAATGGACCAAGCTCCCTATAGGTTTTCATATATACATAAACTAAGGTCCCATCCCAAGACTTGGTTTCTTAGTTTCTCTCAAGTTTTCAAATTAAGATGTTCTTTATTAAATGTAGCATAATAATCTCAAAGTTAAAAAGAGGAGGTACATTTGTCTAACATATATCCTCTCATATTTTGAATGCTTTATTCAGTGTTCCTCCTTCTGCATTTCCCTTTTGCTGCAATTGCAGTTAAGAGGTGTTTCTCTCTTTATTGCATTATCTTCTTCTCTTCCAATACTACTAACCTGCATATAAATGTAATGGTCCAAACACTTCCTACCTACTCAGCTAAAATTTGTTCCTTCTAATCCTTGCATAATTGAGCACCTAGACTTTAATCTCTGTGTTACTTTTTCAGAATCTTCTAATTTTTCTATTTAATATTCTGAGAATTGCCCCATGATTTCCTCTATGGTCTCTAGAATCTGAGTTCTGAACACCTATAAGTTAGTAAACAATGAATGGCTAGGAAAGTTAATTCAAGTAATTGAAACTCTAAGTTCAGCATATTTTTATGTTTTGCTTCAAATTTTAAAATGATAAGAAAATGATATAGGCAGAATATGTGTTGTGATTTTCCTTTTACAGTAGCTGAAGCTGAAGTTACTTTGATATGCAAGTTGTGTTTGGAGACTGCCATCAGACATTCAATTTTAATTCAGCCTTTCTAAAACTGTCAGTCACACAGTTAAGATCATGTCTGCTAAATACACTCAATAGTTTTAATACTTGAGTAATTTTACCCACTAATTTTGGAATAAATTTTTATTCAAAGGGAGATGAGGAAACTTGGGCTGTACTCTGCCTTAGCTAATTGGTGCTCAGCTCAGGCACCAGAACACCTGCAAGCCGAAAAAGCATAAATATTGGCAAGCAACAGTCTGAAAACAAAATACAGAAAAAATCTATACAAAGTGTAATGGTCACTCTCTTTGTCTGCCTTCTTTTTTAAAAAAATAAAGATACAAGAATTCTTTTTTAGCTAGAAAAATGTCAGCTCACACACTGCTTCTCTTATGTGACTAAATATTGAAAGCTATGTGCTTCTTCTTTGTGGCAGCTGATAAAAAGTTTGGACTTCTATGTTCAAAGATAGGTTATTGCATACTGCCGTCAAGGCAGAGGATAAAACAAAAATTGTTTATCTTCCAGCTCACTAAATTAGTAAGGATTTTTTCAGGTTCATTTTCTTTGATTTTGGTTTTGGATTATTTTTTAGATTTTTTTAAGTACTCAAAGTTCCATTGGTTTCCTCTCAAAAAAATGGTATGAATTTTAAGCAGCAAATACATAGCTACAGCTTAATACCACTGAGGATATCAAATTTTTTTAAATTTTATTTTATTGGGTTTTTTTAATTTTTTTTTTTTTTTTTTGTTAGGGAATAATTCAGAACCAACTTTGGTGAAGCACTTGCCTTCATGTTGCTTGGATGTCCTTGCTGTGGACTGAGGCAAACATCCTTTAGATTTTGTCCCAGGCTCTGTTGACTCCTCTCTGCATTCCTTTCCCTCATATTTCCCAGTTCTGAAAATAATTAGCAACACTGACTGGTGATAGCATGCTGCAGCAACCTAACAGTGATATCTTGCCAACACCAGCTGTGCTTCAGTATTTATTTATTAAGATCACACTATTTACACAGGACAAAGTTGCTGAGACTGCAAAGAGATGAATACAGTCACAGCAGCTGAATTTCAGCTTGACTTTTGAAAGGAAATAACACCCATACTGGGTAACATTTATCTCTAAGAAGAGGGGATACAAGCCTTTAATTCCACTTTCAAATTATGTTTTGCTGTCTCTTGAGTTTAGTCTACAGGTGATGGAAGGGAATCTTGTACTACTGCAGGGTGTAGTGGATGATTCTTCTTTTAGCACTGCATTAAAACAGCTGAGTGCAGAGACATTGGATATGCAGGAAAAGGATGCATCTGTGAGGCAGGCATCCCCTTTGCATCGCTAAAGCCAAGTCAGAGGCTGGCTTTGTAAATCATGATACACTTCAATTTTCACATCTGCTTGTCGGAACTGTTGAGCAACATGAGCACTGATGTCAGCAAGTCTGCTGCTTTCTAGTTCATCTCAGGTAGGAAAAAAAAACATTAGGCAGACTTATGATTTAATGTGTGTGTTCTTTACAGTAGAGTGAAAGCCAGAAATTTAAAAGGCTAGATTTAATTTAAAATTTGTAAAAAGGGCTGCTGAAGTGCTACAGAAGTTCACACTAGAAAACACTGTACGTTTGGAAGATTACTGAATGCTTTCTCCCTTGTACTTAGAAAACTGTGCATATTTGCTGTTCCTCTACCCTCATTTGATTATTACTGCATATGAAGCAGTAGTGATTTCCAACCTCCTGGAAATAAAAAAAGCTGCCACTGAAATGTGAGCCTAAAATGAATGTTTAAGTATTCAGAAAACACTTTGCTAAAGCCTTCATGATATACACAGGCTTAGGTCCTTCAGTGATTTCAAAAGTAATATCTTAAAAGGAAAAAGGTGAAGCCAGGAGAAAATGCTATTGTCTGCTTACCAAGGGAAGAGGAACTGGGGGTGGTCCCAGCATAGATGGTGACCCTAGCAGTGGGGCATCATCATCCCACAAGACCTGAGCATGGCAAGCACAGCCAGGTGTTGGGAACAGAGCCCATCAACTGTAAGCCGTGAACTGGGGCCAGGGAACATGGTGAGGAGAAGCAGGAGACAGGGCTGGAGACATGACCACATCGAACATTCCAGATGCATCCAGGAGATGGAGCGAGAGCTGGAGGTCTTTTCAACATAGCTCAGGCGGGGTTTGGAGGTCATGGGCTGAGCTGGAATGGGGCTCCAGGGGGCCCATGAGGAACTTGGTGGGGCTGATCAGGGCCATTCAGGTCTATCAGTGCTCTCAGGGCTTCAACACAGAGAGATCTTGAAATATGTAGTTCAGTTGAAAAGCAGTCGTAGAAAGAAGCATTTTAAAAGTTGAGGGTAAGGAGCATTTACAGAACAGTATCCCACACCAGAATTGTGGTCTTCTCATCACCTCACTGAAATAACGTGTAAAGTGTATGAAGGCAAAATTTACTTTTTAAAAATAATGTATTATGATATAATAAATGCCTAAATAGAAGCATAAGTTGAATCTTTTGCTTTGACCTTTTTTAATTTTTCAGTGCTGAATCATACAGCTTGAAAGATTTATAAAAAAATTATATAAGATTTGCATGACAGACATGGCAAGGAGTCAAAACTGTGTGGACAGTGTTTTTGTGTCACCTTCAGTTATCAATGGTTCATCTTTGTGCAAGTATATTGCATGCATATTTAAAGCTTCTCAGGATATATAATTTTTCCAAAGTGGGCAGCTTCTCTGATTTTAATCAGAGTTGAGTGATTAGCATGCTTGAAGATATGTGTGAGAAACATTCTTAAGTATGGTTCACCTGACCTCTCCAGCTATGTTAAGGATGATGTTATTTTTTATGAGCCGTGAATGCAGAATCATTGACTGCTTGTAGGTAGCTATAAAAACTGGAGTACATGATCAAAAGTAGTTATCTTTAGTAGCTGTTTTCTGGTCCGCATAAAATAAATTGACCTTACAGCCCTTTTTCATTAGAGAGCATCAATACCACAATAAACATTGCTAGGGAATGTCAGGCACCATTCAGTCTGATGCCAGCCTCAATACTGAGGCCAGATGATGGCATGAAGTGCTGCCCCATCTCCTGCCCCACAGGCAGCAAATATTCTGATTCAAGGGTCAGATGGAATGCAAATGCTTTCTGTTGTGAGAGTGTTCACATACCCATTTTCTTGACTAAGCTTTTTTATGAACAGTTATAAAAATGCTAATTTTAAAAGAAAACCTGGAGCCTCTCCAGTCACTTCAATTCGCCAATTGCTGCCTGGATACCTATGCAAGACAACACTCCCAACTTTTGTCAATTAAAATCATCTTGATTTCAATCTGATTTACTGAGGTTGCTCCTTATCTTTGGATTAAAAAAATTTGAATAATCTGTTTCTTAATATGTATGTAGATATAATGTAGCTAACAATTCTAAAATATAAAATATGAAATAATATATATATTTTGTGTTTTTACACATAATAATATTCTGTTGTTTTATGGACATCTAATCCAGTGTCCTAACCAAGGCTATATTGTTAAAAGCAGTTTACTATGCAGCAGTACTTTGAGACTTACATAAAATAATTTAGGACATTTATCTAATGATTTTCCTTACTGGGTCTTGGTTTTATAAATGTCTTATTGCAGATCTTAGAAGTAAAGGACTTGTTCAAACCACCAAGCAGGTCATTTGCCAGTTTGGGAAAAGAGCAGCGCCTCATTATTCCTGCTCAGGATCCAGCAACATTTGGAACACTCCTGGGGTGCCTACAGAGAGGTAGAGGGCACAACACAGGTATGTGGGAGGATCTCCACCTTCTGAAGCATCAGGTGGAGGCTTCATGGCTTATCTAGGGCTTCTAAAGACCCTGGACCCTATTCTTAGGTAGCTGAAGTAAGACTGAGTTCAAGATCAGCACATCTCAGTGTAGCTGTCTCCATGCAAGGGAGGCAATCCTAACTGCTCATTTAGTTTGGGATCGACTGGCTCACTGTGTGATCTGAGCTGATCAGCTCTTCCTTGACCCTAAGAAGAATTAAAACAGGCTCACACAGACAGATCTCTACCTTACATACATACATAGAAGACAGGTAGTCACTTATCTTTTGTGTGAACCTCTTTGACTGGGTCTGAATCCCAATTCAGGTACCATAATATCTATGATTCCCCCTTTACATGAACAGGAGCAAACCATCTAGATGCAACCACTGTCTAAAGAATTGGGAAGAAAGGAGATTTAAAAGTAAAATAAGTTACCAAATGTTTAAGTTACAGTAAATTATAAAATTTTAAAGTAACTAATACCCCTGGTCTGTTCCCACATGTATATTATTCAGTGTTGAATGAACAATGTACATCTTTTTGAATTATCATAAAGCAGTTTTTAAACTATTTATAACAAATATATAAATTTAAAAAAATAATGCTGTTTCTGAATGCTTATATTATCCTATTGTATACATATTGATGTTTTTTACTTATATATAAATAATTTCATTTAAATGATACATTTTTTCCAGCATATGCATAAAAGCACACTCTTTTACAAAATTATCTTTAGAAAATGTTGTGTAAGGAATAATGCATAAGTATGTGACTGAGAAAAATTTCTTAACTTTAAATTCAAAAGAACATACATACACCATGTCCATAAATTTATTTCAGAAAAATAAAAGAATTTTCTGGCTATTATGAGTTAATAAATATAGAGTGAAAGTCATTCTGCAACCCTACCTTTGTGCCTTCCATGATAGTGTATACATTACCTTAGTAGAGAACGATACATGAGATTTTAAAATTTATTTTTAAAAAGTGAACATAAACCTAAACATGAAATAGTTCCTACTCTTAGCAAGTATCCAGCAATGAATAGCTGCAATGTCATAAAGACTGCAGGATGTTAATTAGCCCTCAGGAAAAATTTTCTTTTTTGACATTGAGGAGGTCATAAAATCGCTCAAATATTTTCTTAATTAAAAGTCATATGCAAAACATCTGTCTTGGTACATGTTTACTTCTGCAATATTGTGCTCATGTTAGATGATGCTCTTGAAGACCTTGCAAAGATTAATAAGGACAAAACAAAACAGAGGGACAGAGCTGTTACAGAAACAGACTTATTTAGAAATTGCATTAGTAGTTGACATAATTTAAGTATAGAAGACATTTAATGAACATCTTACAGAAAATCTAAAAAATAATTCCTAGAGTGTTTGAGATTTTTTTTAATGAATAAAATATCTTTTAGTGCAGTTATTCAAACTGTCATTTGTTAATACTTTCACTGTGTTTCTAAACACATTGAGATTGGAGACATCAGATGCAGATTCTTTTAAAGAGTAGAAAAGTGGCATAACTAAAGCTACAATGACAGCTACAAACAGTGACATAATTTCCAAGTGATTATATTTTTGTTCTGCTATCACATACTGAAACAATATGTCACTGTTACTAGAATAGGACTAAACATACTGTATTTCAAGGTGGCAAATCAATTTTCATAGCATTTTAACCAATGAGGTTTCAAATGAACAGCAATTAATAGTGAAATAAATGAATGCTGTCTGCAGGGAGGTTTTCTGTTTCACTGAAAGCTATATATATAGAATTCACTTGAAAACCAGAAGTGAAGGTTTAGGGACTAAATCATATAAACGTCGGGTTTTTCCCTTTTTTATTTCCTTATTCTTATGAAAGATAAATAGTTATTGTTCTATCCATGCTTGTATTCATGCAAAAGAAAAAATAAAAGACAACCTTTAGCATTTTTAACAACCTAACAGGAAGCACTATTCTTTAAAAAATCAATAGAGATGATCTCCTGTCAGTGCTGGAAATTGCATTAGATGAAAGGAAAAAAAGAAAACCGAAAACCACCAAACAGGGTGAGAAATAGGAGCAAGGATCACTCTATGAAATAGATCAATTATTTTCAGTCATATAAAAAGTAAGCCTCAAACCTTGTGAACATAGCAGATTTTTCCTTTTACTCGGTAAGCATTGAACCACTTTGAAAGCACAGTACTTTTGTTGTACTTTGACTATATTAAATTAATGCAGTCTGGTTATGTTCTTCACACACATAAACTGTGATTACAGGATAGACAAACACAATTTCACTTCGCCATTAAGTAAAATATCTTATTTCAGAAGAACAAAGTAATTAGATAACATGGAAAATAAATTGGATAACTTGTAATCTAATTGTATGTTTCACTTTTGCAGGTAATTTAAGCTTAGTAAAACAATAACACTATGATATGTATTAATTGATAAATCACTTCATGTGTTCCTATAAGTGTATAAAAATTTAGAAAAGTTGACAAAATAGGCATTAAAATTAAACAACTAACTAATGTGTCTTAATGGGATTTAAAAGAAAATCTAACAAGCATTTAGCAGACATTATGTGGAATACTGACTGAAAAATAATTCAGGATTTTTCGTGGTCTCTAGTATGATCAAGGCAAATCATGGTTCAGCAAACTGTTGTAATATTCGTATTTAAAAATATGGCTAACAACAAGCTGAAATACCATTATTTTCAGCAGTGTCTCTTAATAAATTCTGAAATAATAAGCAATATAATAGATTTAAAGGCTTATTTTATATAATAACTAATTTTACAGATGCAAAACCAAGAAAATAAAACAACTTTCCTATCTAAATTCCCAGTTTGTAGTGTGTCATCTACAAACTTTTACACACTTCTACAGTACTGTGGGATTATGAATCATCAGTATTACGAACCAATCACTCTCCACACTATGTCTCAATATCAAATGCCTTACTTATCTATTTGCTCGTGTATACAGTGTATTTAAAGATTAAAACCAGCAATAAGGAATTCTATAAAGAGCTATTTTTCATTATTGCTCTAGTGCTGAATACAGGCAATTCTTTCAACAGCAAGTAAGAATATGAAAAATAAAAATAAATATGCTTTCTAACTGTGGGATCTCTATCATTTTACAGGTCAAAATCAATCTTAGTAGGCCAAATCTTTGATCTATTTTATGTATGTCTGGCATATATCCATACTTTATGGTTGCTTAACAAGTCAAATATAAAAATCCACTAAAACCAATCAAGTCTGAGGCTGACTAACCAGGCCTAAGTGACCTTAAATAAGGTAGACTAATTTAAGTGCTGCATCAGCACTTAAATGTTGCCTTAGCTACTGATGCACTCAAGTGTGGAGGGGGATGTGAGTTTCGGTCCATTTAGACCTGGCGAATGCTCCAGCCACACACCATTACTGTTACTGTCAGCTCTTCCACCTTCAAATTATCCTTTTTATGGCTACCCTTTGAAAAGAGCAGCTGCCACAACAGGCAGCAAGGGTTCTGTGTACCAGTGCTATTGCTGTATTTTAAATGTTTTTAGAAAAAATAGATTTTCCCTCTAGCCATTGACCTCCTATCAAAGAGCAATCTGACACCTGTGCATCTGGCACCCGTGCTTCTCGTGTTTTAAAGGATACTGTTTTATTTTTTTTTTATCAGAACTTAAAGTTGAGAAAGGCATTTCCATAGAATGCATGGAAGTAAATCCAAATATCCCATCAACAGACCAGTAACTGTCAACAGACACTGAGAGAAAGAGGAGAAGGAAGTGGGAAGTCTCAAATGAAAACTGAGAGGGCTTACTTTTAGTTGTTACTCTATAAAATTTGCGGTTTTTCCTGATTGATTACAGCCCAAAATAATACAGATGCATAGAAATTTGCCTAGTGTTGAGCAGAAGTGCTTTATTTTCAGAGAAAGACACGAGCAGTTTTAACCCAGTGCATATACTTCATAAATTATGTACTGAAAATATTCCAGCTTTGACAATATAAATATCTTATAGGTCTGCTAGTATTTGTTAGCCAATTACATGAGTCACAACATATTCCCTTTAGAGTTCGGATAAAGGACCAGAATTATTTTGTTTCTTAAATACCCTAAATTACTATAAAAATGTGTTTACATCTGTCTAATTCCTTTCTAATATTCATTGTAGCTTTTCATTCATTAAATTTTGACACCTTCTATCACCTTAACAATATTATTAGCCTCTTTACCTAAAGTTAATGCCCTTCAGAGCATAATAAGTTATTCTTTAAATATCTGATAATGGGTAAATATGGGCAACACACAAATAGTAAAGTTCAATGAAATCTCTACTAACAGCAAGTTATTGAAGACTTAAATATTTAGTATTTATTTTTTTACAAATCTTGTCTGTAACATTTTACTTTTTTTTAATATGTAAATTTAATTGGCTGAAAGGCAATGGATGTACACAGCAATAAAGAACAATTGTATATTAACCATAACTCTTCATCTCATTCTTCCATCTGCAAAAAATCTAATATACAGAAATCTTAAATCTAGACAAGATAAGACAAAATAAAAGATAAATGCAGAAATCAGTGCTTTTCAACTCGTAAGTGTAAAGATACTGCAAGTATTTAACAGTTTCTCCACTGATAATAGATAGAAACATAATATTTCATGGAACACAGAGAAAGCTGGGATTGAGTTCTACTGAGCTGAAAGGTTAGATTCAGTTAACATAAACCAAATTTATTTTATTTAAAACAGCCTATAAGGATTAATCATATCTTTGCAATCTAGGAGCTGCCTCTTAGGCAGGGACTGATCAGCCCCAAGATACCTCTTCATGGCTAATAGCTGCTTCTGTTGTGAGGCGGAAGTTAAAAACTTGTGAATTTCACTGTAAATCCAAGTATTGAACCAAACAAGGACAGCTCATGGCATGGGTCAAACAGTGTGGGCTGATCTGTCTGTGGATGTCCACGTGGGAGGGCAAACCTGTGCTTAAAAAATCAAATCTGTTTTATGAAATAAAAACAAAATAGACAATACTGACACAAGGTTTTATTTGGTAACTAAACAGAAGGAACTGAAGACAGAGGAAGGATGGGTTTGTGAGGGATGGGAAAGCCCTGAAAAGCTACATCCTTTATCTCCCTTAGATTTCCTCCCTGGTGACAAATAAACAATGAGCACTGTTTCTTTTCCCAGGTGTACTTTAGTTACGCACTTCTTACTTTGCCAAGTCCCAGTTTGAAAAACAGCACAAATAAAGTCTACCAATAGATGATCAACCTCCTGATAGACTGTGTCGATATTTCTTTTAGATTTGGTTATCTACATTCCCTTTGAAATCAATTAAAAGAAAAATTCTCCCAGGTTTGTCTGAACAAGAGATATATCTCTAAAATGAAATGGGAGAATTGGCTGAACCAACTCCCTTTTCATGAAATAAGAAAAACGCTATCCCCATTCCTAGAAGTGTTACAAAGACATTGGGTGAGTCATAAAGTGTATAAGGACTGTATTAAACATTTCACCAGTTTTTTTAAACAAAAAACAAAAACCCACATTTTCAC
Source organism: Sturnus vulgaris (assembly GCF_052056855.1). Lineage (NCBI taxonomy): Eukaryota > Metazoa > Chordata > Aves > Passeriformes > Sturnidae > Sturnus > Sturnus vulgaris. The sequence continues at coordinate 53,075,472 of NC_142245.1, read as the reverse complement.
CCTCTGTTTTCTCTGGAAAAACTTGTCCTTTGACAAGAGTAAGGACAGCTGCAAGGTCAGGGATCCAGCCAGGCCCACAGCAGCTTGGACCACCTTTACCAGCAGGCAACACTGAAAGTTTTTAAAGAAGAAGTCAGATCAGAGTTTGTAGAGAAACTATTTCAAGCAAGTGCATTCCTCATTTTACTTTGAACAGCACATTTGGGGGAAAACTATCCTTCTCCAAACTCTACCTGAGACTGCCATTTTACAAAAATTTTTAAGGATTAATTTATCCCCTCTCTCATCTTCAGACTTTACAGAGATAAGATGCACTACAAAGTATTTTGCAAATTCTTTCCACAATAATTACTACTACAAACCATAGTATAAATAAGTGCAGCTTGAATGGCAGCTTAATCTATATATGAAGCTAGATTTCAAATTTCAATTCGCTCTTCAAGTCTTCTCTGCCTCAGCTTTTGATCTTCCTATAATCTCAATAGTCTCTGTCAGAGCAGCATGAACTTTAGCTGTTGCTAAAAATAAAGTATATAAAAAACTGTTTCAGCTGACAATACTCAAGATTCCCTGTATTCCTAGAACAAAGTGTATGAGTGCACTGGGGACCACTTAAAGGTCATTTTTTCAGTATCAGATAATGTTAGAACTAAGAAAATAAACTGAATGTTCTTGGCTGAAACAAGTCAGACCATTTTCAAGACAACGGTATAAGCCATTAAAATTTAGTTCTGGCACAAGATCATTCAAAAGATTAATGACTTTCACCAAAAGTTAGACTATTTAATTGCCTAAGCTATATAATAACATTGTAAGCCTCAGTGCACTCTTCCCTTTAAAGTATTTTATCTTTTGTGTTGAATTCCACTATTTTTTTTCAGCTGTATCATAATGGTTTAGGCAACAGGGCTTCAAAAACCTGACTAAGAGTGAAATCTAACCTAATTTTGTGCTCTGATATAATAGGCTTAGAGGCTGATCCTGAAAAGACTAATGTCTGTCTTAACATTCTGTGCTGCAACCAGCTCCACTGGCATCAATGAAACACCTCGGAGAGTACAATGAGTGTACACATCCATTAATCTTTGCAGAACGAGAGGCTTGGGCTCTGTGTGAATGAAACAGGATAGCACTGTGGGTTATAAAGCAGTGGGCTACAAAGGAGAAGAATATGAAATGGCAAGTACAGGTGCATGATTCTTCCGAATATTTATCTGAATTTTTTGAAGTTGAGTTTTATTTATTTAATTTAATTCTGAGCTGCAGAAAGTATCTGCAAAACCTATATTTTTCTGCACATGAGGTCACAAAGAAATATATGATTCTGAATATTTTTGCTCTAAAACCCAATCCTCTTTCTTTTAAGAATGTAATGCAAGACTGCAGCAAATTAAAATATTCCTCCTGCAATATTTGTATTTTTCATTGAAGTATGAACACTTCATACATAAATGAAGTGCATTCTGGAATATAGCAACATTTCTCTAGCTAGAAGTTTTATTGGATAGTTTTTAATTGTCTATTATTTCCAACTCAGGCTATAGGCAAATCAAGATAAAGTAGTCATCCTGGGAAGTTACTGTACTTAGGTTGGAAATCAACAAATGTGTTTGTACCTTAGCTTGACCCTAAATTCTAAAGAACTGGAGATCGAACAAGCTTTAAGGCTTTTTTCCATTGAGAAATCCTATCACTTATGAGGATTTGGAAGCGGTGAATTTGTCTCTTATGTGCAAAACATTTTTCTCTGAGTAGCCACATCACAGAATTTAATTTCAGAAAGTAACTAGCATAGTTGGTTCCACTCTGTTCCAGACTGAGAGTAACAAATGTCACCTGTCTTCAGATGATGTTCCAAGACATATCCTTTGCACACAACTGTCCTAGAGAACCCCTTTTCCAGTAGATTCCATTCAAGCCGCTTTTCCAGCTGACGACTTAAGGCTGTTGTATTATCTGAGAAATTGTCTTTCTAGCTCTTGAAACAATAGAGCATGTATGGATTATAGCAGAAAGCAAACTTATTTATAGCAGATTAGTACAAATAAAAGGCTATTTTGAAGACATCCTGTTGCTGGGGAGATGACAAGTGGGTCATCTTGATCTTTGGTAAATACATATGAACATAGAACATGTGATTTCAAACTACCAGAGTTTTAAGTAAGAAAGAACAATTGAAGGGTGAAATGATGAATTTAACATAACTGACAAACATTTACTCTAAACTCAGCTATGCTTGTATTTGACTTTATGCTTTTAGCTTCCATAAAGTTTGTAGAGCTCAGCACAGTTCATATTTATTTTATGGACACAGCACAACAGAACATATAATCTCCGACCTAGCTGAAAATACACATCAAAGAAGCAAAATTACACATCAGTTTCTGAAACTAGTAAGAAGAGAGCCTGAGGTATATGAACTGTACTGCAAGAAAGAAGCTTCCAAGGCAAAAAATTGCATTTATGTGCTATTTTCCTAAAGAATTGTTTGTGTAGGACTAGGTTCTACAGAAGTCTGAGAAAGAAAACTGGTATGAACAGTGCTGACTTGATAGGAGAGTTGAGTTCTGGGCTTATGCTATAAGCAAGTGGTCATTTCAGAAGCCTCTTCTGTTTTTGTTTTCCCCAAGGAAAGGACAGACCAGCACAGCAACACTCAGTTACTGAAGTAAATTCCTAATGCAGGATTCTTCATAGAATCTTCTTTGCTTTGAATAGTCTGCACTGTAAGGAATAGAGGAAATGTCATTATTAATATGTGATTTGGAGTGCTGATGCATATTTTCATCTTGTTTCAGTACATTCCTGCCTGCATCAAATGGAATTCTAACACTAAAGTTCGTAACACCACAGACATAGAAAGTAAATTAGAGGAGTAATATAACTCCACTTAAATATTTATTTTAAAAGCTTATCCTTGCCTTTCACACTATAGAATGCTAGAGTGGAGCTGAAAAGGGATTTTAGTAGGAACTAAGGAGTCCAGTTGAATATGTTGCACTCAGATTATGTTAAATGTTAGATTTCTGACATTAAATACATAACATGGGATAGATACCGTTGCTGTACTTGACACCAACACTGCAAGATCCTGACAAAATATTCAGGAGCAGCATGTTCTTGTCTTATTTTACTTTCCTCAGTTGTCATTGTTCACACTGGATATAATTTTTTTTAATATTAAAAAGTTAGTGAAATGCTTTCTTTTCCCCTCACAGTATTATTAGCCCTAATGTTTATAAAGGTATTTAAATATCTTGCATGAATATTTCTTATGAGTGAGTAAATGGTAGCTCATTCAATTACCTACCTAATAGAACTGTTCTGTTCTAAAAACCTTGAAATCCTCGGAAAGGCTGCCAGGACAGTCTTGATGTTCAAACTTTTCAGACTACTGTTCAAGTATCAGTATTTCTTTAGCTGTCCTCCTTTAAAGAAATCTTGTAACCACTCCACAAATGCCACTTTTAATGACTGCTAAAATTTCAACTAAGCCGTCCATCATAGCCAAGGTTTCTGTAATACACAACATTTCTGATAACCATGACATATAAATTGCTTGCAGAAGGAAATCAGAAGAGTATATCTTGTATTCAGCTCATCTGTCAAAAGCTTTAAGATGATTTCTGACCACAGTGTTATATGAATGGTTTGGACTGTTGGTAAATGACAGCTATTGGAGAGATAGAAGCAGTAGCTTGGAAAAGGAGAACTTTAAATTTCGTCTAATGGAGCCTATTTCTGACTAGTTACACACCATGAAGTTTTGATTTTGCTATTTAAAAACCTTAAGATGAAAAGGACAGAAGGAGAAGGGTTGGTATTGAAACAGCAAGATTATCTTTTGAGGTAATACAGAAACATGGCAGTAACAGGAACCCCATAGATTATTTGCAGAGGATTCCATGAAATAGTGAATGTGGTGGTAACCTCAATAAAATATTCTGAAGGCATACTACAGAACACCACAAAATTTAATACATTTATAAACATTTAAGGATCTCTGCATAGAAGTTGCCATTTTGTTTAGAGGAAAGAGGAAGACAGATCTAGGTCACAAAACCAGTTGAGATTAACTAGCTGCTGTTAGGAAGAGGCTGTTTTCCCCAAATTGACAAGGCACTTGCACACAGGCCCAGTGGATAACCAGGAGAAGGGCTGGATGCTATTACTGTGCAGAATGTTACGGGGTGAATTGTCCATGTGACGCCCCAAGAACTCGGCACATTTCGGCACGGGACCATGTGGGCTGGGCACAGCTCCAGCTTCCCACCACAGCTCCTGGGACTGGGCCCAGTCATGAATGATGTGGAGGTCCCGGTGGCCCATCATAAATGCACTGTGATTCACATCTAATTAGAACAGATATTAAATCAGAGCTTAATTTAGGGAGCCTGTGTCCGTTTGCCATGACTCTCTTTACCCCTCTGAATCTGTCCACCTGATATTGCAATTTCCTAGTAAGGCCTTATCAGAGGAACCTTTTTTTTAAACTATTGAATAGTCTGAAGTATCCTTTCTTCTTGACCCACCTTCATATTCTTCAGGGACTTCCTTCAGAAACTAAGGATTAAAAATACTGCTCTTCAAACAGAAAACTCCCATATGTAAGAGGCTGACGGACAGTGCTGGCTCCAACACCTGCACTCACGACATATGCACGTGCATATGCTCATGCACACACTCACTGATTATACTGCAAATTAAAGAGGAAAAAGCACAAAGCAATGACTTTGAAGACAATCAAGATTCATTTAAGAGCTGAAAAGAGACTGTTGAAGTTATATATTTCAACTTTCTAATTTCTTCCTCACAAAGGCATTTCCTGAATTAATTTCTCTTCTAAATTGAACTACAGTCTATATTTTCTTTAAAGGTTAATATTCCTCTCAGCCTTCATATAAATATTTTCAGTGATAGGAATAATCTGTCTCAGGCCATGACAAGTGTTTTTAGTGGCTAATTATTTTTAGTTCAGAAAATATTTTCCTTGCTTCTTGGTACTGAACACACCTAGCTTGTGTTTCCAGCACCCAGGATCTTGTTATACTGCTGTTTTTCCTTATACGTGTATCTAAACTAGGACTGTTAATTTTTATTCTGCCAAAATTATTCTTTGGAATTTTTTTCTTCATAAAAGAAATACTATTTATTTTTACCAAACGATTTTCTGGCTTTCTGTGTAGATATATGTCATGGTGCTTTCCTAAATATTATCCAATATTTCCATATGTTTCCCTTATAAATATAAGGCAGAAACACAGAAATTCAGAAGTATTTGTGACATTATCAAGGTCAAAGGGAATATAGTCTGTCTTGTCCTACTGTCATCTTCATATACATCAGGACTACATTTCATCATTTTGGTTCCATTACAATACCATCATATTTTCCTCTATCATTTCCCGGAATAAAGGTATTTTTCTTGAAGAAGCATGTATTTCATCTTTTGTTACAAACACAATTTCTTAAACATTAATAAAATTGTGGGTTTAGCAGAGTAAAAAATTGACCTAGAGCACAACTATTGACAACTTCTCCCATAATTCTATTTGTTGCACCTGTACTGACATTAATTCAATATCCTTTTCCTACCTTCTCTAAATACAAGTTAAAGCACAAGGTCATGTATCAGTTGATCACAGCTCTCTGTTTATAATTATACTGTATTTTTAATCAATTAGCTCACTAATGTAAATTTTTTTAGAAGTTATTTTTTAATTAGTGATTCGCGTTGTACAAAAAAATTAAAAGGTTAAATATAAAGAAGATAAAACCAGAATTTTATCTAGAAAGACACTAGAATGTGCTAGCTTCTCAAAGTGTCTTTTGATTTTTACACCACAGTCCTTATAGAAATGTACAGACAGTCTAATATTCAGTTGGACAAGGATAGTATTTTTGCACTATTTGTCCAGTAAATGAAATTAATTGTATATTTTCATCTTTTAAAATAAAATTTTAGGGTTGTTGCAAAAATGGAAATATTACATGATCCACAGTTTAAGGTCCTATGACTTCTTCATTTTTTTCCTTCTTAAGACTTCTAAAAGACATTTAAAAAAATAGTTCAGAAAGTATTTCTAGAACTTCTGAATAAAATCTTTGACAATTGGAAAAGAGAGGTATTCCCCATTAGAACTTTATTTGTTTTTTTAACCTTTTTTTTTTTTTGCAGAGAGAAATAATATAGAGAAATCATTAATAAATTTAAATAATCTTAACTTACAGCATAATGACTAAACTGATATGTTATTTTGCATTCATTCAGTCATAGCTATCAATTTAGTGCTGAATTGCCATCATACCACCTTTAATATTAGCCTCCAGCTTTTGCAGATATCTGAAACTTCAGGCCAAAATAATCACAAAATCCTTGAGAAATGCCAATTACACTTCTGCAAATCAAGTACATACTGCAGGAATAATGCAACTGGCAAACACAGATCAATGGATTTGATGAATCATGGATATGAATGTTTGGGTTATTAAATGCTGGCATACACAGCAAATGTATATACTGTGTATACAGACCAAATACATATTTGACGATTTCAGGTAATCCCAAGTAGAGAAAAAAACATTTTAAGAAAATGTTTATCTTGGTGCTAAATATCAATTCAGTAGATTACTTCTGGTATTGATATAGAATATATTTCCATATATAAGCATTATGGATCAAACCAACTTTTCTAACTAGTCACAAAGAACTTGTGCTACTGCTTTTGATGAAATGCTGTAGCACTACCATCCCTCAAGTTACAACTACAACAATAGAACTCATTGTTTCCATAGAAACCAAGGAATTTCAAAGGAGGGGGGAAAGTAGGCTGCAGTGTAATTCTGCCCCTTCTTACATGGAATAAAAATAATAAGCAGATATGCAGGATGAAGAAAATATTTAGTTTTGTCCTCCCATTTTTGGGAAGTCATAGAGTGCATGAATGTCTGTCAGAAGAGCATCCCAAAGAAAGAGAAAATAAAAGCTGATGGTGCTTTGCTCTGTCATATGCATCTTATATATGGATTTTTAGCAGGCATCTATAATTTCATATTTGAATAGGTACCGCAGAATTCACGAACCAATTCCAACATAGCAACCCTAAAAATGAAAATGAATAGGCTAATTTGCAGGAAGAACATTTTTTGTTAGTGTGAAGAACCTAAAGTAATAAGTAACTAAATATTGCATTCTGTCGCAATTTTAAAAACATTCTGTTGCAGTTTTAAAAAGACATGTTTACGACCTTCTTCTGCTAATTAGGAAACCAAACCAGTGCCAATCTGCAATTACCTTTTCTGAAGTTTCAGAAATGAGTTTTTAGTAATGTGTGCAGCATTGCACATTCCTATAAATAATAGGACCTTTTTGGTAAGAAGCCTCAGGCATTTGTTTGTTTGTCTTTAAATTAGTCCTGTTAACATTTTCAATGTTTTATACCAATAAATACATAATTTTAATTCAACAGCTGAGTATGTACTCCCAACTATTTGAACCTTTAAAACATGCAGATCAGGAGTTAGAGAAAAAAAATGTTGTGTGCTTTTTGCCTCTTCTCTGGAACTTCTAACTCTTGTCAGCACCATCCTCCACAATAAATTGATATTTATCTGCAAATGCACAAAGATAAAGTGTTTAAACAATTTCATGAAACTAGTCACATGCTTTAAAACCTTAGGAGCACCTCAAGCCACCTACAGAGTGGTCTATCAGACCACTGAACTATTCAATTACTGTGATTACTAGTATTACTTGACTTAGTATCTATGTCTTCTGCCAACAGAAAAGAGGGAATATCTCTATATGAAACAGAAATGTATATACAAATCTTCTGTATTCATCTCAGTTCAGAGTCAAAGCCTCAGAAACTTCCTGTGTGAAGTATGAAAAAGCACTGATGATTTTCCTTTATGTTCTGAAGACTTTTATTTCAGTAGAGAGTTTCTTAGTGTCCTTAATTGTCCCAGCCAGTAAAAACTTTGGGTTCAATTCCTAGGGACGGGTGCTTTGTAGCTTGATATCCTAAGGATATGAGGATTCTATCCATAGGATGTACATTTGTTTATGCATGTGAAAGTCTTCAAGTACTTTGCTCAGGAGAAAAAATATCTAACAGCCATGTAGGGTTCTCAATGTTATTATGTTCCTAGGCTGCAAAGGAAGATAAAGACATGATTAATGCACCAGCTGAGAGGGGAAAGCACAGGGTCTCAGAATCCACAAAAGAAAGAGAAGCTATGGAAATCTCAAATGCTCAGCAACTTCAGATGGAGATTGCACCTCAGATACAGCTGGATGCAACCACAGTATTTATTGTTATAGTGGCCGTGATTTATCTGCTCATACAAGATTAGTGAGTGCCTTGAGGACAATTTGTGTCAAATTTTTGTTCTAGATATTGCTGTCCTACTAAAAGAGCCTGTGAGCCGTGACACAACAAATGATATCTTGTCTCGAAACATATAAAATATCTCAAAACAAGTAACTAGCCACTTATAGACAACACTTACAGGAACTGGAGAGTATTTCTGTCACTTACATTGAACTCTGGGTTTGAGGGGAAAGGCTGACCGAAGGGACGAGACATCTCTCAGCATAAATATATGACGATGTTACCAAATAACATTCTGAACTAGAGACACTAACACTTTTTACTGTAACTACAAAAAAACTCCAACCAACCAAACTACCAACTATCTAAGCAATCAACCAAAATTTTATGTGTGAGACTGTATTCAGTTTGGCGGGATTTTTTTTTTTATTTATAGTGCAAATTTTCCCATAATATAAGGTAAACACCAAAAGATTGCTAGAGTGTGTTGAGGAATGCAGGAGAGATGGAAAGTTTTAAAGGCAGAAAGACCTGCTAGGTTTTGAGTACACCTGCAAGTTGAGTTGTGTAGATAACTGGATGATTTGAGTGTTAGCAAAAGATTGAGAGGCTTCACATATGAATAAGTAGTTACTGCTGAAAATGTTGATTTTTATCTGTAGCACATCTTTGAGCACAGTTCAATTCCCATTTAAGCATCAGGAGGATATATTAGATATAAGAACAGAGAAAATAGAGGAGAATAAGATATAAAATATTGATACACTTTTATCAGCAGTCATGGTCAAGATTTTCCTGCTGATTTTTCAATTCAAAGCAATCAAAGAAGCAACAACCCTATAAGTTCAAAAAGTGTGGCAACCCCTATTTATATGGCATTCCAAGCTGGGTGATTCCAGTCATTCACCTTCCCTTTCAGTGCTTCTGAGGATAGCTCTGTATTCTTCATATTTTGTGCTTGTTTGTTGGCTTCTGCAGTGAAAGTTGTCCTGATCATCATTTTACTGAGAGAACTTCAGAGAGAACTCATCTGGAAGCAAGCAAGAGTTACAACCATGGAGACATCATTTTTTGGGGTAAGTGAAGTGGACCAATGCCCTGAGGCTGTACAGCAAGGGAAGAGTTGTACTGTTCCCTTCCACAGATTTGGGCCAGAATCAGGAAGAGTGCACACGGCATGGGACAGCCATGACAGGACACGTTCTCCACAGAACACAGTCCTGACTTTTTGGCACATGTGTCTAATGAGTGCACATATCATATTAATGTGCTCCTGCTGCTTCCAGGTCCAGTGTTGGTGAAGATCAGCTGTCTGTGCACTGCGCTTGAGGTAAACATTTCTGATGTTAACCAATTTCCTTATTCTTGCATTTCTACCCTAATATGATTTTATATTCTGTTACATTGCCTGAGGTGAATACCGATTCTGAGATTATTGCTACCACAGTGAAAAAAAAGTAATAATTATTATTTATATTAATAAATGTTATTAATAAAAATTGTTTGTATTAAGCAATAAACAAAGAATGATGTTGAAACATCTTACTCTCGCTGTGTCAGAGTAGCCAGACAAACTACAGTGGATGGGATGGGATTTGTGGATCCCAGTCAGGTAGACAGGTAAATAAATAGTTTAGCTCAGTGCTATATATTTCTAAAATTACTAGCAGTCGTGGTTAAGAGAGCTGGTTTTATTCTGTGGATTCTGTTAAAGGAACTTCTGGAGTTCTTTAGGAAATGTTAAGCTTTCATACAGTGAGAACCAAGATCCTCTAACTACATGTGTGAAACCACTAATCACTTTAAATCTTAGCCAATCTTTTATTCTGTTCTGTACATATTAGCACATATGTTAATCGCCATTGTCAAAATATTTGAGTATAAATATTCACTGAATTTATAAGAAGACGTGTGCTTTAAGCAGAGCAATATAAGGGACAAGCAGAGTAACCTCCTGCCATGTCATGTGTAATTTGCAAATGCCATACAGTACAATGCTTCAAATTCCTTTGATACATACATGCATTATGTAATTTGTTTTATACTCAATAGAACAAACAATACATAAAATAGACAGATAGCATTATGGGGCAGGTATATTAAAGCCAAAAACTCAGCCCAGAAGTGGGAATTATAAACATCTAAGTTTTGTTGTCTTTTACTGAACTTAGGGAAAGTGCCTCAAATAATCCTTTTTGAGCTGACTCACATTCATCACTTCAGAACCACAGAACACAGAGGACACTGTGTATGTGTTGGGAGATTCCATTTGGGGATAAACAAATGGTTTGCACCCCATAATGTCATAATAAGTTTGTGAAACAATCCACAGTGTGAGGCAGCCAAAATTAAAAGCTTAGCCTGAAGATGCCTTTCTATTCCTGCCTGAAACGTAGGGACAATGATTGATCCATCTGGTAAGATTGTTTTTTATGGAGTAATTAGTATTTGAAAGGACTGCTGAATATTAAAAAGACAATGTAAAGTGGTATGTGTTATTATTAAAAGAAAATCAGTTACAGCTGAAAGCTTTAGTAGTTATTGTTGAACTCAAGTACATATCCACAACCAGTCATTATCTTTAAGAGAATGCCAGGAAAAGCGAAAAGTACAGGTTCAAACACCATTTTACACATTAGTGTTTCAATAAAAGTTAAGAGTCCTCACTACATAATAAATCCTGGACACAAGAAACAGACACAATTCTATTAATAAAACTACTAATGATCAGTGATGACAAATGGTACTCAGGGTTATTATTTCAAGTAATTGTCCATGACTACTTAAGCAAAATTTTAGACAAATGCTTTTGGCTCTGCTTGTATCTCTTTCCACTCCTGCTGATCTGGCATAAACATTACTGGAGAGTAAATGTTAAACTCTTTTCAATGAGTTGCAGAAACTGAATGTAAAGGGCCTAATTCTCTGGTGGTGCAACCATGGAATTTTGCCAGCACAGAAATTTGGCTCTACTCACGTACATACAAGCAGTTGTATGCCAGGTTTTGTGTGTACAGCCAAATGCAGAACAGAAGCAATAACACGTAACTTAGCCAGGCTCTCACAAGTAACCCACATGTCCTGATTACAAATAGTAAATTGTCACATAGGTGCATGATTAATACAGAGCAAAATTCAGCCACATTCCAAAAATACTTCTATGAAACAGGGGCATTAATGGAAATCTTTCTGAAGAGGCTAATTTTGTCAGATTAATTATTCATTGTGCAGTAGTTCTTCACATGTACTGCTGGGGTTAGCAATAAAGTAAGGAAGAATTACAGCATAAAACAGAAATGCAGAGCAGTTCTTCAGCAAAACAAGCAAATATAAGAGCAAAATAAACAAAGAGAACAATGAAAAGGCAAGGTGCCACTGAGGATATAAGCAGTATCTAGCCCAAATTCAACAGGAAAGGGCATCTTCTGTAACCAAAATTTAATAGAGAGGACGGTTCAGTCGTGGAACTCTGCATTCAGAAATTCAGAAAAATTTAGTATCTTTTCTAAGTAAAAGTAAAAGGTATTTCAAGCATGTTCTATACCCCTGCAAGATTCTGTTAGTCAATGTCACAGCTGGAGAATTATTGGGAAAACAAACCATTAAAAATCTCACAGGGCATTTTGCTAGACATCCATATAAATTTTAGTTATGTTACTCACAATGAAAGAGTGAAACAGCTGTACAACAGACATTTGGAAATTCCTCGTGTCAGAGCCGGAAAGCCATGGATGCATTGGGCTGCCTTTCTGGAAGGATTAATGTGCCTTTGCAGGACTCCTTTTTGTCCTGGCTCTTCTGCCTTTTTCTAATCCCACTCTTGGGATCACTGCTCTGGTGTTGCATGTGCCATTGAGCCGGCACGATGGCATTGACACATCGGAGATATGACGAGGAACTCTGCAGCAATTTGGGGTTCAGACGTGGCTTTGTTACTATTCAGTCACCTAAATCTGTCACCTCCTGGTCACCTCCCCTGGTTAGTGGGGGCATTTCAGAGGCAAGCAGTGACATCAACAAGCATAATTAACATATCTGTTTGGAATTCATATGCACAAAGATATTCCATGTTTAAAACCCACAGAGAAAGGAATCTTTTACAACTATTTTCCTTGTGGAAGATCACGTTTTTGGCCCTGAATGTACGGTTTGCAGAACTGAAGAGTCACAACAGATTCAGGAATGATTTCCTGGCTGAGCTTTTGAGATTGTAGAATAGCATACCTTGGGTACTTCTCATCTCCTCTTCTTTCTTGCTCCCTTGTGTTTTTTGGTACAGAATGCTCTCCTGTTTATCAACATGCATTATTTCATCAATATAAGAGCAGAATGCCACAGCTGAGATTAGGATGTTTTACTGTATTTTACAGTTTAGTCAATTCTGAACAGAAAAACTAATAAATTAGCAAGGTTACATTGAACTAGCTAGAGCTGTCTGAGGCTGAGCTGAGACACAGGAACATTTCCTAAAGCAACTCAGTCATACAGAGACGAGCAGCCTTTGTTCACCCACAATTATTCTGTTTTTCCCAGAGACATTTATTAATACATAATGCAAGAGAGCCTAGGCTCACTGTATTCTTTGCTTCCTACATGATTCCTCTGTTCCTTCAGGAGCAAAGAGAACAATTCCATATGACCTTATTGCATTGTACACTTTTAAGAAGAAATACAATCCATCTTTCTCTATTTAATCTACCCTCTCTGATTACCTGCTCATCTGATCATCTACCAAAGATATTTAATTCCAAGAGATCAGTGCAAAGGTTTTGGAAATACCACTTCCTGAAAGTGACTTTTCAGCCATCCTTCTCTTGTCAAATTGCACATTACTCTCTAGTGATGAATAATAGGCTGTATTGTTACTCAACATATATGACAGGAGAAAAGAGTGATAAGTAGTGATGAATTTGGATCATTTTGATAGGCCAAACCGAATTCCTTAGGCTTTGTGAACAATAGGCTCTTTTGAAGCAATGGGTATATATCTGAAGCAGAAAAGGAAACCTACTTTAAAGGATATTCATTGCCTATAGGCAAGATACTTTCAAACCAAAAGTTTTGCTGCAAAGCAAATGCAACCTTCCATAATCAGATATTTCTGTAAATTAAATTTGTGAGAATACTATGAGAAACATTCAAGTCGTTGTTGTTGGTTTCAAAATTCATTTCAGAACAGAGAAACTAGAACAATAAGCAGAAATTATGAATAAATTTAGAGCAAATGACATAAAAATCAACAAAACTTGACAAAAATATAGAACTCAAATAAAATATGACTTAAAGTGTAAAAATTTTAAAATAAATCTATTCTATTTTCTCCCCCCAAAAAAATTGACCTCAAAAGAAGCATTAAGGTAAGAGACAGTTCTTATTTGAAATAAAAGGACACGATAAGATTAGATTTTCATACTGCACACAATCAGACTGAGTGGAAAGAGTTGTATTTTTCCACTTGGAAGATAATTAAATACCGGCATAACCTATCACAAGATGTGATAAAGTCTATCATTTTAAATCAAGACTGTGCAACTTGGTAAAAATACTCCATTCTCAAATGAAAAATGTATTAGGTAAAGTTCTCTACCTCATATTGTACTAAAAATGAGATTAGTTTCTTTAATGCACTTTTCAGACCTTTATATCTATAAACATCAGCCTCTGAATAATTCCACATAGCAAATTATTCACTGACAAATGTTGTAAGATTGGTCTATATTTAGAAATGTACAAGCAATCTCATAAGCTATTTCATATTTGGTAACACAATCTTTCCTGTGTAAGCCAGAGGTCATGATATATGACTTACTGTTTTAAGGATTGGCTATTTGAATTACCTTACATAGTATCTCTAACTATCTCTAACATTCCTTATTATGCATCCCTCTCATGTATTTTTAAACATGTTTTCTAAAGTCTTCAGTGAACGTGACTAAGAATTCTCCTGATTCAAGACTATTTAGGTAATAGAAAGGAAGTATTCTTGCAGCCATAAAGTGTCCTTTAGTCCTGTATTTCCAAGAGTTCTCTCTCTAGCTTTCATATTCTTCATAATGTATTAAAATAATCAACATATCTTCAATTGGCATGATTAATATAGGACAGCTGTTACAGCTGTGGAGGTCTAAGGATATAGGTAAGAAGGAATTATTCTAGAGTAAATATGTCCATTAGGTCGCTGACATGTCTGAAAAATAAGAAAGAAAAATTTGGAGACAAATATTAGCACTTGGAATTTTCAACATTCATGGAACAGAGTTTTCATCTCTGTTCTATATGGAAACTTGAAATATTTCAGATACTTTTAAAGCTGTGACTTGAGAATATATTTTTGCTAGGTCAATCCATTCTCATCTACTATAATTTCCTCTTGCATATGTTTTGTGGTTTTTATGGTTCTACTTCTTATTCTTTTTTTTTTTTTTTTTTTGTATGTGTCATCCCTAGGAAAAAATTCTATAAAAGTCTGAGATAATTTTAAGTCTTACACAAAGGCTTTGTTCACTGCTTGCTGTCAAGCAATGAACAACATGAGTTATATTTAAGAAAAAAAGAATATCTAGTAATGTCTACTAAATATATAATAAATCAAATAGGCAATAAAACTTTAGTTTGGACATACATATTGGAAAAACAAATATGCAAGGACTTAGTTTGACCTCTCAAACTATAGAATATATGTATATATATTTACCCTATAATTCCACACCAAGCCTTCAAGAATTAAAATAATAGGCCACAGGTCAGGATCCACAAGGGATTCATGCTCCTACTCATGGATTTCTTATGAAAAATGGAGTCTATCTATGATGTGTCCAACAAGTTTCTTTCTTCGTTATCTGATTTGACAATTAAAATATCACCTTTAGCATAAAATACCAAAACCAATCAAATGAAAAAATCAGTCAAACAAACAGAAATGCATACAACCAAAGCGAGGAAATAAAAAACCAAACCCTTAAAAAGCCTCCCTTCCTCTAGTCTTTCCTGCCAGATTTTAAGATCTCTGATGCTAGATTCTTCATTATAACTCACTAGCCCTTTGAGAATTCCCTGTCAGAAGGTTCCCAAATGAGCATCATTAGAAGATCAAAGTTTTCCAACAGTTGATCTGTTGCTTAGTTACCAACTCCCTGGAGTTATGACTTGACAAACTACTTTGTCCTGAACAGAAGTCAACATTTTGTCCAAAGGGGTTTCCACCTGAAAAGAGGATCATCATTATTTAACAACCCACTGATGCCACCTTGGATCACCCTCCTTTGAAACTGCAGCATGGAAAAATATTCCAAAAAAAGGAGGCAAAAAGATGACAGAGAGAGACATGTCCCAGATAGAAAATACATTTTACAGTCTTAACATAGGGACTCATGGAGCACCTTCAGTATCAGAAGGAAATAAAGAGTTCTGCACAGATAGATTCACGGTGTCATATCACATTTAAACTCAGCCTCCTGAAGCTCCAAATGTGAAGGACGTTCAAGTGAAAAGTTCTGGCACAGGCTTATCTTAAACTTAATAGAGCACTGTTTAATTTAAGATGTTAACATTAAAAAATATCTGGATGGCACCCAAGACATTATAAAGCTATGATTTGCTAAATATTCATCACTTTGTGCATTCTCTAAAACCATCCTTCCCATGCAAATAATTAGCATTTCATTTTTTTAAAAAGTGTCCTGAGAATTAACAAAAAGTCAATTCTATGCTCCCAATTCTGAATGCAAATATGGAAAAGAAAGCACTTACTACAAAGGGATCATAATTTTTTTTCTACAGAAAGGTCAGATTGGACAAAAGAATTTTCTTGTCAATTTCACCCTTTATGTTCTGCTCAATCTTCGTCTTCCAAGAGGGATGTATTTTATTACTTTACAAAATGAAAGCCTATTATTTCTCCAAGTGATTCTTGATCAATAAATTTCCCACATAGTTTTATTTGAGGTCATTTGATATCTGAGCCTTTGTCATACTTTTAAGGCTGAATTAAATGAGATTTAAAATAAAAGAAAATGCCTCTGTCCAACTTCATTTAAGGAAAAAACGGTTTAATTCATCAGGAAAACAGTCAAGGAAAGAACTATGCATTTTATGCATATGAACATGGATCATAACGGAATGAATTATACATTCATGTTAAGCATCCATATTTGATGATAGAAGAAAAAAAAGCATACTAAATGTTCTGCATTGACACAGATCTACACATATATACATTACACAGAATCACAGAATGTCTTGGGCTGGAAGGGACGCAGAAGGATCATTGAGACATACACATGGTCATGCAAAATACATATACATACATACATATACATATACATATATTATCTATCATTACAGATTTGTGGGACCTAAAAGAGTAATTTTCAAAGAACCCAGAACTTTAAAGAGCTCCATCAGTTTCCCCCTTTCCTCTTCTTATTGTCACCACCTAATGATAGCTGAATAATTGCATTGTTATCTTTCTAAACCTTCACACCCCACCAGAGTATTTTTTTAAAAGGCTTATTCTGGATTATTTACCACAATTTCTCAAAACTTTGGTAACTTATAAGTAGGCAAATAGACAGAAAAACCTCAACCCATCAGAAACAATTATCTGTTTTAAAAAAATTTTAAAGGTTTTTTATTTTTCCGTCCTGTTGGATGCATAGGCTTTGTGTTTTTCTGCTTTCATTTGAAGAGCTAAATAACGGTGTGTCTGAAATACAAATCAGAGGCTTAGTGTGAAACTAACATTGAACAGTAATTATATAGCGAAATAATGCTCAATTTTATTTTCATGAAACATATGAAAAATCTCAAAAAACATCAGCATTATCTTGAAATCAAACTGTGGTAAAATTGTCATTCTTTAGGCTCAAGTATGTCAAGAATTCAAGAGGCTGCACTTATAGGGCCTCCAACTTCACTGCAGAAATGAACAATTACTTGACTAAACTCAAAGTTTTACCATCAAAGAGGAGATGATGCATTGCACAGCTCTGCATTCAGCAGTCAGTGTCTTCTGACTGTCCATGGCTCAGCAGTGGCAAAATGTGAAGTTTTATGAGAGTCCCATTTGCAGGTTGACTTCTATCCAAACTGGCAACTCTCAAGCAGTTGCTACGGGCAGACAGATGCACTTCTTGGGGATTGCAAACCTTTGGAGGGCTCAGTGGCACAGGATGATACTTGCAGGGGGAGTTTGGTGAAATTATATTCATGGGCTGTTGTGAAGTCGCTACTCAGCAGGAGGAAGAGATTTTCCAGTCCAGAAGAATGTCCTGGTTGCAGAGCTGAGATGATGCCAGGGCAAGGTAGCCCTGATGGGCTGGGGCAAGCTGCCAAGGCTGCATTCTCATGCAGATTTGAGCCTGCCACTGTGCAGTGAACCTGAAATTGGTACAAGGAGAGCAAATGTGGGCCCCTTTTAGAACGACTGCTCTTGCCCATTCAACTGCTTGCAGAAATTAACTCTGATCTTTGATCATCTTTCTTAGGGAAGAAAAACTGATTAACAGCTCCCCTCCCTGCTGAGGTAATAGCCCAAAAGTGTCTAAAACAGACTCAGAGAGCAGCACAGTCATATGCCATACAGTCATAAAGTCTTGCATGTGGTACCTGTGTAAAGGCTTCTCATGAAAGCAGAGCTGCATGTTTCAAAACTGTTTTATTTGCTGTGTAGAGAAGGGAAGTTCTAACAAGTGCCTATGGGTAGAAACAGAGTACTGCAAGGAGGTTATTCCATAGCATTGCAAGAAGAATGTTCAGCAAAAAGCGATCAAGGGATGAGACAGTGGCTCCCACATCCTCACAGTGGTTTTGATAAACGGCGCCATTCTCTGGGGAGGGGTGAGAAGCCAGAAAGCAGCATTTCAGAGTCACCTCCTCAAGTGTGGCAGTGCATGTTCACGGGATATCCCCACTCTCAGAGCTGGCAGTCTTTACACAGTTGCTGGAGTAATTCAAGTTTTGGACTGGTGAGGATTCCAGAGATGAAAAGTAATATTATTGGGAGAAAAATCCCATCTTCAGCATATCTTTGTGGCGGACTGTTCTGCACAGTATTTTCAAAACTTGCACAATTTGATATGGTTCATGGAGCTGGACACGGTTCATTAGGCAAGTGTTTATAATGGCCTCCTGTTACATCTGCTGAAAGTAAAATGCTTTTATCTTGCATCCAGGAGCAGATTTTGAGACTGTCCACAATATCATGCATGCTGGTGGTAATTTACCCTTAATTTTCCCATTCAGTTTGCATTGCAAAGCAGCAGGGAGGTTGGCTTAACTCTAAATGCTGTAGTGTCAAAAGAATCAGCAGGAATCAATGCCAGTATTCATATGAATTTCTTCTGTTCATATTCAGAAACAGAAAGATCTTATGTTCGTTTGTTAATATGCCAGAATCGAGCAGATAGCCAAAGACTCAATTTCTTGAATCTTTATGAAACGCCTGAATATTGATTAAAATCAATTTATCACTTTTACTCGTCTTGCACATTTATCTATATGTGCCTCTATCTGTTAACTCAGGTTCCATATTAATTGCTACATTAATTCATTATCACTCCCACCAGTATACTGCTAATATTTATTGACAAATCACTTCATTTTCAGCTCTTAGTGGAGCTTCTGAGACTCGGTCAATGTTCCATTGTATAGGGGTCATTTGATTTTTTTACCTATCTTTTATGGGTATTCATTTTCCTGGAAAAAAACCCACTTATTTTTTTTTATTTTTTCCAAATCTCAAGATTAATCTGGAACCAGAAAATCCAGGAGGGTTTTTTTATTGATTTTGTTGCTATAAAGCAGATTCTTGCATGCACGGGGTGTATTTTATATTCAAATTAGAAAACAAAACTAAGCATTGGTCTGAAAGGTCTCAAAACACAATAAATCTGATTCAAAAAATTGCTTTGATAAACAAATGCAGTAAAAAAAAAATTAGTCGAGCCAAAAGACTTTGTTCCTCAGGAACAGACATTCCCAATGAGTGATTTTTACCCCCAGTAAATGGCAGTCTTGATGTTTTATTCATCATAAAGAGAACTTTATATTATGGCCTTCAGACTCTTCCCACTCTATAGACTCTCAAACCTTATCTCAGCCAGTAGGATTCTGTTCTTCAACAACAGAGTCTCTCAGCTGGACACCAGGAGCCCACCAAAGCCACTCTGCCACTCCCCTCCTCAGCTGGTCAGAGAAGAGAAAATACAATTAAGGGCTTGTGGGTAATGATAAGGACAGGAAGAGATTGCTCACTAATTATGGGCAAAACAGACTTGACTTGGGGAAATTAGCTTAATTTTTCACCAAGCAAGTCAGAGTAGGATAAAGAGAAATAAAATCAAATCTCAAAACATCTTCCATCGGGCCCTCCCTTCTTCCCAGATTTACCTTTACTTTGGACTTTTTTTCCCTCATACCCCCCACAGTGGCACAGGGAGCTAGAGAATGGGTGTTGTGGTCAGTTCATCACATGTTGTCTCTGTTACTTCTTCCTCTTCGATGGGAGGACTCCTCACATACTTCCTGTGCTCCAGTGTGAGCTCCCTTCCACGGGACACAGTCTTCCAATATGAATTTCCAACATGAGTGCTTCACACAGGCTGCAGTTCTTCAAAAACTACCCCACTGTGGGTCTCTTCCATGGAATGCAGTCTCTCAGGGACAGACAGCTCCAGTGTGGGTCCCCTGCAGGGTGACAAGTCCTGCCAGGAAATGTGCTCCTGTTGGTTCCTCTCTCCATGGAGCCACATGTCCTGCCAGGAGCCTGCTCCAGCAAAGGCTTCCAACAGAGCCACAGACACCTCTGGGCATCCACCTGATCCATGTGGGGTCCCCTCACTGGCTGCAGGTGGATATCTTATCCCCCATGGACCTTCATGAGCTGCAGGAAGACAGCCAGTCTTACCATGGGCTGCATCACACGCTGCAGGCATCTCCTTCACTTCCTCCACTGACCCTGCTGTCTGCAGGGCTGCTCCTCTCACATATTCTCAGTCCTCTCTTTGCTGTTCTGCAGCAGCTTTTTCCCCTTCTTAAAAGGGAAAGTGCTACCACCATCACTGATGGGCTCATTCTTGGCCAGTGGCAGGTGTGTCTGGAAGCCAGCTGTGGATGGTTTCATTGGACACAGGGAAAGCTTCTCACAGAAGCCACTACTGCACTCCCTCACTGGCAAAACCCTGCCATCCAAATCCAAAACACCTCCTTCTCAGCAGTGGCTACACTTTTCCTCCACTCTTCTCACTGGGACGAACTGTGAATGATTTAGATATACAGAAATATGACAGCCACTTAAAAATACATGCAAACAAAATCCACCTCAACAGCAAATTAGCTAGAATCTGCTTCACAGAAAAGGGCAAGTGGCAGAGTTAGTCTTAATAAATGAATTAAATATCTATTCTGTAAAATATATCTTTGAAGTGCAAATACATGAAATATAAACCTAATGTATTCTTTTGAATGTTTTTCATGGTGGTTTGAAGAAAGGCAAATTAAAATAAAAAGAACACAATATTAAAACAAAAATCCTTCTGGTATTGCTTCACTGGATTACTATGAGGGTAGTAAGGCACTGGAAGTGGTTGCCAGTGAGGTTCTGGATGTCCCATCTCTGGAATAGCTCAAGACCAGGCTGGATGGGATTTTGAGCAACCTGGTCTAATGGAAAGTTTCCCTGCCCATGTCAGGGGATTTGGAACTAGATGATGTTTATGGTCCCCTCCAATGTAAGCCATTTAATGATTCTCTGATTGCCTGAGTTCCTATGCAACTCATTGGTAAAAATATAAACAGTCTAAGACCTGTATTTTGAATGTATCACTTTATAAAGTGATTAATACATTATCAGTTATATCCCACAATTTTATTTCTGTGTATACTGTCTTCTTCTTATTATAAAAAGATCACCAATATTAATGCATCAAATTTTAATGAAGTAAAAAAATCTACTTAATGATTAAAGTCATTACTCCTGAGATTTACTAAATCAATGCAAAAGGTGAAATTTTAATAATATTTAGAAACAAAAATTTGGGGTCTGGGAAAGATAATTCAGCACATGATCACTGTGATTCATTTCATGACCACTGGAAGTTATTCACAAAGTACAATGATGAATAGAAGCTATAAACTTGTGGGAATCAGGCGCCCAAATCTTACTTCTAAATGCTTTTAAATTCCCCCTGAGGTTATAAGCTCTTAGAGTACAAACAGCTATTGTTGAATGCGTTTCACTTTGAAAAGACATCTGAAGTTGGTAGTCTGCAACTAAGCTAGTTGTCTGAGGGCTTTTTTTGGGCAAATTTTTCCTTTCTTGGAGAGAAATTGGAATTTTTCAAAGGACAGTTGGTCTCATGAAAATATATATATGAATGGTGATATGCCTTGTCCTCTCTAAACAGCTCTCCATGAAGGGTGAATATCTCAAACTTTGAGTATTTATTTTCCAACAAAGTGAGATGAATTCCCCTGTGACTGAGCATGCACTACAATTAAAAGTCCTTAGGCATGAGCTTGGGCAACACCACTGCAATAATTACATTGGACTTAATTATTGACTTTAACTGGATTCTTGCCAAAATATTATTATTTTCCAACCCCAAATGTTTTGCTGAATTGTATCATGTTTCTACTTCTGACTAATATAATATAATAATTCTGACTTACATAATGTATAAGCATGTAGTTTATCACTCACCAGCAGCTTATTTTTAAAGGACCATCTCTCTTGCTGCTTAATCAACAAGGTCTGATCCTCCCCAACCTAATTTTAGGCAATAAAACAATACCTCGAGTAACAGACTTGAACCACTGTCTAGAAATGTCATGCCTTTTCATTGTCTCCTGAAAAAGGTGAAAGAAGGAGGAAGTTGGGAGGTATGTAGGTCCTTAATTTGGTTTCATGTAATGCTGAACATGGATGGAATGAGTCCAGCTGAGTGTCTATCTCAGGAATCACAAGAAAAACAAACGCAACTACCAAAATATATGATAGTAAGGTGGCTAAATAGGATTTTCATAAACCAGGCCTTCTATAATTTAGGCTATGCCTAAACTGCACTGCAAGTCATGAAACTTGAAGCTTCTGCCACTGATTTGAATTTTGTTTAAAAAAGTCCACTGCTATTTGTGCTTGCCTGAATTTGTGCTCATGTTATGGAACTGTCTGCTCCACAGAGGATGTATATCTATGACAAGTCTCAATTTGAGTCTTGACCCCTAACTAAAAATCTTAGGTGGGAGATCAGCAGTGTTAAGTCAGGACAACTTCCTAAATGCATGGGATGCATGACCCTGCAGGTGTGATCTGTTGATATCTTTGCTGATGAGGTCAGTGTTAAGTCCATCTGCTTGAGAATAAGACTGATGGAGTTAGAGCCTGTATCTGTATTTGGCATCTGTGAAAGTCAGATTGCCAGTTATACAGAGAAATGAGTGGTACTGTGTAATACTGTGCTGTACTATGTAATAAAAAAAAACATTTGGGACACACAGGTTACAGGAAATGTGATTGTAAAACCATAAAACAATAAAAGTTACCACTGCAGGTATAATTCTTGAAAATATGTCTAACCCATCTAGTAAAACTGAATATCATTAAATTTATCCTATTAATAAAGCCAAACCTGGGTAAAAAACATTTGCAGAAATATAACATAAATCAGAAACTTCTGTGACCTCTGACAAAAAAAAAAAAAGTCCTGTTCTTAAATTTTGTAACCCAAATGCTCTGTCATTGTGATGCAAAACTCAGAGATGAAGTCGGCACAGTGAATATTTATTTCACTATTTGTACTGGACAAAGCACAGCACTCATTAAAAGTGATAATGATTAACTTACTTTTTTAATAATTATTTCAATTTTAATAAATAGGTTTCTACTAGTGTCCCAGTTTTTCTCTGCCCTTTATTTTGGCTGGATCACCAGGTAAGATTTCAGATTTTTGGAAGGTTATAGTCCTGAACAAGCTACAGCTGATCACTTTAACAAGTTAAATTACATGGAAGAACCTGGTTGCTTTATTCCTATACACCTGCAGAATCTATCCCTGCAGAAACCCAATGTCATTTAAATATATTTCTTTATCAAACATTAAAATACACATTTCTTTAACAAGTACTAACCATATTTCAAAAGTCCGAAGATGTTAAATTCTTGATTCTTGCCAGCACTATTAACTGGCTATTATGGCAGTGACCAAAATAGGTGCTGATTTTTTTTTTGGTCTGGCTAGAAGAACAGAGCTACACTTATGATCAGTGTCACACTTGCAAGGGTTAATAATTAGAAAAAGCTCACCAAGTAATTTGCACTTAGACCAAATTATCTTGATTTCCCCTTCAGAATTCTTATACTAGTTGCTGAAAAAAAAGGAGGAGGCAAGCATGTCTTTCTTAAGAAAAAAAAATTGAAAGCTTAGCATTCCCTAGTGTCTGGATTTTTTAAGAAAATACAAATATTTTTGAGAGTTATTAATTGGGCCCAGTAAAATCTTTACTTAATAGCAATGACTCTTTGGCAGATTAGCCTCAATTTTTTTGACCTGTCATGATTGTAAACCATATTCAAATTATGCTGGCATTAACTCAGGGAAATTGCAACATTTTCAATGCTATAATGAGAAAAAATTTAAATCCATCATTCCAAGCTGCTGTATATGTAATATTTATTTCCTATTGTTTGTTTTCCAGCAAGGAGAAAGTCCATACTCTGTGTGCATTTCCACATGAAAAACAAACTTTGTGCATTAAAATGCAGTGTATTTATGTTCAGTTTTATTTTGCTAGCCAGAGCTCATTTAAAAATGATATATTTTACAGTACTATAAAAACTAGAACACAAGTCAACAGAAAACTGGAAGTATGCCTCTTTAAATTTATTTATTTTTTTCTTTGTCATTGGTAGGACACTGTCCTACTTTGCTGTATTTCTGAAATGAGCCTTGTCCTGCTGGTTCACTGCATGTTCCCAAATGAATAGAGTCACAAGATAAAAATGGAATTCCTGAATATGCTACAATGCAGAAGAATACATCTCCTTTTTAAGTTCTTGTAATGAATTTTCTAAAAATAAAAGACAATGAACACGATTTTCTGAACAGTGAGAGATTTGTATCGGAACTACAATTTGAGCTATTGTAGGTTTTTGTCGCATTTTTCCGAGGTTTGTTACTTTTTAAATGGATTTGCATGTAGCATGAAAGTTAACCAGCTGTTCAGATGAATACATTACTTTTGGCTTTCAAACACACAAAAAGGAAGGAAGACTGTATGTGTGTGAAGGAAAGGAAAGGGGAAACAGACTGGATTATATATTATGCTTCATATATAAAGGAAATATAATCATTCAGGGAAGGCAAGGGGGAAAAAAGGAGAAATATGCATGGCACATAAATGAGTGGTAAAAGCCTTTCTATGCAGTGCAAGTTTGTTAAGTAAAGCTTCCTAAATCCTGGGAAGTGGTGAAGGACACTGTAGAAAAAGAAGATAGTCCAAGCTTCAACAGTTCTGAAAGCTGGTATTGTTGGCTTAAAGAAGACAGAAGATAAAGGTTTCTTAACATGTGATAAAGTTCTAAGGCAGTGTCTAACACCAATGTAGGAAGCAGGAAAAACACCACAGACCACTATCTGCTGCACTTTTTCTATGGAATCCCTGCACAACTTTGCTATTCCGATCCCAGAAATTACAAACTATTTATACTGCATTCTAAACTTCTCCTGAGAAAATATCAATTTTAAAATTAAGACTGAATAAAATTTAGATTTTAACTGCTTTTCTAGCTGGGATCAAAGCCTTACGTGTGTGCCCATACAAGACCTAATGAGAGTCAGGGTCCTGTTTATTAAGATTGATGTTGTTGTTGTATCACAAAACAGCTGTGATAGGAAGGAAGCTCTGAAGATTATCTAGGCTAATCCCCTTCTCAAATGTTCATCAGGACCATGTTTAGTTGAGGTTTTAAAATCTCTAAGAATGCAGGCTTTAAAACCTCTCCGGGAAACCTGTATATGACCTCGTTTTCAGTAAACATATTCTAATTTGATTTATAGAATATATTTTTCCTAATGTTTAAAGGGAAGTAACTTTATTTCCATTAGCGGTTATTGCCTCTTTTCTTGGCACTGGGCACCACTAATAATCTGGCTCTGTCTTCCTTACCTCCTCTGGTCAGGTTTTTTTATGCATTGACATAATCCCCCTGGCTCTTTTCAACTTCAGGCTGAACAGAGCTGGCTCTCTGTTTTGTTTTGTGACAGAAGTTACAGTATCCAAATTTTTGTGACCCTTTGCTGGACTCACACCATGTCTTTCTTTCCCTGGGAAGCTCAAAAATGGGCCTAGCATTCCAGATACATCTCACCAGGGCTAGGGAGAGAGGAATGATCATTTCCTTCATGATAAGATTTCCCTGCTGGAAAGATTTCCCTTAATGAAGCCAGAGGCAGTTGAATTTTGATGCAAGGATACATTAGTGTCTCTTGGTCAGCCTAGTGCCCATTCAGGAAGAATTTCTGCACTACAAACCCCTGGGCTATAGTGAGTGGTCTCCAGCTGGATTTTGTTCTGCTGATTCACAGCCTTTGAGCCTGACAGTTTAGGAATAGTTTCTTTGTTTCAAGGCCTGGTTTGCTGTCTTACATACTTTGCTATCTGGCTTTGTTTTTCTTGTGTTTCAGTCCATCTCTTGTCCATTTTTCTAGTCTGTACTTCATAATATTTTTTGTTTGAGACAATGCTGAAAGCCTCGATGAAATCAAGATAAACAATGTGAGCTACGTGTCAGCCCTTGCCTACACAGCTGGTCACTCTATAATAGAAAGCTGTTGGATTGGTTAAGCATATAGCTTAATAAATTCATGTTGACTAATCCCAATTTCCTTTTTGACTTTTATATGTTTGGAAATGGCTTCCAGGAGAATTTCCAGTCTAACCTTCCCGGGGATGAAGATCACAGAGAAAATCTTCTGAGTTGGGAGGGATCCATAGGGACCAAGTCGAGCTCTGAAGTGAATGGCCCACACAGGGATTGAACCCATAACTTTGGTGTTATCTGTACCATGCTCTGAGCAGCTGGGCTAGGCTCAGCTGATGCTGACCAGTCTGTAGTTCTTCTGATCTTTCAAAGATAATTTAGTATAATGTTGCAATGAGAGTGGTCAGCTTGCTCAGGTCTCATAAGTGGATCTCCTTAGGCCCTGGGGACTCAGTTTGTTTAAGTGCTCCCTGACATGATCCTCCTTCATTGAGGGAAAGTCTTCCTTCCAACAGGATTCCTCACTGTTCTCAAGGGGCTGAAAATGCTGAAGGCAAGTTTTACTGGTAAAGAACAGTGAGTGAAGGTATTCACTCTTCTCCATGTTCTCTTAGTACAAATAGGAAATACTTATGCAGAACCTAGACAGGTTCCACTTTTCTACTGCTAATTTCCATCTGACCCTCCCTTCTTCACCCCCAAGTGAAAGGACTGATTTTCTTCTCTGAAACTATGGGAATATTAATTCTGCAGTGAATTCATGCCTCAGCAGTCCAGATATGCATTTTGTATGGGTGACTATATTTGTTTTTCTTCGTCAGCAGTCTCCATATGCCTAGGTACAGTACTCACTATAACAGAAGATAGCTGTTAGAGATAGAATAAGTAATGAATATGAGCAGCAGTTTGCTCTATGAGTCACTATTATAAGCATCTTTGATATATTAGCTTTAGTTAGCCTCAGCAGAAATTAGAGGAGTCAGGGACTTCCAAGGGCAAAAGATTAGAGGAAATGCTTCAAGTAGCCAATATGATTTTCCCTTATTCAGATATTTAGATGATGACAAAATGTTACAATATAATCATACCTGGATTAAGCTGAAGCACAGGTTCCCACATAAAGATGTCTGAATTTTTTTAAACTTCACTGCTGAACTCCTGTAAAATAAGTTCCCAACCTAAAGATAAATTTTTAAGCGCTTCTTTGAATTTTACTCTTGGTATTACATATATACATTCTACAGAAAACAGAGATAATTTATTTATTTCTGTACCGTTGTAATCTACATATAAACATAATGATTTTTCCCACATATATTGTCATATGATTTGCCATATATGCACTTTTGTCGTCACATTTCTTGCTTTAACTGTTCAAGTATAATTTTTTCAGGAATTATAATGAAGATTTGGGGCTTTTCCTTATGCTTTGGTGGAGTCCTCGATTTAATGTGATTAATCACCTGACCTCTGAGGAAGTCAAGGTGACAAGTGGATAATGCAGATTTGTCAACAGGAATTTTTGTTTTCTGATATTAATTTAGGGTCTAGAGCTTAATTTGGGTCTTCATGCATTGGTTTCAGGCTCACATCTGGTAGGTTTAGCAGAAGAGGTAGCTGTGTCAGTGAGTTATTTGAGCTTTTGATCTCAGATTAGTTGACTCCAAAACCTTAAGAGTGGAAGAAAGTCTGTATAAAAATAAAAATGGGCAAGAAAAAGCTTTCCAAACTGAGATTTCAAATGTTTCCCTGTTTCTTACTGAGACAAAGCTGACCTTTTGAAGGTTTCAGTGGAGAAACAACCATAAATCCAAAATAAACAATACTGCAATGGTAACAGTAGTGTTATGCCTGGTTGGCAGCTGAAAACTCATGTCCTACCAAGCAGTGAAGTGATTTTATTGTTAGAAAGCAGGTTATTTTAGAGACCCTAAAAGAGTAGGGGAAAAGCTAGTGGGAAAGAATCACTGGACTAAAACAACTATTTTACATAGATGCCTAAATGTTCTCTGCAATCCCTGGCAGACACATGTTGTAATCCCCATCTCTGTATGTTGAGTAAACCTGGGCTGCAGAAGAAATTACATGGGGAGTAGAAAAGCAAAAAAATTGTCAGGGTATTATGTAACTTGGCCTATCATTCTTATATATAATCAAGATGTAGCTGGACCTAGAACCCGTATCACAAAATGGTTTCCAAGTCTTATCCAATTTTTGAAAGACATTTCCAAGTTCTACAGCTTTAGAATTAGCCTTGAGAAGTACACAGAAATCAAGAATCTCCACAATATGGAAACATAACTATAAAATGAATACTC
Organism: Sturnus vulgaris; assembly: GCF_052056855.1. Lineage (NCBI taxonomy): Eukaryota > Metazoa > Chordata > Aves > Passeriformes > Sturnidae > Sturnus > Sturnus vulgaris. The sequence goes on along the minus strand of NC_142245.1, from coordinate 53,047,063 downwards.
CTAACGAATATGGTTTGGTTTTATTTGATTTATTTCCTTTGATTTATTTCCTTGCTTCCTTCTTTCCTGCAATCCAGCTACTTGAAGAGAAGGGAGAAAGGAAGAATTATGACAATCAGTCTTGGATGAAAAACTAAAATGAAGTTCCTAAAATAAGAGAGAGAGGGAGAGAGAGAGAGAGAGACAGATGGCAGTAAAAGGTGTGATGAGAAACATGAGGGAAACCAGGAGATATTCCATTTGCACCTTGAACTAGAAGAAAGAAAACCCCAAGAGGGTGGAGCTTTAATAAAAGCAGGTGAACTCTTAGAAGACTCCCCAGATCAAATGATGCTTCAGTTGTACATATGTGGGGAATAGAACGCATAAGAGATAAGGAAAATTATACTAATTATAGACAAAGAAACAGAATTTAAATTAACCCATTAAGGGTTACCTACACTTGAAAAAAGTGAGGGGGCATAGCTTATAGGAGATTCATATGATCACCCACAGAAACATTATCCAAGATTCTGGGGTTTATTTTAGGATTAGCTTGGGGTCTTTTTCAAACTAGGTCTACTGTTTTGTAATCAAGAACACCATCTTTTATTTTTTTAGAATAAGTGCACATCATTTTCATCCTTGCCTTTGCCTGGTAACGAGCACCTCAGTGGAAATCTGACAGCAACTAAGTATTTTGTTCCTGAGAAGCAATAGAATGGAACTCTGTAGTCTTCCCGTGGCCCCTCTACCCAAAATGCCATATGATTGTCTCAGGATTCAGGCCATGTCTTCTTAGCCTGTTTCACAGCAAGTGAGTCTGAGAACTAGTGATGCCTCAGGTAATACTTCTCATCTGTAATGTCATGCTGCTGGAGAGAGATTCTGAAAAAAATTAACTGGTACCACTATGAAAATTGCAGCTAGCAACCAAATAGCTCATGTGTTCAGGATTGCCAACAATTATCTTTGGAGTGGAAAAGGTAAGAGGAAGGGAAAAAATAGAAAGAATAATAATGAGAGAAGCAGCAGGGCAGAAAGAATCAAATCTATAACACAGGGACACCAAGAAAAATATCCATATTTAAACATTTGTAACCAAATAAGGTACAATGAGGGAAATATTATTGGAAAGCAAAGGAACTGAGGGTATCTTCACTTTCTCCATCTATCTTGCTTGCCTTTTTAGGATAAAGGAAAGAGCTGAGACAGTCTGGGGTTTATTAAAATCCTCATTCAATTTTCCTTTGTTAATTAAGAAAAATCAAGGAACAGATACACAAGCTCTATTTGATTAGAAGTATTTATGCAACTTTATGTCCTAACAGATTGCATTTCAAAGTCATCCACAAAGTCATGAGTGCTTTAAAGTAGTTCTCTTCTGATCTTTTAGATTCAATTATTCAGACATTTTTTTCTGGAGATGCTAAAATCACATCACATGCAGAGCCTGTCTCATATTTGTCCAACAGAGTTTATAAGACAAGGTTTTAACCTGGGACATTTAAGCAGTTGTGCTTTGCTTTTATGCAGCAGCCAGGCATTCAAACTGTCATCCTCATTAGCATCAATTCTCTTGTGTTCTTGAATCCCAAAATGTCTCTCAGCAGTATCAGTGCTTTCCACAGATGAGCAAGTTTTCACTAGACAAACAGAGTAGTACTTTCAGGACTAGATCCTAAGCATTATACTCTCTTCAGTCTCTTCTTCATATTTAAATGTAAGTAGATAACTCTTCCTTTGTATACAACGGGTAACCAAAGTATCATATGGAGAGACATGCATGTCCTATCAGTAAAGTATATAAGCCTGCATAAAAGCCAAAAGATCTACTTCATACAGCCTAAATTTTAAAATCATACCCAGCAGTTATGCCTGCTCCCTTACCATCTTTGCAATCTCACCCTGTGCCAGTATTATTAATTTTCCCATTATATTAATTTATCCACTATTAGTTACTAATTTTTAACATATTCTTCAGTGCCATCTATACATTGCTGTGAATTTAGTGTGTCCATTAGATTATGCTTGGGTAGATACTTTTGTCCCCCCAAGCAGGCATAGCAATATGCAATAAACTTCACTGACACACTCACAATAATTTATTTTCCATTTCTGTGCAATTATAGAATAAAAGCAATAGGATTAAACTTTGGTATAACTGAAGGCATAATTTATCTTACAGATATATTTGTTTGAACATTCAAATTCCTCTGTTATAGCTACAGCACATTTTTTCTGTGCCATGCACCTGTCTCAGATGCCTGTGGAATGAATATTGAGTAATTATTTTAGAAACGCAAAAGCCACAGTGCCTTTTTCTTTTTTACTTTGACTCTATGATACCAGCCATGAGTTCACTTGGGAATTATTAACCTTCTTCACTTCATGTATAAAATTAAAAGAAGTAACAAAACCTTGGAATGTTTATAAAATTAAAAGAAGTAACAAAACCTTGGAATACTTTCTTGAGCCTGGCAACAAGCACTACGCTGAGCTTCTTCTATTATAAATTAGCATAACTCTTTGTTTACTTAAACTTGCTGACATTTGCACCTCCAGCTTTTTAATGTTCCAGAGGTGACTCTCAGAGCTACAGAGTGTTTCAGCTTTTTGTGAGCCACCTGGGTTAAAGTCAATTAGAGAGGAGATATTCAGCAGCTCTTCAAATCAGACCCATGTATTAGAGCCATTCAAGAAATGTATGCTTTTATCTGAAAGCTGGATTGAAATATAAATATTTCATTTTGGGTCATTTTTTTCCATGCTGGTTTGCATAATTCTCTTTCCTTTTTGTTGAAAAGAAAACCTAGTCACTTGGGGTTCATGCAAAATATTTTGTTCAGTCTGAAACAGAATATTTTATTCTGGCATATTTGGAATAAAAGGCAAAAGAAGAAACATTTTAGATAAGAAAAATCTAACCTAATTTTTCATTTTTGTTTAATAACCCAGTGGTCAGGGTACTCATATAAAGTTAGGAAATGCCCAGGGTCAAGACCCTCCTTGATTCAGAGATCTGACCATTCACAGCACATAAAACAGTCTTGAATATTTTGGTAGAGGTGGCTCTCCCTCAGTCTTTTCTGTCAGAGCCATGATATTCTGCACAGCCTATTTAAATATTCATGGGACAAGAGGATAGCATAAAAATGACTTCATGGCCTGCTTTTTCAGGTGTTCTTCTGGGCAGGATAAATTAATTCAAATCCCTGCTCTGAGTCAGCCGAAAATAGAACTATGACTTTGAAGGGCTCCAGAACCTCATTTTTTTGGGGGGAAGGAAGCTTTGTGTAACTAGATTTTATGCCAAATGCTTATAAGCTGTCTTCACATTTCAGAAAGCTCTGTCACTCTTATTTGGGACAATAAAAAATTGTCTTTGAGCTATGTTTCTCACTGAGGGACTGATCTGTTGACATTGTAATATCCAGCTATACTGGATATACTGAAAAGGCATCAGCTAAAGAAGTTATTTCCACTTAGCAGATAGAAAAAAAAATACTTGACAACACTAAAATGTTTCTCAATCTAAACAATTAGTACTCTACTTTTACTTTTTTCTTTTTCTTCTCTCCCCTCCATGTCACCCCCCCCCATATGATATTTTAAATCATTATCAGGAAGAATAAGTCCTCATAATCACATCCAACCCTGACTGTTTCAAAGGAAGACATTACTCTGAAACTATCTATACAGAAGGTCTGAAGCAGTATTTGAAGAATACATTTTAAGTAAACTCCCAAGATGTGTCTTTTTGCCGGTTTGAACAATCTCAAATTACAATTATAATCTATTATAATTCTAAGCAAGTCAAGGAAATTGTCCGCATTTGTGCACATGCTGCACCTAGCACAGGAGGGATATGTTGCTACAGTGGACCTTGTTCTGTAATCTCTGGGACAAGGAAAATATGCAATGGGAGCTGGTGGGGAAAAAAGGCAACTTTGAAACTAAAAGCATCAGAAGATAAGGAAAGACAACAATACCTGGAAGATATTCCACTCTACCAGACATTAGTGGTCTTCATCAGTAAGGCAGTTACAGAGCTGTGCTGCCTCTTGAAGTCAAGACTTCCTGGTAACCACAGGAAAGAATAATTATCAGTTTTGGAGTAATTAACTCTTTGGCTGAGCAGTTCTGAGGAAGACCAAAGCCCCTGACAAGAAGTGGCTTAGATATTCTTGTAAGAGTGGCAGGGGACTGCTGCACAGGTCCGTAGGTATCCTGCTTCCTTAGCCATCATCACCGGCTTTGTTAGAAGAGGACTCTCAGATGAGACTGTTCATCTCTGCTGTGCCAGAGGACCGACCTTCCTTCCTTCCTTCCTTCCTTCCTTCCTTCCTTCCTTCCTTCCTTCCTTCCTTCCTTCCTTCCTTCCTTCCTTCCTTCCTTCCTTCCTTCCTTCCTTCCTTCCTTCCTTCCTTCCTTCCTTCCTTCCTTCCTTCCTTCCTTCCTTCCTTCCTTCCTTCCTTCCTTCCTTCCTTCCTTCCTTCCTTCCTTCCTTCTTCCTTCCTTCCTTCCCCCTCCCCCCCCCACTTTTTTCCTCACTCCCTCCATCTCTAGCTCTCTCCCCTGCTTTTAAAACTTTCTCCATTAACAATCCATGTGTGCCATCAGCTGTGAGCCCTGCTAATACAACCATGTACAAGTGAATCTGTCCTGACATCCTTTGTGCAATCCGCCCTATGATTAGGATTATAAAAGTGGCAGAGATATAACACGGTAGATGAAAAATACTAAAAGGAATTTTGAGCAATAATGGAAAAAAGGCTACAGACACAGTATCACACAATGAAAGAATAATAGTGAACTTTCAGAAGAGAAGATTTGGGAACCAGAAACAAAGAAACCAGATTCTGAAAATGTAGTTCCGATATAAAACCAATATTAAAAATCCTGATATGGTGAAGACAATAGCAAATGGTATTAAGTATTCATGCCCAACTGTTTCCCTTAACATTGCATTTGATTATTTTCTTTACCATCCATGTGAACTGCTTCTTTTTGAGAAATGTATTAAGTGAAGCCTGAGGAAAGGGTCTAGTACTCATCTATTTGATCATTTCTATAAAAAAATGCATACAAATGATCTCCCTTCTTTCACCTAAATTTCATTTCTTTTGTCATCCATCTGAATGGTTGTAAATAAAGATGAAATAAGCTAGTTTGGTATTGTATGTTTTATTTTCTATTTACAGGTTTCAGATTTTAGGCTAAGGCTCAAAGTCTGAAAGAAGGATAGCACAGCTTTTCTATTTTCCTATTCATAAGCAGAAGAATTGGATATTTCTGAAGCACATGAAGCAAATAAAAGTCTCTTTTATTATTATTCATAACTAAAATTCTGGTCTATTTTTATTCTAACTTTAGCTTTTATAGAGAGCTATGCATCTGAGTCAGCACCTCAAAGCAAAACTCATTTTCAATTCATGACATCTCTTTTTCCTCCAATTACTTAGCTTCATTTCCTTCTCGTTTCATTTTTTTTCCCTTTTGACTCTCACTCACTCAGATGAAATTGCTACAGTGTAATTCTCCATTTGAGAGTGATATATCATATTCTTGAATAGGTTTTAGTTCAACTAGCCTTTCTTCTTTGGTTTTGTTGTTTAGTTTTTTTTTTAACTGCAATAATTACATGGTCTTGACATATTCCTAAAATATAGAAAGGAGAAGACTGTATGGGAAGAATGCCCATTTGTGCATTTTATTATGGCTGTTGAGGCCATATCTTCGAAGTGTCATTTTTCATTCTTCCTTCCCATACTGTTGTGTTGATGGCCTGTCAGGTTTCTAAATTTATCTCTTTCACTTTTTTGCAGTCTTCATCTTCTCACAAAGCTTGATTCTATTTATTCTAGCTCCTCTACGTCTTTTTTTTTATACTATATATAATTTTTTCTGCTCTACTGTATTGTCAACTGTGATTGTCAAAACTTGAGTTATTTTCAGCAATATTAGATTGCAAAGCAATGTCCAATGTATGACTTTTTGTACACTTCCTCTTTAAATCTCAAGGTACACAGTGTTCTTGACTAGTAAGGATTTCCAGAGAGGATCCTATAAAACATCTGACAGAAGTGCTAAGATATTAATTAAAAATTCACACCAATCTGTAAATATGTGTCTAATAATTGCCTTTATAGTAGATTTTCTTGGCATGCATCCTGCACATGGCCTAGAAACATGTAGGCACTTTTAAGGGTTCCAGTGAGACTAGGTTTCCAGTATATGCCTTGGGTGGTAGTTCTGTGAATCATCCACCTACAATACAGAGGAAAAAGATCCTCTTCCAGATCTATGGGGAAGAAGATATTTTTTCATTTTTTTTCAAAAAGAAAAAAAAAATGCCTTTGTTATAATTTTACTATGGCTATTATAGAGAATATTATACTATATATATTATAAAGGAAATAGAGTCTCAAATGTACAGGAAATTGCTAGCTGAGTTTGTTCACAGTCCTGCACCATATTTGATAACTTGACATTCCTGCAGCCTCCATGACCACACAGGTCCAGTATAAGGAAAAATTGAAATGTATTTTGTTTACTCTCAAAGAAAGACAGAAAAACAGAGTGTCCTGGATCTTACATGTACTATTTTTCGTAATAACTTTGGTTGTGTTTTTAAAAGATTCCTTTGAAAAAAGAGAAATGACAAGTATAGCAGTGATTCTGCTATTAAAAATCATGAACTCAATTCGCTAGAGTGGTTATTCAAAAATAGCTCACAGAAAAATATACCCCTGTAGTACTGCCAAGGTCAGTGAGAGTTAAGATGATCTGAACAAATGTGGATTTTGCAACTGAAAACTTTGCATGAACCATCAACTACTTCTGAAGTTTCCCTTGACTTGAGAAAGTCAGATCATTGCAACTAATTTCTTTCAGCAGGTTTCTTCTCTCCAGATTTTATTTAATATTATCTAAGTCACATGATGATGACTATATAGCATCTCTGGGTCAGATTCTTCAGTGAAATAAAGACAGCATTCTTAATTTGCTTTGATGACATAATCAAGTATCTGAAAGTACAATTATTACTGCAAAATGGATATGCCAAGTGGAGAGGGTCCAGCTGCTCAGAGGGGAATGCTTTCCAAACAGAGGATGCCCAAAAGACTGACAAAGGCTCTGATTTGTAATTCAGCCAGGATTACTGGCAGATTTGGAAGACTCCTTTGTGAGTCTTTTGATTTGCAGACAGTAGAAACAAGGATCTCACCCCAAAGAATAATATACCCAATAATAAACCCAGAAGTAATAAAAAATTATTTGAGTCATCAAGCTGTAATTAATAATGAAGTGGGGGAAAAGAGATGCTAAGTGCAATTTTAACATTGGTAAAGTATATAGCTCACATTGGCTCTTAGTGCCATCATACATTCTTTACCAAAGACTTGCTTTTTTTTTTTTATTTTAGTTGGGATGGAAATAATTGAAAAATGTCTGAAACATTTTCAGTGCATCTATGGAATAGATACATTTACTCAGATCACAGACATACCTGTGCAGATTCTGTAGAGTTAAAAGGAGTGACACTAAAAATACCTTTATATTGGTCAGCAGCTCCAAATACCTAGAGGAAGCACAGCTGAGTTAGGCAGTGCTATTTTTATATAGCCACTTTGCACAGGAGAACAGCAGTTCAAATATAAAGATGATGAGGTCATAGCAATGCAAAGGGTGAACAAATAAAATCTCTCAGGATTCTTTGAGGAGGACTTTTGTGGGTAAGAAGTGAGCACATATCCAGCAACAAGCCAAGAATCTGTATCCAAAGGATTGGTGTTGCAGTAGGAACAAAGGGTGCCCAAAGGGTGTCAGGTGAACTGACACTCTGCCCATACTCTAGGTGCAGGACTCCCATAATGGTTAATGGCAACAATACACAGGCAACAAGGTGAGAACAACTCCTTATACAAGAGTTCAAGAAAGCAATTAAATCTGAATTCCCAAAGAACAATTTTGGCAAGCTTACAATTAGTTCTGATGTGAATATCCTCCTTCCCCAGTGTGTTTACCATTACAGACGCACAGCACAGGCAATAACTGCAGCCCTGATTCTGTAACAGTTTATCTATCGTGACTGAGATATTTATATCTTCCTTGCACACCTGTACACAGCGCTCTGTAAATCGTTTTGCAAATATCATATTCCATATGTTTTATTATACATATGTTTCTGTATTTAATATAGAGATCCGTTACCCTGAGGATAAAGTGGCTTCCGTCATCTGGATATGTTTATTTTTGAAAGATTTTAGCACTTCCATGGCTGCATGACAAGTTTAGACTATTAGAGTATATCCTTAGTGTAAACTGAGATTTGAAATCAAAGTACAACTTCATTTATTCAGTATTTTCTGCTCATTCATTTTTTTTTCTTGAAAATGCCCACCAACGATTTAACAACCCACAGCGCACTGTAAGGTCATATATGAACTTGTCTTGTGGTTATATAAATAACATTTCTTAAGATCACATGCAATCTCTCAGTATTCTCCAATGTGGGGTCAAAATGGGACTATAAAAATTTCAGTAGTCTGTGTCTAACAAAATGCTGTTATTATTTATACCACTTTGTGGGTCAGCTTGCTGATTACTGCAGATGTATGTATGCTCATCTGTATGTTTACATATGCATAAATATACATTGAAAAAGGAAGGCAAAGATATATGTTGGTGTATACCAAAAAACCCTTCCATCTGTAAGGGACCATCCATAAAACTTACTGTAATTTAAGTGCCTGACTATAATTTGGATTTCTGTTTTTCCTTAGTACTGTATTCATGAGTTTGTGATCTCTGTTGTTTATAAAGACACAGAATAAGTCACAACTCACTAACAATTCAGTATCCTTCCTTTTACAGGGAAGAAGAGAGTTATGTGAGCCCGTTTTGCCAGCAATAAACAAAACCTTCCTTACTGAGAGATTTTGGGCAAAATCTCTTCTGCTCTCAAAATTAAAGGGTTCTCTAAACCTATGATCTGCAGAGTAGACAAGTAGGCCTGCTTTTACAGCAGTACCATATTTTCATGAAACAAATGTCTATTTTCTATAGCAGCTTCAGGGGCTGCATGCAACTGGATTGCAGAAGGAACGATGTTTTTATTCCCAATTCAAGTGGCTTTCTCCATAAATTGTATAATCACATAGTCTAAAAATTTGTATAAAAGCTAGGGTGCAAATAAGGATAAGCGGACCTAAACCCAGCATTGAATAGCGTTAAAAATTATTGTGATAGCATCCATGCTTCATAACTATCAAAAAGAAAATTATGACTCTTTGAAATGATGTAGAGCACAAAAGCAAATGATAGATTATTTTCATGCATAAAATGAAAATGATGCTTTCATTAATTAATTCCCAACATAATTACACTGGGTTACAGAAAACAGTTTGAAGTTCAAAATTGCCTTTTTAAAATAAGTATAGTGGAGAAGTAAAAGGCAGATTACTTTTAATTTAGGTACACTACAATTAGAAATGTGTGAATATAATTTTTATTAGTAGTAAAAACAGTGCAAATATATTAAAATGTGGTACACTTATTATTTATTTTTTATCTGCCATACAAGAAACTATTTACCATAAAATAATATAATAAGCTTCAACTTCAATAAGTATTGTGTATTTATTTTTGATTGAGCAAGAAAAAATCTGGAGAAAAAACTCAATATGGGAACTTTTTATGCCACTTCACTAAGTTTCAAAAAACCCCTCAACTTTCAGGACAAGAATTAATATTCAGAACTTCAATCTGTTTTCTGTGAGCTTAAAAAGATTAAAAACAATTATTCAGTTTTCTGCAGTGGTTCACTTAGCCTTGCCTGAGTTCAGCTGGTAATGAAATATTGTAATGACAGAGAAGTTAAAGGGAGTAGAGCTATGAACAATTTGGTAAACATAAGTGGAAACTCCCCACAACTTCCATCATTACTGATATCTATATATCTATGTATCTATGTGGATATAGATATATCTTTTCTTTTACGATTCTTACTTGAATTTCCAACCACAATATTTGTTGACAGTTCCATTCATTTAAAGAGATGTTTTTAGATAACTATACCATATGGAAATCAAACTGTGAGATACAACTGGAAACTTTACAAATTAGAAGGAGCTTATGATTTTATATCAGCTTATAATTTTCCAAAGCTGAAAGTCTGTTTCCCAGGAAAATTTTAACTTCTCATCTGCCCATCATATGCTGAATTACTTTACCTCTTCTACTCACGTTTTAACTCTTAGTAGCATTATCTGACTGAGATACAGGAAGATCTTCCCAAGTCAGGCTGTAGCTGTACCTTTGATATGACCTGCAGACCACTTTTCTCCAGGAATACCAAGGGAAGGAGAGAAGGCAGGGGTAGGAGGCTCTGCATATCCACTTGTCCAATGCACAGTGGGAATGAGAACCACAGCTCTGTGGAGGTTACTTTACTTTTGTTGTAGACAGAAAGCAAATGCAGCTTTACTCCATTGCACAAAAAAACCCAAGGCAAGCAGCCATGTCACTAATTAGGAGAAATATATCTGCTGAAAGAAGTTATAAACATTTTTTCTCTGCTTTGCTGTTTGAAATAGGAGGGCACTCTAATGAACAAGGAGTGGAGGTGTGGGACTGAGGCAGTTTATCCTAAATTTCAGCTGCCTTTGAAATCAGAAGTTGGGGATAGGCTACTTGAAGTCTGTGGAGATTTGTATAAATACTGTGATCAATTAAAGTTTAGAAAGCTTCCTGAAGTTACAGAAACATTTCCTTGTATTAAAGGAATATGATACAAGCTCTCACTATGTTAACACCAATGTTCGGTTCCATTTTCTTCACCAGAAAAATACCAACAGAGATCACTAAGTCTTTTCCATGGGTTGAGGAAGGGAAAATCCATTCTCAATACCATCTGTAAAATGTGAAGAGATCACTCAAGACTGTGATATGGATGGACAATATGGACGTTATAAATAACTAAAAAGATCATCCATTGACAAGAGAAGTATTGAAACCATTGAGCCTGGAGCATTTGTAGGGTACCCTAGAACTGTGTGAAAGTCATGCTTTTGTCTTAAATAGAAGAGAAAGTATTAGGAATCTGGGAATACTCGCCATATGTATCAAAGGCCACTGCTGTTAAAAGGTCATCTCATACAAACCTTAAATTCTTCTGAAGCCTTTCCTCTAGACCATAACCTAAGCTAATAACACAGAGTAAGTTTTCCTACAACTCTCAGTCATGTGTTTCTGTCATTAGCTGTGGCACGTTAGGTGTCCTGGGGCTACTCCAAGCAATAATGGTTCTGTCACTTTGTAACATAGCAGACAAAACAGGGGCATACATAGCCTAGGAACAGTCAATGGTGAACATTTGCTCGACTTATTGGACAAATAACAAGATACTTAAACATTGAGTTGTCTGTTAGCCTGTGCAAAGTGCAATTGTACGTGGAGAGAGAAAACATCCTTTGCTTCCATTTGAACGTCCATTAAGGTTGCTGTCAACTTCAGGGCTCATAGGTGAAATTACTGTTCAGAAAATTGAATGGTCGGAAAAGAAAAAAGTGATTTTTTAAAGTATTTATTATATTGGACCTGCTTCTGAGTTGAGAAAAGGAAAATAATAGGTTCTTTTGGTACTTAGAAACAATTAATATTCAGGTCTCACCTGATCTGGCACTGAATTTGTCTTGGATTATTTGGAAAATTTGCTTCTTCATAATCTTTTTGTTATGGATCTGTAAAGCAATCCTAATGATCTGGACAAGCCCTGAAGCATCTCTAGGGCTTTATGGAAAAATTAATTGAGGATTCACTGCCCTTGGAATTTACTACAAGTGGAAGTTAATAGCTCAGGCAAATTTTCTCCCATATGCTAATAAACTACCGTGGCACTGTGGTGCTTCTGTCTTGGCTTCTCCTTAGTTATTATTTCTGTATCATCTCAATTACCTTCTACAGGTTCTTACTAATGTAATTCCCACCTAATCCCCTTTCTCTTTTTCCCTTTCCTATGTCAGCAGCATTTCAATACCTAATCTTCACTGGGTACACTTGTTTATTCCATGTATTTCAGCATATTTTCGAATAGCCACTTCCCATTCTATTCTGCTCAAACACTAAATCCGTAATTTGCTAGAGAGCCTTCCCAGGACTGCTACAGCTGGCTTGCTTGCTCTTGCTTGCTGCTTGCTCTCTCTCTCTCCCTCTCTATCGATCTCATACAGAAAAGATATTCTACTATTTCCAGTTTTAAAGAATCTAGAAATATCTATTAGGAGTTAGGAAGCTCTGGTATTATATCACATTTGCCACTGTCTTCCTGTGTGATCTCTTTATTTGCCTTGTTGGCCAGGTTTGCAGCTTGGAACAAGACAGGATGGAGCCTTGTGTGCTATTAAGACACCAGCAGCTGAGTTCTGCTGAGCCACCACATACTTGCTTCTAATTCACGACAGGAGGAAAGCTATAAAAGCATGGAAACTCATGCAAGCATGAGCTGTCTTCGTGGTCCTGTGCAAGAACCAAAATACAAATATACTCAGACTTTTTAAATATAGACACTATTTCTCATCCACCTACTTGTAACGGTAGCAAAAGGTAATTTGCTTCTCCTATTAGAGCTTAATCAGTAGTTTAGAAATAATATGAGCATATATATTGTCCCATATTGCTCTCACTGCACTTCCAGCCTACCTAATTCTTGAGTGCAGGCAGTTACAGCATTGCTCAGGTTGGGACATATGCAGAAGATCAGGAGGCACACACTACTGAAGTTCTGTAGAACAAAGAAATAATACTGTAAAGAGGAATTGGGTATTCTATCCTCTCTCCTCTCCTTTCCCCCACATATGCCATCTAATTTAGGTAAACCTCAAATCAGTGTAAACAGAAAATTCCATTTTATTGTCAGAAGCAGTGGTAAATTATGGTTAACATGTTTGTTAAATTAGACAAGCCTTTGTGGCACTACTGAAGTCTAAAATGCCTGAAGGCCGGTTCAAATACTGTTAGTATAGTCTAAATGAAACATGTTTTCTATAGAAAGAATCCACTTCTCTTAAAGAGAAAAGCGTCTACATTTTCCTAAAAGAAACAAGCTTATTTTTCTGTCTTGTGCAGCATGTCTTTAGGAAACTTCTCAGTATTGAGGCTACAACATTTTATTTCCACAGGGAAGTTAAAGTGCTTTAAAGTAAGTATTTTGAGAGAAAGAGAAACAAGAGCAATATTTTTCTACTTGATCCTGCATTTTCTACCAAATAAAATATTTACTCCTGTGAATAGTCCTAGGAATTTTAGATTTCACATCCATATGAATTTTTTGTTTACTTCAATAATTTTTCTTTTTTTCTTTTTTAATAAAAAAATCATTTCAGTCTGACTACTGGCACCACTGACCAGTACATTTACTGCCAGGTCTTTGCAAAATACTCAATAAACAAAAGTTTGATACCGGGTACAACTGAAATAGCTAATAAAAGGTATTAAAAATTATAAAAATAAGTTGCCTAATAAATTTGGGTTAGATTTTGGCTATAGCACAATAATACTGTGCTTGACTTTCCCATACTACTAATAATATTTACCACAGGGAATGGATTCTGATATTTAAATTCCTACTGGTCACCCTAGAATTTGGTTCAGCATGCCTATTCATCAATAACAGTTTTATATTTCCTGATGCTGTCATGACATGTTGGACTCAGCCTGTTCTCTCAAGTACTCTGTTTTGCTCTGACCTTTGCACATATCTTCTCTTTTTTTTTCTTTTTTTTTTTTTAACTTACATTTTACTTCACATAAAAGCAAAAAAGGCAATAACAATTACTGTCTGAAATGAGTGCCTAAAAAGGCAATAGGAATACAAAAAAGGCAGAGTTTTGAAAAACAACAACTGTAAATGCTTAAATTTTGGCTCAGGTTTTCTGTCTGAATACAGACTGTGTGATTTCTTCCAATTAAGGCTTTATTTTAGTATCTTCTTCTACAACAGGTAATGAAGAAATTACTGCACATTTCTTCATAGACATCTTCTGATACACTTTCACTATGCCCTTCCTTACATTTTCTTACATAGTCAAAAGACAATGATCATAGTCTCATCTTTAAAACAGGCACTGCATCAAATACAAAAAACAATTACCCTTTTCAATTGCAAGGTAAACTTTGGGAAGCTAACACCTAAACATGAGTTCAGTTTGTAGGTCCAGGAGGCCAATAATTTCAAGATGCAGTTCAGATTTTGACATAATTCAGTGCTTCCTTCCTTCTTCCTAAAATCAATCTAGGATTCCACTTTCAATGTGATTCCAAATAACCTTTAAATATTTCTTTTAAAATATCCTAAATTATCAAAATATGTTGAATGTTGAGAAAAAAATCTTAAAAATTTCAAATATCTTATTAAATTTAACTCAGATACAGTGACACAATTAACAAACATTAGCAAATTCAAAAGCTTTGTTAACACTGAGAGATAAAATAGGCTAGGAAATATCTTTTAAAAATATTTGATGGGCTAGTCATTTTTGAGAGCAGTGATTATAGAAGCAATCCTTGTATGAAACAGTATGAGAAAGATTTGTGGTTTTCTGTAATTAGAAGAAAAATGGTCCCAGTTCTAGTCTGCTGAGACAGGAAAAAAAAAGGACAGGAAAGATCTAGGTATTAAATAACAGAGAAATAATGGTGACCAATGAGACAGAGAGTGTATCATCATTAAACACAAACTATAGTCATAATAAGATTTCCTTGCAAGGATAATTTTGAAAAAAACTCAAAAAACTGTACAGCATACAGATCTCTCATCTCTATCCCTTCTCTTCCACAAACAAAAAAGAAGCAAAAAACCAAAAAAGCAAACCAAACAAAAAACAAATAAAAAAAGGAGAAATCTTTATTTCTCATTATAAAGGTGAAATACACTGTATTTTGAATGACAACATTTGAAATCCTCAAATGCTTTAAGTACTGTCTACTGTAGGAGTTTAAATGAAATGCCTAAGGCAAATCAATATTCTCCTGCCTTATTCTGTCATACTTAAGTCTTTTGTGATTTGGCAAAGTTTAATATTGCTGTATCTGAGCCAGTGGTGAAATCTGTGAGAATCTATATGGCTATGAGGCTCCTACAAATGTGATTACCTGCACTTAAAACCAAAAATACCAACTGATAAAAATTCAAAAACATTTTGTTGTCAGGCTTTAAGTGAGAAATCCATATTCCCTGATTTATTATGAAGAAGATCTTGGGAAACTTTGAAAGGAAAGCTCTCCAGCTTATAAACATCCATTCCAAATTTAACCACAGGTACGTCCACCTTCGTATTTCTGTCAATACATGCATTATTTATTGCATTCATTACTAAGCAATGTCTCATATCTTCAAAACAGTTTCTTTACAATTTTCACGAAACACAAATATTTCAGCTGCTGCTTTGTAGAAAAATATGACTAGATCATTTTAAACATCTCTGTGTCCAGTTTAGCAACTTGATTTGTAGTTTTGGAGAAAGGAGAAAGATGAAGGCTCTATAATAGGGGCTGTGAAGAGAACCAGCTCTTCTATGCCACTAAGTATGAAAGTTAAATTCCTTTCTGCCCTTCAGTTTGCTTCTGTGCACTTGGAGAAGGCTTCTGACATCTCCAGGGCTAGTAAAGGGGTTGCCAGATAGTGATGTTGTTCCTGGAGCAGGTTGTCAGAGACCAACAGACTGAGGCAATTATGGTGAGTAGAAGTAAAAGCAGTGAGTTAACAGAGGCAGGCTGTTGCTCTATTTGCCTGGGGGATTTTCCCAGTGATGTCAGCTTTGACCATTAGATGACCAGTTACAGTAGCTAACAGAGAAATGAAGTGTCTCTGTCTTCAGTGGAGATAATTGAGACTGTAAAGAAAAATAGAACAGCATCTGCTTCACGGCACATAAAGATGCTGAAATTCTGGTTACAAGGCCCATCAGAGAGGGAAGAGGCTTGAAGATGGGCCATATATCAGGGAAGGGTTGATCTGCAGAGATATGAAAGGAGGCTCAACCAAAACTCCTGTAACTCTCAGCCAGTAGGGCTTGAAGCAAGAAAGTAACAAAGATGGATTTTGCCTTCTCATTAACAATTGAACTCATATATGGAAGTTGGCTATTTTCATTCACAACAGGGCTCAGTAGAACAATGAGCTGCTAAAAATTGATTCCTCCTTACAGCCAGACCAAATTAGCATAAATACAGAGAAAAAACTGTCGGTCCTGTCACAGGAACCATGATTTGTTTAGGGAGTGCCCTGATTTCAGCTGGGATAGAGTTAATTGTCTTCCAAGTAGCTGGTACAGTGCTGTGCTTTGGATTTAAGATGAGAATAATGTTGACAACACAGTGCTGTTTTAGTTGGTGCTGAGCACTAAGTCAAGGACTTTTCATCTCCTGCTTCATGGTTCCATGCCAGCCAGAGAGCTGGAGGTGCACAAGAACCTGGAGGGGACACAGTCAGGGCAGCAGACCCTAACTGGCCAAAGGGCTATTCCATACTATATGGCATCATGATCAGCATGTAAAGTAGGGGGAAAGCTGGCTGGACACTGCTGCTCAGGAAGAGGCTGAGCATTGGTTGGTTGGTGATGAGCAATTGTTTTTCATTTGCATTGCTTGTTCTTCTTGGTTTCAATTTCTCTTTCATTTTTTTATTTTCATTTCCTCTATGATATTTTATTATCATTCTCATTAGTTTAGTTAAGTTTAATTTAGTTTAGTTTCATTATTAAACTGTTCTTGTCTCAACCCCCAGGTTTTATCACTTTTACCTTTCATATTCTCTTCCCCATCACACTGGGAAGGGTTGGGGATGGGCAGTGAGCAAACAGCTGGGTAGCTCTTAGTTGCAGGCAGAGGTTAAACCATATCAGGGGTATCAATTTCCTGCAGCAACCAAGGTGAGAACTGCTCTATCCTATGAACAAATTTCTGTACTATACCTATCAAGAACTCCAGCCAACTGATGTGACAGCTCTTTACAGGCAACATTATACCACTTTTTACATCATTCCATTATGTCTTCCAAATTTCAAAAAGCTGAAGACTTCAGGGCTTTTTTCCCCAGAGGCTCTATTGAATGGGAAAAACTGAACAGAAAACATTCAGGAAAAGATATATTCTAGATAAAAAGGAGACGGAGAGGGCCAAAATCGCTAAGACACCTTTTGGTTTCCGTAGGTTTATGCAGGAGTTCAGTATATAGAAAGAGAGATTAAAAATCATAAAATAATTACTGCCTTTATCAGTCAATTCTTCAGTGCCACACAGACATGAATGATCCCATGAGATCTTGTTGGGACTGGTAGTGATTAATTTTTTAAAGATCTCTTAAACATTGATAAACAAAGTCCAAATGACACTTCCCCTCCAAAGCAAGAATTTGGGTAAACAAAGATATTTGTTTTCAATGTAGCTGTCATTGTGTTGACCAGAAGTTTTTATGGTTTATTATAGACCTTTGAACAGCTGGTTTAATTGCCTGTTTCTACCTATTCCTCTCACAAAACCTTAGTATTAATCATGTATTGTTTCAAAGAACACACAAACATGGAATAAGATCTGCCTGCATTTTCTCCAATTGCATATCAGGTTCCTCTTTGAGGTATACTTGTCAACAAGGTTTTTTTAACAAAAATAAATTTATAAAGCTGTATTAACAATGAGAAAAGAGCCTGAGAGGCTCCAAAGCTCTGGAGTTTTGTAGACATCATAGGTAGGAACACAGATACTTTTGTTTTTTCGAAAAGCTGATGCAAGTTGAAGCCAATCCTTAAAATTTTTTAAAAGCATTGTACAGTTTGCACTTTCTTCTGATTTCACTTCTCACTCACACTGTTTCATGATTTTTTTCATGTTTTTCTTGTCATTCATTTAAAAAATTAAAAAGAAAAAGAGAAATAATTAAAAAAAAATTTAAATACCAAAACAGGATCAAACTGAGGAACATACACTTCATATTGAGAAAAAAAATAAGATTCTTGAATCGTGTGTTGTTGTGGTTCAAGCTGCAGCTGCTTGCCCCATTCCTGCCTCATATGTGTTTGTTCCTCACTAAAGCAAGCTGTAGGCACTTAACCTCAGGGGTCTACAGCCTGGCAGAGAAAGAAAAGATTAATTTGTTGCCAGGTTTGCCTTCATAAATGTGATTATAAATGTCTGGTCTGCAAGTACTCCTGCACAAACCTGAGCCATGCCTGCCCGGGGAAGGGGAAACTTGCAAAGGCTGAGTGAGCCCCATAGAGAGGGGCAGGAGCCACTGCTGCTGCAACAAGGTTGGCCATGTCCTCTTACGATCCAGACTCCTGCCTTGTACCAGCCATTGCACCAAACACAGCTTAGAAGTATCCATCACAAACCACCTGGATATTCAGGGACAGATGAGGAAAAGAGCTACACACCCACAGTACTTTATTGTGGTATATTTTCTGAGCCTTCACAAATATAAACAATTACAAATGCAAATATCTAGAATAATGATCTTCCCGATGTCAAAATGCAAACAACCCTGAAGGTTCACCTTATGATATTACTTTCTTCTAAAAAAGGAAATATCTTGAATCATTAAGACATGGACACTTACATTCAGAATTCAACTTTACTATGTGAAATTTTTTCTCAGATCCATATATCAGATTTCTGATACTTCATTCTTTAAGTAAATCTTCAGGATTTTCATATATTTAAAAAATCTAAAGGAAGGAACAAGCATGTTAAATATTCTTGCTCAAATAAGATCTTTGACTGGATAGCATCTTTTTTAGCCACTGTATGAGTAGTAAAAGTACACAAGATGTAAAAGAAAAGTAGTTGCTCTGAAAAAATAAAGCATTGAAAGGAAAGAATGTGAAGAAGCTCAGCTGTGGAGATAGCTCCGTACAAGAATAAGAATATATTTTCCAGAATTTTTTTCAAAAAATACCTAGATTATGGATATTAAAGTCTTACATTTTTAGAGCTTTTTATAAATGGAGTTTCTACTTTCCAATATAAGAGCCAGTCAGCTTGTGTGCTCCCAGCTGTAACTTCCCAGGCTACATTTGAAAACATTTCCCTTTGTAGACACAGGATTAAATCCTGTGTACTTTGCAGATCAATAAAATAATCCCATCTATTTCTATGAGTTGCAGATATGGCTATAATGCTAATTTTTTTTCCACATTTGTTAGCTCTTATTGCGCATGGCATTTTGGTAGGCATTACACTTTCTCTCACAGACTGTACCCAACATTATGTGAAGGAATCCCAGACTTGTCAATATAGAAGAGATTCATACTGCACTAGTCTTTTAATTCCTCCTTTTTCCAAGCTCAGAGTTTGAGATTCTTACATCATTTTTATTCATGCCTGAAACTAAATGTCCTTCTGCTATTGAATTATGGTTCTTCACTGAAATGTTTTTTTTCCACTGAAGCCTAAGAGCTTCCATGGGGCTATGCTTCGGATTTGTGCTGAAAACAGTTTTGATAACAGATATTTTAATTACTGCTGAGAAGTGTTTTCACAGCATTGTGTCCTTTTTTGCTCTCACTGTCCCACCAGTGAGGAGGCTGGGGGTGCACAAGGAGTTGGGAGGGCACACAGCTGGGACAGCTGATCCCAATAGACTGAAGAGTTATCCCAGACCATATGGCATCATCCTCAGCATGTGAAGCTAGGGGAAGAAGAAGAAAGAGAAGACATTCAGAGTTATGACATTTATCTTCCCATGTAATTGTTAAGCATGATAAGGCCCTGGTTTCCTGAAGATGGCTGAAAATCTGCCTGCCCATGGAGAGTGGTGAATTAATTCCTTGTTTTGCTTTCCTTAAACAAGCATCTTTTCCTTTATCTATTAAACTGTCTTTATCTAAACCCATGATTTTTTTCACTTTCACCCTTCAGAGTCTCTCCCACATCCCACCGAATGTGAGTGAGCAGCTGGGTGAGGTTTAAATTCCTACCAGAGTTAAACCATGACAGAGGCACTGTCCAAAGTTGAATTCAGCCACATTATGGGGCCACCTCTGAAGCCACATTTTTCACAATAATATATAATCCCACTTTACATCTAACAAAACAGATGTTCTTTGGACTGAGTACTGTGCAGGTATGTTGAAACACATCAAGCCACAGAAAACTAATCTGATGTTCATTTTTGAAATCTGAAAAGAGAATGGAAGAAAATCATTTTAAATATTTTAGAATAATAACAGTAAATCAATATTCATCAGTAAAACAGATTTATTTCCAATCAATGTTTTTCCTAGCACAGTGCTATTTCCTAAATACATTATTTTATTGGGAAAATTCTTTCTTATGTTCTTCTTTGAATAGGCTTCCTGTTGCTCATATATAAAAGATATTGTTCTTATAGGATGATCTCTGCATTCTCTACAGGCTTTGTTTCTTTTCTCTCTTAATTCTTTACATCTTTCCTAATCTGTACCTAAATCTGGAACATTGCTCTACATCTGACATGTACTGCTATTTCTTCTCTTGGCTTCTACCTTTAAACAAAAACTCCTCCCTTTTCTGAAAGTGTTTAAAAGGTTGATCCACCACAGTAAATACACAGTCTCCAGCCAGCTGTGCTTTTTATTAAAATGTTTATATTTTAACTAAAACCATTCTTGTTTGCTATCTGTAAGTCTTAATCCTGCCTACTACATCTTGAAATCATGAAGAGTCTATGTCCCCTTGTCTTTTATACTGCTAAGTCACTATACTATGAAAATAAAATAAGTCAATGAGTTTAAATTAAATAAATTCAAATAGGTGTATGCAGTTCTGGGAAAGGATAGACTTAGCAGGAAACGTGTAAATCCAAAGGATAGATAACAGAGGAGAAATGTATATTTAATCAGATTTTGGGTCAAATAATAGGTGTAGAAGGACTCACAACCTCTAGTAGCCCTTTCCCTCTAGCACAAATGGAGCTACACTGGCAGCTTCATTCTGCCAAGAAACACAGCAACTTCTTCAGCCAAGCTCCCCAGCACAAACTCAGCTCTGGTTTACAAATAATCCTAGAGGGCAGCCAAAAGCTACATCATCCTCCTGGACTTTCCTGGGTCAGAATTAGAATATCCAGCATCTTCAAGAACTCTTGAAACATTTAGTCTACAAAGGAAAATGTTTGATAGATATCTAAGAAAGCTGGGTGGGTTAGTAAAGAAGTAAATCCTTGCATGTTTAGTTAAATTTCTTGGTAGAGGAACTCAAGCGTGAACTTGAGATCACTTACACCTCTATTTAAGCTATCTCTATCTGGAGCTGCATACTGATATCCTCTTCCCTGGTACTTGTCCATGCTAAAACCTGTCTGGAGGAAAACAGAAGAACATAAACAGAAGAATACAACTGGAAAAAAAAATGCAATTAAACTTCTGCAAACTATATTGCATGCTTTACTCCAGTTTAAAGCAAAGGTGTCAGTTCTCAGTTTTTTATAAATCAGTTCACCAGTTCCTTCTTGGAAGGTAACTACTTAGAATTCTCACATGGTTGCTCTCCTAGGGGAATCTAATTTCTCAGTTTCAACATGCCCAAGGCATCTGCTTTTCTTACTGACAAGACACAATCTTTCTGTCACTGACATCAGAGGAATTATCAGTACATTTGACAACAGTGATGTTCAGCACTGAATATAGCTATTATATCCACAAAAATAACATGGCAGCTTACTAAAAGAGTTGTGAAAATAAGTACTTGGAAAGCTTTCATTTAGGTTAAAAAAAAATTAAAGTTAAGATTATTTTAGTTTTACTGTTAACATTTTAAGAACTGGCTTTTTAGGATAGGAAGACCACTTAGTCACAGCAAAGTCTGCCTGGACATACCAATATGACACTGAATAAATGGTTGGCAGTATTTTACATCAATTATAGATAAACTAGTAAATAATTTGAAATTGTTGCTCAAAGAAAAGTTAATCTTCAGGGCAAGAAATGACATTTGGACTTTTTTTCTATTCAGAGAAAACTTTCATATACTTTTGTATTTGGCTTTTTTAAAATGATATTTCAATCTTTGAATGCTGTGTTGCAAGCTTCAACAAGCCTTAAGAACTAGACTGTAGACCATTATAAGCTATGTAAAAAGTGACATAATCAAGTTTGAGCACTACCAAATATCTGCCTGTAAGGATTTTGTGGTTAGAACCCTTGATTGTTTACTGGAAACACAAATACCCTGACAACACTATAGAACACAGACCACATGTTTTCCATACGTGTGTGTTTACTAATTTAAAAAAAAATTGTTAGGAAAATGGAGGCCAGTTTATGTTAAAGAATAAAAGTAAAAAAGTAAAAGATCTCTAATTCCATTTATTGTCTCTGCAATAGACTTCCAGGTTCCTTTTGTACAACAAAACACTTAATTTCTTCTTTGGAGTGTATCTAGTAGGTTCAATACTCTAAGAACTAGGAGTAATGTTTGCAATTTTTTTTTTTACAAGCTAAAATTCCATTTTGAAATGTCTAAAAAGGGTATGCAAACTTTAGCAAAATTTATCCAGAGGTTTTTCGTTGTTTTAGTGAACCTTGTTCAGCTCTGAGCTGCCTTCATGCTCGGGAAACAGTGCTTGCCTGATTAGAGTCTACTGACATCAACATATGTCTTCTCATTTTTCATAATGAGTACCAGTGCTTCGTTCTTCTAAAGGAGGCTTTGGACCTTTCTTGATAAGCCAACTTTTATTTCATTTCTTATTGACACTCATAAAACCAGATAACCTTAACAACTCATGTCATAATTCTTCTCAGCATGAGGAAATCAGATTGATATCTTTGGTAAATTGTCAAGAGTTCTTTAAAAGTGTACAAACATCTAGCTTGGAAATTTTGGAGGGACCACACATCCATTTAAATTTTAGTGGGGTAAAATTTCGTAATACAGAAACAATTACAATAACAATGAGAGTTTTTTATCTTCTTTAAAAACAGAAAATGCTGACAGTGGCAGCATAAGATACTATGGCTGTTTACATTGCCATAGCACATTGAAAAATCACCAAAAAAAGCTGATAGATACCTCAGTCTTAGGTGCTGCTTCAGAGTCTGAGTTTACAGTTTAAATAAACACAGCAGAATGAGTCTGGATTGAAGTACCTCTTTGACTCAGAAGAAGGAAGTCCAGATCCTTGGGTATGGTTAAATGCTTGCCTTTCTCTGACATTTCTTTATTCTACAGGCTAATACCAAACTTGAAACTGGTCATTAAATTTCAACAGAAATACCCTTTCCCTTGAATTTTTGGGTATAATATCAATAACTTCAGCTCAGCAAGACAGGGGACGAGATATCACATGCAAAGCAGATTGAAAAATACAGTCTGTTTTACATCAGACATATTACAAAGACAGAGAATAACTTAACATTTCTCTTCTGACCTTTTAACATTTTATAGTATCTATTTAAAAAACAACAACAAAAGAAAACAAAATTTTAAAAAACGGTGTACGATCTTGGTTGCATCAATACACACATAAGCTCACTGTCTCTTAAAGTACTGTGCTTTGGAAACAACTTCACTAGAAAATAAGATTTTAAAATATAGCCTTTTGGATTTTTGTCAGGTTTTTTTCCTCCAACAGAAGGAAGTGTATAGTCCATCTGTTTTATAAGAATGTTTTATGGTTTATTTACTGTATAAGATTTGTGCAGAAGGTCAATACAATGCAGACTAGCAGTAGGAAAGAGGCAAGTACGTATTCATACTTGAAAGAACAGCATCATGCACCAATTGGCTCCAGAATCATTAAACTATGGTCCTGAAGAAATGCAAGATTAAATTCACTATCTAATAATTCTGTTGCAATTATTTCATAAAAGGCGCGGGGAGCATTTTTTTCTCTGGTATAGACATTTGAAACATGAACATGAAATAATATTTTTACAAGCAAATAAAAATGTGCAGTGGTCATTAGCAACTGTCTTCTCTGGCCACTGGAAGTACAACAGTTAGAATTCTACTGTCTAAAATATTACTTTAAGTTTTCAAGGATTCCAGCAAATAACATAATCTAATGTAAACATATGTCAGAGGAATAAGGTAAAGTTCTCTAGGTTCCATTTCATGCCTATGATTTTCCCTTAATTTTGTATATTTTTATCTGATAAGACTTACATACAGTTACAGAATTGAAGATTAGAATGCCAACGGTTTGTCTGTAATGCCTTGTTTGTCTGTAATGCCTTTATAATCTGCCTAAAAATTTAGATATCACAGCATGGAGACTTCAGAGGCAGCTGAAGATCAAACGAGTTCTAAAAGCACCTGTAAAATATTTTCTTCTTCACTTTATTTTTGAAGTTAAAACATTTACTAGCAATTGGAGAATGCAATTTACCTTATTGGCTGGCCAAGAGAAAAGCCCACTGTCCTCCTAACATTCCTGCAAAAGGAAAAAAAAAGTCTGTCTAAGGGATAAATGACCTATCACTCCTCACAAGGATTAAAGTTTTTAAACACTTTGATAAAAAGAAAGTGAGCACAAAGGAATGAAATCAATTCAAACTTTACCTTTGGGCTACATGGAAATTCCCAAATTACACACCTGCCATATTTTAACACAGATGGTTGAAAACTTTCCAGCATGCACTTTTTTTCCCCGCATTCCTCCAAACTTCCATTTCCCCCAGAGACTCTTTCTCCCTGTCACACACACACACAAAGGAATCAGAAATTCCATCTCATGTCTTGCTTCGACAAACCAGAGTCCCCCAAACTTTTGATTCTACTTAGATGCACTCCCATGAATAGTAGGGATGCTTTGATAGAATAGCCAGCTTAAGGCACAGTTTAATTTACTCAGCTGATTAACAACAGCAGAGAAGGAACTTACTAGTTAGTGGCACTAAGTTGTATTCTACAAGTAGTTCAGTTGAAGTCCACAGAATTTTGAAGGAATTAAATATTCCTCAGTTGGTCAAAGCAAGTAAAATATTTTTTGAAAGTAATTATTAACCTACATGATGTCATATTGCAATGAATATCAAGTGAAATTTCTGTATAGAGTCCACCCTTCACTATACAATATTTGGATCGGCCCCTATGTGGGAAGTGGCAGAACACACACTAAACCAATTTTTAATTTGAATCTGGAAGACAATAAGTTCTTGGAAGGTACATAAATAAACATCTTCATAGGTTGTTGCTAGTATTAATAAAATCTTAATTACTTGATGACTAAAATGAACAAAAAATCCTCTCCAACAGAGGCAATAAGTAACTTAAAAGTAAAGGTGAAAGATTAACAATGTGTTCAAATACAGAAGGGAAGGAGAGTAATGAGACAGATGCAACAGAAGGACAGGAGTTGTGCTGGGTGACAAAGTACTTAGGAGTCAAACATACAGCACTTTCACAACCAAAAAAATAGGGAATGGGAAGCAAATGCTATAGGGTATTAATTTGTATTAAGAGTAATAAATTTATACCCAAATGAGTTAATTACCCTGTTCTACTTGGGGTTTATTAAGCATCAGTTGGAGTCCTACATTCAATTTTAAGCATCACGTTTGAAAAATGACAGGCAAATTAGGGAGTTCAGAGAGAAATAAAATATGATTAAACATTTAGAAAACAGGTCCCCCAAGACACCATCTAGGAAAAAAAATGCTGAGGGGAGACATGATAACTGACAAAATATGCAAGGGGATGTAACAAAAGGGATAGTAAGCAATAAGTCTTGCATAGTCTTCTTTGACTGACAAACAGTAGGTGCACTGGAAAGCTGCAACAAGAAAACTATGCTTTAGATAAACATAAAATCTTTATAAGAAAGGTCTAGGCTTTAGGGAATATGTCACAGGGAGGATGCTCGATCACCTTCACTGGAGAGCTTCAAGGTTAAATAGATAACATCGGTCCGCAAGGTTTCAGGGCAGTGTAGCCTTGCTGCATTGTAGGGAATGAACTTGCTGGCTTAAGTCATCCATTGTGAGCCAAGTCTTTCATGTGTCTTTATATGGATGTGGATATGCAAATACACACCTGAATACTGCACAGCTGTATATGGAGGAGTATATGTGATGGATAATCCTTCTGTTATGACACATATGCATTATCCAATATCTCATAAGTGAATACACAATAAATTTCATAACAGGGGCTGGTCATTTTTTATACAGAATGAATTTTCTCCTTTCATTGTTCTTCAGACTGAAATGCTTTTTACTTGACAACTGTGCAGTGCAGAAACTGTTTGAAGAGTGGAGATCAGGGAAATAGAAAAGATGGTTTAAGTTTCACTAACTTCCAAGCTCCACTAACAAATGGCACATCTAGACACAGGCTCTGAACTAGAATTTTGCATTTGAACAACCTTTGTAATCTGTCTTCCCTTTTTTTTTTTTTTTAAAGACTGCATCTGTATCAGAACTACACTTAAAAGGCTGTTAACTCTTCGAGGGTTGAGGATGAGGCTTCCAGAAAGGCTTATGCACGACTCTAATGATAGAAATGTCACAGCCACCTCCTCTATGCCTGCTTTTGTCTAGTTGCTTTTTTATTTTTCTATAGAGAGGGAAAGGCCCACTTACACTTAAGAATATTCTTTATTTTGAGTCTACTGCTGGCAAATGGGTTGGTTATCTACCTTATTCTCAGTCTAGGCAAGTGATATCTCAATGTATGCAATTGTGCTGCTAATGAGGACTCTCACTGGCAGGAATAAAGATAAGATTGAGTGGTATCTGCTAAAAACAACTTTACTCCAAAAACTCCACCTTAAAACCACTGGTTACTGCATTTTTGGAAAGCACAAAATGTGAAGGCTCATTCTACGAATACCAGATATCCAACTCTTTTCCATAAATGTCTGCTATTAGCTGAAATACAGACAGACAGGATAATTGAGGTGACCCACTATGATAGTGGTCTATACCACTTACATATGCACAAGCCTATTGGGCCATATGGGATCCACCCAAAAGCACTGATGGAGTTGGCAAAAGTGCTCGCCAAGCCACTCTACCATTTGCCATAGTCCTGGCTCACCATGGAGGTCCCAGGTGACTGCCTTTAAGTTAGCAAGTGTGATATCATCTACAAGAAGGGCCAGAAGGAGGATTTAGAGAGCTACTAGACCCAGGCAGGGACTTGACTTGCCCAATATCCTTCTATGACAAGGTTACCTGCCTAGTGGATGAGGGAAAGGCTTTGGATGATAGATGATACCTTTGGATGATACCTAGCGTTTAGTATCCTGAGTGGTATCAGAATTACTGTGGGCGATGGAACTAAGGCAGTGATTGCTCTCCTGTACTTAGCCCTGGTCAGGCTGCACCTTGAATCCTGCATTCAGTTTTGGGCCCCTCACTATAAGAAAGACATTGAGGTGCTGGAGTGTGTACCAAGAGCAGCAGAGCAGGTGGAGTTTGGAGCACACAAGTCTCCCTCATCAGTTTATACAGCTCCCTGAAAGAAGGGTGTAGCTTGAGGTGGGTTGGCCTCTTCTTGCATTTAACAAGTGATAGGACAAGTGGAAACAGCTTCACGTTGCACCAGGGGAGGTTTAGATTGGATATTAGGACAAATTTCTTCACAGAAAGGGTTGTCAGGGACCAGAACAGGCTGTCCAGGGAAGTGGTGAAATCACCACCCCTGAAGGTATTTAAAAGATGTGTGAATGTAGCACTTAGAGGCCTAATTTAGTGGTGGACTTCGTAGTGCTAGATTTATGGTTGGACTCTATTATCTTGAACGATTCCTAAATTGGATCTGTTGATCAGATGAACAATATTTGGTTTGTTCTAGCTATTTATACTGCTTGATAAGTAGATACTACAAAAAGGATATTCCTAAACCCATAAATAGGTGTTGAAACACTGAAGAAAAACTGAGATATGAGCAGTGTAATCTTTATTAATGAAAATAAACTCAGAAGAAGAAATGGGCCAGAAATAGAGTGAACAAAATTTTAAAATATTTTCATTTTCATTTTTATTTCCTTTTGCAGGTGTGGCTTTTTTTCCATTCCATAAGAATCTCATTTTCATAAGAGGAAGGAAAGAAAAATGTTAACCAGATATACTGCATGTCTAAATTAAGATACTGAGTTGTCTTTTGATCCTTTGATAGCAACAAAACTGTCTCTCTCTTCCTCTAGTGCTGAAGTCTGCATATGGTTTCTGGTCTGAATAATTTCATCACCTTCATACTGTAGCCACTGTGGCAAATCTAATTAGGTATTTCCTCATTTTATGTAGGACAGAGCAACAGAAAGCTACTGCCTTCCTAAGTATAGTGGTGCGAACAGCTGTAACATACACTGTAAAACACTGCCTTCAGAAATTTTCATTTTACTGGAAATTCTCACTATTGTTTCATGTATGAAACATCCCTTTAGTTCAATAAGATCGCAAAACGTTATCATTTGATAAAAATCCTAAATTAAAACTGTCAGCAGAACACTGAAAAAGAGCTAGAAAAGTTATTCTAATATGCAATACTTGCTGGTGTCATCTAACTAAGGGGGAATGGAGGCAAGTCATAAGTAAATTTTCCCCTTGCAACTGAAATCATGTTAGGTCTTCTGTTGCCAGAAGACCCCGAGCATCTCTAGTAGGGCTATGATCCCTCTTCTCCATGTGTTATAAAGACTAGTGCATAGGCCAGAGAGTGTAGAAATTAAACAGTATGATGGCCCAATAGATGGGCTAATAAAGTGATTGGAGTTTTTCTTCAGTTTACTGGTTTCTAAATAAACTGCTTAATTCTTAGATTTCCCCCTTTTCAAATAATTCAGTATGAATCCAAAAGTCTGTTTACTTTTTTTTTGTCTGCAGTTATGTTGGCTGCAGCAAGCTCTGCTAACTTTAACTCTCACTAGATATCAAGGATAGCCTTTGCAACTAGTCTTACCTACAAGAAAACTCCAGTTCTACCCCATTCCTGTCAACAACAACAGTCCCGGTACCTCACCTTCACATTCAAAAATAGCAAACAGATCCCTGTAGCGATGTCAGTGCTGTCTCGACAGCTGAAAGACAGGAGGACCTTTTGCCTAGTGATGCAGTCAGCTTCCATCTCCTCCTTCCTTCTGGTTACTGTGTGATCTCGAATTACAGCCATGCCTTCCATCAGTCCTTGGAAGGGTCCTACATCTATATGAAACAGCAGTCTGACAGGACTTAATCCAGCAAGTTGCCTTTGACTCCTTACCACACAGTTAAATTTTGCTGTATGCAGATGTTTATAAGATGCTCTGCTAATTGAGACATCTAATGGCTACAAACAAAAAATAGCCCCTCCTTCTATGCCCCTGTCACTACTGAGAAAGATGACTTTGAATTTTTCCTTTCCCTGCAGAAATCTTTGCATGGATTTGAAGATAATAAAGGTGCAGCCTTTAAATGAAGTGTGCAAAGTCTAAATACATTGTTGTGAATTAAGTCACAGTAAATTAATCACTGATTATACAAATGAAGATAAAAAGTGGAGCTCGTGCATGGCATTCACAATGCAGTGAAAACCGTACAGGGCAGGGACTGCTTCTTGCCATGGCAACCTCATCCCAGGATTTCTCCTCAGCCTCCTACATGAAAAAGCTGCACCACTGCTGTCATGCATTGTGTCACTGATCTAAGGAAAGGGACAGCTCCCACCCATCTGGAGAGGAAACCAGCACTAGGGACTACAAGAAGGAAAACAATAATTATCCCAGAAACAGGGAAACTGTCCAGATTTGCATGCCTTGTCCAACTCCATAAACTTTATGCAAAGCTTGTGAAGAACTTCTTGTTTTTTCACATAATCCTTTCAGGGAGCTGTGCTAGTGATCTGTGGGGAAGGGAGGATACAGAATTTTAATTTCAAATGTCTCAAGTTTCCAATGTCTCTCTTAATGCTAGAAATTAACAAAATGCTTAACAATTTGTTGAAGTGCACTATGATATATTGACAACTAGAAATGAATGTCATAAAAAATATTAAAAATATGTAATTGAATGAAAAGCAAGCATATTTATACAAATATGCACTAAATATAAAAATGTATAAATGTGTATATATATTTTAATACGTGCTTATGTAGTGTGTGTATGATGTGTATATGTATTTAATATATACATAAATCTATATAGGCAGTTTACATTTAAAATCCAAAAATATCCTGACCATGCAGAAAAGCAAACATATTGAGCTCATATGAGACTTACATTTCCAAAGATATTATTCTGTTGATGCCATGTGTTATAGCTACAATACAAACCATTCATGCTCATTCTTTCTAGCTGAGCTTCTATTAAAACATATAGAATGGGAGAGAGTGTGCTGCAAAATTCAGAACTGGGGCACAAAAGCCTTTATTCTTCAGTTACATTAGATAAATTAGAACATTGTATTATGGATGCCACAGTGTTCCAACTCCAAAATCTATGAGTAATTTCATTATGCCTACAGAGAAATAAAATTTGGTGACACTGGATGAGTTGGAGAGAATGAAAAGATTACATATTGGGATGGTTATGAAGTCCTACCACATGTAATGGAATATTTAGCTCCTGAGATGACAAAGGGAGTCTTTGGGGCAATAAAGTAATAGAGACCCTGAATGAACAAATCAGTAGAATGAAACTACCCTGGAGATTAAACCAAGCATGTACTTATTATTTTGCGTACATGAGATGATAGAAAAAAATTATTTACTACTACATAACCTAGACAGTAACAATTTCTTCCATTGTAGAGTTGTACTATTGCAAAAAGTGCTGATGTATAAGTTGACAAATTTAAATTTTTGAAATAGTTTTCTTTAATTTAAAATTGGAGTATTAAATTTATTTGTCCATATACCAGCTGCAGATAATACTTGTTTTTCTGTTTGCTTTAGAAGGATAGGATTACAGAAGCAGGTCTATGGTCAGTTAAAAAAACACAAATAAAGCATCATCACCTTATTTATATGTAAATGACAGCTTGGTTTTCACAAACACTCTAATATATATGGCTTACAAATAAGATATAAGAGATTTTGCCCTGATTTGAAAACTTATTGTTCTGAGTGCTTTTTCTGAGACATTAATTCCAGCAGGAACCATATCCCCGAAATTCTTCCTGGTCTGTAGACAGCCAAAGATAACACAATAATGTTTTTTTGGGTTGTTTTTAGAAAACATAATTTCTCCTTGAAAACGAAATTTCCTTTAGTTGCTTCTTAATCAATATGAATTCTTTCCAGTCACTGGGAAACTGTCTTTACAAAATTAAATTTCATTTTTTTGAACTAGCCAAACATGTTAACCCATCTGAAAAGCACACACAAGCGTGATTGAAGCTTCATGCAATATAGTGTGAAATTTAAAAACCAAGTTCCGGCAGGAGATAGCTATTTTAGAAAAAGTAGAGAATGTACACTGCAAAGAGATTCTTTCAGGATATTTGCACTATTCATGTAAAAGCATTATTTAGGTTTCTTTCCCTCACTTCAATTTATTCAAATACACGGTATTTATAACAGAAAAAAAAGACTAGCAGTGAGGAATTTATTTATGGTGTAAATGCATATGATGACCAGACAGTGGACCACATCTTTTACCAAAGAGTTCCATCTGGAAGGGAAATAAACAACAGAAAATTGATTCTAAAAATTAGCCAAATATTAAGTAACCTGTGTCTTAATCTGCTTCATTGTTTGGTAAATAATCTGATATAACTGGAAAAGAAAGACACGGAGAAGTGTTTGTTTATGTTGCTATGGCTAGTAATCTCCTACTTCAGGATGTAAGATTTTTTCTCTTGTCTATTAGTGTCTGAATTAATTCTTTCACTGTATAGCTCCATTTCATCTTGGATTGACTGCTCTGGTTACATCAGTGGCTCATATGGTAGGCTTAATGCATGCATTTTCCATGTAAAGATAGCTAATTAGTGTTATGTGCCAGCTACCAAAAGATGAGAATAAATATTTTAAAAAGTTCTTTAACACTATATATTATGGTTCTTTTCCTATTGTTGTTTTTCTCCTACTATTCACTAACACTAGATATAATTGTATTGTACAATCTATTATATAAAAGCTGTTATTTCATTACAGGCTGTCTGATTAGTATATCTTCTTTACAATTATCTAATTTCTATAATTTTACAACACTTTAGGTTATTCAGTCTGAAGAAAAATAAGTAGCACTTCAAGTACTACACAGTAGGGTGTGTACAAATCTGAGTCCAGTTGATTTGAAAAGTCAAAAGAAGTGGAAAACTGTTCATAATGAGTGATTTGCTTGCTTAGGAACACAATAAATTAGTATACAGATAAAAGAGCACAGAAATGCCTCTGTCTCTACTGCTTTATTTTGGCCAAACTTTCTTCTTTGAGTGGTCTCAAGCTAATCAGTGCCTAAATTATGATCTAAGTAGTCAAATTTTTATTCAATAAACTCTCTTTGCAGTTAATAACTGTATGAAATAATTATTTAATTGACAAAAGTAATGAAAGCAAGCAATATGGGGTAACTGATAAAATCTCCTATTATTATACAAGAAAAGGAATACCTGACCTTTTCTCAGATCTGAAATTTTCAACCTCACAATATAAGATACTACACTTAAACAGGAATAATCAGCTCCAAATACTGTGTATATAACAGCTGGCTGGATAAAAGTCGTGTAGAAGATTCTGGGCCTTAGGGTTGATTACAAGCTGAATGAGTAAATAATGTCATCCCAAGCAATCACACCAAGAATACACATAGGAGGAGATAGGAAGCAAGATTGTACATGAAGTAATCATATTGCTTTGGCTTGTATAAAATCTCTACCAAAATTTCATCTTCCATTTCAGATAATTCACTTCTAAGAAAAATGCTGAGCTACTGAATAGGCTGCAAGAGAGAGCGGTCAGAATGATTACAGATCATCAGAAGATGGTCCACAAGGTAAAATTGAAGAAACAAGGGCTGGATAGCCTAGAAAAAGGCTAAAAAAAAGAGGAAGAAACACGAAAAAGCTCTCGTTTATTGCAGCAATGAATGAACATATACTAAGAATAAGAGTCTACTGGTAAGGCTACATAACCATTTTAGTGGATGTGCTAGAGAGATTGCATCATCTCCTTCAAAAAGGTGGCAAGTATTTGCACTGGACATGGAAAAGGCAGATTGTCTCATCACCTGGAGAGGTAAGATAGGTAACTTTCTGGCACCCAGCTCTATTTTTTCTGCCATGAATAAATCATTTCAAGGAGGGAGAAACTGAACTTATGAATGTCAGCTGTTGACTGATAAAAAACACCACCGGGTACTTGCATGCCTGTTTAATTAAATAATGTCACTGATTTTTAGAAATATTAATAAAAAGAGCATCACAATATTACGTGGCAGATAGAAATCTACCCATTGTACAGATGAATGAACTTAATGCAAAGTGATTACATGATGTTTCTCTAGGGATCCTTTCCTCATTTTCATTTGTGTTTGCCCTAATCATATGTCAATTCAAGGTTTATTTTGTTGATTTTATTTAAATTGAAAGGCCTATTAGTGTATCTGTTATGTAAATACACATGATTCTGTATATCCTGTATACCATACATCCAGTTTCTATGTACAGTGTCAGTGATGACATCATACCCAGACTAAACAAAAGGTTCTTTAGACAGTCTCTCCTAAGGAGGAAAAAAACCAAAAAAAAAATTAATGAGATTTCTTGATCATCCTCTAAATTTATTTTTGTAATCCACAAAAGAGTTTAAATTCTTGTGAATGGATTAAGCTAAAGAGATTTCCTCTGTATATTTTGATCTACCTCTCCAAATTCTCTGTCTCACTTAAATCACAACTGTGTGGTTGATTTACACTTAGAATCTAAGTTGGATACTAAGATAAACCTTTACTGGCACTTTCTATGGTTGCTGCAATAGGCTTTCATGGCCCATAAGAGATTTCTGGCTGTGAAGGGTTTTCATTGACTTTATTTTAGCTAACATACTTTTTACTTAGCAAAAATAAAACTGCACAAGGTATCATTTTTAGCCCCACATGAGTATATTTCCCAAAAACCCAAAACTGTTAACTCTGCAACATCAACAAAAATCTTTCAACATGTATCTTCAAGATTTATGGTAGAGTTCCATGTGTTACATCTCAATTGGAAAGATTTTATATGTGACCTTTTTTCACTAGAAATTTTATAGCATTTGATATTCACTACTGCAGATTAAATCTCAGTTGCTCTCTTGCAGTAATAATAAAGTCCTCTTAAAACTATTTTCTTATTATTAAAATGTCCTTTGTTTACAAATAAACAACATGATTACATCTTACTGTGGCTTCTGATAGGTAAAAAAATATTGTAACTTTGTTATAAAATTTCTCTTTTATTAGAACAATTCCCAGGAGAGAAATACTTTATCTACATAGCAAAGTAACTCAACAATTTACAGTAAAACTCTGGGGGGAATAAAAGAGTACTTTCCCCTCTACATAACATACGTATCAAGAAAAATTGTACAATTATCAGTTTATTACTGTGATATGACTCTAAGAAGCATTCCGAGTTCCAATTACATCTGTACAGTGCCATGCTTGAAAAAAACAAACATCTGCACTCTGCTAACCTGTCACTTTAAACTCTTCACCTTCAAACGACCTGAAAGCAGAAATCAGGGCCCAGCCTCAGGTTTTCTAACGAACTCGATTTCACAAAACTTCTCCACTTTTTAATGAGGCATCTCGGAATTCTGCCAGGTTTTAGCACTCTGCTATTTTCCGTGCTGCATTGGGAAGGCATGCCTTCCAAAATACAGCAGACTGTCGGGAAGCAATTGCCTCTCACAGCAGCAAGATGCAGCCCCCCAGCACTGTTTTCTTTCTCTGGAAGGCCTGGCTCCAAGGTCTAAGTACCTACTAAATTCTGAGCTGGGAAAACTGAAACACAGGTGATAAAATCTTTACTTTGCTGAGGAAGAGGGTCCTTGATAAATGTCATATTCCTGTGACTGCTGAGCTCGGGGTAGACCCACCGTGGGGCATTCCCTGGCACAGGATGTCCCGTGAGATGCTCAGGGAGTAGGACAAGCTGCCAGCCTCTGCAGGGAGATGCTGCCCCTTGGAGGGTTCCTGCCTCCAGCTCCTTCTGATCTCAGCAGATCCTTGGCACCTGATCCCGATGTCTTTGGGGAGAGGACGGCAGCTTCCACGGCTGCCTGCTGTGGGCATTTGCATGTGTGTGCCGTGGCAGGGCGTGTGAGGATGGGGATCAGAAACTGCAGCTGACCTACACAGTTAGCTGGCAGTAATCCCAGCTGGGACAAAGCAGACGTGCTCCCCAGTCCCTCTGCTCCCTGATTTTGTGCTCAACAATGTCTGATCATTCTCCAGATACTTCCCTTCGAGCTACTTTATCCTCCTTTTTATTGGTTAATTCCAATGGCAAAAGTTAAGTTGTTCTACCAGCAAGCAGAACAGTTCTTCCTGTTTGCCACACGTCTCCCTTTAACGTGACAAGGCATTTCACTCTCGTTTGTAGGACAATAGCACTGATTCTATTTCCACTGAATTAGTTGCAAAACAATCTATCCACTTTTCATGTTTCACAGACTAATTCCACGAAGGAAAAGGTCCGTGCCTCTTATAGTATGATTTATTTTCAAAGGCATTGCAAACTGCTAATGATCTCCGGTCCGTATAGAGTTTGCTGGGCATACAAAGAAAGGTTGCAAAGAAAATAGTTTTAATCTGTGCAATGCATATGAGATCATCATACTCAGTTAAAAAAACAAAACAAAACAAAACAAACAAACAAAAAAACAAAAACAAATATAAACCCTCAAAACAACAACGATATCAAACATTGCCCTCCCTCAAACCCAAAACAAAACAAACAAAAATCCCCACTTGCTGAGATTAGCTGGCAATGAAAAGTGTTGAGAAACCCAAATACATGGATCTAAAATATTTATTTTTTCAGTAAATCAGAAGTGCTTTTGTGTAAGAAATATGCAGCCATAGAGGTTTTTTTCAGAAATAGTGTATTTAAGATGTGCTAAGCTTTCTATACACCGATTTAACAGTTCAAGAGAAAAAGGAGATAACACATTACTCTAAATTTCAGGGTCACAGGAGAAAGACAGGTCTTAATTTGCAGGAGCTTTGGTATGCAAGTAGCAGAAAGCTTCTCATACTGCCTTCAAATATATTAAGTGTTTTCAGTAGCTTGGGGAAGAAGGGGTTATCAGAAATTTTTAAAATAAATTCTCTCACAGGATAATACTGTGGTAGCACAGGAGATGAAGAACTATGACTGCAGCCTCAAGAACAATCTGCAGTCAGCATTAATTGCAAAAATGATCATAATGTTGCCATCTGTTTCAGTGGAACCCATTAACAGTTTGTGGTACTTTGAATATGTAAGCCTCTTTGTGCTCTTGGAAAGTTATTGCAGCAAAACTCAGTTGTTTCACAAAAATGAGTTCAACTTTAGCAGCTACAGCTCAACGAATATTTCTCCTACTCCCACGTCCTCCCCTGTCCCTCTTTTTTAAAGCCTTTTAAAATTCATCTCAGTTTTATAATGTATTAGGACATTAAGTCTTCCAATTGCTTCTCACTATTAAGAGACTCATTTACAGTCTCCATTATGACATAACAGACTTTTTTATTCCTTCCATATGAAGTCACTGGTAATGTTTACCTCTAAGACATCTGACTTAAGTGCTCTGAAATACTCCATGGAAGAATGACTCTCATGCTTGCTGTCACTAAGAGGGAATAATTTGGAGAGAACAACTTTCCTACTTAGATGCCTCATGTAAGTGCTTAAAGTTAGGCCAAGTCACAAGCTGTATACCAGTGTAAGATTGAAAGGTAACACAGAGAAAAGATTTAAATAGTAGTGCTGCCCTGCCAATACAGGGAAATTTAGAAATCCTGTTATATACTTTACAATTCTAACAAGTGGCAATGCAGAAAATATTCTATTGTCTGAATCTCCAGAGTTAATAGTCTCTTGTCAAATTTGCATTAGGATATTATCATGCACTGAACTACAGGTATACTTATCCCAACTGTTTATCTAGAAGATGACCATGTATCTTCAGAATGCAAAAGAAATACAAATTAGGATGCTGGAACAATTAACTTTTTTACCTTTTTTTTTCTCTGAAGTGTAAGGTGTCCTATCTTATTCCTCAACATTCTGTCTGAAGACACAGCAAAAAGATCTACAATTAGATGCTTAGCATCACTCCTTTCGTGGTATTTTGATGCTGAGACATATATTTCAACTGGATACAGGATGTATTTTTACCAGTTTCGTTCTGTGAAATTCGAAATTTAGGACCTGAGCATCAGCTTTTTTGGGTTTCATTTGGTTTGTGCTTTGGCTCAGTAGAAATGTTATTTATACCTTTCCAAATCAGTCTCTTCCTACTCATTCCTCCTAAACTGATGTATGAACCACAGAGCTATGAGCTCTTCATCTACAAATTCTGCTTTGAGAAAATTTGTTGGAAAGGAGAGCAGTGGGAATTGAGGAAAGAAGAAAATGGTATTTAAGAACTCAGGCTAGCACAGATTTCTTCTTCTCTTAAGCTGTGAATTTAAATATGCTTGCTTCTATTTAGAAACAAAACCCTTTTGTTCTGCCACTTCCTTGGAACCTTCCAGAATAGACACGAATTAGCTAACCATCTCCAAAAGAATTTGAAATTCAAAGATGTGAAAT
This sequence comes from Sturnus vulgaris, assembly GCF_052056855.1. Taxonomy (NCBI): domain Eukaryota; kingdom Metazoa; phylum Chordata; class Aves; order Passeriformes; family Sturnidae; genus Sturnus; species Sturnus vulgaris. The sequence goes on along the minus strand of NC_142245.1, from coordinate 53,009,401 downwards.
AATTATGCTTGGGAGAAAATAAACAAACAAGCAAACAAATAAAACACACACACAAAACCCTAGAAACCCAGCTATAACAACAAAAAAATCCAAACACAAAACACGGCATCAAACTCTAAGAATGATAATTAAGAGCCTGAAGTACAAAAGGGTAATGCACTGTCCTCTTCCCCAGCAGGGAAGTTCATTAGCAGTGGAATTGTGTCATTTGCCCATCTGTTCATAATTGCATTCACGGCGGGAATTAAGCGACGGAAGTGACGTTACCTGGGCTCGGCACGCGCAGCCCGTGCATCGCGCGCACCTTCGGCTCCACGTGGGCTCCTGGCCCAGCTCCAGCTCCAGATCCAGCTCCAGCTCCAGCTCCAGCTCAGCCTCCTCTCTGGCCTTCTCCATGGCCCAGGGAGCCCAGATGATTTTTGTGTTCCTGAGCAGAGCTGGCCTGGATCATATCTCTGAGACGGGGGACAGAAATTAAATTTTAAAAAGGTGACACATGTTCTGAATAGGACTAAAGCCATATCGAGGAGGAAATTGTCCTTCCACTGGTTGGAGGCACACATACCTCGTGTGTGTACATCCCAAACACTGGGTGCTTAGCAGCTGCTGTCATATCAATGAGCGATTGAAACAGGCCCTCATTAGATTTGCGCTGAGCTTATTGCTTGTGCCAGTCTCATTATTATTGGTGACTAAACTGGCAGATTGTCAGGATGCCTCATGGCGAGATGAGCTTTTGCAGCTCTTTGTTTGTAGTTATTATAAACAATGAAGTGAAAGCAATCCCCTGGGCATAGTCATGTCTCAGATGTTTTTTGCAAGCAGCAATCAGCTTGCAGAAGCAGCAATGGTAAACAACTTCTTATTTTAAGAAGCGATATTAATTAAAGCATGAGGCATGGTTCTGAAAGCGAACTTGTTAATTATTTAATGTCACCTGCACTATCAAGCCCACCAGTTGGAAATTGTTTCGTTTTGCCTCAGATGGGCTCTGCCTGTCATCTGAACCAGTGGAAAATAATGTGTGGTACCAAGTGCCAAAAAAATAGTGAGGGTACATCTGGGAGTCATATCACATTTTAATGTACAATCCAGGTTTATTACTTCTAAAGAATTCTGAAAGTGAATAGTATGCCACATTACACAGTCTGTCTAAATGCTAAACTTAATTGTGAACATTACATTCCTCATAAGAATAAGGAGAATATTAAGCAAGCTTAAACTGTAGATATTCATAGTTATTGAAATTCCTGGCCATCTACTGATACCACTGCATACAAGTAGATGATTTGGAAACTCTGCCCAGCTGTTAAATCAAATAGTGTGAATCAAGGGTTTGACATCTGCTAAAAAACACACACATTAAAGAGAATTTTTTTTTTTTTTTTTTACTTTTAGCAAAGCTTCTGCTTCCATTCCTGTAGCACAAGAAAAGGCTTTCTGCTTCTCTTGAAAGACCTATAGGTGAGACCAGAGAAAGCAGGATATGAGCTGGAATCACTGGGTCTGCAACTGCTCAGAGGTGGGCATGAACCTTCTGACTTTGCTTCTGGAGAAATGGTAGGTGCACTGAGAACCACCAGGACCCATTTGGGTGCTCAGTTCAGCGCAGGCAGAAGGTCGTTGGTACAGCTCAAAGGTATTTCTAGATTTAATTGAGAAAGGGATTTCCAAAAAATGATTTTTTTATCATGAAAACATTTTTTATTAAGTGAAAAAGTGAACACATTTTTCAAATAACATGGAAAAAGTTAAAAAGTACCATCATTTTTATGTCAATAAAAATTTAGACTTCTTTCAATTAAACACCAGTCAGTGACTTATTTTTTTTCAAATTGGCATAGGCTATGTTGATGCATCTCAGAGAACAGTATCTGATATTTATGTCTATTCTCAGCACTATGTAGGAATATTGTTTATATTGTGAATACCAGAATATGTAAGTAGAAATTCATGTGAGAAAGGACCTGGCAGAACAGGCTTGCACGACTAAGAATCATCCCTAAGCTGACTTTAAACTGCAATGGAAAAGCTAGTGCTTTAAGGGTCATTAATCTCTGCTGGAAAATTTGACCGAATTGCCACCTCAGTCTTCTTGGTACAATAACTAAATTCTGGCCTGCAACAAACATCAATATAATAGAAGACAAATTTCAGGTTTACAACTCCTGTGGAGAGGATATGAAACTCTGATAAAAAGTTTAAAAATTTATATTAAAACAACCAGTGTTCTGAGGACATTCTTTGACAGCACACTCAAAATAATAGGAGAAAAACAGACAAGCATAACAAAGTTAAAGGCATCAACAGCTGCAGTAAAAAGGAATGGAAGTTAGGGTGCAAGCGTGCAAGAAAGGACAAGAACATTGATTCACTGCTTGCTGATTTGGAAAGCAGGATTGTGTTTCTTTGCCTGCATACACTGTGCGAGGAAAACCTTGGAGCCCTGAGGACACAGTCTTAACCAAAGGATCTACAGTATTAATGAAATGCAATTCTGATAAACTGTAAGATCCATCAAAGACTGAGAAGAATACAAAGCTTACCAGAGAGGTTAATTAATTATCTGATGGGTAGAGATAAGACAACAGGAGATCTATATCCCAAGCTGATCTAACCTAAAAGTTGACAGAGCATGGCAGGGAGGATGTTAGCCCCAGGAAGGAGTATATACCAAAGACAAGCAATCAACGTAGTTAGATCTGGCACTCCCTCAGAGCTAGTAGTGAAGTAAACATTCTTAAAATGGAGCACAAAGGAATTAAAAAGTATTATTTCAAATGAACCTGATTGTGGGCTGTTTGTTCCTTTAAGAAACAGTTACGATTTGTGAGAACAAAATGCTGCAGTAAGTTACAATTCTATTATCACCTTGCAACACACTAAATTGATTGCACAATAACGTTTCTATTTTTTCCCCACTCTCCCAACCACACTCAAAGGTGTCTTAACAGTCAATAAAGCAACAACAGCAGCAGCCACTGCTAGACAACATTTTTGAATGGGATTAATTTCACTTTCCGTGGAAAACAAGAGCATATTTCTGCCAGGATTAAGGGTCTGGAAAACAAGAAACTTTAATTCAGGCACATTTTCTTTTTCCCAGAGGAAAAGAGCTGGGGTCAGGAGAAAGTGGATTGTAGAAGGTGTTTTTTTCAATTGCCCGTTTCAATAGTAGCATGAATTTCATTCTGATCAATGTCCAGCCTGAGCTAAAAAAAAGTAGAATAAATAAAACAATAAAAACTCCCCAAACTATCAAATTTATCTTCTACAAGACAGCCAAATTTAGAGCTCCTTATGTTTGTAATCATTCATGAACCAACCCATATTCTGTCACACAACACGGATTTGCTCAAAGACAGTCAGACTAGGTCATGAAACCAATTTTTTACTTCAGACATGGAAGTTATTTTTCCTACAGTTTAAAAGCAAAGGAGAGTCAACTATCTAGAAATCTGTCAAAAGGGAAGTTCATTCTTTATTTCCCAAAGACTCCACATCTCAAACTCCATTTGGGAAAATAATATGTATGAACAGTTTAAGCTTTCATTTAGGAAAACATTTTTACGTCATTCACAAACAGAGGAAATACCTAGAATATTTTTTTAAAAATGTTAAAAGAATTAAATTATTGGAGATATTTGTGAATATGAAATGTTTTCTTTCAGTGAAAGATACCATACTTCTGGTGAAACTCGATTTGAGGGATATGTGAGTTGCACTATGCATCTCAAAGGATGCCTCAAGATGATGGACTTTTATTACCATCTACCCTGTCGACTTCTGCTGGCATCTACCCTCCTTTGCATTTCAAAGATGGGCAGCCAGGATGCACTGCCCGACCGCACACAGAGGTGCCAGCTGCTGAGTGAGGTATTTCTGAGATAAACCAGTGACTCCCTTAGGTGAAAAATAAAGGAAAGGCAGCATTCTAGGCACTGAGCAGTAGGGAAGCTTACATAATATTATGATTACAGCTCCAAATGTCCTTAGCACAGCCCTAAAATGCAGAACATCTCTTTTGCTAACTTGCTGTTTCCACAATATTAAGGACACTAAGCACTTTTACTGTAAGAAAGTACAGACTTTCTTCTTTCATACTACCAGATAATGGCCATAACATTGCAAATGTTTCCCATTTCAAAGGAAGAGAAGTTCTGACAATATTTTCGTTATTGAAATTGGTCAATTAGTCAGCAGCATAGGAATGCATCTGTTGCTTTGCTACTTACACATTTTTAAAGTAGAAAACGATTTAATGAACAAATACTTTGCAACTCAGGCAATAATAATATCAGTTTTCCATTTACACTGAACAAATCTACAAATGCCAATGTATTGAATAGGAAACGAAACCAATAAAACCGTAAATGTTATAAAATTTTCCAAAAATTGCTAAGCGAAGTATGAGATAGCAATAGTGACCATCTACTACCTAAGTGATCACATGCCTTTCCTAAATACTGAATTTGGTACCCCTGTAGTTCCTCCAAAGAACTTTATATTTTCACAAGTGCAATAATTATTGCCTGTATTTAAGACCATTGATTTAAAAAGCAATTTTAAAAATGGTGAAAGTTTCACCGCTGAGATTTCACAAAGGCTTTCTTTTGCAGTGAAAACTATCTGGCAAAACATACAAAAAGGGAAAAGAAACCTAACCAATAAAATTTAGCATTGTGTATCTGCTTTTCTCTGTCAAGTGTCTAACCTGTCAGGTCCTCACAGAGATAGACTTGAAATTGGAAGCAAGATTTAGTAACATTTTAGGGATACAGCTTTGTACTGAGATGCCTTGGTTATCAATAATCAGGATCATGCTTGTGTTCTCAGTTTTGGTTTTGTTTTGTTTTTTTTTTTCATTTTGTCTCCAGCTTTGGCTCCAGGTGGTGTCCTTCCTGCCGACAGTGTAGAGATATCCTGAAGATCCTCCAGTTGTGAGGTTTTTTTCACTTTTACTTCTAATAATTTTTGCTCCTGTTACATATTTTTTGCATTTTTTCAGCTTCAGTGGCACCATGATTACTGCAGAGGAAAAGCTCCTGCCTTTTAAAGGGGATTTGGAGATTTCAGTACATAGCTGAAATAGGAACTAAGATACAGTAACCCAGGCACTGAGTTTTTCAGTTCTTCTTGCTTCCAAGCAAGAATGTAAAGTGAAATTCTCGGGAAATTTAAATGGAATTTCATCGGATGTGAAACAGTTGTTCGGTCAATTAAACACTAATGTAGCAGATTAAAAAATATCTAAACCTGAGCTGCCATTTCTATCATAACTCCTTGGAAGTTCCAATCAGACCAGAATGCCACTTTTTGTCTATGCTGTTGGGAAGGGACTTTCTTCTACTTTTCTGGCATTCTAGCCTTGCATGACAGCTGACCTGTTTTTCATATAGCTCCTGAGTCTCTTATCTTGGACAAGATAACAATACCTGGGGCAACATGTTCATACCCTTTAGGCCATGGGCTGTTTACCTGTTTATAATGGCATACTGTTTTATCTCCAGCTTCTGTATGGCTTTCCAGAACTTTCTTCAATACTGATCTGAGCTCTGATGGCCTATATGGAATTTCTGTTGTCAAAGGTCCCTGTGATATGGAATCTTGTCTTTCGAAATTACTTTTGCTGTTGCTTTTAACTGTGCTGAGGCCTGCTAAATTGTAAAGTCATAGATGTGGATACCTAGGTCTTCTGCAGCATTAGTCACAGTCAGATATCACAGAATATTCTGAGTTGTAAGGGATCCACAAGGATCATGAAGTCCAACTCTTAAGTGAATGGCCCATATGGGGATCAAACCCACAACCTTGGCATTACCAACATCTCCTCAGCTGCTTCTGCTCTTCATTATTTTTTGTGCTGAACAGAAAAAATATGTATGAGACAGCTTTATTAGAGGCATAATTTAATCCTCTATTTCATCAATCCTCACTCTAAATATCCATGTTCTAAAGGAGCATGGAAAGGAGAGTTGCAGTGGTTAAACACTGCCATGTAACATTATCCCCACTTGTTTCACCTTTTACATCAGTCTGTTTCTTCAGTGCTGGCTCTACTTCCCTGTTATTTGGCAGTCAGTTGTCTATATTCTCCCGAAGTGTACTGTGGCTCATTTTCTGAAGACAGCATATCTTCAATTTCCTGATGACAGCCCTTGTCAAATTGTCTTCCCAGAAATAAAAGTAGCAATTAGTTGTGATTATCCTATTATTACAATGAACAGACCTGGTTCAAACACTGCTGTAAGTTCACCATGTCTTTTGCTCACTTAATATTTGTACATAGAGTGCACACAATAATGAAATAGTATTTTCCATATTTGCTTCTTACAACCTGACTTAGCCCAGATCATCAGCTTCTTCTTAGAAGAGAGCTGTCAAGTCATCTGGCCAGACTGTACTGGACTTCTTTTTCTGAATCAGAAAGGGACTGTGACATGCTGATAGACTCTTCTTCCAATTCTTAGATAATCGCAGTGTTGCACTCTGAAAAGTGTGCTGTGCTGTGTGTCTGCTTTCAGCAGCAGCTTCTCAGAAAATTTATTCCCTTTTTAACACCACAGCACTGGAATGTCAGTATACTTTGGAGATAGGAACACAAGAATGGTTTGTGCACCAAGACTTCTTTCAAAGGGTTCTTTGTACCTGTTGAACTTCATATGCACCTTGTAACCAAAGGTGCAGGTTGCATAGTCACACAATTCCACACCATAAAACCCAACACCTTTTCTAAGCTAATTTATACAGTCTTCAGGTAAGGCAGCATATCCAATATGGTTCTGGATGTACTGCATTACACTTTTTGGGTTTCTTTCCAAAGCATTACATCCTACATGTAACTCCTCTGTTGCCTGTATTCCACCTCAGGATCTAGTCTCATACACTCACCATTTTGTTATTACAAAATACCATCTTTGTATTCTTGGTCCTGGACTAACTCTTCTTTGGCTTTAGTCAGATTCTATGAAAGAAGAAATAAAGGTTCCACTCTGTAAAATTAGATTGTTGTCCTCTGTTAAAACTTGCTTCTGCAGCTTGTGTTCAGTACTAGCCTTCTCAAAATTAGCTGTTTGAATAGTAGATTCAAATTTACACAAACTCTCTTGTCAGCTGAAAGCTCTCCTTGTCCCTTCTAATGTGTGCTAATTTAAAAGGTGGGGGTTTGTATGGGTTAAGAGGGAATTTTTCTGCATAAGCTGCTCCAGCACAAATGGGTGGGAGTGATAATTTAACAACAATGTCCCCATCAAAAGTCCTTACATATCCAGAATACAGGTGCCTGCAGTTCATATTCTCCCTCTGTCACACATTATTGCCAAAGGTTTCTATTTTGCTCCTAATTGGTGTGCTTCAAACTCTAAAGAGAATTTATCACTTTTTAGATCTCTTAGCAGTCTATATCCTCACCTCAACATCTAGTCTTAAATTTTCATTGTAAAACATTTTGTTAAATGTTTTTTAAAACCAGAAAGATTATTGGTCTTGCTAGGATTGCATTGCAGTTTTCTCTGCAACTCGGCTCAAATAAAAAATTTCAACTATATATATGAAATTATTGCAGAATTGTAAATATGACCAAGGAAAACTCATCTTCTCAAGTACAAGCTTATTGTCTGTTTGGCTTATGGAAGATCTTTTTCTTCAATGCAGACATAAAAACTTCATGCGCAAATGTAAGGCAGCAACATCGTTTTGACAGAAGATAATACCATTTTCTAGTTCATGTATACTACTGTTAGTAAATCTCATTCTGAGTTTTTAGGGTGGATTTTTGCCCTTGAGTCTGAGAATGTTCTTTGTTCTTGCTAAATAGAAACATTTTCTTATGGTTAAATACATTTTTGTGATTTAAACATCCTTAAGGTTAAATTTTTGAAAATAAAAAGGAATATTTTGTTACATTCCCAAGTTATAGGTTAGTGGTAGATTACTCAGTTCAGTAATGTAAACAACTGTTTTGTCCTTTATTTCTCACGTTAAAATCAGTTTGTTTAATAAAAAAAAAACCTTCTTGCTTTAAATCAAAGTACTTAAAATAGATTTGCCAGTTATTGCAGTGCTTTTAGTGTCATTACCTGTCCCACCTTTTCACTGACCATTTATAAAATAGAATGAAATGTTTGCTTCCATTTTTTCCATCTTACAATTTATGTTGAGGTCTGAAATCCTTATATGAGTCTAGAAACATAAACCTGACCCACATTCAGTAGAGCTACACTTGTTTACCCTCATCCATAAGTATGCTATTGTCTTCTGATGTTTGTATCTTCAGCCTGCCCATTAGCAGCATATTTTATTTAATATGTAAATAATACAGGCAGAGTCCAGGAAGCAGCATAGTGGGAGAGAGTGTAAGCCTACCAACATAAGCAGATATCACTGCCTTTCCATTTTTCAGCATACAGACTTATTCATTTGCTCGTCTTCCAATTCTTCTGAATATTCTGTCTAGAACATTTTTCCCCGAGTTCTTGCAGGTATGAAGATCTTCCTTGATATGTTGGGTTTTTGGTTTTGGTGGCCGTTTTGGTTTTGGTTGTTTGCTTTTGTTTGGTTTTGATTTTTGTGTTTTTGTTGTTTTGGTTTGTTGTTTTTTTTGAAGAGAATAACAGTGGAAAAATGCATGGGATCTCACAAGGTCCAGCATAAACATATGCCAGTTCCCTTAAAAGAAGATGAACAGTACTTGGGAATGAGGAAAAAGTGGAAGAAAAATAAGAGTTCTAGAAATAAATGTTTCATAGTTCCAGGAGACAGTACCAATCTTAAAATGTCTCCATATTTCCAGTATTCCTTGATTCATATTTTGGTTAATGGAGCATTCTGTGAAACATTCCACTGTTTTGGTCACTCAGAGAACAATTAAGGCTATGTTATCATGGAAAGAAGCACTAAGACATGAGACTGATGAATATAATGGTGACATACTTACAGAGAAGTCACAACATACCACGCTGCTATTACATAATAATAACACCTTCATTAGGAATCAACAGTTCTATACAGTGCTTCACAATATTAACATTTCCATCCTGTGAGAGGAGAATAAATAATTTGTATTATATTGCAAATACAAGTTTTTTAACTGCAAATCACTATGTCGTCTTTTCTCCTTCACAATATTATACAAAGTGTCTCCTGTCTCTGGCTGAGGATCATGACTTAGATACAGAAATAGCAAATAAAAAGCTACACCTGCTCTTTCCAGTGCTGACTTTGACACTAGATGTTTATTAAAACAGCCTTTAAGTTGTGCAAATTCAATCCTAATGCCATCTGTAACACTATTTGTAAAAAATAAAAACAAACCCATAGTTTCCCAAGATGAGCTGTGCAGTGTTTCAGCGATGTTTTTAATGTCACTGGATTTGTTTACTTTCTAATAATTAGATGTTGCCAACACAAAAAAAAGTTATTGAGTGTATCTACAGATAATTCCAAGACATAAACTGATCACCAGCTGGAATCATGAAGAAATTTATCCCTATAGTATATTACTACAAAATTGGGTACACAACAAAGGTTTTATTACCCTGTCCAAAGATTTTGGCATTGACCTGTGGTAGAGATAGGGCCAACTGGATGGACCTACTGGCTTCTTCTGCTGTAGCATTTGCTTTGTGCATCTGCTGATGAGTTATGGGATGCAAAATGGCCATCACTCTGCCCTCTAAGGCAAGTTTGCTGATGGTGCAGCACCCATTGACCCAGTCTTCCTGTTACGCATAGCCAAGGTTATTTCCTCCAGTTCAGAAAAAATGCATCAATATTCATCTGTTCTCTTATCGTGCTTCTAGACTTTTGAGTGCTATCAGATAGGATTAGAGGGTGTGGCCTTCCAATTTAGTGCTTTATGTGCTGCCCCTTGGTTTTTTTACATTATACGAAATTAGTAGACTAAATGTAAAACTGAGCGGGGAAGGAAGGGTGGAGTTGATATGACATAGACATCCCACATAAATGCACCAGTTCAGAGAAGAGATTCCAAAACAGAGTATTGGCTTCAGATTAATATCAATATTTGGAATACAGAACTCTTACAAGAAAAAGTCAAAGACATTCTGCAGGTTGCCTGAGTTCACACTCACAAAGGATTTTCTAAGACCTAAGCTGTGGTTCCTTTTTACCTATAAAATGAGTTTATAAAACATAGGATTCAGAGATAGTTTGCAAAGTTTAGCCATTGCTCTATGATGTCAAAATCCAATGTAGTTTGGATCAGTAAGGAACTCCCAGAAGCCTTTTTATGTAAGAAGTAACCAGCATGTCTGTGTAAGGGGTAGTTTGGGTGGGGCAGTTCACTTTTGTGTAAAAATCTCTGAGCCAGTTAGGGTTCTAGGAGAAGCAAAGGACAATTACAGTACATCTCTGCAAGGATAATTAACCTTGACTATGCTATACTGATATCCAAACTAGTGTATTCTTATCTTGCCTATCATCAACACAACAAACAACACTAAGAATATGGCCTAGAACTATAATAAAATTGTGTTTAGACACAATATAAAGTAATAGTCCTTATGTCAGAAGATAGGCTATTTCCACTTGGAGGATAAATTTGTTCTGTATGTGGAATACTTCAATACTTTTTTTTCCCTACAAGTTTAAGCAGGTGTAAAGATTTGTGGAAGAAGTCTTGCTATCACTGCTTTGTTAGTTTTCTTTGTCTTGTGTCTTTTTTATGTGAAGTAAGATATAAAAACAATGTGAAAAGGTTATTGCTCTGTTCTGAGGGTTTTCGAAATTCCATTCTGATGTGCTGTACTTGGGAGAAGTTTTAATTAACTCTGGTCTTGAAGGTCCTCTGTATTGTCTTATTCAGACTTCCCTTGAAACCGTAGCATTGGCTGCCCCCAGGTAGTTTATACTTCAGAATAAGGGATACTTCTGTTTTTTACTGCTGCAGAGGTGTACAATGTGAATTTTTAATGGACCCTACTTGCTGTCTCCCTTTTCTTACTCTGGGTTTCAGGGAGAGAAGAGAAGGTGACAGGAGAAAAAAACATGTTCAGAAGAAAAATAGAGTAGCCATCAATCAGGCAATATCTGCAGTTATCTCCTAAGGGTAAAACTGGTGTGGTTCTGTTATATCTCATTTCAGTAAGGGCTGGCATAAAAAGAGGTTAAAAAGAGACTAGAATACAGGAGAGAGAGAGAGGAAGAGAAAGAGGGGGAGAGAGATTTAATCAGACTGACTGACAAAGTTAATATATATTCTCTATGAAAGAGAAGTCTCCAGGGTCATGGTTTCAGTGTTGAACAAGAACTCCAGAAAGTTTAGAGAGCTGGATTGAGTCAGAATTGATTTTTCTCTGTTTACTACATTCCCCAGGTGAAAAGTTAATGAACCAAGGCTAAAACATAAAAAAGGGATAGGTTACTTGGAAGGGTGTGATAAAAATATCATCCAGGTAAATCAGGGATGAACTTTCATGCTCCAGAGTAGGCACCTCACTAACCACAAATAAAGAGAAAGGAAAACTGTTCTGACAAAGCAGAGCTTGCTCTGTGATAATATGCTATTCCAACCAGAAAATACATGGCAATCTCAAACCGTGTAAGTGCATACAGAAACCTCTTCACCTGTAGAAGAGCAGGTGTTTGACTGTAGCCTTTTGACAGATCCGTGGAGCCCGAGGTAAAGGAGTTATTGTCAAAACTACACATTCTACGGAGAAATGCCAGGAGTCAGAAGTCTGGTATGTTAATTGGGATTGAATGTGAGAAGGCTCTGAGCCTGGCTAGCCCTGTGAGCTCTGTCTCACAAGCATGAGATGAAGTTCACTCCCACCACTGCCTCTTCCCGACCGCCCCCAGCAGAGACGCTGCATGAAAACCCGCACGGCGGGTGGTGGTTGGCAATTCATATTTTCTCCTCTCAGGATTAAACAGGGAGCAAGGCTTGGATGTACCCTGCTTTGAAGTCCAGTTATAAAGCCTTTTCTTGTTCTTTTTCCACTAAAGAAAATAGAACAAGTCTAGCTGGCTGCTTTTACTGTCCCACCCTTTTTTTCACAAAACATCTGGAGCAACTTTTTATCTTAGTCTCTTTGGATCCAGAAAGAGTGAAGAAATCAGTACTGTATGATTAGAACTGAAAGGGGTCATCTGGGACACTGAAGATAAGCATCAAAAAAGTTCCTGACAAGCACATATAAATATTTTTCCAAGTTTCATTTTTTCTTTTACAGAATTCTACTAGGTATTGAAGTAGACATCCCTGTAAAAAAATTTCAGAAGCGGAGTCAAAACGAGAACATGAACAGCTCAGGCTCTGTCCCAGCTCTTTTTGAATTATACTAGTGGATTAAGCGATTCAAAAGAGATGCACACTCCATAGCCTGGTGGTTAAAACATTTATGCATGATAATAGGCTCAGAGTATTGAGATTTTAGTGTGTGTTTTTCTATGGTTTATCTGTCTCTCAAATTTTTCAGAAAATCTTCAGCAGATTCCACACTTGAGCTGGACTGAAGCTATTTCTTCTCCTCAAAATCATTGTGTTGGTTTGAAAGCAAAACCAGTGCGAGACTCCAAGTCAGTAATACAATTTAATAGGAGAAAAGAGAAAAAAAATAAAATACATGCAATAATAGAAAAGAAACAACCACCAACACAGTCAGAAATACAACCTGACACCCTGTCAGTCAGGGTGTTGGTAGCAGTCCGTATAAATGGTGGCTGCAGTCCTCCTGGATGACAGATGTGGTTCAGTTGAAGCAGTGCTCCTGTAGAAGGTGCAGTTTTCCTCCAAAGATCCAGCGATGATGTGGAAAAAGGTCCGACTTTCCTCTGGGATCCAGTAGAAAGGTCTGCCCTCGGGTCCCAAACCCCAGTTTTTTATCTAGGTAGGAAAGGCTTGGCTCCTGCCCCTGGCTGGGGCATCTCCCAATGGGGTGATGCAATCTTATCAGTCACACAATAGGACTGAATGGCCCATTAACAGAATATATCTTCTGGAGGAAGGATGGGTTGTGAATAGATAACGATGATCATCCCCCGATCTTATCAGATGGCACATCAGCAGAGGATATCTCCCACAGAGATAAGGATCACCACCCCTCCCACATTTTCACAGATGGTGATAGAATACACATTTTTGCATTGTACCCCAGGACAATCATAAAATTATTTTTTGGATTAAAAAGATGTTTCCTTTTGAATTTTAGATTCCTTTATAATTTGGACAAAAGTGCAATGCTAAGCTTTTTACCTCAAACCATGACAGAAGAGATATTGAAAGTAAATCTTAGATAATTTTACTGCTACCTCTGGTATTCATATTGCTTTGACTTTTCACTGGCTAGTACATTTCACTTAAAATGGCTTTAGGATACCAGTCAAAACTTCAGGAACTGATTATGGGGAAAATGATGAAGCTTCTCAGAGTAGGATAGAACAAGATGAAACACTGGGGCTCTAATGCTGTTATCTTTGCTCATGTAAAATACAAGTCAGCATTATAGTTTGACCATTAGAAGCCCAGTGTAGGAATTAAGAAGTATATTGGAACATGTAATGAAATATTAAATATGCCAGTTCTCTGAGCACTCAGATTACAGAGCAATGACAAAAGCAGTCACATTGAGCCAGCTGTATGCATCAGGATTTTCTGCCTTTGATGGAAAGCAGGCAAAAGTTAGACCTACAGAAAATAGTCTGCCTTCAAAGAAAACCACAAAGGTCTCTCATCCCTTGATTTTTTTTTTAAATTTCATTTTGTTTTATATTTTGATGTCAGTAAAAGTGATATCTGCAAAATCACCCATGAAGGCTTGCAATGGAAAGCTCATCTGCCAGTAGATATGTCTAACCACGCATGCAACACACATATGTAACACACAAGATACTCAGAGAATACTGGCCTTTTTTAAACTAACCAACCACAATTTTAAAAAATAATTTTAAGTCTGTATTGTGACAGTTTGTTTTATGATGTCATGCCTGGGCAATTGCAAAGCCATAATTGCATAGCTATGAGTCATTGCAAACCAATCAGTGCAGTCAGTTTCCTAATGCTATTTTGTACTATAATATTGTTATTGTAAAGGCAGGAATTCTTTAATCATCAAATTGAATGACTGCCAAGAGCTCATTTTATTGACCATTAAACATGCTTCTGTTTAGAAGAAATGCTACAACATCACTGTTTCCAAGAGCAGATATTTTTTTCTGCAGTGTTTTTTTCATAGGACAATCTGCAACAAAATGATAGGTCAAAACAGTGTTTATAATTTCTAAATGTACAAGACATTAAAAAATGAAGATTCTAATCCAAACTGTATTAAGTTCTCAAGTAGCACTTACTTTTGGGAAAAGTTACTGTATCAGACCCCGAGCAACAAAATAACAATATTCATATTTTCACTGAGAAACACTAGAATTTCTCAAATTTGAATATTTCAAATTTTAAAATCTGCACCTGCAAATTTTATAACTGCACCTGAACACCGCTGAATGTCTTTTGATATTTGGCACCTCTTGACAATTAAAATATAATTTTAAGTAAGGCCCTAGTTTTAGAAAACGAAACTGAAACTGCTAAATCTGATGCTGAATTGTAGGAACAATTTTAATAATGATGTTACAGTTTCCTCTCACTGTAAGAAGATTCCATGGAAGGCACAGCATGATGTTGCTTTATTCAAAGAATAATTTTCCATCCAATTGGAAAGAGGTACCTTTTTGGCAGATGCTTCAATGATCTGAAAAGTGAGATGAAGTAAAAATACAGAGAAACCCATGCTCAGTTTAGTGGCAAAATCGTGGGTTGGTTCCTAATTTTTGGGAAATCTTTACAAAATCTTATGCCAGAACCTAAATATTTCTACAGCTGTAGTTTCTGAGAACATTTGTGGACCCATTCAGCAAAAAATTACCCTATTTAGAAAAATACATTCTCTTTGGACAGTAAGAATTTGAAAAAAAATGCAATTATATTACCTTTTATCTTTAAACACACAGCAAGTCTAGAGTCTACGGGAATAATCTCACCTCATTGACCTGACTAATGATTTCCTTCTGTTTGCTCTTTTCTTTCTTAAGTTCAGCAAGGAAAGGGTGCATAGAGTAAAACTTAAAAAAAGACTTTTCCTAAGATGGTAAAAATATTGAATGCTGCTTTTCAGCTCCATAAACATCTGTAGAATCATTATGATATTTGTCACTAAATAACCAATTCAATCAATGATAAAGAAAGGGGTAACAGTGCAGTCCAGTAATGTACTTTAAAAGGGATGTGCTTATACAACAAAACAGATTTGATTATGTAAGTCTGTAAATAAGCAGAGGTTTTGTCATCTTACCAGTTAGCAAGCTGCTATACCCTTTTTAACCACCATGAAAAGTAAAATAGGTATTATTAGCAGTAAGGAAACATAAGACTTATCAAAAAAAAGAAAACATTTGCCTGCTGGAGAAGAAGGGAAAGGAGAGAGCAAGACACAGCAAAAGAAAGTGTTCCTGTGGCACAGATGTACTGATAAATGCATCTACTGTTCAATGCAAGTGTGTCACACAACAGCAAACCAAGAAAAAGGTTCCAGTGAGTAAATCGGTCTTTTGGAATGAGAGTATCAGCTCATTATCAAGTTGGCTAACAGACTTGGCCAGTTCACCTTGCAGGTTAGGTGCTATCTATATTATGTATTATTAGTATTTATGGACCAGTAATTAGATGATGCTGGAAGTGGCTTTTTGTTTGGTTGCTCTTGAGTGAATGCAGGCACCTCCATGGAAGAGCACCTAGTGCCTCAGACCATTTCTCTTTCTTATTTCCCCAGGAAATAAGGCATAAAGAGAATAATGCTTTAGATCTCTGTGAATATGCCAGTACTTGTTTCTAAATCAACTAGACGCTGTCCTAAAAGCCAGAACCAGTTTCCTTTTATAAATGAACTCAAAAGGATTCATCTCTCCTAGCTGTCTCCCTGTGTCTGGGTATCCCAGCACTTTTCACCCTAGCAGACAACTGTCACTAGACTGCCTGAATGCAGATGAAGAACTTGGTCATCAGATATAAGTTACAGAGCATGCCAGGTTACCTAAAACATTTAAAGAATCCATTCAAGCCTGTTCAATTGTATTGTGATATCTGGCATCCAATTTCCTGTAATTTCACCCATGTGAACTGGGGAAAACACAATTCCAGACAAAGATATATTGAGAAGCAGTTGTGTCACATCAGTGGCTGTACCACAGGGTGCATCACTGAGTTAGGACTAATAAAACTTCCTATCTATCCCTTTAGCATTGCTGATGTGATCATATTCTGTCCTTGTGCCTTGTAAGCCCACAGACAGCTGTCAATTGCAGACAAATGAAGCTGCAGATATTCACTGAAATATCCAGAGGAACATTTTCTCAAATGCAGAAAGAATATTGTCACATTACTGAGTGAAGTAGAAACTGGATGAGCAGTATGGACAATGATTGTATGGCTCTATTTCTTGCAGCACTTGTCACTGCTAACCTTTCAGGAAAGGGACCAATGGGATACTGCCAATATTCTTAGAATAAGGGGTTTTTATTAGCATACAAACAGTCTGACAAGTAAAATATGTCAGTAAGACAAGAATTTGTGAAAGACTTGTCTTAAAGAAGGAAACAATCCTTGCTCTGCTAAAAGAATTGAATAAGGAGGTTGGTTTGTGTTTTGCTGGCTGCTGTTGCAACAGTTTGTCTGAAGATTTTATTGCAAGTAGTGACTGAGCAGAAGGAAAGAGAATGACAGACAAGTCATAGACGTATACAACTGAGTCAAAATTAAATGGATGAGGAACAACTAGTCAGAGATTGTAACGTCCAAGCAACCCCAGGCACAGAAACCAGCAAGCAGCATATTTCAGCAGAAAGGTACTTTTTTCCTCCCTCTTTAAAATATAGTCTTCAGAAAAGAAAACAGCCATTTCTCTGAGGAGCCTGAGCACACCCATGGGCACACTTGCCTTGACCAGCCCAGCCAGCCTCTCCGAGACCTGTGGCCTGAGGGGCTCCATTCAGGCTCAGATCAAAGCACCCACACCTGTCCTGAGATTTGCTCCCTGATGTTCCTAACTTGTTTTGTGGTTTTCTAGTCTTATCTTGGGCCAGGTTTGTGATCTATCATTTGTTTGAATATTACAGGGTGTTAGATCGACCCTGTCCCTGACTAAACTTTGAAAAAGGCTCTGCCTATGTTGGGAGTGACCCCCAGCTCAGGCCTCCTAAGGAGTCTGTCCCACTCTCACTGCTCTTGGTAACTGCTGAGACCGGAGAGGATGCAAGGACAGTGAGTCCCATCTTCCTTTTTGTCCTCCCACAGAAATATCTCTTGCTGCAGCAGCTGTGTGTATGTTTACACTAGAGCAGGTACATGGAGGGACATATTTGTGTATAAAGTACTCTGTGGTAAGAGTTTGTGGTGGACAATGGCCAGAGGAAACAAGAACTACATCTGGAAACAATGATAAGTATGTGTGTGGACCTTAGGACATCGTTAATACAGCACAGAATACTTCAGACCTTGAAGGGTGTTCCTGGCACATAGAGAGGAAGAAACCAGTTTGCAAGTGCTTTTTAAAAAAGGAAGACAGTGGGATATAGGAGAAACTGCCCTAAAATTAGAATAAATTTGATTTTATAAATGAGCACTTTCAAAACAACAAAAACTCCTAATGACTAATGGGGCCAGAAGGAAAGTCTGCAAAGAAACATTTCAGGCTGACTTCAACAGCAAGAAAGTGCTGAGGCATGCAACTGAAAATTCTGTGATTAACACTAACAGGTCCATCCACAGAGCAAATCCAGGAAGGAAAATTATGAAAATTATGTGTGTGCATGCATGCAAACAGGGGTCTGCAAAAATGCAGAAATACACTAGTCAAACATCAAAATGGGTAAACATTGTCACCCTGTTCCTAGCAGGAGTAATTAGAGCTGGCAATGTCCAGGATTATATGCTTCCTGTAACATTCAATTCCCTTAGAAAGACAGCTTCCAGCACTGTTTGTCCTCCCAGAGTGGCTGGTTGTGTTTTTAACCAATGTCATCCAACCATCACATGGCATTTCTAAGTAGATGTGGTGAAGCTGTCTTTATTTACTTCACACAGATCTTTTACCAATGTTTTTATTTTACTTTTGAGTCTTGTATGGACTTAAAATTATGTAGTCTGTTTTGCACATTCAGATAAATATTTTCAGAAATTGCTATGCTCACAATGAATTCATTGAGATCCAAGGAGAAATAGATAACATCAAGGGACCTGTCAACAAAGTTTACAACAAATCAAAATACAAGCCTACAAAAACGCCACCTCCAGCACAGCATCCCAGAGCACCCACAGTGTAGATGGTTTCCTGCTAGAGGAATTACATGATCTAGTTTCAAAAGGTTATGCTGCATAGATAGAGTAAAAGATTCTGTTAACCACTAGTAACAAATAGAAAAAGCTCTATATGATGTGGAAATTAATCTGAAATTTTGAAGGAGTTTGTGACAACACTACCAGAAAATAAGTAGGGCTGTCATATTCCTTATTCATTTTTTTCCAAATTCTATCCTTAGAAGGTTTAAAATTGACAAAAATTTGCATTTTAACAGAGAAGAAGTTCTAAAATTACTAAATTTTTAATTCAGTTTTCCTAATTATAGCAAACCACTTCAAGACATAATCTGGTGATTTTTAATAAAAAACCTGCAGACTGTTTAAAAAAATACTGAAGACCTTCATCTAGTCACAGTTGCATAGTTATGTAAACACAAATGGCTGCATAAAGCTGCACATGAGCTGGAAGAGCCATTATCCAGGCATTCAATTTTAACACAAAAATACTGTTTGAGATGGATTTTAGGATAGGTCAAATTAAAACCAGAAATACAGGCTTTCTGAATACCTGCAAAGCAGCCTTTAGAAGGCCAGTGTGTCCTGCTCTTTCACATCCACCAAATGAAGCTGGACTTTATCTTTGCCAAGTAATATCAGCTGTTGCCATCTCATTCCTCCTCTGTAGCTTCCCCACAGACTGCGTGGCAAGAATCAGGATTTTTTCTTCCGTGGTATTCCATTAGAAAGTTTTAGACTTCACTGATCACCCAGAGGCTGTTTTCTCTTAAACCTGCTGTTATGCAGCCAGGACAGCCTGTCCTGATCCTTTTCAGCAGGGTAAGCAGCATCTCTGCCTGCCAGAAAAGTAACCATTGAAAATGGACCTTACATCTGTGCCTGCTGCTTGTGGCTGGCAGTCAGAAGCCATTAGTAATGGCTCTGCTATGAAGCTGGAGAAAATCAACACTTTCCTACTTGGTGTCTCAAAGGTCTGTTCTGATCTTTGCTCATATTAATTAAAATATGTTTAGTTACATTTAAAACCCTGCATAATAAGCACACTTGACACCAAACACACACAAACAACTAAGATGGTAAACAGTGTTAACAATGCTCTCTGAGCTGTTCTTTGGGAGAAAGGAAGGAATTTTTAGAAGCCTTCCAGCAGTCTTTAAGGTTTATACATACTTTGTAACAGCAACTTGCTTTTAACGTTTTTACTTATACTGGATCTCTGCTCAGTGTGCCACATAATTTCATGGGAATAGAAAAACAGGGCAGAAGGGAATGCTCAAGTATCCCATGTAACCAAAGGCACAATAGATAAGTCAAGAATTAGTAGTGAAGGTAATAACATAGACTTCTATTTTACACGGTTTCTGCACACTACTGAACTTCATCAGCTCCTGCCCCCTTCTTCAGAAGTCCTTTGTAGCTCATCATCAGATTTCAGGACACAGCTCAAACTAAATGTAATGTTTTTTATTGATGTTCAGTATTTATTTACTGAATGTCTTTTCAGTACAGCAAACTTAATTCAGGGAGATTCCTTTTGCCTTCTCCCTCTTGCCCAATACTCTGTTTTTCCAAGCAAACAACCTCAATCTATTTTTCTAAATCTATCCAGGCAGCTGAGAAGCTTGAACCTTCTTTTTCCATCCTGGGAAAGTGTCTAATGACCTCTGGGTTAGACAAATCAGAAGGGGAAAATATGAAAAACTCTGTGTGACAACTAAGATCTGATGCCTAGTCTAAAAAAACAATTACTCAAAGATAATTGTCCTGTCTGTTTGTATATAAACCTCTGTCATTCTAAATGTCTTAAAGTTTTGGGTAACCACACATTTCTCCATTGTATAGATGAAACCATGAAGTTTGATTTAATGATTTCTTTTCTTTATATTTAGACAAGAGAAAAACTAGAGAAAAAAAAAACCCAAAACCTCCTTTGCATTTTAATTACCTGAACCCATTAGGTAAAACTCAGACAATTAGCTTTTAAACCATTTATAGCTACAACAGAATTTTTGACACAGTTTGTATTATATTCATGTTGCTCTACGGAGTAGTTCTATATTTACAGATATCTTTTTCATCACCATTTTCTTTAAAAAAGATCAGTAAACAAATAATCCATTCTCAAAGTTCTAACAAAAATGAATGCAGTTACACACCATATTAAAAACCTTTTAAAAAACCAGAGCATGTAAGCATATAAATTAGGGAAAACCGTAATGAGACATGACAGAAGTACTACCCTGAGAGCAGAGGCCTCCATTATGTTCTTCAGAGAGCAGATCAATGCATTTTTGATGCAAACACAATGCTTACTTACAGAGGTGTAAGTCCTGCAATTGACTTTGCACAACAGATTCAGCATCCCTCTTGAAGTATCATTGGCTTCAGCTGACTCCCACGTGGAGTCAGTGGCAGTCAGAGTCTTTGGCAATGACCACGCTACAAGGGCCTGGGTCCTTGTCCATTAAACACAGCGTGAGATTTTTCAGTTGGTTTTAAATCTGAGTCTAAACGCAGATAGATAAGAAATTATAAGTAGTTTGAATGCATTTCTGAATTAAACTATTTTCTTTCAGCCATTGCAAATAAACATTGAAGGTAGCAGCACATCTCCTTTACAAATTCATTCATCAATGTGATGAGAAAGTAAATAAAAAGGAATGCAAGAAAAACTTACATCCTAATAGCTTAAGTTAACCTAGAAAACAAGGAGAGGTTTATTTATCCTGAACTTTGATGGCATTAAAGCTCTTCTATTATTATGGTTATGTGCACTGCATTACACCTTTAAATGTCCACTCACTTTCATTGATAGTTTTACACATTTACAGTATAACTGAATGTTAATTAAAGTCAGTCATTGCCGCTGAAACAATTATAGGTTCACTTTTGGACTTAAATATTCCACCACTGAACAGTTGCAATTAAATGCAATTAAATTTTCTATTTACACAGGCTATATTTCTTGACACTATCATTTTTATGGCTTTACAGTGGGAAAGGAAAATCCAATATAATACATTTTGTCACATATTTTCATCTTATGTCACTTTCACAGTAAGGAACACTGATGACAATACTTCTTTTAATAGGAATTAAGGGACTTTTTTTGCATTTATCTTATCTTGCAGGCATTGATATCTGCTCTTGGTAAACCTGGGTCTCATGAGAAAACCTATCCATTTCAAAAGCTTATTAACATAAATTCTTTCCTTTGATAACAGATAACTGTTTGAAAGCTAAGAACAATAACAGATGTAAAAAAATATTGTAAATATTTCTGTGTCTTTTATTAATACAAATTAATTTCTCATTTTTGTATTTTTAAATTGCCTAAATTTCAAGATAATTAAGACAAGAATATTACCTTTACCTATGTTTACTCCAAGGAATAAATATGAGATACATTGATAAATAAAAGATAATACAGTAAATGTGGAATATCCATACTATTTTAAGACTACTGTATTCCAGAAATCTTACTTCCTCTTTTACTCTTAGAGTGCTCTTAAAGAGAAGTAGTGACTTTTTCTTTCAGTAGATAGGCCAAAATATAAAATTCATGTATCTATGTACTAGCAGGCACCTTTAACATAGTATTTGAAGATATTGTCTACAATGGACAATTGCCAGAGATGAAGTGCTGTCATTCAGACAAGAATGTAACTGACCCTGCCTGACACAGAAATTTACCAAAGCTTCCAGTTTCCTAATCTTATTTCTCTTCCTTTTGCAAAATACTTGTAGTTAAATTTCTCATGCTATACTTCTATCCAGGCTAATTATTTTGGAAGATGTTCCCAAAAAAAGGTGAGCCATTTTGTTTGGTTATTGAGATGGGTGTTATCTTTCATTAAATTCAGGTATTCTTTTTTCAGCTCTGGATAACGTTGCTAATTTTCCAAAATGTGATTTTGTCCAAATGTACTTTAAGAACTTTTTGTCCTACCTTGGAAAATCCATGCAGATTTGGTCAGTTCTGATGTTTCTGGTAAGTTTCTGTTTTATATGTTCTTACTGGAGGTATTTTCAATTTTAACCACTGTACACCTCAGAAAAAATTATTCTTCTTTAACTTTATCAAGTCCCTGGTGGTATTGAGATAGAGTGTGTCTGATACTAACAGAGAACCAGACAGGTGTCCTCGAGCAATATGCTCCTGGATTTCAAACAAACATTGTCTGCAATAGCTGCTCTCAGCTGCACAGGACTAGTGGAAGACCATCAGCAAGGTGAAAGCTGAGAGCTTTTTCACCTCCAAACTAGAACTATTTCTCTGAGTAGGACCCAAACGAGAAAAAATAGGAGGACTCTGAAAACAGTAAAAGCAAATTGTTCAATAGGCTTTGTAGAAGTTTGCTGAGCTCACACAGATCTCAAAGGTAAAGTGGGTGAGAAGGAGGAAAGGAAGAGATTAAAACAAGAACCCATGTGCACCCACAGGAAAGTTCTATCCCATGCATGGACATAATAACTCTTGTAGAAAACTGTTATGAAATAGGTAAAAACTGACTTTTTATGAACCTGGATCTCGAGCACTAACCTCTGTTGAGCTTGAGTCCTTCTCTCAGTTCACCAAATAAACAGTTTTCATTAAATTTATAAGAACGTAACACCTCTGAGAGCCTTTCCTGGTGAAGTTCATTTGAGATGAGTCCTGCTATAATGAACAGGGCAATAATTTTGTGAACAAATAAACCTCATCTTGTAAGGTGTATGAGTGTTACTAAACCAAACCAGGTAGAGGAGGACAAAATTAATGATGCATTGGGCCCCCGGATTCCAGTAATTCCTACAATTCAAGTTCCTGTCTTTTCAATCTGAATAATGTTTAATGCAGCAGTTGTTTGCACTGCATTTGTAATGCACCATCATTGCATTGCATTGCATTGCATTGAATTTTGAATGCATTAGCCAGATTAAAATGAACACTTATTGTCAGTGGCACAAATCAAACTTCTCCAACTACTAATCTCAGGTGGAACAGACATAGGCCAGCCTTCCTAACCCATCCCTCACGGTTTGCAGTGGAAGGCATTATTTGTTTGCTGCCTTTATTACATGCAATATACTCTTGGAGAGGCAGGTTGCAAATAAATGTTCTATGTCAACCACATGAAAAATATTTGCTGTGTATTTTTAACGTGCAATTGAACTCTCTGGAGGATAAGATCTATGAGATCAAGTAAAATGAAAGAAGTCATAAAAATGGTGCCACACATCAACACTCTGGTAATACACGAAGGTTGTCAAAGCTGGATGCAACTGCAAGATCAGTGAGGAGAAGGGAGGCTGAAGGGTGGCACAGCTGGTGCACACAATTCAGAATATGGTCCACAGAGCCTGGGCTAGTGAAGGTTATTTCTTTATGCCCTGTCATATAAATTTGCCTTGTTCTTGTGCTTCTGTCTCTGAGAATAGGATTGGGGAACTCAGTGAACTCCTTTAGATGAGGATAAAAAGTACTGCTTAAAAAATGCTTTAAGGAAAATTAAAAAGGGATTTGCTCGCAACTCTAAAGCTGCAAGCAGGACTGAGAAAACTAAAAATACATTATTTTGAAAAGGTGAGATATGTTATATTTTACCACAAAATAAACTTTGCCTGGAGTGGTAAAATATGTACATTATGATGATTTTGCTAACCATTTTAAGAGATATATAAAAAGATATAGCTAAAGAGATAACTATATAAATGTAAACTGTTCTAAATGAAGTTCAAGTGGAAGAAAAACTGGAATATGACTTTAAATGATTTATGGAGACAATTTTCATGAAACATCTGTTCTGTATACTAGTGGACAGCTGTAGTCCACCTCCAATACTATTAACTTTGACCATATATCTGCATCTACACTACACAATCAACAAAAACATCCAAAGATTATTGGTGTGAATATCAAGGCATTATTATCAGAATCAGAGCAGATGTTTCCCATTTTGTTAAGGATTCCTCATTCATATTTTAATGGCAATTGTGGGGGTTTTTTTGTTAAATAAACATGAGAAGTTAAAAATATAATTGCAACTTTTAAGAACTCTTTCCACTACTCCAAGACATTGTGCTTCTACTGAAAGAGTAGACATTACTATACAAAAATATTGGAGAAGAATACTTTGGGGATTATATAAATTCCACATTTATCCCCACTTCAAGAACAAGCAAATGTCAAGTGTCAGCTACCCTATTCTCATCCATTAGCTCTCAGGGTTCAGAATTGAATGGACTTCAGAAAAGGACAGTTAGGAAATGGGTATTGACAAAGAGTAATTTTAGCCTAGTATACCTAATCTCTTTAGACTCTGTCTATAGTCAGCAGAGTAAGATAGTCTCCTATAGAGGATGATTCAGAGTAGAAACCTAATTTAGCTTGTCTGACTCACTCTCCTCAGAATGAATCAGCAGGCACTCTTGACCAACATTATGCCTGAAAATTGAAAATGCCTTTCCTCTACCTGAGCACATATGACGCACTATTCCCAAACAGAAAGAAATTTATATCCTCTACAGTACTTACTGTAACTCATTTAAAATCATCTTTTCCTCTGGAAAGCACTAGAAAGAAAAAAACAAATCAAGAAATAAACAGAAAAACAAGACAAACCATAAGACAGTTAAATAGCTAGTCAAAGGAGCCTAGGTCCTTCTGGCCACAGCTGATGTAGGAAAAATGTGATCAAGTATAAACATTTATCTCTGTAAGTTGTAGGGTCTATTGAACATGCACAGGTAACATGGTTAACCAACAATATACTTTTGTGGGGAAAAGCTCTAAAGTCCTTTGTGGACTTGGGCAGTGCTTGATCTGACATAGCTTAGCTAGAAGATAAAGCTAGTTAAGAATGTTAATTTCAACAGGAAAAAAAATCAGTTGTATAAAACAGCTTGTCAGGAGCAAAGGTGAGAGAGGAAAAAATACCCATGGATATATACCCAGACTTTCCTTATCATCATGTTAATACCTTTTTTTTTTTCCAGCGGTAAAGAGATATTCATGAAGTATGTG
Organism: Sturnus vulgaris; assembly: GCF_052056855.1. Taxonomy (NCBI): domain Eukaryota; kingdom Metazoa; phylum Chordata; class Aves; order Passeriformes; family Sturnidae; genus Sturnus; species Sturnus vulgaris. Next base: position 52,984,067 of record NC_142245.1, on the reverse strand, counting down.
AAAAGGTAAGAGTTACTAAGGATGATATTACACATTTTAAGGCTTTAATGATTCACAGTTTCATCAACTAACTATGAAAACTGCATGTTAATTAGAACTGGTGACCTTGGGAAAACTCAACTGGGTAGGCAGATTTCTCTGAAAGAAAGAAAATATCCTCCAAGTTGGCTAAAGTTTTAGTAACAGAAAAAAACTTATCTGAGAACTCACATCTGAAGTTTTCAAATATATATCATTATATATTCAAAAGATAAATTACCTTTAAATACTTAATAACATATATAAACATTTTTATTCCCCAGATTTTTATTTTGTTATGTTTAAAAGAAGACGTTAACATTTATACCCAACATTTCCTTCAGAATAATTTTAAGGAGTGTCACAGGTCAGTTCATACAACAGCATTAGAAATACTGATATTGGGACACAGTTACAAAAGTGTCTTACCAAAAAACTATAGTCCTAATTGCCCATATTACTGAAATTATGAAGCATTTTTCACGTGTAAAGTAGTGGGAATATTTTGTTATGCTCACTATATCTGATCCAGCTTTGGTTGCTGCTTTCAGGCAAGCAATAGCCTGAAGATTTGAGGTAGACAACACATAGAACTTAAGTATTTTTGGACTTTGTACTTTGCACTTTAGCAGCATAAGTACAATTCCCTGGCAGCAGGAACAGCAAGCTAGACATACTTGAAATAAGCTCCCCTTGGAAAAGGGGACATTTCCATTTCAACATTTTTTAAAATGCTACTCTCTGTTTTCCAAATAAGTTCTTTAATATCCGTAATATAATAGCATAATATAGCAGTCATTACAAATCATTTCAACACACATTTGTACACACATGAGCCACCTGTTATGGGTCCTCTGCTCCTTTCTCCACTCTGTTCTCTGTCACTGCCACAATATCATCCTCCAGGCAATGTGCTCAGTGAAACACGAGTGATACCTTCTGGATTTATCTCATGGGGAGAGGGGAAGCACTCTAGGTCTGCACTGATGAATCACAACATTTCCAAATATGCCTCAATGCATCTCACGGCATTATTGCATCATGTAGTCACATTCTGATGCACATCACCACACCACGATGTTGCATTCCAGTGCAAATTCACCTCAGGAGGCCTGAAATAAAACAGTGATGTTTCTAGATGTCCTGACACCTAGGAAACTGAAAAACTTAATAAAAAGTGCTTTAAAAATTTGGGCTGCACTGCAAGTATTATCGAGTTCATTGTTCTCACAGACAATATTATTTTATGCAGTGAGCAATTCAGCCAACAGCAAAGTATGGAAGTTCACCATTAGGTAGGGAATGATATTTTGTTTGCTTGCTTACTTTTGGCTCACTAGATTTCATAAACCTAATAAAATAAAACAGACTAATGAGCAAACACCTGTCAGTTTAAATACTTTGAAAGACTTGCATACAACACAGATCTATTATCAAACTAATAGATAATTTAGTTCTACTTCAATGTGAGTTTTTACCACTTCAATGTGAGTTTTGCCATAAAATCATGGTAGAGGCTTATTCCAAGAGTTGTTGAACAGATTCCTAATAAATTTTTGCTTGTTCTTAATGGGTTACCCTTGCAGAGGTGGTATAGACTATTCCCTAGTGCTGATGTCTGTGTTAGAAGACAGACAAGACTCAATGACCCTGGAAATGCACTAATAAGCCCCAACAAAGTATCTAGCCATATGTTATAAGAAGATGAAGGAAAGCTATATCCATGCTCACTGTATAGTATTTCCTTAAATGGCTTTATTAAGCTGGTTTTTACACCAGATTTGCACAGGGAAGTGAGATGGGAAGAAATTCACTGAGACCCTGGACAGTTCATAGAAGGCTTTATGGAACCAAAAGCCTTTGAAACTGCAGAAACATTGTTTTGTTCATAAAAGCAGCCCCATTGTAAGCTATGCACACTGCACCTTCCTCACAAATGCAGAAACTATTCCTGGTTCAGTCATAGACATCCTCTATACAAATGTCACTCACTCTTCTCTGTACCTCATCTCATTGCTGCAACCCAGTGTAAGGGAAAAAGAGGCAGTGAGAGGTGTGTTCTTTTCCTGTCTTAGTGTCTTCTTTGTTCTATAAAAAGAGGGTTATAGCAATTTCTTCCAAATAAAATCACTAGACACTGGGAAAGTAACCACAGCTCTGTGCTAAATGATTCTGTAACCTGGGGTTAATTAAGGGCTATGTGACAGAAGTGACCTGCAAGCATGGATACTGACCAGACCTGGAGATTTTTCACTTTAAATTTCTCTGCTGCTAAGCACATCCAACCACACATTCAACTTTAGCAGATGTTTCATTTTTTCATGCAAACAGAGATTTAAAAGGACTATTTTCCTACAGTTTCAAGGACTGCAGAAGCATGCAGTACTACATACATTTTTTACAGCCAGACACCAAAGGGAGTTGAAAGGTTTGAAAGATTTGTATAAGCAAAGGAATTGAAAAAGGCTATCAGACTTACTTATGAACTTACTCATCATAGGACTTAAAAGAAATTTGTCTCATTCCTTTTTAAAACGAACAAACAAGTAAATAAATACAAAAAATTGACAAACAAACAAACAAACAAAACCCCAAACCTGTTAAGAGGCAGATTGTTCGAAAAGAAATCTGCTTCGAAGTGACCAGTCCTGTTACGCAATCTTACCCATAAGTGAGGCAAAAAACAAGCAGGAAGTAAAGGTATTTTATTTTAAAGTTTTACCCAACCTGTTTACAGGCCTGGAAAAGACAGCTGTATCACTTGGAATGCCTTCACACTCATTCTTTGGATTACACAGTTTTGACATATGTTATGGTCTATTTCTTCTCCATGGGATGTTGTATGAAAGTGTCAGAAACAGGTATTCAGGCACTGAGATTTTCATTAAAAATCTGTTATGCCCATATGTGCTTAAAATTAGAACAGAAATAGAGTGTAAGTTATACAGCTGCGAAAAAGTATGAAAGAAAGGAAAGGCAGAAAACAAATCTTCCCACTGGTTTGTTTGATTTTCCTTTTAAGTGATATGATCACCAAAACAACTAGCTGGTGATGAATATCCTTTGGAGACACTGTCTGTCAGCACAGAGCTGGTCACCATCTACAACCAAATTATATGTACTGAGATGCCACAACACGCTGGCACTTGCTGACATCAGTGCAGAGAGGACATTGCACAACTTAATTAACATTACCTGCTGGAGAAGCCATATATAATCTTTTGGAAAGCCATAATCTTCAATTTTTCTATTTGTTTGCAAACAGGAGTTGAAGATGGGATTTAGCAAGCATATCTTGCTCTTACAACACCATCAATTAAAGAGCAATCATTCTGGAACTCATTCATTTTCCCACTTGTCTCTTCTCAGCAACACCCCATCTTCCAAAGTTCCCACTAGGAGTTTCTCTGGTTTATAAATTGTGTCAGGGATTATTTTTTCCTAAGTACCACAATTTGGCAGCTGCTCTTCTGTTCCTATTTCAGACAAAGATTACACATTTGAAATAAAATCTAACTTACACATTTAAAGGGTGGATTTAGCTTTATTAGCAACTCAAAAAACCAAACCAAACCAACTAAATGGTCTCCTCTGAAATTGCTAGCATCTCCAGGTTGCCCCTAGTTATTGATCTGACCACTGACCAAAAGGTCAGATCTCCTTAACATCCTAGGTCATTAGAACAGCACTACACTTACTTTACTAGCAGCACTTACATGGCATGCTGATCACAGAATCACAGAATAAGCTGAGTTGGAAGGAACCCACCAGGAACATCGAGTCCAGCTCCTGGCCCTGCACAGCACCGTCCCCAAGAGTCGCACCATGTGCCCAAGAGTATTGTCCAAATGCTCTCTCAGGGTCGGTGTTGTAAACATTTGCCTGAGGAACCAGTGCCCAACCACCCTCTGGGGAAAAACCTTTTCCTGATATCCAACCTAAAGCTCTCTGGCTCAGCTTCAGGCCATTCCCGTGGGTCCTGTCACTGTCACCACAGAGCAGAGATCAGTGCCTGCCCTCCCCTCACAAGGAAGCTGTAACTGCAATGAGAGCTCCCCTCAGTCTCCTCCAGGCTGAACAAGCCAAGTGACCTCAGCCACTCCTCACACAGCTTCCCCCTCAAGGCCCTTCACCATCTTCTTGGCCCTCCTTTAGACAGTCCCTAACAGCTTAATGCCTTTTTTGTATTGTGGCACCCAAAGCTGCCCCCAGCACTGGAGGAGAGGCTGCCCCAGCTCAGAGCAGAGCAGGACAATCCCCTCCCTTGCCTGGCTGGCCATGCTGTGCCTGATGCCCCCCAGGACAGGGTTGGCCCTCCTGGCTGCCAGGGCACAATAACTCATGTTCAACTTGCCGTGGACTAAGGCCCCCACGTCCCTTTCTGTGGTGCTTCTCTCCAGCCTCTCATTCCCCATCCTGTCTGTACATCCGGGGTTACCCTGGAAAGAGTCTGGCACTCTCCCTTGTTAACTTCATATGGCTGGTGATTGCCCAGTCCTCTGATTTCTCGAGGTCTCTCTGGCTTTTGCTAAGCAAGTGGGTCAGAAGAAATGACCCTTGTTTGCTTACATGAGGTTTTGGTCACTGCCAGTCTGTTAGGAGCATTTCCCATCACAACTCTGGACCCATTGAAGTCACAGCACTGTCTGGAATTCTGCAATTATTAAAATGCTCTTCCCAGGAGGAATACAGAGAACTGTTGGTAATGTAGGTCATTCAGAGAAGCCACATTCCCATTCCCAATTATTTTTAAATGGGATAAGAATGGGTATAATTAGCTGACATAGTAAAATGACTAATACTTTCTCTTCTCCCTTCACTCCCCTAGACAGCAGCCTCCCCAGAAGTCAAATATGCATTTTTATTTCATGAGATTATTTGCAAGATCACTAGCCTTTCTCCTGAGATGGTTAGTACATGTGGCTTCATTTTAATTGGTTAACATGTGCACATTAGAATTCCCATCACCCTGGAACTCTGCTGCAAATATGCCTCTTCTGTTTTTATGTTCATTTGTATACTGTTCATCATCTGTTATGCTTCTGAAATCCATTCACATGTTGCAAATAATAGAATACCTTTATTACAGCAAAACAGCAGAGAAATATTGGGTCACATGTCCAGTGGTTCCCACTTCTTAGACAATAAATAGAGAATACAGATATGAGTGTCATATTCAGCATTGTTCCTTTATTCACTGCAGCTTTCTTTTTTTAGACTTTACTGCAGTTCCTGTAAGGAGCTGTGTGACTTTCCCACCTCATGTTCATTTGTACATATTGAGAAAAAGTAGTCAGTAACAGTTCTGTAACCAAAACAGTTAGGTTTAATTAAAAAAAAAATAAAGTTTTGTACTGCCATCCACAAAAGAAATGTGGTTTTATTCTACACCAAGCCATATTTTAGGATGACAAGCAATGACTGGACAGTGGCTGAGATTTGAACACTGCAGCAGTATCAATCAATCATGCATCAGATAAACATATTTCAAAATGTGTATTAAATACAGGCTTGAGCTCATGCACACTGATGTACAGTATTTCATTCTCAATATCTTATTTTCCTATCGGTGGAGACTTCTTTGTTCTTCAGCTGTGTTGCTTGAACTGCTTCCTTTCTGCAAAACAATTTTTGAATTTCAGAATAATTTCTTTTAAACTTATTTTTGAAAGTTGAAGTTTAGGTCAAATGCAAATATGAATATAGTTTTATCCTGCATGCATAATTTGTAGTCTGTGTGGAACTGACTCATCTGTCCTCTGTATCTGGCACTCATATGATGAGCTCTCCTGCTAGGAGTGACCTATTCATCCTTCAAATAAACATCCACAGAGGAAGAAAAACAATATGTACAGTTCCAAATAAGGAACAACATATTGTGCTTGATGTGATCCACTCATGTCAGTTCTGTCAGCAGCCTTTTGAATTAAGAGTCTTGTATTCTGAAAACATTCAGAGATACTGGGTAGTATCTTGAGCAAATCAAAATGCTGACATATCTAAATTTAACTGTTTATGACACACGGGCAATTAAAACAATGTCTTGGCTCAGCAAACTTAAGCACAATGCCTTGAATAACTAAGAAAAAGTTTGCAGAAAGTTTTTTGGTTTGAGAAGTTATGGTCTACTGGCAAACCAAAGGGTATTACTGCCTTTACTGACTGAAACATTTATTACTTATGAATATTTTAACTTTACATGTATGATCAATAAAATGTAGCAAAACTTCCAGCTAATACCTTATCTGCAAGAATTTACTATTTGACCAACATATTCCCTGCTGTCCACATTCAAGATTTGTTTTACTTGTTTTGCAGCAGAAATCTTGTTAAATTCAGTGGAAGAGTAACATTATGGATATTCACATACTATATGCACATAGCATAGGACAAGACCTTTGGGTGTTTGAAAGAAGCATCCACACAGCAGGCCTATAGGAATCTGACCATCATCACAAACAAAGGGACGTGGTGTGGCTGAGTGCAATTTTTCAAAATTGATTAAAAGATTGAGCACTTCTAATCAGGAAAAATAGAAAACACTGCAATAGCCTGCATAGATAGTCTATGGATGATTCTGAGAGAACTTTAGGATAACATCTAGGAATTCAAAAATCAGACTTTTGTAGAATAAAAAGGACTACCTGCAGCAAATATTGATCTCAAGAAATATCCTCTTAGCATTCTTACAATCTGTGTTTCTGCCTTACAAATACAAGTGATTAAAAGGGAGATCAGATTTCTTTCTTTTTGGCTGTGATGTGCCACCATTTCAAGTTGAATAGATTTCCATTTCTTTCTCCTTTACAAACAAACTCTGACTCTAGTGGTCAGGGTTAGTTCATTTAATCTCATATTTTACAACACCTGGACACAGCTGCCTGTGTGAAATCACTGGCTACATTCATGTAAACCCACAGTCTTCTGATTTTACCTTCCCTACATGGTGAAACCTTCACAGAGGTGTTACTAAGAGCATAATGAAAATATAAGGGACTGTACAGGTGTCCCGATAGACCTAATCTGGCCAGCAGCACCTGCATTACTAACACTGTAGAATGCAATATCTAAATCAAAACCAAAACACAGTGCTGGCTTAATTCCCAGTTCTAGGGAGTGCTTATAGAACTGGCTACTGGGAGGTGGAGGGTGGAATAACATTTTTTTCTTTCTTCAGTTGGAAAGCAGAGCAAATTTGAGCTGGAAATAAGGAGGAAAAGGAATATAGAGCCCTGTAATGCCATTTTTATTTAATCATTTTATAGGGTACAACTGGCAGGCTCATGTTTTGCCAGGTTGTTTTTTGTCACTTAGCACATTGTGAAAGTCTGTTTTACAGACAGACACTGTCATATAAAATAGATTACTACATTGGAAATTTAGACAAGCAGACTTAACACTGCAATTAATTTGATCTTAAAATTTTTGTGCTTTTCCTGAGTTTCTTCTGCATGCAACCCTCAGCAGTTGTGGCATTGTTGGAGTTTTCATGTGTTTAATTTTGTTTTGGGATCTTCTATATCACATCCCACTTCCCAGTCTCACTGAAACAGTTTCCTCTAAGATTTCTTCTATCTCTTCATCCATTTGATTTTTTTATAAAAGCAGAATACAGTGTGATTTAGATGACTGATGAGAAGAAGGGTCACAGAAAAGGGCTGATGATATCTTTTCTTTTTTTAATAAGGCTGGCAAAGGATAAAGAACAGAATAATAAGTAGTAAAAATTTTATCTCTGTGGTGCGTCTAGAAATGAAATATTTTCTCTTGTCAGAAATCAAAAGTGGCTGTTGATTCAAATATGAAAAGCATTATAGGAAGACCTCTTAAATTGTTATTTTCAGTTCTGTATTTGAAGTGCAATTATGTCAATGCCTGTGTTGTCACTATGGTGGAGAAAACTCTCATGAATCCTGTGAAGAAAGGTTGGATGGAAGCCAAAAAGAGCATTTTCCTATTGTTACTGGTCCACTCTATTAAGGAGGCTGTTTAACAGGGCATTGCCTGCACAGCCCACACCAGAGAATAGCTCAGGCAAGGTAATGTCTGCTGCACTGACCATGTTACAAGCAATTCAAAATGTACTGTTTTGTGAAGGAATCCAAAGTGAGAATATTAAAGGCACAGTCAGAAAGACAACTGGCTTCTTAAGAAAAATACTCAACAATTTATAAAGCTAAACCAGAAATTGGCCTTTCATAAATGCTACATGTAAACTGTTGGTGTCATCTTCAAGATGACTAAAATACGACAGCTGTAGCTAAAATTTTGGCTGAATCTTGCAGCAAGATAGTATCAGGAGTTTTTTGAGCAAGAAGAAGAGAATTTTTTGCCAATGAGCTCCAATGGAGAAACTCCATTACATAGAAGCAAAGTCTAATAAAAATAATTATTCAAACATAGTAGCATCAAATAAAGGGCAAAATAACTGGTTGATGTAGCAGAGGCACAGTCAGCCAGTGTTGGGCTATGGCTTTTGGGGAAAACTGCCTGATTCCTGCACAGTTCTATGGTATCAGTTCAATAGAAGTTCAGATCTTTTCTCTCTTTCCTAGAATTCCCAATGGCTATTCACAAAGTCATGCCTCATTGATTAGGATGAACCATGCTCAAATGGGACATTAGATGTCCCAGCCTCTGATTCTTCTCAGCAGTGCTTGCAGCTGGAGACAACATCTGCAGACCCTATGGGGTTTTTAAGTTCATGCATGATGCATACATCGTCGAGGTATCTGGGGTCTTCAGCTGCCTATCAGACTCTCTCTCTAAGTATGGCAGCACAGGATTTTGAGGATCTAATTTTAGCATCTTTATGAATCAATTTTTAAAAATAGGAAAATGTTTCTTTTCCAAGTTTCTGCCCTACACAGGTCTTCTTGACTGGTCTGATATTCCCTCTGCAGAAGTTTAATGCAGTGGCAGGCTCCAGAAGTGTATGTGTGTGTTTACTAATACAGCCAAGGAAGACTGGATGATTTATGTGCTCAAGGATACTCTATGCCTAGAAATAATCCCCTGGGTTAATTTATTTTTCTCTCTTCCTCTTTAGTAGCTCTTTCTTCTCCCTTCTGATTTTGGATGAGAGGTAACTAAAGTCTGCTCTTCAAGGCAAGATTTTGTGTAGTCCACATGGCAGCAAGGGCAGCTAGGAGGCTTTATCTTTTCAGGGATGTGGGCAAGAGATCATCGTAAATATTGCCGAGAATTTTCTTCATTTTGCCAAATAATCTTTTATATTCTCATCTTTCTGACTCCTTCATTCCTTTCTGCCTTTCTGAAATCCTTGACACATCTGCACTGAGGTGCATTATTACGTGTTTATTGCTACAATATCTTAGTAGCCCCTTCTCCTCATGCAGTTTATGGTCTCAACCTGCATTTTTCAGTCATTTGGTTACAAATAGCATTCACAGTACCTTCAAAGACTGTTTTTCTGCTGTTTACATAAACATTAGAAGCTCGAGTTATTTCAGGTACTGGGGCACTGTGAACCTCTTTCATCTATTGGAAGCAGAATCTTAGTGCCAGCTTTACCTCACTCTGCTGATTTCTCCCTACTTATAGGGTGTGAAGTACAACCTAGAAGAGGCAGATCAGTGCATGACACTGAAGGCTGCAAGAGAGCCTTACTGAATCCTGCAGACAGCAGTCAGAAATGTAGCTCAGGAATCAGTAAGTGTGGGTGACAAGCAGATGCTGGAGAAGGAAGGGAAACAGATGAACCATGTGAATGATAGGAGATGGGGAAAAAAAAAAAGGCCTCTTTTCCACAAACTCAAAATATTCCTGTTAGTCTGGAATAGTCCTGTTAGTTGTTTCTGGTAAAGAAATATTGAATTTAGCTGCAGTAAATATTTACAAACATCACATGGTTGCTATTCTTTTATCTAGCCTACAAAAGACATAATCGGCATCTGCACACCTGCAGTTGTAATGCTATCATTCTCAGAAGTATCTGGAAAAATGATAAATATATTTTTACTTTTGTCTTCTACAAAGAAATGTAAACCAGCTGCAAGGGAATTTAAAAGCTGAATTTAAAGGTGCTTATGCTTTATAGAACAATCTAGTTCCTTCATGTAAGTGACTGTTAACTTTATTCAGTATGCCTGAAAGGGACTCATGCTATACAAGCAAAGGATTAGGTTATGACAGTCTTCAATGTTTAGTAAAGTGCTGACAGCTATTTCAGAGGACTGCCTGCTCTGAACTTTCTTACCCCAGGATTATAGAAAGACACCATGAGCCCAGCAGGGTAAAGGGAGACTCCTATGGTGAAAATATCCACACAGATAGACCTGCTTCCTGAACCTCATTCTGTTTGCTCATTTTTTATTCTAATTAATTCACCAATTAATTCCCAGCAGTGTCTCAGCATCTCATGCATAAGGCTCAGCTACTGCATCAGCAGTCTGCAGCTAAACACCTGCAGATGGCAGCTTGAGAAAAATATTGATTTTCAATTACTGGGATTTGTTTAATTCAGCACTCAATTCATAATCATTCTTTCCTCATCAGCATAGGACCACAAGAAGCTTGTCTGTTCTATATAGTCAGGAACAAGCCAGTGAGGCAATTCATAGGGGCAGCTTGCTCCCTAAATAAGCAGGAGGAGAAAAGATGCAAGGATGCACACACAGCTGTGGGGAATGCTACAGTCCCATTCTGCCACAAACCACTCTCCTGAGGGCAAAGCAAAAAGAAAGAGGTGGATCAGCTGTGTTCTGCACCCCAAACTGGAAATGCTGGAAGGGATAACCTCTGCTGGTAGTTCTTCACAGCACTCTTCCCCAGCATGATGCAGTTCACTTATGCCTAGAATGATGAAAAATATCAGGAACAACATAATAACATTTATTTTTTCAGGTGATTTCATAGTAGCTCTAGGGATATTATATAGGGAGGGGTTTCTGCTTTAAAATTTGAAAAAAAAAATCGGAAAAAATCTCTCATTGGTGAAGAAGCAAAGGAAACCTCAATACATATTACATAAAGGATGGATATGTTTTTATAGAAGAGAAAAGGTACAGTTGAGAACTCTGACTTCTCTAGTGGATGCTTGTACCATCAAATAAAGGAATAATAGCAATCAGTTAATTATGCACACAACCACATATGGTGTATGGTGAAAACTTTGTTGAGAAAAAAAGACAAAAAATGGAAAAGAAAAAGATAAGTTCTTATACTTTTACACTGTCAATTACCGGTCCTTCTAAATTTATTATTGGTGTATGTACTACTCTGTTCCATAACATAAGTCAGATATCTACACTGTTGTTCTCTGAGTAAGCTTTTACAGAGTATGATTAATCTGAGTTCAAATGTGGCTCCTTATCTCCCGTATGTAAAACCTCATCTATACCAACTAAGTGGCATGGAAAATCAGACCCCACAAAAATGGGAAATCTCAGATTTAGCACTGGATCTCCTTACTGATTAGTGCATAGTATTCTTCCCTGATGCCATAGTATATGTAGGCACTGATATTTTTCATGAAGTACTGCAGTGAAAACTGTAAAAAATCAGTGCAAATTATTCAGCTCTAAAAATTAATATAGTCTGGAGTATTGAGTCTGGAGACACAGGATTGCACTTACAATTTTAAGATTCAGTACATATCACTACAAAATCTTGTCAGAAACAATACCAGCAGGAACAAAGACAAAATAAAGAATCCAAATTGAAGTCCTAAAAAGAGCATGCACATTAATTCAATAGCAATACCAGAATTTTCATTACCTTATCACACTGGTAATATATGAAATCCAGTATTTAATCTGTGGTCTTTCAAAGAAACAGGTGAGAAATCAAGAGGAGAATTAATGTGTCTATAAGGACAAATATCTTCACAATGCAAACCAGATTTCCACTTTGAAACTTAGGGAAACTTTTTTCTTTTAAAGAAAAGAGAGTGTGATCATTCTTATGAGAGGTGAAACCACTGAAGTTCTCATTATGTATTTAAATGCATAATTATTCTTTGAATCCCACTGAACTTGGTGGCACCTTGTGGCATTGAATTCTAGATTCATTCTGTGTTAACTTACTCTACACGTTAATAAAATCAGATGATAAATAAGGAAATTGATAGTTCTCATGTAAGAACATTATGAATGTTTGAGGGTTAGCCCTGAAAACTCAGCAACTTGGCTGACATTTGGAAGAGCAAAATTAAGACAAGACAAATGCAAAAATGTTGATAATGATCTTTAGATATTGGCTCCCTTTAAATATTTTAAAATTTTAGCAGATTTCAAAATAGCTAGCCTATTTATCTGTAGATTGAAAGGGATTTCTGCTTCCAGTTTATATCTCTGTTTCCATTAGGTCTTCTCTTTCTAATAAATTTCCATTCACATAATTTTAATGTCTCCAATGAATCATAATCATATGCATTTCCATGTAAATAGGCCTTGGTTTTTCCATTGGATAAGGCCTCTCAGATTTTCTCAGTGGGTATTTTAACAAATTTAAACAACCCTGCCTGTCAAACTCCCTCCACCTCTGCATTTTTTTTCTGCTTGTTCTACTAAATAATCAATATCTGCATGAAGGGTTAGTACCAAACCACTCAGTTCAAAACAGAGTGAACAACAGATCAATAAAACATGAAATTTTCTCCCACTTACAGGTTTAACAAAACATTTATTACAATAAATACATTTACAGCCAATATTATTAGACTGCTGTTTCTAAGGTCAGAAAAGTTTCTAGTTTGAAAAAGATGCAACAGTTCATTTTTAACAATATGTGAGAAGATTTAAGTGCCAAAAGACTGACACTTCTTCTGAGTAACAAACTTCCACAAATTCTGATTTCCTCTCACACTGTACCAAAAAAATATTATGAAAAACACTCCCTAATTTAAACTGCAGGCACAAACGTGATGTGTGAATCAGTTCTTCCACAGCATTAATTTCATACAACAGATACGTATATCTCAGCAGATATTCCTGAATCTTCTCACTTTGAAATTGAGATATTTATCACTGGCAGCAGCGCCTCCAACCTTGGCATACACAAATAAAACTCAGAGAAAACCTGTCCCTCGAGGGATGGTCTCAGGTCCCTCCAAAAGTTCATCAGAAAGAAGGGCATAAATAAAAAACCCAAAAATCTCAAAAAATGTTATGCCTAGGAAACGACGACCTCAGGATACCTTCAGGCAGACAAAGGAGGCTATTCCTAACTCCAAAGTATGTACCTAGAGATGGGCTGGAAGCATGTTAAAACTCTGTTCCTCCAGGGTGTTGCTGACCATAGGGAGAATCAATGCCAACCAGCTCTTGCAAGCAGATGCAGTGGTCAGCAGTGTAAATAGTTGCCTGATTTGATCTTCAGAACAAGCTTATGGCGACATAAGTATGCCCATACATTTATTTCATGTAGTCACTGACCCCACAGAAGTAAGTTTCAACAGCTGTAAGCAGCTCACTAAACCGTCCAGGGGTAGGTTTGAGTAGAAACTGAATACATTCACCAGCAACTGGAAGGCCATGGATTGTAAACATTGCCTTGGTGTCCCCAGTAGTAAAACTCCAATTCCAATAAGAGTTTACCTGTTTCACAGGGGGTCATGAAGATAAGTCTATGAGTATTTGATTGCTGGAAATGGAAATAATAGGATCAGTGCATAGTAACATTACCATATTCCCTCAGTGGTATGGGAAGCATCACTATAAAAATTTGCATTCCAAAGGAAAATCCACCTTTTGAAGATTTATTGCATTCCAGAAGATTAATTCTGCCTAAGAAAAATCAAAGAAAAAACAACAGAGCTGCTGAGCACACCTTTGCATAAGGCTCCATTTCTTCTCTTTAGAGGCTTTAATTTTTCTTCCTTTCTTTTCTTTTTATTATTTTAGGCAGTAGGTAGGGCTGAGTCTGTGGGATAGGTCCTCTTTTCACTCTCATTTATAGAATCTTACCAATAACAAGAGATTTATCAATTCATGAAACTAAAAGTTGAAAACAAGTGATCTCTTCATATCCAGGAGGCACTCTTTTGGCCACCTTTCACTCTCTGTATCACCTGCAAATAGAAACTGAGGGTAGCTTCAAACAGTAGCAGACATACTCTTTTCTTTGCCTCAACCCAGACAAAGCCACTGTTCTCTATTTCAGAATAAAAGCTGTACATGCAAAACCTCTCCATAAGAACACCAATAGCCACTTCCACATTTTTCAGCATCCACTCAAAAAGGTCTCACCTGGTTGTGCTCTTACTTCTCTGCTGGAATCAACAGAATGATTCCAGTCGAAGCTGACAACTGAACAGGGATTTCCCATAAAAAGATAGACCATAGTATCAGAGAATTGGCATGGGGTTAATTTAAGCACTTAGACTGACACACACATCATCTGCATGAAGATGGATAAAGGAGGGTCTCTCTGATTTCTTTCTCTTGTGTATGAGAGATGGGTACAACCTCATGGCCTGAGCAGGAGATTGGGCTCCACTCAAAGAAAAGTAAGAGCTGATGGTAAAAGGTGAAATACATACATACATACATACATGGTTCCAAACACAAGAAGGTTGCTTATGTGACCACCCTTAAAGACTGTGATTTCCCCAGAGCTCCTGCTCATAGTCCTGGAGGACTTTTTCACTCAGCAGAGCTCCTAGGGAGTTACTTCTGCAATAAATTGTGCTTGCACAGGTTTAATCTGTATCTTACAGCTTTTCATTGTGCTACTTTAGTATTTAGTATTTATTAGTATTTTGCTACTTTAATGTTATTTTAAAGATGTGTTTTACAGCTTCTGTATTCCTTCCAGCAGATAAGCCCATCTGCCTCCTAGCTTCCAACCCCGGCCTCCTGTTCTCCAGGATTACCTCCTCCATCACTTTCATTCTACTATTTGCCAGTCTCAGTGTCCCAATGTCAAACCTCATCCAGAAGTCTCACCTGGCACCAGCTGTTCTCCAAGAATCATCACCTTTTATCTCCCCTTATCTAGCATTATTGCCTCCAAATTTAATACTTACCACAGCAATTCTCATTCTCTTGTTAAATTACAACTTCTTCCTTGTGTCATTTCACAGCTTTGGTTTTGAAGCATTCAATCCCTACCACGAAATCAATGCATGTATTAATTACAGCTTAACCTTAAACATACTACATCTACAAAAAGTGAATTATTTTTTCTCCTAGTTAAAAAAATGTATACTGTAGGAGATTGTCAAAATCTCTCAAAAATCTTGGCTAATAATATTTGTTCATTTTCTGGGAGAAACTAGCTTTTAACTGCTGCACTGTGTCTGTTTCTATTTTCCTGTGTAGTGTAGATGCCTATATCATGTTCATCATCAGTGTGTTTACATTTGCTCCTTGCTATGCAACTTTGTAATTATAGATCACCATCTTCCTGCTATAAGATATTTTTCTGCAATGGATTAAAAAAATGTTAAATTTGAGCAATTGCAGCTGCCTTCTAAAAGGCTACATTTTTTTCTCATATTATTATTTCAACCACGATCTGGCAAATAGTTATTTGACAATTCCACCCAGACTATGCAACTTGCCATCTAGATTGTAGGGGTGAAGCAGAGCTTTTCTTCCAATTCTGGTTGGCCAAAACTCATGGGCTGCAACTTCCTTGAGCAGAAGGATTGAGAACATCTCTCTTATGCCAGGAGTCCAACACTGTACCTGGTGCTCCTGGGCAATGGGAAGAAAGTTGGAAGTTCTCTGCTGTAATTTGGAAAAAGAGGGATCTGAATAAGGCAGGAAGGCATGTGAACTGAGGAAATGAGGATGACTATGAAAAGTCTTGAGGCAAAAACCCATCATCATACAAAGCAGGTCTACGTGCCTTTCTCTCCCCACTTCTCCAAAGTATACCCATAATCACTGCTTATCTATATTTTATAAAGCACTTAAAATAAATCTGACAACATCTTTGTATAGTATATGGAGATTATCTATATCCTGACTGGATAGCTATTCAATATTCAGTCCTATCCTCTTCTGCTGATGTGTGACATTGGGTGTCACGTTGTTGCACTCTGAAGTATACTGAAACCCAGCTCTGAGTATCAGTCCCTGAATTTTCCTGATCTGTGAATTTCAGAGCAGTCTGGGATTAAAATGCTTTTTACTCTGTCAAAAAGCCTAAGGCCCCATAGCTCTTATATCACCAAGAAGGGTATTTTAAGAAAGCATGAGCAGGTTTTAGTCTGAAATTCCAATTGCTGACACAGTCAGGATTATATTTAAAAGGTGGTTTTTCACTTCTTTTAAGAGGGACTTTGTTAGCTGAGGAGCAGCTCTGTGTGAGGCCCCACTCCCAGGAATGGTGTCTGTCCCTGCAGCCCAGGCTGCACAGCAGCTGTCTCCTCTGCTGCACAGCTCTCAGGCGTCCCTGAGACACAGCCCATCCTGGGGAAAAAAATAGCATGAGATTACATAATGAAAGATGGACTTGTGGTGTGCATGCACAAGAGGGCAAAATTAAGGTCATGCAGTCAGTTCTGTAATGATTTCTGATTGCTTCATTTCTCCTCGGCACCTACCCTGCTCCCCACTGAAAGGTCCTATTTCCCTCCCATCCTCCACTATTCTGTTTCCTCAGCTTCCTCTTTATTACCCATCCCTGCTCATTTAAAGAATCATGTTTCTGTCTCTGTTTCTGTCTCTTGCTCCTATTTTGATACTTTCTGTATATGTGACTCTCACTCTCTGCTCCTATTTCTCAGTGTTGTTTGAACAAATAGTTCACTGCCTAAGGCTGCTGTCTCCTGACAAATACAAACTCCCCCCTCCCCACCCCGTCCTCACGTCTGACTCTAGCTTCTCTCAAACTCTAACGCAAAATACTTTCAGATGTACAGAAGACTTTTGGATTTAATTTCCTCTCCAGACACAGAGCGAATTATTTAAAAAATCCTGATTAGACATGATCTGAAACAACTGAGGCAACATAATCTACACATAGCACTAATAATATTGAACACTTATGTGGCATCTTTAGCCATGAAAGTGCTTTGCAAATGCTAAGGGAATGATTTTTCAATGATCCTGTGCACTCATTGTTCAGTAACTTTAGGTTTTTTATGTAATTGCTCAGTGCATCTGAAAATGAGAAGTCATCTAATTAGTGCTTGAATATTGTCAAAAAAATATCTCTAGCTATCATTTTATATACAGAAAAGTAGAACTATATAGAGCACCACATGTTTCAAGCCAGGGTATAGGGCTGCCTTTTTATCTTTGTACAGCAAGGCCCTGGGGCTGTATACAGAAAAGGGCTTAGTTCTCAAAATGATACATTAGGTGTCTAAGTCTATAAAGATCCTTGAAATTCAAGTTTCTGCTGATGTTGTTACCTAGATGTCTTCCATTTTTACAGCAAAGTCAGAAGTGGTTGTTGTTCTTAAGGTTTTGAGCCTTACTCAGAGGAGAACTAAGATAATTATGAAACCCACTGTCTGCTCTTAGTAAATAATTCAACGGTTAGTGTATTCATCTGGATTGTGAAAGATTTTGTTTATGCTAGTTTAACCCCTGAGATCTGACATCTAACAGACATTATAAGGAAACTAATAATATGACTATTCAGCCTCACAGTTAAAGAAGTCAGTTTCAAAGAGGTGACTAAACCTGGGTCTTTCAGCAACTTACAAGAACACTCTTAACAGTGCTAAATTTTTCTTATGTTTTCCATGACAAAAAAAACCAAAACAAAACCCTGACTGTTCTAACTTACTTTCCTTAAATCAAGGGAGGTTCCACCACTCATTTATAGTTGGAGGATCCCTTTTCCATCTTCAGTCTGATATAGGACTTATTTCAATGCCCAAGTTATTATTTCCTGCTGACTGACTTCAGTAGCAGGCATCTAATTTTTTTTGGCATTCTGTATTCCCCTTTTAAACATCTTTCTCTACATTGCAGAGAACATGCAGAGTCGGGTGCTATTTTAGGTACTCATCCTTGCAATACCTCCATCCCTCATGGATTTTGCCCTTGATGTCTAAGTAACACTGAAAACCGAATATAGCACTGACTCAGAGTTCCTAACTCCAAAAGTCACTTAGGTGGTGTTAAGTGTCCACTTATCTACAAAGTTCACTTTAGACTTGGTGCAGTTCAGTCCACATCATCTAAATTTCTTTTATCCACTATCCATTTTCTGAGAAAGGACGATATTATCTAAAGATTTTTGAGGAGAGGTTTTTCAGGTAAGTGAATCAGGGATTTATAAAACTTACTAACAGCTGGTAAAACATTCCAGTCTCACCCTGTCCTGTTGATACAGACAGCCCTGAGGTAGCTACCAGTCATTTTATAATTGCAGCTCTTTACTGTGATGATTTGGAAGTCCGATGTAAGAAAACCATAAATGAAGGCATCTCAATCTGTACATTTCACATTATTGATTTCCTACATCAAAACCACTGTGAAAATGGATGGAGATCTTCTCTGGGATGCACTATTGAGGAAGATGCTCCTCTTTTTGGTCATATTTTGCATGAGTCATCTGACATGTCACTACAACTAAATATTTTCTGTCCTTTTAGTCCATTGATGCTGAAACCAAACCTGCTCTCAATGATGATACTAGAATTGGTAATGCTCTTCTAAAAGGACAAAAAAAAAAAAAAAGGATAAGAATATTATCACTGGGTCAGACCTAACCTCAATGATTGTAAAAAGATGAAGAGCTAGACTGCTACTGGGTGAAGAGCTATTTTGGTACAGATACTTGTCAGAGATAATAGGACTCTGGGCTTGCAGGCAATATTTCCTCTAACATTTTCAAGTAGTTGAACTACTGTAGTTTCTGACATTTTAAGCCCAATGTAAAGCTTCATATAACATGAACACATAGTGCTGCAGCTTGTTCTTATAGGAAATGTTAGAAATAGTCTATTCTTGATCCAAGCCTTTAAGTGTATCTACCTGGCTCTGTGATTCAGCCCAGTGGTCCTGCCTTTTTCTCTTCATGGTACATCAAACTTGTTTGGTATCTCTGAGGAACTTTGAATTATTTCCTTGCTACAAATATTTATAACAGTATTCAGTAGCTTAAAAAAAAGGAGTCTTTGCTCCCACCTCCACCATCCTCCCACCATCTCATAGTTCAATTACTTGTTTTTCAGACTTGAAAGAGATCCCACACAATAGCAACTTCCTTTGCAATCCCAGTAACGCCTGTTCAGAGAAGCAGCTCTCACTGGTGAGTCTCAAGTACCTGATAAGAAAGGCAGGAAAGTATCCTAAAACACTAGCTGAAAACTCTGCTGAACAGCAGAAAGGACAGGATATTGCCAGTGCTCAGAAATGAGCCTAGCCTACAAAGAGACTATGTAGTGTGGTGGTTCTTTTATTGCACTGAATGCTGAGTCCTTTGAAAAAAGAAATTGGAAGAAGGCAAAGCTGAGACAATGTATACACATATTTGAAGATTCCCCATTCATTTCTTGACTTTTGTCAAAAAATTAGAACTTAAAAAAAATATATATTTATACATATTTAAGGACAGTTTTCAAAACTGGAAAGTAGTTTTGAAGTTCCTATATAAAATTCCGTCCTTTGAGGATCTTATGGGAAACTTTCACTCCTAGGAAATCCTAGGAAAAAGGTCTTCTTTTCTCTTTTCTTTTTTATTCATATCTAACTTTAAATTATTTTACAAGTACAAAAATAGCTGGCACCAGAATGCAATCCAGTCTAAATTCACCATTCCTAGAATTGGCACCCTACCTACACCAGCATCTAAATAAATGATCTAACTCTATACAGTAATCATGAAAATTTTCAGAATGAATATATGGTACCCATACTGTAAATATAGTTTGCTTTATGTTCATGGCAGTTTTATGGTTTTCTGTCTTATCTGAAATTACCTCACCTCAGATTCACTGTAAAGCTATTTTACTGTAACATCCTGGCAATTTTCACCAACCATTTCAGTTTATCAAGATACTTTTAAATCTCCAGGAAGTTGATTAAAACTCCATCACCCTTTTGCTTTCTGGAGGTAGACTGCACTTCCATCCCCACAATTTCCATGAGTAAAATATCCATTTCAACATAGCAAAGCTTTAGATTAAAATAGACACAATATTATATTCCCCAGCATAACTATTTCAAGCCTCCTGAGTCCATAGATTGTTCTGGTTACAGCAACTCCTGTAGCCTTTAAGAGAAAGGAAGACTCTGAAGAAATTACTTCTAATATTATGTGCAAAGCAGAAGAGTATAGTACAAGATCTCAGATTAAGAAACAATGATGGTATTGATCATTTCAGATGACCCAAAGGCTTTATGTTTGTAGAACACTGGGATGAGTGGGATGACCTGACTTGCCATTTTGAAACATTTTTCTCGTGTCCTTTCTTCTCCTTATCAGTTGACTGAAGAATATAGAGAGGACATTGGTAAAAAGGCTAAAGTTTTGTGTTTCTCTGTGTGTTTATAAAGTAAACACAGAAAATGTCCTTGCATATATGGGCCTATGCATGTATGTGCATGTACACACAGATAAACTCAGTGGATTTGCAATTACACAGAATCTTTCAAATTTACAGTTATGCACAATGTCTAATATATTACACATGTGCATACCATATTTTTTATATTTAATATGAAATACATATAGGATATATACGTATAAAATGTATACTACATATGTATCTAAAGTGCATGGTTTTGTTCCTTTTGGCTAGAAAAAAATTTATTTCCTTGGAACACCACATTTCCAGTTAACATCCTGTGTAAATACTACTGTCTTTAAAAATACATTATTTCTATCATAAACTATGATAATGGGGGGAAATTCCCCAGCAAAACCATTGTTGCCATAATTCACAACCAGTTTGTTAAAGGCTTAACTGCTTTCAGCTTTGCCTTGGGCCATTAACTAACAAACCAACCATTAACTGCTAGTAATGACCATTTTTTCCCTGAGATTATTGCTTAATTGAACTTCTATGCTGTGTTGGTTATTTTTATGCCATCTCACAATGACTATGCATTACTTCATTTTCCTAGTATACCAACCACATACTGAAATAAATAAGATAAGTGTTGGAGAATTGGATCTTTCACTGTATATACTATTTAAAACACATTACTTTAATGAACAGCTTTCATGTAGCGGACGTGCTTTTTCATTTTTCCTGTTCTCCAGAGCATATGCATCAAGGAGCTTAGATGCAGAATTAATGCATGCTGTTGTTCAGTAATGTATACAATGTCAAGGCACTGTATTAGTAAGCTGTGTTATATATTCATTTGGGTAAGACACATTTGATTATTAGCATTCTGTTCTTCAGCAACAAGCCACATGTGCTGTCTGTTGCCATGGCAATAAATTAGGAAGGATAACCTGACTACTTATCAATTTTTATTAGTGCAATCATCCTACCTGCTTAACCCCTCAGTAACAGTAGTGTATTTAAACACCACTGATAAAATCTATTCAATGCTGGGGGTGTGAGTTAAGCTAAGAGGGTGGGGAGGAACCCAAGGTACTGTGGAAATGGGGAAGAGAAATACTGACTTACAACACAACGTTGAGATAATTCATTTACACAACAGCATCAAAAATGTTAATGTCTCTGAGGATCTTAGCACAGTGGGAAAAGATGAAAATAAATGCAAAAACTTAAGATGGATAAAATGAATAGTACTTCCTTCCTGCTGTGTTTAAAGCTGTATGTGTAAATGGATATGTTTAACTATAAACCTGAATAAATGGAACCAAAACATGTACCTGCAAAATGTTAGGGAACATCATATGCTATTAAATATACACTTTAAAGTAGAAGGGAATGAACTCATGGAACATCAGCTTGATTTTCTCAAAGATATTACTTTTGATCTGTGACCTTTAAGACTAT
Source organism: Sturnus vulgaris (assembly GCF_052056855.1). Lineage (NCBI taxonomy): Eukaryota > Metazoa > Chordata > Aves > Passeriformes > Sturnidae > Sturnus > Sturnus vulgaris. Next base: position 52,962,199 of record NC_142245.1, on the reverse strand, counting down.
GGCTAACACACTTTCAATTATCACCCATAGAAAAATCAATTATTCTTTACTATGCAGAAATAAGAATAAGTTTCCCATTCATCCCAAGATCTTTCTGAGCTCAAAATAAAAGTTACAGGTATCTCATTTTGATCCAAAGATCTAAATGTTCCTGCAGAGCTAAGCATAGTTAATCCATGTTTGATTGTTGCAAAACTGACTATTTCGGTCTCAGTATCAGTACTAATGCTATTGCTGGGTTTATGCACATCTTAAAAAAAAGAAAAAGGGAAATATTTGCAAATCTTGTTGACTTGAATGAAGCATTGTGACTCACTGTTGTTAATGCAGGGTGTGAGTGCACAACACAGCAGCAAAGGCAGGACAGGAATCTCCTTGGACCTGCTCTCTGCATGGATATACTTGCTGGGAGGAGCCTGCTCTGCTTTTATGTTCCAGGATAACCACACCCACTGCCCCACTCTTGCTATCCTCCCTTCACTCTCCACAGGATTTGAGTTGACAAATCAAAGTGTCAATTTGTGGACATAGAATTATTAGGTTAGTAAAAGGCTGTCAATTCAAAACCTTTCCCAAGCCTTTGAAAAAGGGAAATAGTCAACACAAATAACTCCTTATTTTAGCTGGGAAATACTAATATAATATTTTCCAAAACACCTAAATCCTTCACTAAAAGGCTGCCCACTATTAACTTTTTAGGAGCTATGTGAGAATATAAAAAGGGTTTTATGAACCTTATCTCCTGGAGAAATAAGCAGCTCTGATATCCTGGATGAAAACCCCTCCCTCCTGTGACTGAGAGTTGGCTCCAAATGAGGAGCAAACCTCTTTCCTCACCCCTTCACTGGCACCTGCAGCTCTCACTGGGGAGATGAGGAGCCACCACAGGCAGGCTGCACTTCCTTTCCCCACCATGATCTTTCTTCACCTATCCTGCTGGATGAAAAATACACCTCAGGAAAAGGCAGGACAGACTTGTTGTGTAAATCACATTGACAGGAAGGGCCTGGGGCAGGTCTGAAGGGAAGCCAGGACAGGGAGCAAGGGAGACCTCAGGAGTCCTGGGCAGGAGCTGCTGCTAGGAGAGGAGTGAGCAGGTGTGGCATTTGAAGCAACCTGATCTGAGGCAGAATAGGACATCTGGAAGGACAAATACCTTCTTTTACTCATCCCTACATGAATTGCCAAACAAAGTAAAACTAACTCACGGTTATAATCAATGTGCAAGTTCTAAAGCATTGCAACTCTTTAAATCTGTGAATCTGGGGCAAGCTGGACAATCTGGAGGTTAAATTTCTTCCTAAAATGAGGCACAGTCTTCCAGGTCATTTAGGTACTTGCAATTACTGAGTTATATAAGCATAAATTCTGTGCACTTTCAATAACAAAATTCTCAAGGTGTCTTTGATAGGTAGTTTCAGAGTAAGAATATTTTATCCCACAAAATTTTACGTGTTAAAGGAAGACTGCCTTGTGAAGCAATATTTTTCAGAAGGAATAAGTGAAATTAACTTGCAATCTACAGCAAGTTTCTAATCAGATATGCCAGATGTTTTTCTCCCCATTGTCAAACCCCCAGCTAAACACCAGGTCACAGCTAGCTGATAGTCCAGAAGTCTTGATTTATAAAAGCTTCGGGTATCCTCTGCCTACAAGCTCTCTGTACATGTGCATGCACATGTGTGCATATTCAGTAATAACAACAGGATTTGGTAGATCTGAGTGTTCCTGCTTCTTTCAAGGCTCAGCTTTCTGATGGAAAATACTTTCTTCAAACCTCTGACTTTTACTATGCTTTCCACATCTGAGAAGGCGTTAAGATTATTCATTTCTTTCCCATAGCTGAAGATATATTTTCCATGGAGCCTGATAATGGTGCCAACGTCAAAGCTCAAACTGAACTGATGGATTAGTTACTCTGTTCCATTCCAGTCACAGTCTGTAAAGGAAACCAGGCATTTCTATAAATGACTGTGCATTGACAGATTTCCAAATAGGGCTGCTGTTTGTGCAGACCTCTCTGGAATGAATCCTGTGTGCAAACAGACCTTCTCCAGTTGGAAGCTGAACAAATCCCAATATTGTTATCTCTCAAAAAGCTCAACCTTCCTTGTCAACACCTCTTCTGCTAGAAAGGAGTTCTAAACCTCTGTATCTACCACAAATTGTTTCCAATAAACTGTTAATGTAGTGTCCATTTAACTAATGAACCCAGGAATATTTATAAAAATTGAGGTTTGAGAATAAAACTAATGTTGATAGTCAGTACCACTTTAATAACTGGATTTTTCACAATTTGCACATTACTAGGTACTGATTGGACAAATGGAATTGGAACAGCAACAGAAATATATTCAAGTTACTGAGTCTTGGTATCACACTGGTGTCCAATATCATATTCCCACATGGGTTGGACACAGGCTGTGAGAAGGCACAAAGCTCATCACAAGCTCAGATTCACATGGAAATCCAAGATTTCGCAAAAATAGATACCAGAATACCATTAGGGGCTGTAGAAGATTTCTGTCTTTGTGTTCAACTAGGCAACAAACGCTTATCAGAATCTCAGACAAAGGACACAATGGTGTTATCCTGAATATGACAGGGAAGGCTGAGTTTTGAAGACAAGTTCTTCAAAACTGAGAGGGGGAATAACTTTTTAAAAAGCCAAATTTCTTTCATTTTAAACTGAGGTCTGCAGATTTAATTCATAAACCAAAATAATATTATTTCCATTAAAAGAACAGAAACTAATCATGTAAAGGTAAGATTATTAAATAAACAAATATGGGCCATGGACTGGTTCACTGATGCATGAATGCAGGAAGCAAAGCTTTCTTTTGCTTCCTAGTCCTGTCTGTTTTTAGACTTGACACTGCTTTATAGGAATAGATGGCTCTCTTCTTCAGACAAGGACAAGACCATGCAAAATAGGGAATTTCTCTCCCTGCTTCATTCCTGCAACTGGGAGTCCAATTCCTGCTGAAGGTATTTCACTAGCACCATAGCAAATCATTCCTTATTCAACAGCAAAAATAAATCAGGCAAGTGGCTGTGAGTGACACTGTTCCAGTATCCTTTTAACACCAAGAAGCATTCTTGGGAAGATAATAAAAGGACAATTTATCTCTAAATAAATAAATAATTGTATGTCAAAATGTCCATCATGTTCCTTGGTTTTTGTCTTCTGGTTCCAGGATGTTTCTACATTTGATGAAGACTTTAGCAAAATATATATACACCTGGGATAGGCGCCATAGAGAGGTGGAAAAGAGAGATTTTAAGGAAAGGCATGGCATCCCTACAGGATGGGTACATGTAGGAAAAAAAGATAATAAATATTCTTCTAGAAAAGTTTTAATTCTACAGGAAACATTAAAAGCTCAGTTCTCAGTTCATTTTATACAACTCAGCCATAACAGGCAGTTCAACATTCCCAGTGTCTGGGTTCTAGTAAAAAAAAAAATGAGCTTAATAAGAAAAATGAGAAAAGCAGAACCCCATGAGACAGCAAGAGTTAGAACCGGTGAGCAAAACCCAAATCCCTGCCCAATTAACATCAGTGCAAATAAAATTTCATAGATAGAGCTGTTTGTTTATTTGATCTTTCTTTCCTTTCTCTAAGAAAAGCACAAAAAGTGGTGGGAAAAGTCAGAGATACAGAAATTCTCTGACAGAAGAAAGTTTTCAGTAATGACAGTTCAGATATTTGTAAAATATTACTAGCACACAGAGCACCATGTGTGCTTTCCAGCTGATCTAAAAGCTTTCCCTCCCTTGTTCTGTGCCTTGCACTTTACCACAGCCACAATACAATCTTCCACAGTTTTCACAAGTAAAAAGTTTGCTAATGACCAAGCCTGGGGGAATAGATATGGCCATAGCATTCTCCTGAGCTACAAAACCTCATGAGTTTGACTGAGTTTTATTCATTTTTACTTCTCTGTTCATACTGTACAATTGTGATTCTTTTTTTTGCTGTTCCTTTTACGCTATTGTCACCTTTCTTCTGGCTCCTTAAATAAATCCTCAGCTAAACCCCAAGAGTAAAGACCATACATTTTTTTCCTCTGAACTATAAGTATTTAAGTATAATATAAGTATTTATTTGCGATGCCTTTACTTCACAATACCCTTTATTTTCTGCCTTTAATTTATACAGTTTCTCCAGAGAAATTATCAGGTGCAAAGGCAAGCAGCCAGATGTGGAAGTTGTGATTTTGTATAAGCATTAGATATATTGTGATTGATCACTCAGAATAACAAATAGCAAGAGCTTAGAAGAACTCAAGGGAGACATATCTAAATTATGTGAGAGCAGAATACTTAAGTCAACTACTTAAGACATACAGTTTTGCCTAATTCTAACACAGTTTACAAAGTGGATCCCTGAGCTCCAAGACAAAAGAAACTAGTTTTCTTATGAACATCAGAGTCGAAGATATAACCTATTACTGGAACTTTTCCAAAGTTGAGCATTCATAAAGTATTTCTCCAGAGCATGGGGTCTTTGGTGTCTCATAAAGGCTGAATTCACAGTGCAGTTTTCTCCATAGCTGGAAAGGAATTAATACCCACATTTAAGCCCCTTACCTACTTACCCAAAATCCTACAGGAATTTCATAATCTGTAAACTTTACCCTTTGGTCAAATTTGGTTAGAATCGGGAAACTAATGCAGAAGTTGTTCTGTAGCTGTGAAAAACAGGTGGGCACACAGCTTTGATATGTGTGTGTGCCACATACACGTAGCCATACACAGAGCATAACCATGTAAGCCTTGTTTTCCTTTGAAACTACAATAAAAAAATGGATACGTGGCCAACTGGGCTTAATAGTTTCTCTACCTGTCAACACGTGTTTTTCCCTAAGATTACACAGATTAGCAAAACAAACTTTGCAGTGTGCAAAGTTAATAAGTCTAGACTGTGAAGAGTGAAAGACAATCCGGGAAGGGGAAAAATTCCAAGGTTCAAGACCTGTTTGCTGAGAGAAAAGCACCAGTAACATCTCATTTTTTACTGCAACTTCAGTCTGTTTCCCTCAGCTGTGCAAAGCTGTGGGAATGCAAAGCAGACCAAGGTGTTACATCTCAAAACAGTTCCTAACTGCTGAAGGTTTTATAATGCAAAAACAAAACCCGGAGATACTTACTGAAACAAACAACCCTGCATTCTCACTTTCAACAACAGCAATATGAGCACCACATTTACCATTTTCAGTGTACAAGGAAACTGAGAAATTACTGAATGCTGTATGAGAGGTCTTGCAAAGATACCAACTGGAGTAGCATGTTCTGATTTCAGAAGAAAAAGGAAGAGTAATTCTATGAGAATTACACAAATAAGGTTAAAAATCTTGTGCTTTCTATCTGAATGAATACTGAACAGGGCCATGGCTACAGTGCATAACTGCATCAAGATGGACAGCTATTTAAGGTAAAGGACAATGTCAACACAAGGACATTCATCCACGAATACAATTAAGCATGTTGTTTTCCAGCTGTAAGAACACTGGAAGAACACTCAATGGCCTCCCTGTAAGGACAGTGGGTATTAAAAGGTCAGCCTTTATTTGGTAATTGTTCTGTTTATGAGATGTTATTACATCCTTGCCTTGAAAGAAACTGAATATGAAGAGGCAGATGGGGTTCACTATTCTTCCTGTGAAATCTTATGGACTCTTGCATTACTGATGCCTAAGTGCAGCAGACCAAAGGCATAACTGAAAGCCCAAGGGACATTTTCAAAGAGAAATTTTCTGATTCCTACAGTATTGCAAACAAAATATTATTTTCTAGTTTAAGCTTCAAAGAGGAAGAATAAGAGTCCCCTCCTCACTATGCCTATAACTCTGTGTTGCAAACAACTAGCATCTCCCTTCAAGAGCAAACATAGAATCTTAGAATGGTTTGGGCTAGAAGGGACCTTAATGAACATCTACTTCCAACCCCTTGCCATGGGTAGGGACACTTTCCACTAGACCAGGTTGCTCAAAGCCCCATCCAGCCTGACCTGGAACACTCACAAAGATGGGGCATCCACAACTTTCCTAGGCAGCCTGCAGTCTATCACAGTAAAGATATTTTTCCTAATTTTCAAAAACTTAACCTCTTTCCATTTAAAGCTGTAAGCTCTTGTCTTATCACTACTTACTCTTGTAAAAAGTCACTCCAGTTTTTTGTAAGTCCCGTGTAAATATTGACCTCTGTTCAACTCTTCAGACCAGTTCTCAATTCCACCATTATCATTTCCCTTTCACCTGGTTCGATTTCTCAGTAAACATCTACAGATCTGGGATTTTTAATTATTATTCCAAAGAATGCTGTTAACTACCAACACTTCTGTCTGTATGCTCACTTATATCATTTTACCAAGCAAGTTTGCCCCAGTTACTGTCCTAAAAACCTCATAAATTCATAATGCATTCACTGTGAAAATTAAAATCCTTCTGCTTGCAAAAGTGTTAAGGTTTAGCATTTGAGAGTCTGATCTTTGCAGAGCAGTACAAAGAACTTTTTGAAGTCAAGAAGTCTATTTCCCAGCTCAAAGGCAGAATCAATTGCACTCCAGTTTTTCTGACTGATTTATTTCCTCAATTCCCAGATTTTGACCCTACCCAACTACTGAGTTAGCAATCATAAAGTTGACATTAGTGTTTAAGAGTTAAACAAATATTCAAACAAATTATTTCATTTGTAAGCAGTAAAGTTCTTCTGATGATTGCTAAGTCAATATTAAACAAGCTGGAAACATTTAAGTTCTAGCCAACAGAGCTTCAAGTTAAAGTATTGTGCTCTAGTACACCAGTAGCCATATCTAAATTTATCCATTCTAATTAATAATTTTAAGATACAGTACATGATTTAGCTCAAGTATACATTTTTATCATCCTTTGTGACTCCTCAATAGTGCCAAAATACCCAATTGTCTATTTTTAAATAAAAGCTTAAACTCTTGAACTTTTACGTGTGTGTATCTATGGTTATTTGAAGAAGTGTAAACTAAATAGCCGGCTGAAATAGTGCATTTCAAAAGACCAGGAGTGGGCAGAAGTGCTAAGAGCCCTTATTGTACATGAACTAGATGAGCACTCCAGCTGCATTCTGCTTTCAACTACTTTTGAATCACCTCTAATCCCTAGAAATAAAATGTGATTTAGGAAAGAAAACACAGTTTGAATTCTGCATTTAGGTGAGAGAGAGAAAAGCCAACAGATTAAAATAAAAATGTCAAAAAAAGCATTTTTAGACTAAGTATTACTGTTGGGCTGCAGCAGGAGTGTTCTTCATGTCACAGGCTAAGATTATAAGATTTCTGCCTAGCTTTCCCTTAATAACAATGTTGTGAACCCAGACTTTCTTAAAAATAGAAGTTTGTTCTTTTTTCGAGAAAACAATGAACTGTTTTGGAACAGATGTACAGAACTGAGCGAGATGACTCATCAGCTGTGCTCAGTTACAGTGGCTTTATCTGCAAATGCGCATAGAGGAAAAGCCACTGGAGAGCTGCTGAAGGAACAGCCGATCTACCGAGAGCTAATCACACTGGGCTATTCTTGGAGGAGCACAGTGCTTGCACGTAATGACAAGAGTTACCAATTATTGCCTCTGCTTGGAGACATGAACAGATCTGTGCAGTTATTTAATGGTGCTCTCTGCAAAGACTCTATTTAAAATACTGGAACCTGTAATTTTCTAGCACTGACCCGATCTGGCAGCTGAGCATTCTGCAGTGTGAAGGCATATGTGCTTAACTTAAGCTTGTTTTCTCCACTGTAGACATCCAGCGCCCAGCACACTAACGATGCATATTGTAATATGTTATTTGCATAAGGTTACATTAAAGTCAGGAAAATTGATTAAAATCTGCATTTTACTGACAACTGCTTGCGTATCTGTCTTATGAGGAAATGAAAGATATCCCATCAGATTTCTCCTGATTTTAATAAATGACACCAACTTTAAACCTAAGCAATATAGGAGTGAATCATGCCCTAATAACCAAAATAAGCATTGCAATCTCATTCCCTCTAATGTACAAATTAAAAGCCATTTATTGTAAAAACTTTTGTTTCCTAAGTGAGTACTAACAACATAAAAAAAGAAATAACAACATGGAGCACCCCTACTAGTAAATCCATAACTTTCTTTTCAAATCAAACAATTCCATTATTTTTTAAAATTTCTCTTTTGTGACTGTTATTGAAAAGTTTCACTTCACCTTTAAAATTCTTCAAAGTCAACTGTGGTGCCTCTATATTATGTGCCTTTTTTAACAGATATAAAACAAATTATATAGATTTAAAGGAAGACATATGGTAAAAGACAGGCAAAGAAATTTGTATGATTTATTCATATAATTTTGAAGTAGCATATTTAAAATCTCGTCCTATTAACATCCATTGCCCACCTAATTACTATAAGTAATTGACAGATCTCATTAGGAAGAGACAAAACTAAAGGGAATTAAGGTCTTGATCTTGCAATTGGATTTCCATGAGCCAATGCCTTCATTGTCTGGAGCCTCTTTGGCATATGTGGGCTCAGTCTAGATACAGGAGTCCATCTGTGCAAATGTGATTGCAAGATCAGGGCCTAAATGATATCATGGGAATTAAGCAGATTCTCTTATTTGGAACAGATCTGCTCCAAAGTTACATAGCCAGTTAAAAGTTATCAATTGTAAAGAAACAGAAAAAATATATGATAGCTTGTTATTTGAATTTGGAGAATACTGCACATGACCCATGATCTATTAAACCAAATCTGAAAGCAGAGGAAAGGATAATTTTGAAAATTTATTCTTCACACTTTTGAAGCGATTAGTGATTGTGGGTTTTTTAAATTATTATTGCTATTTAAATGCTGTTGGGGAGATAAATACTGAAATCCTGTTCCCAATTATAAAGTTTATTCATTCAACTTTCCCCCCACATCTTTTCAAATGTAGCCCTCGAGCTCTAATCATGCTTTTGGAAATATTCCTCTTTTTAGCTGATTGCCAGTTTTAAGACCAAATGTACGGTATCATACTTGTTCAAAATAACTTCACTCCTAGTTTGTCCACATCCAGCTGGGTCAAATTTATCCATGGACTAAACAGCTGTAAGTCCAATTGTGGTGCTGTGGCTAATGCATGACAAAGCAATAGTGCATGTTATACATGTCAATAAAGTGATAGGAAAATAATGAAAGTGGTGTGCAGAGAGAATATATAAGAAAGTATTATGAGAAATACATGCAAGAAGAAGCTATAAAGTACCTTATCAAAAACAAAAGCATATTTAATTGGATTTCTGGCAGAGTAACTGAGTAACACGTAGAGGCAAGTGCTCCTGCCTTCCTGTATTCACTTTTAGAATCATCCCCTCCTCTTACTTGCTTTCATAGTATGTACGATCTATATACTAATCAATTTTGATACAAATTTTTTTTCATAACTCATGGGGTAATTGTCACTGCATTTAACCACAGATTCTAACACCTGGAATAACAGATTTTTCTGGTTGGATCAGGAAGGCAGCTGAACTCATGGAGTTTGTGGCTTCATACTTTCTGCCCTTACTGCAGCAATACTGGATGAAGAGAGAATTTCCTGTCTCCACAGCTGCACTTGCACCCTTCCACAACTCTTACCTCTTCTTCATGTGCTTTACACCTGATGAAAACTTCCCCTTTTGTTTGCAGCTTCATCTCAAGAATCCCATCTGCTTGAGATATGAAAGAATTGATTGGCAGATGCCAGTTGTCATTATCCACATAAGAACTGGGAAAGCAGTTCCTTTCTCATGGAGCAGTTAGGTGCTGTGCTCAGCTTGCATTTTCCTCTCATCTGAGTTTACTTCAGGCCTGTATCATCTACCCATCCCTTGTAGCACAGATGACACAACTTCACTGGCATCATTTCCTTTCCAAAGAGATCAAAATGTTCCCTGAAGTACTGCAAAACTGTGGAGGAGATATTTTTAAAATGCTTTCCAAAAATCCCTCATGAAGTCATATTTTACTTCTGTATATGTTTCCTGGTTGTGTTTGCAAAGGAGAAAGGAACTCCCAGGAAACAAATAGAGTGGAATTTCTATTGTCTATTCTGTAAGGTACCTGTGGACTGGGTGGCTAGCTTAAAAAATAAAACACCAAAAGGGAAAAAAAATACTTTTCCAACACTTGATGTGTAGGGCATGAAGAGTGATAGAATGAAGCCTGTATATAAGCATCTTCTTTGCAGCTGGGAATGTGGAAGAGGGCTTAATGGCTAAGAAGAATGGAGTTTATTATATTGCAAGAAATATGCAAGAAAATCAGATTTTACAGGAATTTCAGCGAGAATACTCGCTGTTAGAGCTCTATGATCAACTTCTTTTGAGCTTCTGGCAGAACTGAAAAATAAAATGCTGGACTTGAAATTCAGACATCTTGGTTTTCCTCATGAAAAGAGATTTTTTTTTCTTATGAAATTAATGAAAATTTCATAACATTTTTATATAAATCAAGCACTAAAACTCAATCACAGCACTCAGCTTGATTGATACTAGGTCCAAATATACCTCTCTTTCAATCCTGTCTGAGAATTAATTATGTTATAGATAGCAATTGAGATAACTTATCTACACTGTCATACATCAAAAACTCTGCCATAGGCAGATAGTAGTGCTACCAGAAGTATACTAATAAAAATAATAAAAGTATATATTACTCAAAGATTTAGCTTGCTGGGGAGAAGATGGAAATAAACTTTCAATGCCAAAAAGGGGGAAAATCATAAGCAATATTTTTCAAATCTTGGCTAGTAATTACCACTTATTCCTAGACAAATTGCTGGCAGGTTAAAGAAAAGAGGTCTTGATCCTCTACTTAATGGCATTGCTATTGTGAATTTGAGTGAGAAGGTTGCGACTAAATCAGAATCTAAATCTAAATCTAAATCTAAGTCAGAAGCCAGAAATGCAAGACAGGACTTCTGACCTACCTGGCCCCATTTTAGTATTCAATTTAGCAGGTCAAACATAGCAGTCACAACTGTAAAAAAATTATTTTGGTTTGGCATCAGATGTTTTCTCTTGTCTTACTTCCTCATTCACAGCACTTATGGTTTTAAATTCTTGGTAATAGAAGTAGTCCAGCAAACATGCTTGGAATATGAGAAAAATCCACAGCAACAGAGGCACTCATAACTTACAGAAGATGAGTGGTCTTGGCTGAGCCTCTTCAGCTTTCTCAAAGGGAGAAAGTTGCTGCCAAGTAAAAAACTGGGAAGCCTCCTTAGGTAAGGCCTTTGTTTATCCTGTGCCTCAAAGTAAGTGACTCATCTCCCCTGCTACTTAGGCTAAGCTTGCTCCCTTTTTTCATCAGAAGCACCGGGACCAGGCTGGGACCAGCAGGCCTGTAGGGAACAAGGGCAGAACATGGGGTCGGGGAGAGGCAGGAGGAAAAAAAGCCTGCTCCAATGTCTTGGCAGGGATCAGTATGGGAAGCAGGGATGAAGGCAAAGTACAACCACATTGTTGTTCCCATCTTTTGCTTTTTACACCTCTCTCACACCACTTTCAACATGGCCCAGAAAATAACACTTCTGTGGCAGGAGGAAGAACTTTTTTTCATCAATTATAAGCTTTTAAGAACAAACTTCAAAAAACTAAAGCTTGCTTTCTGTGACATACTGATTCCAGAATGTAATCTCTGAGTAAAAATGTTTTTTAAGAATAACATAAATCTGAATGTACAGCAGATGTTCCACTATAAATACCCATATATATGTTTACTGCATGCTCTCTCCCACAATCTCTATGCAGTTCTTACAAAAACTATTATATAATTTAAAAACCTTAACAGTGGGTAGTTCTGACATTGCGTATATATTGCCAATACAAGCAACAGGTTCCAACCCAGGAACCCTGTGCTAACACCCATGTTTCATTTTTCAATGGGCAATATCTTTAATACCCTTGAGTGATTAAGGTACTTTAGAAGGTTACTGCAGGAATGCTAACTATTTCCCAGGCAGAAGCTGGGCCTGTCATGGCATTATAATTTCAAATGGATGATACCAACATAAATTGAGAGTCGTCATGCTGTGAGAGTATAGTTATATACATTGCTACTAATGTAGGATGGATTCAATCTGTAGAGGTAGACACATCTATTAAATAAATGACATGGCAATCCTGTTCTCTGCAAAAATACAAAATGAGGGAAAATCACAAATATGTATAGGAAAACTTACTGGTTAACTGTGTTGTCACTAGTATCTATATAAATCTATCCACATTTTCTAATGAATATGGCATGATATTTACCTTTCACACAGGAATGAGGCAAGACATAATTTTAATAGTGTTTGCAAAGTGCTATGTAAGTGCAAATGATTGATAAAGCCAGCGAATGGCAAAGAGCCAAATATTTAGATTGAGAAGTGCTTAATCCAAGGGCTTTTAGAGAAAGCATTTCTCTTGTAGCTTCTTCATAGTTCACAAATGAAGAATTGGAAGCTTTTTACATATGCTTATATATTGAGAAAATGAAATAATTTAGCAGCAAATAGTTGATCCATTTTCCTATCTCGTGAGATAGAAGAATAAAATAAACACACGATCTGTAACTATTACACAGCAAATTCACTGGATTTTTTCTTCTTGTAACTAAATAATGATCTGTTCTTCTTGACTAGGTTTTGTGGCCTTGTACTATATAACAGCATTTAATATTATTACAGTAGTTTTCTCACCCCTAGAATTTCTCAAAACAAATTTCTGAAAGACATTTGTCCAGCATTATATATATCAAGAGGGTATTTCTTAAAAGAAGATAACACAGAAAAATTGGTACTGACAGAAATAAATAACTCTAAATTACTCTACTTTTTCCAATAACATGCTGAGATTCAAGGATTTAAAAAATTGTTTGATGTACCTTATAGTCACAGCAGCAAATTCTATCAAAATATTTATTTTCAAAAAGGTCTGTGTAAACTTTGTCACCCACATAAAAATCACACTGGTTTTAAGGAAGCTGCAGTTTCAGTGCGAGCTTGCAAATTGTAAGGATGGGGGAAGCCAAGGGAGGAACAGGGAAGAGAGGCTAAGATTTCCTTGACATGGTGGAAAATACATATTAATAGATCCACATTTCCTTCCATCATGGTGGAAACACACTTTTTGCTTCCTGTCATTGTGTTAATTCTTTGCTGCCATTGTTGAAAAGACAATTTTTACCAGTCATTGAGCCAAGACTACTGTTCAGGATTTTGAAGGGAGACAAAGATGCCATGAGAACATTCAGCAGAAGAATCAAAGATTAAATCACTTCCTCATTGGCTTCTCAGAAAATTGAAGCAGGAGATTTCTCTCTCAAGCTCTGACTTATACTGGAGTATGGTGACATCTCTCCTCCTAGAAGAACCTAATGGCCAGTCAGTTCTCAGATAAGATGAGACAGCACCAACTTAATATTTTAGGAGGCTGATTTTACAGTCTGTTTTTCACAGCTCAGGGATATAGGAAATCTGGGTTCAACTTATTCCACCAGCTTTAAAAGATCTGAGATTTCTCCAGTGTGAGACAAAACCTAGCCCAGAAATCTTTATATGATTTGTCAAAACTGAATTCTTGTTTCCTGACCAGCCTTGAATACCACACACAGGAGCATCTGATGTTGTATTTAATTTAACATCCCAATAGGAAAACTCTCTTATGTCTTATACAGAGTTCCACAGTGATAGCTTGATATCTAATCTCCTGCTTATGACAATCACTATGAAAGAATCTCCAAAGCCTAGGAAAATTAAAAGCTTTTTCACTCAGTCTGAGATTCAGATTTTACTTAAAAGGTGAAAATCATAACAAAAGATTAATTCTTTTCAATAACAACAACACGTCACTATTACTAATTTCTATCATCATCCACCACTACTAATTTGCAGATGTTAAGAAGTAAGGAGTGAACCATAAATCCTAATGTTTTAGGGACAGACGAATTCAACATAAAATAAGAGTGTGAAAGAGCTGAAGACATAAATGGCGTCTTCAAATGAAGAGTCCTTACAAGAGGTAACACTATCAAGGTTTTTTTTGAAGATTAGACAAGTCTGGAGATTACAGGGGTTAGGTTGCCAGGATTATTTTATTCAGGCTGTATATGTAAAAGGAGCCTGCAAAGATAATAAAAGAAGGAAAGAAATTTCTACAAAGCTCCTAGTATATGCAGCTATGGCCACTGATCAAATATCTGTAGGAAGTTAATCAAACTTTTCCATGGCCTTCAAGCTGTCAGTTTAGTATAGGCATTCTGCCTGTTCAAACAGAAATTTTAGCATAGGTTAAGCCTATTAGTAGTGATTGTCAATCACATCACCAACTTCTTTCATTTAAACACATTGCAGAGACTTTAAATACACTCATGTTATCCCAAGGGTTATTTTAAACTGGCATGTAAAATAGGACTTTTAGTATTATAGATATGGGTGCCAGCAAAGTATCTTTTTGTTGTGGGTTTGGGAAAGGTCAAGAGCACAGTAGCCTACAGCCACCAAGGCCTTTCTGAAGTGTGCAGTGAAAAAATGCCACTACACAGAAACTGGTGGTTGCCTTCACCACAGAACAGAAACAATTTTAGTAGTAGACAGGGTTGGGTTTTTCCTCTCCCTCCGAATTCTATGCTTGCTGGGAATGTCTCTGTGTGAAGTATTATTCATCAAAGTACACAGCGTGCAGAACAGCTCGGAAGTGATTGCACAACATAAGACGATATTTCCAAAGTGGGCACAGGCACTCCTTATATAAATCACAGTTGCAGCAGTGATAGGAAAAATATACAGAAGCATAAACTGTGTTTTTAAAGGTTTTCGTAAATCATCAGAGCCTTGAGGTTGTTCAGGGATTTTTACTTGGTGCAGTTACTGGCTGCTGGCTCTCCTGTTGTCAGATAGAAAGCACAGGGCAAAATCATTAACTGGATGCTGTGGGCAGGTTCTACTTGGTCCAATTACACGTGTATTAGTGCTCTTGAGGAAATGCTTTGTCTCCAAAGTATCTGGCAAAATCAGTGTGGTTCTCTAGGTGGATCACTGGAAATTCAAGGGCCTCCTTGTGGACTTCAGCATAGGAACTATAATTGTGGGAAAGTAATTTAAAATTCAGCTATAAAATTATTTTTTAAGAGCAAAAATCTATGACTACACTTCGAACTACAAGGGCAATGTGATAAAAATAGAGAAACATCATTCCTCAGCAACAACTCCAGTCTTACTCTATGAAACTCAGACAAATCAATTAAGAATATGAGAAATATGATGTTTCCCAGTTTATGTGCACATGCATACACATACACAAAAACCAATCATTATAAAATAACCTCTAACTAGCAACAACAATAAAAACCCAACAAAACAAAGCCAAAACCAAAACATCAACAAAAAGAAAACCCAAACCACATCAAAACAACAAACCCAGATCTGAAAAAGCGCAGCATAGTTCATAACAGCACTTGCAGAATATGCAAGTTCTTATTGCAACACATATTTTGTGAATTATAAATATAAGTAACTTGATGATTGGTGAAAAGTTTTCGTTTTGAGACCCTTGTTTCATTTGCCTATCAGACATTACAGCAAAAATGGAATTGTTGCCCACTGAAACCTCTACCTCATAGAATATAATTAGTAAAAGTTGGTTTTGGTTGCTTTGGAAATTCTGAGAGTTCTGGAGGAGACTTGAGAATTGCTGATATCTTTGCCTATGACTTGGTTGGGCTTACAGGATACTTCCCACAACTTTGAAAATTGTAATGGACCAGATCACTCCCCATTTTGTCATCAGAGACAGTGTGTGTCCAAAACAATACTTCCCTTGTGCCCTCACTCACTAGCTAGATGCCTTTTCCAACCCAGCAAGGCAGCTTGACATCCTAGAAAGATGTATACAAAGGTCTAAATTCTTCAAACTTTATATACAATATGTACAAATTTATGCAGTGTAATATACTGCTAGAGTTCACCAATGTCACTGTGGGCTGGAGCTTTTATATGAACTCTGTCACACGTCAAGACAGAGCTGTTTTCCATGTAATCATCAGGGAGTCCTGCAGGAAAGTGGAAACAAGGGATCTGAAGATTCATTTCAGTGCCAGCTAGCAGGAATCTTAAAGATTATTCTATGTTACACATATTGCACTGCACAGCTGATTTCAAAGCTAAAAATGTGCTCATGAGTAATGTCTTTCCAGGCAGTTTTCTTTATAACATGTAGAAATGCTTTCCAAGCGGTTTTATCAATAGAACAGAAAGTATGCACTGTCTATAGTGAAATGGGAGAAATGTAACTACTAAAACCAGATAAATAAGTTTTGATTAGGCTATTTGACGAGTTCATTTTCAGTGTTCAGTAACTGTGTGACTGTGGTAAGACATCAAACAGCAAGGGAGTGCACTGATGTTGTTTAAACGTGACAGTACTGTCTGGTCACAACCTTAGGAAAAAGTACTCGATATTTTTTTTTAGGCTAATAAACAGATTTTTATGCCCAAATAGGGACAGAATTCAGTAGAAAACAATTCCTAATATTGGTTAAAAAATTTCTGTAAAAACATGAAAAAGAGTTACAATTCTCAAAGAACTACCAAAAAGAGTACAGAGACCTCGGCTTCTACTTTGCTAGTAAATAGTGAAGTGTTTTCTGCTCAATAAACACTACCACAGTTTCTTTCACACATGCTGGCCTATGGATTGCTCTCCACAAGGCTTTAATCACAGGTCACAGCATTTGCAGATACATCCAGCTATGCATAAAACAACACAGAACAAAACAAAACTGTGGAAAATAAAAAGCCCACCTTCGTGGCCAGTACTAGTTGCAAGTGATTATTTGAATCCATATGGTATCTGTGACCTGCAGATCTGTGACATTTGCAAACTTACTAAGAATCTTTGTCTCCACTCCACCACCACTCCCAATCTCCCTTAAACTATTTCCTAAACATATTCCTCAGGTTTGTCTTTTACAGCTCCCTCTTCTTCCCAGTGTGCACCTGCCTGCCTGCATTGACTCAGGGCCATTATATTTTGGCCTTCTTGCAACCACAGATGGACCTCCTGGATTCCATCCTCGAACTCAAAGCCAAATCAAGAATGACACACAATTCTCTTTGTGTCTTTTTATATGTAAAATAGTATCTTTTTTTCTTGATGAAGAATTAGGACTCAGTCTCAAGTCTGTGTATATTTGTGAAGTCAGGGAAGTCTAGATCACCCTCAAGGTTTAATGATAATTTTGAATTATAGATGCATTTCTATGCAATGTTCCTCCTGTCAGTTTTGCAACTATATAGTTACCTCAGAGAAGAGAAATGATGCTTAACACACAAAGCATATGTTATTTTTTACCAAAAAAAAGCATATAATCATTTTGCTTTTCTTCTTTTACTTATGCCAGACAAAACTGCATTGTATTTCTGGCTCATATTTTAGAATAAAGTTAGATAATGAAGATTTTCTTCAGTGTGCCATCAGCACAGTCTCAGTGCCACCAGCACTGTTATGCAGGGCTGTTTGAAACAGTTTTATGAGGTGAGGGGGAGAATAAATATGCCTTTTCAAAAAATTGCATATAGAGCTACCCTTCTCCTATGGGATCTTACCTATTCTGATGAGCTGGCTAAATTGAACGACTCCTATAAATAGGTAGCTTGCCAAAAACTGTGCTTCTATTAATAGATATTAGATAGATGACAACTAATCAGCATTCACTTTTCTAATTGCACTGCATCTGGCTTCTTCTAAGTCCTCTGTAATTCTGTCTTTTAGGAAGGGAAAAATGGGAAAGGAAAGCTCTGCCAGTTTTATTTGCACATCTTTGCCAAAATTATGATTTAATAGCAATAAAATTTCCAACAGCAAGGCAATTTTTCCCTGTTTTTATCCCAAAGTCATATCAAGTGAACCTGAATCAATGATAAATGTCTACATTAAAACCATCATTGCTAATAGTATTCTATATCATTCGTCTTTTGTTCAATGTGACCAAATTACAATCAGCACATGACTATAGCTACTTGTGATTAATGATGGTTTTACTTAGTAACTGACAGTGAAGCTTCTGGGAGGAAAATGGCAATATATTTCAAAATTCCAAGCTATAAATTTTGGAAAAAAATAGCTCTATTTTCAAAGCTGTTAATATGTCTGCTGCTGCTTTTACCACCGTCAGACTGAAGTGCTTAAAATTACTTAAATTTTGAAGGGATTATTCTTCTCTTCTCAGGGTGGAAGTTTTGGCTTAGGAGGTCTTAAATCCTTTACAGACTATACACAATATTTCAGAAGAACTAGAGAGTATGCAGGGAAGAGTGTTGCAATTACTCAGGAAAAAAAAATTAATGACCTGGAATAAAGTCTCTCTGAGAGCACGGTAAATTAAAAAATTATAGATAACCTTTATGAATGAATGAATTAAAGAATAGACTTTGTGAAACACTGGAAGAAAGCTGTAAAAGCTTTCACTTGGGAGAAGCTGATCTTGATAAGGTCAGAAGTGGATAAAAGCCATTTTTACCATCTGATGGCCACTCAGCAGCTTTAGGCTGGGGTTTCTTAGTCTGGCACAGATGTTCACATCAAAACAAGCACTCCTGCTGATAATCTCAAGAGTCTGATCAAACAGAAAGACTTCCCAAGCCTCTTGCTCACAATTATTCTGATGCTGAACAGCTGGGCAATGTATGAAATACCTGTATTGCCATTGCCAAATCTATTATAAGCCTGAGAAACCTCTGTCTTTGGAGCTATCAGTCTGTAAATTGTGTCAGCATTATGACTATTTCAGGCTGAAAATCAAGTAAAAAGAAAAGAAGGTATGGGTTTTAGGTGGGACTTGCTACTCTATTTATCAAAGAACAATGGCTGCTCTTTACTCTCTACCCCGTGATGAAGGCAGCAAAAAACACCTGTACCTCTCTGGGAGCAAAGTGCTTCTGACTCAGAAAACTTTATAAAAAGCCTGTTTTGAAGGCAAAACCCTGGATATTAGTGAGGTCTTTATCAAAACTTCAATATTGTACCCTAAATCTCCGTATGCAAGAAAAAAGCAACCAGCCAACCTTTTCTTTAAAACATCTTATTAACAGAAAAATTTTGGAATGCATGCAGAGAAAGTGGAACTCCCTCTATTAGCTGTTCCTGTGACCTTTTCCACAAATAATTTTTCCGTCTCTATTTTTTTATAAGTTAATTTGGGATAATGACATTTACCTAGATTCATGTAACTGCATTAACCATCTTATGTTCACAAAATTAGTATGCAACATAAATGTGTGCCTTCATAGTGGATTTTCTTTTTCTATGGATCTTAATATATATATTTTTATATAGATAGATATAGAGATATAATCTAAATATATATAAATGTGTATTCATTCTCTCTCTCTCTGGCTCTCTTTTCTCCACATTTTGAAGTAAAGCAACTGGGAAGCATAAATACTATTTCCACTTTTGAGCAAGAGAAGGAAATGTCATTATCCACTGAAATTTCATAGCATTTCGTCTTTCTAAGTTGTTTTTGAGACCCAATACAAAAATCAATCAGTGAGCTAAAGTATCACTTTCAATTTATGGCACATTTTTTCCCTCTGAACTATATTATATAATTGATGTCAGCTTTTGCATGAATGCTATGAGTAATATGTAACTATAGAAACATAGTTTCTGAAAACAATTAATTAGCTGATATTTTAAAATTAATTTCTACTGTGACTAGAAATGACATCTAGGAGACTGTTGAAGGCTACATAAAATAAAAACTTTTGGTTCTCTTTTCCTTTTAACTAATAAGTAAGTAATTGCTTCAATTTTTTATTTTTTTTTTAATGGCAAGGATCTGTGAGTCAATTCATCATAATTTCGTGTGTGGATGACCACTGTTATTTCCCCCCCCCACCAGGGTTCATTATTAGACATGCTCCAGAGAAGTTGGATTGTCTGTGTTTAATACACTTGAGTCACTACTAATGCTGATGCAGATCACCACACATCTTATTTTTTAAAATCTCAGAGTTTAAAATTGCAGAAGGGCAATGTCTTACAAATTGATAATACATTTGTTGTAAAATGAGTAGGTTTGATCTGCAGACTATTGAAATATTTGTATTACAAAACCTTCCAGAGTAAAAACACTTTGGTTGATTTTGCTTCCTTTAAAAATTAAAGGCATCTTTATCCTGCACTGCTCTTAGTTCCAAAACTATCACAAGGTAACATAACTGTGAAGATGCAGTTAAATATATATGCAGTATTTTGTAGCAGAATTACTTACATAAAGTTCATTTTATTTTTAGCTCATAAATTCATTTATTCTTGCTGTAATTTTGATGAGATAAAAATCAACAATGTAAGCCAGTGAATTAAAAATAAAGATGTTGCCTGCAACTATTTGTATGGCAATAACAAATACTTTGTGACATTCAGACCTCGCTGCATATCCATAGAGAGTGACCTTTGCAATTATTTACAGGAATGTAAATCTGCAAATGAAATAAGGGAAGTCTAATTACTTATTCAGAATGTCCCACTAAAAGGGCTGCATGCCATAGAATAATATTATATGCAAAAGCACACTTTTTCCTTCTTCTGATGCTGCTATTTACATTGATTTTGTTTCATCTTTTGTAGTAATGACTTAGCAAAGCACCTTAAAGTCAAAGCTTTTTCTCCAGGATTAGTTATACTCCATAAAATTTAACACATCAGAAAAACTACCAGCTGCATTATAACACCCTCAGACATTTCATTTCTGTGCTCTTCATTTCTGTGATCATTTTTCTTCTCCCAATTAAACTATTGAAATCTTAATTATGTATTTTGACAAGATTGGTATCACATTCAAAAAATCACTTTTAGTTAACATTCTATAGAATCAGTTGCACAGCCTATCACAATAGAGTGTGCTATCATTTGGTGAGGCTTGACTTTGTTTTAAAGCTGAGAAGTTATCATTGCATAGAAGAGAACAAATTGTATCTGTGAGGTTTTGTGGAGGGAAAAAAAAGCACAACAAATCAAAATCAACAGGTTTCATTTTGATAAGGAAAAAAAAGCAATAAAAATTACTTGTGTCTGCATTGCCTTAATAGTTAAGTTGTGGTGAAGCCTGAAAAATATCATAAGACGCTAGTGGCTATTAAGTGTTTGGGAAGTTTTCTTCCAAAATACCAGCTTCTTTGTGACTTGTTTTATTTTGTGTTTTTCTTACCAAAACTGATGCAGAAAATTACTTTCACTCCTGCATCTGGAGTTGCTCTGCCATTAAAGATTAAACATTAGAGACTGTGACTTGAAATCAATGTCAACAAATTGCTGTCCCTTTACTACGCTATTTTTTTTGTTATAACTGTTACTGTTGTCAGATCTGCCGTCCAGTACTTTCTCCTTTAAAAAATAACTTCTAAACACTCGTTACTTATAACTGTAGTTTGCATATCAAAATTTTTGCTGGGAGGTGGTTATTCATCTAACCTGGCGTCTTATGCTGTATCAGCCCTTCAGCCTCAACTCCCTCAATATCAACCCTGAGGCCAGTGGTTTACTGCTTTCTGCTGGGAGAAAATATATTCTCCTGGCTAACTATCAACACCTTGCACAGAGTCAATAAACTACAAATTGGTGCCACAGGTATGAAGAGAAAGAAAAAAAGACAGCAGATTTCAAATTACTAGTCCTCATTCATGGGAGAAAAGGCAAAAAATACCTGTCTCCGAAGAGCCAGTCTTGTAAAGCATTAAACAAATTTAACTTTAAGCATGTAAATATTCCCACTGATGCCAATGGAGGTCATTTAAGTCAGCAGCACGACTGTCTGCTTAAATAGCAGATAAATGAGGACACCAGTTTGGGGAAAGTGAAAAAATGGCATCTATTTAAGCACTGAACATCTGAGGCCCTACTTAATAGAAATGAGTCACAGAGTAGCTTAACTTTGGATACTTTTTTGTGATTTTTTAGTGTCAAGAATATCCCTGTTTTTATCCCCAAACATCTTTTAATTTCTCAGTATTTCCTGTCATAATGTTCCTATTTTGTTTCAATAATACTAATACTAATAATCATCATTATCATCAACATCCTGATATCTTATGGCTGTGCGCTTTCATTAGGATAAAAGATTTAATTCCAGATAAAAATTTCGGCCTAGGGCTCCTCACTTATCTGACACTGATTTTCCCCTTACTTCATTAAGCTTCCTTTCCTGTTCTAGTTTCCTGCAATCCCAGAAAGCTGCCCGTGGCACTGAAAATTTATAGTTTGGATTTTGTATAGATTTGTAGTTGTTAATATTTTATTCATTGGTTTGAAATGCTTAGGGCAAAAAAAATTGCCTTCTCTTAAAACTTTTGTGTGTAATCTGCTGTGGAGAGTAAGGTTTCAGACCACAATGGGATATGCAGCAAGGTGTCTCCACAAGGTCACAAAAGGCTCCAGAAATTTGCAGAGGCATTCTACCTTGCATCTGGAGCATCCTGTACTCTGGGATAGCTTTATGTCGCATGAGCAGCTTTCAACACCTATTTTTTTTTCCTGGGGATTATAGGGAAAAAGAGCAAATATTGAGCCCCAGAAGTCAACTTATGACATTAGAACTTTTTTTTGATTGCCGAAATTTGAGTGCCATGGAGAATTTGACTTTCCAGAGGTGCCTCTGGGGGAACATTTCCTGCAGAGACGCAGATGCCACCAACCAGAGACTCTTTTTCCCCTGCCAGTGTGCCTCCTAAAAGAGCATTATTGCATAAACTACAAACTAAAAGGAAATTTAAGAAAATGCAAAGGAAATACTAAATTTTCCCTGTTTCTTTATGCTATTTGAATGTCATCTTGGAGAGGAAGAGATATTAAAATGTACTAAAATGAGCACAAAATATTGGTATGTATAAAAAGACTGAATAATCTGAAAATACTGAAAGACACAGGGAAAAATATGAAGAAACTATTCCAAAGCCATACTTTCAAAGCCATGTTCGCTTGCCACATTTATTACATTTACACCTTGTCTTTATATAAGTGCCAATATTTGCATGGAAAATGTCATCTCTTTGTCATATATCTTTGCTAAATGAATGTAAAATCTAAGCAAACCTAAAAGTTCAATGTAGATTTTTACTCATGGATAACTGAAGTGAGAATTAAATCCTAATGGTTCATTAAAAGTGAAACCATTGATCAAACCAAATGAAATTAATAACTCCAATTGTCCAGTTAGCATTATAACTTCCCAATTAATTTCTAAGCCAGCAGGTAATATATCTAAAATCCCAGACAGAAATGTGTACAAGGAAAAGCAACATGATTATTACAATACTTTCTAAATGTCCTAAGTTTTTTTGTTCCATACCTTTTTGTTTTTATCCTCCTTTTTTTTTTTAGTTTTAGTCTATTTCTATGTTAACCTGAACTACACATAAATCCTTACTTGCATGGGCTTGGGATACTTTAGCTTCAGAGTGATGTTGAAAATAAAAGTGCTATCCACAAAAAAAGACCACTCTGACTTTGAATTTCCTTTGGTAGATGGTAGCAACATTTGAGCTTGGGTTTGGAAATTATTCTGGTCAAATTATTTATATGTAGAATTGAATGGATTTTGCACAAATCCTCTCAGGGTGTACCAAACTTTTCCATGGGCTAGTATTCACGTGGGAAGTGAAATCTCTCATAAAGGGTGGCCAGGTGTTGTTGGGATGTTGGCAGAGTATCTGTTGCAAGGTCCTTGCAAGAAGAGATTCTCCAGAGAAATTAGGAGCTGCAGCCCAGCTGGTCCATAGTCCTGCATGGTCACTGCAGTACATACAGAACTCATTTCTATTTATGATCTTTAATATTGCACAAGATATCTCCTGGTTGTCTGAACTATAT
This sequence comes from Sturnus vulgaris, assembly GCF_052056855.1. NCBI lineage: Eukaryota > Metazoa > Chordata > Aves > Passeriformes > Sturnidae > Sturnus > Sturnus vulgaris. The sequence goes on along the minus strand of NC_142245.1, from coordinate 52,938,308 downwards.
AGAAAAGATTGTCCTACGTGACCATGACTTCATCTGCAACATCAGTTTAGACTATATCAAATTACCAATGTGCAGTAACCATTTCTATAGCAAGGACCGACCTGCCCTAGCCAGCTCACTCACCCAATACATCTCAAGTATAAAGGCTGTGCCTATCTGTTCGTTTGTGGGTATCAGGAGCTGCCTGAGGTACTCTCCAGAACAGTCTGAGTTCCTGTAACACTCAAATGCTTTACTGTGAAGCTGGCTGCCATAGTAGTTCTCACCTTGTTGCAAGCCAGCCCTCTGTCTCCACCCTCAGAGCTGCAACTGGAGCACCCCTGCAGTAACAGGGGATTGCTAAAGTGCCATGGGTATGCACTCGCACACACACAGCTCAGGTGCTCCTCTACATTGCAGCTGTAACAAGACCAATTTTAATTTCATCCTCACATCACCATTATAACTTAGGTTCCCCGGATCTTTGTGTCACAGGTCAAATGCTGCAAACTACCTTTGCATCATCACCAAGTTTAAAAATTACTAGTATCTGTGGTCACCACTGGAATGCTTCATACAGGTATTCAAGAAACTAATATCTTGCTTTCAAAAGATTTCGAAGATAGTTTAAAAATAGCTGGAAGACATACAGAAGTCTTTACCCAGAAAATATCTGCATAAAAATCTAGTAGGCCTAACCATATATGCAATGTGGACTATCAGATATGACAATGAGAAATATGGAATCATGACAAAAGCAGTGACTAAATAAGTGAATATTCAAAATTCTAAAGAGTTCACAGTCATTTATTTACTGAAATAAGAAGCTATTTACTTAATAGCTTTAACAGCAAGAAGTAAGTGAATATTTAAGCATACCCAGTATAATTTACAAATGGGAAGTGAGACTTTAACTGTTTATACATTGGAATGTAGGTGGCTAATTCTGCATCTGACATGGGAAGATTTTCTCATTCAGATCAGTTGAGGAAGCAAAGAATCAAGTTAAAAATTTCTAGTGAGTTGTGGGTCCGTTTCTAGCAGAAGTCCTCCCTCTGTGCTTCTTCCTCGCCTCAGGAGAAATTTGCCAACCTACTCAGCTACTGCTCTCTAGCTCAGCTCTTAGCTTTCTTCCTTCTCTTAATCATTTGTCCCCAACCAAGCTAAAAATGGCAACGTTCTTTTCACAAGTTCTCCTATTTCAGTTTTCACCCCTAGGCAGATTCCATCTAATGGGATCAATTTAAGGATATTATTTCTAACAATGTTTTCTTGAAGCTACTCCAATGTCTGTCACTTTGCTTCCCACTGATTAACCCCTAGCTAGTTTGTGTTGCACCACACCCAGGCTCTTGCGAGATTATACAGTGCTACTACACCTCCTCAGCCTTCTAAGTGTATTTTCTGAATTATTTCTTTTTTTTTCCTATAAAATCATATAATAATTCCTAAAAGGATATATATATTTTTAATAAAGGTATGTCCTGCCTTTACAAAGTCTTTCAGCCACTAGCTCATAATTTCTGCTCAGCACCAGAGCATAATGAGTTTTTCTGGTGATGCCATCTTAGGATGTGCAGTTCCAGCAGAGTAAGGAAGAGAGAAGAAAATAAATATTCATCCAATTGACTTAGCTAAGCTTGTCTTCTTCTTAGACAGTTCAGTAGCATTATTTAGGCTAAGAAACATCCTTCTTGGTTTAAAATAGTGCCAGACACTGAAAAGAAAACTTAGAGTCTTTCAAATGCACTATCACTACTGCTGTTATGGCAGATTAAATAATATTTTTCCTCTTTCTACTCTCATGGCTTCTCACATGTGCATAAATAAAAATGTATATGCCATGACCTGAAAAACCCAGCCGTGTGTTAGAGTGGATCTTGAAAATATAAAAATAACCCCCACCTTATATAATCTGTCCTTTTTGGAGCAAAGATCCCTAAGAGTCTGTTTAAATATTTGCCTGACCTTATCTAGATGAAAAATACTGAAAAGCCTCTGCAGCAGTGGTGCATAGTTAATGTATGTTAATTTTTTGATCATTCACAGACAGATAATGAAGAGATAATCATAAGATAACCTTGCCAGAATACTTTAGTCCCCTCTGCCTGTCAATGTTTCGTTTTTATCTCACATTTCTCCATCCAGCACTGCATAGTTTGCATCATCAGTCTCTGACTGTTGACTTAACAATGACAAATAAAAAGTTAGTGTTATTTCATACATCCATTAGGGAAATTCCCTGAATCCTTACCGTTCTATATCTAGAACATCCAGTCTTCAAAAAATCTACTTATCTGACAAGGAGGACACAAACTATCAATATGGAAAGAAGAGTTTTCCTTAGGATGTTAAAATCATTCCAATCTGCTTTGCTCTTAGATTGACTTCAAATTATCTAACCTCTATGCTTTGCTTTGCTGTAAAAATAAAAATTGAAATGCTCTTATAACAAACCTGCAGATTTTAAAATTTTAAAATAAAGATAAGTTGATATATGAGACAGCCAGTCTTTCAATTTTGAGATTCCTAGGAGCCTCAGTCTTTATTTTTCTGGATCTGTTCATGACTGAAACCTACCTTTCTCCTACTATGGGTCCAAAGATCATCTGAGCCAAGAGTTAAGTCTTTATCTTTTGACTGATTTACATACCCAAAGAGGAAATTGGAAAAGTCTCAACCATCATGTAGATAAAATTTGCCACCTTGCTGCTTTTGCTGCATATTTTATCTTGATTTTGACAAGGTAGAGTCTGGTGGCTGCAAATGAAGAGCTAGCACACAAGAGATATAGAGAATTGAGACTCATTCCAGCAGGATTCAGAAATCAAACCACTACATAGTAACTACTTATTATTATAATAGGAAAGAAACAAAACAAAACAAACAGTTAATTGAACATTTTCCTTTTGTGACACAAAGTTTTAGAGACTTTGACATTTTCTCCTAGAAACCAAAGGAGTCCAAAGTAAAAGTGGCTAAATTCATGTAGTATTACATAATATCATATAACCTGTGGAACACCTACAGAAGTAATAAAATTACTGTTTGGGAAAATATAGTATATATATTTCTGCCTTCCAGGGGATCAGTATCAGCATGTGATGCTAAGGTTTGATTGTATGGTTCTTACTTGGCATTAATCCTATCTTGTCAAACAACTTGTCACAAACATATACCCCTACAATTAGATTTTATTTTTTTAGCACCATTCAAATGTTTTACCAACTTTAACATGCTTCTACATCTAGCTTCCTTGCATTATATTAATCCCAGGATAATTTCCAACCTTCCAGGATTTTATCTTTAGAAGGCTACTGTTTCTTTTTTTGTTGTTGTTGTTGTTTTTGTGGTTTTGTTTTGGTTTGGTTTTTTGTTCTCCTTCCCTTCTGTTTGTTTGTTTTGCTTTGTTTTGCTTTCCAATTCAGAAAGTGGCCTGGTCTCTCAGCATCTCAACATTAATGGCAGGATGAGAATTCCCAGCTAAGCCATATTTCTCACAGCATTTTCTACATCGTGAAATTCCACAGAGCTTATTCAGTGTAGCATGTATCATGACAGCAGTTTCCTGAATTACACCCATAAGGAAATGAGCAGGTTTGACTCATTACTGTCGGTTTTGGTGTTGATATTTTTGTTTTCCTTTTTTAATTGCTAAATATATTGTGACGATCTTGCCAAAAAAACCCAAGAGATTGTTGCAATTCGGGTATCATTCACAGACTCACCTTTTTTGTTGCCTAAAAAAAAATGTTAAAAGCAAAGAAAATTTAACTTTTTCCATGGAAATTGTGCATAGAAAATTAACTGGAAGGTTTTTTTTATGAAAATATTCAAACCTTTAGAATCTGCACTTTTCTTAAAACCTATTTCTATTAAAAATTGTGGAATCAAAATTTAAATCTCTTTTTTATTTCTGCCATTAGCCTTCAACTTTACTTTGTATTTTCTATGCCTTCAGCTTCCACTTATCACTATTTTCAATACAGAGCACTCAGTCTTCCATTTGGTTATTATTCACCTTTCACATAACTCTTACCTCTTGCCTATTACAAAAATCCTCTTCATAAATCACTTCCTACCTGTGCTCCAATCTTTCCTGCCCATAAAGTTCCAAGTAGCACTTAAGAAAACCAAATTTTTGTGCTAGAACATTTTTTTCACTCCTGGGAAAATCATCGAAATCATCTTTGTGATAATAAGTGCTTAAGAAATTCCCAGAAAAAGACTCAATTGTTATTTCTAAACATTTCTGTGTAAAAAAAAAATCTTCACACAGTCACAGAATAAGCTGATTTGGATAGGACCCACAAGGACCATCTGGTCCAACTCCTGGCCCTGCACAGCACCATTCCCAAGAGTCACACCATGTGCACAAGAGTATTGTTCAAATGCTCCTTGAACGCTCTCAGACTTGGTGCTGTGACCACTTCCCTGGGTAGCCTGTTCCAGTGCCCAACCACACTCTGAGTGAAGAACCTTTTCCTGATATTCAACCTAAACCTCCCCAGACTCAGCTTCAGGCCATTCCCTCTGTCACTGCACTGTCACTCTGTGGTCTGGTCAGCACAGGGATCAGTGCCTGCCCCTCCCCTTCCCTTCCCAAGGAAGTTGTAGATTGCACTAAGGTCTCCCCTCAGTCTCCTTTTCTTGGTGTATCACTGACTTTCATCTTCTTGCAACTCTGAATGAAAAAGCCTTACTTGTTTGTGGGCTTTTTTTATTCAACTTGCTAATGCAAAGTTGAGTTTTTCTTAAAATATCTTTAGCATATCAATTCTGGAATTTTACAGAGAACTTCTATGCCAAGATGCTTTCTATACCCTATGATTTATTACATTTTGTAGAAATACAACCCTGCAAGCAATTACAGGGATATTTCCCTCATATGATTTCTGATCAACTGCTTGTAGTATTTACTCACTGTGACACGTATGCTTTCTGCTAAAACAAAAATATAAAGACAAAAACATTAAACAAATTTATGGGTCATCTACAGGAGGAAAATATTTTATCTGAAATGCTGAGTATACTAACATTGTTAGTATCACATTTCCTGTCTCCTCACATTGCCTTTATGATTCAGCCTTCTGAACCAATACTGTGGGTTATACCAGGTATCTCATTTACTCTCTGCAGGTGAATTTCCCATCTCTCACCAGTTTCCTCACTCTGTGATTTTCATACTTCTTTTTTCCTCTGTCACATGGTCCTCCTATAACTTCCAGAAGTTCCCTGACTTCTCCACTATACATTTCTTTCAATTTCTTTCCACTTAACAGTGGTGTCTCCTCTTCTACATTTCTATCTTTGTACCTGTAACTCTTTTGACTAACAAACTGAAAGATTGTTCCAATAAGCAGTGATGTCTTCCCATTTTTCTAATATAAAATATCCCCTTTTTCACTTGGTTTTATGGAAAGACTCTTCTCTTTTGCCCTTTTCACATTTGTTCAGTTGCATGTCAGCCAAGGCAACTGTTCTGGTTTCATTCAACAAACTCCAGATGTTTTCATTTTCTTCTCTGGATATCTTTGGAGATAAAAACTTTTTAAAAACCCTCATGAATTTTGACATTTGTTTTAACTTCATTCCATTTAATACCTAGAATTGTTCTTAGGCATATCCTTCCAAAGGCATTCAGATGCCTTTCTGCATCATTGTGAATTTCAAGCTGTCATATCAACATATTAAGATGAAAAGAATGTTTGAATGAAAATCTTGTATATAAATGACATATTTTCAACAAAATTGGAACAAAAGAGACCTCTGCAGATATTACAAAAATTGCAAAAGTTAGTATTAAGAATTCTGATTACAAAAAAGCTTTACAGAGTAAAAAAGAAACCTGTGTATACAGTACCTAAAATAACAGTACTAGAGATTGTTTTGAAATGTACGCAAAGTCTCCCTTAAAGGAAAGATCTAGGTTGACCAGTAATTTTTTAATAAAAAAGGGTGACAAATTTTCTTCCACAATGTTCTTAAACCATCCTGAATATTTTTTATGAGTTTGTCAGTACTTTAATAAATTTTCTTCACAGTTTTCTCAACAGAAATTTAGTTAGGGCAGTTAATGTTAACCTAAGCAGAACTAGATTATGTTCCCTTTTCAATCTAAGGGAACTTGTGCCAACAGAAAAACAGAAAATACGTGTATAGCCTTTCAGCTAACTATTGCTGAATACTTGCAGGTATTGTGAAATGCAAGTTCCTCCTCATGAGGATTTTCCATTTCCCATTAAATACCTAAATGTTCCCTTAATCCTTGTTTAATGGATATTTGGATGGATGGTTGTTTTAAAAAGTAGAACAGCATCAACAGTTAAAAATTAGGTCATTTTCACCCACAGAGTACCTGATAATTTTATGATCTAACTTTTTATAGGAAGTATATATTGGATTCAGGTGCAATGCAATTGGTCCTTAGACTGAGAATGTGGAAAAGATCTCTCATCTTTCCATCTCTTTTTAATCACTGTTCATTTCCTCTCAAGGCAAAGGTAACTTTAATGACCAAACCAAATCACTGGTAACTTTGGTGAATGAATCACCAGACTGTGGTGAAATGGCTGAGGAAGTTGGGGCTGATCAGTCTGGAGAACAGAAGGTTGCATGGAGACCTCATAGGAACCTTCCTCTGTCTATTCCCCCATTCTACAGGGAAGCCAGAGAGGGGCACTCCATCAGGAACTATGGTAGGACAAGGAGTAATGGGTACAAACTGGAAGTAGGGACATTTAAGGTAGAAGTTAGGAGGAAATTCTTGACCATGAGGGTGCTAAGATATCAAAACCAGTTGCTCAGGGGGGTTCAGGAAGCTCCAGCCCTGGCAGTGTTCAAGGCCATGTTAAATATGGTCTTGAACAACCTGGTCAAGTGAGAGGTGTCCCTCCCCATGGAAGTGGGGCCTGGGACTAGATGGTCTTTGAGGTGGATTCCAACCCCTTAGCTTTCTATGATTCTATGACTCTAAGAAATACCATGACTTATCTTTGAACATCATTTTCACTGCTTTTCTTACAAATTTCCAGAAAGTAAATACTTTGGTTTTATGTGAAAGGTTTCTTTATACACGAAATAAATTCTTACCTGAAAATATTTCTTATCTTGATTTTTTTTTCATTTTCATAATCAACTATCACTTACTAAAAAATTGGTATTTCTATCTCCCTGTCCCTAAATATAGTAGAGGAAGATTTAAAAAAATATTATAACAGCTAGAAGCTAAAGCCTGACACAGTTAAATGTGTCACAAATTGGTACTGGTGAAAGTGATTGACTCTGAACATGAACTGCCATGGGGTTGTTTATCTGCTGATACTCACCTATAAAAATTGTGTGGCACTCTGCAAGACATATCTGTCAAATGTATCATTGTACTGTGTAGATAAGAAATAAGATAAGAAAACCTGATCTACCTAATAGCCTCTTTGGCTTTATTATATGTTATTATATGTAATTGAGAAGATTTATTAGTCAGAATTGAGACCTTTGTTTCTAAAACAGCCATCTAAATGTTTCCATAGGAATGAGTTGTGAGCTTATCTTAATTGTTTTCGGCTAGGAACAGTGCCACTGAAACTCAGATTGGTCACAGTGTGACTCCTGTCCATTGAAACCAAAGAGCTCAACTGGAAAGTCCTTTGTTTAGCATCTTAAGTCTCATGCCACTTTATGAATTCAGAATACTGAAAGAACAGAAGGACTGGTTCCAATTCAAAGCCTTCTGTGCCAAAGGCTATTTCTTAACAAACAGTCTCAGATTCAGTACAACAGCTTCAGAATATCCAGAAATCTTCTTCACACCAAATTATTATCAAATTATTTCTCTTTTTCTGCTTTGGAATATGCAAATAAACAATATTTAGGTGACAAAAAAGAACTATTTTCTTTTTAATAGTAAAGTATATTTTCACATCATAATCCAATTATAGGGCTATTTATCCAGATGTTTCCTTCAAACAGAACTTGATCTCTTCTGAGGGACTTTAACCACTTGGAAAAAAATGAGAATTTGATTATTTTTAAATTTTACATAGGGAAGAGAAGAGAAGAGAAGAGAAGAGAAGAGAAGAGAAGAGAAGAGAAGAGAAGAGAAGAGAAGAGAAGAGAAGAGAAAAGTTTTTAGGTGTTTCCATCTGTAGTAGTATAGTTTAGTATATACAGGGTAATATCATGCATATAATCCACAAATGCAGTAAGTCTAATACAGGAATATTCATATGCAGAAAAGAGAAGTATCATTGTTTAATGTTTAGATTATTCTGTTTTATTATTTTCATTTTGCATACTTCTAGATATTAGATTTTTCAGCACAAATTATTTATCTATATATTAAGGCATTTGTATTTATTTTATTAATAACCATGTTAACTTTGATTTTCCCAATAATGTCAGGGTTCTACTTTCACTTTAAATTCTTAAATATTTAGTCCTAATCTCAATACTTGTGAGCATCTTCCATATATTCTATAGTCTACATTTGGGACACAACACCAGTACTCACAATAGGTGAGAAATTCACATGCAGTTGCATTTTTTTCTATTTGCACTAGATTTTAATTAGACCATATTGCTATTGCCTCGAAATATACCTATTTCTTCTCAGGTTTTTCTGTACTTTGAAATTAAGGGGATAGGTAAGCCAAATATTTTAAATCTCTGTCTCTTGGCTACAGTAATTACAGTCCTATTCCAATTTATTATGAGAACCTGCAGAATTTTCCAAGGAATATCTTACAATTTAAATTGCATAGAAGTTTTGTTCTATGTAGTTAGTATATGCATGGATGCACAAAACTTCTATTTAGTTTCATCTGAACACCATTCATCTTCCTATGAAAATCAGTCAAGCTCATTTGGTATGATCATAGGAACTATCTCTGAAACAGCACTAAAAAACAAAGGATTAATTTTCCTTTCCATGCCTTTACACTGTACAGCCATGCCTTTGGTTCTTCTGTTCTTTTTCAAAGAGAAGAGCTGAAGTGGATCTGTTTTTAGATATATATACTCTGTCATTTCAGCACAGTGTGATATCTTTTTAAAAATTAAATATATACACGTAAAATTTGAATAGAATTGTTGTGTGGAGATAATTTTCACTGCTATAAACTCAAATGCTTAGTTCAGAAACGTACACTGGGAGTACTTTGTGATCTGCCATACTACTACCACCAAAATGCTGGCATTTTCAAGGTGATTTTCCAGGAGGTCTGTACTTTCAACAAGTTTTTCTGCTCTTTTAAACTAACTTTCATCCTACCAGTTGCCATTTACATGTCTTAATTTTCCCTGGAGACATTGCTCCCTTCTTCAAAGAGCGAGTGGTTCCCAGACCTCTGCCCCTCTGTCTCAGTAGTCTCAAAGATGCCCAGGCACCGTCCTCCTGGACCGAAGCTGAACTCCGATCTCACAGAGCAGCATCTACAGCACTGCCATTTCCTCTGGAGTCATGGCTTAGTGCTGCCTCAGCCTCACTTCTGCTTTCCCCTTCTGCAGGGCTTGGCAGCACCTGCACAGAGCAGGATGGGAGAGGTGGAGGGGATCCTTGGTGGGCTCCTCTCCCCTTTTGCTGTGCCCATCATGATGGCTCTTGCTGCAGCTTGAATGAGTGGATGAGCAAGAAGGGGCAAGCATAATACTATTCAGACAAGGTGACAAACAGGCACGATACCAACAGACAAACTGAGTGTGTGCAACTTCTCAGATCCTACAGCTACACTCAGTCCACAAGACTATCCTTTTATAATTAATTTTTAAATTTTTTTAAAAGGTTAGTTCTCCTAGATGACCAAGGAATATGAACACCGTAAGTTGCAGTATGGTAATTTGTGCAGGACAACCCTCATGAAAATCATTCATATCAGGTCTAAAAAATCACCTGTTTCACAGATTGTTTCAACCTTTCTGCAGTTAATCAACCCTTGGCTTCTTCAGATACCATATTTGCAAGGATCTCTGATATTGCCAGTGGGGCAATGATGTTTGCAGTGATGATACTTGTCCAGAAGGAATGTGGACAGACCCCAGCTGCTAGCCCAACACAGCTTTCTCCACTGCTACCAAATACTAACAACTCATTCCCTGCTGACCTTGGCTGATTTCAAACTACTAATGTAAAAGTACATTTTACATGTGTTTAATATTCTTATGCCTAGTTCAGCCTATAATACAGTGACTTCCTTAAATAAACCAATATCTGATTTGCTGGATTTTAATAAATAACAGGTATAAATTGTTACTATAAATAATAACACTGATTATCCTGTGTAATCAAACTCTTCACCTGCTGTGAGACATACCACATTTATGCAGATTAGCTGTAGGCTTTTCATCCATGAAATTATAGAATGTATAATGTGATGGGCCATGATATATTTAGTGTACTGTAATTGCTTATTTATAAAAGAGCTATCAACAGCCCACTTTAAATAAATTCAGAAATCACCGTAGGGCATTTCAAAATGAATATTTTATATGACATTTCTAAAAGATTATGAGCATTTCTTTGAACAGTAAAATTAATGGCTGTTTTGCTGTTTAACGTCATCCTGTGTAGATTCAGGATAATGGCACATAAACTGTAATTGCTGTATTTGTGTTTTAATTAGGAATATAATAATCCACCTCTCTCATGCTCTAGTTTTCCAAAATTAATATGGGGGATAATTTAAAATGGTCGGTTTGCTAATATAATAGTTATAAGAAAGTGAATAAATTAAGCAGTAAGATATAATACTTGCAGCTCACTTCTAACAAGAGTTATTCTACAGGGTTGTCTTGCCTATTGCATGTTAGATTCACTGGTTGATTTTCATCTTTTGTAAGTAAGATTTAATGACAACTGAAGGTGCCAGCTTTGCCTATTTCCTTCCCAACACCAACAGCCTGCAGTGTGTCTACATAAAGAAAACTAAGTTTTCTCCTGTAGGCAGTGATGCTACTTTTGGAAGAGGAAGGGATGAAAGCAGAGTAAAAAAACCTCTCTGACAGAGAAATCTAAAACTTTCAAAACCCTTACTTAATAGGAAGGCCAGTTAAGCTTCTATTCACTTTGACAGACTGAGAGATTAATAGGTAGATAGAAAAGCAATTTCATACATTTAGTGACTGTCAACACCTATTCCATATCTTCCAGAGCAGCGCTATTAATAAACATGTTGATCCATGGAACAATATATCAAAATCACCCTTCAGGGCCATCATTTTGTTTATACCTGCCCCTGTGTTTATGTAATTTACAAATAAAGCTTGAAGAAAAGAAATGCCCAGAGCCTACAACTGCTGTGCTTTCTTTACCTGCCACAGAAAATTAAACTGATTATGTGTTCAGCTACTGTGTCTTCAGCTGAATCTTTACATAATGTAAAAGTTTGTATTTATGAAACTAGCCTTGAAATTTCTTAACTAAGAATTCAAAAGTTGGAAAACTAATGAAACCTGGTATTATTTTCATGTCTTGATCTTCTAGTAACTAATTAGTGCCCTGTAATAAGATTTTCCACAGATTGGGTATTTATTGAGTCTCTTGCAGTTGTGTATTCTCTGGTAACTAAGAAGGTATTAACCCATGTGGCTGAACTTCCTTTAGAAGGGTCATTGTAGGAGCTCTCCTGCCTACTAAATCACATATTTCAATGGAAGCAAGAGAGATCACTGACAAAAAGATCCTAAAATCCATCTGTCAAATTTGGTTTAAACTGGTAGAGTTGGATGCAACTACAGATTGAGAAGTTTCTAAGAGACCAAAAGTAATAGATAGGAATCATAAAACAAACAAACAAAACAAAACCAAGAAACCTTACAGTTTTTCAGCTAAAATCAGATTTTTCATTAAATACTGGCATTCTGGCTCTCTACCCAGCCTGAAGCAATTTGTACAAAGTGCAGGAATGGTAAATTATCAAAACTTTCCAAACAAACTCCAACTGATTCTTGAATCAAGAGCCAAGCAGGGGCATAAAGTGATTTTTATTTTACCAAAACTGGTTCATGTGTCCAGCTTATTCAAGTTTTTTTCTTCATATGCTTTTCATTCTTGTGTTTACAAGCTGTGTGATTTCATTAATGCATGTAAAATGTATTTGTCTCCTTTCTATCACTAAATTGAATTATACCCGAACAGGCAAGGAACAATGGCTGATATGTACAGGTGCCAGAACGAAAACTATTGGTGTGTCTTGAAGTAATTTCCCCATTGTTTCTGGCTTTGCAGTGCAGGGAAATCTGCAGTTACTAGACCATCATGAGTGATGTATGTTTTCATAGTGAATTGGATCAAAGTTGTTCTGCACAGATGTTTCTGTAACTGTGTTGCATTGGGGAAATTTACTGTTCAGTGTCCCTCAAGTATATATTTCCACCTGTGCAATGGTCTAGTACAGAAGCTGGGCCTGCAGCATAAAACATGTAGTTAAGTTGGCTGGCACAAACCAGCTAGAGATAATTTCTTAGAATTGTCTGTCCATGTATTTCTGTAACCATAGCTCTTTGTTTCAGCAACTGGACTTCAAGCTTTACTTTAAGGAACAAAGGAAAACAATTGGCAGGCTTATGGGAAGTTTCAATTTTGCCATGTAAGTGATAAGACTGAAAACATGCATTTTTAATCAGTTTTGAGGGGGTTATTTATTTCTTGTTTATTTTATGTTGAGAATATGAAGTCAGCAAAAACCTCACTACAGACAGCACTTTCCTTGATTGTGATGCACATGCTAAGTTTCTTAAAAAGTCTCAGGTCAAATATATGCGTGGCATAAGGAGTCTGCATGAATGAGATGAGTTTCCTTTCTAAAAGGTGCCTGAAACACTGGAAAATGCTTCAGTCATGGATGGTATAATTGATTCTCAGACTGATTTCTCACTGAATTATCATCTTCCAGAACTTGTCCTAGTCATGCCAAAAAAAAAAATCCAGTGAGCTTTTTTCTTCAAAGCATTTTTTTAATTCAATATATGTGGACCTTTGGACATTAAAGCAAGGAGAGTTTAGCAACTCCAATACTAAACAAAAGATATTTTTAAGCGGGCTGAAGAAAATAATGTGGGAGATTCAGATTTTATCCCCTCTTTGATCAGAAAGAAACACACTGTTCTTCATGCAGTTCTAATTGCAGACAATTTGAGGGCTTATTTGCAGTGTTAAACATAAAGCAGAAAGACACAAAATAATAAAACTACTCTTCCAGTGTGTACTAAAACACTGTATCATTGCAGTGACAAACTGCAAAAGAAAGTTGGAAGAGAGATAGAATTATTCCGGCAACCTCAGAGCAGCAATGCCCTATGTCTGAAAGTATTTACCCATCTCCTGGCCACTGAGATATAGGAAGCACACACTAAGAGCAGAAAAATGAGAATTTAGCATATGTATGATTGATAAAAGAATTGTCGATTTGATGGTTTTCATGGTCTGCTCAACTCTTTTCTTTTTTAATTAATAATCCTAATGCCACTCTGACAGTCCTGGTGTCTTAATCTTGTTAATCCTATTAGCCTTTCTAAATCAATATTCAAAGGCTAAAGTTTATCATAGATGCATTTTAAATGTTAGAATCTCTGATTCTCCCAATTGTATCTGTTGCACAGTACTGTCACTCCACTAACTCAAAAGGAATGGCTTTTATATTGATGTAGATGCTGGAAAAAAAACAACCCTGCCTTAATGCAGCAGAGAGCTCTACATAAAGGTGAAATGGATACCGTGGCTACAATGGACCAATGGAGAAGTAAAAAGAGGAAAAGTTAATAGATAATCGTGAGAAGAACAGCACAAAGAAGATGGGAGGGAAATGAGAAGGAAAGGAATCAGAAATTAACTTGTAATTGTTTTAAAGGGATGATGAAGTGCCAAAGGTGAGAAGAATTTGGTTTTAGGATCTGTCTCTTCATAACGACCATTTTGGGGATTGCTTTTATTCTGCTTTTATGGTCCTGTAAATCAGTACTAATGTTACTCAGGCACTACTACACTGGCTGCCAAAAAGATATACAATCAACAGCTCCCACATCAGAAGTCTGGAGCAGTAGACAGAAGTATTTTTCTGGAATGGACTACCTGGGCACACTGCCACATCACAACTGCTCCTTGCTCATTGCCCAGCTGACTGGCCATTCTCCTCTGTGGTGAAAAGGATAGTGGCTGCACAACTCCTCTCCATCAATGTCACAGCTGAATCTTCACCTCTTCAACTGCCACTAATCAAGGTAATATCTTCCAGGATGAAGTTTAACCATTTATCTTGGACTTCAGGTAGGCTTTTGACACTGTCTCCCACAAGGTGCTCATAGAGATGCTACACAGTCTGAAAGAATCAAATGAGGTGGATTGAAAACTGTCTGGGTCTAGATGGTAACAATCAGTGGCATGAAGACCAGTGACTAATGTACCCCAGGGATCAGTACTGGGTTAAATCATGTTTAACACATTCATAAATGATCTAATGATTGGGTAGAGAGTTTCCTGATTACACCAAGTTGTGAAGAGTGGCTGATACAGCAGAGGGTTGTGCTGTCATCCAGAGGAATCTTGACAGGCTGGAAAACGAGTTGGCAGGTACCTTGTGAAATCCAACAAGTGGATGTGCAAAGGCTGCACTGAGAAAGAAAAACCTGAGGCTGTGCAGCTGGAAGGCTGCTGAGGTCTGTCCAGCTGGAAAGCAGCTCTGTGGAGAAGGACCTGGAGGTCCTGCTGGACACCAAACTGAATATGAATCAACAGCATGTCACAAAAAAGACGAATGGAATCTGACCTACATTAAAAGCTCTGCCAGATACTTGAGGAAGGTAATCCTTTGCCTCTAGTCAACACTGGTAAGGCCACGCCTGGAGTGCTCTGCTCAGTTCTGGGCTTCTTAGATTAAGGGGCATAGATACATTTAGGAGGATCCAGTAAAGGGCCACAGAAATGATTGTAGGCTCTCACACAAGGAGAGGCTGAAAGCTGTGCCTGTTCAGCCTGGAGAGGAGCAGGTTCAAGGGGCTCTTATCAGTATCTACAAATTTCTGAAGTGAGGGTGAGGGTGTGAAGACAGATCTTTTCAGTGGTGACCACTGACAGGAGCAGAGATGATGGGCTCAATTAGGTAGACAGAAAGTCCTCTCAAAGTACCAGGAAGCACTTTTTTTTTGCTGTGAGGTTGACCAAGCACTGGCACAGGCTGCTCAGAGAGATTGTAGGGACTCCCTCTTTGGCAATATTCAAAAGCCATCTGGACATAGTTCTGAGCAGTCAGTTCTAGATGACCCTACTTGAGCAGGCGGATTAGACCTGATGACTTTCAGAGATCATTTCCATCCTTAATTATTCTGTGATTCTGTGATCCCAGAGACAATCTCAGTAGTTTCTCCATAAAATATTTTTGCAGCTTGGAAGGGTAACATATGCACTAAGTTCACACATTTAAAAAATATTCCTTGAAACACCCAATCTTTTGGCCTTTATTTCCTAGTCACCCATGTAAGAAAGGATTATTGTAACATTTGTTATGCAACATATATTTTGAAAAAAAATATTCATTTGCCAAGTGGTATGGCATTACGAGGTCTGAGAAAACAAATTAATCTATCCCACACTTACTCTCTCCTCCCTAAAATTCTCCTTTCTGCCAAGGAAATTTAACCCTGTGTCAGAGAAAGCACAAAAGCCACATACCATTTTTTTTTCTACTTCTAATATTCAGATTGTAAATTAGTCATAATCGTGAACTGCTTTTTGCATAGTCTCTGCTATACATCACCTTATGTGCATGTCTGTGCTGTCTGGAGCTGATAGACACAGGAAATACAGGCAATATCCTTTTTATTGTATTGACAGAAAATCAGTTTGTTGTTGCCAACTTTAGCAACATCTTTGTAACTCAGAATGCTTAAAAACTTAAGTGCCTCTGCAACAAACATTAATGTACGCAGTCAATTATGTTGCATACATTACAAAGCAGCAATTTTGCTTTCTGGCAGTGGTATAATGATTTGAAAACAAAAAATGGAAATTGAACAAGTGGTTTGTGAAAATGATAATGAATAAAATCAACTGAATACATTGAGCAGCATTTTAAGAGTGCTATAATTATTTTCCCACCCTCTTTTTCTTCATCATGTAACATCCTCTTTTTCTTCATATATATGTAACTTATTTGTAAGAAAAGCAGTCAGTATTCTTAGACTGTTAAAGACACCATCAATCATTGTCTTGCTTGGTAATGCTTCAATTACTCTGGAAAAATACTGTCATTTTCATGGCTACAATCTGATGTATGGAAAATCCCACCCACTCCCTCCCCAAACAGTAATGTTTGCATATGAGAAACGTAGGCAGTGTTGGCAAGATGATGAACCATTAATAAAGCTTTCTCTGCGCCTCCCAAGAATTTGGAAAGCGTACTGCATCTTTGCAAGATTAGCTTAATGCTTTGTCACTTTATAGTTTTCTGCCTTTTCTTTTCTTTTACAGTTTTTGTACATTGAATATTATACTTGACACTACAGTTAGTGCCTTTGCAGCTGTTCCACTAGAAGTTGCATAAGGCATGAGCAGGGGAGCCATTTGGTAAGACACAGGACTGATACTGAACATCAGCCTATGTGCAAATTATTTCCACATATTTTTCCATGGATTGTCAGGACCCACAACACTTCTGAGGGTCTTACATAATGTCAAGTCACAAAAGAGGAGAAAAGAGAGCATTTTGACATAAAGAAAAAAAAAATTTCTTTCTTTCAAAGAGAAATGGAGCCAACAAATCTTCTAGTCTTTTAAAAACTGAACAGATATGTGGAAAGGGAAGGGGAATGGCAGAGGGATAAAGGGAAAGACTGGAACAGGAAATAAGGGGAAGAGAGAGGAGAGGGAAAAGAAAGGATAAAATATTGCAATAGGTAACAACTTTTTGAGATATGCTGGTAGAACCAAACCAGCTGTGTTACAGAATTTTGTTCTGTAGGTTCCATCTTTAAACGTTGTTTTGTACAGGATTTGTAGTTTCATGTTGTTTTTTTCTTCCATCTCTATGTTCCATACTGCCCTCTGTTACATCTTGATTTCAAGCGAGACCTTTGCAGCAATAGCCATTTCATATTAGTGCAGTGTGTAATTGAATAAAGTTTTGTTCCTCAGTGAGAGCCTTGAATGCCCAATTTATAATCCAATATTTTCAGATATTAGTCTGAATCTTTGGTATCTTCCTGTGCCCCAATGCGACACCACAACATACAAATTGTTCTATCTCTTCTTGCCATGAGTAGCAAACACTGTGTTTTCTATCAGCAGGTTTATTCAATTAACTTCTTGCAGCCCCCTATGGTTTCCTGGAACAATAGACTCTCTTCTCCCACTTCTCCATGGCATGTACCACGTAGCTGTCTACAACAGCATAACTCTATTTAGCACAATTACATGAACTAAGCTTCTTTGAAGGTTTTACATGCAGTGAGAAGGGCTGTGCATCACATACAAGCCAAAGTAGTATGTTAAGAATCATACTCTTCAATTATCAGAGAATGAATAATAAGCAGAAAAATCAAAGATTTGGACATTATGATGTAACTACTTCTAATATATTTTAGAAGATCCCCCATTGTAAAGAACTGCTAAAATCAATTACAAAATTTCTTTAATTTTCACCCTTTGCTGTCTGTACATCTTTCTAACATACTTACCTCCATTCTGACACTAATACACACACAGTCTGCTTCTGTTTTATACTTCCCATTTGAATTCAAGAATAATAACCACCCTGACAACATTATGCATGTTGTTCTTCATCTCTCTTGGACTTTAATAAAATTAAAAATAAGACAGGGCATTTTTTTCTATCTGAAAAGCATGAGGCTTCATTCTCATTATTTATTTGCCACCTTAAAGTCACATTGTGAACATCTCAACAAAGGCAATAGAAGAGATTATTACTGTAGATGTAATAGACTACTTCATATAAGATTCCTCAGTTAATTTTACGTAGATATTATGGGTATATTTACATGCAAAATTCAGTACTGCATCTTTTTTATTTAAAGCACTGTATCATATGCAAATATCATCATGAACAACAAAAACCGGAATCCATTTCTTAATAGAAGCAATCCATCAATACATATGGTTTATATGCTTCTGAATGCTGAGCAAGTTGTCTTTGACTCATCTGTATCTAAATCAGCCTAAGTAATTTAGTAAATCTAAACAGCCTAGATAAATCTAAATTCAAATTCAATTTCTAAGTGAGTTTTTTGACTGAGTCATATATTCTTACTTGACCAGATTCGTGGCAGACTGAATTAGCTTATTACTTCCTGAATATTCTCTATTGAAAACAACAAGAATATTTAGAGAGAAGAGTCTTTTCCTTTATTTGCAAGGATGGCCAGTGGTCACCCCCTAGAAGAGCTGCTTTGTGTCCTATGCTGATGTGAATCAAGTTTTAAACAGCCATTTATTCTTGGAAGTAGCTCCAGCCAAATACATGATACCTATTCATTCCCAGGAGTGCTGAATGAGCATCACCATCACTGCTTTACCTTCCCAGTTTTTTCCTCACCAGTAAGACCACTTATCCATACCCATGAAGCTTTTCCAGGTTTCTAGAGCTTTAACTATAACAAGGATATTAAAAACAGCCACACAGGGAGGGAGCACAGCAGTATTTATGGTTTTTTTTCTTCTGAATATGCACACACTGTACAAGACTAAAAAGAGCACAGATAAGGAACTTGACAGATTGCTCATTTCTGCTGTTTTATAGTAAGATGAGGCAGTGATGGTGCCAATATGCTGTCATTTTGTTTAAATGCAAGATGGAAATAGAGGGAATTTGTTTCAGTATTTAAATCATTGCAAATCGAGTTAGCCTAAGTAAAGGCATTTCACAGAAAAGGTTTCATGGTTGTTATTGTCATTTGGGCATGACAAAACAGTGTAATGATTTCACGTTCAAGTTTTTATAGGCTTCCCTTAGGGTGTAGACAATATATTTAAAAGTCACAGCTAGTCTTACTGACAAAACTTGCATGGTTCCTTATCCTTTGCATCTCCCATCTACAAAGGGCGACAGGAGTGGAAACTAAAAGTTTAGTTGCAGATATTCATTGCTCTCTAATAACATTTCAGTTAATTAAGTATTTACTAAACATTCTAGTCTCAAATCTTTTTTATAAACCAGCCCTACCAAGCACTGGAGGCTCCAAGGGGCTGACTAGAGCTCATCAATTCATCATCTTTTAACCTAAGCACACAGTTTCTTAAATCATTATTAAACCTGTGTCATGGGCAGGCTTCTCCCCACCTCTACGTGTGCAGTTCCTAAAATCCACACTGCTCCAAAATGGAGAAGACTGCTCCAATGGCTCTACCATTCCCCCCTCCCTGCCCCGTGCAGTCTTTGCAAGTAAACCTCCAAATATATATCCATATGCCAGTTAGTGCTGTCCAGGCTTAGATGTTGGAGGTACCATGGTGTGCACTGCAGTGTGAAAATAATGGCTGCATTAGTCACACACAGGGAGTCACAAATGAGCTACGCAGGACCTCTAACCCAGCACCAGGCTTATTAACTTGGGCACTGCACCCTGCTTCAGCTGCTCGCCTGCCCCTGGCACTGGGGCTCCCCTGACGTCTCACAGCTCTGCCAGCAGGTCCAGCTCCGTGGCATGGGCATGTGTGGAGTAGAGAAGCTCTCTTGTAAAGAAAACTGCCTTACATCGATTCACACGCAAAAGAAAGATGCACAATTTACACCCAAACACAAACACACTCCCTACAACTCAGCCAGACTCATCGTCTTACAGTGGCACACAACAGCTTTTGGATAGGGGAATGAACTGACAACACCCAGTGCTAAACGTATAAGATACAAGATACTGGAACAAATGGCCTTGAATTTTAGTTGAGTTTTAGCCATATCTCACACAGACTGTTCACAGCAGAAAGTCTCACATGTATTTTCCAGTGAAATACAATGACTTAAAAAGCAATTAAAGGAACAGACAAAATAGCACCTCTTTGATGGTTTGGACTATTAAAGATATGAAGGATACCTAATAAATTACACTTATTGCATAGTCCACAGGTTAGCCAGGCAAAGATAGTAATTACCTCGGAGAACATTTAGCATATAAATGATAGTTGCAAACAATAAATGTAACTGAAAACACATAATTTTCTTAACATTTCTTTCTCTCGCCCTTCTTAAGACATTATTTCAATCTCTGCATAGGTTTGGGTTTTGACACTGCTGCCACAATAAACTGAGGGGGATAAACCCTCTCCCCACTGTAAGTGAAATTTTGATGATAAAAATTTAATGTCAAAACAGATCTCAACAACAATAGATTCTTTTTTTTTATTCTCCCTAAAGAGACCCCTTTCAAAATGTCCGTATTCCTACAATCCTTCTTTGAGTAAAGCTATTAAGAATGAAACTTTTAAAATTCTAGGACCCCCTATGACATTTCCAGGACCAAATTGAATGTTGTGTAGTTTTACATCTCTAGTGGGTAGGCTGTACTAGTGGCTGGGGAGCAGCCAAAAATATGATGGTCAAGTGTGACCTGTGAAATTAAGCGGGACTTAGTCCAATTCCTAGTGGAAAGACATATTCTTGAAAATCTTATCTTATTATTAGCAGAGATGGACACTGTTTCTGGTAATATGGAAAGAGATATCCAAGCCCTAAGTAGCTACAGACAATGAGAAAAGAAAGAAAAAAAGAAAAGCGAGAAAGAAAAGCAAGAAAAGCAAGAAAGAAAAGCAAGAAAGCAAGAAAACAAGCAAGCAAGCAAGAAAGAAAGAAAAGAAATAAAGAGTTTTTGAGGTACCTGTAACTAGGTAAGATAGGACTTTGAAGATAAAGCACCTGTAATACCACCTAAAATGTCCTTCATTTTTTAACAAATCACAAATGCAATCATGACCATATCTGAGGGATTCAGTCCCTCCTAGGCTAGGCAAAAATTATTCTTTTGTCTGTTTAAGATCATAATAACACAATCCAGAGCCTTTTGAAGTAATTCAACCTACAAAAGACTTGGACTTCCACCATATTGAAAGAGAAAGGTCAGCTTTCTTACCAGGAAAAACTTGTCAAAATTATTGAAGAGTACTTCCACCCAGTCCACATTTGGACACTGAATATGATTCCCAGGTTATGAACAAAGTTCATAAATGAAATGTCTTCTCATTTAATTACAGTCGTATACCATTACTATCCAATCTAGGTCTCAGAATGTGCCCTTCTTCATTCAAATACTCTTTGTGTAAGTCTGAGTTGTTCAGAGACAAACAAAAGAAGTCAGACAAGATGGAATACAAGCATGCAAATGCCATGAAATGTTCCAAAAATACAAAGTGTTCCATTGTTATGCATCTCAGCTTCTGACTGATGAGTGTAGTCTCCTGTGTTGGTAGCCAGATGTAGCTGGAACATTGTCTGTCTTCAAGGAGAACAGCAGAACTGGACTCACACCACTTGTTTGTCCACACAGTACAAGCTTCTTGCTTATGCAGAACAGTCTCCTCAAACATATCACAAGCCCTGCTCATGGCAGATGTCATGTAGACCATTCTGAGTTGCAAATCAAGCGAGCAGCAAATCCACCCTTCACCCATCATGGTCAGCACAGGCTACTGTACATCAGCTGGAGGAGTCTTGTCAAACCAAGGGCCTCTGCCTTGCTTACTTTGCACAGCTCGCCCATCTGTCAGTGGAGGCTGTGCCTTTAAACACCTTTAATCCTTTCTGGCTGGCAGCACTAAAGAGAAGCCTCAGCTGTTTTGCTGTGATCTCATCAACCATACTATAGAAATAAGAGTTCTGAGCTGTGTGCCAACTACCGATTAACCAAGCACTTCACTCTCAGCAAGGGTATTATGACAGACACGAAGAGACTTATTCTTCCATGCTCTGGATCAACTACAAGATGCATTTACTGCTTTACCTGACTTCAAATGAAAATGTTATCCTTTGTCTTTGAGTCATCTCCTCTTCTAAATCCTCTGTACATATGGGTGAAAGTGAGGCTAAAGAAACTGGTCCAGGATAAACGTTGTTTACAACACCTTGTAAAATCAATTCTGTTAAGTATTGGTATATTGATATGTCAGTACTTTTCCACATAGCCCAATGTCTCCCAACAGTTTCCATGCATAGCTTTTAAATGCTTGTCTTTTAACATGGCAGCTGTGAATTACTACAGCATACCACAGGGAGACTTTTTACCTGAAATGCATCACCAAATATTTATATGTCAAATAAACAATAGAGAAATCTCTGTACTGCCTGATGATTCATTTTTTAAATGCATTCCTTAGTAAACCACATTTAGAAAAATATGATTTCTTAAAGACAGTTGAGTGGAAAATGCAGCTTATATAATAAGAACATTAAATAGTAAAAAGAAGTCATTTAAAATAATCCATTGTGTTGTGAAATATGATTTGCTTTAGTATAAAGAAGTCATATTCATTGAATGAAGTTTTAAATAGGCTACATTCATTGTATTTTACCTTCAGGGACCCTGGGAGTTTATTCTTTCTAATGAGCTGTGTACTATTCACTTAGAAGCTTCATTTTTGTTATTATGTATAAAGCTTTCTTTTTCTGCTTTAGGAAATGCCAGCTTTAAACAAATTCATTTTTATCCTAGACATTGTGTTAACTGCATGGGATAACATCTGAAATGTTTACAGTGCTTCTAACAGTTTAAAAATATATATAATATTTTCAAGCAGAGTATTTATGTTAGTGATATCCTACACTGGAATAGGATTCTCCCTTCTGGCTCCATTGTTTTTTTGCTATCCAAGTAGATGTTGTTGCTGCTATCTAAGTAGAGTTTGGATAGTAAAATTTAATGACACTAAAGAAAAAGAAAATCCCATTAACAGTAATGAATCCTTGTTTAGGGAGGTTCAAATGGAAAAAAGAAAGGGGGGACTGAATAATTTGGGGGTGAATATCTTTTCAAAAGGTAGAACACTGTAATTTAAGCCTTGCAAGCCATTCATAAAGTAAGATTAAGATACCTTAAACCACTTTTCTATACTAAGCTTATTTAGGATTTCATGGGTGGAAAAGGGTTTGGTAAATTTTCCTAGGCTTTAGCTTACATCTTATCTATATAGGACTCACTGTGGCAATATTTGTCAGGATGCAAGATTAAGGTGTTCTGAAAGACAGGGGTTAGATATATGTGGAACCACCTTCAAGGTTATCTGGTAATGGCACCGTTCAGATATGCACAGTTAAGGTACACATAAGTATCAAATCCTCTTCCACCACACAAAACTCTCAGATCATTATCTTCAGCTTACTCTATCGAGTTCATTCATATTCCCAGACATGACTTCGTGACACTTTTGACTATTCTACCACAAAACTAGGAGGCGTGAATTAAGCCCCTCTCTGCTGTTGTCAGGCTCAGACAAACCGTGGGTACCATTTTGTCCAAAACCAGATACTGACCTGGTGTTCCAAGTGGACCCGCTTGCAGGCTTGTGGACTCAAACACCTCCATGGGTTTGGAAACCATCTGGAGAACATCATGGAAGAATAGTTAGTTTGGGGCTACTTAATACTAAACTATAACCTCTTGCTTAAAACCATTCTGGGCTACAGAAAGCTCAAGATGAGGAGAATATACAACACAATGATCGTTGTCTACTCTAAACTTACATTGAGGTTGTTGTTCTGGATGGGCTTTTATTTAAACCCAGTATTCACTAGGTCTCCATTCTCACATTATAGTTATTAAAATAAAATAAATTTTTAAAGCATGAAATTCTGACTGACACTAATGCTTCAGTGTTTGCAACTAATGAAGAGCAAATGTACAGCATTTGGGACTTCTCAAATGTTATTGTTAAGTCAGAAATCAGGAACAGACTCTAATCTGTGGAAGTGTGAATTCCTCAGCAGCCCTGATAAATGCTCATTGCTTTCTCCTGCTGCGTTCAGTGCCCTAAAATTGGGCATGCACATAGACTGCTTTCAGTCTGGGGCTCATCCTCAGTGGTACAGGAGAGGAGGGAAAAGTGCTTCGTGCCTGAATATCAGGAGATAAGGGAGTCCTTTTCACTGACCTCTTTTCTCATACCTTATGGAAAGAAAGCAGAGAGAGTATTGCCACACAGGAGTCCTGCTTAGCCCAGCAGGCTAGGCAGAAGCTCTACTCTGAAGAGATGAACCAGGGAGGTGAAGGGGAGAGGCTGTTGGCAGGATGCAGCAGTGAGGAAGAGTGACAGCCAGGAAACAAATATAATAAAACTGGGGCAAAGGAGAGCACATTTCTTCTTCACATGTTGTGGGACAGCAGAGAGTGTCTTCCTAGGACAGAATCTTGGACTTGGAAGTGGATACACAGGATCTCATCAGGTCCTATAGGATACTATTCCCATCCATCCCTTGCTGACATGCAAGTACTCGTCTTTTGAAGGGCAGTGTTTAAAGCTGTTGAACGGTGACTATTACCTGCATGAAGACATAATTTTTGAGGCAATCATGGCATAGGGCTAAAAACTACACTTTTCCATGCAAGTTCTTGTTCTTTATGACTGAAGCCAGTTCTCACTGTTGTAGAGGCTTCTTTCTTCCTTTTTTCCTTCAGCACACTACAGTTCCTGCCATTTACAGTTCCCATTGGGACTGTTTGATCTTTTGTTTCTTATTATTTCAAGCTATTTATAAACAATTCTAAATACCCAAACCTTTCTGAACAGTTCTCTATCCTCATTTCACTAATTCATCTAATTTGATCCACCTGAGTTAAAAACAAATTTGCAAATCCAAAAAGGCTCTTCTCTTCTCTTCTCTTCTCTTCTCTTCTCTTCTCTTCTCTTCTCTTCTCTTCTCTTCTCTTCTCTTCTCTTCTCTTCTCTTCTCTTCTCTTCTCTTCTCTTCTCTTCTCTTCTCTTCTCTTCTTCTCTCCTCTTCTCTCTTCTTATCTAGCATTATTTTCCCAATGGAAAGAGAAGCAATGGGATATAAAATGCAAACTCTCATTCCCAAGCCCATAAGGTAACCTGCTGTTGCTGCAGTTCCTGCTGCCAGCACTGTCAGCAGCTCCTATAGCTCCTATGTGCTTCTATAGCAACAACTACTTCCAACAGAGCAATACTTGCAAAAGACAACATCGTTTTAGTGAGGACTGCATGTTATACACTTGAAACACAGCATCTGTCAATAAACCCTAAGCTTACCTCTGATTATAATTCTTCTGTATCTTTCCCAGCACTTTCACCACACTTTCCTGTGTGGGATGAAAGTCCTGGGCAATGAAAGTTTGCAAGGAAATATTAGGAGAAAGAAAACTCCCACCTTTACACCAAATATAAACAAAAAAAGCACAGAAATTTATCAGTCAAAGAAGCATCCAGAACAGTTATTGGCAGGTAAGTATAGATATCAAGGTAAGCATTTTAAGAAAAGCAGCTCGAGCATTTCTCCTTTGTTCACGAATCTGTCCTTCATCTTGCATTATGCAGAGGGTATGCCTCATCTCTACAGAGTCCTAAAGACATTTCTTAAGATAGAAATGTCTTTAGAAGAGACATAATCTAAATCCCAAAACTCTCTTGGCCAATCTGCAATATTTGGTTACAGCCTGTCACCCAGAAAAGGTGCATAGGCAGAGAAAAACATATGCAAACAGAACTTTTCCCAGCGCTAAAATTTACCTAAAATCATGAGATAAACATGAGGCATAATGGGATAATGTTGGTTTACTATACCTTTGGACATGACAATGTTCTTCGTTTATTTACTCGCTGCAGTGCCTAAGCTTTCCGTCAGTATATTGCATGGAAGAAAACGTGCATGCTATAGGAGTGTAAAGCTGAGTCAGACAGTAATATTTACTGGACTTGGAACTCATAATGTACACAAACGCTTCTGCTTGCTTAACAAGGCTCTGTAAACTCCTGTAAATTGTAGCTTCCTCTATAGAGATCAATAAATGTGAAGATTTCACACAGGGCTTCCAGAGGTGCCAGCTGCTGCAGTATGTACTGAAGATGTCACCTAATGCTGTCACCTGAAGTCTAGAATTGCCAGTAGGTTCTGCTAACAAGGAGGCAATTTGAAGCAACAACTATGGCAAACTACAGAAACAAAGTTCAGAAGATGAGAATGTCCCAGTTGCTGATGTCTCTAGATTTCTTTTGTGCTCCTGTTTATCCTCATGTTGTACATAATCACTACCAGCAGAGATCACACACTTGTATATATTTACTGTTCCAGCACAATATTCACTCTCTACATTTTGTTCATGTTCCTGGATTCCTATTCACACTGATAAAA
This sequence comes from Sturnus vulgaris, assembly GCF_052056855.1. Taxonomy (NCBI): domain Eukaryota; kingdom Metazoa; phylum Chordata; class Aves; order Passeriformes; family Sturnidae; genus Sturnus; species Sturnus vulgaris. The sequence goes on along the minus strand of NC_142245.1, from coordinate 52,912,041 downwards.
TTAATACAAAAATGATGCAACAGAAAATCCTTGTAAATGAAAATTCAAATTTTTTGCGTTTCTTTACAGCTCAAGCAACAAGGCTTAAAAATCAGAAATATTTTAAAGAGTATGAAAGTGGTATTTGCACGTTTGTTTATATTTTTTGAAATTTCGTGCCACTTCTCAGTGTAGCAACCTATAAAAAGACACATACCTGCTTTTTCTGACAAAAAGACTATGTCAGAATCACTTAATGCCTAGTCTACAAAGAGAAAAAAGGGCCAAATTTTGCCTTCTGGTCAATAGAGGGCAGCTTGCTTCCTTCCCCAAACCCACCAGTCATTCCTGGGGGAACCACTTGGCAAAGCAGCCGTGGAAACACCTTTTACCACCAGTTTAAATTTCACCATCCCATCTCATCCTCCTGAATCTGTTCACAAGTGAATAAAACACAATTCAGCTTCTACAGCCTCAACCTGACAAGGAAAAAAGCTGCAGTGCTATGGCTAGAAGATGGTAAAAGCACATACTGGACCAGTAAACAGAAGATAGAGATCCAGCTGTCATCAGTTTGTAAGAGGTCTGTGCTGCAGTGTGGAGCTTCTGGCCGTGAGAATCCAGTGGTCAACCTTGGAAAACAGCAGGTAAGATCATAAACTTCCTTATAAACCAAATCAAGTTTCGAAAGTGAATGAAACATCTTTGCCTCAGTGGTACTACGGGATAAAACTTGAAGAATCTTAAATTCTCATTTACAACCTACAAATCCCATTGATGAGTTGTGCATAGCTTTCAGGCAAGGTAGGGGAAGCAGAACTTATTAATTCAGATATTAAGCAGTGAGGCTCTAACAGAGATTGACATGTGAGAGAAGCTGTAAGTCCTGTAGACAATGGACAACAAACGCAGGAAAATATAAGGAAAACTATCTTTCAACATCAATCTTCTGGGAACTGTTACCTGGACTTTTCTGTCTTGGCATTGTTAACCCTTTTTGGCACAGACTCCTCTGGAGAGTAATTATATACTGTAGATCCCTTGTCACTGTGCATGAAGGTTTTTGGCTGACAGTTCCACTTGCATTGAAGTCTGAGGATTTTGCTCAGCTCTCAATTTCCACCTGTCCCTGGCACAGCTGTGTGTCTACTTAAAACTTGTTTTCCACTGCAGAACCTCCAGGCTTTTTCTCCCACTGCTGCTCACAGCCCTTGCTTTCTCATCCTCTCCTGTTTCTCACTAGAAGCCTCTACTGGCTTAATGCTCAGCTTCATCTTTCTTCCCACCCTAAAACTGAAGGAAAATTTGAAATGCATTTTTTTCCTCTGCGGGACTCACCACTGCATTGTGTCCTGCTAAATCATTCATGTCAGAAACTGTTCATCTGTGTGCCTGAGAAAAGCACTTATCCAGATGAAACAATATGCTGTTTTGGACTGGTACCCTCCAAACAGACATGAAAGCAGACAGAGAGGATCCTCTCAATTTGTTCTGTTAACCTGCTCCCTCACCCCTTTCCAAGTATCAAGTATGCAAGTAAAACATTGTTCTACTCTATCAATAAATTCAGCATCAGAATTTCTAGAATAAAGTTTTAAAATTTCTCACAAAGATTTTTTTTCTTCTCCTTAACCAAATACCTTTTCTTGTCTTCTTGACTTCCAGGGAATATTTTTCTTTAAGGAAAAATTAATCTTGTATATAATGTCTTAGAACTATTCTTAGTATAAGTACACATACACTAAAGCCATCATTTTCAATAGTGGTTTGAAGGCATAAAGATTGCTCACATTATTCCAAACCGCATGCAGAATACCAACATGACAGACAAAAGAACTCTCAAAACATCAAGAAAGCATATTGAATAGAGTATTTGGGGGGGGAAATAAAATATATTTTAGTCTCTCACTGAATTATTTGGCCCTGAAAGTATTCCTCACACTATCAGAGAAACACAGAGGAGATTCAAAAGACTGTAACAAAGAATAGAAACAAAGAGTGTCATGCTTCATAAAAGACTCAACATTTTCTTAAAATAGAAATTATCGTAGCATCAACTAAAGTATTCCCAAATGCTGAGAAACCGTAGAACCAGTTACAAAAGAATAATGATATTTCAACTAGTCAGGGAAATCTCTTTTAATGATAATATATTGTATTTCTTTTTTATTTGTGTGTGGCATTTATATATTTAGTGTGCACTCTGCTCACACAGTTCTCTGCAGACTGAAATGTAATATAGAAACAATTTATTCATGATGTGGTCACATTGTTATGGTTGCATACCTGGAAAAACAGAATAAAAAATCAGAAGAATGAAAGTTTTCTATTTAACCACAGGGGCCCATCAGCTGAGACTTTAATCAAGACACCAGAAAAAAAACCTATAGAAAATAGCAAACACTTATTTACTAGGTTGACCTGGGTGTCTTTTAAAAAGAATACAAAAAAAAATGATACCATGTGTCTGATTGCCCACCAGAGAGTGGGATGGGTGCAGAGCTGGTCCATTGGGAGAGGCTGCAGAGAGCAGCGCCCTCCCATACTGGTGTCAGGTCTGGGTTAACACTGTGGCTTCAGTCGCATCCTACTCGGAGGAATGAAAGCTGTCTTAGCATGGACACCCAAAATCACACACAGTTTCCTATCTAGTCTATTTAATGCACATGATAAAAATAGGACGGCATTTGCATCCTCTCCAAACACACTATTTGAGAATGAATATTAATTATTTACCATTAGTCACCACAGTCTAAAGTTTATTATTGACCCTAATTCTGGTTTGAATTTGATCCTAACAGCAAACTAGAAAGTGTTTCCACCCTCTTACTAGTCCTTCAAAGGGCAGTCAGCCAAAAAGCAAACTGGCATCACTACCAGAGTTTGATACTCTAATCACGCCTGGCATTTTGTTCCATGACATTGTCACACATGCAGGTAGAATTAGGATGTGGGAAGATCTTGTTCTGCAGTGAAGAAGTTCACTCATTCAGAAGTTTCTGCTTTGAATGTGGTTCCAAAACTATTGGCAACCTCGTCAAAAGAAAGCCTGAAATGCCGAGTGTAGTGAGGAACTGACATTGCTAAAAGTGAGAGTGAAGCCATTTTATTTAGACTTTGTTCTGTCCCCTTTTTGCCCTGCTCCAGGTGCTATTAGGTTTGACAATGCTGACAATGGAAGGGTCAGTGCTGACAGGTGACTGCAGTGAACTAGAGTGAAAAGATAAATTTTCCAGATATGAATCTGGTAACATTACATGTTTTGCCTCTGTGAACCCAGCTGATTAGAACAAGAGAATAAATATAGCCTGATCTGAAAGATTGTTCTCATATCACAGGCTCTGCAAGCATATACTCAACACAGAGAACTGAGCAACACACAGGTTCAGAACTGATTCTGTGTTTCCACAAGGCATTTATTAATGCCTAATGACTTTGCTGGATTGACCATACAAGGATTAGTTTCTCTTTTAAGGTAGTCACGAAGCCAAAACTTAGGAAAATAATAATTCAGTCTTGATTTCAGACCACAAGTAAAACTAAATTCTTCTAGGATTCGCTCATGATAAAGGATACCCTAAGAATAGTTTGAAAATTACTGTAGAAATAAAATCAGACACAGCACATTGCTCATGAAACAGTGAAACAAGCATATTTGTTCCTGTGTAAATATGGCTTTGTATGTTTTGCCACCAAAGTTTTATTCCGTTGTGCAGAATCATGAAAAGCTGAACAACCTTTCAATTACAGATATATTCACAGTTAGTCTAGCTTGCAAGAAAACTGAGAGGAGGTGATTTCAAGAACGTGCTCGATACCTACAATTTCTACCTAGTAATTATGTCATCAGTTTTGTCTTATCAGAAAGCAGCATTAAAAAAAATGAAGTAGAAGAGGAAATGCTACGATAGAAACAAGTATTTAAATTTTAAAAGGGAATAATTATACTCTAGGGCTTCTAATTCTAATTCTTTTCTCTAAATACCCTTTCCTTACCTAGACCACTTTAAAATGAAGAAGTGGCATCCACTGTCTTTATGAATATATGCATAATTATGGATAACTCTCTAACAGGTATTTCTGTTGGCATTATTGAACTCATCAGCCAAAAGTTGTTTGTAAGACCCAGACACTCACAAAGAATTGTCCATTTCTAATGACATTAATTACTAATCTTTGACCAGAAAAGGCTTGTATACTTGAGCTAGCAGCAGCACTCTCAACCCTTGCCATAAGTGACTTAGAGAGCTCAATCTGTGTGTCTTATCAAAAGGATTGAGGGGTGGCTTGATTACAGCGTGTAAGTACCTTCACAGGGAGAAAATACAAGGGCTCTCTAATCTAACAGAGGTGTAACAAAAAAACGGCAGCTGAAAATTGAAGTCAAGAAAATTAAGCAGTATATAAAGCACACCATTTCCTAACAATAAGGAAGTAAATATCTGGAACATTCTACAAAGGAATCACAGGATCACAGATAATTTTGGCTGGAAAAAACCTCTATGATCATGGAGTCCAACATTCTTAAGCTCCTGCAGTCTCAAGAACAACATCAGGTGCCTTTCAGGAAGTTGTGCTTTAGCTCAACATGGTGTGCTTCAGCTGAAACACAGGTTATTATGCTCAGCTACAGGATATCTGGGGGAATTCAGTGACCTATGATATGCAGTAGGTCAGATTTCAGCATCTATTACTGTGGAAGAGGTAGTTTGGGTTTTTGGGTTTTTTTTTTAGTTTTGGGAGTTTTTTTTACTATGTAAGACAATGTTGCTGCCAAACAGAAAGACTTTCAAGCACACAAGACTTCCTTTAGGTATAACAAACTGAAGCAGCAACTTACAGTGCTGAAAACAAGTTGAAAAAAAATTGCTCCAACTTTGATTGCTGTTCCACATCCTGGGTTAAAATGGCAGAGGTTAAAAGTGAGGGATACTGACATGGAGCAAGGTGCTATATCCCACAGCTTTTTAATGAGTGCTAGTGATAAAGGAACAGACCAGAACCTGCTTTTTAAGAGCAACACATGAACAGAACAACTGCTGCCTCTTCTGTGCTGATCCCAGGTGCTTTATTAGCTTTGTTAGAACCTGTAACAGAAATAGAGAAGTGTCCCAGCCTATTCTCTCCTTTCTTTTTTATTTTGAGAGTAAGGAAATGGAAAGCTTTCTGATGAGAACCTCAGCCAAGCTCAACAGCTCTTTCCTGCTGTTCAAATACATCTTGTCATGGCAGAAGGAGATCATATATAAAGCAATATCTTTATTAGTCTCCTGAGAAGTTTATTTGTCTTCCTGCACAACACTTCATTGATTATAAACTAGTGGTCAGACAAATCCTCAGCAGGAGGTTCATAAGCATTATTCCATTGTATCAGTAAGACTCTGTTGATATATGACAGCTGAGAAACTCCAGAAGTTTTGCCCTGGTCATTGTCAAACAGGATTTTTCCATGGTCCCATCTGTTGAGCTATGCATGTAGTGTGGCAATAATAAGGAAAAAGTATTTTGATAATTTTTGCTGTGACACTAACAATACAAATTGGCAAAGTAGTCAAGCCACTTACAGGCAAATCAAACTTTCGAACTGTCTTTATTGAAGTGCAGAGATTGAGAATAACTGCTGTGGCAAATGCCAGAGGGTGCTACTTTCCTGTGCAGATTTCCAACAGCAATGTTACTGGCTTCAACACCATAAATATACCATAAATGGTGTACCACAGAGGCCTGTCTCATGATCTTCAGAAGTTTATTCAACCAGTCTTTTATTTAACCTTTTATTTGTTGATTGTTAGGTGAGGTAAAGTTTGCTGGAGCAACATTGGTGAGTTCAATGCATTCATCTAATTAACCAGACCTACTTAAGCTCTGTAACTAAAGTAAGCCTCTCAGTAACAGTGTTCCTAGAGCTCCTTGAGTGGACCTTGTCTTTTCTAAGTCAACATCCTACAGACTTCTACTGATAACTAACAACAATAAACAACAAAATCATTGGACACAGAATGACAGCCCAGAGTGAGGCACTTGCACTGCTGAACGTCATCATGGCAAACTTTTCCCAATCCATTACTCATTTACATTTTTCCCTTTACTGCTGTCTTGTGCCCCAGTCCACAGTAGGAAAATAGAATTTTGCAGACTGTTTCTCCTGTCAAAGCACTATCAGAAGCATAGAAAACTTCAACTCCCCTTGATCCTGACACAGACTGTCTGGTTAATATCAGCAGTGAAATTAAAGCACATTTTATGAATTGGAAAGAGTGCACCAATCCACAGCTGGTTTTCAATAATGAGTCAATAATGAGTACAGATACAGAAAACTTGGGATTGAATGGACTGGGATAACAACACAGTAGTAACTGGGTACCAGTTACTGTACAAGCAACTGTGATTTACTGTAAGAGCAGCTCTTAGCAGTAAGTGCTTGCAGAAGATGACCTTGATTTAGCAAATATGTTTATTAAAACTTAAACCACTTGCTCAACAGAGTACTACAGCATAATGTATCCAGATGGTTTATGAAAAAGACATTACTACATGTAATTCAACCAGTAAAACGAGGTACGACAAAGCTACATCAGTTTGCAAAACTCTTCTGTGATGTCTTAATAAGTTCTTTGTGCTTGGACTGAAGTTTTGTAGCAGGTAATCTGACCCTGATATACAGCAATCAACTGAGCTGTTGAGAGCATATGATTGCACAATACATGCAGTTTTCCCTCTCTTACTACAATGTGTATGGCTACTATTTTCTAACAGGTATGGATACACTTGAAGAGAATGCTAAATCTCGCCCATTTAGTGCCTTAAAATAGCCCAAAGCGTAAGTACACTAAAATCTGTTAGGAATTCCATTTCCCTGATAACCATAGTTCAAGATAAACTAAGGTCTCAAATACAGACTACACATTTTAGTAGCAGCAGTGGCAACTCAGTACAAAAAATGAGTAAGTAAAAGTTATTATCCTCACAGAAGTGGAGAAGAAATCTCAGTGCTCAATTATTTTCAGTAAAAACAGTGATCCTAAAAAAAAAACGTTTACTGGAATTCATATTTTCCTGTGAGAAAGTATACTGGATCTGGCTGGGATGGAGTTCATTTCCTTCACAGCAGCTTTTATGGCAGATTTGTGAGTAAAATTTGTGACTTTGTTGATAACACACAAGGCTACTGTTGAAGTGCTTGGATGGCATCAAGGCTTTCCCTTTCTCCCACTCTGACCCCTTCAGCAAGTGGATGGAGGCACACAAGAAATTGGCAGGGTGAGCCACTGACTCTAGCTGGCCAGAGAGATATCCCACACCAAATGACATCATGGTCAGATATGAAACTCAGGAAAATGAAGAGAAAGAGGTATGCAAGTTAGAACATTTGTGATCTGAATCAACTGTTAGGTGTCCTGAGAGTCTCCTTTATTAGAACTTGTCCAAGGATTGAAAGTAGTGAATTAACTCTTTATTTTGGTTTGCTTGCATATGCAGGGCTTTTCCACATGTTAAACTGTCCTTATCTTGATACATGAGGTTTCCACTCTTGCTTTTCTCACAGGCTCCTCATTCCATGTGAGGAAGATGAGTGAAAACTGGTGGGTAGTTGTGGACAGCTGGAGTCAGCCCACTGCAAGAAGGCGGAAAGTCCAAATACAGAAATAAAGGACATAGAGAAGGAAAATTGTGAGAATGACTGACAGAAGAGTCCAGTTCTTACATGGTTTGAATCCCATGCTACCTGAGGCAGAGGGGGTCTGGGTCTGAGGATCAGACCAAAAACACTCAGTACATTTCTTTTCAGATGACAGAAACAGGAGAGGGAAAACAAACCATTAGGTTGATGCTAAAGACATTTCCTCTAGTGAATGGAGGCTTAAAATCCAAACACAAAATGTCATCAAAAGCAGAATTACTTGACCTGTGGAAAGTGTAGGGAATGTAACAAGAGGAGAAAGAGACTTGGTGAGCTGAATGAAGGGGTCAGATAAGCGTGTACCTTGCAGAGACATTCCCTCCACTTATTTCTGCAAGAAGGGAAAGATAGAAACATACACACCAATTGCATAACTGTAATTTTTTCCAACACTTAAAGCAAATATTACTATACGAAAAATAAGCAGACAAACAAAACAAAACAATTCCTTTTACTTCAAGATCTTTGGAGTTTGCTGCATTCTCAAGTCTTCATCTGCCAGGCTCATGGCATAGAGATGGTTTCCCTTGAACCATTTTGCAGAGTAGAAGTTTGGGGAGGGCTGAGTCACCAGCAGGGACAACTTCTGCAAGATTCTATCATATCTATATGTTGATATAATTCAGCAGCCTCAGTAACTGTGTTGAATATTGTAGGGATTATTATACATACCCAAATCTTTCAGTACTTTGGGATGGACTAGGTATGGCTACAAGAAGTTGGTGTCTCACTACACACAAAGCAGCGTGGTGATTAGAGATGTACAGCAGCATTCCTGATGTCATCCCTTTATTCCTCCTGGAACATAAAGGCTCTAGGGTTCTGCAGTTACAGTGATTTTATAAAGAAAAATGAGCAGATCTTTCTTTGGTTCCACTCAAAACAGAGTTAAGTATAATTTCCACAGCCTAAATCCTATCTTTATTCTGGTACCCACTGTCCTCCAGAGAAAATTAGAAACTAGGTTACATAGAAGAAACTGTTTGCAGTTCTGTCTTCTCCAAAAATAATACACTTGCTTATTTCAACCTTGTATTAATTCCTGCACTTAAAGTACATTCCAGGAGCTACTGGAGAGGATTAAGCTTTGGATCACAAAGATGATTAGATGTTTGTAACATTTCTCTTATGAGGAGAGACTGTGGGAGCTGGACTTGTTTAGTCTGAAGAAAAGAAAGCTGAGAGGGATCTCATCAATACATACAAATGTCTCAAAGGCTGGTGTCAAGGAGGTGGCACCAGATTCTTTTCAGGGGTGCCCAGAGACAGGATGAGGATCAATGGCCATAAGTTAAGCACAGGAACAACGTGAGGAAGAGGTTCTTTACATTTAGGATGGCAGAGCACTGGAGCAGGCTGCCCAGGGAGGTCGTGGATTTTCCATCCCTGGAGGCATTCAGACCCCAACTGGACATATTCTTATGTCGCTTTCTCTAGGTGACCCTGCTTGGCAGAGTTGTGGACTAGATGATCTCCAAGGACCCTTCTAACCTTAAATATTTCGTGGTTCTGTCTCAGGACCACATGTGACAGAAATTAGCAAAGTTTTGCTGAAGGCTTAGTTATCCACTTTATGTCTCTTCACAAAGAGAAAATACTGTCATTTTTTCCCATTAAGTGGAAATAACTGGTTACAGATTTGCCCTGATTTTTTTAATCAGTGCATCACCTCTTTATACTTTTGTCCAGTATAAAAATATACACCTCTTTATACAGTGTCCAGACCGTTTTTTAACTTACTATATGATCACTTGAGAAGATCACCTCTGAGAAGACAGTACCACTAAATAATATCTTCAGGAAAAGAAGGATTGATAAGCAGCGTTCAAGTATGAAAACAGTAGCACAGTTCATCTTTCTTTAAACCTGACATTGAGAAGAATACAGATTCTTACTTTCTTCAATCTATAGTAAAGAAAGCCTTTGGTCACTAGTTCAAAGTGAGTATGTGCTACAGAAAACTAAATGCAGGTGACATCTTTCCACTCTTTAGCTTTTACAGTGTTAGTTAGATCCAGGTGATCTTAAACAGATCATCAGAATTAAAATCTGAGATGAGTCCTGCATGTGGGATTAAATATAAGGGGGGGGGGAGGGGGGGAAGGTGTTGAAAAATAGTAAATCTCAAATTTGTTTAAAATAGGAACAAAGAGAAATACAAGATCTTAATAATTTGGGGAAGGAAAACTTAGCTGTTATATTTTACCCAGCCTTGCTGAAGCTGAGCAGAGCACTAGTGAAATCTGCAGAATTTGAATTTATGTTCATTATGCAGCAGCAGTAGAAATACACAGGTGGCAGAGACAGGATGACTAAAGAGACAAACCAGCAAAGCCTAAAGCATATTCAAGTGGCAAAATCCCTCAAATTCAGGTTTAGCTTCAGGCAGAAAAAATGAGTAACCTGCCCCATTTTTCTCAGCTACAGAGAAGGAAATACAGGTTTTGCAGCCTCATAGATGTGTGTCATCCAGATCCTCAGACAGTCCAGACTACCAGACTGATAATGAATCCAAGCAGAATATTGTCAAACAACATAATAAAAATATTTGAAGTCACTTACTGCAAACTTTTTTTCCAGAAACACAAAAATAGTTCTTATTTTTACCTATATTACGTCTTGGGGAATACGACACAGAACAGACTTAATAATTAATATCTTGACATAAAAATTTCAAAGATTTAGTGCCTCAAATGGTTTAAAACTTGTGTAAGGATATTCTGAACATAAGAACATATTCTGCATTAGGTAATTTTGGCCATGAAGGTGAGGACTTTGTACTGGGCTGGCATGTTGTCTTTACATCACTGATATCATAGAATGCAGTTAGTGTGGAGATGTTTTCCAGAACTCACACATCAGACCCAGCAGACAAGGGTAAGTTTGCAGAGGGTATGTTCTTGTGAACAACCAAGATTTGTACATTTTTACTATTTTGTCAAAGGAAAGAGTAATTTTGACTACAGCTTCTTAAAATCAATTCAGCAGTTGTAAACAAGATTAATAATATATTTCCTGTGTGATTGATTTCTTTTTGTAATACATAACTACAACATTTTTTAAAAAGTCATTTTTTCCGTCTCACACTAACAAATTTTCTGGAACAAGAAGAAATTTTGAAGATGAAAATGCCTTGTTTAACTGTGCTGGGTTTACCCTGGCTGGATATCAGGTGCCCACCAAAGCCATTCTGTCACTCCCATTCTCAGCTGGGCAGGGGAGAGAAAATCCAATGAAAGGCTCAGTTTCATTTACTGCCAACTAAATCAGAGTAGGATAATGAAAATAAAACTAAATCTTAAAACACTTTCCTCCCACTCCTCCCTTCTTCCCAGGCTTAACTTTACTCTCCACTTTCTCTCTCTCCTCCCCTACAGCAGCACAGGGAGACAGGAAATGGGTGCTGTGATCAGTTCATCACATCTCTACCACTTTTTCCACCTCAGGGGGAGGATTCCTCATACTCTGTCCCTGCTCCAGCACAGGTTCCCTCCCAAGGGAGAGAGTCCTCCACAAACTTGTCCAAAGTGAATCTTTCCCATGGACTGCAGTTCTTCACAAACACCCCAGAGTGGGTCCCTTCCACAGGCTGCAGTCCTTCAGGAATTGCTTCAGCAAAAAATTAAATTCTATCACTTTGGCTCAGATTTATTTCTGTGAGAAGACATTTGAACGTGAAAACCACAGAAGTTTGGATCAGGACTAGAATTCTTCCTAGATATATTCAAATTTATCATTAGAAGAAATCTTTTCTAAATAGTGAACTTTTAATATTAGGCTTTCTCCAATTTTCAAGGTTTAATTCATTACCTTATATAAGGAAACTAATACGATCTCAAGTAGATTGATAATTTCCTAGAACTCTTTGACAAAAAGGACTTTAATTTAGAAAAAAAATAAAAATAAACCAAAGTCAATATGGAGGCTGGTGGACTTTAAACTGCAAAAAGTAAATTTGTAACCTTGACATTGCTGTATATCATCAATGTTAGTAGCAAAACAATGTATTATGGCTCTGCAAAGTAATCCGTTATTTTCGGGGCTTAAGAAAGCTTCAGTCAATATTGCACTTTCAAAAATTAGTAGGGCTTGTCCCTCTGGGGCAAGAGTGGATCTACTTTTCTGGCTCTGCAAGGGCTGGAAGATTCAAATGTCATGATTTCAAGTATGTCATCAGCAGAAAGAATCAAACCTGTGATTTCTGTGTGCTTTTGAGCCTTTATAGCTGAGGAGGAAACATCTGTATTGCCTAGCTGCCAATACAAGAGGAAGACACATCACTAGTCCAAGTAGAAGCACAACTTGCACTTATGTTTCAGCTTACACAAAGCTTATAGAATTCTCATTCCTTCTTTTATCCAAATATAGACAAATATTGGGTAAAATAAGATAAGTTTAAAGTGAAAGACAAATAGTCATATGTTAGTAATGATGTATGTTCCAAGACAGTTACAAGGAGTAGTACATCTCTCTAGTAAATAGAAGATAGCTGTGTTCATTCTTCTAGTTTGGAAGAGAGGAAAATTGGGACATCAAGATATGTACATTGCAAGCCACTGCATTTCTATTGTGCTGCACACGGGTGACTGGAGGTGGATTTGCAGCCCTTGAGGAGCAGTGAAGCCATTGGTGGTGAGCTATCATAACGTGGAGAAAACACACATCTACAAAAGTATAGACATCATAAAAAAAAGAAAGCAGAAGTGTAAGGTCTATAAAGACAAACACAGAATCTGGGAAAGAAAATGGGAGAAGATGTAAGAGTGCTTTAATGAGCCTATAGAAACATGCCATGAAAGGAGCAATGTGACACTACTGATGATTCCTGCTGACCTCCATGGAATGGGTTCACACTTTTTGGCCCATGCATCCTGATGAAGAATTGTTTGCTATACTATAAGGTAGAGCATATTGTGTTGGTTCTACACCAGGTGAAATACATTTGTTCTATGCCACAGCTTACTCATATGCTAATTTGAGAGGTCAATGATGTTGACAAAGCAACAGCTTATTTTCAGCTGGCCAGAATTAATATGCTGAGGACTATGCTGAGGAATAGCTAAGAGGAAGAAATGTACTTGTGAATTTTATTAGCTCGTTTTCTAGAAAGAAGGAATCCCCAGGATTCGAGCAAATGCAAGAAAAGATGGACATCATGCAAATATGTCTTACATAATGCATCCTTTCACCAACAGGGACACAGTAAACAGCATCTCTGTTCAGAAATGGCCCCCCCAGAGCCCACTTTCACTAACATGCCGATCAGTCTGATTCCAAGGAATTTAGAGTAACTCAGAACAAAAATTAAGGATACAACTCGCCCTTCACTTCTTTTATGGCATATAGTTTTAAGTGGAGATTTTATTTCTTTGGAGCATATGTGTATATTTTTCCCTAAACAATGTGGGATAGGATATCTTCTTGCTCACTAGTCACATCTGACAGTTTGTCATTTCTTTTTCTTCACTGTATTTTTCTACCTTGTTATCCCTACACCTCACAGATGCAGTCAAGTTGAAATCAAGACAGTTTTCATGCTTATTCCTAAAGGGTTCAGTCTTCTTCCTTTTACCCAAGTTCAGATTAGTACCATCTCTTTTTTCCTCCCCAGTACAATCTCTATATGGCACAGAACTGTTGAAGGGGGATGGAATTTATACAATAGGATCTAAAATCTGTCCCTCTTCCCCACCACAATTAGTTATTTTCCTAGTTTGTAAAAATAGCAATGGGATTTAATGATAAAATTATTATTAAAACAAATTTAAACAATACATACCCTCTTTGAAAGTTAGGAATTTAAGCTAGACAACATTAAATTCAAATTCCTGGCAAAGCTGATTGTGTTATTGTGCTGGCATACTCTGTATTTTCTCCAACTCTTGAAATGAGCAATAGCTTTTTCTCTTGTTGAAGAAAAAGCAGTTTGACGTCAGGTCAACCAGTTAAAAATACACTCCTTTAAATTCAGGAGTAAATAAGAACTGCACTTTTATTTTCTGAGGTTTTATTTTTTTCATATGTTTTTAGTTGAATAAGAGAAGGGAATGTAAACATTGCCTGATGTGTTCTTTCTCCAGATGCAGATATCCACAAGTTCAGATTCTGGAAGAGATGTCATGTGGTTATTACAGCTCATGTCATTACACTATAAATAGATATCAACATGCATAGGAATGAACCTTGTTGTGCTGTTGTTCACAATGATGACTGACTGTAGTAATGTTTTCCCTTTTGGTAATATAATCTTAGTTAATGACTGCTTCCCTCAGTACTCTATTTTTAGAAAGGACATTTAATTATATGCCTGGTTTATCATTTCTTATATTAATTACATCTAGAGGTCATGTGCCAGCACTTTTAATATTTAATGTTTTGAAAATAAATTAAAATACATCATTTCAGGATAACTAATTTCCAGATATTACAAAAGGATTACAGAAACAATTATGCTCTATATTGTAAGTCTAGATGACTCAAATGATAGCTAAATGGAGACTATGTCTCTCCTCTTTAGGATACCAATTCAAATCCATCTGGTTTACTGGAGACAGAAAGATAGATTCAAATATGGGTGGTTGAGTCATTTGCTGGAACAATGAAGCTGATTTAGGCTGGGATTTTCAAGTTATCCCAGAAGCATCTAATCTCCTCAGATACCTTTGGAAATCATAGTCTTAGTTGGCTTTTTTGCTTCATAAAGTTATTCACAAAGTATAAAATCCTCATTCCATTGAAATCAATGGTAATTCTTGACTTTAGCAAGACCAGAATTCAAACTATTCAGGCCAAGTACTATTTTGTTAATTTCTTTTTTACAGCAGCCAGTTTCCAAGAAGGGTATTGACTGTGTTTGAAGTGCTGTTTCCAGACACTTCAGGAATTTTTTATTTCATCTTAACTTATGTATTATTACTTACTTTGTGAAGAGGGGAATTGTGGGAGGCAACATTAGAAAGAAAGGCGGAAAACAAGAAAATGATCCAAGTATGAATAATGCTGTTTGGATACAACCATTTATCAAACACAGTCTCCAAACTAATGGTCATACTGAAAGAGATTTTAGAAATCCCATCACTGTTCAGGATCTTAAATTCTGGTGATGCCTGTAAGGAAAGTCTCAGCCCCATGAGATTTGTAATTAAGCTAGTCATAAATAAAATGGTGAAAGCTGTACATTGTCGCTCCTCGTTATGTATGGAGAGCTAAGGCACAAAAATCTGAAAAGATTGCATTGTATAAGATGTAAGTAACCAACTCAAGAGCTGCATTGAGTCTTCAAAATCCTCATCAAGCATAGTCATTTAATTTGTCTGTCTGTAGTCATATTTTCACGAGTAATATCTTTGAGTATAAGAACACCAAAACAAATAATTCTCAAGTTTAAACAATTTCTTTATTTTACTCTATTGCAACTCATCTTTCCTGAGTGCAAGAAGCTCATCAGGATCCTGGTGATGACAAACTGGGTGGTGAGGTGAACAAACGTGTCAGATGGGAGAACCATCTTACAGACAAAATAGGACAGATTGGAAGTATGAAATTTAACTGAATGCAAAATCCTGTACCTTGGCTGGAATAAACTAAGAGCCCAGTATAGAACAGATCCATGTGGCTGATTGAGCAGCCTCGCTGAAAAGGATTTGAGGAACAACGAGCTGAACACAAGAGACCAGTGTGCTGCTGGAGAAACAAGGGTAAATTGAATCCTGGGGATTACAAGTGACATTACAAGCATAAGCAGAGATAGAGATGTGATCATTCTACTCTACTCAGCACCTGTCAGTCTGTACCTGGAGTAGCATGGCCCTCTCTGACCCCCACAAGGCAAGAAAGACATGGGTATATTGGACAGGGTCCAAAGGAGAGTGGCAATGATGTTCAAAGGGCTGGAAAGCCTGACCTATAAGCAAAGACTGAAGGAGTTAAGCCTCTTCTCCCTAGAGAAGGCTCAGGTGGGATTCCATCACAATATTCCAGTACTTAAAGGGCAGCTTCAAAAAGGACAGAGGCTCTCTCCTCACAAGGAGCAGCACAGAGAAACAAGGCACACGCTGGGAATAATTTCACCTTAAGAAATACCTCCCCCAGGGATGTGGTAGAGTCCCATTGCTGAAGATTTTCAAGATATGTGATTGGACAGGGTGCTAAATAATCTCATTTACACTGTCTTTCCCATGAAAGCTTAGATCAGATAATCTTTTGAGGTTCCTTCTGGACTATTCTGTGATTGTAGGATAAGTGAGTAAATCACAGTTATCAGGAACTGGTAGCACTGAGATAATTTTCAAGGAGTCTAATATTTATATATTTGAATATAATTCAAAATTTAAAGATTATAAACCTAAAAATAACTTTTTTGGTATGTTCCAGTTCTTCTGATTTGCACCAAGATAATTTAAGATTCTTGCTTATCATCTCCCCAGCCTCTTCACACTTACTCACCCTTTTGTAATGCTTTTAGGAAGTGTGCTGGCAAAATGTAACTCTTCTGGGCTTTCAGGAGATGATCATACACTCAAATTCTCATGTTTTGTTCTCTTCTTGGCAATGGCAAACAATTTCGTTCCAGCCACTTGCAACCCACTCACTTCTCTGCAAGACACAATTATATTTTCTGCTCCTCCCTTCTGGAACATGGAAACAAGAAAACAACTGTAAAGGAAAAAAAAAGTGATTTGATACATAAAGAAATCAACCTGGCTAATCTATATTCAAGTGTATATATATATATATAAGTCTATATATCTATATATATAAGTTTATATATAGGAAGTGATTTCCAGTTCTTGAACTTATGTGTTGAGGACTAACTGGATTGGATTGCTTATTTTTAGTCCACATGCAGTGAATACCCAAATGCTGAAGCAACAAAGTAGGTAAATGTTCTGAAGTTTAAAAAGATTGTGTGTGAGAGAAAAGAAGGCAGACACTAAGAGCACAGGTAAAAAGATAATTGCAGCTTCTCCTCTGAGGCCTCTAAGAGGATGAGAAAGATTTTTGCAAAGGCAAATCACGTCTTGAGGGAATTTCCAGATACTTGGTTTTGCTTCTGGGCCAGAAAGTGTCTCAGTTACCAGTGTAGATCTCAGACACTGGGAACCTTTTTGCTGGAACTTTTTTCAACCCAGATCGGTGAACAGAACCAGACTTTTTCATCCATCTCCCATAACAAAACCAAATGAATTAGCACTGTTGAGAGGGAAAACGTAGCGATACAAACTGATACAAACTAGGAGAGCAGTACGTCAGGAGAACCAATTCCTGATAGTCTGACAATCTCACACACTTTCTCAGATTGAAATGCTGTTTCCAAAACACCTGCCTACAAAGAATTGACCACAGCAATGACTTGTCAGAGGTAGTCAATACAGGATAAAGAGAAATACACTCTGACTTTTTGCATCATGGCAATAAGACTTAAATTTCCAGAGAGCAGTGAGTCATTCAGAATCTGGTTGAAATCAGCACTAGTAAATGTAAGTCTTGTCTTTGGCAGGCTGTGAGAAACTTTGACCTCCTTGAAGGGACTGCTTTCAATTTTAGAGTCAAAATTGTTAAGATCTTGTTCTTTAGAGTCACTGGCTTTGTTCTGCATCTCTCTATAGCAAAAACCATTTCTTGGAATACTATTTTCTGCCTTTAGGAGTATCTAATGTAAGGATCCCTTCATGGAAAGAAGGTTCTGAACTCAGAAGGGTTCACTGGGCAGGAGTGAATATCTATTTCATTTACCATGCTGTGTTATCCAAGCCCCTAATATGACAATCCATTGACTGTGATGATTTTGATGCACTATGCCCCACACATTTTTGTGGCTCATGAACTAATTACTTGGCATGTACTGTAGAAATGCAATGGGAGAAACTATTCCAGGAAAGTATTACATGGAAGCAGTAGCAAGATTTGAGCTGAAAACTATAAGATAAAACAGAAATCTGTTTTAATTTTGGATCTCAAGTCAGAGGGAAATACTGCTGACACCATCTGGTCTTCAACCTTCAAATTCCATGAATAAAGCATTGTATTAAATTCCTACCTGATTAAATCAGCTGTTTAGCTCTGTTGTGTTCTGCTACTGCAGCTCTGATCTGCATTTACAGTGCTGTCTGTAATACCTTGTAAGGCAAACAAAATGCCTGAACTATGAGGTATAATGTAATGCAAAATTCGGGCCAACTACATTCTTGTCTAGTTTACATTCTTTATTGAATACTTGTTGAGAAGCTTTTTTTTTCTTTTTTTTTTTTTACTTAGTGGAGAGTTGCAAGGAACATTCAGCTTTACCAAAAATTCAGAAAAACAGTCAAAATATCTCTGGAGTTTTACAAGAAGAATTTCACTGTCAGCACCATTCAGGAGCCATTAACCTTAGGAGAATGCAGGGAAAAAAAACAAACAAAAGCCAAATAACTAAGTCTAAGAATAGGGCTATATCTTTGAAACAGAAAGTTTTTGTTGAAAGGCCTTAGATTGGCATCACTGGAGATTTTGACGGATGATTAAGACAAATACCATCTGGACAAGCAACAGCAAAATGCCCCCAATATGCTATTGTCTATCAGTCCTGGCCTTTAAACACCAGCTGTGACTGTCAAGATAGGATGGGTTCTGTCGCAGGCTCACTTACTCCCTTTTAAAAGGACAAGATGCTTGGCAGTAACTATGCTCTCCTGAAAAAAATGTTAAAAGAACTGTTCTCTTCTCAGACTTTTCCTTTAAATGTGTCTCCTGGTTCCTGTAATGAACTTGGTTAACTAAGCAGCTGGCATATTGTGTGTAGTGCTTATTATACTGATCACTACATTTCAGCCCTCATTGTGGAGATCCTAGTTTTGTATCTCATCTCACACTTTGAATTTAAATATAGCAGGGTATTTTTGTTCTCTTCTTGCAGTGCACGGCAAAAGAGTGGGGCATCAGTGTGCAGAAAGAATTGAACGGGAGCACATGAATAACATCATTTTATACAAACTAACAAAGCACCAAGTTCACTGCACTGTTCATATAGAATGCTCCAAATTGCAATAAGAGAGTAACATTTCTGTCCTTTTCCTTAATATGGCTCTTTTTGTGGTTGAAAAATGTTGCCTAAAGGGTAGGGTATTTGGAGACAAAAGTTTGAGAGGGTGGCATACAGGGGAAAAAGGATAAACTTTCCACTGGGATCCTCTAAAACATTCATTATATTTTCATCTATTGCTGCAGAAAGGAAACTGGAGTCAGTGACCCAGCTGATCTTCCCCCAGTAACTTGTCACTGCTCCCAAAATTTAGAGATGTTATATAGATGTGAAGGTTTCAGTGCACTCAGGAATGCCCTTTGGACTTCAATGTCAAAATTAAAAGGACAGCAGGGGTTCCTGTTTCCACTATTTTGTATTTCACTGCCTTTCTAGTTATTGTGAAATCAGAATTGTCAGGCTGATTTTCATTCATGGAGCTCATCTAGACAATCTTCTTGGCTCTATAAAGCAGCAGATTTTATCATTAGTTATTTCCTAAAATATCTTCCACCTCTTTCTCAATCAAGCAATACAAATATAATGCAATGCAAAATACAAGCGGGCTTCCTAGAAGTTTTTCAAGAGGTGTTGCCTCTTTATTTGGTTATTAAAGAGCATTTTTGTTTGCTTGCAAAGCAAAGGAATACATTTGCCAGTCCCTTGACACTTGTGTGCAAGTGTATGTGTCTGATATGAATTCTGCCACAAGCCAGTGGGAGAAAATTTTGTTGGTGCCCATTGTGAAAAGATTGGCAGCATATCCATATTAATGTCCCACTATGAGTCTCTTGAGCTGCTTATCTTCCTCAAGTGCTAGCACTCATCTTAGGCAAATCCTACATCCTGCCACAAACCTACTGCTAACTTGCTTCAAGTCACTTGGGGCCAGATCCAGTGTGGCAGTGCAGAGCACCATGGTCATGCTATGTGGTTATGTTTAATCCAATATCCTTTCCCTGGCTGCTGCTACTAAGAGAGCAAGGTGCAAAATGTCATGTTTAAGTGGGATTTGCTTTTCCCCTCCCCTTTCTGATGGCAGTGGGAATGGAGCAAGAAGACCAAAAAAAAAAATGGGAAAAAAAAGCAAGAACAGAAAAAAATAAGTAAATAAATAAATAGATTTTGGAGATACATAAATTCACCTAAGACCTTTCAGTAGAATTGAGGATGAAGAAATAAAATGGAGCAGAAAGGAAAATTACAAAATCAAGTAGCAGAGAGGAAATGTTAAAGAATAACAATGCTTGCAGCGTTCTTTGTTGTGAATACCTATTAAAAATTAATCTGTTTGAATTAAGATGTCTCAAAACCTTATAGTCCATATGTCTGTTTACTCTGGAGCTATAATCTCATGCCTCAGTCTGTGCTTTAACCTAGCCTTATTCTGAACCCAGCATTTTATCAAAATTAAGTCCTGAGATGTCTCCCTGGCTAGCAATCATGAGAACTGTAAATATGAAGATTCTTTGTATTTTCACCTGAAGATAAACAAATTGAAACCTAGGTGATTTTTGCCTCCTGTTTTTTGAACTGAGAGAGATCAACAGAAATGCTAACAGGGTTGATACCTGTTTTAGAGGTCCGTCAACAACTGACCATTCCATAAACTCACCTTTTATAGTCCATTAACAGAGCATCTGAGTATTTGAGCTCCCCCACCCTTGACACCTTGGCAATTCTGTAAGGGGATAGAAAAGGGGATAATGACATCCCCAAATATTGATCAGGTTTTATATTTAAAGTCAGTAATCACTGACCACAGGGGACATTCACCAGGTTTCACCTCTTACCCAGGATAAATATGCAGTTAAGGGTGCAATTACTGACACCTAGATTCATGCCTTGTGAACTTCCAGCTGAGGTTTAGAGATCATGAGCATAAAAAAAAATGTGCAAAAAGACTTAAGGTGGTAATTTCATATGGATCTCCTCATTGTGAAAAAGTCCTTCCTGTCATAGAACTGCACTGGATCTTGAACATTCCTACCACTTAGCTCATTTTATTGTATTAATAAAATTATTACTTTCTAAAGTAAAATCAGATTTGATAACTCCCACACAGATAAGAATAAATGGACAGTCAGCATGTTAAAAGTGTTATAATTTGCATTCGTATAGTGCTTGTTATCAAAGAACCTCAAAATATTTTTAAATGGCTATTATTCAGCTTTTCAGATGTGAAATAAAAAAAAAGAAATACAATCATGAAGATTGGCATTTCTCATCTTGGATGTATGGATAAATATTGGATACAACTCTCCAGGGCCAAATCCAAGAGTAATGACAATGACAGTTCTGGGATAACAGATTTAAGAAGGATAAAAGTTGCTGCATAGGAGTGATTGCAGCCAGAGAGAGAAGTGAGAACATGTGAGAGAAGCAGCTCTGCAGAGACCAAGGCCAGTGCAGAAGGAGGAACAGGAGGTGCTCCAGGCACCAAAGCAGAGATTCCCCTGCTGCCGTGGTGAAGACCATAGTGAGGCAACTGTGCCCCTGCAGTCCATGGAAGGCCCCTTGCCAGAGCAGGTGGATGCCCAAAGAAGTCTGTGACACCATGGGAAGCTCACGCTGGAGCATCTTTGCAGTCAGGACTGGTGACCCCTCTGGGTACCAGCACTGGAGCAGTCTGTGCTGAGGGACATGTGCAAGGGACATGTGCTGGAGCAGTTCATGAAGGACTACAGGCCATGGGAAGGACTCATGTTGGAGAAGTTCATGGAGCACTGTCTCCCATGGGAGAGGCCCCACATGGGAGCATGGAACAGTGTGAGTTCCAAACAATAGTTTGGAAGTAAATGGTTAATATTGTTTTCCATTTGGCTTTCAGATAAACCAAAAGTATTATTAGGATTATTAGGATGGTTATTTTGTTATTTTTGCAATTATAAATAACTCAGAGCTACCTCCTCCCCCATTATCAGCAGTTACATGCTGGCCAGAGATGAGTCAATCCACTTTCCCACAGTACCTCTTTAGGCATGATAAAGCACAGCCCATTGGCAGCTTCCAGGCATATCTACAAAACCTCACTGACATCTAAAATTAGATACCTAGATGTGCTAAGAAATTCTACGGTAGTTATTGAGGTTTAGGCTCAAGCAAAGAATGTCACCCATTTTGCTCAGGTCCCTCAGGAAAGGCCAAAAGTTATGCAAGCATCTAACTGGAAAGGAAGTGGTTGGACATGATGTGTAAGGGATTGAGGAAGGAATTCACTCTGCACCCCAAGATCCATTGCTGGACCAGTAGATCTACCCTCACCCAGGAGAGAATGGGACTCCCTTTGGTCAGGCTGATACAGCTTTCCAGCAGAATCACAGAATATCTGAAGTTGGAAGGGACTCATAAATATCATCAAGTTCAACTCTCTGCTTCTTGCAGGACTCACTAAAACCAAGCTGTATGACTAAGAACATCACCCTGATGTTCACTGAGCTCTTGTCAGACTTCATGCTGGTAGCCACTTCCCTGGGGAGCTGGTTCCACTCACAAACCATCCTGCCTTTGTGAAGAACTTTTTCTAAAGTCCAATCTGAACTTCCCTTGACATAATTTCATTCTGTTGCCTCATGGCCTGCTTCTCACCAGAGAGAAGGGATCAGCACCCCCATCTCTGCTTCCACCTTTTGGAAGATGTAAGGTGTGATGAGGGCCCCCCCTCAGCCTTGTCTTCTCAAGATGAACTAATCAAGTGAGCTCAGACATTCTTCATAAATTTTGCCTTTGAAGGCTTTCAACATCTTGATTGCCCTCCTCTGGACACACCCCTAACAGTCTGATAATAAAGGAAAGGAAAGGAAAGGAAAGGAAAGGAAAGGAAAGGAAGGAAGGAAAGGAAAGGAAAGGAAAGGAAAGGAAAGGAAAGGAAAGAAAGGAAGGGAAAGGAAAGGAAAGGAAAAGGAAAGGAAAGGAAAGGAAGGAAAGGGAAAGGAAAGGAAGAAAGGAAAGGAAAGAAAGGATAGGAAAGGAAAGGACGGAAGGAAAGGAAAGGAGAAGGAAAGGAAAGGAAAGGAATAGGAAAGGAAAGAAAGGAAAGGAAAAGGAAAGGAAAGGAAAGGAAGGAAAGGAAAGGAAAGGAAAAGGAAAAAGGAAAGGAAGAAAGGAAAGGAAAGGAAAGGAAAGGAAAGAAGGAAAGGAAAGGAAAGGAAAGGAAAGGACAAGGAAAGGGAAAAGGAAAGGAGAAAAGGAAAAGAAAAGGAAAAGAAAAGAAAGAAAGAAAAGGAAAGGAAAGAAAAGAAAAGAAGAAGAAAAGAAAAGAAAGAAAAGAAAAGAAAAGAAAAGAAAGAAAAGAAAAGACAAAAGAAACTTCTTGGATTTGTTTCCTTGATTTAACACTTCATTAGCTTACCAGCTCAGAAACCACAGTTTACCCACAGCCAATTCCCATCTGGCTCCTCAACAGGTTTTTTGTGAACATTAGTACTGCTAGGGTTGTTTGGCTTTTTCTTTTTTGTTTTTCCCTATTGTCAGTCACTTCTACTATTCTTAAGTGAAATGTTCCAGCTCAGAAACAACTCTCAGTTGGCAATTTCTGCCCAGGCATGACCTCAGAACTGAGGGCTGTCATCATTGAAGACATGCAAACACTGAAGCTCTCTGGCACCAGCCTTTCAAAAGGAAACATGTCTTGTATATGGGACTGTGACAAAGATCACATATAAGTCAATGTGGCAACAAGTACTTAAAAAGCTAATAACAGTTTGATTTCTGCCTGAAGCTTCTCAGTCATTCTCAGATGCCAGAAATTTCATCTTCTGCTTCAATGTAATTACACAATTCTTCTGGAATTTAATATTTCAGCTATGGTCAGCGCAAACTCAATGACAATACCAAATCATTTTAGTAAAAATTCTAGTATATTTTTAAAGCCAAGGGACACCTCCTGTTTCAGTTTCATCCTGGCAGAAAAAATAAGCAGGAGAACATGATGTTACAGTTCGACTTTCCCTTTACTGAGCCAAGACTGATAAAGACATTAAGGTGTCACTAGTGTTATCTGTCTGAAAAAATATTCAGAAGCAATGCTGACAGACGAATTTGCAAGTCTGCTGCCCACATATTAAATAGTCTGTATAGCATAGGATAGTCTTGTCACAAAGATCTTTATTTGCTGCTCAGTCAGTTCAGCTTCTTCGTCCCCCAGCTGTTCATCAGAAATTGAAACTGTGGCTACCAAATCCAGAAAGATTTCTCAAGGAAAAGTGGTCAGGTTTATGATCAAAAGCTAATGGAAAGATAATCTATGCTAAGGACAGCTGGAAAGTTCACCCTGGAGACAAAACTGTGACCAGCTTAATGCACAAGCTATCTTTTTGCTAACAGTGAAAATTAAAAATGTAGGATAAAGAAATTTGCAAAGATGGAAAGAAATGTTTGTGTCCAGGTTTCACTGCATTCACTTCTCATACATAATAATGGACCTTTGTCAGCTCTTGAGAAATAACAGTATCAGTGTTTCTTACCAGCTGAGATGAAGGGCAAGGGCAGAATAAGGAATCTGTAAACAAGTTTACTAAGACACTACTGTACAAAGTTAGTGTCACTGATTTAAATCTGACTTTAATGTTTTACTAAAGCCTAAGAGCTGCTGTGACTTGTTTACTGTCTAGTTTGTGCATACACCTGATAGTGGGTGAAAAATCCTATACTTATATGGCAAATTTTGCTGATTTTTTTATATCATGCTGGCTTGGCACTACTCAATTCTCTTCACTTCCTCACAGACTTTTTGTTCAACCGCAGATACTTCCTTTCATTTTTGGGCTACTCCCTAACTGTGGCTCATGACTAACATTCCTCCTCCCTGAGAGCAGTGATGAGGAGACTACACAGGATGCTGTGCTGGCAGATTGACTTTTTACACTGATTTTTGGGGTTTTCCCTTCAATTTATTTATGTATTAGTGACAATGCTGCAATGGCACGATGCCAGAGCTGTAGGCAAATGCCATCTCAGATTCAGCTTTCAGATTCTCATAGCAGTCTCCGGAAGGTCTATAAATCTTACACTGATTAATATTTGTCAGTTACTGATCATCAAATCCCTTAAAGCAGAAAGCTTGCTCTTAAAGTTAATGCCAAAAAGCTGACTTAAGATAAAGTAGAAAAATAAAAATTGTTACCCTACTCGGTTTTTTTTATTTTATTCCATGCAAGGGTTAAATACCCATTAACAATTATGCTGCTGTGGTTAAATAGCCATGATGTCACTTATGGGGGAAAAAAGACTCTGAGAGCAAAAGGTTAATGAAAAATGCCTAACATAATTTTTAAAGCCTAAAAATATAGTAATGGGAAGGGTTAAAAGAGTGCTAAAAGAAACTTGAATTTGCCTTTAGAATGAGATACTTGAGGGAACAGTGGGAAAAGAATAAAATTAACTATGAAAGAAATAAGGGAACACAGAGGAAATAACTAAGTGATAACTAACTTTTGTCATAACTAAATTATAAAAAAGGAAATATTTGTGTACCATTTCTAGCATTTGGTACACTAGAAAAACAAGAATGAACTTTAGCCAGCTTAGGAATTCCTTATTTACATCAGAGAGCAAGGGCAGCAGTTCTATTGGTTTCGGAGGTGTGATATAAAAAAAAATGTTAGTCTCTTTATATATACTTTATCTTTCAGAATATTCACTTGATAGTTGCTCATTGTTGTAAAGTGTGAAATAAATCATCAGAGTTATAGTATTTAAAGTGATAATGAAATCAGCAAATTCTCAATCTACCATATAATGGCTTTACTCTGGTAAACTTTCTTTCCTGCTAAGATTTATCTATTTACAAAAAAAAAAAAAAAAAAGTAGATAAATTAATTTTGCTGATGCTTTAATGTATGAATGCATGACTTCCTTTATTGTTTCTAACACAACTTCTGAAAACAATTTTTTTTGTGAGTATTACATACCTGTCCTTGTGGGACAGTGCAGTTTTACTTTAATAATACATATGTTTCATTTGTACTTTTTGCCAATATTGTATAGGGCCCAGATATAAATGGCAAATGTGGCCAAAGAGCCTCCCTGTGAAATAGATAAGAGAGTATTATTCATCAGGCAGAAGTCCCTTCAGGAGACATATCAGAGGAAACCCTTTCTTGTCTATTGAGCATGTTCTGACAGATGTCCCAGCAACACTCTTCACTCTGAAACAGACATGAGGAAAAGATCAAGTTTCTGTCAAATTGCTTAAATGAAATATTGCATTAAGTCAGTTTTATATCAGTTTTATAACAGACTCAGAAGGGTCCATGAAAACATGGTCCACATAAGATTCCATGGAGTTAAAATGCTGTATCTTTTAAACAGATTTGGACCAACAGAACAATTATTTATTAGATAAATGCTTGTTTGCTATGGTACTGGTGTTTCTTGTTCACTACTGTAAAATCCAAAACCAGATTTGCAGTACTGTCAAGCAGGAAAAGAATTTATGTGAGGCAGTGTGACATATACTTTCCCAGAATGAAACATATTCACATTTACAGGCTTATGCCTTTCACACTATCTAGGATACTCTACCCCTGTTCTATTACAAAATTTACATATCCAAACAAAGTGTTTTGAGGTCAAGCAGAAAACTAGCTATTCAATACTTAATGGTTGTGTTTAGCTTAAGTTATGAGTGGCTAGTGAGTTATGTTCACTGAATTTTTGGATAGTGGGACTTCCATTACACTTCAGAAACCCTCTAACTCAATGGAATTGATGTAGATTCTGAGGTGGAAAGAAACTTGCATAAACATTTTTACTAGCTTTCCAAAAATTGGCTTGCTTCCTTAGTTGCTGTCTTGCACAGCTTCATGTGTTATACACTTGTCTGGTGAACAAGCTTCGTTAAGTTCCACATTCCATACTTCATCTACTGTATTACATGCATTAACAGTTCCATAACGCTCTGTATATTTTATCGGGCTGTGCTTTAAGTTTAGGTTATGTTACACTTTAAAAATTTTGCTAGTCAGAATGAGGCTTTATAAAACTCAATTGAGATTTAGTGTCCAAAGGTCTCTCAAATGCAGGACAAATTATATGGACATCTTCCAAAAGAACTGACTCTAATATGCTTTCTTACTGCTCAGAAGGACATTTATACTGATTTGTGTTTTCAGCGCTGTCTGGAATAATATGTTGCATTTTTTAGTACTGACACTTAAGCACTTCCCACTTCCTACAAAGTTGTGAGATCCAAGGCCATAGAGTAGGGAGGCACTTGTTTTGTTTATTATGTGGCAGAAAATGGAAAGGGAGAATAAGCTAACACTTGCTTGAAGTGCCACCAAATGCCATACATTCTTCGCTGAGCTGTTGACACACTCTTCACTGAGTTATTGAAGGAGGTCTTCAACGTACAAAAAAACAACTGGTGACTCACCAGAACGAGAGGCCTGGTGCCATCCCTAGCACCATTTTTCCAAGTAAAGCTCTAAGAAATTAGGGGGTCTGATAAGTTGCTCTGAATCGTTCCTTTCCTTTGACATATTTGCATAACCCCCTCCCTAGTAAGGAGATACCTGATGTCACCTGGCAGAATGCAGTCACTGTCAAGCCACTGCTTGTAAATTTGGTCTTGTCCTGGACCATGATGCACAGACTATTTCCTGCATGGTTACCTGTTCTTTGGCTGACCAGGTATGTGTCCAGCTGTGTGGCCAGAGTGCTGGTATGTGTGTTTGCCTCTGTAGCTCCCTGCATGTGTCATCACTGCACAGTGCCACAATATCTTTATTGACTTTATCTGTAGATTGGATGATGGCTATGCCATTATTGCCTCCACTGTGGTAGTAGAAACTTCTCCAGGTAAGAAGATGTATATCACTGATTAAGGGATGCTTTGATTTGCTCAGAGTTCATGACTGGAAATCTACACATAGAGTGCAGCTTCTGGATCTGGACACAGAGATAATTTTAATATATACATAAATCAAATTCACAGCTATATTTTCCCACAGTTTGAAATGCTGGCTCCTTGAAATCAGAGGGAGCTTTGTCTTTATCTGTAAGGAATATTTGGAATGAAATCTTGGCCCAAAGTCCTTTGTTATAAGCTTAAACACATGCTTAAATATTTTGCTGAGTCAAAGCCATACATTATGTATACAAAAAATGTTTCAAACAGCAGTTAAAATGGTTTTACTGTTCAGTTTATATATATATATGTATGTACATAAAACACAGGTAAGTACTATTCATTTTAATCTTTAATAGTCAAATCTTTATGGAAAGCGTAAAGAAATTAACTAACAATATGAGGTTCCAAGTTTAACAAGTCAGACATTAAAAAAGAACTGACATATGTTGTGGACCTGTGCATGCACATAATAATCCTGATTTCTTTTTTAAGAACCTTTATGGTTTATCTCAAGCTATTAAATGTTATGAAAATGAACCACATACATAAGTTAAATGTCAAGGGACATTTATATACAGCTTGAATGCAGCATGTTCTAAAAGCAACACAAAGCAACATCTTATAAATTATCTGATTTCTAATACATTAAGTTACTTCATACCTAAAATACAAATAAGAGGAAACACAGTGACTCAACATTGAAATCATTAAGGGGGACACAGACAGATGAAAGAAGAGAAAGAAGAAATATTTTGCTTTATGCAGGTATTTAGTATCCAAACAAGCTGTAGCTCATTTGTAGTTTTTCTTCTTACTGGTATTTGTAAAGAGAAGCAAACCAAAAATACCAGAACATAGCCCTAGAAACTTTGCCTTACAGCTTTAAAATTGATTAAAATCTTCTGGCAAACTCATGATGTATTTAACCATTAACTAATCCAGACAGCAAATACCTGACCTCTCAGTTTGTTAACTTATTATCAGGTCAAATCAACTGCCAGAATTAAGAATATTTAATACTCAAGAGTGCAAATCAGCATTGTCCACACTGGTGATAATAATCTCCTTATGTAAAACCTTCCTCGATATTTCACCAGTAATGGTTGAACAGCCTCATTTATGAATCAACTCTTTTAGAAAATGTGCCCTAACATGTCCCAAGGCACATATACAAAATGCAATAACTTGCACAGAAATAATGCCCTACAGTATAATAATATACAGGCACAGGGAAAAATTTATGGTATGTAAAAAGCGCTCAAACACTGAAATGAATACTGATGCAGAAATTTTTTTTCAGATAGGGGTTTATACACTGAAGATCTGCTCACCTAATATGACTAAGAATTCAGAATACAATGTGTAAAGAACAACTAAAGACAGTAAATCCTAAATCAAAGAAATAAATTGAAAAAAGTTATCTTCCAGTTCTGTTTTCCACACATGCTTGCCAGGAAGTTACATGGCACACTAGCAGGGAATATTCCATAAGGCCCAAGGTTTTGCCTATGCAGATATATGATAGATGTGGAATGATCAGTGGAATAATTTTTCCACACGAAAATGTCTTACTGGCTGCCAGTTTTTATTTTCTATACCATTCCTTAGCTTCACTGTTTTTATCACTTGATGGCTTAAAATTTTTGCATTGTTCACTTCAGCGATAGGCATTTTACTACAAAATATTTCCATTTCTGAAAAAAAGCAAGACTGTTGCAAGGGGAAAATTGAAAATGCAGCACTTCATTTTCCATCTGCAGTAGCCATAGGGTCAAGCATCCTAGCATTGCTGACCCAGCAGCCAAAACTGAAAACACCACTTTCAGTTATTGTGGGGTTTTCTGCTCTTTTCAGAGTAGAAGCAAAATGCACCAGACAGGTAACTACATCTCTGCAAGACTACAGAGTTTCATTTCAGACATATAGTAATCAAAAAATAATATATATTAAATTAAACCCACACTCATTCCCAGCTAGAAGCTTTTCTAGATTTTGTACCTGTTATACAAATAAGTAGCTATTTTACTGACCAATAGTGTGAGTTAATGGCCCATGCTCTAGTTTCAACACTGCAGATGTTACATCAGAACCTGTCTCTTGGCCTCCCTTTTTTCCTATTTTGCAAACATTTCTGCAAATATGGAGAATTTGGAATGTCATGTCAAACTCTTATTTGGGTTGATAAATGTCAAAATCAGATAAAGATCCTTGTCACACAGGTGGCTTCAATTCTATTTTAATTTTAAAAGGTGGTTTGACAAGTTTTCTAGTTATATTTCAGAAAAATGATGCTGTTTTTTCCCTCTTATGCACTTCTTTTTTGACCTTTTGTGTAGATTTCAAAAACAAAAAAGGAAGTGTAAGTTAAAAATATTAAACATAAGAAAGGAAAAAAGAAAAATTCTGCAAGGATTAGTAGATATGCATGATAATTAATAATATATGAATGCATGTGATTTATGTCGTTTAACATTTGTCCGTATTATATATAAAAAAGTTCCTTGAAAGAAAATTTGAAATTACTGAAATTACTGGAGGGTTTTGAGGGTTTTTTTTTTATTTCATAAATACGGACATGTTATTTCTGAGATGTAGAGATAGAGAATCTGCTATTGATTATGTAGGACTTCAGGAGAATAAGGTATTTGGTCAAGTTTTTTAATTCATCCTAGTCCAGATGCTAATCTACTAAAGCAGTATTTCATTCATCCTACTCATCTCTAGATTGAACCTTCTCTTTTCAATCTACAGGTAGTACAGCATTACATTATCTCAACATTAGAGACAGCAATTTAAGGAGACCTGTCTTTCAACTGATGCTTCACTTCACACCTTGGTAGAATTAGGCTCATAGGTTTTCTTAATTTGATGAAGGTATAGGAGCCACTAGGATCAGCCACCAGCCTAGAAGCAACACAAATTGTCAGAGCTTTTAGTGTAAGCAATACCCCAAAAGAAGAAAACCTACTGATTTCCAGAGGAAATAGTGCCTGCAGGCAGTATAGATTTGTCAGCTAGTAGACTGGATTTCAAATGGAGATTTTCAGTCTCCAGACTGTGCTGGTACACCATTCTGAGAGAAGAGTATCAACCCTGACCTTTCCAGAGTGATAGTAATATTTTGGGAATCCATCATAAAGAAGGATAAAATCAACAGTGTGAAGACTCCACTTAAGAACTGATTAGGTTGCTAGCCTCAAGAGACCAAGTGATCAGTTCACTGAACTGTCCTGTCTGAGGTCTCAGCAGTATTTGAATAAACTGAAATACCCTTGTTTTAGCAAAAAACTTAGGAAGGTACTGTCTGTAGGGTCTCCAGCTACTTAACCACAGGAGAGGATTTTAGAGGCATGCAAAACAACCCCTATCCTTTCATTGGTCTTGTGTTTGGAGACTGTATAGAATAAAGATGCATATTTTAAATATTAAGTGAAAACAAATGAACCCAAAGAATCAGCAATTCCTCATTAGAAATCCCTTCCTGTCTCAGTTACTCAGTACTCGCCGTATTTTCCTTTCTCTGGTCCTCATAATTATTTTCTCACCACAAAAAAGTTCTTAATTCTCAAGTAAAAGCAGAAATTCACGCAGGAAAATGTCATCTTTATATTAAAAATAGACTTTATTTTCCAAGAACTACTTCCTATATACTTTCAGACATATACCTTGAACAAGGTACCTCAAGAAGGGCAAGAACAAGTGCTGTTCCTCACATCTTTTGGCCACCTTTGAAAAGCAGCTTTCTCCATACAGGTGGCTGGAAGCCTTCAACATATTGCATCTGTTATCTTTGATATGC
This sequence comes from Sturnus vulgaris, assembly GCF_052056855.1. Lineage (NCBI taxonomy): Eukaryota > Metazoa > Chordata > Aves > Passeriformes > Sturnidae > Sturnus > Sturnus vulgaris. The sequence continues at coordinate 52,880,726 of NC_142245.1, read as the reverse complement.
TTAGCACAGACTCCTGTGGAGACATTTTCTTAATTATGAGTCAGAAAAGCTCTTGGAATCCCAACTGTCTCTTTTACTTCATCTAATCTGATGGGCTCATTTGTCCTAAATACTTCACTTTGCAACCCTCAGAGTCATCCTCTAGCAGTATACTATAACATGTGTCACTCTTTCCCTACTAATATCCAATTAGGCAGTCATCCATCTTTTGCTATTGCCTTCTCTAATCAGAAAGTCATATGCAGAGATGGAAAAGAACTATTTTATCCATCTCCTGTCAATGCAGATTCATTCCCTAGAGTATATTTTCTAGCGTTATGTTTATTTAACTTAGATTATTACAGATTTTTCAAAATAAAGTTCAAGCCAAATTATATGAACAGCTTGGATTACACCATTTGGGAGTTATATGATCAGTAACCAATGCCAAGAGAATCAATTGACAGGAAACGACATTTAAATGTGAGCTGAGAAATAAATGTGCCTTTTACTCTACAACCAATACAATTCATAGAACTAAATATTAGTTAAATAGATTCTAGTGGAACTCTAATGGTTCTTTAGAAAAATTGGATCTATCTATTCCTGGCAAGGAAGCAAGAGGCAAAACAGAGATGGTCATCAAAGGCCAGATGTTTTACATTATCTATAAATTTGCACCACAAAATATTTGACTCCTTTTTTTAAAAGCATCAGTGACAGTGTGAAATAGTTGACCTTTTCAACGAAAAGAGCCCAGGGGAAGTACATACACCCAACCTTGACCTGCTCAGTGGGTGTGACCAAATCCAGAAACCTGTACAATGCCTGGGCAGTTAGTGGAGGCTCCCAGTAATGCCAGTGAGTCCTGGCTACCATTTCAGTATTGCGATGTACTCACTTGCCCACAGGGATTTGGGATGAAACTACTAAACTTACTTCATGTATGTCACTGAGCAGTTGTCAGATGACAATATTAGGGTGTTCCTGGCTCACTGTGACAGCTCTTCAGGCTTTCCTGATGCCTCTGGACCTGTGTTCCTGGGTTATTCTCAGGAACTATTCCCAGGCTCTATCTTCTCTCACCTTGTGTGCACAAAGCACATATCACTGTATGCAAGCAAATAAAAGAGGGAGAAGAAGCAGCAGGAATCCAGGTCAAGTGATCTCTTGCCAGGGGACACAAACAGTCTTGTCAATACTGTCTCTTTTGTGTAAAGGAAGTTACAGAAGTGAGAATTGCTGTCCAGAGTTATGAAAAAAACTATAGGGAGAAACAAATAAACAGATCAAGGGTGTTGACACAGACAGGTCTTCAGCTTTCTAACCACTCTAATACAAAAATGTGACTGCAGCAAAACAGCCACTGGATGAAGTGTAAACATGACATAGGTAGATTTATAGGAATTCTGCCTCTAAATTAACATGCAAGTTGATGACATTTCCACTTAGCCTTGCCTGTAGAAATAAATGCCCTAATTAAATAATAAAAATTTATATACTAGAAGTTTAATTAAAAAAAAACATAGTCACGGCAACACTTTCTGCTTGGCTTTTTTATAGAAGCAATGAGTGAGTACATCTGCAGTAATAAATTAAATAACTCAAGTGAATGTACACAAGAACCTGGATTCCACTGTCTAAACAGCTAACACTGACACTGGTTTTGATGCAGGAAAATTATTCTCTCTGCGATTTCCCTCACATAATCTGGAAATGCTGGAATGACTGGACCAGATGGTGAGGGCACCATCCCAGTAAACATTCAAGGCCAGGCTGAATGAGGCTTTGAAAAACCTGGTCTCGTTGAAGATGACCCTGCTCATGACAAGGGGGCCAAACTAGAAGGCCTTTAAATGTCCTTTCCAACCCAAATTATTCTCTTTTTTTGTAAGTCTGTGACTCTTTATCAGTTTTCAGGCACAGCTCAGATACAATTAAGGACTCAGAAGAGGCACCCTCTTTGGGGGACTAGAAAAGCAGGTTATTGTGACTGTGGGCTGCTCTTTCCAAGGTGGCTTCAGATAATAGAACCAGACATATTTAATTTCCTGTCCTGGACTTGGCATGTGGAAGTACAATCCACATCACAGGAAAAAGAGAAAGAAAGTTCCTACTCTTCTCTTTCCCTGTGTCTGCATTAAGAAATGGTGTGGTTGGCAGGCATGCTGGCATACAGTACCAGTACTGTGGTTTTCCCATACGTGTTCACCTCATAGTGAGTGGCTGTGTGAAGAAAAGATGCACTGTATGGAGGATAGGCATCACTGCTCATACCCCACTCTTTTGCTTGCTGCCACTGGGGGCTGTTTTTGCTCTGAACTGTGAGATACTGTTAGGATTTTCAAAGGATTACAAAAATTTGAGGGTGAATTGTTCTTGTTCCAGTCAACAATTCAGCTTTTCTTGACCCTGTCTTCGGTGATAACTTTTCCCTCTCTATCAGATTTGAGGCTGCTAGTATGGTTTTGTATCTTGTGAAGAGATAGCAAATTTAGCTGTCAGGAGCTTGAACACCATGATAGAAGAGAAAAATGAGAATGTTAGGATGACAGATAATAAATAGAAAATGATGGGTGCTGAGAGCATTCACTGACCATCTGTATATGGCAGAATGGTCATTCTGGGCTCAGGAAATAAGAAATCTGAATTATGATGCATAGCTGGGATGATTTACTGACTTCAGACAGGGAAGGCTATATTTTTAATATTGTATGTAAAGTTTGCCACATCCTCATAGCAGTGCCACACTAAAGAAGCATAAAAACTCAGAAAGTTTTATCTTTGGGGTGCATAAAACTAAGACTTATCCTGGTTAATTTTTAAGCTGCACATGCTATTTCTTCAGTCTTATGTAAAGCCATTAACTGAGTCCTGCAAAACAGTACCCTTTTAATCCTCTTGTGAATGGGGAATTATTTAACAGGCTGCCCAGATTTTAATACCACTACTTAGGACTCAGATTGCCTCTTAGTATCTTCATCATCAAGGAAGTCTCACTGAAATTAATGCAGGTTACCAAAAGGCAGGGATGGTGCCTGCAGTGGAAGGAATGAGAGCAGGGTGGGAGTGCAGTTGCTATGCCACCAGTGAATACCAGCATCCTCTAAGCTACCCTTGCCCATGACACTGTAAAAGAGGCTCTAGAACTGCAATACAAAGGACCTAGAAGCTCTAGAACTTGCAATCTTGGAGCAGATACAACCTGCTTTCAAAAATGTATAATTTCTTAGACTGAAACAATTCAAGACATCCACTACAAGAAGTCTGGATCTCAACATTTCAAGTGTCCTTGACATTACTGCTGAAGGTTGTGACCACCTGTTAAATTAGAGGCAAATTTAAAAATTAGGAGTGAATGAGAGACAGAAGGCATAACTGCTAACTTTGAGTAGTTAGCTACAAAGGTAGTTGCAAAATCACATCATGGAGTGAATTCATAGCCCTAAGAGTATTTACTGCCCTGTTTAGTGGAGTTTTGGCTTTGATGTTAAATGATTGATAAGATAATGTATGACTCCATGAAAAAAATGTCCTTCTGGGAAGAATTAATGAGTATTCTGTGAAGTAATGCAGAGAATTAACTTTTTTAAAGTTAATATATAGGACATTGCAACACAAGCAACAATAATGCCTCAAAAGTAAACCATTTAAGTTGTTGTGTTAAAATATCTCCTGCTGATTGACACATCTGTAAGTATTATACCTGTGGCTTCTTTTTTCTTTCTTTTTTCTCCCGAGTCTGAATGGAAGAGTTTTCTTGTTATGCTACACCTGAAACTAAGCTGAAGATAGCAAAGGAGCTCTGCACTGTTATTCCTATTGCATAGTGGCTTCTGGGAAACAATTATTTGCTTCTTTTTTTTTCTGCATGACTCTTTTTGCCATCTGCTTTTTTTGGCACAGAAGCAACATGCTGTCTTGAAGCAATTTCTTATATTTCTTTTGGTCTCTTTCATTCATTCCCTCCTATGTATCAAAGGTCACAGGCTCATAACACTTTGGGGCATTTGACAGACACCTCCCACTTTCTTCTTTTATTCTTCTTCTGACATAAAGTTGGGCTTTCATTCATTGTATAGAGGATGCCTCTTAGAGATATTCCAAATGAGGCCAATGGTGAAAATAGGTTAAGAAAGCTCTTTGTAGAGATTTATCAAATACAAGAAGATCAGTGAGAAAATTTCTTAAATTTTCTGTCAAAATCTTCCCAGAAACAATGAACTGAAAGAAGTATAGTGGTAGCTTTTCTAATAATAATGTAGAGTCAGCAGAAGGACTGCAGAGGTCATTTTCTCAAATTCAGATGATGATGGGAGTTTGTGGGGTGTCCCAAGCATTAAGTGTAAAGTAAATAGAATCCAAATAAGAAATAAGAAAGAATTTTGCAAAGCCTATTCTGGTACAGACAGGTCTTAGCTGATGTGCCTTACGTGTAGAAGTTAAAGGCTCAAAGAAAGCTGCCAACTGACATTGCTAAAGACCTAGAAATGCTACTCTTTGAGCTGCTAGAGACCATCATGGAAAGATCTCCTCTCAATCTACAGTAAAATGGCAGTCTACAGAAAACACTTTCACATGGATTCAAATGGTCCAGTGAAGTCTGTCCACATTCCCAGCCAGCCAGCTGTCCTCCACTTGTATTTCATAAGATGTTATCACAGGATCAAGGAGTATTTGCCCAACACGTACCACCTCTAATCTCCATTGCTGTGAGGCATTAGCACCAGGGCAGGTTTTTACCCCTGCCCCTTGGAGCAGAGGTCTGTGTGTGCACTTCCACATAGAAGAGCCCTCAGGAATATACAGGCTTGCTTTAAACTGCTTACACATATTTTCAAGGTTTTCAAGGTTATGCTGGGAAACAAAAGGATTCCTGTGCCAAGAAAAATCTGAAACTCTGCAAACAGGGATAGACGGCCAAGCTGGTCTCATTTTGCGAGCTAATTCAAAGCTTCACCCTCTGACCCAGAAGCAAACTTCCTCTCTGTCCACCTCAGAATTCAGAAAGAGCATGCAAATAATTTTGTTTGATTTCTATGGATGAAAAGTTAAGGCATTTTGGATTGGATATTTACATTTTACATTTACTTTACAATTTCATCCATAAAAATCCTGCAGTCCAAATAACTAATTACTGGATGGCTTGCATGGATAATTCTAAATTGTCTATGTATTTTATTTGAATGCTTAGGCATGATTTTCAGTAATATATTGGTTTATATTGCTAGAAATTCCAACTATTTGCACAGCAAAAGTCATGCATTTGGGAACAATTGGGGATTGCTAATAGCATTATCTTCCTTTTTTAATGTTTTGATTTTGATTGCCACACAAACTGTGTAAATTGGCAAGATCCGAAGGAGCTTTTACTTGGTCCCCACTGTCAAGCACTGTGAAAGGGAAAAGGGGAAGATATAGTCATGAAAATAACTTTATTTGGAGAACCACCATGCTTTAATCTGATACCTAAGGTGAGTTATTGCCTTATGCAACCCAAATTTATCTGAATCTTGGAAAGCATCTGGGGTCTGCAGTATCTTTGATCCATGTCCAATGCTGTTCCATGGTCTAGGTGCATTTCAGACCTTCCTTGCCTCTGGCCATGCAAGATGTCTATTGTCACAAGGTTCTCATGCACATCCTAGCACAGATGGCACACAATCCTCCACAACAGCAACAAATATGAGACAGTCTCAGATATTTAATTGTTTTCCTTTGCAGTGTGCTAGTATTGTCCTTCTCTGTATCCTTTCATTTTCCAAGTCCTGTATTTTTTTTCAGTGCTCCAAGCTGCTTATACTGCCAAAGATTAAAATGCACTTACCTTATGTGTATTTTCCCTAGCCAAAGTGCAGTAAAAACAGACCTACATCCACACATACAAAACCAAATTTGTATCTTCTACTTGCACCAAAGATAAAGGTGCAGTCAGTGAGATGGAGCAAGAAGAGCTCTTAAGTCATAATAATTCTGTTCTAAAGAAAAATTTGAAAGTCTAAAAAAAATGTATATTATTAGTGGGGAAAATATAGATACTGGCACATGATTTTTAACTCTATATAAACTCAGTAGCTATATCTACTACAATGGTCTGTAAAATATACATTAAATATTCCTCTCTGCCAAAGAGTAGCTGAACTGCTGAGGGAATTCACCTTTTCTCCAAGGAATATTTCCCCTTTACAGGTCTTATCCCACCTGTGTTCCTTCAGATACTGCTGCTCCCATGTGCTTATGATTTCCATGCTAAGATATCTATCAGCAGGCATTAGGGCAGCTTGCAGCTATCAAGGAATCACTGAAACAGGAAGGATGCTTTCTTCATCCACAGACCCCTCATGGCTTTTAGCCATCACTAGCACTATGGGGTTTGGTCAGTTGTTTTAGTCTGGCAATGGCTTTGATGACCAAATCTCAAATCTGGGTATGACAGCATAAAAAATGGCAAAATTTAGTGGTAGATCAGGTTGTAAGCAGTTAAGCAGTCAGATGGTGACAGGAGTTGAATACTCAGGTGTAAAAAAAACAGACTAGTTTCAGAAATCACTTTCCCAGAGTCTGAAAAATTGAACCAGTAAAAAGTAATTGGAGGAGATGGAATGTCTCTCACTATTTCAGCAGGTGATACAGGACTCAGCCCTACTCTGTTTAAATGGGTCACTGTCATAGTGATAGAGAAACGATTTAATCAATACTGATCTATGTTTTAAAAGACAAACATAAAAAGACATAAAAACTAGGAATTAAGACAGTTCGGTTTAAAAACCATTTAAAAAGGAATGGTTTGGGAAATCAAACCATAGGAAGGGTTTCTGGCTATTTGAGCTTTACAACAGTATAAGTTGGGACTGAGCTCTTCACACCTTAATTGCTGGCAATAGAATGGTGGATGTACTAATAAACACTTATATTTATACCTTATTTTGATTTTATAGCTATCAGAGTTTTAGATGTCTATTTGTGATATGTTAGTCACCAGGACTCCTGCAGGTCATGTAACTTACCCTGAAGGCTTTTCTTCATAACAAGTCTATAAAAGAAACCTTATAGATTTTATGGTACTGCTGTAATTCAAATGTTAGATGGTTTAGTAAAGATGTTCTAAGAGAAAGAAATTGGTCAGCAAGTTTATCTACACAGAACCATTATCTCTAGACTTACACCAGCATTTCTTTAAATCTCATGTGGGAATTCATCTCAGACTATTAGAGGTGTTTGCCCAACAGCACATGCAGTTACCTCCCTATAGTTTGCATGGTTATCTATTCATTTCCCCCCTGAGTGTCACAAAACTGTCACAAGTAAACATTTTACAGACATGGGAACTTACAGATCTCTCTTCTGCTGAATTTATCAGATGCTGTTTCATACATATCTAGCATCTCTCTAAACTTCATGGGCTTGCTCAGAAGTGTAGAAAAAGAAGAAATGCTTTCATGGCTGTGTGACTTGCTACAAATGCTGCAATTGCATCTAATCCAGCTGACCCCAGATACCACAGGCACTGCTGCAATGTTCAGGACTAAAGTCACAATACCTGTAAACCACGAATTTTAATTCATTTCAGTATCCTTTAGTCAATAAGGAAATTCTGACAGAGAAACTGAAAAACTGATTAAGAGAAAATATGAAAAGAATAGTGACAGTAGGAAGGGAAGTATAGATATACGGACTGTTTTTCAGTTCCTTTTTTCAGTTATTTCTGTAGAAGTTGTAACATGCTTTACCTTCTGCTTTTGGTATGGGTTGAATTATTTAGAATCACATCATATTTTCCTTGTTTGCCTTTCAATCTCATATACTTCCCTTTTTTGATTCAATCTATGATGATTCACTTTTTTCAAACATAACACATACCATAGCTATTACTGCCTATTGGAGAAGGTTGGTGCTTGAAAATAAACCTTCAATATTCTCATGAAGTCTGAAGGAAAGGGGAATCAGAGTCTAGACAGGTGGGGGCTGCAGGGGGAGTGTGGGGAGGGGTGGGGTGCAGGGAGGTGGTAAAGCCTACATAAGGAAAGGAAACATTCTGGGGAGTCAGAGAAATACAAAATGAAGAGAAGGTTTTCCAGGACAAATCAAGCTGTACTATCCCTCAGCCATTCATCAATAACATAACTAATAAAACATGGGGGAATCTTCTTTTAGCAGATGACATGGGTAATATGCACAAAAAATATGAAACCATATGATAACTGTGCAGGAAGTTCAATCCCTTCTCTCTGTGTTTTGCTTTACTGCTCTTTGAAGGGATAATGTCTTTCTCCCTTCTCTTACCCTCTCTGAGGCCTTGCAAGCAGATATTGCTCTGCAGCAATTGTGTTCTCCACTGACATTGATGCAGCTGGTTGGTAAGTGCAAAGATCTGTATGAATCTTATTGCTGGGGTGAAGCTAGCATGCTTTATCTACAGAATTTATCTGCAGAATAAAGGAAAAGGCAGTTGTGAAAGAAATACGACTGGCATGGGACTCTGAAAATAGGGATTCATCTCCCATCTTTTGGCTGGAACATGCAAAAGGCTTTTGCAGTCTTTTCGTGATGCTGGAACAAACTCATTCTCTCAATTCTTGACATGAAAGTGAAACCAACAGCTTCTCTTTTATCCTTTTATCCAACTTATTTTGGGGGCAATCTGGGTCAGCAAAGATGGGTTTCTACTTTTGAGCTATCTGTCTTAGTTCTTTTTAGTCAAGAGGAAGAAACATGCCTTCTAGCATGCAATTCTTCCTACTTTAAATGAGATACCTAAACTAAGTTGTGCCATTTATACCCAAAACCACCTATTTTCTATATTACTATTAAGGTAATCTAAGGTGACTAGCCTGACAATAGACAACTGTACAATATATATCTATGCTTGGTCACATTAATCCCACTCTCCCCATATTTATCTTTGGCTATGGTGGACCAACCAGAAAATAGACCTCAAGACTTGACAGCAACTTGTTCCCAAACAGAAATTTACAAAATAGGAGTAAACGATCTCTCCTGAGCATTTAAAATTTCTGACTGTCGCTTCAAGACTTTATTTTAAAAAGGTTATATGACGTCGTGGGTTATTTTTTCAGTCAGTGTTATGTCCCAAGAGCTTTAGACACTGTTCTGCTTTCATAGTAATGCAGAATCACAGGACTGCAGCATAATGTAGGTCTCTAGTCAAACTTTCTGCTCAAAACAACATCACCTACAAGGTTAGACCATGCTGCTGAGTCAATAATCACAAAGACCAAGAATGGCTAATTAAATTACATCCTTCTTTACACTTCATGGAAAATAGTCTGTAATTTCAAAAACAGACTATCTTAAGATATTTTACACATCTGGAATTCACAGTCTTTATTTTATGAATCTTGGAAAATATAAGGCCAAGTTTTTCTTCTATGGTCTCGAAAAATATTTTTTTTTCCATTTCAGGTTTTATTGGAGTCCCAGGATTCCATTACCTGAGATTATAAGAGAATCCCATTACAGTGTAAGACTGAGGCAAGAGCACTGAAAATGCTACTTCATCAAGTATACCACTACAGTTATGTCTTATCAGGTAGAGCCATTTCAATAAAATGATTTTTAGTTGATGTTTTTAGGGTGTTTTTATGTATCTTGTACATGCTTCATACTCAACTATGTTTATTCTTTCACAAAACCTCTGTTGATGCAGCCAGCACTATTAACCACATATATAAAACTATAATGGAAAAATACTAAGCAACTTCTCCATAGGCATGGATAGGAAAAATACTCTGAGCAAACCTTCAAAATATTTCCATTCTTCCTCAACTGGAATTTCAGTCCTTCCTCTATATCCATAGTTGAGACATCTTGGAAAGACATAAACAGAAGACAGCACTGACATGTGGAGGACCCCTCTTGGAGAACCCTACATAACCTCTCTAGGGCCAGAGAGCTCCCAGGTGTTGCAGGAAATTGGATGGTGCTGTGACATTGGTCACTAAATGCTGTAAAGGGCAAAGACACCATGTCTGACTTCAAGCTCCTGAGTCACAAAGCACAGTATGGCAGAGATAACCACGGGGCAAATATCACTGTGTGCTCCTGTGGAAGGAGCAGAGACTCCAGCTTTGGAAGAAGTAGAAACCCAAGAGAGGCCCACGTGGAACATGATACCTTAGATAAGAAGTTGATGAATTAGAACGACTACTACTAGAAATATTCCCTTCTTTGCTAAACCTTCACTTTTATCTATTAACAATTTAATTGGTTCTTTTTTGATTCCTCAAATAATTGGTTCATTTTAACCTAGAAGCTGTTGTAGTTGGTTAACTTTTCAATCCTCTGTGTTATTGGTCATTTTCCAAGACCCCTCAACCCTATACAAGTGCCCTTAGAACCCCACCCAGTGGATTTGCTGGACAGGACTCCCTTCGTAGAAGAAACAAAGATTCTATGGAATTTCCTCGTCGGCATTTCTCGATCTCTTTCTCTGCTGGCTAAGAAGGTACTTGCAAGCCTGATTTCACAAAAGAGCCGAAGGCCTGACTCCAGGCACTGCTTGTATTTGTACCTTGTAGCTGAAACCTGCCTGAGATTCCAGGGAAAGCTGTCCCACAAGGGACGACTCACTCTGGCTCAAACTAGCAGTTTGGGATTCACCAAAGACTCCCTTTGGCTACATGCTCCCCCTCGTTGAAGTGTTCCCCTATAAGCTGCCAGAAGATGGGAGTCTGGGCCCAGCTGGTCTCTGATTTGATATTGCTTTTGTGCCTCTAGCTCCATGCTTACCCTTCAGATGCACTTAATATCCTTCCTTCTACACTGCCTTGTTTTGGAAGACTGGCTTCACACTGCATGGCTGCTCTAAAGTAATCGAAATGAGGGACAATATGTGGCAAAAATTCCCTCTGGGAATTCAGCTGGAGTTTAACATCAGTATAATACTTTGTCTTAAAACAAAAGACTCCTTAACTTGAATCTTACAGATCATCCTCTTCACAGCTCGCCCTCACAGAGGGATTACAGTTTGATGGCTATGAGATTGTTATGTATATTGACATTGTTTTTAAGGAAAAACCTTTTGTCTACTGCTTCATCCAATAAAGACGAGATGCTGCAACCCTTCACATCAAAAGATACAGCCTGACATTTCTTATGAGTCATGAGTCAACAAATTATGTAGCTTGCTTTCTCTTAAGCATGTAATTTGATCTCCAAGCATGAGCAACAGTTTTTGTATTTCAAACAGTAAACAATCCCTTTTTAAAAACATTCCAACTAATGTTTATTTGTACAATCTGTCCTTCAGCAGAGCCTCAGTTTGATGAAGTAAAAGATGTAACTCTAATAGGAAAGTGTCTAAAACCTGACAAAACATTACATTTGATCATGTGTGATGAGTGCACTAAGGAAGTACATAGTTTGAAAAGCTGATACTGCATTTCCTTGAAATCACTATCTTAAACATTGTTTCTTTCTGAACTAACCATTGCTCTCTCTGCAATATAAATTTTCTTTTTTAAATTACAGGGATCAGATTTCCAACAAAAACCATGAGTAATGCATAGTCTGAATGAAAGAAAAATGAAATATTTTTCTTCAGTCTTAAGAAAAAAGTGATTACTGTGGATACTTTCCCTTGGGAAGAGCGCAATGAAGTCCTTTATTTCATTAGAGATGTCAAACATGAAATCAATATCAGTGCTGAGACCTTGACTGGTGGCCAGGGTGGGTGGGCACTGCTAAAGTAAGAAAAAAAGATGTTCTTTCTTGAATTTTGTTGCAATGAAGCTGAAACAAGCTACAAAAATTAAAAATAAAAAATATTAGAAAAAGAAAATCAAAACAAAACCTCAAAACTTGGAAGATCAAAGGTAAGTGGAAACTTGACTGTAGTTTTTACAACCTGAAAGGTAACAACTAGAAAGACAGACACATCCATTTTTCAGACAAGAAAAAGCAAGAAGTTCTTATTTACTTTTCCAGTGGACTAACACCACCTATTGTACAACACTCAAGATTATCGTTGTAACACAGATATTTAAATTTATGTAGTATTTTTCTTTTCAGTTCATTGCTGCACATCACTTTGCAGAGTTCATCCAAACCAAAGAAATATGCTATTGCAGTGCATTTTTGACACTGCAGCAAATAGCACCTCAGGATTGCACTGGTCAGCAAGGCATCTCAAAGCAAACAATTTCAAAGCATCATGTTCTCCTGCAGATCTAGGTCCATGAGTATAAATCATTGTAAATCCTTGGGGCTTTATAAAGGTTAAAAAAAGAGAAGTGCTCCCATCTCCATCTCCCACACCGTGAAAATAGCTTTTTGCCAACAGTGCTATTTTTTCCTCCCAGTTCATGGTCATTTCCTTTTATTGAATAAAGTTCTTGTGCAAACATGACAGGAATGCTTATTTTAGCAGTTTGGGTTTTGGGGGTTTTTAATTCTATCTCCGTGCTTATGACTTTGTATGTTATTTTGGTAGCTATTCCCTGTGACAGAACAGTGGTAGATTTAGTACATCTGTATCTTGTTCTGGATGTCCACAGTACAGTACATTACCAGTGCCCTTATATATCATAGCTGCTTTAATGCCACAGCCTTACAGACAAATCACTAGTACGACCATAGACCTTATGGATACAGCTGTGCCATTTTGACAAGTCCCTAAATCACCAACTAGATTCTGATACACTGACAAATAATCCATCCCCTAAAAAGTCCCTTTATACTCAGTTCTACAACTTGTGAAAAAAAACCTATACCCAGACTCCAAATTTATTGGTCAGCTACCTAGTTTTGGGTTTTTTTTCATGTTCTGGCCCATCTTTATGTCTCTTCTTATTTCTTATATTGATTTATTTGGCTTTTAATGTGATCTTTCTCCATGGTCATGACGCTTTAAAATAATGGTGCTTTCCAACTGATCACTAAGGATAGGTTTTCGGGGCTTAATAATTCCTTGGGTCAAGCCACTCTTTGAGATCAGTATGGACCCTTAAGCCAGCCCCAAGAACTGGAAGGAAATGTCTTTTGTCAGCTGAGAAAGACAAACCAAGGTTTTTACAGCCTGTAGCAAGATGGGTGCTAATCTGTTTCAGACCTTTAATGATTCTTTGAAAACAGAAATAACAATTATTTTGAGGAGGTTTAATCAATTGGAAGGAATGTAGCTCAAATACACAGTAACTCCATAAATAAGTGATCGAGGAAGAAGAGATACTTTGCCTTTCTTCTCTAAATAGCTGTTTCAAATCCGGACTCAGTGTCTAAAATGTTAATTTGAGCCTATGACATCTATTCTGTGGTCAATACGAAGTGAATTCCTGGTCTCTGGCCAGTTTCTAATGGACAGGTGGCAACTACCCAAGAAAAGATGACAACCACAATTGGCACTTCAGTGCAGTGCCATAGTGGTGGGACAAAGACTGAAATGGTCAAAAGGAAAGTGATCTCCTCACCCCCTCCAGACTGTTCAGCTAAAGCAAGCCTGAAACAAATGGGCAAAGCACTGAGGGAGAAGATTTGATTGCGATTGCTCTGGTGTCTTTTTTCTTTGTGAATAAAACAAGAGACTCATTTTTCCAAGGCTGTCAATCTCATACCTTTCACAATTTGAAAAATAGGGAGACATGTTGCTTTGTCCCCCTTTACCACGTCTCCCTGCTGTGACAGTGAGTGTTGCCAGTCATATGCTTGAGCTCTAGATCAAAACCATGTGGCAGAGCAAATTGTATTTAAACTTTGATCCTCAGTTCCACTCTGTCGCACAGCTTTTGCTTGGAAAAAGAAAAAAATAAAAAAGGTTTGGTTTTGCTAGCAACAAATGATTTTTCTTGCCAAAGAACTCAAATAGGTGTTCTTCCTCAACCTCATATTTCTGTAGTGTCACCCTCCTCCCAGAGCACCAATTGTAGAAGGCATTTGAGAATCCATTTTTATTCCAGATTCCAATATTGCATTTTCTTTCCTCTTCCCTTTTAGTGCAACAACTGAAAAAAATCATAACAAGGAAAAGAAATTGATAAATCTCTCTAGCTGGTGTAAGGAAACAAAATGACTGCTGTGCAGTGTCACAGCTGGTAATGCCTCAGATTCAACTGAAACAGCATTGAAAAATAGCCAAACAGGAATCTTTCATGTCTGACTTCATAGGTCACCCACCTCATGCTATGTGTTCTTTCTGTGAATCTCTCAGCTAAGTACTTCCAGCTAAAGTAGTTCAAATACACAGAATGAGAAAAATCGACAAAGAACAAGACACAATGAGCAGTCTAGAAATGCCACTTAGCCAGAGCATTGTATAGAGGCAGCAATGGATTAGTAGCAACATGGCAAGCAGCTCATTCCAAATTGAGAGTTTTTCTCAGGACCAGAGTACATTTCAGATTTATCATTCTAGTTTTAAATGTGGTTTGAAATACATGGTCTGGTGTACATATGAGTTAAAAAAAACCTCCAGACTCTGTACTTCCATCATAATGTGACTTTAAAGTAGCTTAATAGCAACTAGAGACATTGGAAGAGATATTCAATGAAAGGAACTCTCTCAAGAAATTATTATAAAATGCATAACACAGAGGGACAAAAACTGGAAAGGCTGCCTATCTTCCTCCACTAAAATAACAACAACTTCTCATATGGTAACAATTTTGGATATTATATTTCCATTAAATAAATAAATAAATATGCTAAAAGTGTCTATCACACCTAGAATTATCCCTAGTGAAATGGAGTAAGAACATTTTCCTACATTATATATGTGTGTTTTCATGCTTGTATACTGTCCAAAAAAATGCAAAAGCTGAACAGCAGGGATAACAAACCCTATAAAAGCTTTCCAATAGATGGGACTTTAAAGGTTTTCTGCATTAACTGAGGATTCCTTTTATTAAAAAGCATGTGACAACAGGGAATTATTTCAAGTTGGCTAAGATATTCAGAAGAAAACCCAAAGGCTCTGATTTCAGATTGATTTTTACTGTCTAATCAGTTACATTCTTGATAGGTTTCTAATATTTTGTATTCACGTGATTGCTGTCATCTCTACAGTTTAAGAAAGTACAGTAAATTGCCAGCCTATAATTTTACAGAAAGGATCAAGAGAAGATGATAATGTAAGAAGTCCCCAGGCTGGTTTCTTGTTTACCCTGCAAATCTAAATAACCCCTGGACTTCAGGGAACTTACTTACCCATGACAATAGTGCAAAAACTGTCAGAATTTAGGCCACCAATTTTATTTGTTACAGTTGAGAGGCTGACCCAAGCACATGGGATTTAAAACACAGTGTCCCTTTAGTAAAGCAATGAAGATCTCAGAAAAGTTATTTCAGATTGGTGAGGTTTTGTTTGTTTGTTTTACTAAATTTTCTTGCAGTACATCTAGTCATGTCTTTCTCAGATTAACTTTGCTCATAAAGTTTGGTCGATGCTGGTTTACTGCAGACTGGTTTACCCTGGTTGTTTTTCCATGTTCAATTATATGCTCTTCAGCCTCTGGGCCATTTGTACAGGGCAAGTACAGCATTCTAAGGTAGCAATGTTTTTTAAAATGTTTTTGCTCAGGAGCATATATAGAAATCATTAATTCTCTGCTTTCCTTCTCAGGTTATATTTTTTATTTTTTAGCCAGGTTTCCAAAGAAATAATGCTTGCTTGATCATGGCTGGCTGTCTGCTGACCTCCCTCTAATAACTTTTTTTATTTATCAGATCTAAAAGAGAGCTTGGAATCTCTAAGACAAGTTATTAAGACAATTGTGAAGAAGTCAGAAACGAGGTGGATGAAACTCCAGAATTATTTCCCCCACTTGAAGAGAAGCAGACAGACCCTCCTAGCAGCAGGGAGTGAGCTGGCCTGGGTTACCCACCACAAACACTGTTGTTTGCTCAGGGGAGTACCACAGGTAAAAGAGGAGTAATTGTGAAGTTGGCAATCTGCATTTAAAGAATGAGGGCACGAATTCGTAGGAAACTGGGTTTCATTAGTAACTTTTTTCCTCTTCAAGATCTACACATTTTACAGTTTCAGATCTCTGTAAACATATGTTTCCCAGAACCATACCCTTCTGTCACACTTGAGAAATCAAAACTCTGTTCTCACAGCTTTTATGAGCAATCTTCTCTTTACAGCACCAGCGCTCCAACTCCACTCCTGAACAGTTTCTGTAAATAACTTAATCATAAAATAACTTTTCTTTATTAAAAAGTGTGGGTTTTTTCCATGCTGTTGGTCTATTTTACAAACACAGCTCAGGTACTCCTACTTTTCAGTTTTCACATCAGCACTAATTTGCAACTGAAAATACTATTTTCCAAAAGCAAAGATCAGATATTCTCAAAATATTTTCAGCTGTATTTGTGAGTTCCTATCTCTAAAGATCTGAGTGAAGTATTTGTATTACAAAGAAAAAGATATCGGACCTTCTTTTTTATTGAGACATCTCTAGAATTCATTTTTATTTCAAGTATCCAGTGATACACTGGAAGACACAACACTGGTGGTGTGCCACAGCTCCAGCTATGAGTCTCTTTGCTTCCTCTTACAGCTATTGCTTGCTTTAGAAATTTTCAAGTTATTTCCCAGTCCTTCTCTGTCTTGGAGCCTTGGATACTCAAATAAACTCAGGATGGCAATTTATTATCTTGGGTGAGTCTACTGATTTGTGGTGAAACCGCCCCCTAAAGACCTCTTTCTTCTCTTGTTGTTAACTTTATTTCTGTCAATGTTATCCCTATATTTGACTTATATAACTTTCTAGACGAAGGATTAAAATTCGCATATCTCAGCCACTCTAAGTTAATATAAATATAGATTATAAAACTCTCAAGCAACAACCATAAATTAATGCCAAACATTTCAATTTTATTAAACCAGATCAGAAACTGCATGATGTGCCATTTGGCAAAGTTGAACATCTTTACTGTAACTCAAGTGCAGTTGTCAACTATGCAATTTCTGATACATGAAGCAGTTTCACATTATGAGAATAAATCCATTTTATCCACTCCTCTTCCTGAAATCGCACACACAAGTGAAACAATTTTTATGGCTCAATTTAATTCTTTACCAGTCTATACTACTAAAAATCTAGGAATGGATTTAGAAGGGACAATATATTTTTGTTGTGCAGAAATGTGAGAATTTTGCCACTTATTAAGGGCTAGAACTTTGCAGTTCAGAATATAGAAGATGTAGGAATTAGTATTATCCTTATGGTTGACCATATGTGAGTCTTCTGTTATATCTATTTATATCTAAATATATCATATCAGCAATATATTGCTCTTGTTTTGAGTTACAGCTACACATGAGAACATCTGTCATATTGACAATGTTGTTACAAAGACTTTAAAGATGATAAAGACCCAGACCAAAACAGAATTATTTTGAAGATAGCTAGAGAGAGAATATGAAGAAATATTACATTAATTACAAAGATTAGTATGCTTCATGATTTTACTCTTTGCTTTTGGGCAGACTCAGAAAGCTGATACTGGTGTCATGATACTCCTGATAGCACAATGTAACTTTGGCAAGCAGGCAGTGCCAGTTTTGAGACTGAACTTTTTCAATAGAACTTTAGTGAAAGACCTGCCCGTTCACTAGAGAATAGCCAATAGCTCACTGGTCTGGAACTCGGGCTGGGACTGGGAAGATTCTGTTCTTCATGTCCACGTGTGTCTCTACATCACCTGCATCAGGATTGCCCTGAGCAGCAAAGGTTCCTTATCAAGAGGATTCCCAACAAGCTCTCTTTGAAAGAGCACATGATCTAGTAACCCACATGCTGTGAATCTGGCTTGGATTCCATTCTGTGGGACTGACTTTGTACGACTCCCTGAAAAATGACTCGCCAGCCCAGAGGAGAGTAGCCTGCATGATCACTTTAAAGTAACAATTGTAACACCATTTACTACCACAAGCATGTATCTGTTATATATGCATACAAATGTAAACTAGCGCTTTTGACAAATTTGTAAATTAGAGACATGCTTAAAGAAAAAATACCAAATCAATCTTTACATTGTCTCATTTCAGAACACATTTATATTGTGGGAAATGCTCATTATTTGACTTTCCTTTATATGTTTTAGAAATTTTGTCATTAAGAAGCTCACTAATACATTAGTGGAAGCTTATTGTTAAATGTGTTTCATCTTTTCATATTAATTCAGTATTGTATCATTTGTATTCTCTTTGGTGTAGACTCCTTTTGATCTGCATCTTATCACATTAATGATTTTATTACAAACAACATTGTATTCTGAGACTTCAATATTCTGCTGGCATATTTAAATGCTAATAATTCAAAGTTGATCAAAACACATGCATATGACAAAAAGAAGGTCAATAAAAGAGCAGTCATATTTCAGAGTTGGCAAAGCTATTAGAAAAATATAAAATTCATTAATGACCGTCATATTGGATACTTTTCGAAATGAATAACGACATGAGAGTCTAGAAGTAGATAGTTAATAAAGTATTAGTGCATAATTTGTGACTAAACATATTTCCAACCACAAATTATGAGCTAGCTAAAGAAACTGACACTTTTTTGCCCTCATATTCCTTATGTTCATTGACCTATACTCCCTACACCATCTCTGTTCTTTTTATTCACTGTGTGCCTGTATAATTTTGCTATCTGAGGATACATTATCCATAGTTTTAAGGCTGTTCCTCATCTTCAGACATTTCTTCTCTTCCACATCTTTTCATTTCAAATCGACTCAGCTCTGGGTGTCTGTAGTAAACATGCAAAATCCAGGAAGCTGAGGTGAATCTGAAGCTAGGCAAAAAGAACTTCCTTTCATCCCTGCTGCCTGCAGTTCTGGCAGAATCATTTTTAGAAATGAGATAATACTGGTCACCTTATAATATCTCCATGCTAATCTACGGGTTTTTTTCCCCTGTAATATCAGATTACTGCAAGCCGAAGAGATCATGCTTCAGCTAGAACTGTTTAGGCGTGGGCAGCTGAAGATTCTGAAAGTCTGTTTTATTCAGAGGCTGAGCTTTTAAATTCTACTTGAATTTCTTTCTTTAAATGCATTCTCTATGCAGATATTCAGATACAGGTTTTGTAGAGAAGTCAACAATGCAGCATTAACCATTGTTCAAACTGCGCTGCACACAAACACGTTCTGGGGCTTTGGTAAATAATTGAAGAAATAGAAATAATATAATTTTTTTTTCTTTAGAGAGTCAAAAGAGAGCTACAATATTTCCAGGGTCCAAACACAAATAAATGTTTCTGTTGGAAAACAAAATGAGTATTTTAGCTGCTGGACTCCCATTTGCTCAGCAGAGAATTGTCTTCTCAAAGAGATAGGGCAGTGTTTAGAGGTAAAGCAAACAGAGGGTGACCATTTCAACTTTAAAGCTGCTCTTGCTAATGCCACAGAGCAGTATTTCTAGAAGTTAGTGCTACTCTAACTGATGCCTCCTCCAGCCTTAACCTAGCTGGTGTTACACTGTACCATGCAAAACCTTTATCAGTTTTTGCTGGGTCTCATTTTAAATGCCTCACTAGGTTTTTTGGGCTTGCTCTAAGGTAAGAATATTTGCCATCAGGCCTGTGGACCTGCCAGCTCTTTTGTGCAGCTTGACCTTTCCATCTGCATGAAGCCTTTCTAAGTCCATCAGCATCTATCAATCTATCTCTGGTGTCAGAGCCTGCCTTCACACAGCCCCTTACAAGATCAGAACCATTGTCACACACACAGCAAGCCAAAAAAAAAAACTGAAAAAATGAAAAAACCCACAGATGTACAATCACCACTAGTTAAATGGATCCTTAGAAGCAGAGACACTGTCTGCTCTGGTGTGTACTTTCCTATATCTGTAACTGAAATTTCAACCTTGGAACTTGGCACTGACTGTTAATGGTCACAGGAGTATGTCTTCTGCAAAGGGAAAAATGGCCTTCTGAACATGTTCAAAATGCTGCAGAATGTTCCATACTTTGTGTCATTCATTCCATGATACAAATGAAAACTTAACTGTTCTAGAGCCTGTTCCTGAACCATGGCACTCAGTCCAACACAATATTATAAATAATTAGGGCTAATTTGCAGGTAGAAACTAATCTTCCACTTTGCATCCACTATCTCTATTCAAGTCAATAGAATTTAAATAAAAGTTTACTGGAAAACAATATTCTGAAGTTCCATAATTTCACTCTTGTCACCCATCTACATCCATCCAAAGGCATCCATCAGATACAAGGTTCTTGACACCATGTCATGTTCATTCATCATAAACCTCCATCTGTCTTTCATCTTTCATTGGGTTTCAGAAGGTCAATTTAACATCTGCCACGCTAAGATATTATGTAATCATTGTACTCTCCAACTATTATATTTGCAATTTATTTGGTGTCAGCCCAGATGTTTTGGAAAAAAGCTTCCTCATCATCATCATCATCATCATCATCATCATCATCATCCATGCATCATGTCATCAGTCTAAGTTGGTGCTTAATATTTTCCTGTTGCAACATCTTCAAAGAAAACAAATAAGCACCCTCTGGCAGCATGTAAACAGGGGCTGTACTTAAGCTCCTGACTGCTTGAGTGATCAATTTTGTCTGACCAATTATGTCTAGAAGGGTGACTTCAGCCCATGTAAAAATATTTGAGTTTGCTTTAAAGTGCTTTTAGACGTGCCATTGACTTCTTGAACTCATTTCTGCTGTATCTCAGTTTTGTTCTTTCTCAACCTAATTAGAAGCATTTGAGTAAAACAAACTACATTTCTGTATTTTGTATTATACAGCAGGGTACACAATGGAGTTCTCATTCCTGACAGGTTCTAGGTAGTGTTATTACTTAAATTACCAGAGGAAGAAAAAGAGAAAGAAATGAGGAAGAAAAAAGAGACAACTCAAGGCAGAAAAAACCAAATCTCAATAAACCAATTCTAAAATCTTCCCTGAGATGTCAGCAATCCAGCCCATTGAGACTGCAGGTAGGCAGGACTTGCCAGGTTTTGGCCATTCCCAAATACATTTTTCTTTGACAACTCATTTCCTTTATTCTTATTGCTTATTCAATCACCTCGGTTCTCATTTTAGTTTGAATGCATTTTCAGCTTAGCAGGATACTAAATGTTTCTTCTTGCATATTTTTGTGCCTTTCCAAAGCTTTAATTGAACTCCCATTTAGGGTACCACACACTTGCCAGGTTTCTTGCATAGAACAAACATTTTTAAACTGCCCAATCAGGCTTACTTTTGACTTGATTCTAATTACTACTGTTGGACCTGGTCTTCTTGCTTTAGTCCTTATTTTCTCTTTGAAGTTACTAATTTCAGAGCATTTAAAATTCATACAATTAATTTGTTCAAGGAGCATAAATGCTTGGTTATTATTAGGCTTGTGTTCTTTTTTTTGAGCAAACCCATGCAAGAGGTCCAGCCTGGTCTATTTGTACAATCTATTGAGCTGGGTGATCTATTTATGACATAATGGAAAAGCAGACGAGAGTGATGGGAGCCGTGTGCTTGGCAGTAGCTGTTGCAATCAATATTCCAGTCATGAACAAACTGTCAAAAATTAAGGATGCACAGAACTCTATTATTTTATCATGGGCTGGGTTATTTTCAAAGGAATCCGGGGGACTTACAGGCCCAGTTCTCATTAAATTCTAATGGGAACTGGGAGTCACACTCTATTGAGCTGTCTTGAAAAAAATCACAGCAGTGGTGAATAATTTTATGAGGTCACCCAATCAAAATAAATTCTATCATGACCTCTACACACAGTTAAACAACTTTCTTTGGCTTAATTCTTCTCTTTTAAAATTATTAAGAAAAGCTAAATAAATTGTATTTACATTTTTGAAGAATTTTAAATTATGTTTTCCTAGAAATAGCCTGGCTTCTTTTTTCCTTTTAGAGGTAAATTAGTTTCCATGTCATACTTCGTCTTTACTGTGCCATAATCCCATGAGAAGGTGATGAAAAATGTAACTGCTGATACACTTGCAGGGGGGAAAGTAGATGTGCAGTACATATTATGACACTTTCACATTCTACAGGTAGTTCTGGTAAAACAAAGAAGTGTGATCAAATTTACTATTAGGCTAAAAAGCATATAGTCAATACTTGTCAGCAATCATATGGATCAATACTTGTCCAGCATTAATAAACATTCATCTCTTCTTATCACTTGCCAAGTTTTTCTTTAAAAATTCATTAATATATTTAATTTTCTGCAAATTTTTAGCAGAGCCCTGACTGCATGCTGACCTTCTGTACAATTTAAATAGGGAAATAAGAAAAGGAAGTGCAGAAAATTGTCATGAAATGGAGCATTTCCCCTGCCATTGCATCGGTCCTGTGAGTGATTGTCATCAAGGAGGCCTGACATTCTCCCTCTATATACAGAAGTATTTCTTCCCAGCTTCCTCTTCTTACCTCATGGCTCTACAGGAAAATATTACATAAATTCAAATTTTCATTCTTTCCAAGCCGTCACTTCACATTGACCATGGGCACATATATAAGTGATGTCCATGGTGAAGGGAATCCTATCTCTTTTTATAAAGTAGCCAAACTGCTCATTCATCCTAACAGGAAGGACTCTGTTCTTGCAAATACAGAATTCAGCAAATTCACAGGAAGTATTTGCAAATCCAAGTTCACTGACGAGTTCAGTGATACTGTCCTTTGTTGAAGCCATGTGTCTCTTGATTTCCTCACCTTATATTACTACACAACCCTCCTGGGGAAAACGAGGTCCACAGTCCTTCATCCTCCTTCATGTAATGTCATGGAATGCTCATGTTTGTAAAATAAGTGACTTGCCTGCAGCTGAGATTTTTCTTTTGCCATTTGCTTTATTTGACATCAAGGTATGTAAAACTGAAAGAAAAAAGAATCAATGGGAAGCTGAGGGCATTAATTACCAGTAAGGGCTGATTAATAACCATCTCTATTTCCTCTCTCTTTTCCCATTCTCCAAACACTCAATGGTGGTACCAGACACAGTAATTAGAAAACTCAGTGCAAGTAAGGCAATTTTCTTTTACAATGAAACCTTTGCTTTTACTGTTTCATGAACACAAGACAAGGTCTATTAAAATGACATTAGAAGATGAGCTTCTGGACTGAATTAGAAAATAGGTTTTACACAATCCAAAGAAAAAAATAGGGAAGGAGATAGAATTAAAATATTGATATGATTAATAAGGAGACAGAAAAAGAGAATGAGCAGCTTTTTAGCCAAACTAAGTTTTTCTCTATTCCCTTCAATTTTCCACCAGTTTAAAAGCCTTCAGTAAATATGTGAATATATTTATTCACATATAGCTATGCATATAGGCATACATACACAGACACATGTCCTCAGATAACGTGAAACAGCCTTGTTTTAAACATATTTTTCCTGTGATAATATAATGGGTACTGTTTAGCTAAAAACTTGCCTGTAGTCCTTCATTCAGAATGTGGATTTCTCAGAACACAGTTTTATATGATGTGAATGCAGCCAGCAGTTCCAAGAAAATATATCTGGTACTCCCTCTGCAACTACTCCATCATCTTGTTAGATTTCATTTTTATTCTCAATAATAATACCACAATTTTCTTAACTTTATCACAAGTCATTTGTTTTATTATGAATTAATATTTGTGAAGCTTATGATCTAATTACAATCAGTAGCAATAACTTGAAGCAATAAAGGCCACTGAGTTCCAGAGAAAACTCCACAGTAAAAGAATATGTATTTTTAACAACTTTTAAAATTTCCTTTTTTCCCCCTCTACTTAGAACATTTTTAAAGGTTACTGGAGCTACTGTTTTTCACACAGTCTTTGAAACTCCAGAATACCTTCCATCAGCACCTACAAGGAGAGCCATACATTTTCAATCTGTTGAAAATAATTGTGTGGAAAAACCCATTCTGTTGCTTCCAGACACAATCCAATCAGTGTAATGGTTTTTGAGAAAGAAGGAACTATATTCACATTTCATTCATGTAAAGAATGAGATAATAGAAGACTTTCATGGTAGATGAGCACCCTGCAGGTACTGCAGTTTGCTGCAGCATACATAAGGCCTTGTTGGGTTCATTGCATAAGGGAAAAATCTCTCTTAAATTGTATTCTTCCCTCAGGCTTCAAATACATATTTTTTTAAATGGACTGAAGCAGGAACTGGAGGGATTTTGCATCCCAGTATGACTTTTGCTTTTGAATGGCTGCTCCGAATTTCTGGAAGAACTTGTCGTAATCCTTGTCTTTCTTTAATGAGGTAAAATTGGCCCAGACAGCAGATAACACTCACCACACTTGGATCATTATTTCCCAATGACACAAAGAAAATCCCTAAAACAAAAGCAGCAAGGAAACGAACATCTTGTTTCTTTTTGGTGTCCTCTGTGCCCGCTCCCTTTGTGTGGTTTTCAGTTTTAAGTGAAATTCAGTAGCAGCAGAGTTCAAACACAGAGTGGTTGCCAGCCAGAGTAGTGCAGCAGCAGCACTGCCAGAGAGGTGCGGCCATTTGACAGAGAAAAATGTTCCTTTGCTTTTTATAGCGCACCATTGTTATCAGTTTCCTTTCTATTGCAGTGGGAAAGAGAGCCACCACTTTCCTGTTCAAATGCTGTGCCCACGACAATCCCTCCCCAGCTGCTCGCAGCTGCCCAGGTCACACCCTTCCTGAGCCCAGACTGCTCACCTTGGCTCTGCACACAGATGCACGCAGTAACAAAGGTGTATCATTAAATTAAAAACTGGGGGGAAATGTGGAGCTGAAGACATTCAAATATATCATGGAAGTGAGTTTTGAGCAGTAGCGACTAGAATTGAAGAGTAGTGACTCCTAACGTGATTCATTTGGCCTTACATCTGTTAACCAATTGATTTTAATTCAAGAGATGCAAATGCTTAACAGCTATATTTTATATGTATACATATAGAAGTAATATAAAATGTATTCAGGAGAAAATGAACTATTGAGGAAAAGTTTTGCATGGTTCAAAATTACCAAGAAGCATGAAAGATCTCTTCTTAAACTGCCTGGTCTCATATTTTGGATCAGTCCTAAACAGCACTCAAGATAGATTATATATTTGTTGTGTTTGCAAAGCACAGGTTTTATTACAGAAATAAAGGTTTGTATTATTTATTTGCTTTATTAATGCAATGTTTTCACAGGCAGAGTTTATATTAGTCTTCATGAAATCTTTCTAGAAAAATAAAATTTGTGGTACAACTGCATCTGTAATATGGGATTTTTAGGTCTGGGATTGGCAGTCAGCAATCATGCTTATTCACATACCTGTGTGACACAGCCAAGGTTAACACATATTTGCAATTTCATGTGGCCCAAGTGAGTTCATTTAAAGACTTCTCATATAGAGGAAAAAACCTGCATGATTTAGCAAAGATCATGAGTTCACTCACACAAACCTAAAAGTTACAGGAAGAAACTAGAGAAATATTTATGTAACTTTTGTAAGTTTATTAGACTTATTACTAGTTCATTAAAGCTCTGTCATTCAAGGAATGCTTATTATTTTTGGTAGTGCTGCTCTTACAGAGGTAATTTTCAGTACATTTCTTTTATTGCATTGGATACATTTTTCTGGAGACTAGGTGTGAACTATGCAGCTGAATTTAGAATAGAAAACAGAGTTTCACACTGAGGATGAATAATTCAGTTTTTAAGTTGCTAGCAAGATAAGAATGAGTGGATTGCTGTCAAATGATCTTTATCTTATTTGTCAAGATAAAGCACAGTCCCAAAGCCATAAACAGATTGTAAAGGAGACATTTCCTTCTTACCCCTTTTTTCACACTTTCAAAGATCTTTGCAAATCTGTCCAGCTAAATTAGAGCACATTTTCTCTTTATAAACTGGTACTTTTTAAACAAAACGAAAGTCTTAGTTTATGCACCAGTATTTAAAAATACTTACATGCCCATCCTTTTAGAATTCTACATGTATTTAATTAGTGCATGATGATATCTGCAAACCCTAGCATCAATTTTATGACATTTTAAAAAGAAAAATATGCACATTTTTGTATTTCTGACATTAAAAGCTTCAGCCAATATATTCTACCCCCTAAATTTATAATCAAAGGTTAGATAACTTTATCTCTGGCCATAGCTACTACTGTATTGTTCTCATTAATGACAGTGAGAAAGAGAATGTCTTCTCCTTTTTCTGCCTCCCTTTACTTTCTAAAAGGCTCTATTCCAGGAGTGACATCTTATTGAAGTATAGGCCAATCAACCTCTTCTTCTTCTTCTTCTCTACCTATCTTTTAGAAAAGTGCTCCATAGGGTAAAAAAAAATGTATTTTGACCAAATTTGGAACAAATTTTCCAAGCTAAACAGTAGCTTCCACCACCAACAACTTTGGACTCAGACCAGGACCTCAACTCACATAAATCAACATAAAATGTCTTTGATATTTAAAATTATTTATTCCATTTTGTCTTAATTCTGTTCCTTTAATCATTCACTTAAAATTGTTTATATTTTAAGGAATATTCTTCTAGTTTCCTCTTTTGAATTTCCTTAAAAGGAAATAATTGGGAACTTATCCCATTACAAAATTTCTTCCAGAAAGTCGTACTGCTATAGGCAAAGCTTATTAGAATAAGCAGTTATGTTCAGAAAGTATAAATTATTTTGGAATCTAATACTAAATATACACAGGTACTTTGTCAGCTATCTTCAGTTTTAGGCAACATTGTCCAACACAGAGATCACAGAACCATAGAATCTTTAAGGTCAGAAAAACTTTGTAGATCATCAAGTCCAACCACCAATACAACACCACCACCACGTTCACCACTGAGCCATGTCCTCAGGTGCCATAGCTGTGTTTCTTGGACACTTACCAGGAATGAGGCTGCCATGTGACTGAATGTGGAAGGAGTGAGAGGAAATTCAGGCCATGTCCCCACAGGGTGTGTCAGAGGGTGGGCACCCAAGGGAATGCAATGGCACCTACCCACTGCCCATGCCAGGGACAGCCTGTTCAGACTCTGGTTTTGCATATAAAGGACTGTCCTCATCCATGATGGGCACTGAGGGTCCTTCTTTACTTCCCTCTTAGGTGTTTCTTACCCTCTGAGAGAGCTGATTGCTGAAGTCATCATTGGTTCCTGTGAATGACGCCTTTAGGCACCAGGGCTTGTGTTTTACAGGAAACTTGTATCTGACAAACTTTGTATTCAAGAGGCCCTGGCATGACTTGGGACCAGCCATGCAAATCTTGTTTTATTGTGGTACCTTCAGATAACACTTCAGATATCTTGCCTCTGAGTGACTAATGAATTCGTCTCTCACCCTTCAAACAAGAAGTCATCAGACAAAGAGTGTAATAAAAAATTCCCATTATTTACCTATCCCTCACAGTCTATCTTTGGCAAGGTTTTTTTCTAGAAAGACTTTTCCAGCATTATCCAAATATAGGGTTGAGCACACATATTTTCCTAGAGAAATGTTTCTTTCTCACATCCTGTTCTTCTCACGGAAGCAATGTATGTAGCAGAACAACTATGACTGAGGAGCAAAACCAGAATGCCTCATTGTTTTTCAATATTTCTTTTTAAATAATAAAATGGCAGAATCAGTACATCTTTTAGTGAATTTAATGAATTATTATGTGCATAAAAGAGTGGCACATATCTCTGTACTTAATGTTTCTGTGAGATAATCACTTATCATTGGATTACAAGTTCCTTTGGGGTTTGTGAGAGGGAGGGAGGGAAATGAATTTTCCTGGTATTCAGCAACTTAAACAGCATATAAAATTACATCAGTCTTTTGCATTGCAGTTTGGCAACTGAAGAGGGGGCATGCTTAGGAAGAAGTCACCCCAAATTTATAGTGTTACACATCTGGCAAATCCTAGACATACCAAATTTCCAAGTATGATCTGATTACAAGGTATGAAACCTGTCCCTACCCCAGCAGGACACTTACAGTAAGCACCAGCAAGTGGCTGGGGGCAGAAACCCAGGGTCTGCAGAGAGAGCTGCATCAGCCCTCAGACCCTGCTCTACAGACACACAGCATGAGCTCCTAAATTCGGTGCCTCCTGTTGGAATATCTGAATATACTTGATGCTGCCATCACACTGACTTGAGTTTCTGCAAGGGTGAAATTCAAATGTTTGTCTGGAAGAGCTCTGAAGGTTCAGCCAATTAATGCATAGGAGAGTTTATTGTGCCAATTAATGCATTAATTAATTTTTTTATTGTATTTAGAAACATTTCATATGGTAGAAAAACTTCATATGAGATGAGAGAAATATTCTACTGGAAGATGTGAGGTTCTGAAAAGCATGTGTTTCAAAGAGCAATTGCTCTCTAAAAGAAAACAGTGAAAAATATTGCATCTGAACATGTTCCATATTCTCATTTCTTCCCCTTACTTTGTAGTAGTTGGGCTATTTACATGAAAACATCATCTTTGTTCCTAAAGTGTTCATCTGTTGCTTGTTCCATGCCTGAAGTCAAAATAATGCTATGTTTGTAATATTTTAATCACCTCTACTGCAAACAATTATGAAATTATAAACAGAAGATTATGACTTCAAGTGGGAACTAAGTGGCTGGAGCTGATGAACTCTTAAAAGCAAGGATCCTGTTATCATGCAAATGCTTCCAGTAATGAACAAAATTAAAAAACCCACGTAAAAAAAAAATCTATGAGTATCTAAATCATAGGCAGCAGTAGGTCTTTCAGACAAGGTAATGGCAGTTGAAATTATTTCTTAATAAAATTATAAATCCATGCTAGCAATTATTATTTCATTTTATACACACTTGTGCATCTGTAATATCTTTTTTTGTCATTAGGACTTTGTTTTGAAAAACAGAATCCTCACAGGGCCTACCATTTTTTGAACAGCACATCATCAATCTCTGTAGATAGCACATGCTTTTCACGCCTCTTATTTTTTTATGGCAGTTACATCCAAGAAAGCAAGGCATGCATGGCTTATGCTGCAGCCTCCCTCTCCTTCCAGCTGAACAGTGCTGAGGAAGTCAGGAGGAAGCCTGAAATGTTCAGCTTCACATGTCCCAACAGAGGAAGCCCATGAGCCTAACCTGTATGCCAGCAGTGCAGGTGTTCTCCAAACAAGCCCTTCATGGAGAGGGAAGGGCCCTAACCCAGACTGGCTTCAATCCCCAAGGCAGGACACACCGTGAAAAGCCTTTGACACCAACCTACCTTCCCAAAGAGTTGCAGTGATGCACCATCAAATGTGCAACCACTCCTCCTCTTCCTCTGCCAGGCACTGCTCGCTGACAGCGCTCCCTCCTGACTGGCATCCGCTTGGAAACGCTGATCAGCCGAGAGCTCAGGGAGACCTGCTCTTCTCCTGCGGGATCTGGGTTTGGATTGCCCTGGGAATCCTTGGCAAGACCTGACACATCCACTCTAAAAGCTGTTTGTCCCCAGTATGCTCTTTGAACTGCACTCCACCTTGGTAATAAGTAGCTGGATATTTCTGGCTATCGCTGACTTCTATGTGCTGTTTAGGAATCTCTGCACAACATTCCTCTAAATTTGCCTTATATATTTTTGGAGTGTGTTTTATTTCTGGCAGCCAGGCGGGTGGCCTGACAGACCATTTTAGAGATTGCAGCTGCTGCTGGCACAAGAACAGGAGGTCACTAACAGCTGGAGACACTTCCAAGGCCATTGAGTCTGGTAGAGGTGACCTGGTCCAGCAAAGGTGATGCACCTGAGGACTCAGGTATAGCCCAGTGTCCTGGGGCAGAAATGGTCATAGCAAAGGTGAAATTACAAAGGGAAACCTTAGTTAATGTCAGCTCTCTATGCAAGCAGGTAGCATTTTGATCACTGAAGTCGTGCTGTATGTATAATTGCCTGAAAGTTAAAGTGCTGTAAAGCAGGACAGAGATGAGATTAAGGATATTGCAGACATTACTCACATCATAAGATTTTATGATGGCCTGGTAATCAGATGAAAAGGGAGGTTTATCCAGAGTTATGCTTTGAGAAACTGGTATTTTTTAGATGACAGGTTTCAGTATATTTGCTTTGCTAACTGAAGCTATAGTGACTCTAAAGTCATAATTGTATGCCTTAGGATGAGAGCAATATACATCTTAAAAGTAGCTCCCAAAAGATAAAAACAGATATTAAGTGAAATTTGTCACCTCAAAGGACTAGTATAAGATTTAATAAGGCTTGTTCTGGTAATGTTTGCTACTTTGCATGGAGACTCAAACTCCAGGAAGAATTAATGCATACAAAAATCGGGTTTTATTTTTTAAATAAATTTCTAGTATTGTGTTGTAGAGAAAATATTTAATATACTATTCAGGTGTGCTTTGAAATTGGTTAAGTCAGAAATCTAATTAAATAAAATTACTTTTCAAAATCTCATGGGAAGGAAGACATTTAAGTTTCAATGTTAGGTTGCTGAGACTGGAATCTGTGGAACCTCAGTCACATTTACACAATAATGTCAATATTTTTGTGGAATTTCAGCATATTCTTTTCAATATAAAGTTTGCCTTTAACTTGATATATTTAATAGATCTTAACTAATCCATTCCAAGATCTTCAATCAGCATGTATTTGAAAGAACAAACATTTATGACATGTAAAACCTTAGCCTTAGTTCAGCTATAGAAGCATTTAGATATCTGTGTCTTGTTGCTCTTTCTCTGAAGACTATATGCCAACAAGAAATTTCACACCATCATTTACTTTTTATAAATTTTTTCTGAAAAACTTCTTTGAAAATCTCACATAGTTGAATGAGAAAACTATTCCAGTTTTGGTTGTAGTCAAGACAATATTTCTTATAATCTTGTTGTTCATCCTTTTAATTGAATGGAAAGTGTCACAGGTTTGGATTGTTTCTGCCAATAGATCATAGTGGGAAATCAGCTTCAGAAGAAAAAAAAATCTTTCCTGATTTGCTCAATACAGTGCTTGATTTTGCACTGGGAAGGTATAGAAATCAGAAAGATAAATAAAATGTATTGTATTTTAGTAGCTTAAACGTTTCTAAGGCAGAAGCATGATTTCAGGGACCTAACTCAATGTGATGCATTAAATGTTCATTTAACAATACTTCTTATATACATGCTTTATTCTGTGTTAGGAGTTTTTTAAAGATCAGAAATATTCCTCCTATTTTTTCTGACATATGCAAGTGCAAAACACTTTTACATACTGTCTAAGTTTCTTTTCTGGTCCTCTCTATAGAAATAATTGAAGGTGGTAGAACATATTTATTTTTAATATAGAAAAACATTCATGCTCTTAATCGTTTTCCTGTTTAAGATTCTTAAAGAAATAACAAATAGACAACTACAACTAAATGCAATGATTGTGGTTCCTCTGCAATGTTAGCATTTCCTAAGCATTCCTAGGCCTGTTTTCTATCGCTGCTTCTTTTCTCTTCTAAGGCCATGCAGTGTACAAGCTGCTTTTAATGATTTTGCTAGGTTTGTTCTATCAGTGTGATAATGAAGATTCAAGGAGCAAAGAGGCAGCAGGCCAACTGTTTTCACAGACACCCTTAGCAAAGTGAGATATACAACCATGGAAATTATTTTTTTCTTCTCAGTCTTTGCAGGATGCTATTGCAACCTGCAAATGCCACAGTGTAATTGTACAGCAATAGACTTCTATCATTCTCTGCTGCAGGAAACAACCAGTCCACTGAAACAGACGTATTTCTCTATTATCCCTGTCTAGTGTCTCCTGCCAGAAAGCAAAAGCAGCAGTTCATCCTTGGTCAAGTCCCACTTGGGACTATGTAATTACCATTGTGGTGGATCAGAAGCAATTAATTTTATTCCTCTTGCTTTAAAAAGAAGCAATCAAAAGAGGGGGTTGGTGAGGCTCTTAATGCCGGAATTCAGTCCAACACAGAGACTACACAATTAAAAAAAGAAAATGTCAAGCAAGAGAAAAGTTAAAATAGCACTACCTCAGATGGCTTACAGCAGTGACAGAGAGCCATGAGGAACAATGTCACTTCATACTCTCCAAGGATCTATTGCAGTTTTCCAGCAGTTCTGACATTGCTATTAAAACTATTTCTTATTAATCACAAATTGCAAGCTTTTCTACTACGACAAGCTTTGTTGCTTAATTGTTCTTATTCAAAGCTCAGATTAGGACATGATGATGTACCCTTTTTGGATAAGTGTGAGTCACCATGGCTATTGTTCCTCATGGTGCATACACTGATCCCCAATACCAATGGTTTCACTCTAAGAAACAAAACTTTTAAGTAGCAAACTGCGAGAGATTCGTCTAACTTTTTTTTCCAGGCTCATATTGCATTTTCTTTCATAATAAGAAATCAACCACTGTAATAAGCTCTGTCTTCAGGACGCCACATGCCTCATTCATCATAGCTGTAAAATAATTTAGAGAATATATAAGTTACATCCTTTCAAATGTCCACTGAACTTCCTACAGCAACAACATACTCATGAAGAAGGCACAGTTGTTTGTGATGTACTTTAAAATGGTTGGGTAAACTGTCACTGACAACCATCAGGGTTTTGTCTTCCCTACGGAATTCCCAGCAGAGAAATAAAGCTTGCTTCAAAGCCAGTCTACAGGTTGCCTTGTCCTCTTACAGAAACAATACCCAGAAAAGAATGCTCTGTGTGGGTTATATGGGTAAGAGAGCAGAAGCTTTGTTAGATATGGTTCAAAGGAAGAGACATTGCAAAATATATGACAGAAACAATCTCAGATGTAGTAAACTCTGCTCTAATACCCTTTGGAAAAATTAACTGCTTAATCTAACAGCAAAAGTATATGCTAGTTCTGACCCACTATGGTGCTCTTGAAAAAAAGACTGCAATAAAAATGATGATGGTACTTTGCTAAATGATCCATTTATATTCAGATAACAAACTTCTCTTAACATCTAAAAATGTTATCTCATCTCTTTTGAAACCAAATGGGCATGTCAATAGACCCCTACATGGCTGAATTGACTCAGGGTTTTTTGGAGATTTGTGGGTAGACTCCAGATAAATATGTAGAGAATATGACATAGGATTAGGTTATGCTCTGTATATCACACAGCTAATCAGTTTATTTATGTATTTACTGATACTTATTTTTAAGGCTTTGCTGTTTGTTTCTATTGGATGTGGGTTTTAATATTACTCCAAAACCTGCCAGGATACTTAAACCTGTCAAACTTCAGGACTTTTTAACCTCTAGTGTTGGGAGTCTTGCATTTGCTTTATTACTTGACAGCACCCAAACCAGACAAATAACTAAATGCATATTGCTCAGCCATCCTGCAGTGAATAATTTGAAGGTTCTTAACTTCATTTTCTCTCCCGTTATGGAGGTAATAGGGAATGATATTAGTAGATGTAGCATAGACCTGCCACAGACTTTTGCTTCAGGAACCCAAGCACCACACTGGCAGCAGGAGGCTGGAATAAGGAAGGAATTACATGCTCTGTTTGGGTCGGGAAATGTGTTCCCCTTCCCACTCCCGGTTTTGTGCCTGTCTGCTGCTCAATCCACTACTCACCTGTCATACAGTCCAAGACCTGGGCTAGCACCAGTAGATGACACTGCACGTCGGGAAGCCTTTCCCCCTTTCCCCTACACCCCGGCGTGCAGTCCTTTCACGAGGCAGTGCGTTGACTGACAGACATCAGGACTTCGGGAGATCAGGAGCGCTGTGAGAACAGCTGGGCTCTCAACCTTAGGTCTAAGTTATGAGGTGTAGTTTTACATTTGCAATGTAAGTGGAAAGGTTTAAGTTGGACAGAAAACCAAGGCCTTAAGTTCATTAGTAGTACTTCACTCACTACATCTGTTTTACATTGGCACAACACCACCAGACTTTTCATTAGAGCACTCTCTTATACGTCAGAGTAGAGAGGAACATATTCTAAGCACACATTCAGACCCAGCACCAAAGGCAGGCAGAAGATTTTGGGAGTCCCTTAGAGTGCATGAAGAGCTGTCAGAAAGTTCTGACTCATATTGATGTTAACTTTTCAATGCTCCTGCCAGGAAAGCCTAACACACTTTTAAAACAAACAGATTACAAAAAAAAAAAAAAAAAAGAGATTATGCATATAGCTCTTACACACACACACACTAATTAATCCATTATCAAAGCACTCCTTAACCTGAGCAATCATGTAGTTATTAAGCAGGAGTGATATGGAGGTGGGCTAAGGCAGGCTGGTGTGCCCTGCACTACTCATGCACCTCTGGGTAAACAACGCTCTATCTCAGGAACAGCCTCAGCTTCGATTCTGTTTTATGTGATACACTGAGAGTTTGCACTCCAGCCTGTTTGTGTCATTTGTGCAGTATACTTCTAAGGATCTTGATGAAAATATTGAGGAACCAAAGGCAAAAATGCATTTATTATAATATACAATCTCAATTCCTAGGTGCTTGTTTTATCTTTTTTCTCAAAAAATGCTTCCAGTGTTCTGTCTATCACAGTCTGCCTTTCTTCCTAGAGCAGAGTATTCAGTACTGACAATTTAGCTAAATACCAGCCTACCTGGGGAGCAGGGAAACCTGCTTAATTGCCTGGATTCTGGCTTCACAGAACAGCTTTCACACCTTAAGCTGGACTAGTTCGCATCTGTGGCTGTCAAGTTTCTGGCTTGCAAATGAAGAAATCAGATGCTCCTGCTCCTTAAGGAATACCCAAGGGTACCAAACCTCATACATAAAGTCAAAACATACAATCTGATTTCCATACTGAATAACATATTTTGTTAATAAGGACTTCCTGAAATTACTGTATCTACCTTTCTTTAATTATTATTTTGGATTATATTCAGAAGACACTATAACGTGATTGTAGCCTCAGTTATGTCATCTGGGTCCTTTCAGACTTTTTACTAACTCCATTTTGAATGACATGCATGAATCATTCTGTAGGGTTTTTTTTAATTAAAAAAGGCATTATGAAAAGCCTGCCTTATCACAACATACACTCAAAAAACTATAAACCAAGTAAAATTCTTGCCTTTCAAACCTAAGCATAAGTTCAGTTGAGAAGTGTAGAAGAGATTATTTTATCCCTGTACAATTTTCCTCTTTAAATACAGATTGAGTCAAGGTAAATCAGTTTCTTTACAGTAAATCTGAACATTAAATAACCACAAAGCTCCAGTTTTTTGAAAGCAAAGTCCTCTTAAAAAAAAAAAAAAGTTTGCTGGCATTAGATGTTCTACTAAAAGAGTCTCCATGGCCTACTTTGCCTTTCCCCATACAAATTATTTTTTAAATAAAAGATTGCATATACTCTTCTGCATTTAAAAGATACTACTATATCCAAGTTAGGTGGAAATTAGGTGTTTTCTTCTACTTTATATAGTAAATCTAAGTCCATCACTGTGGGAGCTGAACACCTTACATAAAAAATCAATATCAATAGCAAAATCCTCACTGAGTTTTCAGCATTTTCATACTTATCTGCTTTGATATCAGAATTTTGCCTGTTCATGATTCATTCAACTGTGCTGTTTACGTGTATTGCTGATACAATCTTTAATTAGGTAATTACTCAGTATTTTTCAACACAATGCACAAGATGACTAGCTCTCTCTTCATGAGCTACTAATCAATATTTCTTCTTATCTTCCTATTTATTGTGTAGTTCTGACCTTATTTATTCCATAGTCTCTTCACTGAGCAGAAAAATATTTATTTCTCAGTAGAATTCTTTGTGATACTGCTGTCACCACAATAGAGCTCAAAGGTAAATGATTCATGTTTGCAATATCCTTGGCAGGTAAAACCTGTGGAGGATTAAGACCTAGGGAACAATTGCTCTCCAGTAGTATCTGAAAGTTGTTTTCTCCTGGCCATTCCTCTGGCCCAAGCTTTTGGACTTCTACCAAAATCACAGAATGGGAAAACAGAAATGAAAAAGTAGCACATATCTAAGTCCTATTTAATTTGGATGCCATGCCTCTGGAACTGGCAGCTTTTTGGGGTTCCACAGTTTAAACTTGGCCAGAGACCAAAGATCTAATAATTGCCCCACTTTTTTTTTTTTTTTTTTTTTTTTTTTGCACACATGTAGGAACAAACTTCTGTATATTTTCCTGATTTCTTAGCAATTCACTAAAGAAGTTCAGCTGGTTCATATTAAAAGGGAAAGACAAAGATTGTGAAGGGACTTACTGGAGCCTGCCCAGATCTTCCTTTTGTAGACAATAGCTCCAGGCCCTAGATTTTCACACAAAAGAAATATGACACAACAATCATCAGGGCTTGAAGCAAGAATGATCTGTCCTCTAAAACCAAAGGCAATTTAAGGCAGTTATAGTGAAATAAATAGTAGATAAGTGCATGCCAAACTGAGCTCTGGAATATCAGAAGTGGAAGCTATGAGAAAAACTCTGATGCTGTAAAACTTTAAGCTGTTATGTTTTTAAATCTTAAATTGTTTATGAAATTTTAAGACAGAAAGTAATAAAATGATTTTTAAAAAGACATTTTAAGTACTTTTCCACTGAACAGATCTTACTGTGAAACAGGTGAGGCACAAATAAGTATGTATGTCCTTCATACAGTTGACATGAAGAGCAGAATGCTCTGATAAAACAACATGTAGTGGCAATATATACATTGTGAAGACAAATTTCTTGGGGTAATGTCCCAAATATGAGGCATTTCTTCATTACCCAGAGCAAATGGGAAAATAAAAGGTATTAATTAGACCTTTATAGAGAATTTCATTACCTTCTTGGCATGAGTCTGAGAATTTGAAATGGACATTAAAAGAAGTTTGAAAACTTTTCTAAAATTTTTATTATCTCCTATTACCCATGTTTCAAGTTGCTTTTTTAACTTGGAAGTTTAAGCATGGAAATTTCAGTAGGTAAGTTTTTCATGCGTCCCATTTACTTTTTAGTGCTTCTTCTAAATGGTCAGCAAAAAATTTTATCCAGTTATCATCAATTTAAAACCTGGTGGAAGTAAAATACCCATGAGAGGAATTTAGATCTTATTTTAGAAGCTCCAGCCACTGTGACATTCTCCTAGTATCAAAAAATTAGTTTCCCACTTAAACACCAAGAAGTACATCTTACTGATTTTCTACAGCAGAAGTAGAAGGAAATGAAGGTCTAGAAGGAAAATAAATGTTTCTATGACCATGTAAACTGCACATGGTACTTCCAGATTTTCAGACAATGCAATAAAGCTACAGTTTATGCACAGGTTATCTTTAGTTTAGCAAGAAATCAACAAACTGAACATTTGAATTCTTATGTCCTGAATCTACTTTTGTGTGAAAACAAACCATTAGAAGTCAGTTTTCTTTCTCTCTATTCTCAAAACCTGATAGACTGAAGAAAATGAAAGACAGAAAATGTCAGTCTTTTTTCCCTTCCTTTTTCTTTTTCAATTTCTCTATAAAAGGCAAAAATGAAAGCCCAATAAATATAGCTGGGGGAATGATGCCTGAGTTGTTGCTACACTGCACATATTCTTATAGCCTTCTAAATCGTAAAATGTTAACAGCAAAACTAAATCTTGACATGTTGATAGCTAAAACCATACTGCAATATGGCACATCAATTGCCTGTTATGTTTTTGAGAACCAAAAAATATTCTCTTCTGTACCATTAACATAAATCAAACTGGTTAAATCACTTGAATACTCCAGGTACCTTTTTTTTCCCCTCATATGGCACAATGGTTGATGTGAATGCTAGTGGCAGAGCGGGGAGTGAAGAAGAGGGGGAAGGGAAATCAGATAGACTGTAGATTTGCAGAAGGCTTCGGTACACAAATCAAGCTCAATAAGCTTGTCAGATGAACATTTCACATTAAACAAAATAATAACCTGTCATATGATTTTAAACAGCTTCTTTTCTCTTTTTTTTTTCCTTTTTATTTCCTGCCAGGTTTCAGAAGAGCAATGCAGGGCTGTAGGTATATTATCACAGCTGCATTTCTCAGAGCAAATATTTGAAAGGCTTCATACCCTTGGCTCTTGCCAGATGTTGATTCTGACAGGAGATAAAATTCCAGGTTTTTCCAAAATGTCAGCAGGGGTGAATTGTGGCTAGTAG
This sequence comes from Sturnus vulgaris, assembly GCF_052056855.1. NCBI lineage: Eukaryota > Metazoa > Chordata > Aves > Passeriformes > Sturnidae > Sturnus > Sturnus vulgaris. The sequence goes on along the minus strand of NC_142245.1, from coordinate 52,842,717 downwards.
AAAACAACAACAACAACAAAAGTAAAATCTCTAGTTCTGCAGATATGCAAAATTACTGTGCACAAGCAACATTTGACTCAGGAGACAGGTATCAATCAAAATAAAATAAATAGAGAAAACACAACCCAACCAAAATTTGATTACTTTGAATGTTTGGAGGGCTAACTCTCATTCCTTAACTAACCAAATTAGGACCTCAGCATCCTCTCTGCTAATCATCAGTAACTGATTTCTCTAAAGCAGCTCCATACAACCTCTAATAAATACTTCATTTTCTAATGGTGACAAAGGTCATCCTGGAATTCCTCTACCTCGAGAAGGAATGAAGCTCATAAAATCTTGGGGTTCATTCAAGGTAATCTGTCTATGATCTAGTTTTTCATGAGAAATTCTATTTCATGGGCTGCTTCAATTTCAGATCACTAAAACTGTAATTAATGGTAATGGAGTGACTAGACCTCATTTGCCTGATGAGTGCACAGTCCACCTGATGTCCATTCTCATACTGAGGTTTGCTGCTGTGTTCAAACATGATTATATGGGTTAACAGCTGAGAGATCTGGGTTCATTTCTGATGATGTTTATATAATCTTGGCTTTTGCTTTAGAGTCTGTGCCTCTGCATTCCGGGATTTAAAGGTGAAAAAACCCCAAAATATGCAAATAATTTCAAGTTTTGTGCATAGGGGAGTCCCAGCTGTATGTACAGAGCTTTAGCCAATTTATCCTCCAGTGTAATTAAGTTGCTTGTAACTAATTCTCTTTGTATCATGATGTATTACAAAACTGTTATTAAGGACCATATTTCTGAATGCCTTTAAGAAATTAGGTTCTGATTCTGTTCATACTGAATTTGACAGCAAATTTTCCATTAAATTCATTGGTTCAGGATCACAGTTAATGACCATAATTCTTTGAGTCTGCTCGTGGTATAACAGAGTTTTCATTATACTGTATTCTTTGTTCATTGCAACATTCAGCATATAGTCAATATATCATTAAAGGAAACTCATTAAATGTGCAATTTCATTCAGAGCAACTCAGATAAGATTTTAGTATAAAAGATACTGCAACAGAAAAGAGTGTATATTTGTAAATGAAGGAGAACTCAGATACAGAATTATTTGTTTTGAAAGAGCACCTCAAGTCCTCAATCTCTCTTGTCTATAAATTGCATTCATAATCGACAGCTCATTAACAACTCATTATGGATACTGAATATTGCACAAACAGAGACAGTGCAGCAACGGAGACAAAAAATGAATTCATGAAAGGGAAAACAGGGAGATATTTTTCAGTTGAAGAGTATGGCTTCATTAATGGCGTTTTGGGTTCTCTTTTTTCTACATTTCAATCGCTACAAACAGATCTCTTGATAACTACCACTTCTCAGTACCTGAGGAAAAATGTCTATGCTATATGTAGATAATGAACCACCTGTATAACCATGCAGTGCCTGTTTTTAATAGACTGAAAGATTTAGGGACTACAAATTAGTAAAATTCTACTAAATTGGATATAAAGTAATTAGAAATTCAGTAACTTTCTGTATCATAAGTGAAATGAGCCCAGTAGCCTTCATAGTGCAACCTAGGAAATATTAGTTCTTCCTTACACTGTCAGTCCTCAGAAAGTTACAATGACACGCAACACATTTACATTTGACCTGAATCTTTATGCAGCCACCTATCATATGCATTTTAATTATTCTACTTCTCAGGAAAAGTAGTACCAAAGGAAAAATATTATTTTTCAAGTCCATGAGATCACACATAGACAGCTTCAGGGAAGAAGGGTAATACATCTTCCCTAAGGTTAAGTATAATTTTAAAGGTACTGCACATACATTGGCAGCTTCAGATTACACAATTTCCACCATCATTTATCAGTACAGTGGGATCAATGACTCCTTTAAGCCCACAGCAGCAACACTTCAGATTATTTAAATACTCTCTAAGTAAGAGGAATGTGTGAAGTAGTCAAAGTAAACACCTTTAAAAATATTAAGGAATTAGTACAGAAAATATTGTGCTGACAAATGGTTATATTCCTATCTACAGGTAAAGAAATGGGAAATTTCTAAGAATTATGCATTTTCAGTGTCATAGAGATTACTTTTTATTTCACTACAATTTATAGCAAGATTTATTAAGAAAAAATAAGAGCTGATAAATTCATTTTTTTCATCCTCTCAAGGGAAAGCCCAAAGCCTGATTTGATTACACTCCACAGGTGGAGCTACTGTCTATGCACAGCTCTGCAGCAAGTACTTACAGAAGATATTTTGGGAGCATTCATAAATGGCAAACTTGAGTGTGTCTCAGTTTTCCTATGTGAATTTCTGTATGGATTTATTTTAGTTGAAAGAAGATTCTCCCAGGTTTGAAGAACTTGCTTGATTTTCCCTGCATCAGGTTTAACTCTATGCTGACTGCAGTAAAGAGCAAAAAAAAAGTCATAACTGAACACTGTCATGCCAAAACTGGAAAGATTTATACCTGTTCACAGGCTTCTGAAAGGCTCTTCTGCTTCCAGAGTAAAAGATGCAATGTCCCTTCCCTAAAGCATGTGCCAAGACTGGTCAAAAAGGATCTTAAGATCATTGCTTTCAACATTATTCATAGAAAGACAAGTGAAGCTGAAGACCCTTCTGCGTGGCTATCTGTTGAAATCCATTTAATTTCAAGAATGAAATGTTTGTGGAAATATGTGAATAGTGTTTCATGCAGAGACTTTGAGATCTCCTAGATAAGAAGGAATATTTTCCTTTGTATTTTAGCAGCCTTATATCCATGAATTGTGCATGTAGTGACAAAATTGACATAGATTAACATAGTTGAAGACAGAAAGCCACAGAACTACAAGACTGGAAGGTGAGCTATGGGCGATGGCATCTTTATTTCATGTATTTAAGTTGTGTAATAGGATTACTTATAATTTTTCAGAACTGTGACTGGCACTCAGACAATGGGATTTAGACAGCCAGCACCACTGAAAATGTCCTCTGGTGATGACCCAAGTACCTTTGTGAAGGCTCCAAAGCAACTAATGGTATATACATACCTGCTACATCCAAACTTACATGGCATTGCAGTCCCATGTCATAGCATTAATATGTAGGGAATCACAGGTAGAAAACTGTTGAATACCATATCTATTATGACTTTGCTCATGGTAAGATGAATGTGAGCAAACACATTTTTAAAAATGCAGGAAATACAGAAAAAAGGACAACTGTGTGTACAATGTTTTAACTTTATTTAGTTTAATGAACCCTGGGTATCACATTCTAATAAATGTGAAAATGCAGAACATCAGTGGGAACTAAACCTTTGAGGACTATCCCAGTCTAGCCATATAATGAACCCAAAATCTTTTGATTCTTTCCCTGGTGAGGTTCCTAATAGTAGATATTTATGAAAATATGAATAAGGATTTGTAACTTCACTTGAACATCATAAAACATTGGTTTATGTCAAAGGCCCTGAAAATGTGTGCACCTGTTGCTGAAATGTTTATTGGTGAAATTCTCTGAGAAGTGCAACAACAAAAAGAAGTTTTGATGATTCTTGATAAATGAGAGCATTCATTTCCTTTATTTAAACACCCTAAAATTCCCCTGCTCACTCTGAAAACACTTTGCAACCAGATTGCTGTGCAGACATTCATATTTTTTCTAGAAAAAATTAGGTTAGTACTTCTGTCCTGAATTGATATCTTCAGTGATAACAACAGCTAATAATTCATTCTTATATATGTATTCCAGGCTGAAGTTCAGAAAAACAATTTCAGTCTAAAATTAACATTGGTCTTTTATCATGGTTTTTTTTAAGTTGGTTTGTTTTGTTGGGTTTTTTCATTTTTGGGGGGAAGGGAGAGGGCATTTTTTTTGCTGATACTTTCTGCAATGTACATGAAATCAACAGGGGAAGAAAAGAAAATCAAGGTACTTTGTATTCTGAATGGAAATTACCCATTTTTTCTCCCCATTTTCAAAGACTTTTCAGTAGGGAACACCCAAGAACAATCCTTTTTGATCAATGATAATGTAGGTATCTCTTCAAAGTCTTTATATTTAGTGTTTGTAGGTTTTTTCTGAAAGACAGGTTATTGAGAACCACGTAGTCATTACCAAGTGACATTAAATTGCCTTACTGTACACTGGGTCATATTAATTATTCCTTCTGGCTTTAGAAATCTAATCAGCTCAGGAAAGGAGTAAATTTTAAATATGTATTCTCGTTTATTATTTTTATGGTCATTCTCGGCTACAGTACAAACTGAAATTCCTTCATATTTTGCACAGCCTGTGGACCTTGAGAGACCAAAACATCAGAATTTCTACCCCTGATTGTCACACAGTTTTTTAGTGGCTAATTTATAACAATATAAAGCCCACAGTACTTTATGGAGAAAAAAAGAAAATATTATCCAGACATTTCTCCTTGGTTCTCTTTTAAATACTGAGCAACTTCTGATTTCACAGAAGAGTCAACATCTGATTCAGCTGCATTCAGTTCAATAATGAGTCTTTAGGTTTAAAACTCTATTCTGAACTCTTAAATCAATGGAACCTTTTTATGTCAGAAATTTAAGAAAAGTTTAGATTTTATGTGATGTACCAAAAAAGCGCATTGTGACACATTATTTCATGGGCAATTTTTTATGACAGAGGGAGAATGTCCAAGCAGAGAGAGCATCTCTAAAGCACACTGTGTCCAACCAGAAATTTTGTAAATTAGCAGAGTGTAACGCTGTCATCATAACTGCATCAAGACACAGAGAAAGTATCACACTTCAGCTTATAATATGTCAGAAGATTTTTAAAAGATTATCTGCTTCATCCCAAGAAATAGACAATTCGTTTATACACCACAGAAATGAGATATGAAGCTAAGTCGATGATGTACCAAAACCTATAAGAAAATATGACACTATGCACCAAAACGTGAAGCTGTGATTATTTTCTGCAGCCATGCTCTTAGATCTGACTGGAAGGAAATAATTCACTGATGACTGTTAAAATACCTTTTCATATTTAATAGCACAGCTGAGCAGATATATGAAGCAGGCAAGTGGGAATGAAAAAGAAGGAAAAAAGAATACTGGTCAGAATATTTTAAATGTTCAAATCATTTAAAAAAAAGAAATAATGTTTCAAAATTCAGAAAAAATAAAAGGCCTTCACTTTCCCCACCCTTGAGAGAGGAAGAGGCTTTCCCCCTCCCTATTGTGTCCCACGAAGGGAACATGTCCATTCAGCTGGCTTTAAGCCAGAAGCCCTACATTCTGACAGCATCTGTCCACATAGGCAGATTTTCCTTCTATGAACAGCGTTACTTCAAAGTCCACCTCTTCCACAAGTCCCTGTAAACAATCATGCACTTTAGCATCCTACAGAAAGATGTAGTTTTTTAATTAAACCTACTGCAACTACCAGAAAACTACATTCCTTCAAGGGCTGAAATGATCTGATGGATCACACTTTCTCTATCTTGAAGTACCACAAATAAAACAGTGAAATTGTCAAAGGCATCCAATTGAAAATACAATTGAAAGAGACAGGGGAAAGAAAGCAGAAAAGTCAACGTGTACCCATTTTGATCCCATCCGTGGAAGTAACTGCACAGAAAACTGTTTATATTTTATTTAACTCGTATGTCTCTTCATTCCCACAAAGACACCACAAAAAGATGTTGATTTTATTTTTTTGTGTGCTTTAACCAATTATTTCTTTATTTGATAAGGAGAAATCAGAATTTTTGTTGCCATCATACTGGCAAATAAAAATGGATAATTATTTCCCTCCAAGATCAAGAATCTCTACTAAACTTTTTAAGGAAATTAGTTTTGATCATCAGCCTATACAATGACTGAAAAGCTTTGTATAATTATTTTTCTAAATTTGTGAAGGCCTCTCTTCTCAAATAGCAGAATTATTACAGTTTTATTACTATATTTCAATGACAGAGCTAATGATCTTTATAGGAATACAGTAACAGAAGAGCAATTGATGAAATTTTTTGAAGCATTTAAAATAGTTAGAAGATTTCCCCTGGATCCATTTCAATTAACTTGAAAAAAACAGATGTTCAGGATAGAAACAAGTACCCATCCCCTTAAAGAACGTTATGATTGGCCTCATATCTGTATTTCTCTTCCTACTTTCTACCTTATTCTACTTACTGTTCTGTCTTTCTTACTGAGAAAGAACTCCACTCCTCCTGGGGCAGGACAATACCACCAGGCTCCAAAATAAGGTTATAAACCCCAAACCCAGCAACTTAACAGCCAGTTCTCAAACATTTGTGATAAGCCTCCAAGTCTGGAAGAAGACATTCAGGAAAACTTTTGTGACCTTTCTGGGCAGCCAAGAAAGCAGAAGAGTTGACTACAGGATGGTCTTTTGGGAAAGACAATGAGTAAATGTAGAGTTAGAAAGAGAAGGGAAAAGAGTTGTCTAGGGTTCATTATCTCAACTCATGACATAAGCAAAATGAAGGAGATTAAACACGTGGCTTCTCAAATGATTTCTTCTAGCACTGCAGCTAAGGAACCAAAAAAATAAAAAACCCACAAGAAAAACCCCAACCCTATCTCGAGTTTATCTCAGGTATCTGTGCAGTCTAAACACCGCACAGAAAATATCCTCTTTCATCGTTTAATTTCATCACAGTGCCATTCTATGACTGAGATCTACCATGAGGAGGAATTTAGAGTGAGGTGTGCAAACAAAATGCTTTTTTTTCTATGCTAAACTAGTTCTAGAACAGAAAAGGACAAGGATAGTATAATTTATCATTAATAGAGCCTGAAGTTATTTTAAAAAAAGGTGAAGGGGAAGAGAAACTGCACTTTTTCAACTAGTTATTTGACTTTGGAATTTTTTTTAATTGCACTAAATTAACTGGAAAAAAACCCCAAACAAATAAAAAAGCAAACAGAAAAAAAAAGAGAAAAAAGCTACTGTATTGATTTTGTCTGGTCCAGCAGGAGAAAGATGAGATTAGACAAAACCCTGGATTGACCATGGGGTTCCTCTCTATGAGGAAAAATGAAATGAGCAGTTGTGTAGATCAGTGATACAGCAAGAGTAGAAACTCATTGTGACCCAGGACTTGAAAGCTTTAAGTTCAAAGGTATTAGATGCCTCACACCTATTTAAAGCAAGGTCAAGTGATTAAACACTCTAAGAATGTTATCTTAAGAGTCCAAAAGGAAAGCTACATGTATTTGAGGTGATAACAGATACCTTTATTCTGAATGCAGTCCTAGTTATTTTGATTCAATCAAGTCCCAGACAGATGGGTCTAAATAATGACTCAGCTTCTCAAATCAGAATTAAACCAGCAATTTTCATGCTGCAGGGGTGTTCGTTGCTTGATTGCTACAGACAGATACAAAAGATGTTCTTCAGTTCCTACACTGTCCTTTGAGATGAACATAGGACAAAGTTTTTGCAGCAAGCTGGGGCCTAATTTTCCTAATTTTCTTTTCTTACATATCTTATTATATGCTTTAAAAAAATCCAATGGCAGATTTTGCATTTAGTTGCAAATTTTTAGAGTATGAAGTTTCAAGATCCTTATTCTAAAATAACATTTATATTTTGAAAAATGTATTTTGGTCCCTGACAGAGACTTTCAGGAAGTCAGAGATGGATGATGGGCAGCACATCTCCATAGCCTTCCAGAAAGGACCTTCAAACAGCTGGCTTCATCTGGCAGCTGACATCAGGTCACAACTTGGACCTATCCCAGGTGCCAATGATGGTTCCAGAGCAATCTCCACATGTTTTCTTGACTGAGAAAACACTCAACACCAGTGAAATGACTGGAAGAAAGTGCTAAAGTCCTATGCCCATACTAAGCTAGGTGCATAATGAAAGACATCATTATGGTTCTTTTAATTCATTAAAGGATTAGCCTAGAAATACCTGCATGTATGTCCATGAGAGTTTGTCTTGAACTGTCCCCGTATCCAGTAACTCTTGGATTTACTAGCTGATGATTCAGCCAAACCTGACTGAGGAACAAAGATAATATTTCAGTAAATTAAGTGGACCTGAAGGACGTATTCCCTTGTCAAGTCATGCCATAATGGACATTCTGACAATATATATTTACACACATAGCCTAGCACTTAAAAAGCTTCAGTAGCACCAACCTCTGTTAGAGCTCCCACCATATGGCACTTGAAACCAAAAGAAAGAACACAAAACACATATGTAGAATGAATTTTACAGATTTTTTACTCCCAGGATTACTTACTTCTTTTGCTATTCCATGGCATCATTTGTACTTCAATGTCTGTGGGCCTTCCTCTCTGTAAAGGTGGTAGGACATTAATTCTAGGCAGAATATAGAAGATTTCCTTTGTGAGACAGTTAAATATTTTTTCAGATTAAACATTAATCATGAACTATGACACTTACTTCAGTGGAAAAATATTTTTCCTGTTTCTTACATCCCACTTCCTCCCTTCAAAGGAAAGAAAAATCTGCTATCTGGTATATCAGTCCTGACGTAAGACATACACTGATGAATCTGCAATAACATTAAATATGAATTTCTTTCCCTGTATGTTCCAGTTTGAACATTTACTTACAGGTCATTTATCAAGAAAAGAACAATAATCCATTCCCAGATTCAGTGAAACAGGCTGTATAACTCAAAGTTAGCAAAAAAAGATCAAATCTTTGTTCTTTAATAGTCAAAATAGAAAGTCCCTTTGGACTACAAATATGAAAGTAACACTGGTGAGAACAGCTTGCCTTTTCCTTCACATAATGTCCTGTCTGTGGCCTTCTAGCAGTCAATGAATGATAACACAAATTTTAAAACAAACTGAAACCGTTTTTGCTGTTAGGTTTTATAATGCCTCATGCATTTTAATGAGGACTCAACATTCTTCTTCTTTATTGATACACACACAAAATAAGACTTTCTTACTTGTCATTTTGAACATCTATCTTGAGTCATTAATAAAGGTGATTTGAAACTTTCCTGGGCCACACATCGACCCCTGCCTGCAGGGCAGGTCACTGATTTCAGGAGCTTTTCATTAACTGGAAACATGCAATCAGTTCTGGCTACTAGGTGCTTATGGGTCATGCTTCAAAAAAAAAAAAATGCAAGGAAGACAATAACCTTAAATAAATATAAACATTTAATCTTTTAAGGCCACTGGAAATTACAGTTCTTCAAATATTTTTAAACCATGCAAGCAGAAGTCCAGCTATTCTGATCAAAACCACATACACTAACACATCTCCCAATATTCCTTTATAAGCACTGAACTGGGATGTGCTAGTTCTGGATCATTTGTTGAGCACATCAACTGTTGGCAGGAAACCAAAGATGATAGCATTTTACACATTTTTAAGTAAATGTTTGTTCTTTTTTACTTCACTTAGATTAGAGGAAAGGATTTCCAGTAGAGAATATTCTGCTTTATTAAACTGAAAGAATTGTAGGATTAGTTGCAACTACAGCTAAATTGTACTGAAGTGTCTTTTCATACCTCTCAAGCACTCTTTCCTGAGAAGAGGTTTGTTACCTTCAACTTTTTGTGGATCGAGCCATATGGTCCTACTGCTCTCAGACTGGAAATCCTGGCGGCAATCTCTCATTTACTACTCATGTTCAACTGACAGACCCAACTGTGTTTGTCATCAATATGCCTTTTCTTCCAAGAGCCTACAACAGCAGATGAATTGAAGTGACCCCAAGCCAGCTTCTCCAAAACAAAGCATTATTCACTCAAACACAGAGAAAAGGGCTTAGGCTTAAGCAAACTAAAGACCTTTACCTCAGCTTTCCTCTTTCAGTCCCAGCCTCAGTAAATTCAGCTTTATCCTGCTACTTCCACCTTCAGGTTAGGTGGGAGTAGGTGAGACTGTTTTGTTTCAGCTTGCTTATGTGTGTCTCAGAGCCAGCCACCATCTCCCCACTGTGCAGGCACTGTCAGCCCACTTCACCTCCCTTCTTCCCTTGAATCAGCATCTGAAAAGTTTTAATGTCCTGCTTGGGCCTACAAAGGGCAAACTTGCTCACCAATTTGGTCTGGCAGAGGCAATTTCCTATTCAGAACTTTTCTGTTATTTTCCAAGCGAACTTCAGACATTTTCCTTAGAATCTATCATTATTTTCTTTCATGTGGTTTTCCCTTTGCAGTCAGGAAAGACAGTAACAATTAGGGAAACTGAGGTGCATATGGTATTTGTTAAAAATATGCCTCAGCTCTCAAAACTTCCAAAGTAGTAGAAAGAGACTTTAGTGGAGGTGACAGCCTCTTACCCTGTGACAGTTTCAGGTTTTAATAGGTCACAAGAAAATAGTATTTCTTTATCTTCGCTACCTTAAAATATATCTGTTTATTAGTTAGTTTGATATACTGCCATTTTTGATTCACCCTGAAACGTGTTCTGTGAATTCAGTAGTAATAGCTGTCACTAATAGATTTTTAGCGACTTTTCTATAAAATACAAAGAAAAATATTTCTAAAAGTAAGTGGAGATGAACTAGTTTTGAGACATATTGTACCTTGACACTCTCTGGGGCAAAAAGAGGTGGAATTCAGTCCTATTTACCGAATCTCTGAGCTTCAGCTGCTCAGAGCACCTCTTCACTCTCCTTCACACTGTGTTGTACATAATAGACTTCACCTGCTGAATCTGCAGGAGAATCCAAACAGAAGTACAAAGATTCTCATGTGAGCACTGTTTTACAATATGCTGGAGAAGGTACTTGGAAATAGATTATGGAGAATGAAGTCTCTGAAGAGGATGATGAATAAGTCTACTGATTGCAGCATGATCCACTTTACACCCAGCATTTCTTACTCTGTTCAGGGACATAAGGACAGGTGGTTTGGCATAGAAACCTATTACTTGAATTTCTGGGTTTTGCTATTCAGACAAGAATGAGGACATTGTTATATTCCAAAATCTAAAATACTGGCTCTTTCTGTATATTTACTGGCCCGTTAGTGCTGAATTGAAGTGAGAGAGCTAGAACTGTCAGCAGAGAAGAAGAACTGTCCAGTTATGCAAGCTTTCCATTTCCTTGGTTTTGTAAAGTCACACCAGATACACAAGGAGTTTTGCTGATGTAAAGCCAGCTGAGCAGGCAGTAAACTGTTCAGAAAATAGACATAGCTTGAAGAGTTTGAAAAGCAGCTAATACTTAATGCACAGCAACCTGCAGTTACTGTCATCACGTGAATGTATTAACTAAATTCTATTGTGAAATGTGTTCAAAGCAGAATTTTAAACAAATCTTTCTCACTGCTATGTATTGTTTGATTATCACAAACCAGTACACTTTGTGGGCTTTCTCCCACTCTAGAACCATTTTCAGATACTAAAGAGAACACAGCTCCAGAGAACACACTCTTCTACTGGGCTGCCTGAGAGGAGCCATAGTGATTAAGATCCTTCCCATACATCCAGTGAGAGAAGAGGACAGATCAGCAGAAGTCACCACTGCAAGCAAGAACAACAAGGGGGCATTATTACACTATGTGGGCAGTTCTGGTGTTTTACTTGGGTTATTTTGTTCTGTAGTCATCTATTAAACACAATGACCCCTGGTGTTTGGTGTTCAGTGAGAGGAAGGAAAAACATTTTACTGGTTTACATTTGTTAATTGGACCTCATAACATAAAGATTAGCTGCATAATGGTAAAATCATGTAAATTATGGATATTTCACAGAAAAATTATTCTTAGCACTACAGTTTAATGTCTAGTAGGACAGTAGGCTAAACTAATTTCTGCATTTTATGTAAAATTTCTCAAAACCCATGTACAATATTTGTTTTCCTAACCAAACAGTCTTTGCCAGGAGAAGCTTCACAGCTTAAACCGTGGAGGCAAAAATTATTCCTTTGGTTAAATAAAATATTATTTGTCTTATCATATAATGCACATCAATTATTAGTATGCACCACTCCAATGCAGTAAAAACTGTTAAGGCCACAGCACCCATGCTAAAACCTGGTTGACACATTTTGAATAAAACAAACAAACAAACCCGACAACAACAAATAAAAAACCCACTAAATTTCTATTAGAGTTTGGATGTCTACTTTCGAAGTGCTTTGAAATAGCATGGTGTTATAAATATTATAAGTGTGAAGAAAGTGGAATAGAGCTGTTAGAAACTGAGGAGTGACTAAGTCTATTCAACTGAGAATCAGAGAGACTTACTACAGTTTGAAAGAAGTTGTTACCCCTTCCATTTAAGGCCTGACATTCCCAGGAAGATATTCAGATATGCACTTTTTCTGGATAAATTCTGAGAGACAAAACAATAAAATTAAAAATAAAATTTAAAAAATTTAAAAATACTTAAAAAAACTGTACTTGTATTTTCATCTTGCAAAACCTGAGACTGAGAAAGTTCACAAGTCTGTTCAAACCTTTTCATGAGATGCTTACCTAAACATGCGGTTTCCTTAAGCATCCCGAGTCATAGATTCTTATCCTGAAGTTACCATTAAACTTAAGAGTGTTAGGGCCCATTCCCCGGCCCTGAGGACAATGTTATATTCTGCTTCCTTTCATTCTGTGGCTTACTACCAGGAATGTTCCATGTTCTCTACTAATTCCCAACACTGTCCCTAGAAGTTACCTGAGAGTGTACAAGTTGGCTGCCCTCAGAAATCCAAGTGTTTTATTCTAATATCTCTGTGCAGAATATTTTCTGCCTGTGCCTGGACCCAAATCTTAATTCCATTCAGTGCAATACAATAAGCGTAGTCTGAAAGTTTGGGATTTGTTTTGCTGGTGGTTGCACATTTAACCCAATCTCTGGTTCTTAAATAGAGAGAAGTCTCATTAATTTTATATGTTTTACTTTATGAAGGCTATGAATTTGGTGTAACAACAAATGTATTTTGGTTCATTGTGAGCATTAAATTCCTCAGCTATCCACATTGATTAACTTGAGGGTACACTGATGCCTTTCCCATAGAGTGGAAACATTTAAAATACAATCCCTCTCCTGGGGAATTTGCCAGTGCTCGAGCTGTGCATAAAGTATGTACCACTTAAACACCTTCAGGACTGTGTTACAGCCCATCAGCAGTAGCTATCTAAACTGATGATCAGAAATCCTCAGCCACAGGTTACCACATTTCCTGGGCTCTCCTGCTGGTGTGATAACCCCCATGCACATCGTAAAAGAGGTGCTGATCACAGCAAACAGGAACCTCTCACTAATAAAGTGCCCCCATGAGCTCACAGTCTTATGTGGAGATCAGCCCGGAGAGGTCAGTGTAGCTAAATTTTAATCACTCCCACTTTTAGGGATGGGGTGTTGGATCCCAGCTCTGGCATTTCCAGGTGAACACCAAGGGCACAAACAAAGTCTGTTTCTGCCTGAGATGAGAGCAAACAATGACTCCTCACCCTTCACAGATATGAAACTGATGAGCTTCCAGCTCAGATTCAAATAGCTAACATTTCTATTCTGCCTCTCTGCAGAAGCACCTGAACAACAATGTTAGTGAGGACACAAAAACAGTGCAGCATGAAAAAGATTGTTCTCATACTTCTCTATCTTACTGCTTCCTCTACAGCTCAGCCACTACTCTCTTAAAAATCACAGGCCAATTTATACCAATCCACCTCTCTCTACCACAAAATTTCCTAGGCACCTTCATTAGATTCTGTCTGGTATTTCACTTAAAATCTGCTTCCAGAAGGAACCAGCAGCAAAACTCTGGTATCAGTCTCTTAGATATCTTCTGAAGTTGTGGTGGAGGCAGATGAAGAAAAAAATTGGGCATAGGAAACAGGATAAGAATTTTTAATACTCTATTTATACATAATCAACTTTGATTTCATGTTGAGATACGGTGAAGCTCTTGCTTCTAGCTTTCTGAAAAATCCCATTAATCATCACAGCCCTTCAAGAGTGATTATTGCTTTCTGGGCAGGTATATCAAAGGGCTTGTGAAGTGACATGAATTTCCCAGCATTTACACTTCATTGTGTCATGTCCAGCTTCATCAGAGATGAACTTGCTTAGGAACAACATCTTCTAAAGAAATGTGGCATCTTTGCATTGTTAGTTCACTGCAGAGGATTAGCATGTCTAAACAAAAGTGAAGATTTGGTACAGGTGAAAACCAGAGAAAATGTAAACACAAATGTCTTTGCAGTTAAACATTTTCTGCCCCCAACCTTATCAATATAGCTAAAGGCAAATGAAGGAGACTGTACTGATTTAATTGCATTCAGAAATATTTTAGACTTACATATCAGTCATCAGAGAGGAATCCAGGCGGTAACTCAAATTTTAGCAGTGCTACTGGGAACCCAAGTAGATAACAGAACAGTCTATTCTGAATTTAAAATCTAAGACTATTAATGAAAACAAACATATCTGCTGTTTCATCATCTATCTTCCAAGCTATATAAACAGCATGTTAACAAGTAATAGCCAAGTTCCTTCTGGAAAGAGTTTATGCAGTTCACATGGAAACAGAATGAAGGCCATCCATTCAAAAGCAGAACTTGTACTTGTTCACAAATATTAACAATGCATTTGTAAAACATTGAGGTTTTATATGTATTTTTAATGTGTAATAGTCATGTATTTGTTTTTGAAAAAAGGTCATGAAATAAGCTTAAAAGACAATCGTGATTATTTGGCAAATGAAATGTGAACTTCAGTGATTTTAAAGGTGCACAAATATGTGAATAGCAATAATAATTTTAAAATACTATATGTAGTGAATAAAAGAGAGGGGTCACATTTATTGCTGAGCTGAACTGTCATGAGATAACTGTAAACTTTCATCACAACTGTCCTAAATATGGTACCTCTTTGAAACATATCACAAGCCTAGTTCCAGATATTTCTAGTCTATTTCTAGTTTATTTCTCTTTTAACTGTCAGTCTGTTGCAAAAGCTGAAAGAACCATCCCCTAAAGTCTCTTTCTTTTGCTATCGCATACATAAAGGACAAGTAGCCTGAGGCTCAATATTTTTCAGGCTTTTAAATATTTTTTTTTCCTCGGTGTAGAATGAACATGTGTCATTTCTACAGCAATTCAGAAGCAAATGGTCCCAAGTTCAAACTGTGACTTTTTAGATTAAATCTGTCAGATAAAAATTTGTTGAGATGAAATGGAATTCATTTGCCATAGATGTCAATCCAAACTGACAGAAATAAAGATTCATTTAAAAACGAAAAACAAATTCTAGGGAACCAAAAATCCCAAGCATGGAGATGTGTGAAGTGAAACGTCTTTATTTACAGCCTCTACACCTGACTATTTTGTTCAGTGACAGAGTATCACAGGGATTATCCAAAAAGCAATCAGACAGGTGGACTGTTCCTAAATGCTGGTTTCTCTTTTTAAAGTACACCATCAGTCAGCAGAGAGAGAACAGAAGCACAGAGCCAAGAACAAAACAACCATTAAGGGCCAGCTATAATACATGAGCAGCTCCTTCTCAAATTCATGGCTTTAGTTCTGTGGTCAGTGTTTTGAGCACCAGTCATGAATTAATAAACATCCATGGCTCCAGCTGCCTCACAACACAGATCTTTCTGCAGTATTTAACTGAGTGAGGAGACGTGGTAGAGAACACATAATGGTTTCCAATAACTGGACACGAGAAAGGACAACTGTGTTCTTCAGTTAATTAAATGTTAGAGAACAGTGAATAATTTAACATGATGTATTTGTTTGACAGGTCTGTTCTTTTACCGATTGCCTTCTTGAGAACAGTTATGTCCTCCTAAAATTCACTTTGTTTCAAAGGATGGAAGGACCATGAATAATTCAGCCCATTCATTCATTATGTTACTACTGAAATATGAATTATCTTTTCTCGAGTTTATTTGTTGGGTTAAGGCAAATGGAATAAGTATGCAACCTCTTCCCATATAAAAGTTTTTATGCATTAAAATTTTAGTCACAAATGTCTTGAGATACATCAAGCACCAGATTTTAAGTATACATCACTCTGGAACTGAAGACTTTGAAAAAGAGAGAACTACCAAAAATTTATAATCAGCTTGGAAAAATCTGCCATCTATAACAAAAATTATATCTTGCAGTGTATAAAATTTTGAAAATTGCCAAGATTATTAAGTATTTTCTCATTTTTCATAGCCTGTGTACCTGCTTATTTTACATTCCCTGCTGGATATCCAGTTTTCCCTTGCTGTTTTGATGTACTTGGCACCATGCAGAAGCTGTGAGAGGAAAATAAATAGCATGTTTTAAAAATGGGCTTTTGTGACTGTAATACTAAAAAAAAAATCATTAGGGCAGGTCAAGTACTTCTTAATTTGCTCAGTTAACCATATAGCTGTGAGAATAGCTATTCTAATAATATCATAGATACTGTTGTAACCCAGGCCACTGCAAGCTAAATTACATGACTGAACCTCAGAAAAACATGCAGCTAAAAGGTGCCAGCAGTTCACCGTGCTTATGCCACCAGCTAAAAGTACACTGAGATATGTGCCCATGAAATCTTAGGGCAAAGTGTTATTTAAATTTCCATACTGACTAGGGTGATGGGTACTGATACATGGTCATTGCACTATTAAAGGTTAAAAAATAAAATTTAAAAAAAGGTGCATGTAAGTACCCAGTCAGCATTTATCTTAACCTAAAAGGTTCATAAAAGACTAAGATCATTAAATCAGATGTAGGATAATGAAGTAGGGGACCATAGTCTATTCTGCAGTGACAAATCAAGAGAGAATACTTGAATGAGTGTGCATCCAATGACTTCAAGGAAAGGCATAATTAGAAGTGGTAAGGTGAACATAAATATTGTATACAATCATCTGACTGACAACAGCACAAGCCAGCAGGAAGCATCTCGATCTAATTGACCCCTACTCCTTCTGTCTTTAAAGTGGATTTCAGCCTAATAAAAAAGGTTTCTGAAAACTTTGACACGGGCTGCTATTACACATTTCAAGGTATTTATACAGCAGTACCTGCTTGTGCTACCAGACATAATGTCATATTTTCCCATCTTAGGTCCCCACACATAGAGCTTTCATATTGACCATAGAATCAGGTTAAAGGCTCAAACTTGACAAACGAGGATTTCTGAGAGAGATTTTCTAAAACATAAAGGGCATTCAGATACTGGTGGATTGGTTAGAGTTACACAAATAACCACCCTTTTTTGCATATGCAAATCTCTATCTCAGCTGCCTTTTCCTCATGCATTCCCTCTTTCATTCATTAGGAGCAGAATATTAATTTTAAAAATTCAACAACAAAACAGGTAAGCAAACAAGAATAATTTCTTTTGTCTCTTTTTCACTATAAGCCCACATTGTTTGTATTTTTAGCAGTCTCAGTTTTCTCTTTACCCTCCTTTTTCTAGAATGAGAATTGAACGATGATGGAAACAAAGGTCACTTTGAAAAATGAGAAAATTTGTTGGCTAAGAAGCATTCTGCTGACTTAGAAGCAAGTCTGTATACGGGTGGTGAGTCACACTGAGAAACTGGTACTTGCATTAGTGGCATGGATACACACAATACAGCAGTGAAAGTGCTGTAAAGGCTGATGTTTAAACAGAACCAAAAACCTGTAAGGAAAGAAGCATGTGATCTGTGAAGGTAAAAGCTCGGCCCTGGTAAAGACTGGAGTGCTCATGATTCTTTTTTCTCCTTCTTTTCTTGCATGGAAATATGCAAACAAACCCAGACTGAGAAACAAACCTGGGAACCTGAAAACATTTTTCTCTCCCACAATACAGATTTAACTTTCTATTGAGATAGCTAGCTAGATAGATATAGAAATAGAGATAGAGATGATTATATAGTTATATAAGCAAGAACTGTTCTAATCTTTATAATTATATAAATATAATACTTAAAGGATCTCACTTTCTTTGCTGGGATCTATAGCTTCCAGAGAATCAGAGCAAAACTCCATACAAAGAATTTACTTCAGTGTTTTTATATGCAAAGCTACTTCTTTCTACATGATCTTCATTTTAGTAAACAGTTTTAGTATTCTTTTCAGTATTTTTTCTGTAAAATACTAATATTTACATATATTAATAATATTTTTCATGCAGGACCAGTGATTAGCTTCACAAGAACCCAGATACAATTTGGAAGCCATGTTGATAACTTGCTTGTGACCAACACTTCCTCTTGTCTTCCATTTGGAGAAAAGAAGGGACATGATTAAAGTTCTGTGCTTCAGAGCATTATGCTAGGCACTTGTATGCAATATGCACAGCATTAAAGAAATTCAGTAACAACAAAGTAAGACTATTAGATATTTCTTTCTTTATGTAAAAACCATATTCATATATTTGCTAGTGGCAAAGTGTGAATGCCTAAAAGACCTCTATGTGACACTAGGTTTACTGATGGGGTGACTGAGATACAGCAGTCTCAGATTTTACTGCCTAAATGAAGTAGACATATAATGGGGGGGGGGAAAGCTAGAAGACAGAAAGGTGTCCCCCATTAGGGAGTTGTTGGAATGTACAACTCGTGACAAGCAGGTCTGTAGGTGCAGGTTCCCTAGGTGCTCAGTTGACTGTCAAAGGCCAGAGCAGCTGCTCAGCATATGGCCTGATGCTTCAAGAGTGCCTAGGAATGAGCTTCCCTGCTTTTTCTGTGTGATCCATAAAAGGGGGACACCTGGGAGAAAGCTTTGACAGGTAGCAGCCTTCCTGCAGGATTACACAAGGGGATGACAGTAGGAACAGTCCAATCAGCTAAACTGTCTCCTGTGCTTCTGTCTAAAAGTAACTAGAAGAAAATAGCAACTGAAAGAGACCTAAATATAGTAGATATTTCTGAAGTAGAGCTGTCTGTCCCAAGTCAGAAGAAATAAAATAGCTTATTACTAATACGTGCAACTGAGAAATTATAGTTGAGTCAGGCTGAGAATGGGATTGAACATGGATATAAAAGTACCTTGGGAAAAGGAGTGGGGAGTACAGTGCTCAAACAGAGAAGGCTTGAAATGATGGGACAGAATAATTCATATTTTGAAAGCACTGACAAGCTAAGTCCATTCTTCCTGCAGCAGTTCACATCTCTGTATGTGACAGGAAGGGCCTAAGTCTCCTCACTCCTGTACTGTCAGACAACATGATGATAGAAACCCCCTAGAAAAAGCAAATAAAAAGAACAACTTATCTTTTAGTTTTTGGGATAAACGTGAGCTATATATTGGACAGACCCTCTCCTCATTCATTGACAGTGTCAAAGACAAAGATGTCAAATGCCAGTACAAAAGCTAATAGGATTATAAAACCTTTCTTCCATATCAGGAGAAAAGAAACAGAAGTTGAGATAAAAGAAAATAAACCCTTTAAAACTGTAACAATGGGTGACCATAACTACTTCTATATAAACCATTCATAAACTATGTCAAAAATGAGGTGTGGAAAAGCAATTTTTTGGTTTTATATGGGTTGAATAGTTCTGGCAGCTTTAGTAAATTCCAGAAGAAAACCTCATCCTAAGTAACACCTAAGGAATTTGATTAAAATTTGAATTGAACAATAAGCATAGTGGCCAAGACATAACCTTTACAATACTGTAGTACAGAGTGGGTGCTTTAAAATCAGGAAGCGTGCACATACCTTTTCCCTTTTCCATCTTCATTAGAAATGCTAATTCATCACAGGGAGAGATTGAAGGAGAATCTTCAAGTTAAGATTACCCAATGTTTTCCAAAAAAATGACAGCCTGAAAGAAACTTTGAAAATAAACTCTCTGAACAGAACAGACTACCAGATGACCTTCACCTGGCAGCAGGGGAAACTTGAGGGATGTTTAAGAGACAAGAGCAAGTAGGTAGAGGGAACTTGTGGGAATGGTGTAAGAGGTTTCACAGTCATGTGGGTTTTTTGAGAAAATGAAAATTCATAGCCAGGACCAGCACTGGACCTCTCTGGAGATCTGAGGAGAAGTAAATTCTATGGATCTGATAGACTGTTTCTTTTCCCTGCACTGGCAATTTGTTTTTCTGCAACTATATGTCTTCAACCATGGACAATTCCTGCTGGAGATGAAACCTTTGATAACTTGTGTCTAACTTCTAATTCAGGTGGGAGACCATAACTGTGCTGTGCTGGTTAAATGTACTCTGCAAAAAAATCTTTGCTCTCCATGACTGCATCCTGCTTAAGCTCTTGAAGGCTATTAAGAGTACTTGAAAACAATGATTTATGTGAGTCATACAGATATGACGACCAAGGAGAATAAAGTTCAAAAAGCTCCCTCCCAGCTCAGAAACTAAAATTGGCTCGGTCTATTTTGTATTATTTTCTAGGGTTTTTTTTTCCTTTTTGTTTGTAAACTTGCACAGAAATGTCATATCATGTCACAACTGCTAAGAGGAAAACAAAATCTTCAACGTCTATGAGGCTAAAACTGATATTCAAATTATATTTAATATAGTGGAACTCTAAACTAATGAAGAATGCCTTCTGTCCTGAACAAAAACCAGCAGAAAATTAAAATCACCAACTTAAAGAATATAGTGTTCCATTCTTAATGCAGCAAAAGTTGGTGATTCAACTGCTGGACTAGCAGAGGGCAAAATAGAAAGCATTTGTAGATAAGAAAGCAAAAGCTAATGGATATTTTCAGTAAGCCTAAAAGCTCTGTTACCACTATAGTGCAAAGATAATGGTTTCTACCTCTACAATTCCTTGCAATGATTGTTTTGCCAATATACAGTATAAAAGAAACAAAGAGTAATAATTGCTTGTCAGCACTGATGAAGCATGACAGGCATCAGCCATGGGAAGGGGGAATGCCACTTCACTGCTGCATCTGATGGTAACAGGCTGCACGGAGTTTATACTGTTCACCTATGGAACTGGGTCAGGACTGCAAAGGAAAGGACATCTGGAGGTCAGCTGGAGCAAGCTGTTTATGTCTCTCTAGTTAAAATACATTCAGGGACTCTCAACCACTGAGATAATTTAAAACTGAACAGAATGGTGTTGCAAATCATATGCTAGACCTAAGTTCTGCTCACAGATCAGGTCCAAATGAAGTTCACAAAAGCTGTAAGAAAATATTTTTTCCAGAAAAAGGCATATGTGTCATAACCTTACATCACAGAGGAGTATCTAAATATAGTCTAATTATATAAAATGGTATGCAGCATACAGATTCAAATTGGGTAGTGGAGGCAAAAAAGGAAGGAGTCATGAGATGAAACCTCATTATAAAAAAGGATGCACAGTGAAAAATAAATCATAGTTTATGAACATAATTTGTTAACTAAGTGAAATCATAGCAAAGCAGAAAAAGAAAAGCTGATAATGGTATTACTCATTTTCTAGCTATCATTTGAATCAAGCGTCTCAAGTACAGATTCTTAAGGATTGATTTCTTTTGGAAGTCAAAAAGTCTTATTTTAGAAGGGTTTTTTTAGTATATTTGTGTTTCCATAATAATAAGGCTCTTAACCTTTTCAAAACTGTTTGAATAAAAATTTCAAAAGGCACTGTGGTCTTAGGAACTCGACCTGGAGGACCTTACAAAAGTCAGACTGTCAAAAGCTGGAGCTCTTTAAATTCTGAAATTCAGGAGTCAATTAAACCTCAAAATCCTCTCACTCTTTAAGTAATGGTGTACCCTAAGAAGAGGCAAAGCAACATCTCATATAGTAAAACATATAGGAGACAAGTAATCCAAGTTCTACCTGGATATTTAGGCCATAGTGTTAATTGCTAGTTTGATTTTTTTAGGGAAAAAAATAAACAAACAAATAAAAACCTTTAGATATTACATTTTAAATTTATGAAAATACATTATTAATTTTTGAGAAGATTACAATTTTTATCACAAATTTTTAAGTCTAGTTGTCTTCTCATTTGGGTCTGCAGACTCATTTTACTGCAAAAATTCTGGAGTTTTTTCCTGCAATATGAGCAAATATGTCCCTGAGGAAATACGGCAAAAGTTCAGTAAGTTTATCAGAGGCAGGACTCTCCCACTTTACCTGTAAGAAATGTGTTTACCAAAGCAAAGAATAAAATGTATTTCAGAACAAAATTCATAACACAATTACAGAAAACAAACAGCGGTTTTACCTAGCAGGTTTTCTGTAAAGAAAGAAAAAAGCTACACAATTTTATATTTAAATTCCTGAGCAAGAATATCTGCAGCTAATCAGCTTTATTCCCCTGACAAGTATTTTGCTACAGACCATGGAATTGCTCTAGAGAGGTTCACAGATGCAGAGACTAGGTGTCCCAGGGGAATGATACTAGACTACCAAGCCTTGCACCTCTAAATCGACAGTGGAACACTGCACAAGAAAGAAATGGATGATATTCTGAAAGCAGTGTAATGTCTTTCTTTAATTCATTGCTAGAGTCCATAAAACTATTTTTAAAAGAATCTCTTAATGTGATGTGTGTCTGGGGCCAGTGTTAGTGATGCTTGAATTCTTTTATCATGTATCATATATCCAGTCATCATTATTACTTCATAACAGCTTCAGATTCACGTATGTAAGGAACTTAGAAGATAAAATATCAGCCCAGAAAATTTCTCTCCCAGCAAGAGTTCTGACAAATTAATGGATTAGTGAGGGGAAATTTACATCAGATTCCCTTAAACAACAGAGCATCAGTAGATGTCTTCAGTTCCCAAGGCTATCAATTCAACAGCTTTCATCATTTTAATACCTTCCTAAAAAACTCATAAGACAGAGTATATTCTCAGGAAACCTAGATTCATACAAATCAATGAAAGATAAATCAATGAGCCAAATAACATAATAAACTACCAAGAGAACAACACTATCTGAACACATAAAAGAATAAACCTTCAATATTTTATGCCAGACAAACCTTTTGGTGAGTTGAGCTTTTTAGTTGCTAACTAGAAAGATTTCTTTTAAGATGTACATATATTTGCTTTCTGTCACTGAGTAGTCTATTTATAATCAATGTTTAACTTTTCTTGGATTAAATTTTAAGAACAGTACTTTGAAAATATGTGTCCTTCACTGTAAGATTTACAACAAGGGATACTTGGGAATCATTTAATTAGATGATTCTGCCAAACAGAGATGTAGGTATGTCTTTCTTTTTTTTTCTTACTTATTTCTGTGTATTACCTCATTTTTGTGGATAAGGATGAGAGGTTGTTAACATTAAAGGAAAATAAAGTAGCAGCATTCTATTCCCATTCTTACTGCCAGTCACTATGTCCTTCTAAAATGCAGATTTTTTTTCTTTGTTGCCATAATCTCCATAGAAGATATAATGCAGACAGAATAATTACAGTGTAAGATGAGGAAAGTGTGTCCTTTTTAGTTAGCATCTTGAGGGGACACATTTTTTTCCTCTTATTTTTGAGCAATATATGTAGCTTTATCACATTTGCTGCAGGCAGTTCCCAGAGGACTTTCAGAAGAACTCTTCCTCCTGTAAATAGGCCAATTCTCTTGCAAGTACGTATTCTAGAAAAGAGTAAATATATAAAACTTGAAGGTGGCTGTTACCATGCTCTGGCTGCACCTTGCACTTCACACCTTGTCTACACTAAGGATGTTTTAGGGGAAGTTTCACACCTTGACTAGAAAACCTAGTTTGACTTCTGTCAGCATTTTAGCACCACATTGATTAGACTTGCACACACAGTTCTTGAAACACTGACAGAATATGGTGCCACAGATACCTTCTATGTCCAAACAGTGAAATCAAATTACCATTAGGAAGAAGAATTTCCTGCTTCTAAACTTTCTAACTGAAAAAATATTACAATAACTGCTGCAGAATTGTGGCTTATATACATACATTCTCCATCATTCAGTTCAATATTTCTGAAGGATGTAATCCTTTGCTTTGCTTTTAAGGTAAATGGGCTGCATTACAAAGCAATTCAGTGAGCATTGACCCTGTATTTTCTTTCTTAAGTCGGGATTAGTTCAGAGGATTATGTAGTGCAATGAGTAAGGAGACTGGGAGGGGAAGAAAAAAAATAAGCTGATGAGAATGCATGACATTGTGGGGGGAATATTTTAGTTGAAAATAAAAAACTTCATGCTATTTATCTGTATGACTCCATATCATTCTGTTTGCATCACCACCCTCAAGAGTACTACCAGGAACTAAAAATTTTCAGTGAGATCCTACAGTCATATGCATTTGACTTACACCCTTTATTTTTTAGGGTGCTCAGATGCTTAACTGGGGCACTCTTAATGTGATCCACAGGAGATATTGATCTCCTGTGACCATGGCTCAAATTATCCACTGGTTCTGAATGGGTGAATAGGTACTGTCATCAGAAAAGGTTGTGGCTCTCTTCTATTAGTATGGAAATGCTTCATCTGGTTATATCAAATGTAAGTACCATTAAAGCTATTGCAACTCAGACCCTAAGGCAGGCTTGTCCAGTACTGTGGGAAACCACTGAAATAGAGAGAAAGTTTTATTAAATTGCTGTCCATCAGATTTACCTACCTACACTTTAGTCATACTTCAAGTTGCAGTCTGCAGTCCAATTTCAAAGTTACTTGTCAAGGGTACTCTGAGACACCCCTCCTGACACTTTGTCACAAACAGAAAGAAAGCAAGCATTAGCGGCGTGGCGTGTACTTGCTAAATCTCCTTGCTAAATCTACCCATTAGAAGATCACAACTGGTATTTCAAGCTTCATCACCAGATGCTGCAATAGATTTGAACTCCAGAAATGAACTTCCTCCTATCCTAAGTGTTCTCAGCTGTGGAAGCAGCAGGGGTATCCTGGGGGCAGAAGCAGATTCTCGAGGGTAACTCTTCTGAACAGTGCACAACAAGCCCAGAGGCAGCCACAGCAGCACCCTCCTACCCATGGGGGTCTTTGCACACTCCACATTTTGAGGTTTCATACCTGCATAATACAAGATGGGTTTTGAGCAGTTTTGAACACGGATGAGCCCAGGGACTGAACTCAAACAGTAAAAGGGTAAAGGAGCTTTTACAGCAAGTCACAAATACTGGGATGTCACAAGGCCCTGTGATACTGAAAATGTGTAGGATATTGATGTCATCAATACTATTGATAAGTTTTAGGAGGACATGCCAAGGGTTCAAGGTCAGATTGCCACCAAGAAAAGTAGTGACCAATATAAATCACAGTCAAGTCAGATTTTGTAATTAACAGTATTAGTATCTGACATTCCTCATCAAAAAAGCTACTCATCAGCTGAATGTTTGCAACACATGCTCCACATCCATGGCAGCTTGTGGTGGGCACAAGTGAATTGATTCTGCCTGTCTCCAGAACCAAGGGGAAAAAAGCCCCAACCCTTAAGTGACCTATGTCAGTACACGTTGTGTGCTAATAATCTCACTTCTCAACAGCTTTCATTAGCTCAGCACTGTAGTAATGCCCTCATGTATCCTTTTCTCATTCAATTCAGGCTACAGAGAGGGCAGGTTTGCACCTACCCATATATAAAAAATAGTTATTTAACATCCTTCATGTGGACCAGATTTCACTCCAGGAAAAACAAAGGGTTTAAGGATGTGACCATCGCCTAAGTCAAATAGTGGAAGAGAAACAAATTGTGCTGGGAGGGATGGAGAGTAGCAGCTATATCACTGATTGATTGGTGTGGGAGGGGCCCCCATACAAAACTGACTTTGATCTATCTTTTAATCTAGTAGCACAACAACAAATCTTAAGGCAATCAATTCTAATGGTATTAATAGTCTCATTCAACGTATTCACTTTCTCCCTTAATTTAAGAGGCTGGTTCCATATTTCCTTGGCAGACTTGTCAAATAAATATTGCTGGTTTTTTGGGAGCAGCTTTTCTTACTGCTCCATTTCCTAAACATGCTTGCTTCTTTAAAGAGTGTTATAATTTCCTCCCAGGATTGAATAATTAATAATTCATTCATTTTCTGCTTGTTGTGATAATCTTTCTTCTTTTTATAAATAATTTCCATGTTGGCTTGGTTTTCCTTTCAGAAAACTACAGGCAGCTTTAACATATCTTAATTCAAGATAAACTCTGATCAGTTTAGATAATCTTTGTCACTCCTGAGTCATGACTGGACATAGGTCAGAACTCTTCATTCTAGTAATTACCCTGCCTTCATCTATAATTTTCTCTCTTGAATAAACCATCAGTTTGAACTTTATTTTCCATTTTTCCATTCATTTCAGACATCACCCAATGGCCATGGGAATCAATGGGAGATTTTACTGTGAGAACAATAAGCAGTATGAGCACTAAGCAAAATTTTTATCACTTTCAAGTCTATTGAACTGGATGAGAGGAGCAAATGGAGCAGGGCTGGAATGAACTGCTTCAAGAGAGAAAGCAATAACTTGAGCAGCAAGCTCAGAGAGCTCATAGCCCTGCAAGCATATGATCATCTTCCACGGCTGCTTAAGTCTCTGGAATAAGTAAATAAATAATAAATACATGAACAGAAGCCAAATTGCAGTATTCCTATAACCAATTGCCATGAAGCAGTGCAGTAATATTTTTTCCATTTTAATTTGGTTTTAACGAAAATACGAACATAAATACATGTAAACACCATATGTAAACGCCATATATCCCTGCTATTAAGGGATTACATTTTCATCTAAGGGAATACAGTTAAGGGAATGCAATTAAGTAAATACATCTTCAGTTTAAAAGAACTTCCTAATTTCAGGAAAGTATAACCCTTTAAGAATAGACATCTCTGCTGGAAGTTGGAAAATTGAGTCTGATTTCTCTCTCTTTCTTCATATAGTCTTTTGTAAGGATTTGTTATTGACCACTTCCATCTCAGGTTTGGTGCATTTTCATCTGAAATAGTAAGACAGTCCTTACACACTTGCAGTGGGAGTTCCTGCACTACAGGCCATGCTGGCTGGTTGTCAGGTAGATTTGGGAATGTTAGCCATATTATCTGTCTCTCAGGCATCCATATTTCATCTATAAATTTGGTATTTATCTCATATCATTTAAAACTTCTAAAAAGCTGGTCTCCACCCTAACACTGCTGAATCACTTTTTAAAAAGGCTTGTCATGTCTGTCTATTTCAGACAGAGCCTAACCATTTAGAACTCAACTTCAGAATTTTAGAACTCACCTGGTCAAGGTGTGGCTGTCTGTGTGAAACTCTGTGTAGGCATGACCCAGCTAACTTTGACCCATAGCTGTCAACATTAATCTGTGAGTATGGTTTACAAAAAGATTCCTAAAATATCTGCACCAGACTGGTAAAATTACAAATGCTTGACTTAGTAGAATTTTTGTCTCAGCCTTTGACAGCCATATTAGCCAATATTCAATTGCTGCATACACAGAAATTGTGCACATGATTCTGAGTGCAAGTCTTTACACGATGTTGTCTAAAAGAAAAGCCTAAAACTCACTAAAGGAAGTGATTCAGATCACTAAACATAGGTACCTGGTACCATTTTAGGTGTCTTAATGGTCTGATAAACCCACAAATGGACTTTATTCTGATAGATAAAGATGTAAGACCTGGACTACCCTATTGAATTCAGGTGTGAGAGCATAGGGTATACCATAAATTGCTCATTGTAGTGTCCTGAGTCACATCCTTATAAGCAGATCAAATTAATCTTGAGCTTACAAACTAGACCTGAATACTAGGCAGTAAACTGCAGCAGCCATTAAGTGAGGAAGTAATTAATTTCCCTGAAAGCATTATATCTGTATGCCCTACACTTTTCAAAAGAGCTCCTTACCCACCTTAATAAGGAGGTTTGAAGCACAGATCTCATATGCACATTCTGTCACTACTTGTGTGTAATATTTACTAGCACAAGAAAGTGTTCATCATGATCCTGGAGTCTTATGCTGTGCTTAGTAAAACATCAAGGACAGCAGGAGCATTTTCCGAAAACCCTAAAATGTAAACGCAAGTTTCTCCCAAGAATCTCTTGGACCAATAGTCTCTCTCTTTTATCAGTTTTTGTTAAGAAAAGGAATGCAGAGAGAGAGCTGAGAGCTCATATTACACCGGAAGAGAAACAGAAGATGGTAGAGCTTAAAAAATGCAGAAGAGAAAAGCTTAGGGGGAGATAAAAAAAGGAGAATTAAAAGAAAAGATAAATATAGACACAGTCACCTAATAGAAAAGAACAGCAGAAATCCTTTTATAATGAAGCCATCCCCGAAGAAAACAGAAGAAAAGCATTTTCTTGAGAATGTCGGAACAAAAAATACCATTCTTTTCTCTTTAAGATATTGCAGGGAGAGAAATTCCTCTGCCATAATTTAGTTAATATATGAGAATGGAGATAACCCCACCAAAAAGCATCAGTAGCACAGAGATCTTATGGAAAATCATTGTAGAACTCACTCCGGAAAAAGATGCACTTCATAGTAGAGCATCATTATGCAAGAGTTTTGCTGCAAATTATATGACAGTTGCCAATAATAAAAATGGAATGCAACATAGAATATCTCAGCATTAATCCCACAGGCTGATAATTTTAATGTTTGGTTTTGAAATCCAGGTATGGTATATCTGACTGCACACTTAATAGCACCATACTAAAAAATGCTATAACCAAAGTTTACTCTACCTGCAATGAATTAGCCATGCATAATCACTACGTTGAGAACTTAATGCATTTTTTAGAATCTGTATTTCACAGTCCAGCAATATAACACACAAATGTGAGCTACAAAGACAAGTTACAGAGTAATTGTAGTGCACCTATAGGATACTGAATGAGCTAGTCAAAAGGATGTAATTGTTGTGTCTCCTTAACACCATGTTGGACAGTGTATGTTAAAAGTCACCTCATTAGTCCTCCCAAGAACTGAAAAACAGGTACATAAAGATCTTATGTGGAAGAAGCAATGAAGATATTTAGAGAAACAAACATCAATCCACTGCGTCTTGGGGAAAGATTCAAACACCTCAAGAAGTCAGTGAAGTGTTGACTATGAACTTCTCATATAATACCTTGAAGGTAACATGTGCCCTTGGAGATAGTGAAGAAGTTGATGAGAATTATTTGTCTTGCTAATGGCTTATAGAAATACAGAAAATGGGCAAATAACACAAGAGGAGACAACTCAAAAGAGTAAGCTCACAGCTGGCTGTGGTCTGCACTTCTGTGTCTGGAAAGAAACCTCAGCCACAGGTGAAAAGCAATGAGTGGCAGTGCTACCCATTTGTGCAAGGCATTGTGCTCTCCCTACTCTTAGATTTTTCCATAGCCTTTGGTTTTTTTTAATGTTTGGAAGACAAATTGATTGAGATACTAACATGCTAATCTTTCCTCTGTAGGAATCTCTTTAGTGTCTAACATCATTGCTAAAATATCAAAAGTGTTAAAAAGCCAACAAATGTCAACAATCCTAGCAGAAGTGCTCATAAGCCCCATTTAAACGCCTTCTGCTTTATAATCTCCACATTCTTGTAACCATTTAGTCTGACAAAACACAGAACATGGCTTCATATGCCCCCCATGCTGCCAATCCCATCTGGCCAGAGACTGAGACCCCTTGGATTCAAGAACTACAGAAGCAAATGTATGTGGTGGCCACAACACTTCACACTACTCAATATTGATAGCGTGTCAGTCAGCATTTCCCAGCATAAGGAATTCTCATTGGTTCCTGATGAAGCCTAAAGTATGAGCTGTCATTGTATGACCTTCCTGACTACAGTAGAAAAAAAACGTAAGTAGCAAAAATGCTGTATGATTATGGCTCTACAATGATATAAAAAGGAGAGAAAGACTTGGTCATCAAGTGGAAAGGCTGTGTTTTCTTAGATATCTGCAAATAGGTTGCATGAACCATGTTAAAATTTATAACCTTGCAATCTCTCCCTCTTTCTCTTCCAGCTAAAGAACACATGGTAAATGTCTCTTCCATTTGTTTCAATCATATCTGATAATTATGCCTTTTATTCATGTGTTATCAACACCTATGAGTTCTGGCCATGGACAAAGAACTTGTGGTCACAGACAATGCACACAGATCAAAAAGATATTCCTACTTTACCTTTATTCCACACAGCTTTGGCAAGCAATTTACTAGACAATAAACTGTAGTCATTTTTTCTATGAGTGCAGAGATTGGTATATTTTGACTGTGAAACTGGAATTGTTGTAGGCTGAGATTGAAAATCATTTCTATAATATTGATTTAAGTGGGCAGCTAAGTCCATCAGGGCAGGACAGAAAAATGCTTAATGACTCTTTTCTTAATAGGAAGAAGGAGATAGCTGCAAATTTTCAAAATACTTCACCTGCTGTCTCCTACCTTTCCACTCTAATACCCCCTCCCACCTTGAGCTAGAGAGGGAGTCGTGGAAGCAATGAGCTGCTCACAGGAGCCATGAGAGCAAACAAATAGCTCCAGGAAGAGAAGGTGGACAGGAAAGACTGTGCAAGTGGTAGGATCTGCAGTGTAAATTACATCCTGACAGCAGAGGGCTGGACCTTTCAGGTGCAAGACAAAAATTACAACTTTGCATGCACAACAGGTTCCTTTCCTTTGAAATGCAGAGTTAATAGGCATGGTACTATATATATTAATTTATTTCCCTAGAATTATCGTAGTGCTGGGAAAATGTCCCGTCTTGACAAAGCTTGGGAGCTGTGGGCAGCTGTAGTGACTGCAAACACTCTGCAATAAGACATGACCTGACCCCTCCTCAACCCTGCCTGCACCGAGGACGGCTGTCACTCTGACCACTCTGCTTCGGCATTTCTCTTGCAGCTGTGACATTTTATTTGGGCACAGAGATAAGGTGGTAACAGGAGAGCAATGGAAGCAGCGGCACCACAGAGCAGTTTTCCTCCCTCCACCTCCAGCTTCTCATCCTCCCCCAGCAATGCACAACCAAATAATGGGGCTGGCAGCCTTTTAACAGCTTGGGATCGGGTTCACACTTTCATTCAGGACACTGCCATAGGATGATTCGTGTTCATCTGAGCCACTGAAGTAGTCAGAACAAGGAACAGTGGAGTTTTCTTTTATAACAGCAGTTCATTGGAGCACTTCATACTTTTTCTGGACTATCTTCCACATAATGGAATCCAGTGAAAAATATAAATGTTAAAATAGAACAAGCAAGACTTATACCCATCCAGTGCTGCAAACCCTCCATTAGTGGTATTTAAGATCTAGCCAGTCTTAGAGTTCAGAAGGTGAAAACGTCCTCAGAAGGATCAAAGCTGCTCTTTTTGAGGAGAGAACAAAAATTTTAAACCACAGTGGAAAGACATGGAAAAGCAGACATCTCTTTTTGTAAGTTTACAATAATTCATATGTTTTGTAACAGGCTTTCTGAGTTTCTGTCATTATTTGAAAAAGGGGTATTTGGTAATTTTTCTTTTAAAAAAAGATAAATCTCATAAAAATGTCAAACAAGAATTAAGTTCAAATATTTTCAGACACTTCATAATTTCTTTTACCTGGAACCCAGGTTTCTTTTGCTTTCAAGTTTTTAACAAGCCATTAATGTAGTCAACATTTTTATACAGTTTTAAATATTATTTTGTCTTTTTAGGGGGGGAAGGGGTTGTTTGGTTGGTTGGTTTGGTTTTTGTTTTTTTATCTAGGACTTGGACATATATGAGTAGCTTTTGTAGTTTCTAGCCAAAAGGCTGGAAGTTTATGGCTTTTTGAGAGTTTTGTTCTGAATCATGGCTTCTGACAATTTCACAACTCCAGGAGAACATCTTCTGTACTAATAAATAAAATACATAATTCAGTTGCAATATTGTCTGACTTTCTTTAATCTGATTATAACAGTTGGTGAAAGAAAATCTAAGCACCTGTAAACAAAACAAAAATTTTGCAGATGAAAGATTCTGCTTTCAGCAAAAACCACACGTGTTTCCAGAGAGCAATTTTATTTTGAAATTTTCTTTCCCATTTCATCTGAAAATGCTACGGAAACCTTTAATTGATAGGAAAGTTGTGAAATCTTCTGATATATCTTTTCCCCACTGCTTAATCACCTCCTCTGTGTAAAGATGCTTATTTTACTTCTCCTTTGCAATTGTCTGATTTCAGCTTCCAGCTCCTATACCTTGTAATGCCTTTGTCTTCTAAATTAAAGAACACTTCAGTAGCCAGTGTTTTCTCCCTGTGAAGTTACTCCATCTATGTTATAATCAAGTCACCTCTCAATCTTCTTTACTTTAAAGAAGTGTGAGGGATGAAAGACCTAACAGGCTATGAACTCCGGAGGGGTACTGGAATGGGAAACCCAGGGTTCATTACGGGACCCATCATTCACCCTCAGGCAACCCATCTTATCTACTCCCATGTTTTCTTACTTACAGATTTTTCTTGGTTGTTTAAATTACAAAGCTTTTGAGTGTTTCTGTAGCACAACAGATTAGACATTTTTTTAAAAATCCTTATTAGTGCAATAAAACACAGTTAAACCATAGTAAAAAGGGGTGTGTCTGTTTTAGCTCACTTACGTTTATTTTGTTGGTAACTGTTCTTACGCTTTCTCTAAAGATTTTCTTTGTTTGCTTGTCTGCTTTCTAGATGAACCATTGATTTAAGATATGAGGATCTCTCTTTGGATCACTGCTGACTTGATTTCAGAAAATGTAGGATCTAGTTAATATCTTTGTGCGGGTTTTGTGAACAGCCAGATAACTAATGCAGGAAATTCTGTCCTTTCGCAATTAGTTGCTCCATTTTAATTAAGCATAGACAAGAGGTCCTACCTTATAGAAAAAGCTTAATTAATAATATCAGCAAAAAATGTGTACTTTATACATTGCTTTTGTATATATTTCTGCAGTAATTAAAGGCCTTAAGTGACTGAGGCAGAAGTAAAAGGCATCATTTAATGATATCTGAACTCCACTCTGTATTGCTTATAGGTTTCAATGCAGGTTGAGTTAGTTAAACTTGGAGTAAAGGGTAAAATGTTAATCAAGCCCAGGGCAAAGTGAAAGACTTTTGAAAGTGAGAATTTCCACAGGTATAAGAGCAAGCAGGACAGAACAATCCCGGAAATACTTCAAAAAGACAAAATTGCATGGTAGGATGAAATAGGTAACCCATTGCAGATAATTTGTGATAGATAACATTCCCTCTGGCCACACAGTTCTGCCTGCATCCTATGAACGTCATCAGTGCCAGCTGAACTATAAACACTGCTTCAGTAAAAGAGACCAAACCACTGGAATAAGAACATAGTATATTACTTTCATCAAGGTATTCACTTCTTATTGAATTCTGCAAACATGACTGGAAGGAATACTAAAAAGTCCCTGCTCGTGTACAACAATAAAAAGACTGGTGAGGCATAAAAAATAAATAATTGTTTTTATTACTTTTTTCACTGAATTCACATGGGAAAAGTTGGAGGTAGAAAAAATTAAATTTTGAACACTAAGTCAGGAAATTTTGAAACACCACAGGAGTTCTTTATCTTCATGCTGA
Source organism: Sturnus vulgaris (assembly GCF_052056855.1). Taxonomy (NCBI): domain Eukaryota; kingdom Metazoa; phylum Chordata; class Aves; order Passeriformes; family Sturnidae; genus Sturnus; species Sturnus vulgaris. Next base: position 52,809,320 of record NC_142245.1, on the reverse strand, counting down.
GCCAACTTAGATGTGACAACAATGAATTTTAGTATAAGTTCTAATTTTGAAATGTACCTTTTTAATGCAGAGACCCTTTATGAAAATTGTGGAATCAGAATTAAATTAACATTTAGACAGGTACATGAATCTACTAAGAAATGCACTTTCTTGAGTTTCAGTTAATTACTTCTTACCCATCCCAGAAATGAACAGGAGTAGGATTTATTCTATATCTCAGTCTACTCTGGAGGTCCTCCAAAATTCATGAAGCTGAATATGAAGCCTCACTCCAGGAAAAGAGCAAGCTAAAGTTCTAAAGTGCTGTAGAAAACATAAACAAACCGATCAGGACATTGTGAGGAAGTTTGCTTTCAGTAGTTATGTAAGATGAGTTTACTTCATAATTCTGTATAGCAAATTCCACTCCAACCTAACCAATAAATACAGAGAAAGAAAAGGAAAACGGGTCTGAGATGAAGGTTCATTAAAGTGACACTCCATCTCATTTTAAAGGGTTAGGGTCATCATGGGTCACCTTGGTGCCAGCACCTTCTTTACGCTGTCCATTTTACGCCTTTGGGCAGAAGCTTAAAAGTAAAGCAGGTGTGCTGACATTTCCTCACAAAACCCATTCCAAAGCTGAATTCATGTAACTGTGCAAGACACAAATTGATTCCTATGATAAAACTGAAAAGATGGTAAACCTGTCCAGGTATGTTGACCCTGTTGAATCCAGGGATAACTACTGGTGGCATGAATTTATCATCCCTGCTAATCTCTGGGCTAAACCTAACTATCTGCCTTCATATTTTATGCTGGCTCTTTCCAGCTCTAACATTTACACTGTGGCTCTCATGGCTTGAACCTTAACTTTAGGGATAGCCCATATTAACCCTGAAGAGATCCGAATTGCCATTTGGGAGCAGTTCTTGTGTGAGCTCAGTGCCTTTTGGACATGTCTGCCTGTACAAGCCTCTACCCTCTCTGGTCTTAATTTCAAGACAGAGGCTGTTTCCATAGCCAGAGATCATAAACTGGGCACAGCTCATGCTGGCTGATGCTGCTGGTTGATCCTGCTCTAGCCCTAGTCCGGTTTGATCTGGTTTGGCTCTTGCCACCTCTTGCCTTGTATGTGCATATGTCATATAGGTATGTAGAGGAATAGGTATAAAAGTTCATACCCATATATGTCTGTAGATTTATGCACACTGTACACATGTACACAAATATACACCAGAATACACAAAAATATGAATATATACACATATAAGTATACATATATATATATATATGTATGTATGTATATATCTATGTGTGTGTGTGTGTGTTTAGCTATGCTGGTAACAAATACCACTGTTGAATTGTGATCTGTGAAAACACATGTGATATCTGTCCATGTCAGTGTTAGTTTCTGCTACATCCACAGCTCAAACACATAAACCCCTCATAGCCGCACTCCTTAAGATAATCTTGTAATAGTCCTTTCTGGTACAATAACCTGTGTATGTTTCTCTTTCTTACTAGAATTCTGACAAGAATATTATAAAAAAAAAAAAAAAGCAACCAAACAAAAAACCCCAACAACACGTGAAAGGGCTCTTGGAAGCTTGGTTTGAGTTTTGTTTTTACAATCAGCAAATCTGACATGATTCTGAAAGTACCTAAAATGTTCATTGTATATTGAGGATGTAGAAAGGCTCTTTAACTGGTGCCCTGGATGGCTTAAAATTGCACTGGCGCCTTCCTGCCTGCTTCAGTATCTTAAACTAGGCATGAATCACAAGTAATTGCCCAGTCTAATCAAATTCTTCCTGAATATATGTTGCATAGAGTTACAGAAGATGTGCTATATCTTGAAAAACGGAAATATTTCAAGGTCTAATCAGATCACTATAAGTAGAAAAGCAGTGATCACTAACACCAAATGAAATTAGATTGTGAAAAGTACAGAGTGGGTTATTAGATAAGGCGCAAGTGATCACTAGTATAAATTATTGATCACTACTTGCAAATTCCACTGTATGACTGACATCTCCTCGGGTGTTTCTACATGTGGCTCAATTGTTATGTGATCTAAGAACAGATCAGTAAGATATACAAACCTGATTCATCACGTTTTAATTTCAGTTTTGGCAACACATGCAATGCTATTGAGGTCAATGGCAAATAAGTAGAGGTAGTGAATAAAGCTATAATGATCAATAAGAAAATTGACAACTATTTTAAGTTCCAGTACGAGGGTTCCAGTGCTACAGGATTGAGCTGAGGGAGAATGCTGCAGAAGAAGCAGATAGATAAAATCTATATGATTTCAAAGAACATATCTAGTCAGAAGTTTTTTTCACTGCTATGGGTACTCAGAGAGCCAAAACAACAGGGCATGCATGTCTGTGTTGGTATATAAGGAAGACAGGAATAAGAGCAAGGATATTAGCAGGAGTGGGCTAAGAAATTCCTTTGTTATGAAGGGTAGCATCCTGCCTGTTTCTTGGAAGGCTTTCAGACACAACCAAGAAAGATTCCGTTTACTAAGAGCAGAAAAAACCTCAAAGGATCCAATTCACAAATATCTGTAAACAGAGTTTCCAAGCCCAGCAGCTCATGGAGGTTTACCTGTGCCACAGAAATAAGTATGGACATCACTAAACAGATACGTAAAAGGAAGGGAAAAAACACAGAATGTCTCACAAAATATGGATCATTGGACTCATTTGCCTTCAAAGGATCACTGAAAATCTGTATCTTTCACTTTCACTGCAATTTATACTTCATGCTGCCGAGTCTTCTGAGCCAGGTGCACACACTAGGTTTTTGGCTCACTTAACACTTTACTTTCCTGTGGTTTTCAAGATTCTCCACCTGACAATTCCATCATATTCCTGTGAAGCATTAAAAAAAAAAAATCCAAACTTCTTATGCAAAACTCTACTGTCTCTCTAGGCTGTATGGGACAGACCATTTTTGTATGAAATCAAAAAAGAGAGTAGAAAAGAAAATAGGAAAAATGGGAAAAAGCCAGTTACTCTGAATTGCTTTGTTACAGTCAAAACTAAGACGTTCAAGTACTGCAAAGAGTACAAAGGATGTCTTTTGGTTTTCATACAGCGGTGTACTCCTCAAAGATTTCCAGCTCAATATTAAAATAAAAAGCATTCAAAGAACTCTGAGTTCACCTTCTGCTCAACATCATGCACTGTATGTCAAACATATTATTTGTGTCAAAAGTATAATTTTCATGTGATCCCTTAGTCTGAATGTTCATATCTGACTGGTTTTTTGGAGTGAAACAAAAACTGACATTGAAACAAGAGTTAATGTACACTAAGTGTCCACATTTTTCACAATTTTTTTTTTGCAAAAACAACTTTCTGGATCAATTGAAACCAGCTGGCTTGGGAACTTATCAATTCAGATTGCATAGGTATGAAATCAATAGAGCTGTTGAAATTAATAATGCCATTCTAAAGAATATGACCTGCTAACCAACCAACATTTTAATAATCACTCCTGCACGCAATATAAAACTTCTTTGGTTCTAAACAGTAGTTTGAGCAAATTCATTAGCATGTCAGATTTTTTAGATATGGTTTATTGATTTTCAAATCAATGAAGAATGGTTTGGAAAATGCAGCAGAAACTATTTATTAAAAGCTCTAATTTAAATTCACAGAAGTATTAACAAAAATTACTAAAGATAAAACCTCTAGTGTATAAAACATTGAGATCAGTTAAGGAAGGGCATAATTTTTGCAAGTGCATTATGATTTTCTGCATCCATCTGATCTTCCTAGTGTATGAACAAGTGTCAGAAGTCAGAAGCAACGTATGAGAACATATCTACTAATGCAGCCAAGAATGCTTTCAAAATTCTTAAAAATGAAGAGCAAAGAATAAACCTGTAGAAATCTAATTGATCCCATGAAAAGAAAAAGCAAGGTCATGAAAAGTACACTGAGAAACTTCTACTTCAGAACAGTTCATCACCACTCAAAAGTAAACAGTTTTGTAGTCAATATTGTTCTCTTAAGATTAATTTTGCAATGTCAGTTCTAGATCAAGGCAAAGAGCTTCACTCCATTTTAAAATGAATTTCCTATTGTATTCACCTTCTCAGCAATCCTGTTTTCTGGCACAAATGCAGAAGTGCATTTCAAGTATACATAGAAATAGAATTTTCAATTCACCCATGCAAATACTCACCCTGGAAGAGCATTCACGTTTGTCCAGTCCAGAAATAGAAATTATATCATGTGGGTTTCTGACCAGCTACAATTGAGCAACACAATTACAAACTTTGGCTGTTCACATATCAACTACTCACAGAAAATTGTTTGTGATTAATGCCTTCAGGCAATAAATACTGAAAAATGGCAACCAGAGTCCACTCAAGAAACAAGGATCCTAACCAGAACACAGCTATTTCAGAGAACACATACACACACACAAAAAAAGATGAAGTTTTATAAATTATAGATTTCAAACTACTTCCGGGATGGAAACCATTTGTTATTATTTTAGATACGGTGGTTCTAAATGCAAAATTAATTCTTTCCAGTTATCAAAAAAAATCAAATCAAGTCAGCATAACTGACTCTTCATTTACTTACTAAACTATACATGGGAATGTGTTGCAGTATTTAGCCACAGCATAATAAGCTACAGAGAAGCAACAGTGCATGAATTTCTGGACATATATAAATTCTAAGTGTTATACTTCTTTAACATATATTTTTTTTGTTCTTTTGATTTTGATCTGTACTTGAAAATATTTTTTGTTCTTTTTTCTTCTTGCAGGTACATTTACTCTACTGTAACATAATAATATTCAATTTTTCATGCGTTTCCTTAAGCTGTACAATAAGAAGAAAAGCACAGTCCACACTGGCTGTATTGCCCTTCAGAAAGTAGGGCTGTACAGACAGATTATCAGCAGGTTATTTTCTGCTGCTTGACAGTAGCAGCTGCATTGTGGGATTTTTTAAAATTTTTATTCAGACACTTGGAATTGTTTGTTTCTGTCGGTAATGAGTCAGTGTTCCTAACTAATAAGTACTTGAAATTTTCTTATTTCAGAAAAATGACAGCATAGCACCAAAGATGCTGTCACTTACTGCATTTTTCTGCAACCTCTGTGACATATTTCAAGTAAAGAAACAGAACATTTATTTTCCCCCTTCCCTCACTAGAAAGAGAGACTGTGGTGAATTCAAACCATTTAAACTCTCTAGTATCTATCTGACAGCAGAAGAGAAGCAAACAGCAAACACTAAAAACCGCTAAGTCTGGAAGGACGAATCAGGTAGACAGGAAGAACCAATCAGAGATCCACCACCTTCCCCATGAATAAGGGAGAGGGATTAACCATCTCAGGGACTTGAAGAAAGATGTCTGGAGCTCTTGGGAAGAAAGGATTGCTGGATCCAGCCCAAACCATGGCACTCCATATGAACACAGCTGGACATTGCCCTAAACTGATTAAACTGGATTATTTTTATTAACAAATAAACTCCAGGAAGAATAAACAGTCCCTCTCACAGCACTAAGCTAAAGATATCTCATTTAGTACCTCTATCAGCCCTAGCTACAGGATCACAGAGCATCAGCTTAGTTGCTTATTACTACAAACACTCCTTCAATGAATATAAAATTGTCTTAACAAGCTTCAAATCCAGAACTACGACTGCAATGGCTAATGCCTACTGTCTCCTCTCAGAGTAACACAATACCAGTGATCTTTTTGACTGACTGAGCATGAATGTTATTTTCCCCAATGTGGTTTAATCTACCCTGTCAGACTCACAGGGGGTAAACTAACATCGGTGGGAACCATCCAGTTAAATCCCTATGAACTATTCTTTAAATTTCCCACACACACACATCACCTTTTAGAAAGGCAATTATACTGCACAGCAACACCCCCTGAGTCTCTGGCATCTCACTGCCAGAGAAGGAACACTGTTTCAACCTATCAGGACAAGCAGGAGTAATACAGACCATCCCTACTAAGGAAATCTCTTCTAAGTGGAATGACAATGGAAAATTTCTAATGATAAATGGGGCACACTAACAGCAAGACACCCTACTTTGTCACTGGTATCTTGTCTGCTGCTGGAGCTACTGATACTGACCTCTGTACTCACAAAGTATTTCCAGAGTCATCTGCCGTGTCTATATTTGTCCCACTGACTGAAAGAAAGAAATATTTGAGGATTCAGGACCAGGTCTATTCAATCAAACAAGCCGAGTGAACTTTGTGCTGCTCTACTTTCATTCTTAGGGTTACTATCAGGAAGGCAAAGGAGGCCTTAGCTAGCAAAAATAGATTACAATATTTGTGGGCTGAGGTGTGCTAAAACCTGTTTACCTTTCAATGTCTTTAAAACTTTACCTTTGAATTGTACTGCCTTTTTTCCTTGCGAGCTCCCCATATGACCCCACATATGTCATGCCTACTGCTCCAACTAGAGTTACAGCAATCATCACCACAACCAGCTCTCATCCTTCCCCACCATTTATCTTGCAATAAGAATTAATGAACTGAAGGACTAAGAAATCTTAATTCAGATTTCATTTCTCTATTTAGCCTGTGGCCAACTATCTGCCTGCAGTGACATGGAGCATTGTTTTCTATCCACTGCTGTGTGTGCTATCCTCCAAAGAGAGTCCAAGCACTGCAAACCCAGACATAGATCACTTCAAATTTCTGTTTATCACTTCTTGGAACATTTTTACTCAGCAGCATTATTCTCCTGCTACTCTTTTGCCATGGAGAAAATTTTAGGTTCAAGATGCTGGTAAGTAATTTCTTCTTTACAAGGCCTGAATATTACACCAACAGCAATTCATTGCTACTTTTCTGTAAGTAGGTTTGTATTCAAGGATGCTTAATACCTCATTTTAAAAGGCACACATAGAAATAAGTAACTCTTTTCCATTACAGCTATTCTACCCGCATGCTAGTTCTTCTTGTCTCTTTATATAAAGTAAGGAAAAAAACTTTTTTTAAATGTGATTTTTCAAAAAGTATTAAGAATACATAATAATTTAAGACTAGACAATTTTTCTTTTTTTTCCCTCTACCTATTTGCAGCATTCATCAGCTTTTCCTGAAATTCCTATCAGCTTCTCCCATTACAAGCTCTATACAATATTTTTTTTCTCCATAAACATCCTGTGAATACAGACTTTAATTAGTAGAGTGTTTTCCCAAAGGGTAAACTTTATTAAGGACCCTCCCAGGCCCACTGGAGCTCTTCAGCTTTAAGTGAAGCTGAGAAATGAGGGTGGAATGAAAACTGTTAGAGGAAATTCCTTGAAGTATCTCTAATCCCATTATATATTGGAGAGGAGTATGGTCAGGTTAGTATCAAGAAGAGTGGTATGGAAATTTTCTCTCATCTTTTATGGCACTGAGTCACTATGGGGTGGGGTTCATGAAGTTCAGCTGCTCTGGACAACTTAGACGTGGAAAGGGTAAAAATATTTTCACCCAAAAATGTGAAACATCATATGTTGAAACTTGGATATATGCACACTCACTCTCATAAATAGAAAACATGTAAAAAAGGAAAGGGCTTAAACAGTCCTATGGGGGACCATTCACTGTCCTGAAACTTTAGCTCACCATGGAATGTTTGCTTATGTTATAAACAACTATTGCCTAATAAGTAATTTGGAGTTTCACTTCATTCTTTTTTGTATTCAGTGCTGGTTTATACTTTATGTTTCACATATTATCTTTGCACTGTAGAGATCAAATACAGTTCTCTTCAGAGTCATAGAGAAAAGATGGCACCTGTAAGTAAGGGCCTGAAAAGCTTCTTAGTGAAAAACGCCTTTTAGTGCTCTTGTCTGAGCACAACAGAGCCTGGTAGGATATTGAAATATTTCCCATGTTTCCCTCCCTCAACCAGGCGCTCACCTTTGAAGACTGACAACTGTGCAACCCTTTGGTGCACTGCCTCACAGTGCTTATTGCCTGGATACATCCTGAGGAGCAGGGGTGAGCAGCAGCTGAGGAGTGAGGCAAAGTGCTCAAAGGCAGTCAAACTACTGCACTTTCTGTTCATCAGCTCTGCAAATATTTATTCTTTCTTATTTCATTTCTGCAACATTTAGATGGGAATAGCCACCTTCTTCATACTTCCACACAGGTGAAATTATTTCACTCATCTTCAAGTTTGATAGCTGCTGCTTCTTTTATTACCCCCAAAACTTTGTGAGATCCTAAATAAGATATTTATTCAGTGCAAACAACCTCTGCCCTCCAGGCCAGCACAGGGTTTCTTAGATAAACAGCTCCATATATGCTAATGATGATGTCTGCCTGGAAGTAAGGTTATAAAACTCAGAACCACCCCTAGCTGCTTTATTCCACCATAAAAGAAACAGGTCAAAACATGCCCCTTGGGTTTCAAGAGCAGCTTATATTACCAAAGAAAAAAACCCATGACAGCGTAAACCCCCTGCATATTATGGCACAGGGAAAGCTAGGTTCTCTTAAAAGTGATGGATGCAAAGTCTAAAAGAGAGCTAAATCCATTTTGGCAGATGCAGGCTGCTCTCAGGTGCAGCACAATGTAATTCCTCTTACTAATTGACTAATTTATGCATGACAGAACAGTCAAATATGCCTTGGCAAACATTTGTCAAGACCTGCTACTGCTTTCCTCTCTCACACTATTAGGTGAGATTTTCACTATGACTATGTCAAAAAAGAAGGAAGGATGCCACAGTGATGGCTCAGACCACAGAAAAGGGATTTTGTTCTGACAATTCTTCTAGGACTCTGGAGCATCTAAATTACACTTGTGCATTTTGAAATCGTACTTCAATGTGCTTCTCCATCAGGAAGGCAAGACAGAGCTGTAACACTCAAGATTTCGTCCTTATCTGAGATAACCTTCTCTCCTTGTAACACCTCCTTTTTTTATCCTGACAAAACACAAAATGGTAGCTGGAGGAATGATACAAGGATCTAAGCCCCATCCCTTTTTAGGGATGCTCTATTTAAGTGACAACTTGGATTGGAAGTCTTCCTATAAGTGCCTATACATTAAGGTTGTTAACACCTTGTACAGTGTTTCTTTAAAACAAACAAGAGCATCTTTTTCCGGCTATTACTCACGCTTGAATGGTGAGGCAAACTAAGTAGCAGATCTTGATTCTCAGCTGAAAATTAGACCATCAGTTGAGAAAGCAGTCACTACCACTGAAAAGATGCAACAGCAAAGTATGTCAGGAAACAGGGAGGAAGGTGGGGGTGGGGCTGTTTATGAGACATATGTGAACCAAATGCCCAGACAAGCCTAGCCCACACACACAAAAAAAAAAATCCAACACCAACACCAACCTAGCTGTTCGGGTTTTCTCCTAGAGACTAAGACATGAATTTAACCAGGAAAAATTCTGTTCAGATTTTTCTCAGGACAGATGGATATAACACTATTAAAAGTAAAAGAAAAAAAATTAACAAAAAAATAGGAATAGCTGGCTCATTATATGCCAGCTGGGATGTCTGGTTATATTACCCCACTCTTAGCCTGTTAAATACTCTTACCCCACTCTTAGTCTGCTACAGTTCTTACCATGAAAATGAAACCATTGGGTTTGTTGTACTGTTTGCTTCTTCTTATCTTTTCAGCATTTAAGAATGACATGACAGAAAAATCATTCCAAATACAAACGTTCTGCATATTCACTAGCTTGATGTTTGTTTGCAGGCTTCTCTTTGGGAGGAATAGGCCCTTCAGATCAATAACCAGATCAGAAACACTCCCACCTGATCAGTTTAGCATTTGCTCCTATTTAGGAGTGCTAGGGGCACTGAAGTTTCAAGAGTGGTTTAGCAGAGAGAAGAATCAGATAAAACCACTGTCAGAGAAAAATATGAAATTAATATAATTAAAGTCCTTCCACTGTATGCATTTAGTCCTCGAAAACGGCTAATTGAAGCACAAAAGAAGAGCTTATGGGCTCAAATATTTCTGTATTTTCAATGTTATGACTTGCTCCCACAGATAATAGTGCCTCTCTCCACAAACCTGGCTGATCAACAGGAAAACTCTGCTTCAACTGAAGCAAAAAGAAGCAGTTTAAAGGAGGAAAAAATATTAAACCAAACATCAACAACGATAGTGCAAAGGCCTTTGTTAATTTAGCAGTTTGTTTATTTTAGTTTGGGCTTTAATGTGCATAGATAATTTTCTGGTTTATATTAAGAAGTAGGAAACCATTTTCATTGTCAACAAACAACCACCTCCAACAAGGATGTGACAACATCTTGAAATTAAACTCATTCTTGGTCTAAAATAAGTTTAGCAGAAGGAAGCAATTTTCTTGCATTTTTATCATTATAGATTTTTTTTGCAGTACATTGACAACAAAGTGACCATTTAGACTTATTCTACCAGTCTGGAATTTAGGCAATGTTTAAATGGTTACTTTTGCTTACACAAGCCCTTGAAATATTTTCTTTGGTGTTTATGGCCTGATTATCAAAAGAACCAAGCAGGTTTTGAAAATCTGGCCACCACATTTTACTGGGAGGCAGAAGGAGATTGATTGTGTGACTGAAAACTCCTGCGTTGTTTTTTTTTAATTGATATGAAACATTCATCATCACTAGGCACTGTACCTCAGACCTTTGGCATCAAACTGCTAACCTCTACCTTTTGAAATAAGGAACTAATCTATTGGCTTCTAACTTCATGTCAACAGCCCTTAGAAAGGAAAGGGTTATGTATGGATTGTTCACCTATATAACATTTATATCAACCGAATCTTTTCCAATTCTGACATATGTCATTTGGACAATCAAAATTGAGAGTCATGTGCATAGACAAATGGGTTACAGCCAACACCCATCTGTGAAAATACCCCTGGATGCCAAAATCCCATTGAGTCCTCAGGTAGGGCTGCCTATACCTATTGGTAGCTACACAGGCTTTAGAAAATGCTCTCAGCGAGAATGGGGTGTTCTTTAACCATTCTTCTTTCCTTCAGCTATCTGCACGCCTGTGAAGGTATGAGCATCACCAGAGCCCTACATGTTTTCTTTTTGCCACACAATGTACCCTCTCCCCACTGCACCAGAACAGTTATTTCTCATTGCAGTGCTCCCCAGTACAGCATAGAAGAAATGTGCTTTATCTACACAAACTTCCCACCTCAGAAGTGAGCTACTCTCCTCAGGCACTGGTGAGCTCACTGGCTACATTGCCAGGAAAAATCTGCCTCCTGAGAGGACTGCTGAACTGCCTGGATCAACTTCAGATTGGACCTGGAGGCAGCAGTAATATTAAAAAACAGATAGGACAACAGTACCCAGAGACAACAGCATCATGTTGTTGTAACTGTTCTTGCAAGCAGTTGCCTTCCAGCAAAGTCTAATGCTAGAACTGTGGAACAATAACCAAAATATAGAACAAATATACTTTACTTACATGTTCCCATGTCATGGGAAGAAAACAGTTTTCCCAAGAACACAGAGTATCATTCAGCTCCATCCTCCAATGACTTCTGGGAGTTCAAAGTTCATCTGATAGGAAACATTCATTATTAAAAGCAGGATAAACTGAGATTATATCCAGCACTAAAATGTTTATTTGTTTTTTCAGAAGACACACCACCACCCAGTTTCACAAAAATGAACTTTATTCATCTTGTTGTATAGAATAGGGTTAATAGGGTTTACAACCTACTGCTGTATAATAAAGAACTGTTATCATATTGGTGTACCACTTGTTTTCACTGCAAAGCATAGATGATTTCACCATAAAGGCTGCTAACTCTAACTTGTATCAGCTTCTGACATCCTTATGACTGTAGCCCAAGTGTCACTAACTAGCAGTTCTTCTTGGGAAAGGTTTGCTGCTAAAGAATTACTTTTATCGAAAAAATATGGCAAATGACACACATTCATGGTAATATAATACATCACCCTACCCATCATAATTCATTGAGGTCAATTACCATTTTTGACATAAAACATGCATGTTATCATCACTACAATCTTGAAATGTATGCTAACTCATGGGAACACAGTAAATCATTTCTTAAAGAAATAATACAGCATATTGTTTGTATGGTACAAACCTTCTAATAGAATTATAATCTAGTCCGTCTGTATTCAGCACAATGTTTGTGTTACTCCATAATCCTGGAGTGTGACATTCTGTGTCATGTATTAAATATTTACTTTTGACTTATTGGGCTCTCAGTCTAATATAAAACACCTTTTGGGTCTACTTATCCTCTCATATAAACCAATATTATTTGCTAGGGAAAAGCATTCCATATTCCCAGGGGCATATTAGCAGCTGCCTGGCTTAAATCCAAAATCAAAATGAACAACAAATAAAAAAAATTCTTTTCAGTGAATATTTTATTTCGGAGGGGTCTAGTATCACAGGAGGCATTACAGAGTATGCAAACAATTTTCTTGTCTTGAGTTACACATAAAATCTCGGCCACATGACTCACTGTTCTTTATGTTATGCAGGACAGTGACTACATCCTTCATTTGATACCTAAATCACCAATTTCCCCAGTCCATCTCAACATCAGGAAAGTTTCATCCCAAACAACTTGCAAGGAATAACAGAAGCCAAAATCAGTATTTGAAAAAAAAAATCAACAAATAATGGGGAAAATTTTATTAATTAAGACAAACCTTTCCTTCATAATTTTTCCCACCCTTCAGGCATGGCATATAGGCTTAGACTGCATCTGCAGATGTTGGGAAGCAGAGCATGTTTCTGTGAATATCAGAGTGCTAGTTTTAATATGACTGTGGCACTAGCTGAACATATTTACATCCACATTACTGAATCACTTGGTTACTTGGTCCTGCCAAGTACTTAAAAATACACGACTAATGACTTTTACCCTAGAATTTGAATGAGCCTGCAACTTCATTGAACACTCATGAAATGACAAAGTTGTGGTGGGCTTTCTTTTACAAACTTTTTTGTCCATGTCTTGTTCGGCCTTTTTGGCACAATGTTGCAGTCAAACAAAACTTATGAAAAGCACACAAAGCAATGACCCTCTCAAGTTCATTCTCTTGCTTCTGGTAGCCTGCCACCCCTTACTATTATAGCCTTCTTCAGCTTCTACCTAAAGTATTTTTACAGGCAGTGTTTCTTATGAGCCACTAGCATTGTATAGTCAAAATTTCACATTAACTGCAAATATTTTCTCCTTATAACTGCTCCTTTTAAATTCCTTCCATTAAGATCCCTCATTTGCAAGCTGTTTTCCTTTTTTATAACTAAGCATTACACCAATTACTTTCTTGGCCTCATGTGTCCTGCACCTATGGACACACCATGCTATGTCCTAGCTCTAGCACTTGTCATGCAACTTGTAGTCATCACACAACACTTTAGCCTTTATTTTATCGTGTCCTGTTTGACTTGTTTAGTGGAAAAAAGATCTCCCTACAAACAACCTATAGAAATAAAAACCTATCTAAATGAAAATAGAAATCAGTATGTTATTTTACTGCACCACAAGGAATATGAGCAGCTATGACCACGTTCTAACACAAAATAGTCCTTATCAAGTATCAGTCTATCTCTACATGTGGTTGCAGTTGCTTAATTATTAGGAGAAAAGATTTTTGAAATGCTGTGGATGGAAGGAGTCGCTGAGCTCCCTTGCCACCATAGCTGAAAGTTGACATCTGAGAAATGGCAGTTTTCTGAGAAGGTGGGGAGCTGCAGAGCTAGTGTAGCTCCCTGAACTGTAGAGAAAGAATAAAGTAAAGATAGACCCATGAGCAAGCTTTGAAATAGGTATTCTGTAAATCAAATTACCAAAACAAAACAAAAACAAAAACAAAAACAAAAAATCAAAACAAATCCCCCCCCCCCAAAAAAACCCAAAAAAAACCAAAACAAAACAAAAAACAACAAAAAAACCCAACCCTGAGATTCATATCAGCACGGAGCAAGGAAGGCAACAAACACACAAGGAAGTAACAAACTTCAGAAGCGCATGGGGACACAAGTCAGTGGAAATCCTCTGGGGCTTGGAAGACTGAGGAGGAAAACCAAAAGTGATACCAACTCTGCTTTGGGAGATCAGGATAGCTCCAGGACCTGCCCATGTGGGAAAAGTGTGAGTGCTTCATACACACAGATAGTCTGACATATGTTTTTTTATATATAACATATGGTCTGAGTGTGGACTGTAATTAAAGGGAACCACTCTTATGAATCAATATATGATCTCACATAAGTTCAATATGTAAAACATATGCTATTTAGGCATATATAGCACTTGTATATAGCTTACATTTTTGATGCATCATGGGCAAGGATAATAGGAGACATTTGGATGAGCGTGGATGCAGAGGGAAGGCATTTTCAAGGCAGGAGAAGACAATATTCTAAAAGAGTGTACAGTAGTGGGAATGATGGGAAAGACACAAAGAAAAATCAGTGAAATTACTTAGAGACAGCAAAACGGCAGTGTGAGAGGAGGAGGAGGATGAGGAGGAGGGGGAGGAGGAGGAAAAGGGGTACTTCTCTTTTCTAGCTTGGAGTGCAAAAAGCCTATAGTGAGAAAAATGCATCTCATAGAACAATTTCTATGACAGATGGGAGAGAAGCAAAAAGCAAATACCAGGAAAAAAATGGGTAGAGGAAAATAAATTTTAAAAGCACTAGCAGAAAGAAAAGAAAAATAACAGAAGAAGAATGAGAGAAAAATTAATGTTAAAAACAGGGAAATATAAGAAAATTAAATGCTAAAAAAATCTCACACTAAGAAAGAAATCGAGAGCACAGAAAAAGAAACAAAAAGCAGTTGATTATTTTATTGATAGCAATTAAATGCATTAATACAGCTTGAAAAAGAAAGTATCATTTTCTGTGTATTAACAAAGTAATATTAGACATTTTTTCTCAGCCTTTGTCACATCATGCCTCCTCCGGATGTTGAGATTATACATCATTAGGATCCATTCCGATGAAAGGCACTATGTAAATTTAAACTTATTAGCATAGTAATTGTGACATTTTCACAAATGCATCATGATTCACTCTAATTTATTTGTTATTTGAAATGATTTGCCAACTAATTTCTATAATTCTTGGTCTGCAGCTCATCCATAGTTTATTGTGAAGAACTGAAATTCATAATCCAAGCTATTTTGGTTGAAGAAATAATCACATGGTAATTTTTTTGTTTCCTGATTGGAGGACTGTGACTCTTAGAATATTCATTTTTCTCCTTGATTACCAATTTAAAATCTGTTTGTAGCTAACAGTCTGTATTTTTCATATAAAACCCTGTGCTCTAGAAAGAAATCTTGCAGGAAACTTGTTTGTCAGAATGGATATTGATGGAAAGTGAATAAAATAGTTATATCTACAAAGTCATTAAAATTCATTTAAAATTGCAAATGAATGTTCACAGTATGTTTCTTCTAGCATTTGCCAGCTCTGGAAATAATCATGGCCTAAATTACACCCAGGAACATGTGTGTACAGCATATTTAAGACAGATTTAAAATTCTCACTAATTTATGTGTGAGAAATGGAGTTGATAACACTTCTAATTAGCTTGGTTTACAAAAGAGCAACATACAATTGTTCTTCTAAAGACAATAAGCTGATAGGCCCTAATACATCAGCAGCAAATGCAGTTGTATCTGTATTTGTGAGCCTCTTTCTAAAATGTAGATTTGTTTGGCTAATTCGATGTTTGATACAAGACATGACTCATTAAACCTGAATTCACAGTAAACACCAAGCAATTTCTTTATTCTTAAGGAAAGGTTGTGTCAAACTCTGGGATGAAAATATTGCTCATGATTTCATCTCATTTAGAAATACTGTGTGTATTAGTGTTTGTATTGAAGAACTGTCTTTCCATCTGAAAGATTTTAATTTGAACCTATAATCAATCTCTAGTTCCTATAATGGCTAATTTCTGTATCATATGGCACTTTGCCACATCAGCTTGTGTTTTACCTATAGAGAGATAGATGAATCATAACAAGGATACAGTAAGATGCCCCTAGATGCAGACTTAACTGGGATTTTTTAATTACATCCATGTACTCAGTTATTGGTTCTGTCTGGATGCCAATTCTTCGGTCCCCATAGCCATGGCCTCATCTTCACTTGAAGATACAATTTCTTTTATGACACTTCCTGCCCATAAGTGAAGTTTTCATTAGGGAGAGAGTTTTTCTATAGTCAAAGACCTGAGATACCCAAATTTTGCTGAGAATTTGAAATTAAACGGAAGCTGCCAACAACCATTTGCTTATGTAAGCAAAATATCCCCACTAGTTGTATGTTTGTTGTCAATCTGTGTCCCCCCCCCAAAATAGAGAATAAAGTGTCAGGTCTACACACAAGCAGAAACACAGAATATCCATAGGTAGGCTATAAATTTGCTCCAAGAATAACAAAGGATAATTTTTAATTCCATTATTTCATTTTGTGTCAACTTGATGCTTGTAAAAAATGACAGAATAATTGTCTGTGGGAATTAGTTCCTGTGTTCATCAGCCATAAATTTAGAGTAGCAGTAAGAGGAGTTTCCATCATTTTCCCTGAAAAATGCCTCAATCCTCATTTTGAAGATCAATAAAAAAATCATTCATCCACTATTCTGTTTCTCTGTTAGATTCCTAACAAGTGGTAACTGTCATGATTTTACATAAGTAACACACTGTGGGCTTGGATACACAGCCAGTCAATCCAGATGTGTAAGATAATGTTTAGATTAGTGAGCAGATGTTCTGGACAGCCACACTTTAAAAGTGCATGGAATTTCAGTATTGCCTGCATGTTCTGTGGTGCATATAAATATTTTTTCTATTGTTTCCTGCACATCAAGGAATTACATTCCATTGAATGACAATCAACTTACCAAGCAAGTAAACTTGTGCAAAACACACGATATACTAGATGTTTGATAACAAAATTATTAAAATAAGAAAGGGTTAAAGCAGTGAACACAATTATATTGTCTAAATCAGTATTATTATTTCTCACTGAAAATGGATACTGTAATGAGAGATTTTAAATTACAATATTCTGTGATGAAGGAAGGAACAGGCACTGAGGTATCTGAAAAATAATTTTTTTTCTGCTAAAATGTGTTCTGTTTTTAGCTCCAATTATACTCTTCTAGGAGAATAAACTGAGCAGTTTAACATACTTAGAGGTTCTCCATAGAGCATCAATAAACTTCAATAAACTTCAGCCTTCAGCAAAATTTCAAGAAAATCAAGCTGTGTTTTGAGCAAACTTGATTCAAGTTATGGAAACCATTCAAATTGTACAGTTTAAAATTATTCTTGTCACTAAACATAAGAAAAATACTGTTGCCAGTCTGATTCCATTTTAAGAACCTAGTACTCTTCCACTTAACATGAAAGCAAAACTCTGTGGGTGGAACAAAACCAGAAACAAAATTATTGACGTGAAGGCAATCTGTTGAATCTCATACAGTCCTATCAGTATCTCTGTGAAAGTAAACATTATATTCTGAAACAAGAGGAAGAAGAAACAGTACAGTTGCAGTTTACTACTATAAAAGCTTTTCTTATTGTTTTCCTTTCAAATCTGTCACTTGTTCCAAGATTTAATTGGCTAGTTATAAAAGTTGCCGAACATCTATTATAGAACTCAACGTGGTACTTAAGCATATACATTTTGACCTTTGCATCTGTTTCTAAGCCCCCATACACTCTTAGATGCAAAGAGAATTTACAAGCCACTGGAAAAACCTGTGTCAGATCATGTGACTAATTCAAAATACATTCCAAATACATGAAGAGTGGGCAGAGCTCAAATCTAAAAACACCCAAAAAAGCAAAATGAAAATATGTGGGCAACTTCCCTTTGTGGTGGACAACATTATTTTTTAAAGACTGTGGTTACTATACTGTAAATTACTTATTAAATACAAATTAAACTAATCAGGTTTTACATAGAAGAAACTATCAAATACAACATGAAGAAGATATCTTTCAAAGGGAGCACTGAAGTACAGAACTGGATTACTGCTCCTCTTTGAATCCGCAGTATACACTTTTGAGTGTAATGTAAATTTATTGAACAGAAGTGTAAAACTTTATAGTATATTTATTATTACTATGTTTCCTCTGTAAAAAAAAACAGCATTATATCACTGATTATCTTTTTTAACTGAGGGGAAAAAAGACAACTTACATAATTCTCCTAGCAAATCAGTGGTGAATCTCATTTTTTTCTACTATATAACCTGAAATATTTTTTTGCCACTAGGGCAAGGAGAAAGATATTGGAAAGGTCAATATCATAGTGTGGTCTTGTCATTTTTTCAACCAGTTTTCCTGAGACTCTTTGACCATATATGTTTAAAAATCAGATGTGATAGTTTGTACTGTGAGCTTCAGTACCAATTCAGGTATAATCTCAGCCACACCATAAGGGGCAGTTAAAAATATAGTTCAGTATTTGTGGAGGATACTTTTGGCACCAAGTTAGGTGACTGAGTGTGAGACTGAGAGTGTTAGCTGCTTGAATGAGTCGATTGGCTGAACACTGCTAAGTGTTCTTTAATAAATGCTCTCTTTATTCTTCTCATGTGGAAGGCTAGGTTACAAAGCTGATTGGCTTTGTAGGTGGAAGCAGGCAATTAAAGTCTTTTTCAAAAGTGTAAACCCCTGCAAACTGAAAATAATCTTCAGCAGGGCATTTTGGTCCTTGAATTTTATTTTAGTTGCTTTGAACATTAACTTTGGTGTTAAATTGTTTGCTTCCGTTTTATTGGCGGAATTTCTATGCAGACCTCCCACACATATCTAATGCAATATACTTCATGTTGCACTGTGCTTTTCTGTTCTTTCAGGCAAAATTTTCTTTCAGGCTTGAGGCTTTTTCTACACTCCATGCCAATCCAGTGTTCCTGAAAGGTCAGCTAACTGCACTAAGAGGAAGACTGCTCCCACTTGGAGGTAGTAAGCATGCACCACCCTCTCTTGGGCTCACCCCTGCATTTCCCACAGTAGTCTGCAACACTTCCAGGAGGGATCTATTTATTTGCAGATCTTCTCAAACAGAGGCAATTTGGTCACTGCCTCTGATCCCAGCAAAAATCTGCAAGGAGTGAGAAAAGCTTGCAGACATATTCCAGCTGATCAACACTCAGCCCAGGTGCACAATTCTACTCCTCAAATTTAGGTAGCTGCCATGAAGACACCTGCATCTGAACTAGTCCTCCTGGGTTCTGTTTGTAATTGGGGGGGAGGGGTGTGAAGGCACTTTGAGATGCATCAGATCTACCATCAAGTGTTCACATTAGGAAAAGTTAAACCTTATGCTGGAAATGCCTAAGAGGCATAAAAGAGAAAGATGTTTGAGCAGGATGGAACTATTGAGAAAGTTTTCTCTGGCAGATGGAGACTTTTCAACTGTCAGCATGTGAGAAAATGGGAAGCTGGCAACAAAGGAGGAAATGTAAAAGGAAAGAAGGAAATTTCTATTCAAAAGAGACTAGTCAAAATATATGGAGACATACACTACACTGAAATTCCTGGACTCCTAAATGACCCAAAATATTTAAGTATGTTAAGAAATCTGATGTTTTTCCCTGTATTAGATAGTTGTTTTTCTTTCTGTATTTTTCTTTTAGCTAACTAAAATGCAGGTGGCTCTTCAAAGTAGGTTTGACTGTTTTCACCATCAAGTGTCAAAGAAGCAATGAGCTGTAAGCCAGAGCTGTGACAGGGTAAATCTTCAGGGAAGTTTTCCTGGGAACCTTTAGATACCAGCGACTCTTAAAGAGCTGAAGCTCTAATTTCCCGTTTCTACCAGCTGGAAAGTCTTTTTGCCTAGACAGCATGCAAAAGAGGCCACGAAAAATACTGAGCCTGGAATGTCCTTAGTAGATAAAGGCCCATGACCCAAAACAGAATGTGCAGAGCCAGTGCCTAAAACTACCAAGTATTTAGCTGAAGTGCTTGGCCAGAATTTACTTTGTGGAGTGTTTGATCTCATGCCAAAGTAACTCTCATTCTTCTACAAGTGCTCCTTTACAAATCTAAGATTGTATAAGAGGATTTAGATTGTGGCAGCAGAGCATTTAAGAAATAAAATATGATCTAATAAGCGAAAATTCTCATTTCACTAGCAGTGTCACTGTGTCTTAAAACATTTGTTCTACCTTAAATAGGCCTCCAACACAGTGACCCACACAACCAAGAAGAGAAAATTTTGCTGAGCTAAAGAAAGTATTTAACCATCTCTGGGAAAAAAATGGTTAAAGGAAATTAAGAAATGCTTTTGAATCTCAAGGTGCAAGTCTGTAATCATGAGCATAATTAAAATCTGGAATTAACAATTTTCATGGATAGTAAGAGAAATTTCATTGTTTTTATAATCTGAATTGCACAATATGCTGTAGGTTATAATCTCAACATGGCAAAAATTTAGACAAAATGGCCTATTGCCATTCTAGTATCTAATTTACATGACACAAGAAGTCAGATGCTTGGTCAATGTGAATTTTGCATAGCTCCATTGAATTCAATGGACCCTTGAAGATCTACAGGCAAAGAAGAGAAAGAAGTGCACTCCTACATACAGCAATTAGAGATTTATTAATTATGAAACAAGTGTTTACATCTCCATTTGAATGGAATACCATCCTATTTATTTTGCAGCTCTTGAACTCTTCAGTGCAAAGTTATTTAAAGCTGGTCTTAATTCAGTTCTGAAGGTCTAACAACTTTTTTCAGAGCCTCTAATTCAGAACTTGAATTCTCAGGCTATAATGAATTGGAACATGTGCTCTTGACACACCATAACTACATGATTACGTATGTAAAGAAGTGCTCAGGATCTTAACTCTTCTGTCAAAATATACAAAATGCAAGTGCTAGGTTAAGAGCATATGTGAATGCCATCACAGAAGCTGATCACACATTTTCTTTTCAACACTTCTTTTCATCTGTATTTAGCACTTAGCAATAGTAACATACATTAAATGATTTGGAGCCTTCGCAGGTGTAATTAAGTGAATAAACACAAAAAGAATGGAGAACATTTACCTCTCTAGCAACAACATAATATTTATCTTTGAGATATTGAGCAAATGAATATTTGATCAGTACACTTGATTTTTTTCTTATGTTACAAGGGTATCAAGCAGCCAAAAAACCAATCTTACTCAAAATCTTAGCTAATGTGTAATTTTCACAAACTGACACAAAAATTGATTACTTGAACAACAAGCTTCAGAGAAATTTAGCAAAAAGTTATATTTAAAAATAAAATGGAATTTAGACAGGGGAAAATTATATGTGTTAAAGAACTCTGGTTCCAGGAAGACCCCTATATAAGTTTAAGGGCTTAAATTAACTATGATCTTATAGATCTTATAGGAAAAGGAGAAAGGTGGAACATAAAAGTCCAGCTGCATTAGCACCAAAAAAATTGCTTAAAAGGAAAGGAAGTATATAATATATAATTCAGCAAACTTTAATATTAAACTTTGGGCCCCCAAAATATTAGCTCTTAGCATTTCCTTATCTGAAGATATTAAGCTATATATACTTACCAGCTGATCATTAAGGCTGGAAGATTTTTTTATGATTTTTCCAAAGAATCAAAGATTAGCCACATTCTCCTCTCATTTGGCAGGCCTGTCCTCTACTGAGAAAAAGCCTTTGGCTAGAAGCAGCAATTCCTAAGCCTCTGGCTTCATTGGGTTCCCTGGCTCTGAGCTATCTGATCTTCCAAAGCCTATCGTGATGAAAAGCTGTGCTACCCTCCAAATCTTTAAAACAAGCACATGCCAGCACAGTGCAAAGGCTGAGTTGATTAACGCTTGCAAGGGCTTGCAAGCATTAAATGTTTACATTTAGGAAAATACATACAGAACTATCTGGGCCTTGGAAGCCACAAGGCCCTCTGGCCTCCAGCTCGGGTGTTTGTTATAACATATTTCCAAGGCCAAATTTTGCAAGTCTGCCCATGCAAACTGGTGACACTTGTGAGCAGAGTAGGCACAGACATCTGTGGGTCATCTTGAAAACAAATAATTTATGGTTACAGGAGAAGGGATTAGAAAAAGACAGGCAATACTTTCACTGCTGATTGACATTACCATATTCAAATTCCTATACTCTAAATGTACAATATATTTTCCTATAGGATTTTTTAAATTCACTGGAAGCCAATCCCATTATTTTTGACTTTTAACCACTCCAGACCAAAAGAGATCTTTTTCAACACTTTCCTTTTCTTCTTTTTTTTTTTTTCTTAGAATATCAATACCTTACAGGACTTTCTGTAGATCAATCCTTCCCCATATGATCATGACTTTTGTCAGAAGCCTCTTAAAATGCAAAGCTGTAAAATTTGCTTTAATTTGACACTGAAAATATCTTGACGGTTTTCTTTCTAAAGAGAGGATATCTTTCTTAGCCTTGCTTTCAGAAAAGAAAGGACTTAAACTCATAGATACAATTATTATTGTTCATATTTCCAAACTTACATCAATTTCACCAGCAGAAAAACTTCAGAGTATATCTGAATATCAGTTATGCTGCTCAAAGCAGATCTACAAAGTGCTTGCCTAATACGATGGTGGCAGCAGAATTTGGGTTAGGACAACATCTATGGCTATGATTAATCAGACCCAGGCACCAAATTGATTCCACAATGGTTGCCTGCCCATATGGAATTTACCACAAGCTTTGCACAGGGCTGGAACAGTACATGACTCAGATGCTAATTGTCCAGAAACTAGTTCCGCCGTTTTATCTCGTTGCTCCTGTCAACAACTCAAAGGCAGATCTGAAAATAAATAAGAGTAAATGGAGGACCCAGGGACTGACAGATCCAGCCTTTTGTAACTGAACATCATTGCTGCTTGCATGATTTGTCCTCGTACTTTTTTGAATAAATTGTTCCTCGTGGTTTCTCTGTATAGACAGTCCTGTTGAAAGCAAAGACCAGAGTTATACTGTGGGATTTAGGAGTGCTCTGTTGTGGCTGAAAGAGGGTGCATATCAGCCCTCTTCTTCTTACCACAAACCCAGGTTTCCACATAAGGACATCTGAGTCCAAGCAGGAAGGAAGTTGTGGTACATTTTAGTGCATCTATAATGGGATAAGACGGGGACCAGAATTTCATTACTACATAGAATATCTATCACACAGTACAAACACACCTGACATATGACTTTGCAAATGCATAATCTACTAAGCAGAATAAAGGAATCTCGAAAAGTGTCAAACCAGCCCTATACTCAAAATTCTGAAATCCCAAAAATCACAAATTTCCAAAGTCCCCTCATGCCATTTAATTGCACTCTTCGTTCATTAAAACACAGCTTTATTAATTATGCTGGACAGGCACACAGCAATTAATGAAATTTCAGTTGTGCTAAAATTAATTGCTTGTGGTTGATCAAGGTGATAAAGTGGGATATCTTCTCTCCCTCTCACACATAGCGTTTTGCTCAAACACATTTAAAACCAGAGAGCTGACAGTCTGAGAAAAGCATCCATGGTTTCCCATTTTAAATATCAGTGGAATATCATGGCTGAAAAAAGCAGATGACCTGAAAAGTTCAGAATATTTCACATTCCTTCAAAGTTAAGATATCACATTTCAAAAACTTTATACAATTCCTTTAAAGGGCAGAAGTCAGAAAACTTGAAAGCAGCTCATCCATTCTAAGTGCCTACTTTCCAACTAAATCAGTCTTTTTCTAGGAGATTCTTTGAGTTGGAGGTCTGTGACTGAACTATATATAGAGATCACATCCCACTGCAATATTTGGAGTCACATATGGAGGAAAGCAGCTGAAACAGCTGTCTCATATTTTGAAGCCAGGCTATTAATTGTTAAGTACCCATTCATCCCATTCACAAACCTGTATCTACAGAGCTTTATAATACAAGCAAAAATAAATATTCTATGAAACATCTTAGCATGGAGCAGTATTTCCAAAGACCATATTCTGTACAACCTTAAGCATGCCTGCACAGGGAAATTGCCTATCACAACTACAGTAGAATAAGCTCTCCCTGTAAGCTCTACCAGAACAGCTATTCAATGAATACTTCACTACTGAATAAAAGTCGTTTAATAACAAAATAATTATTCCACTGAGAGTTACTTTGCCATTGGTAAGCTGGACAATTTCCTATTTCCAATTTCTCTGTTCCAACAGGAATACCTACCCGAAGGTTTTAATCATGTACTAAAAATTTTTAAAAGTCAAATGCTGTTTGTACTTTCATTACACTTCTGCTAAAGTTAGCATTATTTATTTGTTCAAATATGGTCCAATTTATGTGATATTATTAATTATTTCTACACTGATAGAAATCTTGCAATTCAGCAATCAGTTGTGGCACATCTCTAGCAAATATTGCAGAATAATTTTTTGGAAGGATTTTGTTCACAACATTGCTCTATTTTCTAAAAAAGCAGAACTATCTTTTAGACTGGCTTCAATAAAATTACTTCCTATGCATATATAAATAGAGGCTTTATACATAAAACTGGAAGGTCTTTTGGTGCTGTCTCACTCCATTTGGATATGATAATGTTTTCTTTTTGCTTTAAAGACTTTATTTGCTAGCGACTATGTATTGGAATTCAGTAGATAACATTCTTGTATTTTAAAAAGGTTTTGTATGAAATATTTTTAAAGGACAAACAAGTGTGACTACATATTTCTTTCACATGCTCATGCCAGAAATGTTAAAATTCAAAGGGAGTTAAAGATTTCCAATACACCACACTTTTACTTTTCCCCTTCTCTATCATGGCTTTCTCATTCATTTCTAGGATATCACAAGTTAAATGAGTTCTGTTGACTTTCCATTGTGTTTTCTCCTTAATTCCAGCCTCATAACAGATGCTTATTGTAGTTCAAACATTTATGATGGAACTTAATTTTTGAAACCTGTACATATCTTCAATTGAGAATTTCCATATACCTAAAATAAGGAGTAGTTTATGCAGCATAAGTTTAGACAACTTAAGAGCTTTTGTCTTCCACCACCACCTCTACAGCATATGTGAGATATACTCACACAATGGAGTGAGTATATATCATATATGCTCATATATTCAGATCCATGCTGAACTAATAGTTAAGTGGTTACTTGAGGTCAAATTGACAAAAGAAGAGGGAAAAAAATTCCCAAGAAAGTCTGGTCTCCATAAAGTTTATTCCTCAGCTGCTTGTTTGAAAAGTGAACCAAAGAGAGAGAGTTTGATTAGCTGATGTATGTGCAGATCCTTTAAATGCAACAATGAAATTATCTTAACAAGCTTTGTGGTATCCTTATAACTGAGCATCCCCAGAAATTTTAGTTGCATTTAATCAGCCTAAAGACTTATCTTCTTTATACTGAAAGTATTTGAGGGAAAAACCCTGATCCCAGAAAAGGGGTAGATGGTTGGATAAAAGAAAGAATGAATAATTGCATAATTATTTCAGAAAAGGATATAAAAAGTTAGTAAAAATTCCATATTTCATTTAAAGAAGTTTGTATACACTTGTGTCCTTGAACAGCCCCCAAAAAGAAATACAAAAGACTAGTCCCATGGTATGAAGTCTAATCTCCTTTGGAGGGTCATAATCCTCTTTTAAATCTGGGAACTTGATACTTCTCTTCAATAGCTGAGGAACTAGAGTCATTCTGAAACAGCTGCCAGAGGATTCCTGCTAACCCTGGAGGAGACACATAAGGTACTCGCCATCATCTTTCTATTGGAGCTTGAACCACATCTGATCTAGTGGGAATCACTAATCACCCTGTTATTACCCATTCTCCCCTGCAAACACAGCCAAGGTACCAAACTCCAAGGGTTAAACTAAGAAAAGCCATCAGTATCATTGAGAGTCATAAAATCATCCTATAGTTATAAAATGAATATTTTTGCTATTGATATTATAGCTATTCTAGCAAGATGCAAGATTCTAGCATTTCAATTCTTGAAGCTCAATTTGTGTGTGTGCCTGTGTCTGTGTAAGATCTAAATATTTATTAGACCACTGTCATTGGAGAATGACTCTGCACCTTCTGTTAGCACTCAGGTAGAAGTACAGAAATTAAACTACTGGGCTTTAAGCTAGAGCTGTAACGTTTTAGTGAAACAGATTCTGAGTGTATCTTTTGCAAGATGAAAAATCAGATACCAAAACTGCAATAAGAAAGAGAATAATTATGTGAACTTTGACATGGGAAAACAATAAAACGGGTACCTATTAATTCCTTGCTGCTAAATTTTTGGAAGCAATTTTGATGCCTTTCAACAGAAACTTGAGTATGTATGCAGTTTTAAGCACCTATGAAAAGGTGGGAGGGGTGATGCGGGGGTGTTGAATACCACTAGCATTTAAATGTCAACCCTGGCTGCTTGAAGAGGTATTTATGTGCCTACATTCTCCTTGTGAATCTAGGTCTTTAATGTTTAATGTGGATGTTACTGATTGCTAGAGTGAGATGAATAATTCACAATTAGAAATGTATTCATCCAGCCTAGCTCTTTTCTGCTTGCAGAATGTGCAAGAGTAAAGCTAGATTTTCCTGAATTTATTTGCTTTATTCCTTTAGAAGGATTGCAAACAGTCTCTGTCAGTGATTTGTCCATCACAATAGAACACTGAGCTTCATAAATTAAACTAAGAGTTCAAATTATTTGATGCATTTTTCTGATCTCCGATTGTGGTTTCTAATAGGTTTTGAACCTCTCGGGGAATTTCAGAAGATAAAGAAGATTAAGGAATTTTAGAACACTTTAATTCTTATCCTCTTTAGTCACACAGCTTTTCAGGAATTCATAGCCACCAATATTAGTTTTCTATTGAATACCTTTGCTGAAAACTGAGCTGAAGTTACTTTTTCACTCTGTTGGAAAGTCTTTGCATAGAAGAGTTTTGAACTTGAGCAAGGGCAGGGGGGGAACCACAGAAGCCTGATAGATCAGTCTCAGCCACCATGTTCGCATACTTCTTCATTCTCTTGGACTGCAAATTTTTACGGTCAATGCGTGGCATTGATACCTCCAAGTCTGTAGAAGTCACCCATTCTCAGTGGGGCAGCTGGGTGCCACTGTTGTCCATCTCTCTGAGTGATGATCTCTCTCTAAAGCTGTCCTTTTGAGACATCAAACCTGCACTGCAGCAGGCAGCATTAATCCAGTTAGATTACAGTAAATCCCTAATAACACAAAAACTATTTTTGAATCAGTTTTGTACTTGTTTCTCTGTTTCCTCTGTACAGTAATAAATGTCACCTATTGTGTTGAATGGTGCAAATAAAACCTGTTTGCTCAAGTCTTTGTTGAAAGCAAGTGCAAAAGGAATAAGAAATGGATGCAGATCTCAATCAAAAATGAAGATATTTTAGAGTATTTGTCTAGCTCTTAATGATAAAACAACCAACACGTCAAGCAGTTGCCAGGCAGAATGCATTCATTGTTTGTTTGGCAGTTTAAGGCACCTAATGTACTCCAGAGCAAAATGCTGATGTTTTATTAACATATCAAGCTTTTTAATGTGTCTTTAATTAAACATTAAAAAAATTCTCCAGGATAAATGTTTTGATAAAACTCCAGTATTTGTCACTGCTTTCCAACCATGTGGGCTATCCACTAAATCTCTACAGAATCAACTACGCTGTAGGAATGGGAATACTCTAAATGTCCATCTTGATTTTTGAACAAGAATAAGTTTGCTTCAGTTTATTCTCTGGACAGTCTCATCTCTTCTTTCTCTGGAAGTGGAGAGGTTCATATTGTCTGGAATTTCAAACAGGCAACCTATTTACAATCAGAAATTAGGCACTTGCTTCTTTTATCAGATCTTGGCCTAACTTGGCTAGACTCATTATGGACATATCCAGCCAGAAAGAGTGGAATCTCCTCTAGAAATATCCACAAAATCCATGAAATTTATGGAAGCCTTGAAAATATTAGAGAACACTTCTTATATACATATTTTGCATGTATTATAGCAGCATATTTTGACGTTATGCCACTGGGAAATTACACAGAGGTCAGTAAAATGTAATAAGGGATCCAAAAAATATAGCAATTTAATTGCTGCCACAAGTAGCTGGACTTGAATGAATATTAAAACCTCTTTTGATGTTCAACTTCCAATAGCATTTACATTTCACATACTATCCAGCTGGGATAATCATAATATCAGACTCAAGTGTCTGTTTCTGGTGAGCTTTAATTTCATAAGTTTACATGTCATTCCTTATGTTTCAATGTAGTACTTCAAATTTCCTCCAACCTGAAAGAATATTTAAAAGCTCCTAAAACGCTTTTCCATATAATAAATAAATTAATAGATAGATACATCAATTACAGTTCATGGATATTTCTTTAAAATTTAGTTGATGGGAGAACAAAAGTTTCATTAGTAGAGTTCTTAAACTTAGATCCTCTCACAACTTGAGCACAAAGGTAATACTTGTAGGACACAGGTGATACATAAACCCTTGGTGTGGACTTTGATTCAGGACAACATAACTTACACTCTTCCTGGCAACATCCCTGCACTGAAATGGATCACAAGAGAGCATATCCAAGGGAACACCCAAGTCAATCACAGTCCTTTACATTTCTGTTTATAGAAATACTAGCATGTGGTGCTTATTCAAAGTGGCTATGTTCCAGTATATTTCAGAGCCTAATATAACTAAGACATACTCATGCCTTTGAGCACACAACATTTGAAAAAGTACAGTTACTACAACATGTAGTAATCAAACACATGGAAAAATATTGGCACAAAAATTTCAGAAGAATGTTTTCCCACACCTGTGGCAGAATAAAACCAAGAGAGGATATTTTAAAGGAATGTTCTTGTCACAAAACCCCATAGTCATAAGATCTAGGTTGGTCCCTGTGGGATGAATAAAAAATGCAGTTCTAGAGTTACAGTAACTCCCCCTCTTGAACAAAGGAATCTGATAACAAACTCAACTGACCTTTCTTTCACTAGCAAAAGCTTCTTGAAATCCAAAGGCTTTAGAAAAATTTTGCAAGTCCTTTCATCAAAGATCATGGAACCATTAAGGCTGGAAAAGACCCTTAAGATCATTGACTCCAACCATTAAACTGGCAGTCATGCCCACCACTAAACCATATCCCTAAGTGCCACATCTACACACGTTTTGAATGCTACCAGGAATGGCGATTTCACCACCTCCCTGGGGAGCCTGTTTCAAGACCTGACCACTCTTTCAGTGTAGACATTTTTCTTAATGTCATCTAAACCTCCCGTGGTACAACTTGAGGTTCTTTCCTCTTGTCCTACTGCTTGTTACTTGGGAGAAGAGCCCGAGCCCCCCAGCAGGCTACACCATCCTTTCAGGGAGTTGTAGAGAGTGAAAAATTCTCCCCTGAGCCTCCTCCAGGCTAAATACTCCCAGCTCCCTCAGCTGCTCCTCATGACTTGTGCTCCAGTCACTTCAGCAGCTTTGTTGTCCTTCTCTGGACGTGCTATGGCACCACAAGGTCTTTCTAGATGATCTACTGTAGCTCCATAAAACATTATTGCTATAAGACTCAGAACCTTATATTCCTGCTGTCTTCTTAAAAGACAGGCTTTCACTTGTAATGTTGATTGCTGCTATGTAATTCATGCCCATAATTTTAGATTTCCTGCCAATAACACTTCAACTGATAGATCCCAGTTTTATAACTCTTAATTTTAAAAAAGCATGACAACTCTAGTAAGTCAAGGTGAAATTTCTACCAGTTCAATTTACTCAACATCCATGAGGGAATCTAGTGACCTTGGGATTTTCTCTGCTTTGGATGGTTGAAATTAGATGTGTGGCTGCAATAATGAGCTGTTTTTCATAAGAGAAAGGGAAAATAATCACTTTTTCTCAGCATCTTTCTCTAATCTTGGCCAGGAGATGCCATTAATGAGAGTCAGACAACTGTGCCTTCCACTCTGCTTGTTTTCTTGACAGCTGTCCTGATTTACTCAAGTCTCTCCTGATTGCAGTCTCTCATAAAACTTGAAGTTAGTAAGCATTCTAGAGATCTAAATAAGTATTCATTTGTTACCTAAAAATGTACTTTTTTGTTTGCCTTTAATGCAGGAATTCTGGGTCAGGGCTGCCCTGTACTCAAGAATTGAATAGACAGAGCCTGTCTGCATGACCTCAGCCCTAAAGCAGGACACACATTTACACTGCAGATTAACATTCCTGTGCTCAGCACTGAAAAATTATCAGGTTGCCCCACCTCTCTCACAATTTAGATAGTTCCCATCTAGCTGTACGAATTTTAATGGTGGTTATGTTCAGCTGGCACTGGTGAACAAATCTACTGAGAGAATTCTGGACAAGCACTGAATTAAAAGTTTAGTTTCTAAGGGACTGATCTGCCTAAGAACTTAGTCTTCAAGGGATGAGCTAAGACAATGAAAATGCAAGGTGATTAAGATCTCTAGATATCCAAGGTTGCCTTCTGAAATCATACATTTCTAAAGAAAGGTCACATGGGCACTTGAAATCGTCCACTATAATGATTATATTTAATATCTTTGCTTTGCTAGGGAGCATTCAGGAGCCAGTCCTGTGAACATGAACTGTGACAAAAATAATTTTGCTCCAGCATACCCACTGGCTCTAGTGGCATCACTGTTTGATTAAGCATTCAGCCCAAGAGCAGGAAATTGCCAGATCAGTCCAAAATGGTGGCAGGAATAAGAAATGTTTGTAACAAAAACTGATTATTAGAACAGGAGGCATAAGATCAGAATCTCTTCTTATTGCTTCATAAATAGAAATTTATGCTTTTAGGCCATTTGAATATTTTCTAGGAAGACTGACATGTAAAATCTGAATGCTTCTTGCTGTTTCAGAACATTATGTAGTTTCTAGCATCAGTTAGATTTTCTCAGCTGTTTTGGTGGTTGTGTACATCCACAAAATTATCTGATTGTGCTATAAAAGGTGAATAGTACATAATATATAATGCTAATTGCATCTCATATAATCTCTATTTTATCATTAAATTTATTTCTTTTCTCATAAACAAAAATAGACAACTAAAAAAAAATTATAATAATCTACTGTTCATATTAAGTGGATACATGTGGATTTTACTTGCACTGTTCTTTATTATCCAGAAATCAATTAAATTAAATTCAAAATCTTCTGCAGAAATAAATAATAGAATAAAAAAAAATCCAATACTTTCACACATATGGAAAAAACTTGATCTCTATATTTCCTGAAAATTTTTTTTTTAGAAGATTTCGCATTTGAACATTAATGTTCATAATTCTTATTAAAGATCTGGACCTGTGTATAACAAAATAATCAGAATTCTTATTCTTAGTGGGTTTTTCCACCTAAATACTAATCTCTTAATACCAGTATTGATTTTAAGGGACTGATAGTAGATATGAATGGCCAGTTTACCAAGAGGTCTCCAGGACTGGGTTAACTTGCCATAAGATCAAAGAATTGCTGTAGAAGTAGCTTTTTCCCAGAGGCTGATGAAGATAAAGAAGATCACGTTTAATTACTGCATAAATAGGATACCATCACATATTTCTCAGCATATGTTCTCACAGAAGATAAAGGTTACTTTTGTGTTAATTTCCAAACTTGTTTTATACATAAATTATCATTGGGTGGAATTAATTTGTTATTTCTATCAGGAGAAAAGATCTTCAAAGTATCACACGCAGCAGGTAGAGTTTATTTAGGCTGAAATGCAGAACTGCTCCAACAGTCTTCCTAGGAAACTTCTTTAATCTGTGCCCAGTTCAGAATGCAGAAATGTGGGAGGATCCTGGCGAAGGTGGAGACGGTGAATGAAGGGTAGGCAGGCTCAGATTAACTGTGCATGAAGCGGGAGTTTCTTTCTTTGCCATAGATAAAATGTATTGAGTGGATAATAATTTTGTCACATTCATCAGAGGTGCCTATTGCCACCATGAGCTGGCAGCATCCCAAATGTAATTGTTTACAGCAGGAAAGACAGAGTCATGCAGATGTTGAGCAATTGTCGATAAAGATCAGAGGAACTTTAGAGGGAAAAATCCCAGTAGCCTAGCACAGTATCTCCATAACACAAGACTAATTCTAACCTAGTAAGTTAAACATTGCCAGAGAAGACAAACAGTACAGAAACACAAAATGAGGTCAGAAGATTAAAATAACAATGCCAAACACAAGTGCATGAAAGCCAGGACTTCAATGAACGGCTTGCTTCTGATTTATTTTTTTTTTTTACAGTACAAGCTTCAGAGCAGCTACAAGTACCTTTGAGTTCAGTTTATCCTTTGGGCTACTATATCCTTTTTACTTTTATGATCAGCTGAAATACATGCAGCAATACCATTTTCCTCTCACAGTGGGACACTCGCTGTTGTGGGCACAAACTGCTATTCTCATATTCACCCTACTTGTCCCCCAGAGCTACAGGGTGAACAGGCAGGCAGATGCACTCTCCTCATCTCTGAGACATCTCTGGTGCCTTGTGTCTGCTGGGGAGAGGCAGAGGCATCATGTAGAAAGGCAGTGCAAATAGTGAGCCAGCCTACTCACATGCATTGCTTCAGGTCAGGAGTCATGTGCTGCTCCAGCTTATTCAGGTGGAAAAGGCTAATAAAGAACTGTACTACCCAAAAACACAGGAGGAAAAGCAGAAGGATAGAAGGAAAGGAGTCACCTGCTCAGCATTGACAGAGTTTATACAGACCAATGCTTAAGGATATACAGTGTACAGAAGGAGGTTTCCAGTTCTTGGATGGGCTGCAGGCAATTAATACCGACAATAGGAAGGTAAATTTGAAATTTCATTCAGCCAAGAAATGTGATTTCTGATATTCTTCTTCACACATCTTCAGGCTGTCCTTCACAGAAGGGAAAGATCTGCAGGGGAATCCCTGCAATGTATCCTAGAGGGTCTGACAGACGGCAGTTCACTCAGCATTCCTCCTTCATACAGGAAAGGGAAAAAATCTAGAAACCATGACTGGATATTCATATACTAATATATCAAGAACTGCTAATACTCACAGGCACCTTCACAGCTCAAAAGGGCTTTTAAAACCTAGCAATATAGTCTCTACAGTATGTTTCCATAGGATACTATTCCTTCAACCTAATATTTTCAATTTCCCTCGCTCAAACAATCCATTTGTCCATATCTACTTCAAAATTATCAGGTTGTTAGGCAGTGGCAGATTAATTGTCACATTGCTACCAATGTTAACCAAATAATTAGTGTGGTCCACAGGAGAACCCATCCTATCACTTGTACCAAGGCTGAAGAATAGATTTCTGCATTTAAGAAACAGCAACTCCACCTAGCCTGCTTTTTCCTCAAGGCCTGTTTTAGTGGAATTTATTTTAACTGTATTTCATTACTGAATATCATAAAAAAGTAATAAAAATATACATACTTGTTTCCCTCAAAGTGATGTGAAAACACATCTTATTGTATTTATAATCTTCTTAGGCTATAACTTTATGGTCAAACAGCTGTTGAAACAGTGAATTTTATCTTCATAATCTCATCTAGTGATCTCTCTTAAAAATTGATACTATTTTTTGTAATATTAATAATTTAATCTACAAATAGCTACACAATATAGATGTACTATTAAAACTAAAGGACAGTGCTGGCACAAGGACAAATGAATATAAACTTATTATGAATAAATTTAGTCTGGAAATCAGAAGAAGGTTTTTAACCATCTGGGGACTCTGATTCAAAAATAGCCTTCCAAGAAAAGAAAAAGAAAGAAAAAAATGAAACAAACCTGTAGTGAGAGCAAGGAAGCATTTAATTTCTGGAAGAATTTGATTCCTGCTGTCTCAGCAAATGTTTCTTTGGAAGGCATATGTTCTTTGGTGTTCTTGCTCAGTTTGGAAGTGTTTTTGAATTAACTAATATTTTAAAATTTTTTCTTCACATTTATTCTGTCCTTGACTCTGCAATTACGAACAGCATCCTTTAATGTCTATTTTAACACTTTTAGAAGACTTTTGAGTTTTGAACATTTTACCATGAAAAACGGGAGATCTCTTTCAAAAACCCTGCAACATGTTCTTGGGATCTCCATGTGACGGAAACTATACGTTCACACTTGTGACAGATTTGTTCTTGAGTACTGCTCTTCACTACCTGTTCTAGATCATTACCAGCATTTTACGTCTTTTCATACCAGTGAAAGCTCCCTTATTTATAAGAGGGGATTTTCTTCTAGAGTAGAGGGTTTAATTCATGTCTTTGACTTTTCTCAGTCTCTCCTGTGTGGACTACACTAGCCAAAGACACAAATATTGACACAGAACTTTGTAGTTATTTCCATATAATTTTGCTAGCTGCTATTTCAAATGTGCAAATTCTTTCTGCATGTAAGCAAGTCTTTCCTTCAGCACATTGATTCCCCATGTCAGCCTGTACCCACAAAGCATTTGAGTTTCTTACATCTTTCTGTTTGCCCTAATAACAGAAAAAGCCTGTACTCATGCTACTTGTCAGATCATTGACATTTCTCCTCACTTCACTTGCTTTTTTTTTCATTTTAGCTGCTCTTTTCTGTATTTTCCCTTGTTTAGTTGTGCTCTATGTTTCCTTCAAGGACCACAGCATGTTTTCCTGGTTGTTATTCAGCATAAGTGTCAGGTCTCTGAATGCATTTCCTATTTACCTTCTATTCCTGCACCAAAAGTTATTTAATTTTTAATGAGAAAGACTTTGAACAAGACTTTTTATCATTATGAAAAATGACTGTATTGCTTTCTCTTCTTACTCAGTCTGAACTTTTCGGAATATATATTTCTAGAAAATTTATTAAGCTTTTCTGAGTCGAGGTCTGCCTACCTGTGCCCCCCCCACAGGCTCAGAAAAATCAAACAGCTCACACTTTCACAAGACACCTGATTGTGAGAGGCTGTAGCTCCCTCTTTTAGGAGAGACTTCAAACCTCCAGAAGATTTATTAACACTCTTGCTGGCCAAGTGCTGTGTTAAAGCTCCTTTGAAGCCACTCAGCTCAGTCTTCTCTGAGAAGACTGGAAAATATTGTAAGCACTTGGAGTTTGTATTTTCCCTTCACGTCTCTTTACTCAAGGAATACCACACTCTCTCCTGTACAGGCTCACATGTGTGCATGTACAAGTTCTCAGGAGAACTATACAGACACATATCTGTTACTGAAACTTTGTCATCTTGCTCATTTTGATCAAGGAATAATTTCAGGAATAATGAGATACTGTGAACAAGAGTTTCATACATAGTATGGCAGATTCCTGGTGATTTTAAAACACCAGCAAAACTAATTTTTTCTCCCTGTTCTGCTACAGACTTACTGTGACCCAGCCAAGTCAGCACTCCAGTTCTCCCAATGAATGGTCCTTCACAAAAGTATGAGAACAGTAAGTTCCCCACTGATTGTTTGATACTCAGGTACTGTGCAGAAACAGGGAAGCACAAACATAACACAGCATCTTTCTCTGAATCAAAAGGCTCTTCTGATTAGAGCATGTAGTGACAGACAAAGGGGGATGGTTTTGAATTGGAACAGAGCAGGTTTAGAAGAGGTATAAGGAAGAAATTCTTCACTGTGAGGGTGATGAGGCAGTGGAACAGGTTGCCCAGAGAAATTGTGGATGCCTCCCTCATCCCTGAAAATGTTTAAGGACGGGTAGGATGGATCTCTGAGCAAACGGTGTAGTGAAAGGTATCCCTGTCCATGGCTGGGGAATTGAAAGTAAATGATCTTTTAAGTCCCTCCCAATCCAGGTCATTCTATGATTCTTTGACTTTCATTGATATTACCTATCTTAGATTGTTTTTAGACAATCAGTGGAAGGCTCTGAATGCATTCAGGCATTCAAATTATTTGAATGTTTCTTTTTTCCTATTTAAATTATACCCTGACTAATGCTGTGGGTAAAGCAGCATAATTTTTACTTTTTTTTTCCGTCTGAAAATTGCACTTTTTGTAGGGACAGCACATTGGAAGTTGTTCCTATCTCAGTCATTATTCTGAAAGAAAACTTCCTATAGTCTAGGGAATCCAAGGCCATGTATTGGATCATATCTATTTGAATATTTTTTGTTATTATTTAGAGAGTTTTGTCCTTCCCTCAAACAAGAAAAAACTTCATCTGTAAATAGAAATACTTGCAGGCCTTTAGTACATGAAGAAGCTGAGGAGAATATATTTGGGGATTTCTGGACAAGTTAAAGTTATTTATTGTAAAAAAAAATGCTCTTCACACATACTGGAGAATATATTCTAATTCCATGTCAAAATAATACTGTTGCATTCATTAGCAGTGCAACATCAATATTCAAAGGCATAGTACACTCTACGATAGCATACCTAGTTCAGAATTATCAGAGCACCACCAGAGATGTAATGCATAGTAATCTTATTACACATTGACAGCTTACACCCTAATGGCTCTGATGGAGCTGTTATGATGTATTGTGTCATATCCTAATAGGGATATAGCACTAAAAACAGCTGTATCTTGACAAGCTCCACACAAACTAGATCTGAAGGATCCATGGCTCTGTATGCTGACAGTACATATAAGCTAAAAAAGTTTATATAAAATGAAAAATTAAGTGTTCAGGAGAGGTCTGCTTTAGTAACAATACTTCGTTCTTATCTAGACCCTTCTGTGTGAAGATACTGAAAGACTTTGATTAATTGAGCCTTACCAACACTTCTGCGAGCTAGGAAATATTTTAATATCCCGCATCTCACGCTGAGGCACAGATATGTTCTGTGACTTGTCAAGGTCACCCTGCAAGTCTGTGACTGGGAACTCAATGTTCCTTGTTTCAGCCCTAAGCCTTAAGCAGAGAGTTCATCTTCTACTGTTGTTTAGAAATATTAACAAACTAGAATTTCACCCAGTTA
The DNA here is from genome assembly GCF_052056855.1 of Sturnus vulgaris. Classification (NCBI taxonomy): domain Eukaryota; kingdom Metazoa; phylum Chordata; class Aves; order Passeriformes; family Sturnidae; genus Sturnus; species Sturnus vulgaris. The sequence goes on along the minus strand of NC_142245.1, from coordinate 52,772,426 downwards.
TCATGTCCTTCAAAGACCATTTAGTAATGTAAATTCATACTAATTCTAGAGCTAATCCTTCAGCACTGGTAGATAATAAAACTGATGGGTTTGCCCTTGCCTTTCCTTATTTCCATTCATTAGACTGGTGATATTATTTGTATATAATTTTTGGAATTTGATGTTGAGTCAGGCTGAAAGCAAAAGAAAGATTTTGTATTCTCTTGCAGGTTGGTTCAGAGGTGTCACAAGCCTGTGCTTCTACATAATTTAATGCAGTCAGTGTGACTGAAGAAAGAACTGCAGGACCATAAAATATAAAAACAGAGAGACAGTTCAGGTGCAGTGTAAAATGAGATTCTTGTACTGGTATCATCTTTTGCTTTTCCCATGGGAAGGAAGAGTTGAAGTTTTGAGCCTTTAAGCTCAAAATAAAAGAAAAAAAAAGAGCATAATATCTTAGTACAAATTAACGTTTGAATATTAAACCTGGGGGACAGCTTCTGGTTGGAGACATTTAAACCAGACAGGAAAGTGAATAGGAGATGCACTATACTTGTTCTCTATTGCTGTTGCTATACAAGAACAGGGTACAAAAAGGCAAAATATTTTAAGAATAATTGGTGGAGAATGTAACCAAGAGATTTGTGCAATAGAGTTAATTTCCTTCTCACCATGCTGCCTCTCATGCTATCTTTCAGCAAACAATTTGCACTAACTCAAACAATCAATGTGCCAGCATTATTCAGAAGTGTGCACAGGCATGAATTGTGCTCCTAATTTTCCCACTCAGAGCCCAAGCCACTCAATACAGCCTTCTACCAACAAAGATCAGCCAAAGGAAAAAGATTCAATGTGGCTTCCTCCAAGGCTCTGGGTAGGCAGCTTTACTCTGTCCTTAATCATACATATTTACAACAGAAAGAAGAGTGAAAGACTGATACCAAGAGATGAGAAATAATAAAAGACACCTGCATCCATTTAGAGCAAATAACCAATAGCCTGTCGCTTTCATGTCATTAAACTAAAACATAATTGATATTATAACTTATATGAGGCCTACAAAGTCATGAAATATCAAAATGCAATGAGTAGTTTAACACACGTGCTTGAGAAGGTATAAATACAACAATTTCCAGATCAAATCCACAAGAGCTGCTTAATGGTCAGTACAGTAGGAGGAAAAAAGCCACGGCCTAAGGGGATGAGAGACTTAATGTCAGTTAATAACATTTCATGCAGCATATACATGTACACTTCCCCAAGAGAATTGCAAGAGGATAAAAGGATGAAGAAATAATAGATATCCCAGTGGCTCTTTTATACTGGCTTCTCAATTTAATCTAGTCAGCTTATTACAGAAGAGGAAATAATTCAGAATATACATATTTTATTCAACAAATTTCTTCTCTAATCCAAAGGGCAATTTTCTCTAATTTGTTTAGTATTCCAAATGATTTATGAAATGCTTTTTACACATAATGATGGGTCTGAAATTACTTCTGAGATTTGCTGTGTAAGTATGAAAACCATATTGATTGGAGAGAGAGAGAGAGCTCTGTACTTCAGTGAGTGTCAATTGAAAAATCAGGTACCCTGTTTAAATTTAGTAATCCATTCAGTCATTGTGTAGTTTAATATTACTATCTACTGATTATTCAAGGGAGTAAGATAACAGAGTAAATTTACCTGCATATTGCTATTAATATAGTGAGTGCTTTGTGTCTGTAAGCCTAATTATTGCTAGCTGGTTTATGTGAGCATTATTTTCAATCAAATCTAAAACAAAGAAATGCATAATAGATTTTATAAAATTATCAATTTATCTTATAGGATTGTTTTTTCTTAGGACAATGCAGTACAATGTTTTAATATGTTCCTAATTTTATTTGTAATCCAAACAGCACAGAAGCACTTGTTTATCTTTAAGAATGTAAATAAAATCCATTGAGTTCATTACATTATGTAAGTGTCCTAAATAAAAATTATTTTCTCAGGAAAATTAACATTACATTTAGCCAGATTTTCACATAAAATTGCACTGTAAATCAGCATATTTGACTATTTTAAAATCTTCATGTAGAATCCCTTTTACAGGTTACCCAGATGAGTGTAATCATAGACACTGAATAATTTTAAAATCCTCATTATCAGATGTATTTATTAAAGGTATCATTAAAATAATGCAACAGTCTTTATTTAAACACCTTGATCTTAAACAACCCAAATTACCTGTAAGACCCTTTCTGAATGGAAAAACTTTATCTGATTTCTCCAAACAAGACCTACTGGAAACCACTCATCATTTATAATTCTTGAATGGTTCAGAATAACAGAGTTGCACTTTATCATTTGTTGCAATGTTTAGTTGAAAGAACTATATTATACAGCTTAATGATTTAAATGTTTCCCCTTCACAACACAGGCTTCCTCTGCCTGGTATCTAAAAATCTCATATGGTGCATGATCCTTGGACTGCCCAAAATGAAGGAGAGATTACTATGCCTCACAGGTAGAAGAAATGCTAACATATTCCTTTTATTTGCCATCTGTTCATTATTTTCCCATATAGTCTCTTCAAAATAAGAAGTTTAAAATTTGCTGTGCCCTGGTATTTGTTCTCGAACTCTATTATATATGTGTTCCTTACCCTGGAAAGAAATGCTAACAGATTTTGAATTATGTAACCCAAGACTCATAATCAGATGGCTCTCCCTTACAGAGGCCTGTGGCAATGTAACTTACCAATTAGGTAAATGGCATAAAATGTGACACTGGACTTCGTTTATTCCACTTCTATTTGCCTATGATATTTATTCTTGTACACCCAGAAACTTATTGACTTGCTACCTTCTCCTTAATTTGCTGTACATGACTGTGATATTAACCTGTATTTGTTACTTGTTTTACTGGCTGGGAAAACAAAATGACATAAGAAACATCTTTCTCCTTTCTGCCAAGAGATCGCTGGTTTTGCTCTTTTTGTATACTCAATTTTGAGCATTGCCTAACCTTTTTGGAACTTGCAATTTACTTGTTGATTTACCAGATTAAGCAGAACCTATAGACTATCTTGATCTCTGAATAGAAATCATTATCTAATAGCAATACTTTCACAGTGGCTGAGACAACCTGGGTACTGCACAGGTATATGCAGTGCTCATCTGTGAGACCATTAAAAAGTCAGTCTTGTTTAAAAAATAGATTTGGCATTCACTGAAAGAAACCAGATATAAAACCCTTTGACTGAATAAGGGAAAAGGATAAGTAAGAAATGTCCCTGAGGTGCAGGTTAATCCTCATACAGCCCAGTATGCTGCCCTCCAGTAAAACAGAGACACAAGAAGCTGGATCATATTCCGCAGTCTATTCCCCACATGCCGGTTCTCAGTGTGGGGAATAGTTTAATTAATATTGTCAGCGGGTACACTTCTAGTCAGTATTAAAAAAACTAAAGGACATCTTTGTGAGAGAGTTATTTATGACTAACACCTTTCCAAATCTGCCAGAAGTGGTTTCCTTCAATTTCTCTAGTGAGTCTCAGTTAAAAAATTCACTATGTTAAGGACTATATTCACTGGCTTCAAAAAAAGCCTTACTCGTTTCAAGTTCCCATAGATCTAGGATTGTGTATTCAGTTTATCTATTGCCTATATTATTTCAGGAACCTCAGTCATAACCTTCCTTGGCCTTCTCTTCTTCAAATGAAATGTCCCAGCCTTTAAGTGCTCCTGCACAAGGCAGCTATTCCACCATCTTGAACATTTTACTTTTTTTTCTCCATACTTCTTTGGATTCAGCTACACCCTTCCTCATTTGTGAAGACAAAACTGCACATCGGGATATGGGCACATCACTTTTCAGACGTCCTGCTGTCCTCTTATTTCAGGCACTCTCTGTTCCCAAGGATAATCTCATTAACTTTTCTAAACTTGTCTAATATTTTTTGTTTGACACTGAGACTTCAGAGAAATGTCAGAGGTCCCTTTCTGAGCTTTAAGTGTCAATTCTTAGTTCAGCATAATGTCAGCAAGGTTCATGTTATTTTTTTTCTAGATGCATTTCTTCAGACTAAACCTGGCCTGCTGACTTTTGGTCTGCTCAGTCTTATTTTGGATATTCTTGCCATTGAAGCCGTTGGTATAGAAGGCAAATGACACTGATTGTCAACAGAGAATTTATCCACAAGCTTGCAGATTTCACTGTCCATTGCCCTCCCCAGAGCAGAGATGCTGATTAAAAGTGGTCCCAGTATCAATTCTGTTCTGAAATGTTGCCATTATTAAGGCCTATCATGAATTCTTCTTCTTTAAAAAGCTTTCCCCCAATCCCATGGCAACACAATATTGTAATGAGCCTTTGGTCTGGAACCTGATCAAAGACATTTTTAAAAACAATGTGTGTTACGTCCATTTGATCCCATTTATCCTTATTATCACTGAAAACATCCCTAAAATCCAGAAGCTATATAACTTCTTCTAAACAGGTTGTTTTCATTCATACATATATACACAGTCTTAACAGAAATGGACATCAGGCTCACTGGTTTGTCATCCCTAAGATCATCTCTAAAACCCTTCTGACAGATGGCAGATTCAACAGCTGTCCTAGTCCCTTAGTTCAGTGTCCATTTGTAATGACATTTTACATCCCTTAGCCAGAAGTTTGGGAATTTCATATTCAGAGCTCTTGGTTTTATACCATCTGGTCCCAGTGACCTTCCTAACCTGCCCGACTGGTCTAATATTTCCTGTTCATTTACTTCAAATTGATCTGTACCTTATAGACACTCTGCTAGGGAAATGCATCAGGTGTGAGAGTCAGAGCACTAAATGCCTATGCAAAGATTTCACCGAGTTTCTCTGCTATGTCTTTGACAACTGTGCATGTTCCTTCTATGCCCTTGCCATGAAGGAGCATCCTTGATGATCCTCACCTTATGAATTATCCATCTTTGTCAAGGATAAAAATTGTTTGTCTCAACTCTTGAGTGGAGTAAATTTTAAAGTTTGTGAACATAACCCTAATGTATAAGCATGATGTGATCTTAGTCCTGAATAGAAGTTCCGAATAGTAATGTTCTAAGGAACATTAGAACATAGAACCTAAAACGTAATTTGCTGTTAAGTACTATTTTCACAATCTGCAAAATTTGAGAATACTTAAAGACTTTGATATCCTTCAGAAAAGTGTAGGGCTGAGATCGTACTGCAAAACACACAGAGTTCACTCCTACAAAAAAAAAATTATCATGGAGAATCAAAGGGCAAAGGTGTAAGAGAAAAATTATATACCACTTCAACCAAGACTACAGCAGCTTCAATCCCTTCTTAATGACTTTTTAAAACATTAAGTTCATACTTTTGGAAAGTAAGCTTTCCAAAAAGATCAAAAACAGTATCATCAAAGTTTGTGCACTGTTAGGTGTGCTGTTCCTATGAAGAAACGTTTCTATACTTCATGCAGACTAGATTTTAGGAAACAATTGAATATACAGGAGTGTAAATCAAAAGCACTCACCAATCAAAGGAGAAAGAGAGATTATCAATTGCCTTTGGTAATTAAAGTGATAGGAGGAAATATGTTATTTTTCTAGAGCTACTTAAGATATTAAAAAGAGATTTAGTTCTCACACAATGCTTTTCAGTTTTAAAACATTTACAAACACAAAGCTGTAAAAATTCTGAATGATATCTAAACCTGCATAGGGAATAGTATAAGGTTTATATGCCTCTTATTGTGTAGTTCAGACTATATTTTGGGAGCATGAGAGTGTTTGGGGAGTGATGAGAGAGTCAGAAATTCTTCACCTCAAATGGGTGTTTGAATAGAATTTGGGAGCCCTAACTCCCACAGCTGTGCTCTGCTCATAACAACCTTTTATAAGTTTGGCTCAAAAGTCTGCAGGTCTGATTTATTTTGTTCATGGAAGAACATATTTTTGAGAACAATCACCTTTATCAAACTAAAAAGAACTTGTTATTATTGGTTTAGTTGTTGTGAAGGTACATCAGACTTATTAAACCTTAACAGTTAATTTTAAAACAGGATTTTCAATTAAATGTTTAAACTTGGGGAATATACCCAGGAAAAAACGTTCATGAACTCATGACACACAGTGAGAATGAGATCAACCCTCAGAAATATGTCATAAAAACAGATTACTAGTTTGACAGCAGTTTGAAATATTTTCTTCTTCAAAATATTTTTGTATAACCTCAAGTAGACCAGAATGTACTAGAAAATGCTTATACACAAACAACTGAATGTTTCCAATTTCATGTATGGCATTAGTTCTAGTAGCCTCAACATTTCCACCTCATGTAAGCAGTTTTAAACAGATTCAGTTGATGTTTGAAGAGCAAATACTGTTCTTCTCAAAAGGCATATATTTCCACTATTCTTAATGTTTCTTAAGAAGTTCCTTCTTAAAAGATACACAGAGATTTTTTATTAGCACATTGATTTTGCTTAATTGTAGCACATGAAACAAAACTTCGGCCATCATCACTCCCTAACTGAAAAGACAGAAATCACACTACCTTTACAACAGTCCATTAATTCACATCTGCACAAACAACTGACTGGAGTGGAATACTGAGGTAATATTTTGTATAGCTCTATAAAGCTCCCTTCTCAAAGTTTGGGTTAACTCTTTGCTGGAGCAGAGAGCTCTCTTGTCTTTTCTGAGACATTAAGCATAATTAAGCTGCATGCAGTAGCTTAAAACCTGAAACTAGGTACTGACTACATTTCATAAACCAAAGTACAATTTCTATACTCAAAATGTCATTTAAAAGTCTAAATATTTCCTGAAAAATGACAGAAAGCTTGAACAGAAACATAAACATTAAATCTATTGATAATGCTTCCTGAGCTTAAGAGTATATGTTACACACATTCCCATGTGAGGTTTTTACACTCCTTTGTGTTTTATCTTTAGCAAACATATCAATACATTTACCTTTGAATTCTATTCAAAGACAATTTCATGTTCTTTGTAGTACACTTAGATGCTAAAGATTTGAGAAAACTGAAGTAGTGTCTGTTCCTTCTGAGAGCTAGACATGAACTCTGCAAACAAAGCAATTTGCAATCTTCTCCCCATCAGTCTTTGAAAACACAGGTCCCATCCCAATAAGGTATAGATGAGGGGGTTTTGGTGAGATATAAATACCACCATCCAAGGTGGTACAGACAGAGTTTCGGCATATGAAATAATCATCTCTGGAACTCCCTAGGACTATCACTCTATAAATCCACTATATATAAATTTACTTCACTGACTTCTCATTCTTTCTGCTCTCCAGGTCTGAAGAAAAAAAAACAAAACCCACCACTTGAATTTCTTTAGTAAGTCTGTTAAGCTCTTTAATCTCTGGAACTAGTGGAAGTTTCCCCCCTGACCTGCCAATTGAATCCATAAAACATACTGGGAAAAATTTCATTGAAAAATAAAGTTGAAATAACATAAAAAACTGAGGAAATTGTGTGAAAAATCTTATTAATAGATGAGACTCAGCACTTGCTCATCGTTCAGACATCCTTGACTTTAACTCCAGCATTTGAACTACTCCCAACTTGAACTCTTAAGGTTTGACTTCTCAGATTATGAGAACTATAATGTGAGCAATGTCAATATACCGCACATGAAGTGTAGCAATGAAAATTGCAGTTGTACATGAAGTGAATTACATCCTATGTCATGCAAACCAAAACTGTGGATCAAAAATGAATCCCACTTGAATGGGAAGACTCTAGTACACGGTGCTCACATTACCAAAAAGAAATTAGTTTTGTTTAAATTGCCTTTGTGAATGAGAAGGAGAAAAATGATGTTTGGGGAATGGGAAATAGAGAGAATAGAGTAAAATCAGTTAATCCTGGATTTAGAACCAATATAGTAATTTAAGCAGAATTCAAAGGAATGCCCATAAAAACAAAGAACACAACAGGAGAGCAGAACAAAAAGAAATGGAAATTGTTTTCTACTTGAGAATATTGAGGAAAAAAGGAATTGACTTCACAGCGTACAGATAGAGTATCCATGCTTCAGAAGAGAAACCAGAGGGACAGAGAAGTCTTTGGGACATACACTGGCCATTTTGGTGCAAACAAAACATCCATGCAACCCAGAACATTAACAGCAATAACCATAAACAGATACAAAGGGAAATGCAACAACACGATAAAGTACACCTTCACAGCTATTCACAGCTATTTTCAGCTATGGGCATTTCCTCATTCTGATGTGATTTGTCTGTTTAATGACACTCAATACATCTCTTTCAATTACTTGTCCAGTTTCTCCTGTGACACATGTAAAATTTCTATATCTCAAACATATTTGGGAAAGGAAAATTCCATAGAGCTGTTTGTGACCCTGTCCTCCAGCAGTTTCATTTTATAATCTTGTTTTCTTAAACTGGAAGAAATGGAGATACAGAAGTTCAGACCTTAATATTTGTGTCTCTTCTACTCTCCTTTTTTCACCAACCTTAAACAAAGGAATGCTGCTATAGAATCTGCACAAGATAACTATAGAACTGAAAAGTTAGCAGCGTTAATATTTCTCTTATAGATGGTGAAAACACAGTGTCATATTTGAACCCAAATGATTAATGAGTAGCATATGTCCTGTACAACCCTGACAATGTGGATATCAACCAAAGTCCTGCTACATTTGCAGCACCAGATGACAAAAAGTCAACCTAGAAAGTGGTCAGTACTTTTCACTCTCACAACCACTTGTTAGAGGTCAACTAATAATAACATGGCAAGGGATGTCAGGTAGTCTTCAACATTTTCAGTGACAGTGTGAAATCAATTTACAAATTATTAACTTCATAAAGTTAAAAAGTAGGAATAAATTATGTGAGTCTAAAGGATAATAGTGTTTGCTCAGAATGCATAGGATAGGCAGAGAATGGCAAGATTATATTCACCATTCTCATCATTGCTATTATTATTATACAATTCCACCCATAATTCAATCTGAAAGTGTCCTTGTTAAAGCAGCTGTGGCCTGAAGGATAAACAACAGTACAAGTAGTCACCATTAGGGAAAGAAGGAACTCAACAAACAAAGCCTCCTGATTTGCTATCAAGGTTGTCTTGTTTTCAGATGACCTCCCGTCTGAATTCTCCTTGGTAAAGGTTATTTGCAAACGCTATTAAACATTGCTTCTTAACATTCTCTCTGTGCCTTATCATTGTAACACAAAACAAATTAATAAACCTTCAAGCTGATTGTTTTATTTCATCTTTTTCCAGATTTCATGGGGATATCAGAAAAACTTGACACTGTCTTGAACTCTTCACCTCGGAATCTGATATGTGTTGTATTTCATATACTCCCCATGGGATTCATGTCCTCTAGTTAATCTTCAGCATGCAAGAAAGCTAAATGGAAAGAGGCTTTTCAGCTATGAAACATATCTGAAGACAAAATTTTATGGTTTCTACCCTTCTTAGTTTATATATCTCGATTTTTGTTCTCTGTAGCTCATTTAGTTATAATAGTAATTACACTATTGGTCAGATCACTAATTAAGCATGCTGTACATGGTGCCCTATCTGATGATACATTACAAAACACCCAGTCCAATAACAAATATTTGTGAACAACTGAAATTCCACCATCAAAGAAACACGAGTGATACTTGTGCAAAACATGGTATAAATGGCAAATAACAACAATAAAAAATTAACAGGTAGGTAAACCTGAAAGACACTGTGTGATGAAGTAACTGCTGGATAGAGACGTCAAGAAAAATGCTCACAGAACAGGGGGAAAAAGCAGGGGATCATTCTGGATAAGAAACTCCAGGTGGAATCATCACAAGAATCCAGCAAAGAGTATCTCTAAAAATGGAAATAAACAACGGAAATTTCAAAACACCACCAAATATTTTTGTGATGTATATCCTGCCTTCTCTACATTCACCCTACTTTCATATTGCTCTTTTTGCTAAAGTAAAGGAAATTGGAGGGGAATAAATAGTTTTACATCTTAGGTGTTCTATATGGATGGTTGCATTCACTGCACACCCTTCAAAAAGACTGGAAGTTCAAGGCTCATAACTACCTACATTTCCATTGTAAGGTAAGATTTCTGCTGTACAAAACTTTCTCCCTGTTATGAATTGAATGCTTTGCTTGCCACTACACCTTTTGTACATTTGATCAACAAATGTAAGACTTCATTAAATCTCAAAGAGCTTAAGCTAATACAGAGGGAGTTTATTTTTCTAGGCATGGTTTGCATTACAACTACCTGCAGTTCATTTTAGACTTGAAGTTTTATTTGCCAGGAAAAGAAAGGAATGTGCTTATCTTTAATATATGATCATTAAATAAACATCTTTCATGCAAGAGATTTGTTAAATTAAAGAGTATTAAAATTATATCAGCCAGCTCTTTTATTTTGAAGGAACACATACAAGTGAGGAAATACAGTAATACTGATGTAGAGAGGTATAAATAATAAGAACAGTCTCTCTCTCTCTCTCTCCAAAGAAAAACTCCATTATTTTACATGCTATCCTGACAGTCCTCCCTGGGATATAAAATTACTCCAATTCATAGCTGACTTTGGGTAAGATATTTTGAGTTTTTACCATGAGTATGCAACCCCATCTAATTTTCCACGAGACCCAAGTATCAACCTCTTTTTTCAATCCTAGATCAATCAGGGAGCCCCAAATGTCCCATTTTTCCAGTGATTCTCACATTGTTAATGAAGAGAGAAAATGTAACTAAGCTTCTCTAACTGCCAGCAACAACCAGTTGCATGAACAAGATTTGTCAGCTAACAAATCTATGGTCCACTAAGGACTATTAAAATTCTCCTTGGGTCCAACACTGTTTAAATTTTGCAAAAATGCAAAGTATTTCTCTTGTATCTTCAGAATAAATCTTCCAGAAAAGCGTGTCATATGGGTGCTGGATGTTCAGAACTATTAATTCAAGCAAACTGGACACACAAATTAACTGTACTCTCCACTTACCCTATACCATGCCCTGACCTGACCAACCTTGAGTTTAACTCTTCCCATTCAGAAATGGGAAAGCAATAAACTCTTGGGATGAGCTGTTATGTGAGTGAAGGCAGGCAGGGAAGAACTTCTGTATAAAACTTCCTCACAAATAGCAAAAAATATAAGGCAACAACATAAAGGAGCAACCTCAGAAAAGCAGAATTGTTAATAGGTCCAGAGTGAAACTATGGAAAGCATTGGTCCCCCATACCAGATCTAGTAACACTCTGTTATGCCCTGGGTTTTTAATCTTCTTAGGAGTTGCTAAGGCTCTTGATTGCCGCTAATGGAGTATTTGTCCTGCATCAATATTACATGCAATTATTATCAGAAAAGTATTGCCCTAGATCTAATGCTAAGAAATATCTGGAGTCAGGGTTCATCTGTGTTCAAAAAAATGTGTTACAGTTAATATGTTTTTCTGAGGAACTCAGATAAGATATTATTTCTGGGGTTTTTTTGTGGAGGTTTTGTGGGGGTTTTGTTGTTGTTATTGTTATTTATTTATTTATTAAAAAAAAAGTTTAAAAACATTAGTTCATCTGAGTTGTATGAAACCTGTTGCAGTCTCACAGTTTTGTTTAACAAGAACAAACAAGCTTTGGTTCATATCCTGTTCCTGCATAAAATTTATTTTCATGCACAGTTTCTCCCTTTGCACAGGTTCTGTTCCATGGAAGCTCTTATTTCTACTGGTTTCAGTCAAGCAACTCTAGATTGCTCAGCTGGAGAAACAGGTTTTCCAACAGTTCTATAAATCTCTGATGCTCTTCTGAAACTGCTGCCAACAGGTGGTAAACTGCTACCATTCACTGTAAACAATTTTGCAGCACGGGCATCAGGACTAACACTTAGTGCAAAACAAATGGACTTGCAAAATTCCTGGGACCACACAGTAGGTTTATTCCAGCCATGAAGCAGCCATCAGATGGCAACAATTTTGTCACCACTAGTACAGAACATAATGGAATATGTGTCCTGGAGCTGAAAAGCTCCATAACTCATTAACTATCCCCTGAGTCATGCTTGTCACCACTAGCTTTAAGTTTTAATTTCCTTGCTTTCACTGGTTGTCAGGGCTATTTGACTAGATCTCCTTCGTGTTTAAACAGCAGTACCAATGCTTTTGATGAGATTACGTTGCTAACCTGCGTGCTCCAGGAAGCCACAATCATAGATCTGTTTATACAGGAACAAATTAAGTACAGCTCTTTACTTTGAGACAGAAAAAATAACTAGTCTTATGAAACATAACATCTTTAGAAGAAATGCTTTGGAGAGCTAGATTATCAAATGTAACAGTTCAGTGGTTCAATTCATACCTGACAGGCTTCAAAGAATATATATGCAAATTGATCTCCCAGCTGCAAGGGTAATTAACATGGGCTGCTGCAGGGGGCTCTTCTTCCACCCATTCTGTTTCATTATTATTTTAGTGACTTTACATTTTTCTCAACCCACTGTCTTTTGGTATGGAAATAAATTTAACTTCCTCCTTTATGTAAACTTCATTACACCACAATCAGCAGGGAGTCTAGCCTGCTGGAAGTGAGAGCGTTTGAAAACCAATATAGCCTGACATAAAGCTTAGCTCTGTACAAATACTTTTGTTGTTGATATTCTTATGTGTATTTTTGTGGGTTTTCCCAGTACACTTCTTGTACTGTTAAAAGGGACTTACAGTAAGCCCGATTCATCTCTTGCACTTAAACCAGTTTAACAACACTGAAACAGAGCTACAAGAGGATGAGGGAAGACAAAGGATCTTGGAACATTTAATCTGTTTAATCCATCTTTTCCTAGGGCATTAAAATAGTATTTGTACTCAAGCCAGCACACTTCTCTCCCCTCCCAAAGCAGGAAGGATACAGCCCTAAGGGTAGAGCCGTTCATGCAGTATTGGACCTGTTGGCCATGTACTGGGTCATGAAAGGAAGTATGTGCCTCTGTTTCCACAGAGATGTGCCCTCTGAATTGGATATTGTTAAATGTTCTCCATATGGTTGTGAAGAAACACCAAAACTATTTTTCCATTTTACAGTGAGAGTGAAACTTACAAAGAAACAATTACATTACACGTCTGGGAAAACTATAGACTAAAAACATTATTGCTTTTGGATACCTTTCATAACTAGAAACTTCTGTATGGAGCCATTTCTACAAATTATGAAGGAAAATCATATGTTAAATCATTTTAAGAAAATGTTTATGAGTAGATATACAGCAACAGCTATATCTATAATTCATAAGTGGCTAAACTTTCCTTTACAAAGGGCCACTCAAGTCAATTGATTTATTACAAAGATAAATGTAATCCAACACACAGCATGTTTCCATCTTTATATCAATGTTTGATAGTGGGTTTTTTCCACAAAAGCTTGAAAGAACAATGTGTACACGAATGCACACATGTGCATAAACACACATTTATGTTAAATAAGTTTGGGGAAATCCTGTCAATGGTTGTCAATGGTATTATGTTAAGCATTCAAGCAGTTTCCTCATCAAATCAGTGTCAGCTACACAGAAAAACTTCAATCTGTGTGTTACTAGATCTAGGCCAGTGCCCTGAAGGGCCGGGTCATGTCCTGTATTTATTTTCATCTGATGCCAGAGTCCTAAACAACTAGAGGAGCTCTTCTGCTACCTATACACTACTGCATACCCCATACTTAACCAAGGTTAATTGCACGTATGCCAAGAGGGCTCTGGTGGCAGTGGGAACAGAATCACTACTGCATGGCTGGATGAGGCCAGTCCCAACCCTAGGTATCAATCCCACATCTTTCCAGAAAATAAGTAAATGAATTATCAGACGGAAGAAAGAAAAACATGAAAGAAGGGGAGAGAGAGAGAGCAAGCATGCGTGCACTAGCTGTTTGAATCAATTTATATTTATGAAGATATATTGTTTTAAGCATTAACAGATGGGATTTTTCAGAAGTGCTTTATAGAATTAGGCATCCATTTTCCCTTGAATTTTATTGCTGGTTGGGAGTTTATCTTTTTTAGCCTCCTTGGAATAAGTCAACCTTCATTTTGGCCTGAAAAGG